>NC_140995.1:48916980-50116980 GCF_052327205.1 Somniosus microcephalus
CCCGCAGGGTGCCAGCCACAATCGCCCCGCTGGCCTCCTCCCGTGGGGGTGCCGGGGCCGATCCCCTCTGGCCTCCTCCCGTGGTGTGCCGGCCGTGATCGCCCCCTCTGGCCTCCTCCTGCAGGGTGCCGGCCACAATCGCCCCCTCTGACCTCCTCCCGTGGGTTGCTGGCTGTGATCGCCCCCTCTGGCCTCCTTCCGCAGGGTGCCGGCCGTGATTGCCCCTCTGGTCTCCTCCCGCGGGGTGCGGGCCCTGATCACACCTCTGGCCTCCTCCACGGGGTGCCGGCCACGATCGCCCCTCTGGCCTCCTCCCGCGGGGTGCCGGCCATGATCGCCCCCCTCTGGTCTCCTCCCGCAGGGTGCCGGCCACGATCGCCCCCTCTGGCCTCCTCCCGTAGGGTGCCAGCCATGATCACTACACTCCGTCTGGTCTCCTCCCGCAGGGTGCCGGCTGCGATCGCCCCCTCTGGCCTCCTCCCGCAGGGTGCCGGCCGCGATCACCCCTCTGGCCTCCTCCCGCGGGGTGCCGGCCATGATCGCCCCCTCTGGACTCCTCCCGTGGGTTGCTGGCCGCGATCGCCCCCTCTGGTCTCCTCCCGCAGGGTGCCAGCCATGATCGCCCCCTCTGGCCACCTCCCGCAGTGTGCCAGCCATGATCGCCCCCCTCTGGCCTCCCTCCCGCGGGGTGCATGCCACGATCGCCCCTCTGGCCTCCTCCCCGCGGGGTGCATGCCACGATCACCCCTCTGGCCTCCTCCCGCAGGGTGCTGGCCACGATCGCCCCTCTGGCCTCCTCCCGCAGGGTGCCGGCCGCGATCGCCCCCCTCTGGTCTCCTCCCGTAGGGTGCCAGCCGCAATCGCCCCCTCTGGCTTCCTCCCGTGGGGTGCCGGCCGTGATCGCCCCCTCTGGCCTCCTCCCGTGGGGTGCCGGCTGTGATCGCCCCCCTCTGGCCTCCTCCTGCAGGGTGCCAGCCACAATCGCCCCCTCTGACCTCCTCCGTGAGTTGCTGGCTGTGATCGCCCCCTCTGGCCTCCTCCCGCAGGGTGCCGGCCACGATCGCCCCCTCTGGCCTCCTCCCGCCGGGTGCCGGCCGCAATCGCCCCCTCTGGCCTCCTCCTGCAGGGTGCCGGCCACAATCGCCCCCTCTGACCTCCTCCGCGGGTTGCTGGCTGTGATCGCCCCCTCTGGCCTCCTCGCGTAGGGTGCCGGCCGTGATCGCCCCCTTTGGCCTCCTCCCACGGGGTGCCGCCGCGATCGTCCCCTCTGGCCTCCTCACGCAAGGTGCCGGCCACGATCGCCCCCCTCTGGCCTCCTCCCACGGGGTGCCGGCCACAATCGCCCCCTCTGGCCTCCTCCCGCAGGGTGCCAGCCACAATCGCCCCCTCTGGCCTCCTCCCGTGGGGTGCCGGCCGTGATCGCCCCCTCTGGCCTCCTCCCGTGGGGTGCCGGCCGTGATCGCCCCCTCTGGCCTCCTCCTGCAGGGTGCCGGCCACAATCGCCCCCCTCTGACCTCCTCCCGTGGGTTGCTGGCTGTGATCGCCCCCTCTGGCCTCCTTCCGCAGGGTGCCGGCCGTGATTGCCCCTCTGGTCTCCTCCCGCGGGGTGCGGGCTCTGATCACACCTCTGGCCTCCGCCCGCGGGGTGCCGGCCGCGATCGCCCCCTCTGGCCTCCTCCCGCAAGGTGCCGGCCACAATCGCCCCCTCTGGCCTCCTCCCACGGGGTGCCGGCCGCAGATCGCCCCCTCTGGCCTCCTCCCGCAAGGTGCCGGCCACAATCGCCCCCTCTGGCCACCTCCCGCAGGGTGCCAGCCACAATCGCCCCCTCTGGCCTCCTCCCGTGGGGTGCCGGCCGTGATCGCCCCCTCTGGCCTCCTCCCGTGGGGTGCCGGCCGTGATCGCCCCCTCTGGCCTCCTCCTGCAGGGTGCCGGCCACAATCGCCCCCTCTGACCTCCTCCCGTGGGTTGCCGGCCACGATCGCCCCTCTGGCCTCCTCCCGCGGGGTGCCGGCCATGATCACCCCCTCTGGTCTCCTCCCGCAGGGTGCCGGCCGCGATCGCCCCCTCTGGCCTCCTCCCGTAGGGTGCCAGCCATGATCACTCCCTCTGGTCTCCTCCCGCAGGGTGCCGGCTGCGATCGCCCCCTCTGGCCTCCTCCCGCAGGGTGCCGGCCGCGATCGCCCCTCTGGCCTCCTCCCGTGGGGTGCCGGCCATGATCGCCCCCTCTCGACTCCTCCCGTGGGTTGCTGGCCGCGATCGCCCCCTCTGGTCTCCTCCCGCAGGGTGCCAGCCATGATCGCCCCCTCTGGCCTCCTCCCGCAGGGTGCCGGCCGCGATCGCCCCCTCTGGCAAGCTTCCGCAGGGTGCCAGCCGTGATTGCCCCTCTGGCCTCCTCCCGCAGGGTGCCGGTCGTGATCGCCCCCTGTGGACTCTTCCCACGGGGTGCCGGCCGCGATCGCCCCCTCTGGCCTCCTCCCGTGGGTTGATGGCTGTGATCACCCCTCTGGCCTCCTCCCGCCGGGTGCCGGCCGCAATCGCCCCCTCTGGCCTCCTCCCGTAGGGTGCGGGCCGTGATCGCCCCCTCTTGCCTCCTCCCATGGGGTGCCGGCCGCGATTGCCCCCTCTGGCCTCCTCCCGCAAGGTGCCGGCCACGATCGCCCCCTCTGTCCTCCTCCCACGGGGTACCGGCCGCGATCACCCCCTCTGGCCTCCTCCCGCAAGGTGCCGGCCACGATCGCCCCCTCTGGCCTCCTCCCGCAGGGTGCCAGCCACAATCGCCCCCTCTGACCTCCTCCCGTGGGTTGCTGGCTGTGATCGCCCCCTCTGGCCTCCTCCCGCGGGGTGCCAGCCGTGATCGCCCCCTCTGGCCTCCTCCTGCAGGGTGCCAGCCATGATCGCCCCTCTGGCCTCCTCCTGCAGGGTGCCGGCTGCGATCGCCCCCTCTGGCCTCCACCCGCAGGGTGCCGGCCGCGATCGCCCCTCTGGCCTCCTCCCGTGGGGTGCCGGCCGCGATCGCCCCCTCTGGCCTCCTCCCGCAAGGTGCCGGCCACAATCGCCCCCTCTGGCCACCTCCCGCAGGGTGCCAGCCACAATCGCCCCCTCTGGCCTCCTCCCGTGGGGTGCCGGCCGTGATCGCCCCCTCTGGCCTCCTCCCGTGGGGTGCCGGCCGTGATCGCCCCCTCTGGCCTCCTCCTGCAGGGTGCCGGTCACAATCGCCCCCTCTGACCTCCTCCCGTGGGTTGCCGGCCACGATCGCCCCTCTGGCCTCCTCCCGCGGGGTGCCGGCCATGATCACCCCCTCTGGTCTCCTCCCGCAGGGTGCCGGCCGCGATCGCCCCCTCTGGCCTCCTCCCGTAGGGTGCCAGCCATGATCACTCCCTCTGGTCTCCTCCCGCAGGGTGCCGGCTGCGATCGCCCCCTCTGGCCTCCTCCCGCAGGGTGCCGGCCGCGATCGCCCCTCTGGCCTCCTCCCGTGGGGTGCCGGCCATGATCGCCCCCTCTCGACTCCTCCCGTGGGTTGCTGGCCGCGATCGCCCCCTCTGGTCTCCTCCCGCAGGGTGCCAGCCATGATCGCCCCCTCTGGCCTCCTCCCGCAGGGTGCCGGCCGCGATCGCCCCCTCTGGCAAGCTTCCGCAGGGTGCCAGCCGTGATTGCCCCTCTGGCCTCCTCCCGCAGGGTGCCGGTCGTGATCGCCCCCTGTGGACTCTTCCCACGGGGTGCCGGCCGCGATCGCCCCCTCTGGCCTCCTCCCGTGGGTTGATGGCTGTGATCACCCCTCTGGCCTCCTCCCGCCGGGTGCCGGCCGCAATCGCCCCCTCTGGCCTCCTCCCGTAGGGTGCGGGCCGTGATCGCCCCCTCTTGCCTCCTCCCATGGGGTGCCGGCCGCGATTGCCCCCTCTGGCCTCCTCCCGCAAGGTGCCGGCCACGATCGCCCCCTCTGTCCTCCTCCCACGGGGTACCGGCCGCGATCACCCCCTCTGGCCTCCTCCCGCAAGGTGCCGGCCACGATCGCCCCCTCTGGCCTCCTCCCGCAGGGTGCCAGCCACAATCGCCCCCTCTGACCTCCTCCCGTGGGTTGCTGGCTGTGATCGCCCCCTCTGGCCTCCTCCCGCGGGGTGCCAGCCGTGATCGCCCCCTCTGGCCTCCTCCTGCAGGGTGCCAGCCATGATCGCCCCTCTGGCCTCCTCCTGCAGGGTGCCGGCTGCGATCGCCCCCTCTGGCCTCCACCCGCAGGGTGCCGGCCGCGATCGCCCCCTCTGGTCTCCTCCCGCGGGGTGCCGGCCCTGATCGCCCCTCTGGCCTCCTCCCATGGGTTGCTGGCCACGATTGCCCCCTCTGGCCTCCTCCCACGGGGTGCCGGCCACGATCGCCCCCTCTGGCCTCCTTCCGTGGGGTGCCGGCCGTGATCGCCCCCTCTGGCCTCCCCCCATGGGGTGCCGGCCGTGATCACCCCTCTGGCATCCTCCCGCGGGGTGCCGGCCACGATCGCCCCTCTGGCCTCCTCCCGCGGGGTGCCGGCCATGATCGCCCCCTCTGGCCTCCTCCCGCGGGTTGCTGGCCGCGATCGCCCCCTCTGGCCTCCTCCCGTAGGGTGCCAGCCATGATCACTCCCTCTGGTCTCCTCCCGCAGGGTGCCAGCTGCGATCGCCCCCTCTGGCCTCCTCCCGCAGGGTGCCGGCCGCGATCACCCCTCTGGCCTCCTCCCATGGGTTGCTGGCCACGATTGCCCCCTCTGGCCTCCTCCCGCGGGGTGCCGGCCACGATCGCCCCCTCTGGCCTCCTCCCGTGGGGTGCGGGCCATGATCGCCCCCTCTGGCCTCCTCCCGTGGGTTGCTGGCCGCGATCGCCCCCTCTGGTCTCCTCCCGCAGGGTGCCAGCCATGATCGCCCCCTCTGGCCTCCTCCCGCAGGGTGCCGGCCGTGATCGCCCCCTCTGGCCTGCTTCCGCAGGGTGCCAGCCGTGATTGCCCCTCTGGCCTCCTCCCGCAGGGTGCCGGCCGTGATCGCCCCCTCTGGACTCTTCCCACGGGGTGCCGGCCGCGATCGCCCCCTCTGGCCTCCTCCCGCGGGTTGATGGCTGTGATCACCGCTCTGGCCTCCTCCCGCCGGGTGCCGGCTGCAATCGCCCCCTCTGGCCTACTCCTGCAGGGTGCCGGCCACAATCGCCCCCTCTGACCTCCTCCCACGGGTTGCTGGCTGTGATCGCCCCCTCTGGCCTCCTCCCGTAGGGTGCCGGCCGTGAGCGCCCCCTCTGGCCTCCTCCCACGGGGTGCCGGCCGCGATCGCCCCCTCTGGCCTCCTCCCGCAAGGTGCCGGCCACGATCGCCCCCTCTGACCTCCTACCGCGGGTTGCTGGCTGTGATCGCCCCCTCTGACCTCCTCCCGTGGGTTGCTGGCTGTGATCGCCCCCTCTGGCCTCCTCCCGCCGGGTGCCGGCCGCAATCGCCCCCTCTGGCCTCCTCCTGCAGGGTGCCGGCCACAATCGCCCCCTCTGACCTCCTCCCGCGGGTTGCTGGCTGTGATCGCCCCCTCTGGCCTCCTCCCGTAGGGTGCCGGCCGTGATCGCCCCCTCTGGCCTCCTCCCACGGGGTGCCGGCCACGATCGTCCCCTCTGGCCTCCTCCCGCAAGGTGCCGGCCACGATCGCCCCCTCTGGCCTCCTCCCACAGGGTGCCGGTCGCGATCGCCCCCTCTGGCCTCCTCCCGCAAGGTGCCGGCCACGATCGCCCCCTCTGGCCTCCTCCCGCAGGGTGCCAGCCGCAATCGCCCCCTCTGGCCTCCTCCCGTGGGGTGCCGGCCGTGATCGCCCCCTCTGGCCTCCTCCCATGGGGTGCCGGCCGTGATCACCCCCTGTGGCCTCCTCCTGCAGGGTGCCGGCCACAATCGCCCCCTCTGACCTCCTCCCGTGGGTTGCTGGCTGTGATCGCCCCCTCTGGCCTCCTTCTGCAGGGTGCCTGCCGTATTCGCCCCTCTGGTCTCCTCCCGCGGGGTGCCGGCCCTGATCACCCCTCTGGTCTCCTCCCGCAGGGTGCCGGCCGCGATCGCCCCCTCTGGCCTCCTCCCGCAGGGTGCCGGCCATGATCACCCCCTCTGGCCACCTCCCGCAGGGTGCCGGCCGCAATCGCACCCTCTGGCCTCCTCCTGCTGGGTGCCAGCCGCGATCGCCCCCTCTGGCCTCCTCCCGCGGGGTGCATGCCACGATCGCCCCTCTGGCCTCCTCCCGCGGGGTGCTGGCCACGATCGCCCCTCTGGCCTCCTCCCGCAGGGTGCCGGCCGCGATCGCCCCCTCTGGTCTCCTCCCGCAGGGTGCCAGCCGCAATCGCCCCCTCTGGCCTCCTCCCGCGGGGTGCTGGCCACGATCGCCCCTCTGGCCTCCTCCCGCAGGGTGCCGGCCGCGATCGCCCCCTCTGGCCTCCTCCCGCAGGGTGCCGGCCGCGATCGCCCCCTCTGGTCTCCTCCCGCAGGGTGCCAGCCGCAATCGCCCCCTCTGGCCTCCTCCTGCAGGGTGCCAGCCACAATCGCCCCCTCTGACCTCCTCCCGTGGGTTGCTGGCTGTGATCGCCCCCTCTGGCCTCCTCCTGCAGGGTGCCGGCCACAATCGCCCCCTCTGACCTCCTCCCGCGGGTTGCTGGCTGTGATCGCCCCCTCTGGCCTCCTCGCGTAGGGTGCCGGCCGTGATCGCCCCCTTTGGCCTCCTCCCACGGGGTGCCGGCCGCGATCGTCCCCTCTGGCCTCCTCACGCAAGGTGCCGGCCACGATCGCCCCCTCTGGCCTCCTCCCACGGGGTGCCGGCCGCGATCGCCCCCTCTGGCCTCCTCCCGCAAGGTGCCGGCCACAATCGCCCCCTCTGGCCTCCTCCCGCAGGGTGCCAGCCACAATCGCCCCCTCTGGCCTCCTCCCGTGGGGTGCCGGCCGTGATTGCCCCCTCTGGCCTCCTCCCGTGGTGTGCCGGCCGTGATCGCCCCCTCTGGCCTCCTCCTGCAGGGTGCCGGCCACAATCGCCCTTTCTGACCTCCTCCCGTGGGTTGCTGGCTGTGATCGCCCCCTCTGGCCTCCTTCCGCAGGGTGCCGGCCGTGATTGCCCCTCTGGTCTCCTCCCGCGGGGTGCGGGCCCTGATCACACCTCTGGCCTCCTCCCGCGGGGTGCCGGCCACGATCGCCCCTCTGGCCTCCTCCCGCGGGGTGCCGGCCATGATCGCCCCCTCTTGTCTCCTCCCGCAGGGTGCCGGCCACGATCGCCCCCTCTGGCCTCCTCCCGTAGGGTGCCAGCCATGATCACTCCGTCTGGTCTCCTCCCGCAGGGTGCCGGCTGCCATCGCCCCCTCTGGCCTCCTCCCGCAGGGTGCCGGCCGCGATCACCCCTCTGGCCTCCTCCCGCGGGGTGCCGGCCATGATCGCCCCCTCTGGACTCCTCCCGTGGGTTGCTGGCCGCGATCGCCCCCTCTGGTCTCCTCCCGCAGGGTGCCAGCCATGATCGCCCCCTCTGGCCACCTCCCGCAGTGTGCCAGCCATGATCGCCCCCTCTGGCCTCCTCCCGCGGGGTGCATGCCACGATCGCCCCTCTGGCCTCCTCCCGCGGGGTGCATGCCACGATCGCCCCTCTGGCCTCCTCCCGCGGGGTGCTGGCCACGATCGCCCCTCTGGCCTCCTCCCGCAGGGTGCCGGCCGCGATCGCCCCCTCTGGTCTCCTCCCGTAGGGTGCCAGCCGCAATCGCCCCCTCTGGCTTCCTCCCGTGGGGTGCCGGCCGTGATCGCCCCCTCTGGCCTCCTCCCGTGGGGTGCCGGCTGTGATCGCCCCCTCTGGCCTCCTCCTGCAGGGTGCCAGCCACAATCGCCCCCTCTGACCTCCTCCCGTGAGTTGCTGGCTGTGATCGCCCCCTCTGGCCTCCTCCCGCAGGGTGCCGGCCACGATCGCCCCTCTGGCCTCCTCCCGCCGGGTGCCGGCCGCAATCGCCCCCTCTGGCCTCCTCCTGCAGGGTGCCGGCCACAATCGCCCCCTCTGACCTCCTCCCGCGGGTTGCTGGCTGTGATCGCCCCCTCTGGCCTCCTCGCGTAGGGTGCCGGCCGTGATCGCCCCCTTTGGCCTCCTCCCACGGGGTGCCGGCCGCGATCGTCCCCTCTGGCCTCCTCACGCAAGGTGCCGGCCACGATCGCCCCCTCTGGCCTCCTCCCACGGGGTGCCGGCCACAATCGCCCCCTCTGGCCTCCTCCCGCAGGGTGCCAGCCACAATCGCCCCCTCTGGCCTCCTCCCGTGGGGTGCCGGCCGTGATCGCCCCCTCTGGCCTCCTCCCGTGGGGTGCCGGCCGTGATCGCCCCCTCTGGCCTCCTCCTGCAGGGTGCCGGCCACAATCGCCCCCTCTGACCTCCTCCCGTGGGTTGCTGGCTGTGATCGCCCCCTCTGGCCTCCTTCCGCAGGGTGCCGGCCGTGATTGCCCCTCTGGTCTCCTCCCGCGGGGTGCGGGCTCTGATCACACCTCTGGCCTCCGCCCGCGGGGTGCCGGCCACGATCGCCCCTCTGGCCTCCTCCCGCGGGGTGCCGGCCATGATCGCCCCCTCTGGTCTCCTCCCGCAGGGTGCCGGCCACGATCGCCCCCTCTGGCCACCTGCCGTAGGGTGCCAGCCATGATCACTCCGTCTGGTCTCCTCCCGCAGGGTGCCGGCTGCGATCGCCCCCTCTGGCCTCCTCCCGCAGGGTGCCGGCCGCGATCACCCCTCTGGCCTCCTCCCGCGGGGTGCCGGCCATGATCGCCCCCTCTGGACTCCTCCCGTGGGTTGCTGGCCGCGATCGCCCCCTCTGGTCTCCTCCCGCAGGGTGCCAGCCATGATCGCCCCCTCTGGCCTCCTCCCGCAGCGTGCCGGCCGCGATCGCCCCCTCTGGCCTGCTTCCGCAGGGTGCCAGCCGTGATTGCCCCTCTGGCCTCCTCCCGCAGGGTGCCGGCCGTGATCGCCCCCTCTGGACTCTTCCCACGGGGTGCCGGCCGCGATCGCCCCCTCTGGCCTCCTCCCGTGGGTTGATGGCTGTGATCACCCCTCTGGCCTCCTCCCGCCGGGTGCCGGCCGCAATCGCCCCCTCTGGCCTCCTGCTGCAGGGTGCCGGCCACGATCGCCCCCTCTGAACTCCTCCCGCGGGTTGCTGGCTGTGATCGCCCCCTCTGGCCTCCTCCCGTAGGGTGCCGGCCGTGATCGCCCCCTCTGGCCTCCTCCCACGGGGTGCCGGTCGCGATCGCCCCCTCTGGCCTCCTCCCGCATGGTGCCGGCCACGATCGCCCCCTCTGGCCTCCTCCCGCAGGGTGCCAGCCGCAATCGCCCCCTCTGGCCTCCTCCCGTGGGGTGCCGGCCGTGATCGCCCCCTCTGGCCTCCTCCCGTGGGGTGCCGGCCGTGATCACCCCCTGTGGCCTCCTCCTGCAGGGTGCCGGCCACAATCGCCCCCTCTGACCTCCTCCCGTGGGTTGCTGGCTGTGATCGCCCCCTCTGTCCTCCTTCTGCAGGGTGCCTGCCGTGATTGCCCCTCTGGTCTCCTCCCGCGGGGTGCCGGCCCTGATCACCCCTCTGGTATCCTCCCGCAGGGTGCCGGCCGCGATCGCCCCCTCTGGCCTCCTCCCGCAGGGTGCCGGCCATGATCACCCCCTCTGGCCACCTCCCGCAGGGTGCCGGCCGCAATCGCACCCTCTGGCCTCCTCCTGCTGGGTGCCAGCCGCGATCGCCCCCTCTGGCCTCCTCCCGCAGGGTGCCAGCCATGATCGCCCCCTCTGGCCTCCTCCCGCGGGGTGCATGCCACGATCGCCCCTCTGGCCTCCTCCCGCGGGGTGCTGGCCACGATCGCCCCTCTGGCCTCCTCCCGCAGGGTGCCTGCCGCGATCGCCCCCTCTGGTCTCCTCCCGCAGGGTGCCAGCCGCAATCGCCCCCTCTGGCCTCCTCCCGTGGGGTGCCGGCCGTGATCGCCCCCTCTGGCATCCTCCCGTGGGGTGCCGGCTGTGATCGCCCCCTCTGGCCTGCTCCTGCAGGGTGCCAGCCACAATCGCCCCCTCTGACCTCCTCCCGTGGGTTGCTGGCTGTGATCGCCCCCTCTGGCCTCCTCCCGTAGGGTGCCGGCCGTGATCGCCCCCTTTGGCCTCCTCCCACGGGGTGCCGGCCGCGATCGTCCCCTCTGGCCTCCTCACGCAAGGTGCCGGCCACGATCGCCCCCTCTGGCCTCCTCCCACGGGGTGCCGGCCGCGATCGCCCCCTCTGGCCTCCTCCTGCAAGGTGCCGGCCACAATCGCCCCCTCTGGCCTCCTCCCGCAGGGTGCCAGCCACAATCGCCCCCTCTGGCCTCCTCCCGTGGGGTGCCGGCCGTGATCGCCCCCTCTGGCCTCCTCCCGTGGGGTGCCGGCCGTGATCGCCCCCTCTGGCCTCCTCCTGCAGGGTGCCGGCCCCAATCGCCCCCTCTGACCTCCTCCCGTGGGTTGCTGGCTGTGATCGCCCCCTCTGGCCTCCTTCCGCAGGGTGCCGGCCGTGATTGCCCCTCTGGTCTCCTCCCGCGGGGTGCGGGCCCTGATCACACCTCTGGCCTCCTCCCGCGGGGTGCCGGCCACGATCGCCCCTCTGGCCTCCTCCCGCGGGGTGCCGGCCATGATCGCCCCCTCTGGTCTCCTCCCGCAGGGTGCCGGCCACGATCGCCCCCTCTGGCCTCCTCCCGTAGGGTGCCAGCCATGATCACTCCGTCTGGTCTCCTCCCGCAGGGTGCCGGCTGCGATCGCCCCCTCTGGCCTCCTCCCGCAGGGTGCCGGCCGCGATCACCCCTCTGGCCTCCTCCCGCGGGGTGCCGGCCATGATCGCCCCCTCTGGACTCCACCCGTGGGTTGCTGGCCGCGATCGCCCCCTCTGGTCTCCTCCCGCAGGGTGCCAGCCATGATCGCCCCCTCTGGCCTCCTCCCGCAGTGTGCCGGCCGCGATCGCCCCCTCTGGCCTGCTTCCGCAGGGTGCCAGCCGTGATTGCCCCTCTGGCCTCCTCCCGCAGGGTGCCGGCCGTGATCGCCCCCTCTGGACTCTTCCCACGGGGTGCCGGCCGCGATCGCCCCCTCTGGCCTCCTCCCGTGGGTTGATGGCTGTGATCACCCCTCTGGCCTCCTCCCGCCGGGTGCCGGCCGCAATCGCCCCCTCTGGCCTCCTGCTGCAGGGTGCCGGCCGCGATCGCCCCCTCTGAACTCCTCCCGCGGGTTGCTGGCTGTGATCGCCCCCTCTGGCCTCCTCCCGTAGGGTGCCGGCCGTGATCGCCCCCTCTGGCCTCCTCCCACGGGGTGCCGGCCGCGATTGCCCCCTCTGGCCTCCTCCCGCAAGGTGCCGGCCACGATCGCCCCCTCTGTCCTCCTCCCACGGGGTACCGGCCGCGATCACCCCCTCTGGCCTCCTCCCGCAAGGTGCCGGCCACGATCGCCCCCTCTGGCCTCCTCCCGCAGGGTGCCAGCCACAATCGCCCCCTCTGACCTCCTCCCGTGGGTTGCTTGCTGTGATCGCCCCCTCTGGCCTCCTCCTGCGGGGTGCCGACCGTGATCGCCCCCTCTGGCCTCCTCCTGCAGGGTGCCAGCCATGATCGCCCCTCTGGTCTCCTCCTGCAGGGTGCCGGCTGCGATCGCCCCCTCTGGCCTCCACCCGCAGGGTGCCGGCCGCGATCGCCCCCTCTGGTCTCCTCCCGCGGGGTGCCGGCCCTGATCGCCCCTCTGGCCTCCTCCCATGGGTTGCTGGCCACGATTGCCCCCTCTGGCCTCCTCCCGCGGGGTGCCGGCCAAGATCGCCCCCTCTGGCCTCCTTCCGTGGGGTGACGGCCGTGATCGCCCCCTCTGGCCTCCCCCCATGGGGTGCCGGCCGTGATCGCCCCCTCTGGCCTCCCCCCATGGGGTGCCGGCCGTGATCGCCCCCTCTGGCATCCTCCCGCGGGGTGCCGGCCATGATCGCCCCCTCTGGCCTCCTCCCGCGGGGTGCCGGCCACGATCGCCCCTCTGGCCTCCTCCCGTGGGGTGCCGGCCATGATCGCCCCCTCTGGCCTCCTCCCGCGGGTTGCTGGCCGCGATCGCCCCCTCTGGCCTCCTCCCGTAGGGTGCCGGCCATGATCACTCCCTCTGGTCTCCTCCCGCAGGGTGCCGGCTGCGATCGCCCCCTCTGGCCTCCTCCCGCAGGGTGCCGGCCGCGATCGCCCCTCTGGCCTCCTCCCATGGGTTGCTGGCCACGATTGCCCCCTATGGCCTCCTCCCGCGGGGTGCCGGCCACGATCGCCCCCTCTGGCCTCCTCCCGTGGGGTGCGGGCCATGATCGCCCCCTCTGGCCTCCTCCCGTGGGTTGCTGGCCGCGATCGCCCCCTCTGGTCTCCTCCCGCAGGGTGCCAGCCATGATCGCCCCCTCTGGCCTCCTCCCGCAGGGTGCCGGCCACGATCGCCTCCTCTGGCCTGCTTCCGCAGGGTGCCAGCCGTGATTGCCCCTCTGGCCTCCTCCCGCAGGGTGCCGGCCGTGATCGCCCCCTATGGACTCTTCCCACGGGGTGCCGGCCGCGATCGCCCCCTCTGGCCTCCTCCCGCGGGTTGATGGCTGTGATCACCCCTCTGGCCTCCTCCCGCCGGGTGCCGGCTGCAATCGCCCCCTCTGGCCTACTCCTGCAGGGTGCCGGCCACAATCGCCCCCTCTGACCTCCTCCCGCGGGTTGCTGGCTGTGATCGCCCCCTCTGGCCTCCTCCCGTAGGGTGCCGGCCGTGATCGCCCCCTCTGGCCTCCTCCCACGGGGTGCCGGCCCCGATCGCCCCCTCTGGCCTCCTCCCGCAAGGTGCCGGCCACGATCGCCCCCTCTGACCTCCTACCGCGGGTTGCTGGCTGTGATCGCCCCCTCTGACCTCCTCCCGTAGGGTGCCGGCCGTGATCGCCCCCTCTGGCCTCCTCCCACGGGGTGCCGGCCGCGATCGTCCCCTCTGGCCTCCTCCCACAAGGTGCCGGCCACGATCGCCCCCTCTGGCATCCTCCCACGGGGTGCCGGCCGCGATTGCCCCCTCTGGCCTCCTCCCGCAAGGTGCCGGCCACGATCGCCCCCTCTGGCCTCCTCCCGCAGGGTGCCAGCCGCAATCGCCCCCTCTGGCCTCCTCCCGTGGGGTGCCGGCCGTGATCGTCCCCTCTGGCCTCCTCCCGTGGGGTGCCGGCCGTGATCGCCCCCTCTGGCCTCCTCCTGCAGTGTGCCGGCCACAATCGCCCCCTCTGACCTCCTCCCGTGGGTTGCTGGCTGTGATCGCCCTCTCTGGCCTCCTTCCGCAGGGTGCCGGCCGTGATTGCCGCTCTGGTCTCCTCCCGCGGGGTGCCGGCCCTGATCAACCCTCTGGTCTCCTCCCGCAGGGTGCCGGCCGTGATCGCCCCCTCTGGCCTCCTCCCGCAGGGTGCCGGCCATGATCGCCCCCTCTGGCCGCCTCCCGCAGGGTGCAGGTAGCAATCGCACCCTCTGGCCTCCTCCTGCAGGGTGCCAGCCGCGATCGCCCCCTCTGGCCTCCTCCCGCAGGGTGCCGGCCATGATCGCCCCCTCTGGCCTCCTCCCGCGGGGTGCCGACCACGATCGCCCCTCGGGCCTCCTCCCGCAGGGTGCCGGCCGCGATTGCCCCCTCTGGTCTCCTCCCGCAGGGTGCCGACCACGATCGCCCCTCTGGCCTCCTCCCGCGGGGTGCCGGCCACGATCGCCCCTCTGGCCTCCTCCCGCGGGGTGCCGGCCGTGATCACCCCCTCTGGCCTCCTCCCGCAAGGTGCCGGCCGCAATCGCACCCTCTGGCCTCCTCCTGCTGGGTGCCAGCCGCGATCGCCCCCTCTGGCCTCCTCCCGCAGGGTGCCAGCCATGATCGCCCCCTCTGGCCTCCTCCCGCGGGGTGCATGCCACGATCGCCCCTCTGGCCTCCTCCCGCGGGGTGCTGGCCACGATCGCCCCTCTGGCCTCCTCCCGCAGGGTGCCGGCCACGATCGCCCCCTCTGGTCTCCTCCCGCAGAGTGCCAGCCGCAATCGCCCCCTCTGGCCTCCTCCCGTGGGGTGCCGGCCGTGATCGCCCCCTCTGGCCTCCTCCCGTGGGGTGCCGGCCGTGATCGCCCCCTCTGGCCTCCTCCCGCAGGGTGCCGGCCATGATCGCCCCCTCTGGCCTCCTCCCGCGGGATGCATGCCACGATCGCCCCTCTGGCCTCCTCCCGCAGGGTGCCGGCCGCGATCGCCCCCTCTGGCCTCCTCCCGTGGGGTGCCGGCCGTGATCGCCCCCTCTGGCCTCCTCCCATGGGGTGCCGGCTGTGATCGCCCCCTCTGGACTCCTCCTGCAGGGTGCCAGCCACAATCGCCCCCTCTGACCTCCTCCCGTGGGTTGCTGGCTGTGATCGCCCCCTCTGGCCTCCTTCCGCAGGGTGCCGGCCGTGATTGCCCCTCTGGTCTCCTCCCGCGGGGTGCCGGCCCTGATCACCCCTCTGGTCTCCTCCCGCAGGGTGCCGGCCGCGATCGCCCCCTCTGGCCTCCTCCCGCAGGGTGCCGGCCATGATCGCCCCCTCTGGCCGCCTCCAGCAGGGTGCCGGCCGCAATTGCACCCTCTGGCCTCGTCCTGCAGGGTGCCAGCCACGATCGCCCCTCTGGCCTCCTCCCGCGGGGTGCCGGCCACGATCACCCCTCTGGCCTCCTCCCGCCGGGTGCCGGCCGCAATCGCCCCCTCTGGCCTCCTCCTACAGGGTGCCGGCCACGATCGCCCCCTCTGACCTCCTCCCGCGTGTTGCTGGCTGTGATCGCCCCCTCTGGCCTCCTCCCGCAGGGTGCCGGCCGTGATCGCCCCCTCTGGCCTCCTCCCACGGGGTGCCGGCCGTGATCGCCCCCTCTGGCCTCCTCCCACGGGGTGCCGGCCGCGATCGCCCCCTCTGGCCTCCTCCCGCAAGGTGCCGACCACGATCGCCCCCTCTGGCCTCCTCCCGCAGGGTGCCAGCCGCAATCGCCCCCTCTGGCCTCCTCCCGTGGGGTGCTGGCCGTGATCGCCCCCTCTGGCCTCCTCCCGTGGGGTGCCGGCCGTGATCGCCCCCTCTGGCCTCCTCCTGCAGGGTGCCGGCCACAATCGCCCCCTCTGGCCTCCTCCTGCAGGGTGCCGGCCACAATCGCCCCCTCTGACCTCCTCCCGTGGGTTGCTGGCTGTGATCGCCCCCTCTGGCCTCCTTCCGCAGGGTGCCGGCCGTGATTGCCCCTCTGGTCTCCTCCCGCGGGGTGCCGGCCCTGATCACCCCTCTGGTCTCCTCCCGCAGGGTGCCAGCCATGATCGCCCCCTCTGGCCGCCTCCAGCAGGGTGCCGGCCGCAATCGCACCCTCTGGCCTCCTCCTGCATGGTGCCAGCCGCGATCGCCCCCTCTGGCCTCCTCCCGCAGGGTGCCGGCTATGATCGCCCCCTCTGGCCTCCTCCTGCAGGGTGCCAGCCGCGATCGCCCCCTCTGGTCTCCTCCCGCAGGGTGCCAGCCACGATCGCCCCTCTGGCCTCCTCCCGCCGGGTGCCGGCCGCAATCGCCCCCTCTGGCCTCCTCCTGCAGGGTGCCGGCCACGATCGCCCCCTCTGACCTCCTCCCACAGGGTGCCGGCCGCGATCATCCCCTCTGGCCTCCTCCCGCAAGGTGCCGGCCACGATCGCCCCCTCTGGCCTCCTCCCACGGGGTGCCGGCCGCGATCGCCCCCTCTGGCCTCCTCCCGCAAGGTGCCGGCCACGATCGCCCCCTATGGCCTCCTTCCGCAGGGTGCCAGCCGCAATCGCCCCCTCTGGCCTCCTCCCGTGGGGTGCTGGCCGTGATCGCCCCCTCTGGCCTCCTCCTGCAGTGTGCCGGCCACAATCGCCCCCTCTGACCTCCTCACGTGGGTTGTTGTCTGTGATCGCCCCCTCTGGCCTCCTTCCTTAGGGTGCCGGCCGTGATTGCCCCTCTGGTCTCCTCCCGCGGGGTGCCGGCCCTGATCACCCCTCTGGTCTCCTCCCGCAGGGTGCCGGCCGCGATCGCCCCCTCTGTCCTCCTCCCGCAGGATGCCGGCCATGATCGCCCCCTCTGGCCTCCTCCCACGGGGTGCCGGCCGCGATTGCCCCCTCTGGCCTCCTCCCGCAAGGTGCCGGCCACGATCGCCCCCTCTGGCCTCCTCCCACGGGGTGCCGGCCGCGATCGCCCCCTCTGGCCTCCTCCCGCAAGGTGCCGGCCGCAATCGCACCCTCTGGCCTCCTCCTGCTGGGTGCCAGCCGCGATCGCCCCCTCTGGCCTCCTCCCGCAGGGTGCCAGACATGATCGCCCCCTCTGGCCTCCTCCCACGGGGTGCATGCCACGATCGCCCCTCTGGCCTCCTCCCGCAGGGTGCCGGCCACGATCGCCCCCTCTGGTCTCCTCCCGCAGGGTGCCAGCCGCAATCGCCCCCACTGGCCTCCTCCCGTGGGGCGCCGGCCGTGATCGCCCCCTCTGGCCTCCTCCCATGGGGTGCCGGCTGTGATCGCCCCCTCTGGCCTCCTCCTGCAGGGTGCCAGCCACAATCGCCCCCTCTGACCTCCTCCCGTGGGTTGCCGGCTGTGATCGCCCCCTCTGGCCTCCTCCCGTGGGTTGCCGGCCACGATCGCCCCTCTGGCCTCCTCCCGCCGGGGGCCGGCCGCAATCGCCCCCTCTGGCCTCCTCCTGCAGGGTGCCGGCCACAATCGCCCCCTCTGACCTCCTCCCGCGGGTTGCTGGCTGTGATCGCCCCCTCTGGCCTCCTCCCGTAGGGTGCCGGCCGTGATCGCCCCCTCTGGCCTCCTCCCACGGGGTGCCGGCTGCGATCGTCCCCTCTGGCCTCCTCACGCAAAGTGCCGGCCACGATCGCCCCCTCTGACCTCCTCCCACGGGGTGCCGGCCGCGATCGCCCCCTCTGGCCTCCTCCCGC
The DNA here is from genome assembly GCF_052327205.1 of Somniosus microcephalus. Classification (NCBI taxonomy): domain Eukaryota; kingdom Metazoa; phylum Chordata; class Chondrichthyes; order Squaliformes; family Somniosidae; genus Somniosus; species Somniosus microcephalus. Next base: position 48,933,873 of record NC_140995.1, read on the forward strand.
AAGGTGCCGGCCACGATCGCCCCCTCTGGCCTCCTCCCGCAGGGTGCCAGCCACAATCGCCCCCTCTGGCCTCCTCCCGTGGGGTGCCGGCCGTGATCGCCCCCTCTGGCCTCCTCCCGTGGGGTGCCGGCCGTGATCGCCCCCTCTGGCCTCCTCCTGCAGGGTGCCGGCCACAATCGCCCCCTCTGGCCTCCTCCTGTGGGTTGCTGGCTGTGATCACCCCCTCTGGCCTCCTTCCGCAGGGTGCCGGCCGTGATTGCCCCTCTGGTCTCCTCCCGCGGGGTGCGGGCCCTGATCACCCCTCTGGTCTCCTCCCGCAGGGTGCCGGCCGCGATCGCCCCCTCTGGCCTCCTCCCGCAGGGTGCCGGCCATGATCGCCCCCTCTGGCCGCCTCCCGCAGAGTGCCGGCCGCAATCGCACCCTCTGGCCTCCTCCTGCAGGGTGCCAGCCGCGATCGCCCCCTCTGGCCTCCTCCCGCAGGGTGCCGGCCATGATCGCCCCCTCTGGCCTCCTCCCGCGGGGTGCATGCCACGATCGCCCCTCTGGCCTCCTCCCGCGGGGTGCCGGCCACGATCGCCCCTCTGGCCTCCTCCCGCAGGGTGCCGGCCGCGATCGCCCCCTCTGGTCTCCTCCCGCAAGGTGCCAGCCACAATCGCCCCCTCTGGCCTCCTCCCGTGGGGTGCCGGCCGTGATCGCCCCCTCTGGCCTCCTCCCGTGGGGTGCCGGCTGTGATCGCCCCCTCTGGCCTCCTCCCGCAGGGTGCCAGCCACAATCGCCCTCTCTGACCTCCTCCTGCGGGGTGCCGGCCGTGATCGCCCCCTCTGGCCTCCTCCCGTGGGTTGCTGGCTGTGATCGCCCCCTCTGGCCTGCTTCCGCAGGGTGCCGGCCGTGATTGCCCCTCTGGTCTCCTCCCGCGGGGTGCCGGCCCTGATCACCCCTCTGGTCTCCTCCCGCAGGGTGCCGGCCGCGATCGCCCCCTCTGGCCTCCTCCCGCAGGGTGCCGGCCACGATCGCCCCCTCTGGCCGCCTCCAGCAGGGTGCCGGCCGCAATTGCACCCTCTGGCCTCCTCCTGCAGGGTGCCAGCCACGATCGCCCCTCTGGCCTCCTCCCGCGGGGTGCCGGCCACGATCGCCCCTCTGGCCTCCTCCCGCCGGGTGCCGGCCGCAATCGCCCCCTCTGGCCTCCTCCTGCAGGGTGCCGGCCACGATCGCCCCCTCTGACATCCTCCCGCGTCTTGCTGGCTGTGATCGCCCCCTCTGGCCTCCTCCCGTAGGGTGCCGGCCGTGATCGCCCCCTCTGGCCTCCTCCTGCAGGGTGCCGGCCACAATCGCCCCCTCTGGCCTCCTCCCGCAGGGTGCCGGCCACGATCGCCCCCTCTGGCCGCCTCCAGCAGGGTGCCGGCCGCAATTGCACCCTCTGGCCTCCTCCTGCAGGGTGCCAGCCACGATCGCCCCTCTGGCCTCCTCCCGCGGGGTGCCGGCCACGATCGCCCCTCTGGCCTCCTCCCGCCGGGTGCCGGCCGCAATCGCCCCCTCTGGCCTCCTCCTGCAGGGTGCCGGCCACGATCGCCCCCTCTGACATCCTCCCGCGTCTTGCTGGCTGTGATCGCCCCCTCTGGCCTCCTCCCGTAGGGTGCCGGCCGTGATCGCCCCCTCTGGCCTCCTCCCACGGGGTGCCGGCCGCGATCGTCCCCTCTGGCCTCCTCCCGCAAGGTGCCGGCCACGATCGCCCCCTCTGGCCTCCTCCCACGGGGTGCCGGCCGCGATCGCCCCCTCTGGCCTCCTCCCGCAAGGTGCCGGCCACGATCGCCCCCTCTGGCCTCCTCCCGCAGGGTGCCAGCCGCAATCGCCCCCTCTGGCCTCCTCCCGTGGGGTGCTGGCCGTGATCGCCCCCTCTGGCCTCCTCCCTTGGGGTGCCGGCCGTGATCGCCCCCTCTGGCCTCCTCCTGCAGGGTGCCGGCCACAATCGCCCCCTCTGACCTCCTCCCGTGGGTTGCTGGCTGTGATCGCCCCCTCTGGCCTCCTCCCGCAGGGTGCCGGCCATGATCGCCCCCTCTGGCCTCCTCCCGCGGGGTGCATGCCACGATCGCCCCTCTGGCCTCCTCCCGCGGGGTGCCGGCCACGATCGCCCCTCTGGCCTCCTCCCGCAGGGTGCCGGCCGCGATCGCCCCCTCTGGTCTCCTCCCGCAGGGTGCCAGCCACAATCGCCCCCTCTGGCCTCCTCCCGTGGGGTGCCGGCCGTGATCGCCCCCTCTGGCCTCCTCCCGTGGGGTGCCGGCTGTGATCGCCCCCTCTGGCCTCCTCCTGCAGGGTGCCAGCCACAATCGCCCCCTCTGACCTCCTCCCGCGTGTTGCTGGCTGTGATCGCCCCCTCTGGCCTCCTCCCGTAGGGTGCCGGCCGTGATCGCCCCCTCTGGCCTCCTCCCACGGGGTGCCGGCCGCGATCGTCCCCTCTGGCCTCCTCCCGCAAGGTGCCGGCCACGATCGCCCCCTCTGGCCTCCTCCCACGGGGTGCCGGCCGCGATCGCCCCCTCTGGCCTCCTCCCGCAAGGTGCCGGCCACGATCGCCCCCACTGGCCTCCTCCCGCAGGGTGCCAGCCGCAATCGCCCCCTCTGGCCAACTCCCGTGGGGTGCTGGCCGTGATCGCCCCCTCTGGCCTCCTCCCGTGGGGTGCCGGCCGTGATCGCCCCCTCTGGCCTCCTCCTGCAGGGTGCCGGCCACAATCGCCCCCTCTGACCTCCTCCCGTGGGTTGCTGGCTGTGATCGCCCCCTCTGGCCTCCTTCCGCAGGGTGCCGGCCGTGATTGCCCCTCTGGTCTCCTCCCGCGGGGTGCCGGCCCTGATCACCCCTCTGGTCTCCTCCCGCAGGGTGCCGGCCGCGATCGCCCCCTCTGGCCTCCTCCCGCAGGGTGCCGGCCATGATCGCCCCCTCTGGCCGCCTCCAGCAGGGTGCCGGCCGCAATCGCACCCTCTGGCCTCCTCCTGCAGGGTGCCAGCCGCGATCGCCCCCTCTGGCCTCCTTCGCAGGGTGCCGGCCATGATCGCCCCCTCTGGCCTCCTCCTGCAGGGTGCCAGCCGCGATCGCCCCCTCTGGCCTCCTCCCGCAGGGTGCCGGCCACGATCGCCCCTCTGGCCTCCTCCCACCGGGTGCCGGCCGCAATCGCCCCCTCTGGCCTCCTCCTGCAGGGTGCCGGCCACGATCGCCCCCTCTGACCTCCTCCCGCGGGTTGCTGGCTGTGCTCGCCCCCTCTGGCCTCCTCCCGTAGGGTGCCGGCCATGATCGCCCCCTCTGGCCTCCTCCCACGGGGTGCCGGCCGCGATCGTCCCCTCTGGCCTCCTCCCGCAAGGTGCCGGCCACGATCGCCCCCTCTGGCCTCCTCCCACGGGGTGCCGGCCGCGATCGCCCCCTCTGGCCTCCTCCCGCAAGGTGCCGGCCACGATCGCCCCCTCTGGCCTCCTTCCGCAGGGTGCCAGCCGCAATCGCCCCCTCTGGCCTCCTCCCGTGGGGTGCCGGCCGTGATCGCCCCCTCTGGCCTCCTCCCGTGGGGTGCCGGCTGTGATCGCCCCCTCTGGCCTCCTCCTGCAGGGTGCCAGCCACAATCGCCCCCTCTGACCTCCTCCCGTGGGTTGCCGGCTGTGATCGCCCCCTCTGGCCTCCTCCCGTGGGTTGCCGGCCACGATCGCCCCTCTGGCCTCCTCCCGCCGGGTGCCGGCCGCAATCGCCCCCTCTGGCCTCCTCCTGCAGGGTGCCGGCCATAATCGCCCCCTCTGACCTCCTCCCGCGGGTTGCTGGCTGTGATCGCCCCCTCTGGCCTCCTCCCGTAGGGTGCCGGCCGTGATCGCCCCCTCTGGCCTCCTCCCACGGGGTGCCGGCTGCGATCGTCCCCTCTGGCCTCCTCACGCAAAGTGCCGGCCACGATCGCCCCCTCTGGCCTCCTCCCACGGGGTGCCGGCCGCGATCGCCCCCTCTGGCCTCCTCCCGCAAGGTGCCGGCCACGATCGCCCCCTCTGGCCTCCTCCCGCAGGGTGCCAGCCACAATCGCCCCCTCTGGCCTCCTCCCGTGGGGTGCCGGCCGTGATCGCCCCCTCTGGCCTCCTCCCGTGGGGTGCCGGCCGTGATCGCCCCCTCTGGCCTCCTCCTGCAGGGTGCCGGCCACAATCGCCCCCTCTGACCTCCTCCCGTGGGTTGCTGGCTGTGATCGCCCCCTCTGGCCTCCATCCGCAGGGTGCCGGCCGTGATTGCCCCTCTGGTCTCCTCCCGCGGGGTGCGGGCCCTGATCACCCCTCTGGTCTCCTCCCGCAGGGTGCCGGCCGCGATCGCCCCCTCTGGCCTCCTCCCGCAGGGTGCCGGCCATGATCGCCCCCTCTGGCCGCCTCCCGCAGAGTGCCGGCCGCAATCGCACCCTCTGGCCTCCTCCTGCTGGGTGCCAGCCGCGATCGCCCCCTCTGGCCTCCTCCCGCAGGGTGCCGGCCATGATCGCCCCCTCTGGCCTCCTCCCGCGGGGTGCATGCCACGATCGCCCCTCTGGCCTCCTCCCGCGGGGTGCCGGCCACGATCGCCCCTCTGGCCTCCTCCCGCAGGGTGCCGGCCGCGATCGCCCCCTCTGGTCTCCTCCCGCAGGGTGCCAGCCACAATCGCCCCCTCTGGCCTCCTCCCGTGGGGTGCCGGCCGTGATCGCCCCCTCTGGCCTCCTCCCGTGGGGTGCCGGCTGTGATCGCCCCCTCTGGCCTCCTCCTGCAGGGTGCCAGCCACAATCGCCCCCTCTGACCTCCTCCCGTGGGTTGCTGGCTGTGATCGCCCCCTCTGGCCTGCTTCCGCAGGGTGCCGGCCGTGATTGCCCCTCTGGTCTCCTCCCGCGGGGTGCCGGCCCTGATCACCCCTCTGGTCTCCTCCCGCAGGGTGCCGGCCGCGATCGCCCCCTCTGGCCTCCTCCCGCAGGGTGCCGGCCATGATCGCCCCCTCTGGCCGCCTCCAGCAGGGTGCCGGCCGCAATTGCACCCTCTGGCCTCCTCCTGCAGGGTGCCAGCCACGATCGCCCCTCTGGCCTCCTCCCGCGGGGTGCCGGCCACGATCGCCCCTCTGGCCTCCTCCCGCGTGTTGCTGGCTGTGATCGCCCCCTCTGGCCTCCTCCCGTAGTGTGCCGGCCGTGATCGCCCCCTCTGGCCTCCTCCCACGGGGTGCCGGCCGCGATCGTCCCCTCTGGCCTCCTCCCGCAAGGTGCCGGCCACGATCGCCCCCTCTGGCCTCCTCCCACGGGGTGCCGGCCGCGATCGCCCCCTCTGGCCTCCTCCCGCAAGGTGCCGGCCACGATCGCCCCCTCTGGCCTCCTCCCGCAGGGTGCCAGCCACAATCGCCCCCTCTGGCCTCCTCCCGTGGGGTGCTGGCCGTGATCGCCCCCTCTGGCCTCCTCCCGTGGGGTGCCGGTCGTGATCGCCCCCTCTGGCCTCCTCCTGCAGGGTGCCGGCCACAATCGCCCCCTCTGACCTCCTCCCGTGGGTTGCTGGCTGTGATCGCCCCCTCTGGCCTCCTTCCGCAGGGTGCCGGCCGTGATTGCCCCTCTGGTCTCCTCCCGCGGGGTGCCGGCCCTGATCACCCCTCTGGTCTCCTCCTGCAGGGTGCCGGCCGCGATCGCCCCCTCTGGCCTCCTCCCGCAGGGTGCCGGCCATGATCGCCCCCTCTGGCCGCCTCCAGCAGGGTGCCGGCCGCAATCGCACCCTCTGGCCTCCTCCTGCAGGGTGCCAGCCGCGATCGCCCCCTCTGGCCTCCTCCCGCAGGGTGCCGGCCATGATCGCCCCCTCTGGCCTCCTCCTGCAGGGTGCCAGCCGCGATCGCCCCCTCTGGCCTCCTCCCGCAGGGTGCCGGCCACGATCGCCCCTCTGGCCTCCTCCCGCCGGGTGCCGGCCGCAATCGCCCCCTCTGGCCTCCTCCTGCAGGGTGCCGGCCACGATCGCCCCCTCTGGCCTCCTCCCACGGGGTGCCGGCCGTGATCGCCCCCTCTGGCCTCCTCCTGCAGTGTGCCGGCCACAATCGCCCCCTCTGACCTCCTCCCTTGGGTTGCTGGCTGTGATCGCCCCCTCTGGCCTCCTTCCGCAGGGTGCCGGCCGTGATCACCCCTCTGGTCTCCTCCCGCAGGGTGCCGGCCACGATCGCCCCCTCTGTCCTCCTCCCGCAGGGTGCCGGCCATGATCGCCCCCTCTGGCCTCCTCCCGCAAGGTGCCGGCCACGATCGCCCCCTCTGGCCTCATTCCGCAGGGTGCCAGCCGCAATCGCCCCCTCTGCCCTCCTCCCGTGGGGTGCTGGCCGTGATCGCCCCCTCTGGCCTCCTCCCGTGGGGTGCCGGCCGTGATCGCCCCCTCTGGCCTCCTCCTGCAGGGTACCGGCCACAATCGCCCCCTCTGACCTCCTCCCGTGGGTTGCTGGCTGTGATCGCCCCCTCTGGCCTCCTTCCGCAGGGTGCCGGCCGTGATTGCCCCTCTGGTCTCCTCCCGCGGGGTGCCGGCCCTCATCACCCCTCTGGTCTCCTCCCGCAGGGTGCCGGCAGCGATCGCCCCCTCTGTCCTCCTCCCGCAGGGTGCCGGCCATGATCGCCCCCTCTGGCCGCCTCCCGCAGGGTGCCGGCCGCAATCGCACCCTCTGGCCTCCTCCTGCAGGGTGCCAGCTGCGATCGCCCCCTCTGGCCTCCTCCCGCAGGGTGCCGGCCATGATCGCCCCCTCTGGCCTCCTCCCGCGGGGTGCCGACCACGATCGCCCCTCTGGCCTCCTCCCGCGGGGTGCCGGCCATGATCGCCCCTCTGGCCTCCTCCCGCAGGTTGCCGGCCGCAATCGCCCCCTCTGGTCTCCTCCCGTGGGGTGCCGGCTGCGATCGCCCCCTCTGGCCTCCTCCCGTGAGGTGCCGGGCGTGATCGCCCCCTCAGCCCTCCCCCCGTGGGGTGCCAGCCGTGATCACCCCTCTGGCCTCCTCCCGCAGGGTGCCGGCCGTGATCGCCCCCTCTGGCCTCCTCCCGCGTGGTGCCAGCCACGATCGCCCCTCTGGCCTCCTCCCACGGGGTGCCGGCCGTGATCGCCCCCTCTGGCCTCCTCCCGTGGGTTGCTGGCCGCGATCGCCCCCTCTGGCCTCCTCCCGCAGGGTGCCAGCCATGATCGCCCCCTCTGGCCTCCTCCCGCAGGGTGCCGGCCAAGATCGCCCCCTCTGGCCTCCTTCCGCAGGGTGCCAGCCGTGATTGCCCCTCTGGTCTCCTCCCGCGGGGTGCCGGCCATGATCGCCCCTCTGGCCTCCTCCCGCAGGGTGCCGGCCGTGATCGCCCCCTCTGGACTCTTCCCACGGGTTGCCGGCCGCGATCGCCCCCTCTGGCCTCCTTCCGCAGGGTGCCAGCCGTGATTGCCCCTCTGGTCTCCTCCCGCGGGGTGCCGGCCATGATCGCCCCCTCTGGCCTCCTCCCGCAAGGTGCCGGCCACGATCGCCCCCTCTGGCCTCCTTCCGCAGGGTGCCAGCCGCAATCGCCCCCTCTGCCCTCCTCCCGTGGGGTGCTGGCCGTGATCGCCCCCTCTGGCCTCCTCCTGCAGGGTACCGGCCACAATCGCCCCCTCTGACCTCCTCCCGTGGGTTGCTGGCTGTGATCGCCCCCTCTGGCCTCCTTCCGCAGGGTGCCGGCCGTGATTGCCCCTCTGGTCTCCTCCCGCGGGGTGCCGGCCCTCATCACCCCTCTGGTCTCCTCCCGCAGGGTGCCGGCAGCGATCGCCCCCTCTGTCCTCCTCCCGCAGGGTGCCGGCCATGATCGCCCCCTCTGGCCGCCTCCCGCAGGGTGCCGGCCGCAATCGCACCCTCTGGCCTCCTCCTGCAGGGTGCCAGCCGCGATCGCCCCCTCTGGCCTCCTCCCGCAGGGTGCCGGCCATGATCGCCCCCTCTGGCCTCCTCCCGCGGGGTGCCGACCACGATCGCCCCTCTGGCCTCCTCCCGCGGGGTGCCGGCCACGATCGCCCCTCTGGCCTCCTCCCGCAGGGTGCCGGCCACGATCGCCCCCTCTGGTCTCCTCCCGCAGGGTGCCGGCCATGACCGCCCCCTCTGGCCTCCTCCCGCGGGGTGCCGACCACGATCGCCCCTCTGGCCTCCTCCCGCGGGGTGCCGGCCATGATCGCCCCTCTGGCCTCCTCCCGCAGGTTGCCGGCCGCAATCGCCCCCTCTGGTCTCCTCCCGTGGGGTGCCGGCTGCGATCGCCCCCTCTGGCCTCCTCCCGTGAGGTGCCGGGCGTGATCGCCCCCTCAGCCCTCCCCCCGTGGGGTGCCAGCCGTGATCACCCCTCTGGCCTCCTCCCGCAGGGTGCCGGCCGTGATCGCCCCCTCTGGCCTCCTCCCGCGTGGTGCCAGCCACGATCGCCCCTCTGGCCTCCTCCCACGGGGTGCCGGCCGTGATCGCCCCCTCTGGCCTCCTCCCGTGGGTTGCTGGCCGCGATCGCCCCCTCTGGCCTCCTCCCGCAGGGTGCCAGCCATGATCGCCCCCTCTGGCCTCCTCCCGCAGGGTGCCGGCCAAGATCGCCCCCTCTGGCCTCCTTCCGCAGGGTGCCAGCCGTGATTGCCCCTCTGGTCTCCTCCCGCGGGGTGCCGGCCATGATCGCCCCTCTGGCCTCCTCCCGCAGGGTGCCGGCCGTGATCGCCCCCTCTGGACTCTTCCCACGGGTTGCCGGCCGCGATCGCCCCCTCTGGCCTCCTCCCGCGGGTTGATGGCTGTGATCGCCCCCTCTGGCCTCCTCCCGCCGGCTGCCGGCCGCGATCGCCCCCTCTGGCCTCCTCCCGCGGGTTGATGGCTGTGATCACCCCTCTGGCCTCCTCCCGCCGGGTGCCGGCCGCAATCGCCCCCTCTGGCCTCCTCGTGCTGGGTGCCGGCCACGATCGCCCCCTCTGACCTCCTCCCGCGGGTTGCTGGCTGTGATCGCCCCCTCTGGCCTCCTCCCGTAGGGTGCCGGCCGCGATCGCCCCCTCTGGCCTCCTCCCACGGGGTGCCGGCCGCGAAGCCCCCTCTGGCCTCCTCCCGCAAGGTGCCGGCCACGATCGCCCCCTCTGGCCTCCTCCCGCAGGGTGCCAGCCGCAATCGCCCCCTCTGGCCTCCTCCCGTGGGGTGCCGGCCGTGATCGCTCCCTCTGGCCTCCTCCTGCAGGGTGCCGGCCACAATCGCCCCCTCTGACCTCCTCCCGCGGGTTGCTGGCTGTGATCGCCCCCTCTGGCCTCCTCCCGTAGGGTGCCGGCCGTGATTGCCCCTCTGGTCTCCTCCCGCGGGGTGCCGGCCATGATCGCCCCTCTGGCCTCCTCCCGCAGGGTGCCGGCTGTGATCGCCCCCTCTGGCCTCCTTCCGCAGGGTGCCGGCCATGATCGCCCCTCTGGCCTCCTCCCGCAGGGTGCCGGCTGCGATCTCCCCCTCTGGACTCTTCCCACGGGGTGCCGGCCGCGATCGCCCCCTCTGGCCTCCTCCCGCGGGTTGCTGGCTGTGATCGCCCCCTCTGGCCTCCTCCCACGGGGTGCCGGCCACGATCGCCCCCTCTGGCCTCCTCCTCTTGAGTGCCGGGCTCTTTTGCTGGCACCCCACTCCCCGGTGGTCCAGCAGGGCCCCAGTGCACGCTGCGCTACATCCCTCCCCTTTAGCCAGGGGAGGGAGGCCTGTAATACTGCGGTGCTACGTGCCGACATGCGTGGCGCTGCTGCACATAGCGCTGTGACATTCAATGTGAGCACCCCAAGAGGGAGGGAGAGCGCTTCCAGTAGCGCCCCGCCTCCTGCTTGTGGCATTACTATTCAATTTTGGGCGCAGGGGTGCTAACTATTTCGGGGCGCTAAAAATAATGTCCCAAAGGGGGAGCGACCCAATTTTTCCCACATCTACCCTGTTCAACCCATTCATAAGTTTAAAGACCTCTACTAGGTCTTCTCTTTTCTAAAGAAAAAAAGCCCCAACCTGTTCAATCTTTCCCAATAGCTGTATTCTCTTGATTCTGGTGCCATTTTCGTGAATCTTTTATGCAGTTTTTAATTCAATAATTATATGTGGAGCAGGAAGATTTTTGAGGCTTTGTGCACTAGCATTTCTTCATCATCTTTATGTTTCCTGCTGTGTTGGAGCACTTAAAAGTTAATTTTAGGCCACTTTTATCATGATGTTGGTGGTTGTAAGTCTAACTTCAACCAAATACAATCAGTGGTCAATGCTGGAATCTGTCGTTGAAGCTAACAACTTTCAATTAAGCTCTTAATAATCCCATTGGTAAAGATTGTGGCTAGTAATTAGATCCCAGGTGGATAATCGAAAGTAAATAACTACATACTGTGGATGTTACAACGGCCTGACATTAAAGCAGATAGTGCACCACCAATTATATTTTAGAGGTATTTTGGTATTATTTGTACTATATATGAAATCTCCCTTTACTTATCAGCACTTAGCTGCTGTTAATTAAAATCCCCTTGCCCTAATTCACGGGGTGTTACATACCAAAAAGATGTAGCAACAACCTTAACTGTTGAACAATGTGAGTTGCTGTATTTCGGGAGAGGGAACATATATGCTAACGGAACTTTCAAATGAGTAGGTGGGCAGAGACAACTTGGGAATTCGCATACACAATTCTTTAACAGTGGGATGACAAGTTGATGACAGGTGTGGTCAACTTTATGTCATTGTGCACCGATTAAATTATACATCTTATAAAAATATTTAGTTGATATTCCTGCTAATTTGCATATATCTTATGTTTTAGTATTCTTCACTCAGAAATGACAGAATAAGCTGGGCAAAATAAGTAAGTGGGCGGAATAATGGCAGATTTAAAGAAGACATGCAATCCATGAATGGTGTTGAAACAGCTACGGGTGAAGCTGAAAGAGACCGAGGAGCTTTAGAAGACTAAATGGAAAGCATCTGCAACCACTGTAGAGCAGCAATCAATCACGGTAGTAGAATGTTGAACTGCATAGTCAAAACAGTAGAACATAGGAGATTTTTTTTTAAACCCTTCCTGCTTGGCAGAAACCGGTTGGACGAGCAGTTAAAATCATCACGGGGCTTACCCGCCAACATCCCATACCAATCCCAGAATCAAACCAAGCCAGGTAAGGACGGCAGATTTCATAATAATAATAATAATAATAATCAACTTTATTGTCATTGTTAGTGCACAAGTGCAGTACAACGAAATGTAGGCTTGCGGCTCCCGAGAGTGTACATTTAGATTAAGACATTTAAACATTCAACATTCATTTGGCTTGTAATACATTAACATAAACATAACAAAGTGCATTGACAGATGTGCAGGCTTTAGAGTTTATTTGTGGAGTTCAGTAGGATGACAGCCCTGGGAAAGAAGCTGTTCCTAAATCTGGTCGTTCGGGTGCGAATGCATCTGTAGCGTCTCCCAGATGGCAGTGGGGCGAACAGACTGTGGCTGGGGTGGGTAGGGTCTTTGATGATGGTCCGTGACCTCTGTAAACAGCGTTTCTGGTATATGTGCTCTATGGTCGGTAGCCGGGTGCCGGTAATGCATTGGGCAGTTTTGACTACCCGCTGCAGGGCTTTCCGGTCATAGTAGCTACAGCTGCCATACCATACTGTGATACAGTTTGTCAGGATGCTCTCTATTGTGCAGCGGTAAAAGTTAGAGAGGATCAGGGGTGACAGGTTACATCCCTTCAGCCTCCTTAGGAAATATAGGCGCTGCTGGGCCTTCTTCACCAGAGAGGAGGTATTGAGGGACCAGGAGAGGTCTTCCGTGATGTGGACTCCGAGGAACTTAAGAAGCCTAAAGGACATTAGTGAATCAGTTGGAGTTTTAATGGTAATTCAACAGCTTCACGGTCACTTTTGCTGATAGCAGCTTTTTATTTCCAGATTTTCAAGTTCTGGGGTACAGTAGTTGTTACTGGACTAGAAACTATAGCAAATCAACCAAAGTGAGCAGTTCAATTCTTAGCAAGTTTTTATGTATCAAATACGGAATTGGCTGGGCTGAGGAGCCAACTCTGGTAGGATTATTCAGCATCAGTTCCATGATATCAGAATGCAGCTGGATGCCAATATTATGAGAACAAGTGTTGCACAAGTGTGACCCTGGTTGCTACTCGAAGCTTGGAAAAACTGAAAGAAGTTATACTGGGCACCAATGGGCTTGTTGCATATTTCACACATCTTTACGCATGATCTGAAACTCTAGCTCCGTAAGTGATGGCCCAGAAATTGGTGTCGGGGGATTCCCGTGGGTGCAAGCCCCTGACCTACACTTACATAGCGCGCCGACAGTTGAAGCCTGGCCCTGCGTGGATTTCCTGTCAGTGGCCCGGTTCAGCTCCCGGTGCACTGAGCTTGCGTGATCCAGCAGCGTAGTTAGTTCGATGAGCCGGCTGGGATCACGTGAGCACTGGGCAACCAATCGGAGGTTGCAAAAGTTCATTCATGAGTCTGATAGTAAGAACTGTCAAACTCATGAAAACTCCGGGCGCCCAAAACAGTACTTAAACTTCAAATAAAAGTTTTTTTAAATCCCACTAATTAAATGAACTATTAATAACTGTAAAAAACTAATTTAAACAATTATTCAAATTTTTGAAAAAAATAATTTTTAACAAATCGGGTCTAAAAATACACTTACCTTACTGTAAAGTCTTTAAAAATAATAAACCTGTGGAAAAAAAATTCTAACTTTAATTAATAGACCACTTACCTTTTAAAACTAAGTACTTACGTCTGGTTTTTTCTCGCGTAAAAACTGGAGGCCTTATCGCACGGGCAACCCTGTTAAAAAAAGGAATTTCAGCGCACACGCGCAGACTCCTGCACGCACACGTTCATCCTCTGAACCCCTTGGTTCAGAGGATCGGAAATGCCGGTTTCCCGCGCATGCGTTGTGCATGCAGAAAACCGGCAATTCCATCAGTCCCACGCGTGAGTACACGGTGCTTACTCACGCGTTGGGACCCGAATTACTGGGCCGATGTATTCAAGCTTCTGTAATTATATGCTTAAATAAATAACTAAATAAATAGTTTTCTGATCATAAAAGTGTTACTACATAAAGTCATACATATTGCATAGATTTACAAGATTAGATTACTGCCAAAAAAATTAAAACCTTATTTGCCCTAAGAAACCTTTATAACGCAATCTAAAACCGTTGTTGGCAGAAAATCTCAATGGTCGGGATTTTGCGGTCAGCGGCAAATGAACGACTTTCTCCATTCATCGCGCTGCCCACTGACCTCTGGCAGTCCTTGTGGAGAAAACTTGAAAAAGGTGAGCGAATTCCGCATGGCGTCCTCTCCCAATAAGCTGAGCAGTGTTCCTCTAAGTGCTTGAAACCATCAGATCACATTAGGGCAATCAAAACAAGACATGCCCACAAATCAGAGAAAACTGACAGGAGGATAAGACACGTACACAAATTCAGCCAGGACTGTCAAAGAGGTGAGAAGTTTTTCAATGGCCTGTTAAACTTAATTTAATTGCAGAGACATTTTGAGACACATTGAGAAACTTAAAAAATGGCAAAGAAAAATGGGCAGTTTGTAAAAAGCTGAGCAAAGTAAAATTAACAGTTTTTAAAAAGCCATGTACTAACTTACAGAAAAAAGATGGCAGCGCAAAAGATAGACGAGAAGAAGAAGTATCACAACTTTAGTGATGAAGACCTCAACACACTCCACAATGAGGTGTAGGTGAGGCCTCGGTGGCTTCTGGGGAACGAGATGTGTAGAGCATCGTGAAAAGTTAACATGTTGGTTGAAAGGAGATGCCACAGACTGAGTGCTAACTGCACCATGCCACGGAGCAGGGTGTACGGATAACCATAGCTGTCGTAAAGACAGCGGGGTTTGGTTGACAGCTGGTTGACGGCTGACGTCATATCCAGGGGCGGGATCCGACGCCATCTTGGCCATGCTTGAGGTACTGCACTAGGAGACACAGAGTCAGGACTGAATAAATGGCACTCCACTACAACTGCTTGGGAGACTCGTAATTACGTTATTAAGATAACATTACATGGTACCAGGATTTATAGAACTCACGATAAGGACATACTACAACAATGGAAGGGATAAAACCTCCGGCTAGCTTGCAACTGGAAGGAAATGTGGATGAAAATTGATGTGTCTTCAAGCAACGCTTTCTTCTCTACATCACAGCGATTGACGCTTCGACTAGCTCTGGAACACGTAAAGTAGCTTTGCTGCTAATAGTGGCTGGCTCGCAGGCAATCGAGCTGTTTAATACATTTACGTTTGCAGCCAAAGATGATAAAAATAACCTGGACAAGGTGATAGAACGGTTCGATGAATACTGCACTCCAAAAAAGAACAAAACATATGAGAGATTAGTGTTTCGCTCCCGCGTGCAAAAGCAAGGAGAATCTTTTGATTTTTTTTGACGGACTTGAAAATAAAAGCACAAACATGCAACTTTAGGGACCTGAAGGAATCGATGATACGCGATCAAGTCATTTTTGGAATACTCGACAAGAAGGTGAGGGAAAGAATGCTTAGAGACAATGACCTAAATTTGGATGCAGCCGTGAAAATATGTCATGCTAGTGAACTCTCAGCCATGCACACGAAAACTTTCGAAGGGAGCAGCACAGCAGCGGGCAGGAGTGCCCTGGGGCTGAAAAACCTGCCGGTGGATGTGGTTCACAAAAGGGACAAAAGAGGGCCCACAGAGTTCAAGACGATGACGCCTTACGAATGCAGACGGTGCGGTAATAAACACATAGCCAGACAGTGTCCTGCTTATGGGAAGAACTGTGCAAAATGTAAAGGCAGGAATCACTTTGCCAAGAGGTGTTTTGGGGAAGAGAAAACTGAAGGTAAAAAGACAGTGCATGCTATTGAGACTGAAGAGACAGGAGCAAAGACTTTGTTTGTTGGAATGGTGCAAAATGAGTCAAAACAGGGCAAAAATGCTAATGAAGTGCACTCTGTAGGACCAAAGACTGAAGTTTGGATAGCTCCCTTGCTGGTAAATGGCACCATTGTTCCCTTAAAGCTAGATACAGGTGCTAAGGCAAACCTCATAAGTTGGAGTGATGCATGGAATCTCAAAGTGCGATCTAAAATACTGAACAAGACAGTGTCTTTGAAGGCATAAAATAGACAAAGCATTGAAACAAAAGGAACGTGTAGGCTGAATGTTAAGGTAAAAAATCACATTCACCCTTTGACCTTTGTTATCGTGCCTGAAGGACATGAGTCACTGTTGGGGGATAAGGCCTGTGTGGATTTGGACTTGGTAAAACGAGTCTATACTATCAATGAACTGAACTGTGTGCAGAGTGCCCCCCAAGATAGTACAAATCTGACTCATGAGACTATAGCACACAAATATGCAGATGTATTTCAGGGTTTCGGAGCACTGCCCTTTACATACTCCATCAAACTGAGAGAGGATGCACAACCTGTGATTCTCACACCCAGGAGAGTTCCAGTGGCTCTCCGTGAAAAACTGAGGAAAGAGCTAGACCGCATGGAGGGACTAGCTGTCATAAAGAAGATTGAGGAATTGATTGACTGGGTAAATTCCATGGTCTGCGTCAATTCAAAGAAAACTGATAAATTTCGTGTCTGCATGGATCCCAAGGACCTTAATGCGAATATCAAAAGAGAGCACTACCAAATTCCAAAGAGAGAGGAAATAGTCAGCGAAATGACAGAAGCGAAAGTCTTCCCCAAGATGGACGTCTCGCATGCTTTCTGGCAGTTGAAACTTGATGAAGAAAGTGCTAAGCTGTGCACTTTTAACACCCCGTTTGGTCGATACTCCTACCAGCGTCTGCCCTTTGGTATTAGCTCCGCCCCAGAAATCTTTCACAGGGCAATGGAGCAAATCATCGAGGGCCTGGAGGGAGTGCGGGTGTACGTGGATGATCTGGTAATATGGGGCTCCACTCAGGGGGAGCATGACACCAGACTGGAGAAAACATTTCAGAGAATACAGCAGTATGGACTCAAACTAAATAAAGACAAATGTCAGTTCAGTGTCAATGAAATCACAATCCTCGGAGACAGAGGGGATTCAGCCAGACAAGTCAAAGGTAAAGGCTATACATGACATGGAGAAACCAAAGGACAAGAAAGGGGATCTGCGGGCCCTTGGCATGGTTAACTACCTAGGAAAATTCATTCCAAATCTAGCAGTGAAAACTGTTCATCTGAGAAAACTGCTGCACCGAGAGACAGAGTTCCAATGGGGACATGAACATGAGAGAGAATGGAAGGGGCTGCTACACATTCTAGCAAGTGAACCCCTACTGAAGTTCTTCTGCCCTAAAAAGAGGACAAAAGTGTCCACAGATGCCTCTAAGAATGGATTAGGGGCTGTCCTTCTACAGGAAGATGAAGGAGAATGGCGACCAGTGGCGTATGCGTCACGCTCCATGACGGCTACAGAGTGCCGGTACGCGCAAATCGAGAAGGAGTGCCTTGGCTTGGCACTTGGGTGTGAAAAATTTCATACCCACATCTATGGTCTTCCCAAGGTTATCCTAGAAACGGACCATAAGCCACTGCTAGGGATCGCAAAGAAGAATCTGTGTGATCCACGGATACAACGCCTAATGATGAGACTTCACCATTACGATTTTGAGCTAATGTATGTGCCAGGGACACAAATGTTCATTGCAGACACACTATCCAGGGCTGCGCCTTATGCCACACAAAACAGTGATTCAGAAGAGGATGTGGCTCTTCATGTGGATATGGTCTACGCAGCATTGCCGCCACACAGGAACAACTATCAGTGATAGTCACAGAGACATCAAAGGACCCAGTCCTGAGTAAAGTAATGAGAAATCTCAAGAGGGCTGGAAGAAAGGGTCATGTAAACAATATTATCACATTCAGTCTGAGCTCTCTGTGGTCAATGGACTACTGCTTAAGTGTGACAGGATAGTAGTGCCTACCTCTATGTGACGAGAAATGCTCAACA
Organism: Somniosus microcephalus; assembly: GCF_052327205.1. NCBI lineage: Eukaryota > Metazoa > Chordata > Chondrichthyes > Squaliformes > Somniosidae > Somniosus > Somniosus microcephalus. Next base: position 48,950,825 of record NC_140995.1, read on the forward strand.
GGATACATGAAGGGCACCTGGGTGCAGAAAAGTCAAAAAGGAGAGCACGTGAGGCACTCTACTGGCCAAACATGAACTCTGATAGTGAGGCACTCTACTGGCCAAACATGAACTCTGATATTGACCAGTTGATCAGCGAGTGTGCTACATGTCAGGAGTATCACTACAAGCAAACAAAAGAGCCCTTCATTACCACAGAGCTCCCATCACAACCTTGGGAAAAGGTCGGAACTGATATATTTCACTATGAAGGAAAAGACTATTTGTTAGTTATTGATTATTATTCCAATTATCCGGAGATGGCTCTCTTGTCCAGTACCACATCAAGAGCTGTGATAACTCACCTGAAGTCAATCTTTGCCAGGCAGGGCATCCCTCTAACCCTGGTCTCTGATAATGGCCCTCCCTATGCCAGTCATGAGTTTCAGTCATTTGCTTCAGAGTATGAGTTTAATCATGTAACCTCCAGTCCGCTCTATCCTCAGGCTAATGGAAAAGCAGAGAAGGGGGTACAGATTGTGAAAAGACTATTAAAGAAAGTGGCATACAGCAACACTGACCCATATCTGGCCCTGATGTCGTACAGGGCGGGCCTGCTAGCAAGTGGCAAGTCTCCAGCTGAGCTCTTACTGGGTTGGAAAATCCATACACGACTTCCCAGTTATGTCACACCTGACCACAGAGATGAGGTGTGGGCAGACAAGGCTCGGAAACTACAACAGAAACAAAAAACACTTCATGACCGCACAGCCACTACACTAGTGCCTCTACAGGAGAAGGATATAGTTTGCATTGAAAGGCCTGAGTCATGGCCTAAAAGAGCCACCATTCTACAACAGGTCGCCCCCAGGTCATACAGTGTCATGACAGAGGACGGCAATGTGTTTCGCAGAAACAGGAGGCACCTACTGAAAACCACAGAGACCTTTCAGCCTCAGGAGGACAGAGAGGATGACGAGATGAGGGAAATGCCACTAAGAGACGAGATGAAGGAAATGCCACAAAGTGACGAAGGACACAGTAGTGATAATGTGACAAGGGACCTGTGTGGTACCGACATGAACTTAAGAGATACAACTGGGGTGGTTCAGCAAACACCCGTTCAGCCACGCAGGTCACAGCGCACCAGAAAGCCTGTAGTTAAACTTGACCTGTAGACAGGGATTGATAAGACTGTAAACAGTTAATGGACTCCTGGGTGTGGGTAAGGTTTATACCTACCTGCAATTAGTTCAATGGTGTAGTTACACTGACTGTTTCTATATGATGTTAACAAGCATTCTATGTGTTATGTTATGTTATGTTGTTACTGTATTATGTCTTCATTGAAGGGGGAAGATGTACAGATAACCGTAGCTGTCATAAAGACAGCGGGGTTTGATTGACAGCTGGTTGACGGCTGACGTCATATCTGGGGGCGGGATCCGACGCCATCTTGGCCATGCTTGAGGTACTGTACTAGGAGACACAGAGTCAGGACTGAATAAATGGCACTCCACTACAACTGCTTGGGAGACTCGTAATTACCTTATTAAGATAACATTGCACAGGGAAAAATGTTGGGAAAAAACTGAATGATTTAACGCGATCTGCTAGGGTTTGTACAGTTATTTGAAATTTTAAAATGAAGATTTCTTAAATGTTACTGATGCAATAAATAGCAAAGAGCTAGTTTATGGTTGGGGTGATCAGAGTTCAATCTAAAATCAACTGGTCATAAAATTCAATTGCCATTGGTGATGGGCCTCACAAAGTGTTTATCTCCAAAACACCCAACTAGTCTCTCTCACACCAACAATCAAGCAAAAAACTAATATTTATTTTTCATATCTTTGTAGAGCAAGATGGCTTAGAATGCCCGGAAGCGGTCGAGGACCAGTCATGGTGTAGCCTTTCTAAAAGAGATGAGCGAGCAGGAAAAAAGGGCCAGTCAGCTGGAGGGCATCAGTAACAGTTCAGTGTCTGGTGCCCAATCAGACATTGGAGTGGGGAAAGGTGAGTTACATAGTTGCTTTGTCCAGCTGCATGTTTAAAACATGTTTGTTGGCTGTAAGGTGTGAAAAGAAGATAAAATGATAAATGTACACGTGCAGCATATGAGCTTCTGTGATGTGTCAGATGAACATGCTTCAACATTGTAAATGTTTATGTTTTCCTTTTCACACGTGGACAGCAGTCTTTGGATGCACGGGCTGCAGATGGCAGTGAGTCGACGGCTGCAGAGGGTGTTGACACAGGACCTCGAGAGGGTGTTGAGGCGGAGGTTGCAGAGGACGTTGACATGATAAGTGAGCCGGAGGAGGAGGAAGAACAGCGGGGCGGGGTGGGGGGTTGGCTTCCAGAGGAATCTCTCCATCTCCTGGCCACTCTGGCTCTGGGCAAGATACACATGACATGCCTTCTCACAGGCAGACGCCAAGCTGATGCTGCGGGGCCAGTGGGAGGAAATGTGATAGATGTGACTGACCTGTCGGGGGCTGAGAGACCTCCAATAGTTGTAGTAGATGTGCCCCAGTCACCAGTAAGACAGGGAAGACATCAACCCTGCATTGATACTGAGTTGAAAGCTGTGCCTCTAACGGATGCAACTTCTCACAATGTCGCCTTTGAGCAGCAGCACCAAAGCTCTGCGTTCCCTGCTGATGGTCAACAGATAACACACCGAGGTCAAACCCTTGGCACAGAAGGGGTCAGGTCATGGGGATGGGCAAGGTGCAGGAAGCAGTTGCGTGCCACCTCTTGCAGAGTCCACCTCCTTTTACTCATACCTTGTCACAGCGACCCTCAGGTACGGATGCAAGGCGGCATGTCAATTTTTTTTTAATGTTTGTTATTCTTGAAATGTTGGTGTTATTTTTTGAGATTTATATTTATGATTGTTTGTATTATAATTGATTTTATTGCTGCTGTACTTAAGTCTTAGTCTGAAGACATTTTAAACAGTTTAAATGTTTTTATTATCAACCATTTTAACATTACAACTGTTTACAAAGTAGCAAATAGCTAGTTAACCGAATTTGTATTTAAAGCCTTGCACTAAACACCTCAGCGTTTATGTAAAGTTTAGCAATAACTATCTCAAAAGTCTTGCAATGAGTATTTGCTGCTTCAATAACATTTCACTGTTCCACTTTCAATCTTGCCTGGTCTGCCTTCCTGGGAAGGGGGAGGAGGCATCTCACCACTCTCATCACTGTCTAAATGCATGAGCTACTAGCTGCTCTGTAGCCATGGCTTCCTCAGGTGGTTCGCGACCATTGGCCCCAGCAATATCCGTGTTGGTATCCTCCATGTTGTCCATTTCCACCAGAATCTCATCTGCTGGGTTAAGGGTCAGTCCTTCCCGCAGGGCAAATGTGCAATGCGCAACAGACCACCACAATTCTTGCCACTTTCACAGGTGAGTACTGCAATGTACCCCCTGACCTATCCAGTTACTGGAAGCGTGAATTCAGCACCCCGATTGTCCTCTCCATCACTTGGCATGTGCACGGTTGTATCTTTCCTGTGCTTCACTATTGATCCTGTGGCAGGGTGTCATCAGCCATGGCATCAGTGGGTAGCCCTTGTTGCCTAATATACATCCAGATCCTTGACGCACTCTATTGAGGGCGCCATTTAAGTCTGAGTGCTGGAGGTCGAAGGCGTCATGAGCACTTCCCCGGTGATCTGCATTGATATTCAGGATCATGAAGGGTCATCACATTTAATGAAGTATGTGACTGGTGTATCATTCGGTGCCCTCAATGGGAATATGGCTTCCATCAATGGCCCCAAGCATTTTGGGGAAGCCAGCAATCCTATGGAATGTGATGGAGCTCTCCCTTTATTGCAGTGGGGACATGTCAAAGTTGATGAACTCAGAAGCCCTACGGAACATGGCATCTGTGGCCTGGTGAATGCAAACCCTCACAGCTCTCTGGGCGATATTGCACATGCCTGACTGAAATGACCCGCATGCATAAAATTTGAGTGTTGTGGTTACCTTCATGGCCATTGACAAGGCAGTGCAGCACTTAGAACGTGGCTAAAGGCCCTCCTTTAACATATCACAAAGGCAACCGATTGCCTCTTCACTGAAGCGCAGTCTCCTTGTACACAGCTCCTCCGACATCACCTCTAGGCTCTCTGCCATGGGTGAAAGTTCCTCCTGATCAGCCTATGGCGTGGTGCCTGCCTCTTCTTCGTTGTTCCCTCCATCTACAAAATACACTGCAGCAACTCATCAAGGCTTCTTCGGCAGCACTTCCCAAACCCACGACCTCTACCATCTAGAATGTCAAGGGCAGCAGGTGCATGGGAACACCACCACCTCCAAGTTCCCCTCCAAGTTACACTCCATCCTGACTTGGGAATATATCGCCGATCCTTCATCATTGCTGGGTCAAAAATCCTGGAACTCCCTCTCTAACAGCACACGAGACTGCAGCGGTTCAAGAAGGCAGCTCACCACCACCTTCTCAAGGGCAATTAGGGATGGGCAATAAATGCTGGCCTTGCCAGTGACGCCCACATTCCAGGAACGAATATTAAAAAAAAGACTCCCATTACGTACGAATCATACTGGCGTACAAAGTATGCAACAGTGGGGTCAAGAGCAGAAAAGTCATTTTTCTCCCTATTTATTATTCACAGGCTTCCTCTTTAAGCAATTTGAAAAGCCATAAAAATGTGAATTTTTTTTGAAAAAGTCTGATACCTGGGTCTCACAGGCATTTTGTGTAAGTTTCTTCCATGTAAAAAATCCCCTTCCGGCTGAATCCTGGCTTCATTAAATATGTGCAAATTTTAAATGGCGGTAAGACAGGCTCCTTGCGTCTCCTCAGACAAGCCTTAATGTTTTCTGGCAATTTCAATGCGGAAGAAGTGGGCAATTAGATCCTAGTTCGCGCCACTACAGTGATCTCTGTGGTAATTTCATCAGCCAAAACTGCAACAGTGCACCCTGTGGCGGAATGGGCATCTCTGACAGCCATTTCCGCGTTTAACTGCGCATGTGCGGACGCCAGAAGTTGCTGTCAGCTTTACACAGTAGCGACGGCAAACGCTGACAGTTTCGCTGTCGTTACAACTCCAAATTCCAGGGCCAATATCTGTTCATTTGAAGAACTGACCACTTTCGCTAGTTGATTTTTCATCATTGCCATAGTTTGCTACAAATAGTTTAGTCAGTCAGTGTGAGACACTCCACTCTAACAAGTCAATTTAACTTTACGATGCACTTCATGGTGTCCAGTTTGCCTTGTGGTCTAACTACAGACACTATTAAGATGCTTCAGAGAGTCTTCTCCGTAATAGTGGGCCTGAAAGATTGCTTTGATCTTGCTTGCAGTTTCCTTATGCCTCTTTTTTCCCCTCCTCTCCACAGGCGATGAGCGATTTGAGCAATCACAACGAATGTTTTTTTGTTGTTAAGGACTTCTTCAATCAACCATTTTACCTCAGAATCCATAGAACCCTACGTGCTCCGCCTACCATTTGCCTTTTTTGCAATTTCCATCATTTTTCCTTTGTCAGGCAGAAATCATGGGCAATTTAAATTAGCCCAGGTATCAATGACACACATTTCCTTAAAATTGGCATGTGGGTGTTGTTTGGATTGTACAGAATACTGATGATGTCATCAGTACTGAGCCAGGATGAAAAATCTTCAGCATTGTTTCACAGCATAAACTATGCATTAATACAGTGACTTGAACCACTATCAGCTCTACTGGCATGGAAGAGAATATTTTCACCCATTCTTCACACGTATTTTACACTCATCTGTACCTTTAGCAATACATCATGTTATTTTGACAATTAGTGAGGACAGTTAGCTGCAGCCTTACACATTCTTATTCAGGTCCTGAATTCCGTGAAGATCTCTTCACATTTCTCTCAACATCACCTTGAAAATAAGCAAACCTACCCTGCTAAAAATGAAAGGTGCGGACGGGATGTAGGTCTTCCATACGTTGGCAGAATCCCGACTCATTTTCCACCATGCCAGGAAACGGAACAGGGAAGAAATCCAGATAGTTCATGAATCTGCTCCGACCTAAATTGCCCAGCTTTGAGGAAGGTTTACTCTGTTCACTACTTACAAAAAGCTGTAAACGTATTCTATAGATGCATGTATTTATGCTTTAACTGCAAGTGGTAAACAGAGTAATTCTTTCTGTTTCCCATTCTGCCCCCATGTGTATTGGAGAGAATAATGTTCTTCCGTGAGGGTGTACATCCAATCCGCTGGTGGGTGCGGGGGCTGGGAAATCGAGCGCTTTCGAAAATCACTGGCTCTCACGTTGAAAAAGTGCATTGCACAAATTTTCTACCTGGTTGGCTGCCAATGTTCATTACTCCCACACAGAATGTGTGACAGCAATGTTTAAATATGCAATTTAATGGTAATAGTAGGATAATGAATTCCTGTGTGAAATCCCATCATGTAGGGCACTCAGCACACCCATATATAATGGAGGTTAATGGCCAGTCACAATCTGACCTTTCAGGAGATGAGTCCTTAAAGGGGGAACGTGCTCTGTTTTGGTTGCAACAGATATTCAGATCATAGGTACTGAATTCTGTGTTTCTCCCCCCTTATGGTTTTAGACGTATAAGAAGAGGATGGCAGAACAGATTCTAGGGAGATTCAACTGTACCAGAGGCAGACTGACTGAATCTGCCTTTACCTATGGAGCTGCATTTACAGAACCAGATATAGTTAGCTGGGACTGTGAGAAGAGAACTGCCTTCACAGGTTCAGGCTCAGGCTCGCCAGCGAGACAGTGGTAGAATTGTGTCATCTGCTGCAAATTGAACTGCAGACAACCTCCATTGAAAGAGATAGCACTACCAATGTCACTTCTGCCCTGCCACTCACCCTAGCACTAGACCGGAGCAGAAGCCTGGGATTTCCTGTCCTGGGAAACTCGCATGGCCCAGGGACATCCCTGGGACAAGACTGCGTAGCACCGGTGAAAGGGGCAGGAGATCGACAGCCAGAGGTCCCAATTGGATTTCAACATCCTGGGGAGGGGGTTGATGAAAACAAAGTTCTGAGCAGGCCTACCTTAAAATGTATAGCCTGGCCCCAAGACCTACCTGGATCCTCCAGTTGACAGGCGTCTGGAGCAGGCCAAAGCATCTTCTTTATGAGACGCCCCGGTTCTGGGACACTCAGCAAGTCTTTGAAACAGAAATTGAGGCGGGGAAGGAATTTTCCCTCACACTCGTTAGAACAGCTCCAACTGACCTTGGTGTAATGCAGGTGCAAGCCAACCTCCACCCCTCCATTCCCAGAAAAATCCCCAAAATCCTACAAGAAAAAGGGCAGAGTCCCAATAAACTCTGCCCATTTTTCCCACCCCTGGCCTTTGCGCTCAGGGAACTGGGTATTCCCCAGGGGGAAAGGTCAGAAAAATTGGGCCTCCTTTGTTTTCAGCTTCTAAGTTAACTCAGGGGGTATTTGCAGTGTCAGTCAATATGCCAGGCAGAGGTGCATATACAAAGTCACTGATATTTTGTTCCCCAGGGTAGACAGCTTCATCCGTTTCCCAAAGACCTTTTTGGTGAACCTGTAGGGCTGACATTGAGTTGGCTCAGTGTCACTAGAAGGGAACAGAAAATATTAAGGCAATTGTCCTAGGGCACCACAAATATAATAAATAATAATAGCTATGCTTAATACAATGACAGTATACAAATAATATTTAAATCATTTATGTTATTGTGAATATCAATGATCTCCTGTATACCCTGCGCTGCCCACTGATCACGGAAAGCCTCAAGCATCCCAAAGCAACAGTTAAATGAGAGGACACTGCAATTTGTTTCATGCCGCAGGACTGCCTAAGGCCCAGGGGGTTGTTGACGGCACCCATGGGACCATCCAGGACCCACACGCAATGTCATGGCATTCATGCACAACAAGTGCTTGCACAACAAGTCAGTGAGCAGCAGTGTAGAATCATGCGGGCGAACGCCTGCTTCCCGGGTAGCAAATCATCGTTCTCCTGTTTTAAGCCATTCTCCGTGCTTGGTTCATTTGGAAGGCAAGACAGCCATGAAGGATGGTTGTCAAGAGACCGGGGCTACCCTCTACAGTCCTGGCTAATAACACATTTGAGAGATCCATGAAGAGGAAATTAATGCAGACACTGCAAAGCTCATGAATTGATTAAGGGCGATAATGGAAGAAAATATTTGCATATTGGGCATCGCACTTCAGGAAGGACGTCAAGGCCTTGGAGAGGGTGCAGAGGAGATTTACTAGAATATTACCAGGGAGAGAGAGACTTCAATTATGTGGAGAGACTAGAGAAGCTGGGGCTGTCCTCTTTAGAGCAGTGAAGGTTACAGGGTAATTTAATAGAGGTATTCAAAATTATGAGAGATTTTCATAGATAAATAAGAAGAAACTGTTTGGCAACAGAACCAGCGAGGAGATGAGGAGAATTTTTTTTTTAGCTGTTGTTATCTGGAATGCACTGTCTGAAAGGGCGGTGGAAGCAGATTCAATAGTAACTTTCAAAAGGGAATTGAAAAGAAGAAATTTGCAGGGCTATGGGGAAAGAGCAGGGGAGTGGGACTAATTGGTAGGTCTTTCAGAAACCTGGCACAGGCACGATGGGCTGAATGGCCTCCTTCTGTCTGTAAAATTCTATGATTTTACTGAAGCAGCACTTCAGACACTCTGTTTCTCTCGCCACGGATGCTGCCTGGCCTGCTGAGTATTTCCAGCATTTTCTGTTGTTACTTCAGACACCTACACAGGTGAGGCAGTGTCTTGAGAAGCAAATCCAACAGGGTCTCCAAGAGCATCATTATCTGCTGCACGCTCTACAGTTTTTTCATTCAAAGCAGCCTAACCATGGAAGAGGTGGAAGAGGTGACCTTCTGCAGGTGAAGCTAGATCAGAGGAGTGACACCGACCCAGATAATGTCACCATTGAAACACCTTTACCGCCAGGAAGAGCAGTATGCCAGGATCTTAACGAGGAGACATTCAATGCACCGCCTGAGTTGCCCATTTAAGAAACACTCCTGCCCAAGTGTGGACTACTCCAGAGACTTACGTACACAAATCTAGAATGACGCTTCAGTGCAGTACTGAGGTAGCACTGCATTGTTGGAGATGCCGTCTTTTGGATGAGATGTTAAACTGAGGCCCTGTCTGTCCTTTCAAGTGGACATCCAAGATCCACGGCACTGTTTTGAAGACATGCAGGGGCATTATCCCCGGTGTCCTGGCCAATGTTAATCCATCAATCAACATCACTGAAAACAGATGATCATGTCATTACCTCATCATTGTTCGTGGGATGTTGCTGTGTGCAATTTAAGGCCATGAAAGGCGCTATACAAATGAAAGTTCTTTCTTTCTTTTACTATGTAGTGGCCCAGTATACCATTACCAAATTGTGCTCAGTCCTAACTCAGCTGCCATGAATGTCCATCACTTGACCTTTTGCTATCTTATTCATCAAAAGTCAACTCTCTGGACAAAGTTTTTTAAAATTCATTTATGGGATGTGGGCTTCGCTGGCAAGGCCAGCATTTATTGTCCATCCTTAATTGCCCTGAGAAAGTGGTGGTGAGCTGCTTTCTTGAACCGCTGCAGTCCGTGTGGTGAAGGTACTCCCACAGTGCTGTTAGGGAGGGAGTTCTAGGATTCTGACCCAGCGACAATGAAGGAACGGCGATATATTTCCAAGTCAGGATGGTGTGTGACTTGGAGAGGAACTTGGAGGTGGTGGTGTTCCCATGCGCCTGCTGCCCTTGTCCTTCTAGGTGGAAGAGGTCGCGGGTTTGGGAGGTGCTGCCAAAGAAGCCTTGGTGAGTTGCTGCAGTGCATCTTGTAGACGGTACACACTGCAGCCACGGCACGCCAGTGGTGGAGGGAGTGAATGTTTAAGGTGGTGAATGGGGTGCCAATCAAGTGGGCTGCTTTGTCTTGGATGGTGTCAAGCTTCTTGAGTGTTGTTGGAGCTACACTCATCCAGGCAAGACGAGAGTATTTCATCACACTCCTTACTTGTGCTTTGTAGATGGTGGAAAGGCTTTGGGGAGTCAGGAGGTGAGACACTCGCCACAGAATACCTAGCCTCTGACCTGCTCTTGTTGCCACAGTATTTATGTGGCTGGTCCAGTTAAGTTTCTGGTCAATGGTGACCCCCCAGGATGTTGATGGTGGGGGATTTGGCGATGGTAATGCTGTTGAATGTCAAGGGGCGGTGGTTAGACTCTCGTTTGTTGGAGATAGTCATTGCCTGGCACTTCTGTGGTGTGAATGTTACCTGCCACTTATCAGCCTAAGCCTGAACGTCGTCCAGGTCTTGTTGCATGCGGGCATGGACTGCTTCCATGAGGTGTAGGGATAAACCCAGCAACTACAGGCCAGCCAGTTTAACCTCGGAGGTGGGGAAGCTTTAAGAAACGATAATCCGGGACAAAATTAACAGTCACTTGGACAAGGATGGATTAATCAACGAGAGCCAGAATGGATTTGTTAAAGGCAAATCATGTTTAACTAACTTGATTGAGTTTTTGATGAGGTACCAGTGAGAGTTGATGAGGGTAATGCAGCTGACGTAGTATACATGGACTTCTAAAAGGCATTTGATAAAGTGCCACATAATAGGCTTGCCAGCAAAGTTGAAGCCCATGGAATAAAAGGGACAGTGGCAGCATGGATACGAAATTGGCTAAGTGACAGGAAACAAAGATTAGTGGTGAATGGTTGTTTTTCGGACTGGATGAAGATACACAGTGGTGTTCCCAAGGGGTCGGTACTAGGACCACTGCTTTTCTTGATGTATATTAATCACTTGGACTTGGGTGTGCTGGGCACAATTTCAAAATTTGCAGATGACACAAAAATTTAAAGTATAGTGAACAGTGATGAGGATAGTGATAGACTTGAAAGAGGATGCAGTGAGTGGTTATGATCGGGAGTGCACTGCTTGAGAGGATGGTGGAGTCAAATTCAATCACAGCTTTCAAAAGTGAATTGGATAGTTACCTAAAGGAAAAAAATGTGCAGGGCTACGGGGAAAGGGCGGGGGAGTGGGACTAGCTGAAATGCTCTAGCAGAGAGCCGGCATGGGCTGTAACTGTTCTGTGATTCCATGAAGTGGAACCAATTTATTCTCCTAAAAATCTGTGATTGGCATATGTGTGCTTATTGTTTTCACCCCAGCGCTTGCTCTTGCACCTAAAACCTGTTCTACTGCTTCCTCTAGGTGCTTCCCCCAGTGGAAGGAGTAAGTGAGATGGTTGGGTATTGCAGTGGCCCTGTACTCGATCCTGAGTTAGCCATTGTAAGACATATTGCATGCATTCTGGGATATCCTTAGTTAATGGGTAAATCTTGTACTCTAGGAGCTTTGTTTGACATAGAATGCATTCACACGCTCGGGTATTGCTCAATGGCCTAGAAATTGAATTGCTCCCATTTAGTTGACATAAAAGGGGCACATCAGGGTCCAATATGGTGGGCTGTGGGTGTGTGCTTATTCTCTGTTGAAAGTGCGATGACCAACTATATTGGTTAGGGCTCCTCCGAAGACATCCAATTCAAACACCTGAAACAGGCATTGGGCTATTTGTATATGCAAATAGAGGTCCCAATATCGGTTTGAGGCATCCTTCGCAAAATTCGATTGCGATGCGCCGTGCATGCTGTGGTCAGTTTCTTCAGGCCCTCAGCAGCCAAACATGTGGTCCTTAAGGTGACCGCTGGAGGCTGCCGCCAGAAAGGTACATTTAAACATTTTTCCTTGCCTTATTGTGGAGCCGGGAGTGGCAGAAGTAGCTCTGCCCGGCTCCACATTAAATCTGCGGCCTTGCTCGCTCCCCTTCCCCTCCTCGATTGCCACCACCGTCCCCCCCCCCCGCCACCCCCAATCCTCCCAGGCCTGCTTACCCTCTGCGAATAGCGAGCTGCCTCTGAGGTCGCAACTGACGCCTGCAACTCGGCGGTAATAACCAAATGAGGCCGGCGGACCGATTTGCCGTTGTCCTGCCTCCAACCTCATTAGACGAGCGCAGCACCAGGATCACGACCTGAGTCGGGCATGATCCAATTACTAGGCCATCATTCCTAATTGCTTCCTCTGTACCAGCTTGAGCTGTGCTTTGGCCAAAAGTGAAGAACAAAGACAAAATGGTCTTGAGAAGATGGTCCTAATGAGATCTCAGAGGGGAACTGCTATCCTTATTGTGATTTAGACACTGGGAAAGAGGATAGAATAATTGGGAGTCAAACTAATTAAAATCTGGCAATTATAGTTTTGGACCTGTGTTTATCTATCAAATGACACCTTTGGAAATATCTGAGTGGTTGAATAGGTCGCTTTGATTGGTCTGTCACGACAATGGGATTTTCTTTCTTATAATGTAAGGTATTTGGGTCAGATAATACCCACCCTAGTCAGCAAGTTTTAGAAAGTTGTGAAGAGCTTTTGAAGAAGGATAGGAGGTTCGAAGGCTGAAGAAGGCCTTCAAAAAGCTGAGAAAGCATTTAAGAGTTGGAATGTTTGAGAAAGTGTCTAGATGAAAATAGAAACTGTAAAGTGTATCACACCAGTTAACTCAATTGCATTAGTCTGAAAGTTGACAGAAGTACAGTATAACAGGAACAGAGAGTTACAGTATGTGTAAAGTTAGGTAAAGCCAGGCAGAGAAGACAACTGACGAAAGTTGGCAATAACCTCAAGTGATAACTCATCATAGATGTTCTCGGGAAATGTCCCACAGCGCTCCAATGCTACAGCCTATCTCTTAAGAGAGAGATTGCATGATTTCATGTTCTCGTCACAAAGTGACGGCATTAAATCTGGAAAACGATCAGTATTATATTGAATGTAGTCCATAAACTTAAGAACATAAGACATAGGAGCAGGAGTCGGTCATTTGGCCCCTCGAGCCTGCTCCGCCATTCAATAAGATCATGGCTGATCTGATCTTGGCCTCAACTCTACTTCCCTGCCCGCTCCCCATAACCCTTGACTCCCTTACCTTTCAAAAATCTGTCTATCTCCACCGTAAATATATTCAATGACCCAGCCTCCACAGCTCTCTGGGGAAGAGAATTCCAAAGATTCACAACCCTCTGGGAGAAGAAATTCCTCCTCATTTCCATTTTAAATGGGTGCCCACTTATTCTGAAATTATACCTCCTAGCTCTAGATTCCCCCACGAGGGGAAACACCCTCTCTGCATCTACCCTGTCAAGCCCCCTTAGAATCTTAGAAACTCCAATGAGTATAGGCCCAACCTGCTCAACCTTTCTTCATAAGACAACCCCTTCATCTCCGGAATCAACCTCGTTAACTGTGTGCTAAGTAATCTGTAATCTCTCACACTGAATGGAATTTTATTATACCATCACTAAAAGAAGCTTAGGTATGGCTGCCACATAGGCAGTCATTTTAACCTAATCACCAGGCAGCAATCCCACGGGATCAGATGGAATGCCAGTTTTGCATCCCGCCCAATTGGAGTAAAATCGAATGAGTTGTAAAACCAGCATTGCACCCCATACCATCAGTTTTCGACTGTGGGTTAGGTTGAACTTGCCTCCTTGAGATATATGTCTTGTGCATATGGTAATGTAGGTTCTGGTTGAATCAAAAGCCCATATTGATCAATCGCTCAGGACAAATTTCACCCCCAATATGTGTTAAACTGCAGTACACGGAGCAGTACAGGGTGAGCTAACATAGATGCATGCTGATATTTTCTGACAGTTGCACACAGCACTAAATATCCTACACACTGCGACTGGTTCTGTCATGTCTGCTATTGTGATGGCTGCCTGGTCCTGTCCACTGGCCAAGCATTTAAACTAACTTGAGCCACTGGGGGTGGGGTGTGTTGAATCCGTAAATCTTAAGGTATGGTGTTCTTCAATAACTAGACGGAGGCTGTAGATTAACAATCAACAGGTGTTTACTGGAGGAGGGTAGTCTAAAGACTAACAGTACAGATGCCTGCTCAAGGCTTATATACAGGTGTGGTCACTGCAGGTACTACAGTATACAGGAGCCATAAAAGTAGTTCTCTCTTAAAGGTACATACACTACAATTCCTCCCCTTTTAGATTAACAGTACCCATAACATTCAAATAACAGTTAACACTTTAACATGCACATTTAACTGAAATAGTCCATTTATAGGTTCAGTCTTTGGGGCGGCTTCCTGATCCTTTTGGGATAGCGCCTTTCCTGAGTGTCTTGTTCTTGGTGCGGAGGCAATTCTGGCCCCCTTTCGTCGGTTAGTTCATCAGTTTCCGCTGCTACTGTTTCTGGGGTAGATGCTACTGGTATGTCGGGTTCATCCCCAGATACGCGAGACATGGGGTTGACTCATTCCTGTGACGCTAGGATCTGGTCGACGTGGCATCTCACAATGTTCTCCCCGACATCCACTGTGTACATTAGTGGCCCCTGCCGTGTGCATATCGTTCCGGGTTGCCATTTCTCTGTTTAGTAGTCGCGGGCCAAGACTGGTTGTCCTACGTTGAAGATCCTTGTCGGCTTCTCATTGATGTGCTGGAATTGCTTATCCTCAACATTTCTTCGCACATTTGGTCTGAGCAAATCCAGACGAGATCTCAACCTTCGGTTAAGGAACATCATGGCCGGGGTCTGGTTGGTAACTGTAATGATATTAGCAAATAGTGATGATATTTGTCTGTATTTGATTACTTATGCCTTACAGCATATTTGTCTGTGTTTTTGATTACTTGTGCCTGACCAGCAGAGGTCATGTGAGAGACAAGCAGTCCAGAGGAGTTTTACTTTCAGTTTCATTCTAGATGCATCACAGCATAGTGTGTTCTGTAAAAAGCTGTAGAAAGTCTTGAACAAGACTTTAGATTAAACAACATTCTCTTTCAGAAATGAGTCTTTATTGAACCCAAAAAGAAATCAAAACAGTAACTGCATGTGTCGCATTTCTGTAAGCTAACAGGAAATTGTCCACCTTATGCTGTAGCGGAATGTCATCATCGCACATGGCCCTTATCGCCTTTTTAAAGGTTTGTATGAACCTCTTAGCCAATCCATTTGTGGCTGGATGATACGGGGCGGATGTGTAATGCCTTACCCCATTCCTTCTCATAAATTTCCGAAACTCTTCGGACACAAACTGTGGTCCGTTAGCAGAGCAAATCTGCTCTGGCAAGCCGTTTCTGGCAAATATGGTCTGTAGGACTGCAATCGTTTTCTCTGTAGTGGTGCAGGACATTTGATCACTTCAGGCCATTTCGAGTGCGCATCCACTGCTATTAAGAACATTGAGTCCATGAATGGACCAGCAAAATCAAAATGCACCCGTTGCCATGGAGAGGAGGGCCACTCCCATGGGTGTAGAGGGGCATGTGGTGGTGCATTTTGGATCTTCTGGCATCCTGAGCAGCTCTTTGTTAGGTCCTCGATTTGTTGATCGATCCCCGGCCACCACACATAAGCCCTAGCAAGGCTTTTCATTTTCACCCCTCCCAGATGGCCTTCGTGAAGCTCATTGAGCACTCTCTCCCTTAACTTGGGTGGAATTACCACTCGGGATTCACACATCACTGTCCCCTGGCATACTGACAGCTGTTCTCTTCTGGATGAGAATGCTGGCAACAGTGAGTCGCCATGTGTTGGCCATCCCTTCACCGTCAAATCATATACCCGAGACAGTGTCGGATCATTTCGGGTCTCCTTCTCTATATCCGCATTAGTTACTGGCAAGCGTTCAATTATCGACGAATAAAATATTTCGATGGGGTCCACTGCTGGTGCTTCCTCCACAGTAGGCAGTGGCAGGCGTGATAGCCCATCAGCGTTTTCATGCTGTTTCGTGCCCTCATACTCTATTTCATATTGGTTCACCCCTAGAAAAAGGGACCATCTTTGTAGCCGTTGTGCAGTCATCACCGGAATGCCCTTCTTTGGATTAAAGATGGAGACAAGTTGTTGGTGCTCAGTCAGCAAGGTGAACTTCTGCCCATGCAGATAGTGGTTGAATTTTTTTACTCCCCATACTAGGCTAAGGGCCTCCCTGTCAATCTGGGCGTAGTTGCGCTCGGCTGAGGTTAGTGACCAAGATGCAAAGGCTACTGACCTCTCCAACCCGTCTGGGAATTTGTGCGACAGCACCGCCCCAATACCATAGGGTGATGCATCACATGCCAACCGAATTGGTAGTGCTGTGTTGAAATGGGCCAACACCTCTTTTGATGTGATCAATTCTTTGCACTTCTGGAAAGCTTGCTAACATTCATTATTCCATTTCCATGGTACCCCCGTTTGCAGTAGGGTGTTCAGTGGGTGTAATACTGTGGAAAAATTTGGTAAGAACTTATGGTGGTAGTTCACCAGCCCGAGGAACGACCTCAGTTGTGACACATTTTCTGGTGCTGGAGCCTTGACTACTGCCTCAATCTTTTCAGGGGACTTATGTAACCCCTCTTCATCAATAATGTGGCCACAATACGAGATCTGCTTCTGAAAAAACTCGCACTTGTGGCGATTAGCTCATAGCCCATATTCCTTTAATCTAGTGAGCACCTTCTCCAGGTTGGCGAGGTGATCACTGTCATTTTCGCCCGTGACCAGGATGTCATCCAAATAACACTGGGTCCCTGAAATCCCTTGCAGGACTTGATCCATTGCCCTTTGCCAAATAGCCGGAGCCGATGCTACCCCGAACACCAGCCGG
Organism: Somniosus microcephalus; assembly: GCF_052327205.1. Taxonomy (NCBI): domain Eukaryota; kingdom Metazoa; phylum Chordata; class Chondrichthyes; order Squaliformes; family Somniosidae; genus Somniosus; species Somniosus microcephalus. The sequence continues at coordinate 48,967,520 of NC_140995.1, forward strand.
TTGTATTGGTAGAGACCTTTATGAGTGTTGATTGTGAGGTATTGTTTCGAGGCTTCTTCTACCTCCATTTGCAGGTACGCCTGGGCCAGATCTATCTTAGTGAAGCGTTTACCTCCAGATAGTGAGGCAAAAATATCTTCAATCCGTGGAAGCAGATATTGTACCGTGTGAAGGACTGGGTTCACTGTCACCTTAAAATCCCCACAGATGCGGACCTTCTTTGGTTGCCCAGGCGTATTACTCAATGACCTCTTCATTACAGGAACGATGGGTGTAGCCCACTCACTCCAGTCCACTTTGGACAGTACTCCTGAACGTTCCAATCCATCCAGCTCTGCTTTGACGGCTGGTCGGATTGCATAAGGCACCGGTCTGGCCTTAAAAAACTTTGGGCTTGCATTTTCCTCTATTTTAATCGTCGCTGTTATGTCTTTTAGTGTTCCGAGTCCCTCCTGGAACACTTCTTGTGTGTCAGTTAGCATTTTTGACAGTCGTCCAGGTGTGACGTCATCATCCTTTTTGGCCTCAACCTTCAGTGCCTGTATGGAATGCCAATCTAATTGTATCTTCCGGATCCATTCACGTCCTAGTAGTGGTGGTCCTCCATCTGGCAATACATATAGGTCCACTTTTGGTATTTCCTGGCCTTTGTATATCACGTTCACCCTTATTTTTCCTTTGGGGTAGACTTTTTGCCCCGTGTACGTCTTCGAGACAATCTCTGTAGCTTTCAAGGGTATATGTGAGAATAGCCGCTTGTAGTCCCTTCAGTTTATGACTGTTAGGGCTGATCCTGTGTCCAATTCCATTTTCCCTTGGACTCCATCTATCTTGAGCGTGACCCAGATAGTTTGGTGATCCTCCATTTTGATTACATTATGTAGTTTCAGACAACCCAGCTCCATGCTTCCGGAGTCTGTATCACTTTTCTGTTCATCTGAACTACTATCCATCACCTTATGTACTTTTTTGCACTTCTCCTGTGGAGATTTCTTGCTGCTGGTTTTCTTCCCTGACCTGCAGACTCTTGCTATGTGTCCTGCTTTTCCACGCTGTCTGCACACTTGGTCTTTGAACCAACAATCCTTCTTGTCGTGTGTTGTTCTGCCGCAGCGATAACACTTCCCTGCTCCATATGACATTTCATTGGTGCCATTTTCTTGCGGTCTCCATTGTATCTCTGCAGCGCCCCATGCGGCTGCTTCCTGTGATACTGCCATGCTGAAAGCCTTGTCCAGCGTAAGATCCTTTTCTGATAGAAGCCGTTTCTGGGTTCCTTCACGTTGAAGCCCACACACAAACTTGTCCCTTAGCGTATCTGCTAGTCCCATTCCAAACTGGCAGTGTTTCGATAGCTTGCGCAGTTCCGTTAAATACTCAGCATTACTTTCATCTTTCTGCTGGTTCCTTTTGTGGAACTTAAATCTTTCTGCTATCAGCAGCGTTGTGGGGTTTAAGTGGTCCTGTAGGATTTCCACTATGCTTTCGAAATCCTTATCCACTGGCTTCTCTGGGGTTATTAGGTTTTGCAGTAAGCCATACGTTTTTGCACCCATGGAATTCAACAAAACCAGTGCTTTCCTGGCATCTGGCACTTCATTCGCCTTGCAGTACACCTCAATGCGTTTCACATATGTCGCCCAATCTTCGACTTCATTGTCGAACGCAGTGACACTGCCACTCTTCGGCATCCCTGGGTGTGGTTAGACTTTCTAAAATGGTGACTCCCGCGCTCTCCCTTCTTCTCCGCTGGCTCAAAATGGCGTCTCCCACGCTTTCCTTTCTTCCCCCGCTCACCCTTCTTCTCCGCTGCAGCTTCAAAAATGGCGTCTCCCGCGCTCTCCCTTCTTCTCCGCGGCTCAAATGGCGCACTCTCCCTTCTTCTCCGCAGCTCAAATGGCATCTCCTGTGCTCCCTTTCATTCCCCGCGGACGCTGCTCAGCCCTTGAGCCCTGGCTGCGCTCTGCGTGTTCTCCTGTGCGCCTCTCTTGTTGCCGCCACTCGGTCCTGAACCCCGGCTGTGCTTTACCCTCTCTCTGTTTTTGTTTTCCGTTGACGCCGCTCGGACTTCAACCCCCGGCTGCGCCCTGTGCGCTCTATCCTCTCTCTTACCCCGTCGACGCTGCTCGGCCTTTTCTGTCCCATCGGTCGGCTCCAGCCGCCGCTGTCCGGGAAGGGTCTGCACTGTACCTGTTGCCAGTCTGTTGCTGGATCGTCATGGCTGGAGAACCAAGCCCAGCTCTCAACAGCCTCCCCTGCGATGTTCACTCTCTCTGCCGGATGACTGGGCTGTTGCTCGTGGTCGACGCCCGTGCTTCTGGCCTCGACTTTCTTCCACCGTCCTCCCGGACCGAATCCTTGGAAGGAAATGCAGAGTTGCAGGTAGATTCGAATCGACCTCGTCGCCACTGTTGAATCCGTAAATCTTAAGGTATGGTGTTCTTCAATAACTAGACAGAGGCTGTAGATTATCAATCAACAAGTGTTTACTGGAGGAGGGTAGTCTAAAGACTAACAGTACAGATGCCTGCTCAAGGCTTATATACAGGTGTGGTCACTGCTGGTACTACAGCGTACAGGAGCTGTAGTGCATGTACCTTTAAGAGAGAACTACTTTTACAGCTCCTGTATACTGTAGTACCGGCAGTGACCACACCTGTATACAAGCCTTGAGCATGCCTCTGTACCCCAGTTTTGAGTCTACCCTACTCCAGTAAATACCTGTTGATTGTTAAGTTACAGCATCCGTGTGGTTATTGAAAAACATCATACTCTCAGAATCACGGATCTAACAGTGGTGACGAGTGTCGATTCGAATCTACCTGCAACTCTGCATTTCCCTTCGAGGATTCGCTCCGGGAGGGCGGTGGAAGAAAGTCGAGGCCAGAAACACGGGCATCGACCACGAACAACCGGCCAGTCGTCCGGCAGAGAGTGAACATCGCAGGGGAGGCTGTGGAGAGCCGGGCTTGGTTCCCCAGCCACGATGATCAGCAATAGACTGACAACAGGTACAGTGCAGACCCTTCCTGGACAGCGGCGGCTGGAGCCGACCGATGGCGGAGAGAAAGCCGAGCAGCGTCGACGGGGTAAGACAGAGGGTGAAGCGCACAGGGCGCAGCCGGGGGTTGAAAACCGAGTGGCGTTGAGGAAAAACAAAATGGAGAGAGAGAGGGTAAAGCAACAGCCGGGTTCAGGACCGAGCGGCGGAAACAGGAAAGCCGCACAAAAAAAAAAAGAACGCGCAGAGCACAGCCAAGGCTCAAGGGCTGAACAGTGTCCGCGGGGAGAAGAAGGGAGAGCGCGGGAGACACCATTGAGCCGCCGAGAAGAAGGAAGAGCGCAGGAGACGCCATTTTTAGAAGCCGCAGCGGAGAAGGGCGAGCGCGGGAAGGAAGGAAAGCGCGGGAGACGCCATTTTGTGCCAGCGGAGAAGAAGGGGAAGCGCGGGAGATGCCATTTTTGACAGTTAAATCACACCCAGGGATGCAGAAGAGTGGCAGTATCTCTACGTTCGACAATGAAGTCGAAGATTGGGCGACATATGTGGAACGTATTGAGGTGTACTGCAGGGCGAATGAAGTGCCAGATGCTAGGAAAGCACTGGTTTTGTTAAATTCCATGGGTTCAAAAAATTATGGGTTACTGCGAAACCAAATAACCCCAGAGCAGCCTATGAACAAGAATTTCGAAAGCATAGTAGAAATCCTACAGGACCACTTAAACCCAACACCGCTGCTGATAGCAGAATGATTTAAGTTCCATAAAAGGAACCAAGACAAAGACGAAAGCAATGCTGAGTACCTAACGGAACTGCACAAGCTATCGAAACACTGCCAGTTTGGAGCGGGACTAGCAGATACGTTAAGGGACAAGTTTGTGTGTGGGCTGCAAAGTGAAGGAACCCAGAAACGGCTTCTATCAGAAAAGGATCTTACGCTGGACAAGGCTTTCAGTATGGCAGTACCACACGAAGCAGCCGCAAGGAGCGCTGCAGAGATACAACGGAGACCGCAGGAATATGGCACCAATGAAATGTCCTTTGGAACAGGGAAGTGCTATCGCTGCGGCAGAACAACACACGACCAGAAGGATTGTTGGTTCAAGGACCAAGTGTGCAGACAGTGTGGAAAAGCAGGACACATAGCAAGAGTCTGCAGGTCAGGGAAGAAAACCAACAGTAAGAAATCTCCACAGGAGAAGTACAAAAAGGTACACAAGGTGATGGTCAGTAGTTCAGATGAACAGAAAAGTGACACAGACTCCGGAAGCAAGGAGCTGGGTTGTCTGAAACTACATAAGGTAACCAAAATGGAGGATCACCAGACTATCTGGGTTACACTCAAGATAGATGGAGTCCAAGTGAAAATGGAATTGGACACAGGATCAGCCCTAACAGTCATAAACCAAAGGGACTACAAGTGGCTATTTTCACATATACCCTTGGAAGCTACAGAGATTGTCTTGAAGACGTACACGGGGCAAAAATTCTACCCCAAAGGAAAAATAAGGGTGAAAGTGATATATAAAGGCCAGGAAATACCTAAAATGAATATATATGTATTGCCAGATGGAGGACCACCACTGCTAGGACATGAATGGTTCCGGAAGATACAATTAGATTGGCATTCCATAAAGGCACTGAAGGTGGAGGCCAAAAAGGATGACGACGTCACACCTGGACGACTGTCAAAAATGCTAACTGACACAAAAGAAGTGTTCCAGGAGGGACTCGGAACACTAAAAGGCATAACAGCAACGATTAAAATAGAGGAAAATGCAAGCCTAAAGTTTCTTAAGGCCAGACCAGTGCCTTATGCGATCAGACCAGCTGTCGAAGCAGAGCTGGAAGGGTTGGAACATTCAGGAGTACTGTCCAAAGTAGACTGGAGTGAGTGGGCTACACCCATCGTTCCTGTAATGAAGAGGTCGTTGAGTAATACGCCTGGGGAACCAAAGAAGGTCCGCATCAGTGGGGATTTTAAGGTGACAGTGAACCCAGTCCTTCAAATGGTACAATATCATAGAAACATAGAAACATAGAGATAGGAACAGGAGTAGGCCATTCGGCCCTTCGAGCCTGCTCCGCCATTCAATGAGATCATGGCTGATCTTCATCTGAGATCTTAGCTGATCTTACCAGTTCAGTACCCCGTCCCCGCCTTTTCTCCGTAACCCTTAATCCCCTTAGCCTTCAGAAATATATCCAATTCTCTCTTGAAAATATTTATTGAATTAGCCTTCACAGCCCTCTGTGGCAGGGAATTCCACAGGCTCACCACTCTTTGAGTGAAGAAATTCTTCCTCATCTCTGTTTTAAATGATTTGCCCGCTATTTTTAGACTGTGGCCCCTGGTTCTGTGCTCCCCTGCCATTGGAAACATTCTCTCTGAATTCAGCCTGTCCAGGCCTGCCATAATTTTATATGTTTCGATGAGATCCCCTCTCAATCTTCTAAACTCCAGTGAGTACAAGCCCAAACTATTCAATCTCTCCTCGTAGGTCATTCCCGCCATTCCAGGTATCAGCCTGGTGAATCGCCGCTGCACTCTTTCCATGGCAAGAACATCCTTCCGCAGATGGGGCGACCAAAACTGTACACAATACTCCAGATGCGGTCTCACCAGCACCTTGTACAGCTGTAGTAAGGTATCCCTATTCCTATACTCGAACCCCCTTGATATGAAGGCCAACATACCATTTGCCTTCTTAATCGCCTGTTGCACCTGCATGCTCTCCTTCAGTGACTGGTGCACAAGAACACCCAGGTCCCTCTGCACTTCCCCATCTCCCAATCTATTGCCATTTAGATAATAATCTACCCTCCTGTTTTTACCCCCAAAGTGGATAACCTCGCATTTATCCACATTATAGTGCATCTGCCACGTATCCGCCCATTCCCCCAACCTGTCCAAATCGCACTGTAGCCTCCTGACATCCTCATCAGAGCCCACCCCTCCTCCTAGTTTAGTGTCATCAGCGAATTTGGAAATATTGCATCCAATTCCCTGATCCAGATCATTTATATATATTGTGAACAGCTGGGGTCCCAGGACAGATCCTTGCGGCACCCCGCTGGTCACTGCCTGCCACTCCGAAAACGAGCCGTTTATTCCAACTCTCTGTTTTCTATCCGCCAGCCAGTTCTCTATCCACGTTAATACTTTGCCCCCAATCCCATGAGCCTTAATTTTGCATGATAATCTTTTGTGTGGAACCTTATCGAAGGCTTTCTGGAAGTCAAGGTACACCACATCCACTGGCTCTCCCCCATCTATTTTACCAGTTACTTCCTCAAAAAATTCCAGCAGATTAGTCAAACACGATTTACCCTTTGTAAATCCATGTTGACTCTGTCCGATCCTTTCCCCATTTGTCAAGTGCTCCGCTATTTTATCCTTAATAATGGACTCTAGCATTTTGCCCACAACCGATGTAAGGCTTACTGGTCTATAATTCCCTGCTTTCTCTCTACCCCCCTTTTTAAATATTGGGGTAACATTAGCTACCCTCCAATCCACGGGTACTGTTCCCGAGTCAATGGAGTTCCGGAAGATGATCCTTAGAGCATCTGCTATCTCCAGGGCCACCTCCTTAAGTACCCTAGGATGTAGTTTATCAGGCCCCGGGGATTTGTCGGCCTTCAGTCCCCTCAACTTACCCAACACCATATCCCTAGAGATACTAATTTCTGTCAGCTCCTCCCTCTCATTAGTCCCTATGTTTGCCGATATTCCTGGGAGGTTATTTGTGTCCTCCTTTGTGAATACAGAACCAAAGTATGAGTTTAATTGGTCTGCCATTTCCTTATTCTCCATTATATATTCTCCCGAATCGGACTGCAAGGGACCGACTTGGGATTTTACCAGTCTTTTCCTCCTGATATACCGATAAAAGCTTTTGCAGTCTGTCTTTATGTTTGCTGCAAGTTTACTTTCGTATTCTATTTTCCCCTTCCTGATTAATCCCTTTGTCCTCTTTTGCTGTATCCTGTACTGCCCCCAATCTTCCGGTCTGGTGCTTTTTTTTGCCAGTTGATATGCCCTTTTTTTTGATTTTATGCTGTCCCTAATTTCCCTCGTTATCCACGGTTGAGCCACCTTTTTAGGTTTATTTTTATGCCAAACCGGTATAAACATGTTCTGGAATTCTTCCATTCTATCTTTGAATGCTTGCCATTGTCTATCCACTGTCAATCCCCCCAGAAACACCACCCAATCAATCTTACCCAATTCCCGTCTCATACCCTCGTAATTCCCTTTATTTAAGTTCTGGACCTTAGTCTCTGATTCAATTTCCTCACTCTCCATCTCGACTGAGAGCTCGATCATATTATGATCGCTCTGACCCAAGGGGCCTCGTACAAGAAGATTGTTGATAAGTCCCTTCTCATTGCACAATACCCAGTCTAAAATGGCCTGATCTCGAGTCGGCTCCTCGACATATTGGTCCAGATAACCGTCCCGAAAACATTCCAGGAATTCCTCCTCCTCAGAATTTTTACTAATTTGGGTAGTCCAATCAATATGTAAATTAAAGTCACCCATGATGACAGCTGTGCTCTTATCGCACGCTTCTCTAATTTCCCTTTTTATGCCTTCCCTCACCTCCATATTACTATTTGGAGGCCTATATATCACACCCACTAACGTTTTCCTCCCCTTGCTATTTCTCATTTCTACCCATACAGATTCCGTTTCATCCGAGTTAATATCCTTCCTTTCCATTGCATTAATCCCCTCCTTTACCAGCAATGCTACCCCACCTCCCCTACCTTTTTGCCGATCCTTCCTAAATATTGTATATCCCTGGATGTTAAGTTCCCAGCCTTGCCCACCCTGCAGCCACGTTTCTGTAATCCCAATCAAATCATACTTGTTTACCTCTATTTCCACAACTAATTCATCCACCTTGTTCCTAATGCTTCTAGCATTAAGATACAAAGCCTTCAGGCTTGCTTTTTTCACACTCTCATTATGAATTAGTTTGGCCCTTTGTGTTTCTCTCCTTTGCTTATTGCTTCTCACCTTTCTACCATCTATTTCTGACTTCATATGACTTCCCCCTTTTCCACTATCTAGGTTCCCATCCCCCTGCCAAATTAGTTTAAATCCTCCCGAACCGCCCTAGAAAATATTACCCCGAGGACATCGGCTCCCTCACAGCTCAGGTGTAGACCGTCCCCTTGGTACAGGTCACTCCTCCCCAAGAACTGGTTCCAATGCCTCAAGAATTTAAATCCCTCTCCCTTGCACCACTGCTCAAGCCACGTATTTAGCTTATCTATCTTACTCTCTCTAAACTTATTAGCTCGTGGCACTGGTAGCAATCCAGAGATTACTACCTTTGAGGTCCTACTTTTCAATTTAGCTCCTAACTCCCTAAATTCAGCTTGTAGGACCTCCTCCCTCTTTTTACCTACATCGTTGGTACCTACATGTACCACGACAACTGGCTGATCCCCCTCCCCCTTCAGAATGCTCTGCACCCGCTCCGAGACATCCTTGACCCTTGCACCAGGGAGGCAACATACCATCTTGGAGTCTCGGTCTCGGCCACAGAAACTCCTATCTATCCCCCTTACAATTGAATCCCCTATCACTATAGCCCTATCCCTTTTTTTCCCACCCTTCTGTGCAGCAGAGCCAGTCATGGTGCCCTGAACCTGGCTGCTGGTGCCTTCCCCTGATAAGTCATCTCCCCCAACAGTACCCAAAACGGTAAACCTGTTTTGGAGGGAGATGACCGAGTGGTTGAGGATATCCACGAATTGAGGATATTTTTGCCTCGCTATCTGGAGGTAAATGCTTCACCAAAATTGATTTAGCCCAGGCGTACTTGCAAATGGAGGTAGAAGAAGCCTCGAAACAATACCTTACGATTAACACTCATAAAGGTCTCTATCAATACAACCGGCTGGTGTTCGGGGTAGCATTGGCTCTGGCTATTTGGCAAAGGGCAATGGATCAAGTCCTGCAAAGGATTCCAGGAACCCAGTGTTATTTGGACGACATCCTGGTCACGGGCGAAAATGACAGTGATCACCTCGCCAACTTGGAGAAGGTGCTCACCTGATTAAAGGAATATGGGCTACGAGCTAATCGCCACAAGTGCGAGTTTTTCCAGAAGCAGATCTCATATTGTGGCCACATTATTGATGAAGAGGGGTTACATAAGTCCCCTGAAAAGATTGAGGCAGTAGTCAATGCTCCAGCACTGGAAAATGTGTCACAACTGAGGTCGTTCCTCGGGCTGGTAAACTACTACCAAAAGTTCTTACCAAATTTGTCCACAGTATTACACCCACTGAACACTCTACTGCAAACGAGGGTACCATGGAAGTGGAATGACGAACGTAGACGAGCTTTCCAGAAGTGTAAAGAATTGATCACATCAAAAGAGGTGTTGGCCCATTTCAACCCAGCACTACCAATTCGTTTGGCATGTGATGCATCACCCTATGGCATTGGAGCGGTGCTGTCGCACAAATTCCCAGACGGGTTGGAGAGGCCAGTAGCATTTGCGTCTCGGTCACTAACCTCAGCCGAGCGCAACTACACCCAGATTGACAGGGAGGCCCTCAGCCTAGTATGGGGAGTAAAAAAATTCAACCACTATCTGCATGGGCAGAAGTTCACCTTGCTGACTGACCACCAACCACTTGCCTCCCTCTTTAATCCAAAGAAGGGCGTTCCAGTAATGACAGCATAACGGTTACAAAGATGGTCCCTGTTTCTAGGGGCGAATCAATATGAAATAGAATAAAAAGGCACGAAACAGCATGAAAACGCTGATGGGCTATCACGCCTGCCACTGCATACTGTGGAGGAAGCATCAGCAGTGGACCCTATCGAGATATTTTATTCGTCAATAATTGAACGATTGCCAGTAATGAATGCGGATATAGAGAAGGAGACCCGCAATGATCCGACGCTGTCTCGGGTATATGATTTGATGGTGTGGGGATGGCCAACACATGGTGGCTCACTGTTGCCAGCATTCTCATCCAGAAGAGAACAGCTGTCAGTATGCCAGGGGACAGTGATGTGTGGATCCAGAGTGGTGATTCCACCCAAGTTAAGGGAGAGAGTGCTAAATGAGCTACATGAAGGTCATCTGGGGGGAGGGAAAATGAAAAGCCTTGCTAGGGCTTATGTGTGGTGGCCGGGAATCGATCAACAAATCGAAGACCTAACCAAGAGCTGCTCAGGATGCCAGAAGATCCAAAATTCACCACCACATGCCCCTCTACACCCATGGGAGTGGCCCGCCTCTCCATGGCAACAGGTGCATATTGATTTTGCTGGTCCATTCATGGACTCAATGTTCTTAATAGCAGTGGATGCTCATTCGAAGTGGCCTGAGGTGATAAAAATGTCCTCAACCACTGCAGAGAAAGCGATTGCAGTCCTACGGACCATATTTGCCAGAAACAGCTTGCCAGAGCAGATATGCTCTGATAATGGACCACAGTTTGTGTCCGAAGAGTTTCAAAAATTTATGAGAAGGAATGGGGTAAGGCATTACACATCCACCCCGTATCATCCAGCCACAAATGGATTGGCTGAGAGGTTCGTACAAACCTTTAAGAAGGCGATAAAGACCATGTGCGATGATGAAATTCCACTACAGCTTAAGGTGGACAATTTCTTATTAGCCTACCGAAATGCGACACATGCAGTTACCAACCAGACCCCGGCCATGATGTTCTTTAACCGAAGGTTGCGATCTCGTCTGGACTTGCTTAGACCAAATGTGTGAAGAAATGTTGAGGATAAACAATTCCAGCACATCAATGAGAAGCCGACAAGGATCTTTAATGTCGGACAACCAGTCTTGGCCCTTGACTACCGAACAGAGAAATGGCAACCCGGAACGATATGCACATGGCAGGGGCCATTAATGTACACAGTGGACGTCGGGGAGAACATTGTGAGACGCCACGTTGATCAGATCTTAGCGTCACAGGAACGAGTCAACCCCATGTCTTGCGTACCTGGGGATGAACCCGACATACCGGTAGCATCTACCTCCGAACCAGTAGCAGTGGAACCCGATGAACTAACCGATAAAAAGGGGCCAGAATCGCCTCCGCACCATGAACAAGAACTTCAGGAAAGGCGCTATCCCAAAAGGATCAGGAAGCCGCCCCAAAGACTGAGTCTATAAATGGACTATTGTTGTTTAATGTACATGTTAATGTGTTAATTGTTATTTGAATATTATGGGTACAACTAATCTAAAAGGGGAGGAATTGTAGTGTATGTATCTTTAAGAGAGAACTACTTTTACAGCTCGTGTATACTCTAGTACCGGCAGTGACCACACCTGCATATAAGCCTTGAGCATGCCTCTGTGCCCCAGTCTTGAGACTACCCTACCCCAGTAAATACCTGTTGATTGTTAAGTTACAGCATCCGTGTTTATTGAAAAACATCATACTCTCAGAATCACGGATCTAACAGGAGCCGTAAAAGTAGTTCTCTCTTAAAGGTACATACACTACAGGGTGGGGTTGGAAATTTACATGGGTTGGACATTGCGTTGCTTTGCCTCTCATTCCCTGACCTTGCCTCTAATTCCCTGATCTTGCCTCTCATTCCGTGACCTTGCATCACACTCCGTGACCTTGCCTCTCATTCCCTGACCTTGCCTCTCATTCCCTGACCTTGCCTCTCATTCCCTGACCTTGCCTCTCATTCCGTGACCTTGCCTCTTGTAAGATTCGCAAAATTTCTACATTTCCCCAAAGGTTAGTAATAAGAGAAAGGACCCTGCATGGACATTTTAATGAAAAGGGATACCCAAAATGGCGTCCGCGCCTCATGGCAGAAAGCCTGTGAGATTTTTAAAACTTGGACTCTGCGGCACAGGCAGCTTGTGGAGAAATCGAAACCAAAGCTACAGTTTCTGTGAAGAGAGACTTTGCATTTTTAAAACCAAACAGGACTTTGAATTATGTATTAGATCAAATTGGAGACAAATTTAAACCCAGTTAGGCCTATAGTTAAGGCCATCAAGCAGTTTGCATAAATAATCGGCAACAGATTAAGGAAGCCATCGAGGCTGGACAGGCCCATCAAGGTGCAGTCTAAACAAAACAAGTCAATGATCGGGCCGGTAGATGCGGTTACCGGCCATCTAAAAACATTTAGAGTAGATTGCTACCATTATTTAAAATAGCCCGCCAAGATTCAGACAAAGAACTAACCTGATTTGGCGCGCAGATAAGGGCCATCCAAAGGAGTATAATTGTAGGCCGACCGGCAACCTTCTCTCTCTGCTCTCAGCCTTGCTCCGGCTCTGGCCCCTTGCCCTCGTGGCTGCTGCTCTTCCCCCTTCCTGCGCTTGCCCCGTGACCTTTGCCCGTGCCTTTCCCCACTCCATCTGGAATCGCCCAGGCACTGCATCGGGCAGACATGGACAATTCAGGCCAGGCGAGGCGGGACGCAATGAGGCGAGGAGGCAAGACGAACTGAGGCAGGCAACGGAGGAAACGAACTGAGGAAGACGACTGAAGACAGGCTTCGAATCATCGGGCCTTCAGTCTCAGCTGACCTGCGACTATCTTCATGCAAACTCAAACTGTCGGCCGAGGAAGAGGAACTGCCATCCCTGCAAGGTAAAGTACCCAAGCAGAGACTTTAACTTTGGGGTACTCAAACCTGGACAATGCCCTTGCAGCACCCGGAGACCACGTGATGACGGCAGACTCCAGAGAGCACCAAGAGTGAACCCCGAACCCCACCGCTGTTTTGAGTTCGGCAGACCCCTTTTGATTGGTGAGCATGAAGTTCTGACCCCTCATAGCTTAATCTAGTTAGGTATAGGGGGTGGGATAAGGATAAGGGGATTGTTAAGATAGTTGTTTTCCCTCGATGTGCCGTGTGTTCCCCATTCCCTGTATAATTAAATTTATTTTGTATTTTGCCTGTAAAAGTGTATACTGGTAATTTTTTTTTTCTTAAGATTGTGTTAATTTCCTCTGCAATAAAATCTTGGTTTTGCTTACATCCAACCACCTGTCTATTCGAGTCTTTTCTGTATCGCCGCCTTGTACCTAAGTCCGGTGTCTAGAACCCAGGGGCGTGGGAGCAATTCGAACCACTCATAAACAGTCAGAGGCATAACTGACTTGGCATACGTGCCACCCCACACCACCCCCTGTAGAAATGGAGACCATGGCAGGACACCGGCAACAAGGTTGCGATTCAGTAGACAGTGGTTCGGATGAGCGAACCATGATGGAGGAAAGGATTTCTGATTATGTGTTTAGCAAGGCGAATATCACTAAGAAGTGGATCACCACTCTGTTAAAGGCTGGGCGTCCGGTAGATGCAGCAGCTAAGTGGACAGAGGGAAAGGAACACAAGAAGTCCTTAGAGAAGGCAGTTTGGCTGATGTGCTTTAAAAGCAGGTCAAGCTTTTGGACAGGCTCGTTGTAGCACTGGCAGTCGAGTTAAGGGAGTCGGCCCTGGAGATCCAGGATAAGGCTCTTGCAGGGGAAAAGTTATTAGTAGCTTTGCAGGCTTTGAATCAGGAGAGAGTACATTTAGTGGAAGAACACAAGGCCCAGTTGGAATACCTACGGTGCCAAGTCACCGAGACCAAGGGAAATGAGTTAAGGTTGCGGGAGAAGAACACTCGCTTGGCAAGGCAGATTAGGGAACAGGAAGAGAAAGTACAGGAGGTAAAGGCAGCATATAAGCTAGCAAGCAAACAGGGGTTTGAGGAGGCAGACCACGGCCCCTGCAGAGAGAGGATAGAAAATCTGTGCCGGTCCCTCCGGAAGGTAAAAGGCATGGTATGCCTCATAAGCCCAAAGGCAGGCCAGGCAGATTTTATGGGGAATGAGGGGAGGACAGTTCTAACATCACCGATAGTGTCTAGGGACGACCCGGTTGAGAGAGAGGAGACCTCACGACCACCACCCGTAGCGCCAAGTTTCAACGAGGTTTGGCAGCAAGCGGGGTTGGAACCCGGGGTGGAACCCGGAGTGGAGCCAAAGGTGGAGGCAGAGGTAGAGCAACCCCCGCCCGAGAGGTCGGAGCCGGGACCAATGTGCCCAGCGCGGCATCGGAGGTTCGGCCCACCCACCAATGGCGACATTGAGGGACCCCTCCAAAACCAGTTCGTATTACCCTTTAACACCCAACAGCTTAGGGCTATGGTCAACCATCTCCCGAGGCTCTCCGAAAAGGGAGACCCGTCGATCCACTTCAGGGAAGTAGAGCAAACCGCCAGCGTCAACGACTGTGATGACGCGGAGAAGGCCAAAGTGCTTCTATCCTCCCTGGAGAGTAGTTTCCTCCAATCCCTCTCTGACGAGTGCAAAAGGGGACAGTGCGGGTATGCGGAGCTTAGAGATGCGGTTCTGGAGGCTATGGGGATGGATGAGGGAAGTCCTTTCTCCCGTGTGGAGAAGACGATCCAGCTCTCAGGAGAAACCCCGCAGGCTTTTGTGGACCGGCTGTGGCCGGTGTACCGGAGGGCCTGTCTGGGGACGCCGGACCGGGCGTTCCTGAACGCGGATCTCCTGACGCATTGGCTCTGTTGCCTGGTGGTGAACAGCTTGCCCCAGGTCCGGGCCAAGGCAGAAGCCTGGTTCGATCCCAAAAATCCCCAGACCACCGAGCTTACGGTAATTAGGCAGCTTACTCTGGCTTACAAAAATGGTAGGGGAGCCGATGCACACCCACCCAAGGGACAGGTGCACGAGGTAAAACCTGGGCCGGGTAGGAAAGAGTGGCACCAGGAAGGGAGTAATCCCCCCAAAACCAAGACCAATTTCTACGGGTGTGGGAAGGATGGTCACTGGCGGAAGGAGTGCAAAAACCCTTGGAAAGATAACAAGGGAAAGCATCCCACAGCCCCAGCCCAAAGGCGGGGGCAGGGACCCCTTCCGCAGAGGTCGAGTCACTTTTGGACGCCATGAGGTCCTTGCTGACTGGCCAGGGGAGAGTAGCAGCCACCACCGGTGCTCTCACCCCATCCGCCCCATCCAACCCACAACCGTGACTAGAGCCAGCGCAGCCTGTTTATCTGTGTTCTCTCCGATATGATGAGTGGAAAAGACCCCTTTTGGAGATGGAGGTGGAGAAGGTGACGAGGACCTCTCTGTTAGACACGGGGGCATCATGCACCATGGTCTACTCAGCTAACCCCACCACCTCACTTCTCTCCAGCGGGGTCCCATACAGCCTATCGGGGTTCACGGGTAGGGAACCAGCTGGCTCGTTTTCCATCCCGCTCGCCATTCGGATAGGACTGCTCCGCTCCAAGTGGACGTGTGTCCTGATGAAATGGGACGTGGAGGGTGGAAGAGGGGTCCTGGGGGCCGAATTTATCATAGGCCACGGGATCCTAGTGGATTTGAGGAATCACTGCCTTTGGGGGGGCAGGAAAAGTAAAGAACGGAGAGATCGTAGTAATCCCGGGAAAGGAAGGGAAGGGGACCCTCTGCACCATGAAGCCCAAAGAGGATTATAACCTCGGACTCATGGTCAGCAACACCCCACCAGAGTTCCAGGCATTTGTGCAGGCCCACCTGGCCACATTTGCCACTCACAAGCACGACTGTGGGAGGGTTACAGGGTTTGAGGTCAGCGTAGACGGGGACCACATGGCCCGACCACAGAAACAGTATAACTTCCCCAGGGAAGCAGAGCCAGACATTGAAGCAGCCATGTCCTCGTTTGTGGAGCAGGGAGTTCTGAGACCGATAGCTACCCACGTGAATTCTCCATTATGGCCGGTCAGAAAGCCGGACAATTCCTGGAGGGCCATGGTGGACTATCGGGTGCTCAATAGTAACATCCCGGCCTGCGCACCCACAGCAGCAGCAGTTGCCGACCTCATCGGGAGTATTCCAGCATCCGCGACCGCTTTCACGGTGCTGGATATTTCAAATGGGTTTTGGTCCATCCCTGTAAGGAGGGAGGATCAGTACAAGTTTGCCTTCACGTTTAAAGGGCAACAGTACACGTGGAACTGTTTGCCTCAGGGCTCCCACAACAGCCCCAGCATTTCCCATCAGTGTATGGCCAACAGCTTGAAGGATTTTAGCCGGCCCAGACAGTTGGTTCAATATGTGGATGACCTGCTCCTGTTCACTGATTTGAAAGAGGAGCATGGCCCGCTGTTGGCCGAACTGCTGGAGCTGTTAGGGCAGAAGTGTTTCAAGGTAAATCCTAAGAAAGCGCAGATCAGCCAGCAGGAGGTGAAGTTCCTCGGTCTGACCGTGCGCGCTGGAGAAAGGGCCATAGATAAGGCTAGGAGGGAGGTGGTACAAGAACTACCGGTCCCTAACACAGTAACAGGTGTGAGGTCATTTCTGGGGCTGACTGGGTACTGCAGAGATTTCATTGAGGACTATGCGGCCACCACAGCCCCTCTGCTCCGACTCCTACATAAGGGAGTGGAATGGCTTTGGGATGAGGATTGCCAGGCAGCATTTGTCAGGCTCAAGAAAGACTTGCAGACCGCACCAGCTCTAGGGGCCATAGATGGGGGGAAAGAGTTTTTCCTGGAGGTAGCAGCCAGCGGGGACAGCCTGAGTGCTGTGCTGCTCCAAGAGCGGCACGGCCGGCTGCGGCCGGTGATCTACTCCTCCAGGATACTCACAGATGTGGAAAGGAGCTATTCCAATTGTGAGCGGCATCTTTTGGCCACACATTGGGCTGTGAAAAGATCACTGATCTTCACAGGCACCTCTCCCAGCACCCTCCTCACCCATCACACACCCACCCAGATGCTTCTGGACGGGAGGATCAAGGGTGGGACAGTGAGCAGTGCCCGCATTGCCTGCTGGACCTTGCTCCTCTCACAGATGGATCTGAAGGTGAAGGGTCTCTGTGAGCCAAAGCTCGCGGCCAGCCTGGTATATCCTGGAACAGCCCACCGGTGTTCCATTGAAGGGGTTTGGGAAGTAAACATAGGATTACGGGCCGGGATACATCCCACAGGCCGCGAAATCTATGTAGACGGTTCCAGCACGGTATCTGCTGGCGAGCGTCTCACAGGGTGTGGAGTTTACGGCCCAGCGGCAAACATTGCCCTGGCGATTAAGCTCCCCAGCACCATGAGCGCCCAGCAGGCTGAACTGTCCGGGGTGGTGTACGTTGTTACACACCCCGAAATCTTCCCCGCCCCCTACACGATTTGCTCGGACAGCATGTTCACGTGCAATTCGTGTACGGAGTACCTGGCCATCTGGTCCCGCCGCGGATACACCTCCGCTGACGGGAGGCCCCTCACCGTAAAGCCCCTGCTGGAAAAGTTCCTGGCAGCAGTGGGGGAGGAAGGGGAGGTTTTCATTCACAAGGTGAAGGCCCATTCCTCCACGGAACCCCACGGCCAAGGCAACCAGCAGGCTGACTTGCTCGCCAAGGAGGGTGCCCGCACAGGCACTTTCTGGGACCCATTTGGGTTCAGACCCATGGCGGCAGTCAGAGGTAGGGACGGGACCCAAGGGAGTGTAGGGGTAGCGTTAGCCCCGAATCTCAAGACTGTCCAAGCCCAAGACCCTGTCCTAAAAGCAGTCCTCAGCGCAGTTGCTGAAGGAAAGGGAATGGAAGGTCCGTACGGCACAGCGACTCTCTCCGTTAAAGAGGGTATGCTGTTCCGGGGGGAACAGTGGGTTGTGCCGCAGCAGCACCAGAGGGAATTCCTTCAACTGGCCCATGAGGGTCCAGGAGCGGGACACCCCGGGCCTGAGACCACCTGGCAGCGGGTGGAACAGGCGGCATGGTGGCCGGGACTCAGGGACGATGTCCGCGAGTTCTGTGCAGGCTGTCTTGTGTGCGCTGCGAACAACCCTGACCCCCACAAAAGGAAGGTCCCTATGGGGCACGTCAGGAGGGTAGAGGGACCATGGCAGTCGATACAGGTCGACTGCATCGGGCCCCTGCCCACCGCCCAGGGAGGCTATAAGTACTGCCTAGTCCTGGTGGACGTGGTTACCAAATGGGTAGAGGCCTTTCCCTGCAGAGCAGCCACAGTTCTGGGTACTGCCAGGATCCTGGTCTGGGAATTGTTCTCGCGGTGGGGACTACCACATTTTGTGGAGTCCGACCAAGGGAGTCACTTCACCGGACAGGTGATGCAGAACACCCTTATGCTGTTAGGCATTGAAGGGAAATGGCACGTGGCAGCGTATGAATCGAACCCTGAAGGAAAGGTTAAGAAAGGAGATGGTGGACTCGCCATGATTGTGTTAATTTCCTCTTCAATAAAATCTTGGTTTTGCTTACATACAACCACCTGTCTACTCAAGTCTTTTCTGTATCGCCGCCTTATACCTAAGTCCGGTGTCTAGAACCCAGGGGCATGGGAGCGATTAGAACCGCTCATAAACAGTCAGAGGCATAATTGTCTGGGCGTACGCATCACCCCACACCACCCCCTACACTCTCATTCTGTGACCTTGCCCCTCATTCCCTGGTCTTGCCTCTCATTCCGTGACCTTGCCTCTCATTCTGTGACCTTGCCTCTCATTCCGTGACCTTGCCTCTCATTCTGTGACCTTGCCTCTCATTCTGTGACCTTGCCTCACATTCCGTGACCTTGCCTCACATTCCGTGACCTTGCCTCACATTCCGTGACCTTGCCTCACATTCCGTGACCTTGCCTCTCATTCCGTGACTTTGCCTCACATTCCGTGACCTTGCCTCTCATTCCGTGACCTTGCCTCTCATTCCGGAACCTTGCCTCACATTCCCTGACCTTGCCTCTCATTCCGTGACCTTGCCTCTCATTCCGTGACCTTGCCTCTCACTCCCTGACCTTGCCTCACATTCCCTGACCTTGCCTCTCATTCCGTGACCTTGCCTCACATTCCGTGACCTTGCCTCACATTCCGTGACCTTGCCTCACATTCTGTGACCTTGCCTCTCATTCCGTGACCTTGCCTCACATTCCCTGACCTTGCCTCACATTCTGTGACCTTGCCTCTCATTCCCTGGTGGACCGTAGTGCCGAGAAGCCTTCCTGCATGACTGCACAGGAACAGCTAGACTCTACCATAGTCACCACCACACCTTACAGGATGTTGTGGGTGGCCTCAGATGACTTCATAAGGCCCTTGTCCGCCAATAACAACTTTTATAATCAAGTCCCATGAAGACCAAATGCCTCGGTTCTGCAGCTGAGGAAGGATGTGAGTGGGCCCTTCGACCAGCTGGTTTCTGCTCCTCCGCTGCCACCTCCACTTCATCCTCCTCACTTGTGCTCAGTCATTCACTTGGAACTCCATCCTCAAACAAAATCCACTGGAGTATTGTATTTATAAAGTGCATTTCATGACCTCAGGCGTCCCAAAGAGTGTTTGAAGTGCTTTTGAAGTGCAGTCACTGTTGTAATGTAGGAAATGCAGTAGCCAATTTGCACACAGCAAGGTCCCACAAACAGCAATGTGATAATGACCAGATAATCTGTTTTTTAATGATGTTGGTTGAGGGATAAATATTAGCCAGGACGCCGGAGAGAACTCCCCTGCACTTCTTCGAAATAGTGACATGGGAACTTTCACATTCATCTGAGAGGTAAGACAGCAGCTCAACCACAAGGATGGCATTACCAACAGCCTAAAAGTGTCAGTATAGATTTTGTGCTCGGCTCTCTGGAGTGGGACTTGAACTCACAACCTTCTGACTCAGAGGCGAAAGTGCTACCAACTGAGGCACGACTCACATATACAGTGCTTTGTCACATTTCTCTGGGATTTCCGCTGACGTTATGGTGAGTGATCAGAAGGTCACTCATGGAAATTCTGCCCCTGTGTGGCGTGGTGTTGCACTTGAGTGTATGCCTGTGTGGCAAAGTGAGTAGCGGGAGATCAAATAACCAGAGAAGAATAGTGCTAGCCCTCAGCTTTGGGGAGTCATCCAGCTTCACCCTCTATCATTCCCTGTTCTAATAATTTCCATGTAGCCTCTCTAAAGTGACTTGAGGACTTGCAGTTTGAGGTTCTCTTCTTCAGATATCCCACCTTGTCCATCAGGCAGAAAAGTCGTATTGAGATGATGGAATTGTCAAGAGCAGAACAGCGACACCCAAGTGCCTATTCTGCAGTCCATTGTGGGTATGAATAAATGAACGTGCAGCATACACCTAGATTTAGTTAGGAGATTGTTTTTCTTTTAAATTGTGGGTATCCATGAATTCAAGTTGTAGTTTGAATCTGCACCCAGCTGATGAATGGGCTGGCATGGGTTAGCCTTCAAAGTGTTGTAAGATATCTTGAGTGATCTGCGTGGAGCAGCAATCAATGAGTGGCATGTGTACTTTGCTGATCTACTTGATGCAGGTGCTGTTAGTTGGTCTTGCCTTTGCAGATGTTTTCAGGTCAGCAGATGTCTTCCACATCTGTTCCTAGATCCTCTGGATGGTCCAAACAGAATATACCCGATGCACCATCTCCTCCTGCCTCGAAGTGCATCAACTTTTCCTCCCACTTCCTGGAGTAATAGCACCACCAGGTGTGTCCATAAATCAGGGTATTCTGCCATAGCCCTGCTCTACTACATCGCAACACAACATATTTTGATTGTTTAGAATTTTTTCAAGTAAAAACCACCTTTCGCTTTTAAAACAAAATACTTTTTAATCCCAATTTTCATTTCCAGTGGCTTTAATGGGGAGAGACATAAAGCAGACTGCCCACTTGCTATCGCCCATTTTACACTATTGCACAAAGTCAAAATAACCATTTTGCAGCTTAGCCAACTTTTAGGTGCTGATTGAACCAGGATCAGTTGTAAGTTCAATTTCCCACTGTGACTGAAGCCTACTGTCATGTGTGTAATTTGGAGACATTCAGAATAGATTAAAAAAACCTGCATTGCTTGCATGGTAGGATGGCAAAAGTATCTTTTCTCCAATATATAATTCATAATACAGTACATTACACACTTTTTAGTTCAAGAGCTTACAGGAATAAACCAAAGCGGTTGTATTCGTGGTTGATTGCTAATATTTTTATAACTGTCTCAGTGCTATTATATCACTACCTGTAAAATGTGCTGTGAAAATGATTATTGTTATGACAAGTCATGTACTGTATATGTGAAACGGTATAATCTGAACCAAATATGACATTAATTCGTAAATGAAGAAAGGATAAAAGAGAAACCACATGGGACAAATGATTCCAGAGCTTTTCACCAACCACTTCACAAGTTGGATGACTAATAGAGGAACATACAAACAATGATGGACAGCAAAAGACCCTCTGGACCATCCTGCCTGTCCCTCACAGCTGTAATGCCTTGTGCACCGCAATGTATACACTTCCCACCCCTCCCAAAGGCATGGGATCTCTTGGGAGAGGCAAAAAAACAGGTTAAAAACCCCAGGCCAATTTGGGGAATAAAGATCTCTGAAATTCCTCTCTGATCCCCTTGGGGTAAGTTGCAAAAAATAACTTTTAGGTGCAACTGAAGCCCTCAGATTCATGGCCGAGAAAAGGAGACATTGGACAAAACAGCGATCAACAGCAGTATCTTTCAAAACAGCATAGAAATCTTTTATGGGACACAAAAGAACGTAAGAATGTTGCAAAGCATAGAAAGACTTATTGTACAGCCCAGCCATGAGTCTAATTGTGGAAGATGAACATATGATCAATAAATATTTTGCAACAGTTTTTCCACATGCTGCTGAGAATGTACAGGGATTCAGTAAGGGAATTGCTAGAGATAACTGTAGAAATACATACAGCAACATATGGCAATTAACATTGATCCTCATTACTTACCGTGGCATTTCTCTTCAGATTGGGTGCCTTCTAAATGTGGCAAATTGTAGACAATGATCTCCAAAGCCTGCTGTTATGTATTGTGTGTTCTCCTCCCACCTGTGGTGGCGCTGTCACAGCAGATAAATGGTTGGGTGTTCCCTTGGTTAAGTTTAGCTCTCTTTGTTCGGAACTCTCCAGAACTTTCCTTTCCTTCCTGAATAAAGCACTTCATATTTGAATCTCTGCGTTCTGAGTTCTAATTGTGTCTCGGTAGAAAGGTACCGACACAACAAAGTGGCGACGAGGGTCGGATGAATCTGCATTGTGGGAACTTTCTTGTTTTCGACTGCAAAAACATTCAGAACAGAGATTGCTGCATCACATTAACGTTACGGGTGCAGTGAGTAAACAGAAATGTTAATTTGAAACGTGAGATGGCTACTATATTAGGAAACATCGGTGATTTTGATGAAAATGTGGAGCAATGGAGCGCTTATACAGAACGTTTTGACTATTTTGTATTGGCGAATGTGGTGGCAAACGAAAAGGTTGTGCTTACCTTTTTGAATGTAATGGGGCCAAAGACATTCAATTTACTTCACAGCCTTGTGCAGCCAGATAAGCCAGGAACTAAAACATATAAGCAACTAGTGGAAATTCTTGGAGCATATTTTTCACCAAAACCTCTGGTTATTGCTGAGAGATTTAGATTTCACAAACGGAATCAAGAGGAGGGGGAATCAGTGACGATGTTTATTGCTGCTTTAAAAAGGTTGTCAGAACACTGCGAGTTCAAGGAGGTGCTGAATGACACCATTAGAGACAGACTTGTGTGCGGTCTGCAAAGTGCAGCCACACAGAAGCACCTTCTTACTGAGGACAACATTACTCTTGAAAAGGCCATTGAAGTTAGTGTCTCCATGGAGATGACGGAAAAGGAGGCTCACCAGTTGAGTTCAACAGGGAGAGTTCACAAGGTGTCGTCTGAGCCTAAAGGTGCGCGGAACGGCACATGTTACCGTTGTGGGAAAATGGGCCATCACGCTAATGACTGCTGGTGTACAGAGCTGGAATGCCGAAATTGTGGCAAAAAGGGTCACATTGAACGCACCTGTAGAGGTAAAAAAAGAACAGACAGAGCTAGGAAGCATGAAAGCAAAATGTCTGTATTTGGACAAGAGAGAAAAAAAGAGTGTTCATTCAGTGCAGTATGATGGAACAAGCAAAACAGAGGGGAGCGACACCTCTGAGGAGGAAGAGGTGCACATACGGATGGTTGCAGGTGGTTCAAATGGCTATTGGGTGTCACCACTGGTGGAGGGACAATCAGTGCGGATGGAGGCGGACACAGGCGCGGCTGTGTCCCTTGTTTCAGGCACTGTCTACAACAAAATGCTAAAGCATCTTACCCTTCAGCCAACAAACATTGTGCTAAAGACGTATACCGGCGAACCTGTGGCCATGAGAGGCACCATTGAGGTGACAGTTAAATTGAACGGACAGACTGTGAAACTGCCACTATATGTGGTAAAGGGAAATTACCCATTGCTACTGGGACGTGCGTGGCTAGAGAAAATCACGCTGGACTGGCCTGCAGTCCGCATGATGTCAAAAGGGGAGTCAGTCTGACTGCAGTGTTAAACAAACATGCAGAACTCTTCAATGGGGAACTTGGGAGCATGAAAAAGATCAGCGTGAGACTGGACATTAAACCTGACAGCAAGCCAAAGTTTCACAATGCCCGACCTGTACCCTATGCAATTACGCCAAAAGTTGAGGCTAACTTGGAGGCCTTAGTCGAGAATGGCGCCCTGGAGCCTGTGAGCATGAGCAAATGGGCCACACCCATTGTTCCTGTCCTGAAAAAGGGTGGATCTGTTCGAATCTGCGGGGATTTTAAAGTGACTATTAACCCGGTGCTGTCTGCGGAACAGTACCCTCTTCCCCTCATTGATGATCTTTTTACGGGCCTGGCCGTAGGGCAAAAGTTCAGCAAAATAGACTTATGCCAGGCTTGTCTACAAATGCATGTCGATGACAAATCAAAGGAGCTGCTGAAAATTGTGACACACAAGGGGCTATACAGGTACTGCCGCCTTCCGTTTGGAATTACGTCGGCCCCTGCTCTATTCCAAAGGGCAATGGATCAGATTTTGAGTGGACTGCCAGGAGTCCAGTGCTACCTGGACGACATCCTTGTCACTGGGACAAATGAGGAGGATCATCTTCTGAACTTGGATGCGACACTACAATGACTGAAAGAGTACGGACTCAGAGTTCGTAAAGACAAATGTGAATTCTTTCAGTCTTCAGTTGAGTGCCTGGGGCATGTGATTGACGCTACTGGCCTGCATAAGGTGCCGTCAAAGGTCAAGGCGATTGTGGAGGCCCCAGCACCCCAGAATGTGAGCCAGTTACGTTCATTTCTGGGGCTACTTAACTACTATGGGAAGTTTATTCCAGATTTAGCAACATTGCTGAAGCCATTACATCAGTTGCTATGTCAAGGCAAAACATGGAAATGGACTGAACTGTGCAACGAAGCTTTCGCCCAAGCAAAGAAAGCATTGCGGAAATTGGAGGTCCTGACACACTTCGACCCAAAGCTACCCGTGCAGCTAGCATGTGATGCGTCACCATATGGTGTGGGAGCAGACAAATCCCACATCATGCCTTCTGGTGAAGAGAAACCTATCGCCTTCGCATCACGCACCATGAACAAGGCCGAGAGTAACTATGCACAGATTGAGCGCGAGGCCTTGGGAAACGTTTTTGGAATTCAAAAATTTCATCAGTACCTGTTTGGGAGAAGGTTCACACTCCTGATGGACCACCGTCCATTGACTTCAATCTTCAGGCCCCACACCGGAATTCCATCTCTTGCTGCAAGCAGGATGCAAAGGTGGGCTTTACTGTTGTCAGGACACACATACGACATCAAATATCGCAAATCAGACTTGCACAGCAACGCAGACGGTCTCTTGAGGCTAGCCTTGCCTGTTACTCCCCCAGAGCCTCGTCAGATAGACATCTTCTACTTTAGCCAAGTGGAGGGAGCACCTGTCATGGCAGTTCAGGTGCGAAGGTACACCCGCAACGATCCAGTCCTGTCTGAAGTAATGGACGATGTCATTCGAGGGAGAGCTATAGGAGATTCTCCTAGTTTGAAACCTTACGTTTCAAAAAGAAATGAGCTCTCCGTCCAGGCAGGTTGTCTTCTTTGGGGATGCCGTGTCATAATTCCGCCACCTCTGAGGGAACCTATACTGCAACAACTTCATACAGGCCACAGTGGGATGGTTCGGATGAAGGAAATGGCAAGAAGCTACTTCTGGTGGCCAGGTCTCGATGGAAATATTGAGGAGAAAGCCAAAACATGTTCCCCATGTCAAAGAGTCCGGAATGTTCCATAGCTGGCAACCCTACACCCCAGGGATTGGCCTGCAGAAGTGTGGCAGCGAGTACATGTGGACTTCGCCGGTCCATTCGAAGAGATGTTTATGGTGGTTGTGGACGCTCGTAAAAAGTGGCTGGAGGTCGCTGTGATGAGGTCTACCATGGCAGAGAAAACAATTGAGAAACTTGGTGAGATGTTCAGCCGTTATGGCTCACCGGAACAACTCGTAAGTGACAACGGTCCACAATTTTTTATCGCAGGAGTTTGCAACCTTCCTGCATGTGAATGGTGTCCAACACATCAGGTCTGCGCCCTATCATCCCTCTACTAGCGGCCTGGCAGAAAGGTTCGTGCAAACTTTGAAGCACGCCTTGAAGGCATCGCAAGGTCAAGGCTCAATCCACCAACGTCTGAACAGCTTCCTGTTGTCCTACAGGAACGAGCCGCATGCCACAACCAAAACTTCCCCCGCTTCGCTCATGATGAAGAGGCAGTTGCGGACAAGTTTTGACTTACTCAAACTTCCAAGAGCAGAACAGGTTGTCCATTGTCAACAACAAGCTCAAGTTGAAAAGAGAGAGAAAAGAGCCAAGGAGAGACGGTTTCACCCTGGAGAGCACGTCCTAGCTCGAAACTACAACACTGGACCGAAATGGGTTCCTGCTACGGTGATTGCGCAGACGGGCCCTGTGTCTTACACGGTTGAGACTGCCGAGGACGTCGTCTGGAGAAGACACACAGATCAACTGTTGCTAGGAGCAGAGACAGCCACAGAGGCTCCAACGGCTGGTTGGCCTTAACTATTTCCGGATGATACCGCAAACCAGCATCCTTTGCCACAGTGCTCTTCTCCAACACAGGAAGTCATAGAGACTGTTCCACCTGTGCAAACTCCTGACTTTTGACTGACACAGGCACCTTCTCCATCCAGGCCTGTGTCAATGCCTACTGCTGTGGAAGCCAGCGATGACCGCCGGTATCCTGTCAGAGAGCGGCGGCCTCCAAGACGCTTGGATCTGTAGGCTTAGTGACTTACCCACAAGACTGGGGCAGAATAAACCCCAGGGTAAAGTCAGGGTTTGAGGCAGTCTACCTCTACCCTTGGTTTGTTGAGTGCATTGAAAGTAACTTACCTGTTGAGGAATAATGTGGACCTTTCATTTAAGAGGGGAGGAAATGTTATGTATTGTGTGTTCTCCTCCCACCTGTGGTGGCGCTGTCACAGCAGATAAATGGTTGGGTGTTCACTTGGTTAAGTTTAGCTCTCTTTGTTCGGAACTCTCCAGAACTTTCCTTTCCTTCCTGAATAAAACACTTCATGTTTGAATCTCTGGGTTCTGAGTTCTAATTGTGTCTAGGTAGAAAGGTGTTGTGTCCGTGTATAATCAGACACAGACTGCGGAGAACGGTACAAACGATGTTTACTCAACATGGCTCAGACTGCAACTGAACTGTACAGATTACTACTCAACGTTATATACAGGTGTGGTCACTGCCGGTACTACAGTATACATGAGCTGTAAAAAGTAGTTCTCCCCCTTAAAGGTACATACATTACAATTCCTCCCCTTTTAGATTAACAGTACCATAACACTCATTTAACAATTAAATATCAAACTAATTACAATTAACACTTTTAACATGCAACATCAGCTGAAAATATTCTATTTATAAATTCAGTCTTTGGGGAGGCTTCCTGATCCTTTCTGGATAGCGCCTTTCACGAGTGTCTTGCTCTTGGTGCGGAGGCGATTCTGGCCCCCTGTCATTGGTTGGTTCATCAGCTTCTGATGCTAATGTTTCTGGGGTAGATGCTACCTGTACGTCGGGTTCATCACCAGGTACGTATGGGCGAGGCATGGGGTTGACTTGTTCCTGTGACTCTAGGATCTGGTCAGCATGGCATCTCACGATGCTCTCCCCAATGTCCACTGTGTACATTAGTGGGCCCTGCCGTGTGCAGATCGTTCCTGGCTGCCATTTTTCTGTTCGGTAGTCGTGGGCCAAAACTGGTTGCCCTACATTGAAGCTCCTTGTTGGCTTCTCATGGAAGTGCTGGAATTGCTTACTCTCAACATCTCTTCATACGTTTGGTCTGAGCAAAGCCAGGCGAGATCTTAACCTTCGGTTAAAGAACATCATGGCTGGGGCCTGGTTGGTGACTGCATGTGTCGCATTCCGGTAGGCGAACAGGAAATTGTCCACCTCGTGCTGCAGTGGAATGTTGTCATTGTACATAGCCTTTATTGCCTTCTTAAAGGTTTGTACGAACCTCTCAGCCAATCCATTTGTGGCTGGATGATACGGGGCGGATGTGTAATGCCTTACCCCATTCTTTTTCAAGAACCTCCGGAACTCTTCGGACACAAACTGTGGTCCGTTGTCGGAGCAAATCTGTTCTGGCAAGCCATTCCTGGCAAAAATGGTCCGTAGGACTGCAATAGTTTTCTCCGTGGTGGTGGAGGACATTTTGATGACCTCAGGCCATTTCGAGTGCGCATCCACGGTGATTAAAAACATTGAGTCCATGAATGGACCAGCAAAATCAATATGCACCCATTGCCATGGAGATGAGGGCCACTCCCATGGGTGTAGAGCGGCCTGTGGTGGCGCATTTTGGACTTTCTGGCATCCTGAGCAGCTCTTGGTCAGGTCCTCGATTTGTTTATCGATTCCCGGCCACCACACATAAGCCCTGGCTAGGCTTTTCATTTTTACCCCTCCCAGATGACCCTCATGAAGCTCATTGAGCACTCTATCCCTTAACTTGGGTGGAATTACCACTCGGGATCCACACATCAAGGTCCCCCGGCACACTGACAGCTGTTCTCTCCTTGTCGAGAATACTGGCAACAGTGAGTCGCCATGTGCTGGCCATCCCTTCACCGTCAAATCATATACCCGAGACAGTGTCGGGTCATTTCGGGTTTCCTTTTCGATACAAGCGTTAGTTACCGGTAGGTATTCAACTATAGCCGAATGGAATATTTCGACAGGATCCACTGCTGGTGCTTCCTCCGCAGTAGGCAGTGGCAGGCGTGATAGCCCATCAGCATTTCCATGCTGTTTCGTGCCCTTATATTCAATCTCATACTGGTGCGCCCCTAGAAAAAGTGACCATCTTTGTAGTCGTTGCGCAGTCATCACCGGAACGCCCTTCTTTGGATTAAAAATGGAGACAAGAGGCTGGTGATCAGTCAGCAAGGTGAATTTCTGTCCGTGCAGATAGTGATTGAACTTTTTCACTCCCCACACTAGGCTGAGGGCCTCCCTGTCAATCTGGGCGTAGTTACGCTCGGCTGAGGTTAGTGATCGTGACGCAAAGGATATTGGCCTCTCTGAGCCATCCAAGAATTTGTGCAACAGCACCGCTCCAATGCCGTAGGGTGATGCGTCACATGCCAACCGAATTGGTAATGCTGGGTTGTAATGGGCCAATACCTCTTTCGATGTGATTAGTGTTTTGCTCTTCTGGAAAGCTCGTCTACATTCGTCACTCCACTTCCATGGCACCCCAGTTTGCAGTAGGGTGTTCAGTGGGTGTAGTATTGTAGAAAAATTTGGCAAGAACTTATGGTAGTAGTTTACCAGCCCGAGGAACGACCGCAGTTGTGACACATTTTCCGGTGCTGGAGCCTTGACTACAGCCTCAATCTTCTCTGGGGACTTATGTAACCCCTCTTTATCGATAACGTGGCCACAATACGAGATCTGTTTTCTAAAAAACTCGCATTTGGGGCGGTTAGCTCAGAGCCCATATTCCTGCAATCTAGTGAGCACCTGCTCCAGGTTGGCAAGGTGATCACTGTCATTTTCGCCCGTGACCAGGATGTCGTCCAAATAACACTGGGTCCCTGGGATCCCTTGCAGGACTTGTTCCATTGCCCTCTGCCAAATAGCCGGAGCTGATGCTACCCCGAATACCAGCCGGTTGTATTGGTAGAGACCTTTATGGGTGTTGATTGTGAGGTATTTTTTTGATGCTTCTTCTACCTCCATTTGCAGATACGCCTGGGCCAGATCAATCTTAGTGAAGCATTTCCCTCCAGATAGTGAGGCGAAAATATCTTCAATCCGCGGAAGTGGATATTGTACGGTGTGAAGGACCGGGTTCACTGTTACCTTAAAGTCCCCACAGATGCGAACCTTCCTTGGTTCCCCAGGCGTGCTGCTCAATGACTTTTTCATCACAGGGACGATAGGTGTAGCCCACTCACTCCAGTCTACCTTGGACAGTACACCTGAACGTTCCAGACTCTCCAGCTCTGCTTTGACTGCTGGGCGGATCGCATAAGGTACCGGTCTGGCCTTAAAAAATTTTGGACTTGCGTTTTCTTCAATTTTAATCGTCGCTGTCATGCCTTTTAGTGTTCCGAGTCCGTGCTGGAACACTTCTTTCGCGTCAGTTAGGATCTTTGACAGTCGCCCACGTGTGACGTCGTCATCCTTTTTGTCAGACACAGTCAGTGACGCATGGAATGCCAATCCAGTTGAATTTTCCGGATCCATTCACGTCCCAGTAATGGTGGTCCTCCATCTTGCAATACATACAGGTCTAGTTTTTGTGTTTCCTTACCGTTATATATAACGGTCACCCTTATTTTTCCTTTGGGGTAGACTTTTTGCCCCGTGTACGTCTTCAAAATAATTTTTGTGTCTCTCAAGGGTATGTGTGAGAATAGCCGCTCGTAGTCCCATCGGTTTATAACT
Organism: Somniosus microcephalus; assembly: GCF_052327205.1. Lineage (NCBI taxonomy): Eukaryota > Metazoa > Chordata > Chondrichthyes > Squaliformes > Somniosidae > Somniosus > Somniosus microcephalus. Next base: position 48,997,363 of record NC_140995.1, read on the forward strand.
GTTAGGGGTGATCCTGTGTCCAATTCCATCTTTACCTGGACTCCTGCTATCTTGAGAGTGACCCAAATGGTTCGGTAATCCTCTGTTGTGATCACATTATGTAGTTTCAGACAACTCAGTTCCCTGCTTTCGGAGTCGTTATCACTCTTTTGTTCGTCTGAACTATTCTCCGTTATCTTATGTACCTTCTTGTACTTTCCTTTGGTCGGCTTCTTATGCTGGTTTTCTTTCCCGACCTGCAGACTCGTGCTATGTGTCCTACTTTTCCACAATGTCTGCACACTTTGTCTTTGAACCAGCAATCATTCTGCTCGTGTGTTGTTCTGCCGCAGCGATAGCACTTCTCTGTTCCATATAACATTTTGTTTGTGCCATATTCTTGCGGTCTCTGTTGTATCTCTGCAGCGCCCCGTGCTGCTGCTTCATATGAAACCGCAATGCTGAAAGCCTTTTCCAGCGTAAGGTCCTTTTCAGATAAAAGCCGTATCTGGGTTCCTTCACTTTGAAGCCCACACACAAACTTGTCCCTTAAAGTATCTGCTAGTCCCGTTCCAAACTGGCAGTGTTTCGATAGCTTGCGCAGTTCCGTTAAATACTCAGCATTACTTTCATCTTTATGCTGGTTCCTTTTGTGAAACTTAAATCTTTCTGCTATCAGCAGCGGTGTGGGGTTTAAGTGGTCCTACAGGATTGACACTATGTTTTCAAAATCCTTTTCTACTGGCTTCTCTGGGGTTACTAGGTTTCGTAGTAAGCCATACGTTTTTGCGCCCATTGAATTCAACAATACCAGCGCTTTCTTGTCATCTGGCACTTCATTCGCCTTGCAGTATACTTCTATGCGTTCGACATATGTCGTGGAATCTTCGACTTCATTGTCGAACGCTGTGATACTGCCACTCTTCGGCATTTTTGGGTGTGGTTAGACTGGCTTAAAATGGCATCTCCCGTGCTTTCCTTTCTTCCCCACTGCGGCTTAAAATGGCATCTCCCGCGCTGCTGCCAACGCCGCTCTCTGCGGTCCTCGTGGCAATGGCAGCACCTCGCGTTTTCCTGCGCGCCTCTCCCCCGTTGACGCTGCTCGGCCCTTGAACACCGGCTGCGCTCTGCTCTCTCTCGTCTCTCTCCCCCGTTGACGCCGCTCGGTCCTGAACACCAGCTGCGCCCTGTGCGCTCTGCCCTCTCTCTCTCCCCCGTCGACGCTGCTCGGCCTTTTTCTGTGCCGCTCGGTCGGGCTCTAGCCCTCCGCTGTCCAGGAAGGGTCTGCGCAGTACCTGTTGCCAGCCCGTTTCGCTGGACCACCGTGACTGGAAAGCCAAGCCTGGCTCTCGACAGCCTCCCCTGCGATGCTCAAATCTCCGCTGGATGACTGGGCGGTTGCCCGTGGTCGACGCCCGTGCTTCTGGACTCGACCTTCTTCCACTGTTCTCCAGGAGCGAATCCCTGGGAGGTGATGCAGAGTTGCAGGTAGGTTCGAATCTGCCTCGTCGCCACTGTTATGCCCATGTATAATCAGACACAGACTGCGGAGAATGGTACAAACGGTGTTTACTCAACGTGGCTCAGACTGCAACTGAACTGTACAGATTACTACTCAACATTATATACAGGTGTGGTCACTGCCGGTACTACAGTATATATGAGCTGTAAAAAGTAGTTCTCCCCCTTAAAGGTACATACATTACAAAAGGTACCGACCCAACACCTGCTAGAGCAGTGAAAAGACTGGGAAAATGATGACAATGCCACTTGTGCTGTGTCTTCTACCGAAGATATGTTGGACATTCTGGAGAACCTCCGTAGAAATTCAGCCCCTCTGTTTACTGGTGAGTCACTCTCAGGACATGCAGCAGCCATTTTAGTGTCTCCTGGTGCCACCTCAAAATAATCTCTGCGGTTTATCTGTGAGGCAGGTTTTTCGTGATCTCTTTGCTCACTCCATGAGCACATCACAAGGCTTGCCTGTTGTAAAGATGCAATAGCCTGGAATATTTAGCTCTCCATCATGCTGAGGTTGTAGCCAGGTCGATCTAATGGCTACTACATCACAGAAATCACAGAAACCCCACAGTGCAGATAGAGGCCATTTCGGCCCATCGAGCCTGCACCGACACATATCCCACCCGATCCCCGTAACCCCTACACCAACACATATCCCACCCTATCCCCGTAACCCCACGTATTTAATCCCCCTAACACTAAGGGTCAATTTATCATAGCCAATCAACCTAACCCGCACATCTTTGGACTGTGGGAGGAAACCGGAGCACCCGGAGGAAACCCACGCAAACACGGGGAGAATGTGCAAACTCCACACAGACAGTCGCCCGAGGCCGGATTCGAACCCGGGTCCCTGGCGCTGTGAGGCAACAGTGCTAACCACTATGCCACCGTACTCTCTAAGCTTAATTTTGTGCTTAAGAACATAGGAAATAAGAGCAGGACTAGGCCATACGACCCCTTGAGCCTGCTCTGCCATTCACTAAGATCATGGCTGATCATTGACCTCAATTCCACTTTCACGCCCGATCTCCATATCCCTTGATTCCCCTAGAGTCCAAAAATCTATCTATTTCAGCCATGAATATACTCAAAGACTCATCATTCACAGCCCTCTTGGGCAGAGAATTCCAAAGATTCACAACCCTCTGAGTGAAGAAATTCCTCCTCATCTCAGTTTTAAATGGCCTACCCCTTATTCTGAGTCTCTGCCCTCTAGTTCTAGGCACTCCAGCCAGGGGAAACAATCTCTCAGCATCTACCCTGTCGATCCCCTCCAGAATCTTGTATGTTTCAATGAGATCACTTCTCATTTTTTAAACTCCAGAGAGTAAAGGCCCATTCTATACAATCTCTCATCATAGGACAACCCTCTCATCCCAGGAATCAATCTAGTGAACCTTTGTTGCACCGCCTCCAAGGCAAGTATATCCTTCCTTAGATAAGGAGACCAAAACTGTGCACAGTACTCCAGGTGTACCTGCATGCTAGCTTTCTGTGTTTCTTGCACGAGGATACCCAAATCGTTCAGAACACCAACATTTGAAAGTTTCTCACCATTTAAAAAATATTCTGTTTTTCTATTCTTCCTACCAAAGTGAATAACCTCACATTTCTCTACATTATACTCCATCTGTCACCTTACTGCCCTCTCACTTAGTCTATCTATATCCCTTTGCAGATTCTTTGTGTTCTCCTCATCGCTTTCTGTCCCACCAAGCTTTGTATCATCAGCAAACTTGGATACATTACACTCGGTCCCTTCATCTAGGTCATTAATATATAATGCTTCAAACTCACTTGTTTTATTTCTTATGCTACGTGAATTTGTGTACAGAACTCTTAACTGAGTAACTCCCACCATTCTGCCCATGTGTCCTTCTAGTCTTCTCACATATTTTGAGAGTGTGAATTTTCCTCTTGCAAGATTCTGCTTCTTAATCTCGAATTTAGCTCCTTGAAATCCCTGGCACCTGAGTAACAACATACCATTCGGGATTCTGGATCAAGTCTACAAAAGAAGCTATCATTCTCCAGTGCCTTGTAGTCACTCATGGTTACCCTCATAAACGCTGTAGGAAGATTTTCTCTGGTCTCTGTGTTAACGACATCATAAAAACGACAGGAAGATTTCCTCTTCTCTCGGTGTTATTGACATCTTAAGCACAGTGGGAAGATATCCTCTGGTTCAATTCATTAGACTCTTCTTGAACACAGCAGGAAGGTTTCCTCTGTTTGCTATAGCTAACAAAATCGTAAAATCATTAGAAAGAGCAAGCTTATGATTACACTAGAAATAGTGATCAGAAAAAAATCAGTCCAGAAAGCTGCGAAGGCAACTTTCCTCATTTGCATTTCCAAATTAAAAAAAATATTTTATTGCTTGTTGTTATCATAAAATTTCCATAATGTATAACACATTTTGGACTCGTTAAATAGCCGTATTGTGTCAAAGTGAATGTACCACTTCAGATTATGAATTATTCATTCTCTCACCCTCTGTCCTTTGAGAACTGAAGCTCTCCAAATCTGCTCATATTCCTGCAGATTATCTGATTAGTTACATAGATATGCCATCACACAACAACTTGTATTTATATAGCACCTTTAACATAGTAAAAGCCTCAAGGTGCTTCACTGGAGCGTTATCAAACAAAATTTGACACCGAGCCACATAAGGAGATATTAGGACAGGCTTGGTCAAAGAGGTGGGTTTTCAGGAGCGTCTTAAAGGAGGAGAGACAGGTAGAGAGGCGAAGAGGTTTAGGGAGGGAATTCCAGAGCTTAGGGCCTTGGCAGCTGAAGGCACGGCCGTCAATGGTGGAGTGAAGAAAATCAGAAATGAGTAAGAGGCCAGAATAGGAGGAGAGCAGAGACCTCGGAGGATTGTAGGGCTCGAGCAGGCTACAGAGTTAGGGAGGGGCTTGAGGGCCTTGGAAGGATTTGAAAACAAGGATGAGAATTTTAAAATTGAGTCGCTGCTAGACTGGGAGCCCATGTTGGTCAGCGAGCACAGGGGTGATGCGTGAATGATACTTGATGCAAGTCAGGACACGGGCAGCAGAGATTTGGATGAGCTCAATTTTGTAGAGGGTGCAAGGTGGAAGGCCGGCCAAGAGAGCATTGGAGTAGTTGAGTCTGGACATAACAAAGGCATGGAAGAGGGTTTCAGCAGAAGATGAGCTGAGGCAGGGGCACAGTTGGGTGATTGGGATGCTGTGAGAGGGGAGCTGTAGATTCTTCTGAGATGGATGAGCTAAGGTGGGACAAATGGCCGTCTACATCCTCATGATTTTGGGATAACTGATTCTTAATTTATCTACTAAATTTTACATTCGTGTTCATTTTTTTTGTGCTTATCAAGGTGAGGAATGACAATGATGGAATATAGCACAGTCACCTTTCAGGATCTACGATATTTATTCCTTCATGGAAAGGACTTTGAAATTGAGTTGTGTTTATAAAGTGTTGTGTTTTAAAGTGAAGGATATATTGGCCTTGGAGTGGATGCAGTGAAGATTCACCAGAATGATACCAGGGCTAAAAGGGTTACATTATGAGAATGGTTACTTAGACTACGAGAGGGAAAAATTCAGTTGGTAGCACCACCCATTAGCGCCTTAAGAGGGCGCTAAGTGGGGCGCAAACCAACTAGCACCCGGGCGCGGCGATGTTTGCACCGCTCGCGAAATTAACTAGACATTTTGCGGTGGCGCTAAACACGACCGCCAAGATCTCCTGCGCTGGCAGGTCGTGACGTCAGTCGAGTGCGCAACGCCCCGGTAGCGCCCCGGACTGGATATTGAGTGGCGCCCCCTGCCTTACCGCCTGCCGCTAGCAACGACAGGTTGAGGGGAACATTTTGCAGTCAGGAAGGGACTGGGGGAGCGCTATTTAAAGGCGACCGCTTCCTGCCTTTTTTTGTTGGTGACATTCTGAGAGAGAGAGAGAGAGACTTCTGGAGAGATTCTACACTGTGTGAACGAGTTTTGCATACTGAGCAGCACTTTGCAGGTTCATTTTGATTTGCCCTTCCTTGTATCTATTTAGAAGAGACTGTGGGGGCTGCACTCTGAGCTCTTTCCGGGGTCTCTCCATTGTTCTTTCCAGCAGATTTGATGTACAGGTCTCTGTTGAGTCTGTGTGTCCCAGTTATGTTTAGGATCAATCACTGGACACAGACAACAAGAATAACTTTTAACAGGTCTTTACTATTCGGAGGTCAGGGCTGAACTGCCCAGCAAATCCTTGCACAACACTTATATACCGGTGTGGTCACCACCGGTATTACAGTATACAGCAGCCAAGAGAAAGTAGCACATCTCTTAAAGTAGTTCTCTTAAGGTGGAACAGGTTACATACACCACAATCCTCCCTTTTTAGCTTAACAGTTATATCCCCATTTAACATAACGTAATAACATATATACAACTTCATGCAAAACAGTTCAAAGATTCAGTCTCTGAGGAGGCCTTCTGATTCGAGTTGGATAACGCCTTTCAGGGGTCTCTGATTCTCGTTGTTGGGGTGACTCATCTAGTTGGTCTCTTATGGATTGGACATCATCATCAGGTACATTCACTTCTGAGGTAGATGCTTCAGGTTCACTAACTTCTTCCACGGTTGTCTCTGCCGTAACCATGGGTTCGACGCTTGTTCTCGATTCTACCAGTTGGTCAGCATGACGCCGTATTACATTTTCACCAAAATCTACCGTGTACATCAGGGGTCCTTGTCTTGCCGAATTGTTCCAGATTGCCATTTCTCGTTTTTATAATCCCGGGCTAACACTGGTTGTCCTATTTCGAAACTCCGAGTGGTCTTGTTATTTATATGCTGGAACTGTTTGTTTACAACTTCCCCCCGCACATTTGGTTTTAACAAGTCCAACCTGGACCGCAACCTCCTGTTATAGAACATCATGGCAGGACTTTGGTTTGTCACTGCATGGGTGGCGTTTCGATATACCAGTAGGAATTTGTCCACCTTGTGTTGTAGTGGAATCTGATCTTCGCTCATGGCCTTTATCGCTTTTTGAACGTTTGTACAAATCTCTCGGCCAACCCGTTTGTAGCCGGATGATATGGGGTAGAGGTATAATGTTTCACCCCATTCTTCTTCATGAATCTCTGGAATTCTTCTGACACGAACTGCGGTCCGTTGTCTGAACATATTTGTTCTGGCAATCCATTTCTTGCAAATATCGTTCTTAACACCGCGATCGTCTTTTCCGAGGTAATGGTAGTCATCTTAATCACTTCTGGCCATGTGGAATGTGCGTCCACCGCAATTACAAACATGGAGTCCATGAAAGGACCAGCAAAGTCAATATGTACACGTTGCCATGGGGTTGAAGGCCATTCCCATGGATGCAGCGATGCAATCGGAGGTGCATTTTGCACTTTTTGGCACCCTGAGCAGCTTTTCGTCAGCTCCTCTATCTGTTGGTCGATACCCGGCTGCCACACATAAGCCCTAGCAAGGCTTTTCATCTTGACTCCCCCCAGATGACCTTCATGCAGTTCCTTTAGAACTCTCTCTCTTAACTTAGGAGGAATAATCACCCTTGTTCCATACATCAATGTTCCTTGACAGACGGACAGCTGTTCTCGTCTTGCTGAGAATGCCGGTAACAGTGGATCACCATGTGCTGGCCATCCCTTCACTGTCACTTCGTAGACCCTGGACAGTGCCGGGTCGTTCCTGGTTTCTCTTTCAATACTTGCATTGGTGACTGGTAAACATTCGATGATGGTCGAGTGAAATAACTCAACAGGGTCAACCGTCGGTGCCTCCTCCTCTGTAGGTAGTGGCAGGCGCGACAGCCCATCAGCATTACCATGCTGCTTTGTACCTTTGAATTCTATCTGATATTGATGTGCCCCTATGAAAAGTGACCATCTCTGGAGTCTCTTTGCTGTCATCACCGAAACACCCTTCTTAGGGTTAAAAATGGATACCAACAGCTGGTGGTCTGTCAGAAGCGTAAACTTTTGGCCCTGCAGGTAATGATTAAACTTCTTTACTCCCCACACAAGGCTGAGAGCCTCCCTATCTATCTGAGCATAGTTGCGCTCAGCGGAGGTCAATGATCTGGATGCGAACGCAACTGGCTTCTCCTGGCCATTTGGCAACTTGTGTGAGAGTACTACCCCAATACCATATGGAGAAGCATCACAAGCCAAACGAATAGGCAGCGTTGGGTTGAAGTGAGCCAACACTTCCTCTGAGGTGATCAATGCCTTGCTTTCGCGAAAGGCCCTCTTACAGTCCTCGCTCCACTTCCATGGTACTCCCTTCTGCAAAAGAGCGTTCAGCGGGTGCAGCACCGTGGATAAATTTGGCAGAAACTTATGGTAATAGTTAATCAACCCTAGAAACGACCTCAATTGGGATACATTATCCGGAGCGGGAGCCTTCACAACAGCTTCGATCTTGTCAGGAGACTTCTGAAGCCCTTCCTGGTCAATGACATGACCACAGTACGAGATCCGCTTCTGAAAGAATTCACATTTCTGGCGATTAACTCGAAGACCATATTCTTTCAATCTGGTGAGCACCAGTTCCAAGTTTGCAAGCTGTTCCTCGTCATCATCTCCTGTAATCAGAATATTGTCCAGGTAACATTGTGTACCTGGAATTCTCTGTAATACCTGCTCCATGGCCCTCTGCCAAATTGCTGGAGCCGATGCCACTCCAAAAACCAGTCTATTATACCAGTACTAGCCTCTATGCGTGTTGATCGTGAGACACTGGCGTGACTCTTCCTCAACTTCCATCTGTAAGTACGCCTGCGCCAGGTCTATCTTGGTGAAGTGTTTCCCGCCAGACAACGAAGCGACGATATCCTCAATCCGCGGAAGCGGATACTGCACCGTGTGAAGCACCGGATTAACAGTGATCTTGAAATCTCCACAGATGCGAACCTTCCCCGGTTCCCCCGGCTTGTTGCTCGATGAACGCTTCATGACGGGGACAATGGGCGTGGCCCACTCACTCCAGTCTACCTTAGACAGTACTCCTGAATGTTCTAGCCCTTCCAGCTCAGCTTCCACAGCAGGTCGTATTGCATAAGGTACCGGTCTGGCTTTGAAAAATTTCGGGTTTGCATGTTCTTCAACCTTGATGTTTGCCGTAATTCCTCTCAGTGTTCCCAGTCCCTGTTGGAACACCTCTTTAGCATCGTCCAATATTCTGGACAATCGTTTCGGTTTGACATCTTTTGTACCGGAATCTACCGTTAGTGCTTTTAAGGAATGCCAGTCCATATTTATTTTCCTAATCCACTCCCGTCCCAGTAGTGGTGGACCTCCCTCAGGTAGCACATATAAGTCCATTCCTCGGCTTTCTTTGCCCTTGTGGACCACCTTTACCTCTATCTTCCCGATGGGGTATACTCTTTGCCCCGTGTATGTTTTCAATACAATCTCCGTATCCCATAGGGGAATATGTGGGAATAACATTTTGTAATCTTTCTTATTCATGACCGTCAATGCCGATCCAGTGTCCAATTCCATCTTCACTTGGACTCCTGCTATCTGAAGTGTGACCCAAATTGTTTGGAGGTCTGCTTCCTTACCAACATTGTGTACTCTTAGACTACCCAGTTCATTACTGCTGGAGTCTGAATCTGACTTCTGTTCATTCGAACTGTTCTCTGTCACCTTGTGTACCTTTCTGTACTTTTCCTGTGGTGACTTTTTGTTGCTGGTCTTCTTTCCTGACCGGCATACTTTAGCTATGTGACCAAGCCTGCCACATTTTCTGCATTCCTGATTTTTGAACCAGCACTGGTACTGTTCGTGTGTTGTCTTTCCACAACGATAACATTTTACTGTACTCAAGACCATTTGATTGGTGCTGAGTTCCGGTGGCCGTAGCTGCATTTCCGCAGTGCCTCTCGCTGCGGCTTCGTGCGATGCTGCAATAGTGACAGCTTTATCAAGCGTAAGCTCATTCTCCTCAAGCAGTCACTTTTGTGTTCCTTCTTTAAACAATCCACACACAAATTTATCTCTCAGCGCATCTGCTAGTCCTGTTCCAAACTGACAGTACTTTGCTAGCTTACGCAGTTCAATTAAAAATTCAGCGTTGCTTTCATCGTTCAGCTGCGTTCTTCTGTAAAATTTAAATCGTTCCGCTATCATCAGCGGCGTGGGGTTTAAATGATCTTTCAGGACAGTAACAATATTCGTGAAAGTCTGATCCACCGGTTTATTTGGTGATAGAAGGTGCTTCAATAGCCCGTATGTTTTCGCACCCATTGAGCTTAATAAGGTTAGTGCTTTCTCATCATTTGGTACCTTATTTGCTTTACAATACACTTCCATGCATTCTACATACGTGGTCCAATCTTTGTTATCGCTATCAAAGGTATTAATGCTCCCATGTTTAGGCATCCTTGCAATTTTTTTTATAAATTTTTCTTTTTCTCAAAATGGCGGCTTCCCGCGCTTGTCTTCTTCCCCCGCCTACTAAAATGGCGGCTTCCTGCATTTGGCGGTCTTCCCCGCGCTCGTCCTCTTCCCCCGCCGACTACAATGGCGGATTCCCGCGTTTGCCTTCTTCCCCCGCTGGCTGCAATGGCGATTGCCTTGCTGCTTCCATTCTCGCCTCCCCAGCGGTTCTCACTCCCCAACGCTGCTTTGCCTTGCAGCCCCGCTTGCAGCCCGGTCCTTTACACCGGCTGCGTTTGAATTCTCCGCGGCTCTCGTGCCTTAAGCTTCTCAACTCCCCGACACTGCTTTGCCTCGCAGCCCCACTTGCAGCCCGGTCCTGTACACCGGCTGCGTTTGAGTTCTCCGCGGCTCTCGAGCCTTAAGCTGCCCCAGTCGCTGCGCCTCTCAGCCTCGATTGCAGCCCGGCCCTTTCTACCGGCCGTGGTCAAGCTCTCCGCCCTTATTCCTTCGTTTTCCCTCCCCTACTCCACAGTCAACGCTGCCAACTTTCTGCTCGTGTCGCTGATCGGCTTACCCACCACCATGGTAGAAGGGATGATCACTGCCTGTCGCTGATGGAGGGCTTCGTGGTCAGAATTCTTTTTCTTTTTAACCCGGGTTCTCGATGCCTCCCGTGCGATGGTGCTCAGCAGGATGATGAGGGCGGATGCCTCTTCTCGACGCCCGTTCTGAGGACGAAGCTGCCTTGGATGTAAAATTGCCGCAGGGTAAGATCGGACTCGTCGCCACTGTTGAGTCTGTGTGTCCCAGTTATGTTTAGGATCAATCACTGGACACAGACAACAAGAATAACTTTTAACAGGTCTTTACTATTCGGAGGTCAGGGCTGAACTGCCCAGCAAATCCTTACACAACACTTATATACCGGTGTGGTCACCACCGGTATTACAGTATACAGCAGCCAAGAGAAAGTAGTACATCTCTTAAAGTAGTTCTCTTAAGGTGGAACAGGTTACATACACCACAGTCTCTCCAGGCCGAGATTCAAGGCTGCAATGAACAGGATGTGGGTGGAGACCAAGATCAACCCTCCCCTTTAAGATAAAAACAGAAAATGCTGGAGAAACTCAGCAGGTCAAGCAGCATCTGTGAAGAGAGAAACAGAGTTAATGTTTCAGGTCGATGACCATTCATCAGAACTCCCCTTTAAGAATTGGCCGATGCCAGTGTGTCTGTGTTCCATTGCTGACTGACATCAGATGAGCTTCACCAGCGCTCTGAGGTAGTGCCTTGCTCCTTGGCCTTTGCGCCTTAAGACAGTTGTGAAGTGCCTGATTTAACGCTCCAATCACCTCCAGGGTCGATAAAAGCCAATTTTGCTGTTGGAGGCGATAATTGGCGCCAGGCGCTAAACTTTGCGCACGGCCGATAATGGTGCCCCAAACGGGGCGATACTGAATTTTTCCCCCCTAGGCTTTTATTCTCTTGGGTATAGAAGATTAAGGGGTGATATAATTGATCAATTGATAGGGTAGCTATAGAGAAGACTATTTCCTCTCGTGGTGGTGTCTTGAAAAAGGGGGCATTGCCTTAAAATTAGAGCCAGGCCATTCAGGGGTGATGTCAGGAAACACTTCTTCACACAAAGGGTAGTGGAAATCTGGAACTCTCTCCCCAAAAAGCTGGTGAGGCTGGGGGTCAACTGAAAATTTTAAAACTGAGGTTGATACATTTTTGATAGGTAAGGGTATAAAAGGTTACCGTCAGTTAGAGCGTTAGTTAAATCACCAACGTCAGCAGCACAGTCTTCCTCCTGGCTAGCAACAGATAGAAAAAGGGCAAAGAGACAAAGGAGGAGTGAGTCAGGTTTTGAAAAGGAGATAAAAAAGTGCAGGCCTGGGGCTGAAAGCCAAGATGTAGGAGTTCAGACTCCGCTGTTAATCGTTGACTCGAAAGAAAGGTAATGACATAAAAGAAGTATGTCCGGCCATTGAAGGTACAAGGAATGAGGTTCATCATTTTTTTTTAGAAGAGAAGAGAGATTGAGTACACCCTCCTCACTAGAGTACTCATTCCTCACCAGAGTACTCAATCCTCAGCAGACAACTCCCTCCTCTGTTAGTACTCGCTCCTCACTAGAGTACACCCTCCTCACTAGAGTACTCCCTCCTCACTAGAGTACTCCCTTCTCACTAGAGTACTCGCTCCTCACCAGAGAACTCCATCCTCAGCAGACAACTCCCTCCTCTGTTAGTACTCACTCCTCACTAGAGTACTCGCTCCTCACTAGAGTACTCCCTTCTCACTGGAGTACTCACTCCTCACCAGAGTACTCCATCCTCAGCAGACAACTCCCTCCTCTGTTAGTAATCACTCCTCACTAGCGTACTCGCTCCTCAGTAGAGTACTCACTCCTCACTTAGTACTCACTCATCACTAGAGTACACTCTCCCCACTTAGTACTCACTCCTCACTAGAGTACTCCCTCCTCACTAGAGTACTCCCTCCTCACTTAGTACTCACTCATCACTAGAGTACCCCTCCTCACTAGAGTACTCCCTCTTCACTAAAGTACTCACTCCTCACTAGAGCAGTCGCTCATCATTAGAGTACTCCCTCCTCTTTAGAGTACTCCCTCCTCACTAGAGTACTCTCTCCTCACAAGAGCACCCACTCCTTACTTGAGCACTCCCTCCTCACAAGAGTACTCGTAACTCACTAAATTACTCCCTCCTCACTAAAATACTTGCTCGTCATGAGAGTACTCCCTCCTCCATAGAGTACTCGCTCTTCATTAGAGTACTCCCTCTTCACTGAAGTACTCCCTCCTCACTAGAGTACTCGCTCTTCATTAGAGTAGCCCCTCCTCACTAGAGTACTCCTTCCTTACTAGAGGGCTCCCGCCTCAATACAGTACTCCCTCCTCAGAGGGTACTCCCTCCTCACTAGAGTACTCTCTCCTCACTAGAGTACTCACTCCGCACTAGAGTATTAACTCGTCACTAAAGAACTCCCTCCTCATTAGAGTACTCCCTCCTCAATAGAGTACTCCCTCCTCACTAGAGTACAGCCTCCTCACTAGAGTACTCCCTCCTCACTTGAGTACTCCCTCCTCACCCGAGTACTCCCTCCTCACAAGAGTACTCGCTCCTCACTAGAGAACTCCCACCTCACTAGAGTACTCCATCCTCACTAGAGTACCTACTACTCACTAGAATACTCACTCCTCACTAGAGTACTCACTCCTCACTAGAGTACTCCCTCCCCAATAGATACTCCCTCCTCACTAGAGTACTCTCTCCTCACAAGAGCACTCCCTCCTTACTTGAGCACTCCCTCCTCACAAGAGTACTCGTAACTCGCTAAATTACTCCCTCCTCACTAAAATACTTCTCGTCATTAGAGTACTCGCTCTTCATTAGAGTACTCCCTCTTCACTGAAATACTCCCTCCTCACTAGAGTACTCGCTCTTCACTAGAGTAGCCCCTCCTCACTAGAGTACTCCTTCCTCACTAGAGCGCTCCCGCCTCAATACAGTACTCCCTCCTCACTAGAATACTCCTTCCTCACTAGAGTACTCTCTCCTCACTAGAGTACTCACTCTACACTAGAGTATTACCTCTTCACTAAAGTACTCCCTCCTCATTAGAGTACTCCCTCCTCAATTGAGTACTCCCTCCTCACCAGGGTACAGCCTCCTCACTAGAGTACTCCCTCCTCACTAGAGTACTCTCTCCTCACTAGAATACTCACTCCTTACTAGAGTACTCCCTCCTCACTTGAGTACTCCCTCCTCACCCGAGTACTCCCTCCTCATAAGAGTACTCGCTCCTCACTAGATTACTCACTCCTCACTAGAGTACTCCCACCTCACTAGCGTACTCAGTTCTCACTAGAGTACCTGCTACTCATTAGAGTACGCACTCCTCACTAGAGTACTCCCTCCTCACAAGAGTAATCCCTCCTCACTAGAGTACTCACTTCTCACTAGAGTACTCACTCCTCAGTAGGGTACTCCCTCCTCAAAAGAGTAATCCCTCCTCACTAGAATACTCACTCCTCACTAGAGTACTCGCTCCTCACTAGAGTACTCCCTCTTCAATAGATACTCACTCCTCACTAGAGGACTTATTCCTCATTAGAGTACTCACTCCTCATTAGGGTACTCGCTGCTCACTAGAGTACTCGCTCCTCACTAGAGTACTCCCTCCTCAGCAGAGTACTCCCTCCTCACTAAAGCATTCCCTCCTCACTAGAGTACTCCTTGCTCACTAGAGTACTCCTCCCTCATTGGAGTCCTCACTCCTCACTCGACCACTCCTTCCTCACTGGAGTACTCCCTCCTCACTAGAGTGCTCCCTCCTCACTGGAGTGATCACTCCTCATTGGAGTACTCCCTCCTCACTGGATTACTCGCACCCCAATAGAGTAATAACTCCTCAGCACCGTACTCGCACCTCCCTAGAGTACTCGCTGCTCACTAGAGTTCCCCCTCCTCCTTAGAGTACTTGCTCCTCACTAGAGTAGTCCCTCCTCATTAGAGTTCTCCCTCCTCCCTAGAGTTCCCCCTCCTCCCTAGAGTACTCGCTCCTCACTAGAGTACTCCCTCCTCATTAGAGTTCTCCCTCCTCACTAGAGTTTTCCCTCCTCACTAGAGTACTCCCACCTCACTAGTGTACTCGCTCCTCACTAGAATACTCACTCCTCACTAGAGTATTCCCTCCTCACTAGAGTACTCCCTCCTCACTAGAGTGCTCCCACCTCACTAGTGTACTCACTCCTCACTAGAGTACTCCCTCCTCACTAGAGTACTCACTCCTCACTAGAGTACTCCCTCCTCACTACAGTACTCCCACCTCACTAGAGTACTCACTCCTCCCTAGAGTACTCGCTCCTCACTAGAGTACTAACTCCTCACTAGAGTACTCCCTCCTCACAAGAGTAATCCCTCCTCACTAGAGTACTCACTCATCACTAGAGTACTCACTCCTCACTAGAGTACTCCCTCCTCACAAGAGTAATGCCTCCTCAATATAGTATTCGCTCATCACCAGAGGACTCATGCCTCATTATAGTACTCCCTCCTCACTAGGGTACTCGCTCCTCACTAAAGAACTCGCTTCTCACTAGAGAATCCTCTCCTCAGCAGAGTAATCCCTCCTCACTAGAGTACTCCCTCCTCACTAGAGTACTCCCTCCTCACTAGAGTACTCCCTGCTCACTGGAGTACTCGCTCCTCACTGGAGTACTCACTCCTCAGCAGCGTACTCGCTCCTCACTAGTGTGCTCCCTCCTCAGCAGAGTACTCCCTCCTCACTAGAGTGCTCCCTCCTCAGCAGAGTACTCCTGCCTCACTAGAGTATTCCCTCCGCACTAGAGTACTTGCTCCTCACTAGAGTACACTCTCCTCCCTAGTGTACTCCCTCCTCACTAGAGTGCTTCCTCCTCACTAGAGTACTCACTCATCTCTAGAATATTCAATCCTCACTAGAGTACTCCCTCCTCACTAGAGTAATGCCTCCTCAATATAGTACTCGCTCCTCACAAGAGGACTCACGCTTCATTAGAGTACTCCCTCCTCACGAGGGTACTCGCTCCTCACTAGAGAACTCGCTTCTCACTAGAGAACCCCCTCCTCAGCAGAGTAATCCCTCCTCACTAGAGTACTCCCTCCTCACTAGAGTACTCCCTCCTCACTGGAGTACTCACTCCTCACTGGAGTACTCACTCCTCAGCAGCATACTCGCTCCTCACTAGAGTGCTCCCTCCTCAGCAGAGTACTCCCGCCTCACTAGAGTATTCCCTCCGCACTAGAGTACTTGCTCCTCACTAGCGTACTCTCTCCTCCCTAGTGTACTCCCTCCTCACTAGAGTGCTCCCTCCTCACTAGAGTACTCCCTCCTCAGCAAAGTACTTGTTCCTCGCTAGAGTACTCCCTTCTCAGCAGCGCACTCGCTACTCACTAGAGTACTCCATCCTCACTGGAGTACTCGCTCCTCACTAGAATACTCACTCCTCACTAGAGTACTCCCTCCTCACTAGAGTACTCCCTCCTCACTAGAGTACTCACTCCTCCCTAGAGTTCTCCCGCCTCACAAGAGTACTCGCTCCTCACTAGAGTACTCACTCCTCACTAGAGTACTCACACCTCACTAGAGTTCTCACTCCTCACTAGAGTACTCCCTCCTCACTGGAGTACTCGCTCCTCACTGGAGTACTCACTCCTCAGCAGCGTACTCGCTCTTCAGTAGAGTGCTCCCTCCTCAGCAGAGTACTCCCTCCTCACTAGAGTGCTCCCTCCTCAGCAGAGTACTCCCGCCTCACTAGAGTATTCCCTCCGCACTAGAGTACTTGCTCTTCACTAGAGTACACTCTCCTCCCTAGTGTATTCCCTCCTCACTAGAGTGCTCCCTCCTCACTAGAGTACTCACTCATCGCTAGAGTACTGAATCCTCACTAGAGTACTCCCTCCTCACTAGAGTAATGCCTCCTCAATATAGTACTCGCTCCTCACAAGAGGACTCACGCCTCATTAGAGTACTCCCTCCTCACTAGGGTACTCGCTCCTCACTAGAGAACTCGCTTCTCACTAGAGAACCACCTCCTCAGCAGAGCACTCCCTCCTCACTAGAGTACTCCCTCCTCACTGGAGTACTCGCTCCTCACTGGAGTACTCACTCCTCAGCAGCGTACTCGCTCCTCACTAGAGTGCTCCCTCCTCAGCAGATTACTCCCGCCTCACTAGAGTATTCCCTCCGCACTAGAGTACTTGCTCCTCACTAGAGTACTCTCTCCTCCCTAGTGTACTCCCTGCTCACTAGAGTGCTCCCTCCTCACTAGAGTACTCCCTCCTCAGCAAAGTACTTGTTCCTCACTAGAGTACTCCCTTCTCAGCAGCGCACTCGCTACTCACTAGAGTACTCCATCCTCACTAGAGTACTCGCTCCTCACTAGAATACTCACTCCTCACTAGAGTACTCCCTCCTCACTAGAGTACTCCCTCCTCACTAGAGTACTCACTCCTCCCTAGAGTTCTCCCGCCTCACAAGAGTACTCGCTCCTCACTAGAGTACTCACTCCTCACTA
The DNA here is from genome assembly GCF_052327205.1 of Somniosus microcephalus. Taxonomy (NCBI): domain Eukaryota; kingdom Metazoa; phylum Chordata; class Chondrichthyes; order Squaliformes; family Somniosidae; genus Somniosus; species Somniosus microcephalus. The sequence continues at coordinate 49,014,349 of NC_140995.1, forward strand.
GAGTACTCACACCTCACTAGAGTTCTCACTCCTCACTAGAGTACTCGCTGCTCACTAGAGTACTCCCTCCTCACAAGAGTACTCCCTCCTCACTAGATTACTCACTCCTCAGTAGTGTACTCCCTCCTCACTACAGCACTTCCTTCTCACTGGAGTACTCCCTCATCATGAGTGTACTCCCTCCTCACTAGTGTACTCCCTCCTCACTAGAGTACTCCATCCTCAATGGAGTACTCCCTCCTCAATAGATTTCTACCTCCTCATTAGAGCACTCCATCCTCACTAGAGTACTCCATCCTCATTAGAGTACTCCATCCTCACTAGAATACTCACTCCTCACTAGAGTACTCCCTCCTAACTAGAGTACTCCCACCTCACTAGATTACTCCCTCCTTATTTGAGTACTCCATCCTCACTAGAGTACTCAGGAGTGGGCCTTTGGCATAGCGGTAGCATTCCCGCCACTGGGCCAGAAGGCATAGGGTTTTGAACACCGCTCCAGACAGTCCTGGCAAGTGGAGTCCGAGCTCCGGCTCTAAATTCTGGGTTGACATCCAGTGGGATACTTGCGTCCGTGGGTGTGAGTGGCCCCCCCACCTCGTATGGGTTGTGTGAACCCGTAAAACCCTCCCGCCATAGGACTAACCAGCCTAATGGCTGGTACGAAGATGGTTACGGTCACGGAAGGAGCGTTAATCGCGGCCAGAAATCCTTCCACCACTTCATACAGTTCCCCAAAGGGAACAGTATGAAGACACGTACGACGACGATGACTAGAGTACTCCATCCTTACTAGAGTACTCGTTCCTCACTAGAGTACTTCCTCCTCACTAGTGTACTCCCTCCTCACTAGATTTCACCCTCTTCATTAGAGCACTCCATCCTCACTAGAGTACTCCAACCTCATTAGATTACTCCCTCCTCATTAGAGTACTCCATCCTCACTAGAGTACTCCATCCTCAATAGAGTACCTGTTCCTCACTAGAGTACTCCCTCCTCACTAGATTTCTCCCTCTTCAATAGAGAAATCCATCCTCAATGGAGTAATCCCTCCTCACTAGAGTACTCACTCCGCACTGGACTACTCACTCCTCATTAGAGTACTCCCTCCTCACTAGATTACTCCATCCTCACTAGCGTACTCCCTCCTCACTAGTGTACTCCCTCCTCACTAGATTACTCCCTCCTCATTAGAGTACTCCATCCTCACTAGAGTACTCCGTCCTCAAAAAATTACTCACTCCTCACTAGCGTACTCCCTCCTCACTAGAGTACTCACTCATCACTAGTGTACTCCCTCCTCACTTTAGTACACCCTCCTCAGCAGAGTACTCCCTCCTTACTAGAGAACTCCATCCTCAGCAGAGTACTCCCTCGTCACTAGAGTACTCGTTCCTCAGCAGAGTACTTACTCCTCACTAGAGTACTCAAACCTCACAAGAGTACCCACTCCTCACTAGAGTTCTCACTCCTCACTAGCGTACTCACTCTTCATTAGTGTACACCCTCCTCACTAGAGTACTCCCTCCTCACTAGATTACTCCCTCCTTACTAGAGTACACCATCCTCACTAGAATACCCCCTCCTCACTAGAGTACTCACTCATCACAAGAGTCCTCCCACCTCAGCAGAGTACTCCCTCCTCACTAGAGTACTCCCTCCTTACTAGAGTACTCCATCCTCACTAGTGTACTCCCTCCTCCCTAGAGTACTCGTTCCTCAGCAGAGTTCTCCCTCCTCACTAGAGTATTCCCTCTGCACTACAGTACTCCCTCTTCAATAGAGTACTCACTCCTCACTAGAGCACTCATTCCTCAGCAGAGTACTCCCTCCTCACTAGAGTACTCCCTCCTCACTAGATTACTCCCTCCTCATTAGGCTACTCCCTCCTCACTAGAGTACTCCCTCCTCATTGGAATACTCCCTCCTCACTAGAGTACTCACTCCACACAAGTGTACTCCCCCCTCACTAGAGTACCCCCTCCTCAGCAGAGTACTCACTCCTCACAAGAGTACCCCCTCCGCACTAGAGTACTCCCTCCTCACTAGAGTGCTCCCTCCTCACTAGAGTACTCGCTTTTCAACAGTGTACTCCATCCTCACTACAGTACTCCCTCCTCAACAAAGTAGTTGTTCCTCACTAGTGTACTTGCTGCTCACTAGAGTACTAACTCATCATTGGAGTATTCCCTCCTCACTAGAGTACTCCATCATCAATAGAGTACTCACTGCTCACTAGAGTACACCCTCCTCACTAGTGTACTCCCTCCTCAGTAGAGTACTCGCTCCTCACTAGAGTACTCGCTCCTCACTAGAGTACTCCCTCCTCACTAGAGTACTCGATCCTCACTAGAATACTCACTCCTCTCTACGGTACTCCCTCCTCATTAGAGTACTTCCTCCTCACTAGATTACTCCCTCCCCTTTAGAGTACTCCATCCTCAATAGAGTACTCCGTCCTCACTAGATTACTCCCAATTGATTAGAGCACTCCCTTCTTACTAGAGTACTCCCTCCTCACTAGATTACTCCCTCCTTGTTAGAGTACTACATCTTCACTAGAGTACTCCAGCCTCAATAGAGGACTCCCTCCTCACTAGAGTACTCCCTCCTCACTAGATTACTCCCTCCTCAGCAGAGTACTCACCACTCACAAGGGTACCCCGCTCACTAGAGTACTTGCTCCTCACTAGAGTACTCCCTCCTCAATAGAGTGCTCCCTCCTCAGTAGAGTACTCGCTCCTCACTAGAGTACTCCATCCTCATTAGAGTACTCACTCCTCAGCAAAGGAGCTGTTTATCACTAGAGTACTTGCTCCTCACTAGAGTACTCGCTGCTCACTAGCGTACTCACTCATCATTGGAGTATCCCGCCTCACTAGAGTACTCCATCCTCACTGGAGTACTCCATCTTCACTAGAGTACTCTCTCCTCACTAGATTACTCCCTCCTCATTAGAGTACTCCACCCTCACTAGAGTACTCCAGCCTCAATAGAGTACTCCCTCCTGAATAGAGTACTCCCTCCACACTAGAGTACACCATCCTCACCAGAGTACTCACTCCTCACAAGAGTTCCTTCCTCCTCACTAGAATACTCGCCCCTCGTTAGAGCACTCCCTCCTCACTAGAATACTCCCTCCTCACTAGCGTACTCGCTCCTCACTAGAGTACTCCAAATTCACTAGAATGCTCCATCCTCATTAGAGTGCTCGCTCCTCACTAGAGTACTCCCTCCTCACTAGAGTACTCGCTCCTCATTTGAGTACTCGCTCCTCACTTGAGTACTCCCTCCTCACTAGAGTACTTCCTCCTCACTATAGTACACCCTCCTCCACAGCGTACTTCCTCCTCAATAGAGTACTCCTTCCTCTCTAGAGAATTCTCTCCTCAATAGCGTATTCCCTCCTCACTAGAGTACTCCCTCCTCACTAGTGGACACAATCCTCACTAGAGTACTTGTTCCTCAGCAGAATACTCCCTCCTCACTAGCGTACTCCCTCCTCACTAGAGTGCTCACTCCTCACTAGAGTACTCACTCCTCACAGGATTATTGGTTCCTCAGCAGAGTACTCCCTCCTCATTCCTCACTAGAATACATCCTCCTCACGAGAGTACTCCGTCCTCTCTAGAGTACTCACTCTTCACTATAGTACTCCCTCCTCACTAGAGTACTCTTTCCTCAGCAGGGTACTCCCTCCTCAATAGAGTACTCGCTCCTCGCTACAGTACTCCCTACTCACGAGAGTACTCCCTCCTTGTTAGAGGACTCTCTCCACACTAGAGTACTCCCTCCTCACTAGAGTGCTCCCTCCTCACTAGAGTACTCGCTCCTCAATAGTGTACTCCATCTTCACTAGAGTATTCCCTCCTCAACAAAGTAGTTGTTCCTCACTAGCGTACTTGCTGCTCACTAGAGTACTAACTCATCATTGGAGTATTCCCTCCTCACTAGAGTACTCCATCATCAATAGAGTACTCACTGCTCACTAGAGTACACCCTCCTCACTAGTGTACTCCCTCCTCAGTAGAGTACTCGCTCCTCACTAGATTTCTCGCTCCTCACTAGAGTACTCCCTCCTCACTAGAGTACTCGATCCTCACTAGAATACTCACTCCTCTCTACGGTACTCCCTCCTCACTAGAGTACTCCCTCCTCACTAGATTACTCCCTCCCCTTTAGAGTACTCCATCCTCAATAGAGTACTCCGTCCTCACTAGATTACTCCCTCTTGATTAGAGCACTCCCTTCTTACTAGAGTACTCCCTCCTCACTAGAATACTCCCTCCTCGTTAGAGTACTCTATCGTCACTAGATTACTCCAGCCTCAATAGAGGACTCCCTCCTCACTAGAGTACTCCCTCCTCACTAGAATACTCCCTCCTCAGCAGAGTACTCACTACTCACAAGAGTACCCCCCCTCACTAGAGTACTTGCTCCTCACTAGGGTACTCCCTCCTCAATAGAGTGCTCCCTCCTCAGTAGAGCACTTGCTCCTCATTAGAGTACTCCATCCTCATTAGAGTACTCGCTCCTCAGCAAAGGAGCTGTTCCTCACTGGAGTACTTGCTCCTCATTAGACTACTCGCTGCTCGCTAGCGTACTCACTCATCATTGGAGTATCGCTCCTCACTAGAGTACTCCATCCTCACTAGTGTACTCCATCTTCACTAGAGTACTCTCTCCTCACTAGATTACTCCCTCCTCATTAGAGTACTCCATCCTCACTAGAGTACACCAGCCTCAATAGAGTACTCCCTCCTGAATAGAGTACTCCCTCCACACTAGAGCACACCATCCTCAGCAGAGTACTCACTCCTCAGAAGAGTTCCTCCCTCCTCACTAGAATACTCGCCCCTCATTAGAGCACTCCCCCCTCACTAGAGCACTCCCTCCTCACTAGAGTACTTCCTCCTCACTATAGTACACCCTCCTCCACAGCGTACTTCCTCCTCAATAGAGTACTCCTTCCTCTCTAGAGAATAATCTCCTCAAGGGCATACTCCCTCCTCACTAGAGTACTCCCTCCTCACTAGTGTACACAATCCTCACTAGAGTACTTGTTCCTCAGCAGAGTACTCGCTCCTCACTAGAGTACTCCCTCCTCACTAGCGTGCTCACTCCACACTAGAGTACTCCCTCCTCACAGGATTATTTGTTCCTCAGCAGAGAACTCCCTCCTCACTCCTCACTAGAATACCCCCTCCTCACGAGAGTACTCTGTCATCTCTAGAGTACTCACTCTTCACCATAGTACTCCCTCCTCACTAGAGTAGCCTTTCCTCAGCAGGGTACTTCCTCCTCAATAGAGTACTCGCTCCTCGCTACAGTACTCCCTACTCACGAGAGTACTCCCTCCTTGCTACAGTACTCCCTCCACACTAGAGTACTCGCTCCTCACTAGCTTACTCCATCCTCACTAGAGTACTCCCTCCTCACTAGAGCACTCCCTCCTCACTAGAGTATTCCATCCTCATTAGAGTACTCGCTCTTCATTAGAGTACTCCCTCCTCACCAGAGTACTCCCTCCTCACTAGAGTACTCACTCCCCCCTAGAGTACTCCCTCCTCACTAGAGTGCTCCCTCCTCAGTAGAGTACTGGCTCCTCAGTAGAGTACTCCATCATCATTACAGTACTCGATCATCAGCAAAGTACCTGTTCCTCACTAGCATACTTGCTCCTCACTAGAGTACTCCCTCCTAACTTGAGTACTCGCTCCTCACTAGAATACTCCCTCCTCACGAGACGACTCCATCCTCACTAGAGTACTCACTCCTCACTAGAGTAGTCGCTCCTCACTAGAGTACTCCCTCCTTACTAGAGTATTCCTCCTCAATAGAGTACTCGCTCCTCACTAGCGTACTCCATCCTCACTAGAGAACTTCCTCCTCACTGGAGTATTTCATCCTCACTAGAGCACTCACTCCTCACTAGAGTACTCCCTCCTCACTAGAGTACTCCCTCCTCAGCACAGTACTTCCTCCTCACTAGAGTACTCCCTCCTCACTAGAGTACTCCCTCCGTAGCAGAGTACTTCCTCCTCACTAGAGTCCTCCCTCCTCACAAGAGTACTCACTCCTCAGCAGAGTAATTCCTCCTCACCAGAGTACTCCCTCCTTGCTAGAGTACTCCCTCCTCACTAGAGCACTCCTTCCTCAGCAGAGTACTTCCTCCTCACTGGAGTACTCCCTCCTCACTAGAGTACACCCTCCTCACAAGAGTACTCCCTCCTCAGCAGAGGACTTCCTCCTCACTAGAGAACTCCCTCCACACTAGAGTACTCGCTCCTCGTTAGCGCACCTCCCTCCTCACAAGAGTACTCAATCCTCAGCAGAGTAATTCCTCCTCACCAGAGTACTCCCTCCTCGCTAGAGTACTCCCTCCTCACTAGAGTACTCCCTCCTCAGCAGAGTACTTCCTCCTCACTAGAATACTCCCTCCTCATTAGAGTGCTCCCTCCTCACAAGAGTACTCCCTCCTCAGCAGAGTACTTCCTCCTCACTAGAGAACTCCCTTCTCACTAGAGTACTCCCACTTCACTAGAGTGTTCGCTCCTCACTAGAGTCCGACCTCCTCACTAGAGTACTCCCTCCTCACTAGATTACTCCCTCCACCCTCCCTCCTCAGCTGAGTACTTGTTCCTCAGTAGAGTACTTGCTCCTCACTAGAGTACTAGCTCCTCAGTAGAGTACTCCCTCCTCACTAGAGTACTCCCTCGTCACAAGAGTACTCCCTCCTCACTAGAGTACTTGCTCCTCACTAGAGCACTCCCTCCTCACTCCCTACTCACTAGAGTACTCACTCATCATCGGAGTACTCCCTCCTCACCAGAGTAAATCCTCCTCGTTTGAGTAATCTCTCCTCAGTAGAGTGCTGCCTCCTCAGTAGAGTACTAGCTCCTCATTAGAGTACTCCATCATCATTAGAGTACTCGCTCATCAGCAAAGGACCTGTTCCTCACTAGAGTACTTGCTCCTCACTAGAGTACTCCCTCCTCACTAGAGTACTCGCTCCTCACTAAAATACCCCCTCCTCAGTAGAGTACTCCCTCCTTACTAGAGTACTCCCTCCTCACTAGAGTACTCCAGCCTCACTAGCATACACCTTCCTCACTAGAGCACTCACTCCTCACTAGAATACTCCCTCCTCACTGGAGTACTTCCTCCTCACTAGAATGCTCGCTCCTTACTAGAGTACTCGCTCCTCAGCAGAGTACACGCTCCTCATTAGAGTACTCACTCCTCACTTGAGAACTCCCTCCTCACTAGAGTCCTCGCTCCTTACCAGAGTACTCGCTCCTCACCAGAGTACACGCTCCTCACTAGAGTACTCACTCCTCACTAGAGTACTCCCTTCTAACTAGGCTGCTCGCTCCCCACTAGGGTACTCTCTCCTCAATAGAGTGCTCCATCCTCACTAGAGTACCCGCTCCTCACTGGAGTACTCTCTCCTCACTAGAGTACTCCCTCCTCACTAGTGTACTCGCTTCTCACATGTGTACTCTCTCCTCACTAGAGTACTCCCTCCTCAATAGAATACTCCTACCTCACTAGAGTACACCCTCCCAACTAGAGCACTCACTCCTCACTAGAGTTTACCCTCTTCACTAGAGTACTTGCTCCAGACTAGAGTACTCGCTGCTCACTATAGTACTCACTCATGATTGTAGTATTCCCTCCTCGCTAGATTATTCCCTCCTCACTAGTATACTTGCTCCTCACTAGAGCACTCACTCCTCACTAGTGTAGTCCTTCCTCAGCAGAGTACTCCCTCCTCATTAGAGTACTCGCTCCTCACTAGAGTACTCCCTCCTCACTAGAGTACTCCCTCCTCGCTAGATTATTCCCTCCTCACTAGAATACTTGCTCCTCACTAGAGCACTCCCTCCTCACTAGTGTAGTACTTCCTCAGCAGAGTACTTCCTCCTCATTAGAGTACTCGCTCCTCACTAGAGTATTCCCTCCTCACTAGAGTACTCCCTCCTCAGCAGAGTACTTCCTCCTCACTAGAGTACTCCCTCCACACTAGAGTACTCGCTCCTCATTAGCGCACTCCCTCACTAGAGTACTCGTGCCTCATTAGAGTACTCGCTCCTCACTAGAGTACTTCCTCCTCACTAGAGTACTCCCTCCTCACTAGATTACTCCCTCCTCACTTGCGTATTCCATCCTCACTAGAACACTCCCTCCTCATTAGAGTGCTCACTCCTCACTAGAGTTCTCCCTCCTCAATAGAGTACCTGCTCCTCATTAGAGTACTCGCTCCTCACTTGAGTAATCCCTCCTCACTAGAGTACTCCCTCCATACTAGAGTATTCGCCCCTCATTAGCACACTCCCTCCTCACTAGCGTACTCCCTCTTCACTAGAGTACTCGTGCCTCATTAGAGTACTCGCTCCTCACTAGAGTACTTCCTCCTCACTAGAGTACTCCCTCCTCACTAGAGTACTCCCTCCTCACTAGATTACTCCCTCCTCACTAGCTTACTCCCTCCTCACTAGAATAATCCCTCCTCACTAGTGTACTCACTCCTCACTAGAGTACTCATTCCTCAGCAGAACACTCCCTCCTCACTAGCGTACTCCCTCCTCACTAGAGTACACCCTCCTTACTAGAGTAAACAATACTCACTAGAGTACTCACTCCTCACTAGAATACTCACTCTTCACTAGAGTCGTTCCTCAGCAGCGTACTGCCTCCTCACTAGAGTATTGGCTCCTCACTAGAATACCGCCTCCTCACGAGAGTACTCCATCCTCACTAGAGTACTCCCTCCTCACTAGAGTACTCCCTCCTCACTAGTGTATTTTCTTCTCACTCGTGTACTCTCTCTTCGCTAGAGTACTCCCTCATCCCTAGAATACTCCCTCCTCTCTAGAGTACATCCTCCCCACTGGAGCACTCACTCCTCACTAAAGTACACCCTCCTCACTAGAGTACTCGATCCTCACTAGAGTACCCCCTCCTCACTAGAGTACTCAATCCTCAGCAGAGTACCTGCTCCTCACTAGAATACTCCCTCCTCCCTAGATCATTCCCTACTCACTAGAGTACACCCTCCACAATGGAGTCCTCACTCCTCACTAGAGTATTCCCTCCTCACTACATTACTTGCTCCTCACTAGGGTCTTCTCAATCTCCGTGGCTGAGGTGAGCAAGACTTTTAAGGCAGTGAACACCCACAAAGCACCCGGTCCAGATGGAATCCCTGCGCGTGTCCTTAGAGCATTTGCTGACCAGCTGGCAGCCGTGTTTACGGATATATTCAACCGTTCACTGTAGCAGTCTGTAGTCCCCACCTGCTTCAAGATGACATCGGTTATTCCAGTCCCCAAAAAAACAAAAGTAACCTGTTTAAACGTCTACCGCCACATAGCACTCACTTCTGTCATCATGAAGTGCTTTGAGAGGCTGGTCAAAACCCACATCAACTCCTTACTAACCGACACACTGGACCCACTCCAATTTGCTTACTGCCCAAAAAGATCGAGGGATGATGCCATCGCCACTGTACTGCACACTGCCTTATCACACCTGGATAAAAGGAACACCTATGTGCGAATGTTGTTCATTGATTATAGTTCAGCATTCAATCCCATTATCCCCTCCAAGCTTGTCAACAAGCTCAGTGAGCTAGGGCTTAACACCTCCCTATGCAACTGGATCCTGGACTTCCTGACGGGCAGACCCCAGGTGGTGAAAATAGGCAGTAACACCTCCTCAACACTGATCCTGAACACGGGAGCTCCCCAGGGTTGTGTGCTCAGCCCCCTTCTGTACTCCCTGTTTACTCGCGATTGCGTGGCCACGCACAACTCCAAATCCATCATCTAGTTTGCTGATAACACTACCGTTGCAGGCCTGATCACAGATGGCAACGAGACAGGCTACAGGGAGGAGGTAAGAGCTCCAGCAGAATGGTGCAAGTACAACAACCTCTCCCTCAACATCAGCAAAACAAAGGAGATGATCGTGGACTACAGGAAGCGGCAGGGGGAGGGACACACCCCAATCTACATCGAAGGGGCTGAGGTGGAGAGGGTCAGCAGCTTCAAATTCCTGGGTGTATTCATTACGGAGGACTTAACGTGGTCACATCACATCGACGTCGTAATGAAGAAGGCATGCCAACGCCTGTTCTTCCTCAGGAGACTGAAGAAATTTGGAATGGCCCCCCAGATTCTCACCAACTTCTACCGGTGCACCATCGAGAGTATCCTGTCCGGCTGCATCACTACCTGGTATGGCAACTGCACCGCCACAGACCGCAAGGCTCTACAGATGGTGGTGAAAGCTGCACAACACACTATAGGAATTAAACTACCTGCTGTCCAGGATATCTACCCCGAGAGGTGCCGGGGGAAGGCCCTGAGAATCATTAAAGACGCGAGCCACCCCAGCCACAACCTCTTCGCCCTGCTCCCATCTGGTAAGAGATACCGAAGCATACGGTCTCGTACCAGCAGGTTTCGAAACAGCTTCTACCCCCAGGCCATAAGACTCATGAACGTATAATTTATTATTATTTATTACTGTTGTTTTATTTATTATTACTGTATTTCTATTAGTATTTTTATCACTGCTTTGCCATATTTATTCCAATGTTGGGAGGACTCATAAAAATCAACATTTCATTGTGCAGTACACACGTCTGCTGCATATATGACAAATAAAATTGAATTGAATTGAGTAAACAATCCTTACTAGAGTACTCACTCCTCACTAGAATACTCACTCTTCACTAGAGTGTTCGTACCTCAGCAGAGTACTCCCTCCACACTAGAGTACTCGCCCCTCACTAGAATATCCCTTCCTCATGAGAGTACTCCCTACTCACTAGAGTACTTGCTCCTCACTAGAATACCCCCTCCTCATGAGAGTACTCCCTCCTCACTAGAGTACACCCTCCCCACTAGAGTACTCGCTCCTCACTAGAGTACTCACTCCTCACTAGAGTACTCCCTCCTCACTAGAGTACTCCCTTCTTATTGGAGCACTCCTGTTAGATCCGTGTGTTAATGGAGACACGGAATGCAGGAGCTGATTTAACAAGTGTTTACTGAACAAAGTCTGGAGGGGAACTAACAACACAAGACGCTACACAGGCTTATATACCCGAGTGGTCACTACTGGTACTACAGTATACAAGGGCTTCAAAAACATAGCTCCTCTTAAAGGTACATACACTACAATTCCTCCCCTTTTAGATAAATAGTACATAACATTTTAAGTAATCATTAAATAACATTTTTACAAGAAGAATAATATACACATTTGCTGAAGTTAATCAATTACAAATTCAGTCCCTCTGGAGGCTTCCTGACTCGGTCCGGATAACGCCTCGGTGGTGTAGTAGGTTCTTTTGGCAAGGTCGTTTCGGCTTCAATGCCAGTGTCGGGTTCATCTGGTTCCAGTATCACCGGATCGGAGGTAGATACTATGGGTATCTCTGCTTCATCACTAGGCGTATAGAGTTGTGGTGTAGGTTGTCCTTTTTCGGATGACTTTATGATCTGGTCAGCATGGCGCCTTATTATGCTTTCTCCAATGTCCACGGTATACATCAGTGGTCCTAGTCGTGTGCAAATAGTTCCAGGCTGCCATTTCTCGGTACGGTAGACCCGGGCCAAAACTGGTTGACCTATCTGGAAGGTTCTAGTTGGCCTTTCATTCATGCTTTGAAATCGCCGGTTCTCTACGTCCCTTCTGACGTTTGGCTTGACCAAATCCGGCCGGCATCTTAGTCTACTATTGAAAAACATCATGGCGGGGGTTTGGTTTGTAACCACATGTGTTGCATTCCTGTACGCAAACAAGAAGTTATCTACCTTATGTTGTAGATTTATGTCTTCATTACCCATGGCCTTTATGGCCTTCTTGAAGGTCTGGACAAACCTTTCAACCAATCCATTGGTGGCGGGATGGTATGGGGCGGACGTGTAGTGCTTAACCCCATTGTTTTTTAAGAACTTCCTGAATTCTTCGGATACAAATTGCGGTCCATCATCAGAACAGATCTGTTCAGGCAGCACATTCCTGGCGAATATGGTCCTTAATACTGTGATGGTTTTTCCGTGGTGGTGGAGGACATCTTTATTACCTCCGGCCACTTGGAGTGTGCATCCACCGCGATTAAGAACATTGAGTCCATAAATGGACCAGCAAAGTCGATATGTACCCTTTGCCATGGAGATGAGGGCCACTCCCATGGATGTAGAGGGGCTTGTGGTGGGGCGTTTTGGACCTTCTGGCATTCTAGACAGCTCTTGGTCATTTCATCGATATCTCCATCGATACCTGGCCACCACACAAACGCTCTGGCTAAGTTCTTCATTTTCACTCCACCCAGATGCCCCTCGTAAAGCTCCTTTAGCACTTTATCCTTGAGTTTGGGTGGAATCTCCACTCTGGATCCACACATCAAGGTTCCTCGGCACACTGACAGCTGTTCTCTTCTTTGCGAGAATGCTGGCAACAATGGTTCGCCATGTGCTGGCCATCCCTTCACCGTTAAATCGTAGACTCGTGAGAGAGTCGGGTCATTTCGCGTTTCCTTTTCAATGGTAGAATTTGTCACCGGTAGACATTCCACTATGGTCGAGTGGAATATCTCCACTGGGTCCACTGTAGGCGCCTCTTCCACCATTGGCAACGGTAGGCGCGATAACCCGTCAGCATTCCCATGCTGTTTTGTTCCTTTGTACTCTATGTCATATTGGTGTGCCCCTAGGAAAAGGGACCACCTCTGTAGCCTTTGCGCTGTCATAATGGGAACGCCCTTTTTAGGGTTGAATATGGAGACGAGGGGTTGATGGTCAGTCAACAAGGTAAACTTTTGTCCGTGTAGGTAATGGTTGAATTTCTTCACCCCCCACACCAGGCTGAGTGCCTCCCTGTCAATCTGGGCATAGTTACGCTCAGCTGAGTTCAATGAGCGTGACGCAAAAGCTATCGGCCGCTCCGAGCCATCAGGGAATCTATGCGATAATACCGCTCCCATGCCCTAAGGGGATGCATCTCACGCCAGTCTGATTGGCAGTGATGGGTTGTAATGAGCCAACACTTCCCTGGACGTGATCAAGCCTCTGCATTTATGGAAGGCACGTTTACAGTCTTCGCTCCATTTCCAAAGTACTCCCATTTGTAGCAGTGCGTTAAGCAGGTGCAGAACCGCCGACAAGTTTAGTAAAAATTTATGATAGTAATTTACTAATCCCAGGAACGACCTTAATTGTGAGACATTTTCAGGCGCTGGGGCCTTTACGGCCGCTTCAATTTTTTCAGGTGATTACGCAACCCTTCTTCGTTAATGACATGGCCACAAAATGATATTTGTTTCTGGAAAAATTCGCATTTGGGGCGATTTGCTCGTAGGCCCCGTTTTCTCAGCCTCGTGAGCACCTGCTCCAAGTTGGCAAGGTGCTCGTTGTCGTTTTCTTCTGTTACAAGGATGTCGTCTAGGTAGCATTGAGTCCCCGGAATCCCTTGCAGGACTTGCTCCATAGATCTTTGCCAGATAGCCGGAGCTGATGCCACTCCGAAAACCAATCGATTGTACTGGTACAGGCCTTTGTGTGTGTTTATCGTGAGATACTTTTTAGAGGCCTCCTCAACCTCCATCTGTAGATATGCCTGTGCCAAGTCAATTTTGGTGAAACGTTTCCCTCCGGATAGTGAGGCGAAAATATCTTCTATCCTCGGAAGAGGATACTGTGCCGTGTGAAGAACCGGGTTTACAGTCACCTTGAAGTCCCCACAGATGCGAACTTTTCTCTGTTCTTCAGATATATCATTATTCAACGTTTTCTTCATGACCGGGATGATGGGTGTTGCCCACTCGCTCCAATCTACCTTGGATAACACGCCTGCTTTTTCCAAATTCTCCAGCTGGACGAATTGCGTATGGCACCGGCCTTGCCTTAAAAAACTTGGGAATTGCCGCATCTTCCACTTTTATTGAGGCGGTGGCGCCTTTCAGGGTTCCTAGTTCCTGTTGAAACACTTCTTTGGCGTTAGCCAAGATTTCTTTTAATCGTCCAGGTATGATGTCATCATCGTTTTTTTATTTACTGGTCACCGTCAGTGCCTGAATGGAGTGCCAGTCTAAACGTATCTTTCTGATCCATTCACGTCCCAACAACGGTGGACCACCATCTTGCAGAACGTATAAATACAACTTCTGTATTTCCTTGCCGTTGTATACAACAGGCACCCTTATTTTCCCTCTGGGGTATACTTTCTGCCCTGTATATGTCTTCAAGACAATGGATGTGTCTTTCAAAGGTATATGCGGAAATAGCCGCTCGTAATCCCATTGACTCATGACGGTCAGAGCTGATCCTGTATCTAGCTCCATTTTGACTGGGGACCCCGCTATCGTGAGGGTAACCCAAATGGTTTGGTAATCTTCTTTGGCAATTACATTATGTAATTTGAGACTGCTTAGTCTCTTGTTTCCGGAGTCGCTATCGCTCTTCTGGTCTTCGGAGCTACTGTCCGTCATCATTTGTACCTTTCTGTACTTTTCCTTATTGACCTTTTTCCTGTCAGCGGATTTCTTTCCAGATCTGCATACACGTGCAATGTGTCCCATCTTTCCGCATTGCCTGCATGCTTTGTCCTTGAACCAGCAGTCCTTCTGGTCATGGGTGGATCTGCCGCAGCGATAACATCTCTCGAAACCCCGTGTCGTTTCATGGGTGCCGAAGTCCTGTGGCTTTTGCTGTATCTCTGCAGCTCCTCTTGCTGCTGCTTCGTATGATACAGCCACACTGAAAGCCTTGTCCAGTGTCAAATCTTTCTCAGAAAGTAGTCTTTTCTGTGTTCCTTCGCTTAGGAGACCGCAGACGAATTTGTCTCGTAGAGAATCTGCCAGTCCTGCCCCGAATTGGCAGTGCTTTGACAGTTTTCGTAATTCGGTGAGGTAATCAGCGTTACTTTCATTCTTGTGCTGTTTCCTCCTGAAGAATTTGAATCGGTCCGCTATCAGCAGCGGTGTTGGGTTTAAGTGCTCCTGTAAGGTATCAACAATCTCCTTAAAATTCTTGTCCATCGGTTTGGCTGGAGTGATCAAGTTTCGTAACAGCCCGTATGTCCTTGCGCCCATCAGATTTAGAAGTACCGATGCCTTTTTATCATCCGCTACTTCATTCGCCTTGCAATATACCTCCACTCTTTCCACATATGTGGTCCAATCTTCTATATCACTATCGAAAGCAGTAATATTGCCAGTCTTCGGCATCTTGAAAATCTAAAATGGCGCTTCCCGCGCTTTTCTTTCTTCCCCGCCGAGTTAAGGTGGCGCCTCCCGCGCTTTCCCGCCACTGCCGCTGCCGCCAATGCTGTTCTCCGCGGTTCCCGTTGCGACCTGCAGCTTTTCACGGTATTTCTATTTTTTTTATAAATCGCTTCAATAGTTTCTCCGTTACTTGGAGAACCGTTCCCGTCGTGGAGCGGACCCTTTGGGACTTTCCCCTCCCTCTGCTCGGTCCGAACGCCGACCTATTTTGCAGCACCGGCCGCGCCCTGAGTGCTCCACCCTCTCTCTCTCTTTGCTTCTGCTTCCCGACACGCTGCCTGGCCCCGTTGCAGAGCCACCCGATCGAGCTCTAGCCCGCCACAGCCCAGGAAGGATCAGTGCACTACCTGTCACCAGCCCGTTTAGCTGGGGAAACCACAGACTGGAGACCAAGCCTGGCCCTCGTTTTCGAGTTTCTTCGAGTTATTTTTTTTTCTTCTTGCTTCTGGCTTCGACCTTCGTCTGAGGAATCGATCCCCTTGAGGTGCTGTCGAATTGCAGGTAAATTCATTTCTAACTCGTCGCCACTGTTAGATCCATGTGTTAATGGAGACATGGAATGCAGGAGTTGATTTAACAAGTGTTTACAGAACAAAGTCTGGAGGTGAACGAACAACACAAGATGCTACACAGGCTTATATACCCGAGTGGTCACTACTGGTACTACAGTATACAAGGGCTTCAAAAACATAGTTCCTCTTAAAGGTACATACACTACAACTCCCTCCTCACTAGAGTACTCGCACCTCACTAGAGTACTCCATCCTCACTAGAGCACTCCCTACGCACTAGAGTTCTCCATCCTCACTAGGGTATTCGCTCCTCACTAGAGTACTCCCTCCTCACTAGAGTGCTCCCTCCTCACTAGAATGCTCGCTCCTCACTAGAGTACTCGCTCATCACTAGAGTAGTCGCTCTTCACAAGAGAACTCACTCCTCAATAGATTACTCCCTCCTCACTGGAGTGCTTGCTCCCCACTAGAGTACTCCCTCCTCAATGGAGCACTCGCTCCTCACTAGAGTACTCCATCCTCACTAGAGTACTTCCTCCTCACTAGCGCACTCGCTCCTCACTCGTGTACTCTCTCTTCACAAGTGTACTCCCTCCTCACTAGAATACACCCTCCTCACTAGAGTACATCCTCCCCACTAGAGTAGTCGCTCCTCACTAGAGACCTCACACTTCAGCAGAATACCCCCTCTTCACTAAAGTAATTGCCTCTCACTAGAATACTCACTCCTCACTAGAGTATTCGCTCATCACTAGAGTACTTGCTCCTCACTAGAGTACTCCCTCCTCACTCGAGAACTCCATCCTCACTCGTGTAAACTCTCTTCACAAGAGTGCTCCCTCCTCACTAGAATACTCCCTCCTCACTAGAGTACACACTCCCCACTAGAGCACTCGCTCCTCAGTAGAGTACACCCTCCTCACTAGAGTACTCAATCCTCACTAGAGTACTCCCTCCTCCCTAGAACACTCCTTCCACACTAGAGTACTCCCTCCACACTAGTGTACTCGCTGATCGCCAGTGTGCTCCCTCCTCACTAGAGTACTTGCTCCTCACTAGAGTACTCGCTCCTTACGAGAGTACTCACTCCTCACTGGAGTACTCACTCCTCACTAGAGCACTCCCTCCACACTAGAGTACACCCTAGTCACGATAGCTCTCCCTCCTCACTAGAGTACTCCCTCCTCATTAGAGTACTCGCTCCTGACTAGAGCATTCCCTCCTCACTAGAATACTCCATCTTCACTAGAGTACTCGCTCCTCAGCAGAGTACTCCCTCCTCACTAGAGTGCTCGCTCCTCACCTGAGTACTCCCTCCTCACTAGAGTACTCGCTCCTCACTAGAGTCCTACTTCCTCTCTAGTGCTCTCACTCCTCACTAGAGTACTCGCTCCTCACTAGAGAACTCCCTCCTCACTAGAGTACTCACTCCTCACTAGTCCTACTACCTCACTAGAGTACTCACTCCTCACTAGAGTACTTGTGTCTCATTAGAGTACCCTCTCCTCACTAGTTTACTCAATCCTCAGCAGAGTACTCACTCCTCATTGGAGTAGTCGCTCCTCACTAGAGACCTCCCACTTCAGCAGAATACCCCATCCTCACTAAAGTAATTGCCTCTCACTAGAATCCTCACTCCTCACTAGAGTATTCGCTCATCACTAGAGTACTTGCTCCTCACTAGAGTACTCCATCCTCACTAGAGTACTCCATCCTCACTCGTGTAAACTCTCTTCACAAGAGTGCTCCCTCCTCACTAGAGTACTCCATCCTCACTAGAGTACACACTCCTCCCTAGAATACTCCTCCCACACTAGAGTACTCCCTCCACACTAGTGTACTCGCTGATCACCAGTGTGCTCCCTCCTCACTAGAGTACTTGCTCCTCACTAGAGTACTCGCTCCTTACTAGAGTACTCGCTCCTTACTAGAGTACTCACTCCTCACTAGAGCACTCACTCATCACCAGAGCACTCCCTCCACAGTAGAGTACACCCTAGTCACGATAGCTCTCCCTCCTCACTAGAGTACTCCCTCCTCATTACAGTACTCGCTCCTGACTAGAGTATTCCCTCCTCACTAGAATACTCCATCTTCACTAGAGTACTCACTCCTCACTAGATTATTCCCTCCTCACTAGAGTAGTCGCTCCTCACTAGAGACATCCCACGTCAGCAGAATACCCCCTCCTCACTAGAGTAATTGCTCCTCACTGGAGTACTCACTCCTCACTAGAGTATTCGCTCCACACTAGAGCACTCGCTCCTCACTAGAGTACTTCCTCCTCACTATAGTACTCCATCCTCGCTAGCGTACTCTCTCATCAATGAGTGCTCCCTCCTCACTAGAGGACCCCCTCCTCATTAGAGTACTCCCTCCTCACTAGAGTACTTGTGTCTCATTAGAGAACCCCCTCCTCACTAGTTTACTCAATCCTCAGCAGAGTACTCACTCCTCACTAGAGTATTCTGTCCTCACTAGAGTAGTCGCTCCTCAGTAGAGACCTCCCACGTCAGCAGAATGCCCCCTCCTCACTAGAGTAATTGCTCCTCACTGGAGTACTCACTCCTCACTAGAGTATTCGCTCCACACTAGAGCACTCGCTCCTCACTAGAGTACTTCCTCCTCACTATAGTACTCCATCCTCGCTAGTGTACTCTCTCATCAATGAGTGCTCCCTCCTCACTAGAGGACCCCCCTCCTCATTAGAGTACTCCCTCCTCACTAGAGTACTACTTCCTCACTCGAGTACCCACTCCTCATTAGAGTACTTACTCCTCACTAGAGTACTACTTCCTCACTAGAGTATTCACTCCTCATTAGAGTACTCCCTCCTCACTAGAGAACGCCCTCCTCACTAGAGTACTCTCTCCTCAATGGAGTGCTCCCTCCTCACAAGAGTATGCCCTCATCACTAGAATACTCCCTCCTCACTAGAATACTCCCTCCTCCCTAGAATACTTCTCCCACACTAGAGTATTCCCTCCACACTAGTGTACTCACTCCTCACTAGTGTACTCACTCCTCACTAGAGTAGTCACTCCGCACTAGAGTACTCGCTCCTTACTAGAGAACTCACTCCTCACTAGAGTACTCACTCCTCACTACAGCACTCCCTCAACACTAGAGTAAACCCTAGTCACGAGAGCTCTCCCTCCTCACTAGAGTACTTGGTCCTCATTGGAGTACACACTCCGCACTAGAGATCTCCCTCCTCATTAGAGTACTCCCTGCTTACTATGGTACTTGCTCCGGAGTAGAGTACTCCCTCCTCACTAGAATACTACATCTTCACTAGAGTACTCGCACCTCTGCAGAGTACTCCCTTATCACTAGAGTACTCGCTCCTCACTAGAGTACTCCCTCCTCACTAGATTACTCACTCCTTACTAGAGTCCTACATCCTCACTAGAGTACTGACTCCTCACTAGAGTACTCGCGCCTCATTAGAGTACTCGCTCCGCACTAGAGTATTCACTCCTCACTAGAGTCCTACTTCCTCACTAGAGTACTGACTACTCACTAGAGTACTCGCGCATCATTAGAGTACTCGCTTATCACTAGAGTACTCCCTCCTTACTAGTGTACTCCCTCCTTACTAGAGTACTCCCTCCTCACTAGAGTGCTCACTCATCAATAGAGTACTCGCTCCTCACTAGAATACTCGCTCCTCACTAGTGTATTTGCTCCACACTAGAGCACTCGCTCCTCACTAGAGTACTTCCTCCTCACTATAGTACTCCAACCTCGCTAGTGTACTCTCTCATCAATGAGTGCTCCCTCCTCACTAGAGGACCCCCTCCTCATTAGAGTACTCCCTCCTCACTAGAGCACTACTTCCTCACTAGAGTACTCACTCCTCATTAGAGTACTCCCTCCTCACTAGAGTACTACTTCCTCACTAGAGTATTCACTCCACACTAGTGTACTCCCTCCTCACTAGAGAATGCTCTCCTCACTAGAGTACTCTCTCCTCAACAGAGTGCTCCCTCCTCACAAGAGTACTCCCTCATCACGAGAATACTCCCTCCTCACTAGCATACTCCCTCCTCCCTAGAATACTTCTCCCACACTGGAGTATTCCCTCCACACTAGTGTACTCACTCCTCACTAGAGTACTCACTCCTCACTAGAGTACTCACTCCTCACTAGAGCACTCCCTCCACACTAGAGCACACCCTAGTCACGAGAGCTCTCCCTCCTCACTAGAGTACTCGGCCCTCATTGGAGTACACACTCCGCACTAGAGATCTCCCTCCTCATTAGAGTACTCCCTTCTTACTAGGGTACTTGCTCCGGACTGGAGTACTCCCTCCTCACTAGAATACTCCATCTTCACTAGAGTACTCGCACCTCAGCAGGGTACTCCCTCGTCACTAGAGTACTCGCTCCTCACTAGAGTACTCCCTCCTCACTAGATTACTCACTCCTCACTAGAGACCTACTTCCTCACAAGAGCACTGACTCCTCACTAGAGTACTCGCACCTCATTAGAGTACTCGCTCCTCACTAGAGTACTCCCTCCTCACTAGAGTACTCGCTCCTCACTAGAGTAATCGCTCCTCACTAGTGTACTCGCTCCTCACTAGAGTACTCACTCCTCACTAGAGTCCTACTTCCTCACTAGAGTACTGACTACTCACTAGAGTACTCGCGCCTCATTAGAATACTTGCTTCTCACTAGAGTACTCCCTCCTCACTAGAGTACTCCCTCCTTACTAGGTACTCCCTCCTCACTAGAGCACTCACTCATCAATAGAGTACTCGCTCCTCGCTAGAATACTCATTCCTCACTAGAGTACTCCCTCCTCACTAGAGCACTCCCTCCTCACTAGAGTACTCCATCCTCACTAGTGAACTCGGCCCTCACTAGAGTACTCCCTCCTCACTAGAGTACTCCCTCCTCACTGGAGTGCTCGCTCCTCACTAGAGTACTCGCTCCTTGCTAGAGTACTCTCTCCTCACTAGAGTCCTACTTCCTCACTAGAGTACTCACTCCTCACTAGAGTACTCGCTCCGCACTAGAGTACTCCCTCTTCACTAGAGTCCTACGTCCTCACTACAGTACTCACTCCTCACGAGAGTACTCCCTCCTCACTAGAGTACTCGCTCCTCACTAGAATCCTACTTCCTGACTAGAGTACTCACTCCTCACTAGAGTACTCATGCCTCATTAGAGTACTCGCTCCTCACTAGAGTACTCCCTCCTCACTGGAGTACTTGCTACCCACTAGAGTAATCGCACCTCACTAGAGTTCTCCCTCCTCACTGGAGTACTCCCACCACACTAGATTACTCCATCCACGCTCCCTCCTCAGCAGAGTACTCCCTACTCACTAGAGTACTTCCTGCTCACTAGAGTGCTCCATCCTCACTAGAGGACTCCATCTTCACTAGTGTACTCCCTCCTCACTAGAGTGCTCGGTCCTCACGAGAGTACTCGCTCCTCATTAGAGTACTCGCTCCTCACTAGAGTACTCACTCCTCGCTAGAGTACTCGCTCCCCACTAGAATACTCCTTCCTCACCAGAGTACTCGCTCCTCAGTAGAATACTCCATCCTCACTAATGTACTCCCTCCTCACCAGTGTACTCGCTCCTCAGTGGAGTACTCGCTCCTCACTAGAGTACGCCTTCCTCACTAGAGCGCTCATTCTCCAGCAGAGTACTCCCTCCTCACTAGAGTAGTCCCTCCTTTCTAGTGAACTCCAACCTCACTAGAGTAGTCACTTCTCACTAGAGTACTCACTCTTCACTAGAGCACTCTCTCCTTACTAGAGAATTCACTCTTCACTAGATTACTTACTCCTCACTAGAGCACTCCCTCCACACTAGAGTACACCCTAGTCACGAGAGCTCTCCTGCCTCACTAGAGTACTCGGTCCTCATTGGAGTACAAACACTGCACTAGAGATCTCCCTCCTCATTATAGTACTCCCTCCTTACTAGGGTACTTGCTCCTGACTAGACTACTCCCTCCTCAGTAGAATACTCCATCTTCACTAGAGTACTCGCTCCTCAGCAGATTACTCCCTCCTCACTAGAGTACTCGCTCCTCACCTGAGTACTCCCTCTTCACTAGGCTACTTGCTCCTCAATAGAGTCCTACTTCCTCACTAGAACACTCATTCCTCACTAGTATACTCGCACCTCATTAGAGTACTCGCTCCTCACTAGAGTACGCCATCTTCACTAGAGTACTCGCTCCTCAGCAGATTACTCCCTCCTCACTAGAGTGCTCACTCCTCACTAGTGTACCTGCTGCTCACTAGAGTACGCCCTTCCCACTAGAGTACTCCCCCCTCACTAGAGTACTCACTCTTCAGCAGTGTACTTGCTCCACACTAGAGTACTCCCTGCTCCCTAGATTACTCCCTACTCACTAGGCTACAGCCTCCACAATGGAGTACTCACTCCTCACTAGAGTATTCCCTCCTCACTAGAATACTCACTCCTCACTAGAGACCTCCCATGTCAGAAGAATACCCACTCCTCACTAGAGTAATTGCTGCTCACTAGAGTACTCACTTCTCACAAGATTAATCGCTCCTCAATAGAGTCCTACTTCCTCACTAGAGTGCTCACTCCTCACTAGAGTACTCCATCTTCACTAGAGTACTCCATTTTCACTAGAGTACTCGCTCCTCAGCAGAGTACTCCCTCCTCACTAGACTGCTCACTCCTCACTAGAGTACTCCCTCCTCACTAGAGTACTCACTCCTCACTAGAGTCCTACTTCCTCACTAGAGTACTCACTCCTAACTAGAGTACTCACGCCTCATTAGAGTACTTGATCCTCACTAGAGTACTCCCTCCTCACTAGAGTACTCGCACCCCACTAGAGTAATCGCTCCTCACTAGAGTACTCCCTCCTCACTAGAGTACCCCCAGCAAACTAGATTACTCCATCCACACTCCCTCCTCAGCAGAGTACTCCCTCCTCACTAGAGTACTCCCTGCTCACTAGAGTACTCCATCCTCACTAGAGGACTCCATCCTCACTAGAGTACTAGCTCCTCACTAGAGTACTCCCTCCTCACTAGCGTACTCCCTCCTCACTAGAGTGCTCGTTCCTCATGAGAGTACTCGCTCCTCACTAGAGTACTTGCTCCTCACTAGAGAACTCACTCCTCACTAGAGTACTCACTCCTCACTAGAGTCCTACTTCCTCACTAGAGTACTCACTCCTAACTAGAGTACTCACGCCTCATTAGAGTACTTGATCCTCACTAGAGTACTCCCTCCTCACTAGAGTACTCGCTCCCCACTAGAGTAATCGCTCCTCACTAGAGTACTCCCTCCTCACTAGAGTACCCCCAGCAAACTAGATTACTCCATCCACACTCCCTCCTCAGCAGAGTACTCCCTCCTCACTAGAGTACTCCCTGCTCACTAGAGTACTCCATCCTCACTAGAGGACTCCATCCTCACTAGAGTACTAGCTCCTCACTAGAGTACTCCCTCCTCACTAGTGAACTCCCTCCTCACTAGAGTGCTCGGTCCTCACGAGAGTACTCGCTCCTCACTAGATTGCTTGCTCCTCACTAGATTACTCACTCCTCGCTAGAGTACTGGCTCCCCACTAGAATACTCCCTCCTCCGTAGAGTACTCGCTCCTCATTAGAGTACTCCATCCTCACTAGTGTACCCGCTCCTCACTACAGTGTGCCCTCCTCACTAGAGCGCTCCATCCTCAGTAGTGTACTCGATCCTCACTAGTATACTCCCTCCTAACTAGAGCACTCGCTCCTCATTAGAGAACACGCTCCTCAGCAGAGTACTCCCTCCTCACTAGAGTACTCCCTCCTCACTAGAGTACTCACAACTCACTAGAGTACTCCCTCCTCACTAGAGTACTCCATCCTCACTAGAGCACTCCCTCCTCACTAGTGCACTCCAACCTCACTAGTGTACTCGCTCCTCAGTAGAGTACTCACTCCTCACTAGAGTACTCCCTCCTCACTAGAGTGCACATTCTCCAGCAGAGTACACCCTCCTGACTAGAGTAGTCCCTCCTTTCTAGTGTACTCCAACCTCACTAGAGCACTCACTCCTCACTAGAGTACTCCCTCCTCACTAGTGTAATCCCTCCTCACTAGCGTACTCTCTCCTCACTAGAGTACTTGCTCCTCACTAGAGTAGTCACTTCTCACTAGAGTACTCACTCTTCACTAGAGCACTCCCTCCTTACTAGAGAACTCACTCTTCACTAGATTACTTACTCCTCACTAGAGCACTCCCTCCACATTAGAGTACACCCTAGTCACGAGAGCTCTCCTTCCTCACTAGAGTACTCAGTCCTCATTGGAGTACAAACTCCGCACTAGAGATCTCCCTCCTCATTATAGTACTCCCTCCTTACTAGGGTACTTGCTCCTGACTAGAGTACGCACTCCTCAGTAGAATATTCCGTCTTCACTAGAGTACTCGCTCCTCAGCAGATTACTCCCTCCTCACTAGAGTACTCACTCCTCACCTGAGTACTCCCTGCTCACTAGACTACTTGCTCGTCAATAGAGTCCTACTTCCTCAATAGAGCACTCATTCTTCACTAGAATACTCGCACCTCATTAGAGTACTCGCTCCTCACTAGAGTACTCCATCTTCACTAGAGTACTCGCTCCTCAGCAGAGTACTCCCTCCTCACTAGATTACTCACTCTCACTAGAGTCCTACTTCCTCATTAGAGTGCTGACTCCTCACTAGAGTACTCGTGCCTCATTAGAGTACTCGCTCCTCACTAGAGTACTCCCTCTTCACTAGAGTACGCACTCCTCACTAGTGTACCTGCTGCTCACTAGAGTACGCCCTTCTCACTAGAGTACTCCCCCCTCACTAGAGTACTCACTCTTCAGCAGTGTACTTGCTCCACACTAGAGTACTCCCTGCTCCCTAGATTACTCCCTACTCACCAGACTACACCCTCCACAATGGAGTACTCACTCCTCACTAGAGTATTCCCTCCTCATTAGAATACTCACTCCTCACTAGAGAACTCCCATGTCAGCAGAATTCACCCTCCTCACTAGAGTAATTGCTGCTCCTGAGAGTGCTCACTTCTCACTAGAGTAATCCTTCCTCACTAGCGTCCTACTTCCTCACTAGAGTGCTCACTCCTCACTAGAATACTCCATTTTCACTAGAGTACTCCATCTTCACTAGAGTACTCGCTCCTCAGCAGAGTACTCCCTCCTCACTAGACTACTCACTCCTCACTAGAGTACTCCCTCCTCACTAGAGTACTCACTCCTCACTAGAGTCCTACTTCCTCACTAGAGTACTCACTCCTAACTAGAGTACTCACACCTCATTAGAGTACTCACTCCTCACTAGAGTCCTACTTCCTCATTAGAGTACTCACTCCTAACTAGAGTACTCATGCCTCATTAGTGTACTCGCTCCTCACTAGAGTTCTCCCTCCTCACTAGAGTACTCGCTCCCCACGAGAGTAATCGCTCCTCACTAGAGTACTCCGTCCTCACTTGAGTACCCCCACCAAACTAGATTACTCCATCCACGCTCCCTCCTCAGCAGAGTACTCCCTCCTCACTAGAGTACTCCCTGCTCACTAGAGTACTCCATCCTCACTAGAGGACTCCATCCTCACTAGAGTACTAGCTCCTCACTAGAGTACTCCCTCCTCACAAGTGAACTCCCTCCTCACTAGAGTGCTCGGTCCTCACGAGAGTACTCGCTCCTCACTAGAGTACTTGCTCCTCACTAGATTACTCACTCCTCGCTAGAGTACTCGCTCCCCACTAGAATACTCCCTCCTCAGTAGAGTACTCGCTCCGCATTAGAGCACTCCATCCTCACTAGTGTACTCGCTCCTCACTACAGTACGCCCTCCTCACTAGAGCGCTCCATCCTCAGTAGTGTACTCGCTCCTCACTAGTGTACTCCCTCCTCACTAGAGCACTCGCTCCTCATTAGAGAACACACTCCTCAGCAGTGTACTCCCTCCTCACTAGAGTACACCCTCCTCACTAGAGTACTCCCACCTCACTAGAGTACTCCCTCCTCACCTGAGTACTCCCTCTTCACTAGGCTACTTGCTCGTCAATAGAGTCCTACTTCCTCACTAGAGCAATCATTCCTCACTAGTATACTCGCACCTCATTAGAGTACTCGCTCCTCACTAGAGTACTCCATCTTCACTAGAGTACTCGCTCCTCAGCAGAGTGCTCCCTCCTCACTAGATTACTCACTCTCACTAGAGTCCTACTTCCTCACTAGAGTACTGACTCCTAACTAGAGTACTCGTGCCTCATTAGAGTACTCGCTCCTCACTAGAGTACACACTCCTCACTAGAGTCCTACTTCCTCACTAGAGTACTAACTACTCACTAGAGTACTCGCGCCTCATTAAAGTACTCGCTCCTCACTAGAGTTCTCACTCCTCACTAGAGTCCTACTTCCTCACTAGAGTACTAACTACTCATTAGAGTACTCGCTCCCCACTACAGTACTCCCTCCTCACAGGAGTACTCGCTCCCCACTAGAGAACTCCATCTTCACTATAGCACTCCCTCCTCACTAGAGTACACCCTCCTCACTAGTGTACTCGCTCCTCACTAGAGTACTCCCTCCTCACTAGAGTGCTCACTCCTCACTAGTGTACCTGCTGCTCACTAGAGTATGCCCTTCCCACTAGAGTACTCCCCCCTCACTAGAGTACTCACTCTTCAGCAGTGTACTTGCTCCACACTAGAGTACTCCCTGCTCCCTAGATTACTCCCTACTCATTGGACTACACCCTCCACAATGGAGTACTCACTCCTCACTAGAGTATTCCCTCCTCACTAGAATACTCACTCCTCACTAGAGACCTCCCATGTCAGCAGAATACCCACTCCTCACTAGAGTAATTGCTGCTCACTAGAGTACTCACTTCTCACTAGAGTAATCCCTCCTCACTAGATTCCTACTTCCTCACTAGAGTGCTCACTCCTCACTAGAGTACTCCATCTTCACTAGAGTACTCCATTTTCACTAGAGTACTCGATCCTCAGCAGATTACTCCCTCCTCACTAGACTCCTCACTCCTCACTAGAGTACTCCCTCCTCACTAGAGTACTCACTCCTCACTAGAGTCCTACTTCCTCACTAGAGTACTCACTCCTAACTAGAGTACTCACGCCTCATTAAAGTACTCGATCCTCACTAGAGTACTCCCTCCTCACTAGAGTACTCGCTCCCCACTAGAGTAATCGCTCCTCACTAGAGTACTCCCTCCTCACTAGAGTACCCCCAGCAAACTAGATTACTCCATCCACACTCCCTCCTCAGCAGAGTACTCCCTCCTCACTAGAGTACTCCCTGCTCACTAGAGTACTCCATCCTCACTAGAGGACTCCATCCTCACTAGAGTACTAGCTCCTCACTAGAGTATTCCCTCCTCACTAGTGAACTCCCTCCTCACTAGAGTGCTCGGTCCTCATGAGAGTCCTCGCTCCTCACTAGATTGCTTGCTCCTCACTAGATTACTCACTCCTCGCTAGAGTACTCGCACCCCACTAGAATACTCCCTCCTCCGTAGAGTACTCGCTCCTCATTAGAGTACTCCATCCTCACTAGTGTACCCGCTCCTCACTACAGTGTGCCCTCCTCACTAGAGCGCTCCATCCTCAGTAGTGTACTCGATCCTCACTAGTATACTCCCTCCTAACTAGAGCACTCGCTCCTCATTAGAGAACACGCTCCTCAGCAGAGTACTCCCTCCTCACTAGAGTACTCCCTCCTCACTAGAGTACTCACAACTCACTAGAGTACTCCCTCCTCACTAGAGTACTCCATCCTCACTAGAGCACTCCCTCCTCACTAGTGCACTCCAACCTCACTAGTGTACTCGCTCCTCAGTAGAGTACTCACTCCTCACTAGAGTACTCCCTCCTCACTAGAGTGCACATTCTCCAGCAGAGTACACCCTCCTGACTAGAGTAGTCCCTCCTTTCTAGTGTACTCCAACCTCACTAGAGCACTCACTCCTCACTAGAGTACTCCCTCCTCACTAGTGTAATCCCTCCTCACTAGCGTACTCTCTCCTCACTAGAGTACTTGCTCCTCACTAGAGTAGTCACTTCTCACTAGAGTACTCACTCTTCACTAGAGCACTCCCTCCTTACTAGAGAACTCACTCTTCACTAGATTACTTACTCCTCACTAGAGCACTCCCTCCACATTAGAGTACACCCTAGTCACGAGAGCTCTCCTTCCTCACTAGAGTACTCGGTCCTCATTGGAGTACAAACTCCGCACTAGAGATCTCCCTCCTCATTATAGTACTCCCTCCTTACTAGGGTACTTGCTCCTGACTAGAGTACGCACTCCTCAGTAGAATATTCCGTCTTCACTAGAGTACTCGCTCCTCAGCAGATTACTCCCTCCTCACTAGAGTACTCACTCCTCACCTGAGTACTCCCTGCTCACTAGACTACTTGCTCGTCAATAGAGTCCTACTTCCTCAATAGAGCACTCATTCTTCACTAGAATACTCGCACCTCATTAGAGTACTCGCTCCTCACTAGAGTACTCCATCTTCACTAGAGTACTCGCTCCTCAGCAGAGTACTCCCTCCTCACTAGATTACTCACTCTCACTAGAGTCCTACATCCTCATTAGAGTGCTGACTCCTCACTAGAGTACTCGTGCCTCATTAGAGTACTCGCTCCTCACTAGAGTACTCCCTCTTCACTAGAGTACTCACTCCTCACTAGTGTACCTGCTGCTCACTAGAGTACGCCCTTCTCACTAGAGTAATCCCCCCTCACTAGAGTACTCACTCTTCAGCAGTGTACTTGCTCCACACTAGAGTACTCCCTGCTCCCTAGATTACTCCCTACTCACCAGACTACACCCTCCACAATGGAGTACTCACTCCTCACTAGAGTATTCCCTCCTCATTAGAATACTCACTCCTCACTAGAGAACTCCCATGTCAGCAGAATTCACCCTCCTCACTAGAGTAATTGCTGCTCCCTAGAGTGCTCACTTCTCACTTGAGTAATCCTTCCTCACTAGAGTCCTACTTCCTCACTAGAGTGCTCACTCCTCACTAGAATACTCCATTTTCACTAGAGTACTCCATCTTCACTAGAGTACTCGCTCCTCAGCAGAGTACTCCCTCCTCACTAGACTATTCACTCCTCACTAGAGTACTCCCTCCTCACTAGAGTACTCACTCCTCACTAGAGTCCTACTTCCTCACTAGAGTACTCACTCCTAACTAGAGTACTCACACCTCATTAGAGTACTCACTCCTCACTAGAGTCCTACTTCCTCACTAGAGTACTCACTCCTAACTAGAGTACTCTTGCCTCATTAGAGTACTCGCTCCTCACTAGAGTTCTCCCTCCTCACTAGAGTACTCGCTCCCCACTAGAGTAATCCCTCCTCACTAGAGTACTCCGTCCTCACTAGAGTACCCCCACCAAACTAGATTACTCCATCCACGCTCCCTCCTCAGCAGAGTACTCCCTCCTCACTAGAGTACTCCCTGCTCACTAGAGTACTCCATCCTCACTAGAGGACTCCATCCTCACTAGAGTACTAGCTCCTCACTAGAGTACTCCCTCCTCACTAGTGAACTCCCTCCTCACTAGAGTGCTCGGTCCTCACGAGAGTACTCGCTCCTCACTAGAGTACTTGCTCCTCACTAGATTACTCACTCCTCGCTAGAGTACTCGCTCCCCACTAGAATACTCCCTCCCCAGTAGAGTACTCGCTCCGCATTAGAGTACTCCATCCTCACTAGTGTACCCGCTCCTCACTACAGTACGCCCTCCTCACTAGAGCGCTCCATCCTCAGTAGTGTACTCGCTCCTCACTAGTGTACTCCCTCCTCACTAGAGCACTCGCTCCTCATTAGAGAACCCACTCCTCAGCAGAGTACTCCCTCCTCACTAGAGTACACCCTCCTCACTAGAGTACTCCCACCTCACTAGAGTACTCCCTCCTCACTAGAGTACTCCATCCTCACTAGAGCACTCCCTCCTCACTAGAGCACTCCAACCTCACCAGTGTACTCGCTCCTCAGTAGAGTACTCGCTCCTCACTAGAGTACTCCCTCCTCACTAGACTGCACATTCTCCAGCAGCGTACTCCCTCCTGACTAGAGTAGTCCGTCCTTTCTAGTGTACTCCAACCTCACTAGAGTACTCACTCCTCACTAGAGTAGTCACTTCTCACTAGAGCACTCACTCTTCACTGGAGCACTCCCTCCTTACTAGAGAACTCACTCTTCACTAGATTACTTACTCCTCACTAGAGCACTCCCTCCACACTAGAGTACACCCTAGTCACGAGAGCTCTCCCTCCTCACTAGAGTACTTGGTCCTCATTGGAGTACAAACTCCGCACTAGAGATCTCCCTCCTCATTATAGTACTCCCTCCTTACTAGGGCACTTGCTCCTGACTAGAGTACTCCCTCCTCAGTAGAATACTCCGTGTTCACTAGAGTACTCGCTCCTCAGCAGATTACTCCCTCCTCGCTAGAGTACTCACTCCTTGCCTGAGTACTCCCTCCTCACTAGACTACTTGCTCATCAATAGAGTCCTACTTCCTCACTAGAGCACTCATTCCTCACTAGAATACTCGCACCTCATTAGAGTACTCCTCACTAGAGTACTCCATCTTCACTAGAGTACTCGCTCCTCAGCAGAGTACTCCCTCCTCACTAGATTACTCACTCTCACTAGCGTCCTACTTCCTCACTAGAGTGCTGACTCCTCACTAGAGAACTCGTGCCTCATGAGAGTACTCGCTCCTCACTAGAGTACTCCCTGCTCACTAGAGTACTCACTCCTCACTAGAGTCCTACATCCTCACTGGAGTAATAACTACTCACTAGAGTACTCACTCCTCACTAGAGTCCTACTTCCTCACAAGTGTACTAACTACTCATTAGAGTACTCGCTCCCCACTACAGTGCTCCCTCCTCACAATATTTCTCGCT
The DNA here is from genome assembly GCF_052327205.1 of Somniosus microcephalus. Classification (NCBI taxonomy): domain Eukaryota; kingdom Metazoa; phylum Chordata; class Chondrichthyes; order Squaliformes; family Somniosidae; genus Somniosus; species Somniosus microcephalus. The sequence goes on from NC_140995.1 coordinate 49,045,114, forward strand.
CCCCACTAGAGTACTGCATCTTCACTATAGCACTTCCTCCTCACTAGAGTACAGCCTCCTCACTAGCATACTCGCTCCTCACTAGAGTACTCCCTCCTCACTAGAGTGCTCACTCCTCACTAGAGTACTCGCTCCTCACTAGTGTACCTGCTGCTCACTAGAGTACGCCCTTCCCACTAGAGTACTCCCCCCTCACTAGAGTACTCAGTCCTCAGCAGTGTACTTGCTCCACACTAGAGTACTCCCTGCTCCCTAGATTACTCCCTACTCACTAGACTACACCGTCCACAATGGAGTACTCACTCCTCACTAGAGTATTCCCTCCTCACTAGAATACTCACTCCTCACTAGACTAATTGCTGCTCACTAGAGTAGTACTCACTCCTCACTAGAGTACTCCCTCCTCACTAGAGTCCTACTTCCTCACTAGAGTACTCACTCCTAACTAGAGTACTCATGCCTCATTAGAAGACTCGCTCCTCACTAGAGTACTCCCTCCTCATTGGAGTACTCGCTCCTCACTAGAGTACTCCCTCCTCACTAGAGTACTCCCACCAAACTAGATTACTCCATCCACACTCCCTCCTCAGCAGAGTACTCCCTCCTCACTAGAATACTTCCTGCTCACTGGAGTACTCCAACCTCACTAGAGGACTCCATCCTCACTAGAGCAGTCACTTCTCACTAGAGTACTCACTCTTCACTAGAGCACTCCCTCCTTACTAGAGAACTCACTCTTCACTAGATTACTTACTCCTCACTAGAGCACTCCCTCCACACTAGAGTACACCCTAGTCACTAGAGTACTCAGTCCTCATTGGAGTACAAACTCCGCACTAGAGATCTCCCTCCTCATTATAGTACTCCATCCTTACGAGGGTACTTGCTCCTGACTAGCGTACTCACTCCTCAGTAGAATACTCCATCTTCACTAGAGTACTCGCTCCTCAGCAGATTACTCCATCTTCACTAGAGTACTCGCTCCTCAGCAGAGTACTCGCTCCTCACTAGATTACTCGCTCGTCAATAGAGTCCTACTTCCTCACTAGAGTACTGACTCCTCACTAGAGTACTCGTGCCTCATTAGAGTACTTGCTCCTCACTAGAGTACTCCCTCCTCACTAGAGTACTCACTCCTCACTAGAGTCCTACTTCCTCACTAGAGTACTAACTATTCATTAGAGTGCTCGCTCCCCACTACAGTAATCCCTCCGCACAAGAGCACTCGCTCCCCACTAGAGTACTCCATCTTCAATATAGCACTCCCTCCTCACTAGAGTACACCCTCCTCACTAGTGTACTCGCTCCTCACTAGAGTACTCCCTTCTCACTGGAGTGCTCAATCCTCAATAGAGTACTCGCTCCTCACTAATGTACCTGCTGCTCACTAGAGTAGGCCCTTCCCACTAGAGTACTCCCCCCTCACTAGAGTACTCACTCCTCAGCAGTGTACTTGCTCCACACTAGAGTACTCCCTGCTCCCTAGATTACTCCCTACTCACTAGACTACACCCTCCACAATGGAGTACTCACTTCTCACTAGAGTATACCCTCCTCACTAGAATACTCGCTCCTCACTAGAGACCTCCCATGTCAGCAGAATATCCCCTCCTCACTAGAGTAATTGCTGCTCACTAGAGTACTCACTCATCACTAGAGTAGTCCCTCCTCACAAGAGTCCTACTTCCTCACTAGAGTGCTCACTCCTCACTAGAGTACTCCATCTTCATTAGAGTACTCCCTCCTCAGCAGAGTACTCCCTCCTCACTAGAGTACTCACTCCTCACTCGAGTCCTACTTCCTCACTAGAGTACTCACTCCTAACTAGAGTACTCATGCCTCATTAGAGTACTCGCTCCTCACTAGAGTACTTCCTCCTCACTAGAGTACTCGCTCCCCACTAGAGTAATCGCTCCTCACTAGAGTACTCACTCCTCACTAGAGTACTCCCACCAAACTAGATTACTCCATCCACAATCCCTCCTCAGCAGAGAACTCCCTCCTCACTAGAGTAATTCCTGCTCACTAGAGTACTCCATCCTCACTAGAGGACTCCATCCTCACTAGAGTACTAGCTCCTCACTAGAGTACTCCCTCCTCACTAGCGTACTCCCTCCTCACTAGAGTGCTCGTTCCTCACGAGAGTACTCACTCCTCACTAGAGTACTTGCTCCTCACTAGAGAACTCACTCCTCACTAGAGTACTCGCTCCCCTCTAGAATATTCCCTCCTCACTAGAGCACTCCCTCCTCACTAGAGTACTCCATCCTCACTAGTGAACTCGGTCCTCATTAGAGTACTCCCTCCTCACTAGAGTACTCCCTCCTCACTGGAGTGCTCGCTCCTCACTAGAGTACTCGCTCCTTGCTAGAGTACTCTCTCCTCACTAGAGTCCTACTTCCTCACTAGAGTACTCACTCCTCACTAGAGTACTCGCTCCGCACTAGAGTACTCCCTCTTCACTAGAGTCCTACATCCTCACTACAGTACTCACTCCTCACGAGAGTACTCCCTCCTCACTAGAGTACTCGCTCCTCACTAGAATCCTACTTCCTGACTAGAGTACTCACTCCTCACTAGAGTACTCATGCCTCATTAAAGTACTCGCTCCTCAATAGAGTACTCCCTCCTCACTGGAGTACTTGCTACCCACTAGAGTAATCGCACCTCACTAGAGTTCTCCCTCCTCACTGGAGTACTCCCACCACACTAGATTACTCCACCCATGCTCCCTCCTCAGCAGAGTACTCCCTACTCACTAGAGTACTTCCTGCTCACTAGAGTACTCCATCCTCACTAGAGGACTCCATCTTCACTAGTGTACTCCCTCCTCACTAGAGTGCTCGGTCCTCACGAGAGTACTCACTCCTCATTAGAGTACTCGCTCCTCACTAGAGTACTCACTCCTTGCTAGAGTACTCGCTCCCCACTAGAATACTCCTTCCTCACTAGAGTACTCGCTCCTCAGTAGAATACTCCATCCTCACTAATGTACTCCCTCCTCACCAGTGTACTCGCTCCTCACTGGAGTACTCGCTCCTCACTAGAGTACGCCCTCCTCACTAGAGCGCTCATTCTCCAGCAGAGTACTCCCTCCTCACTAGAGTAGTCCCTCCTTTCTAGTGAACTCCAACCTCACTAGAGTAGTCACTTCTCACTAGAGTACTCACTCTTCACTAGAGCACTCTCTCCTTACTAGAGAACTCACTCTTCACTAGATTACTTACTCCTCACTAGAGCACTCCCTCCACACTAGAGTACACCCTAGTCACGAGAGCTCTCCCGCCTCACTAGAGTACTCGGTCCTTATTGGAGTACAAACACTGCACTAGAGATCTCCCTCCTCATTATAGTACTCCCTCCTTACTAGGGTACTTGCTCCTGACTAGACTACTCCATCCTCAGTAGAATACTCCATCTTCACTCGAGTACTCGCTCCTCAGCAGATTACTCCCTCCTCACTAGAGTACTCGCTCCTCACCTGAGTACTCCCTCTTCACTAGGCTACTTGCTCGTCAATAGATTCCTACTTCCTCACTAGAACACTCATTCCTCACTAGTATACTCGCACCTCATTAGAGGACTCGCTCCTCACTAGAGTACGCCATCTTCACTAGAGTACTCACTCCTCAGCAGAGTACTCGCTCCTCACTAGATTACTCACTCTCGCTAGAGTCCTACTTCCTCACTAGAGTACTGACTCCTAACTAGAGTACTCGTGCCTCATTAGAGCACTCGCTGCTCACTAGAGTACTCACTCCTCACTAGAGTCCTACTTCCTCACTAGAGTACTAACTACTCACTAGAGTACTCGCGCCTCATTAAAGTACTCGCTCCTCACTAGAGTTCTCACTCCTCACTGGAGTCCTACTTCCTCACTAGAGTACTAACTACTCATTAGAGTACTCACTCCCCACTACAGTACTCCCTCCTCACAGGAGTACTCGCTCCCCACTAGAGTACTCCATCTTCACTATAGCACTCCCTCTTCACTAGAGTTCACCCTCCTCACTAGTGTACTCGCTCCTCACTAGAGTACTCCCTCCTCACTAGAGTGCTCACTCCTCACTAGTGTACCTGCTGCTCACTAGAGTACGCCCTTCCCACTAGAGTACTCCCCCCTCACTAGAGTACTCACTCTTCAGCAGTGTACTTGCTCCACACTAGAGTACTCCCTGCTCCCTAAATTACTCCCTACTCACTAGACTACACCCTCCACAATGGAGTACTCACTCCTCACTAGAGTATTCCCTCCTCACTAGAATACTCACTCCTCACTAGAGACCTCCCATGTCAGCAGAATACCCACTCCTCACTAGAGTAATTGCTGCTCACTAGAGTACTCACTTCTCACTAGAGTAATCCCTCCTCACGAGAGTCCTACTTCCTCACTAGAGTGCTCACTCCTCACTAGAGTACTCCATCTTCACTGGAGTACTCCATTTTCACTAGAGTACTCGCTCCTCAGCAGAGTACTCCCTCCTCACTAGACTACTCACTCCTCACTAGAGTACTCCCTCCTCACTAGAGCACTCACTCCTCACTAGAGTCCTACTTCCTCACTAGAGTACTCACTCCTAACTAGAGTACTCACGCCTCATTAGAGTACTCGATCCTCACTAGAGTACTCCCTCCTCACTAGAGTACTTGCTCCCCACTAGAGTAATCGCTCCTCACTAGAGTACTCCCTCCTCACTAGAGTACCCCCAGCAAACTAGATTACTCCATCCACACTCCCTCCTCAGCAGAGTACTCCCTCCTCACTAGAGTACTCCCTGCTCACTAGAGTACTCCATCCTCACTAGAGGACTCCATCCTCACTAGAGTACTAGCTCCTCACTAGAGTACTCCCTCCTCACTAGTGAACTCCCTCCTCACTAGAGTGCTCGGTCCTCACGAGAGTACTCACTCCTCACTAGATTGCTTGCTCCTCACTAGATTACTCACTCCTCGCTAGAGTACTCGCTCCCCACTAGAATACTCCCTCCTCCGTAGAGTACTCGCTCCTCATTAGAGTACTCCATCCTCACTAGTGTACCCGCTCCTCATTACAGTGTGCCCTCCTCACTAGAGCGCTCCATCCTCAGTAGTGTACTCGATCCTCACTAGTATACTCTCTCCTAACTAGAGCACTCGCTCCTTATTAGAGAACACGCTCCTCAGCAGAGTACTCCCTCCTCACTAGAGTACTCCCTCCTCACTAGAGTACTCACAACTCACTAGAGTACTCCCTCCTCACTAGAGTACTCCATCCTCACTAGAGCACTCCCTCCTCACTAGTGCACTCCAACCTCACTAGTGTACTCGCTCCTCAGTAGAGTACTCACTCCTCACTAGAGTACTCCCTCCTCACTAGAGTGCACATTCTGCAGCAGAGTACTCCCTCCTGACTAGAGTAGTCCCTCCTTTCTAGTATACTCCAACCTCACTAGAGTACTCACCCCTCACTAGAGTACTCCCTCCTCATTAGTGTAAACCCTCCTCACTAGCGTACTCTCTCCTCACTAGAGTACTTGCTCCTCACTAGAGTAGTCACTTCTCACTAGAGTACTCACTCTTCACTAGAGCACTCCCTCCTTACTAGAGAACTCACTCTTCACTAGATTACTTACTCCTCACTAGAGCACTTCCTCCACATTAGAGTACACCCTAGTCACGAGAGCTCTCCTTCCTCACTAGAGTACTCGGTCCTCATTGGAGTACAAACTCCGCACTAGAGATCTCCCTCCTCATTATAGTACTCCCTCCTTACTAGGGTACTTGCTCCTGACTAGAGTACGCACTCCTCAGTAGAATATTCCGTCTTCACTAGAGTACTCGCTCCTCAGCAGATTACTCCCTCCTCACTAGAGTACTCACTCCTCACCTGAGTACTCCCTCCTCACTAGACTACTTGCTCGTCAATAGAGTCCTACTTCCTCAATAGAGCACTCATTCTTCACTAGAATACTCGCACCTCATTAGAGTACTCGCTCCTCACTAGAGTACTCCATCTTCACTAGAGTACTCGCTCCTCAGCAGAGTACTCCCTCCTCACTAGTTTACTCACTCTCACTAGAGTCCTACATCCTCATTAGAGTACTGACTCCTCACTAGAGTACTCGTGCCTCATTAGAGTACTCGCTCCTCACTAGAGTACTCCCTCTTCACTAGAGTACTCACTCCTCACTAGTGTACCTGCTGCTCACTAGAGTACGCCCTTCCCACTAGAGTACTCCCCCCTCACTAGAGTACTCACTCTTCAGCAGTGTACTTGCTCCACACTAGAGTACTCCCTGCTCCCTAGATTACTCCCTACTCACCAGACTACACCCTCCACAATGGAGTACTCACTCCTCACTAGAGTATTCCCTCCTCATAAGAATACTCACTCCTCACTAGAGAACTCCCATGTCAGCAGAATACCCCCTCCTCACTTGAGTAATTGCTGCTCCCTAGAGTACTCACTTCTCACTAGAGTAATCCTTCCTCACTGGAGTCCTACTTCCTCACTAGAGTGCTCACTCCTCACTAGAATACTCCATTTTCACTAGAGTACTCCATCTTCACTAGAGTACCCCCACCAAACTAGATTACTCCATCCACACTCCCTCCTCAGCAGAGTACTCCCTCCTCACTAGAGTACTCCCTGCTCACTAGAGTACTCCATCCTCACCAGAGGACTCCATCCTCACTAGAGTACTAGCTCCTCACTAGAGTACTCCCTCCTCACTAGTGAACTCCCTCCTCACTAGAGTGCTCGGTCCTCACGAGAGTACTCGCTCCTCACTAGAGTACTCGCTCCCCACTAGAATACTCCCTCCTCAGTAGAGTACTCGCTCCGCGTTAGAGTACTCCATCCTCACTAGAGTACCTGCTCCTCACTACAGAACGCCCTCCTCACTAGAGCGCTCCATCCTCAGTAGTGTACTCGCTCCTCACTAGTGTACTCCCTCCTCACTAGAGCACTCGCTCCTCATTAGAGAACACACTCCTCAGCAGAGTACTCCCTCCTCACTAGAGTACACCCTCCTCACTAGAGTACTCCCACCTCACTAGAGTACTCCCTCCTCACTAGAGTACTCCATCCTCACTAGTGCACTCCCTCCTCACTACAGCACTCCAACCTCACCAGTGTACTCGCTCCTCAGTAGAGTACTCGCTCCTCACTAGAGTACTCCCTCCTCACTAGACTGCACATTCTCCAGCAGAGTACTCCCTCCTGACTAGAGTAGTCCCTCCTTTCTAGTGTACTCCAACCTCACTAGAGTACTCACTCCTCACTAGAGTAGTCACTTCTCACTAGAGCACTCACTCTTCACTGGAGCACTCCCTCCTTCCTAGAGAACTCACTCTTCACTAGATTACTTACTCCTCACTAGAGCACTCCCTCCACACTAGAGTACACCCTAGTCACGAGAGCTCTCCCTCCTCACTAGAGTACTCGGTCCTCATTGGATTACAAACTCCGCACTAGAGATCTCCCTCCTCATTATAGTACTCCCTCCTTACTAGGGTACTTGCTCCTGACTAGAGTACTCCCTCCTCAGTAGAATACTCCGTCTTCACTAGAGTACTCGCTCCTCAGCAGATTACTCCCTCCTCGCTAGAGTACTCACTCCTCACCTGAGTACTCCCTCCTCACTAGACTACTTGCTCATCAATAGAGTCCTACTTCCTCACTAGAGCACTCATTTCTCACTAGAATACTCGCACCTCATTAGAGTACTCCTCACTAGAGTACTCCATCTTCACTAGAGTACTCGCTCCTCAGCAGAGTACTCCCTCCTCACTAGATTACTCACTCTCACTAGCGTCCTACTTCCTCACTAGAGTGCTGACTCTTCACTAGAGAACTCGTGCCTCATTAGAGTACTCGCTCCTCACTAGAGTACTCCCTGCTCACTAGAGTACTCACTCCTCACTAGAGCCCTACATCCTCACTGGAGTAATAACTACTCACTAGAGTACTCACTCCTCACTAGAGTCCTACTTCCTCACAAGAGTACTAACTACTCATTAGAGTACTCGCTCCCCACTACAGTGCTCCCTCCTCACAATATTTCTCGCTCCCCACTATAGTACTCCATCTTCACTATAGCACTTCCTCCTCACTAGAGTACAGCCTCCTCACTAGCGTACTCCCTCCTCACTAGTGTAATCCCTCCTCACTAGCGTACCCTCTCCTCACTAGAGTACTCGCTCCTCACTAGAGTAGTCACTTCTCACTAGAGTACTCACTCTTCACTGGAGCACTCCCTCCTTACTAGAGAACTCACTCTTCACTAGATTACTTACTCCTCACTAGAGCACTCCCTCCACATTAGAGTACACCCTAGTCACGAGAGCTCTCCTTCCTCACTAGAGTACTCGGTCCTCATTGGAGTACAAACTCCGCACTAGAGATCTCCCTCCTCATTATAGTACTCCCTCCTTACTAGGGTACTTGCTCCTGACTAGAGTACGCACTCCTCAGTAGAATATTCCGTCTTCACTAGAGTACTCGCTCCTCAGCAGATTACTCCCTCCTCACTAGAGTACTCACTCCTCACCTGAGTTCTCCCTCCTCGCTAGACTACTTGCTCGTCAATAGAGTCCTACTTCCTCAATAGAGCACTCATTCTTCACTAGAATACTCGCACCTCATTAGAGTACTCCCTCCTCACTAGAGTACTCCATCTTCACTAGAGTACTCGCTCCTCAGCAGAGTACTCCCTCCTCACTAGATTACTCACTCTCACTAGAGTCCTACATCCTCATTAGAGTGCTGACTCCTCACTAGAGTACTCGTGCCTCATTAGAGTACTCACTCCTCACTAGAGTACTCCCTCTTCACTAGAGTACTCACTCCTCACTAGTGTACCTGCTGCTCACTAGAGTACGCCCTTCCCACTAGAGTACTCCCCCCTCACTAGAGTACTCACTCTTCAGCAGTGTATTTGCTCCACACGAGAGTACTCCCTGCTCCCTAGATTACTCCCTACTCACCAGACTACACCCTCCACAATGGAGTACTCACTCCTCACTAGAGTATTCCCTCCTCATAAGAATGCTCACTCCTCACTAGAGAACTCCCATGTCAGCAGAATAATCCCTCCTCACTAGAGTAATTGCTGCTCCCTAGAGTACTCACTTCTCACTAGAGTAATCCTTCCTCACTAGAGTTCTACTTCCTCACTAGAGTGCTCACTCCTCACTAGAGTACTCCATTTTCATTAGAGTACTCCATCTTCACGAGAGTACTCGCTCCTCAGCAGAGTACTCCCTCCTCACTAGACTACTCACTCCTCACTAGCGTACTCCCTCCTCACTAGAGTACTCACTCCTCACTAGAGTCCTACTTCCTCACTAGAGTACTCACTCCTCACTAGAGTCCTACTTCCTCACTAGAGTACTCACTCCTAACTAGAGTACTCACACCTCATTAGAGTACTCGCTCCTCACTAGAGTCCTACTTCCACACTAGAGTACTCACTCCTAACTAGAGTACTCATGCCTCATTAGAGTACTCGCTCCTCACTAGAGTTCTCCCTCCTCACTAGAGTACTCGCTCCCCACTAGAGTAATCGCTCCTCACTAGAGTACTCACTCCTCACTAGAGTACTCCCACCAAACTAGATTACTCCATCCACAATCCCTCCTCAGCAGAGTACTCCCTCCTCACTAGAGTAATTCCTGCTCACTAGAGTGCTCCATCCTCACTAGAGGACTCCATCCTCACTAGAGTACTAGCTCCTCACTAGAGTACTCCCTCCTCACTAGCGTACTCCCTCCTCACTAGAGTGCTCGTTCCTCACGAGAGTACTCGCTCCTCACTAGAGTACTTGCTCCTCACTAGAGAACTCACTCCTCACTAGAGTACTCGCTCCCCACTAGCATACTCCCTCCTCACTAGAGAATACTCGCTCCTCATTAGAGTACTCCATCCTTACTAGTGTACCCGCTCCTCACTACAGTACGCCCTCCTCACTAGAGCGCTCCATCCTCAGTAGTGCACTCGCTCCTCACTAGTGTACTCCCTCCTCACTAGAGTACTCGCTCCTCATTAGAGAACACGCTGCTCAGCAGAGTACTCCCCCCTCACGAGAATACTTTCTCGTCACTAGAGTACTCTCTCCTCCACAGCGTTCTTCCTCCTTAATAGATTACTCCCTCCTCTCTAGAGTACTCTCTCCTCACTAGAGTACTCACTCCTCTCTAACGTACTCCACCCTCTCAAGCGTACTCCCTCCTCTCTAGCATACTCACTCCTCACTAGTGTACTCATTCTCCAGCAGACTACTCCCTCCTCACTAGAGTAGTCCCTCCTTTCTAGTGTACTCCAAACTCACTAGAGTACTCACTCCTCACTAGAGTACTCACTCCTCACTAGAGTACTCCCTCCTCACTAGAGCACGCCCTCCTCACTAGAGTACTCCCTCTTCAATAGAGTACTCGCTCCTCACTAGATTAATCGCTCCTCTCTAGAGTACACCCTCCACACTAGAGTAGTCCCTCAACACTAGATTGCTCCATCCACACTCCTTCCTCACTAGAGTGCTCCCTCCTCACTAGAGTACTCGCTCCTCATTAGAGAACTCACTCCTCAGCAGAATACACCCTCCGCATGAGAGTACTTCATCCTCACTAGAGTACTCCCTCCTCACTATAGTACTCACCCCTCACTAGAGTACTCCATCCTCACTAGAATACACCCTCCTCACTAGAATACGCCCTCCTCCCTAGAATACTCCTTCCACACTAGAGTACTCCCTCCACACTAGTGTACTCGCTCCTCACTAGAGTACTCCCTCCTCACTAGAGTACTCGCTCCTCACTAGTGTACTTGCTCGTCACTAGAGTACTCACTCCTCGCTAGAGTACTCGCTCCCCACTAGAATACTCCCTCCTCAATAGAGTACTCGCTCCTCGCTAGTGTACTCCCTCCTCACTAGAGTACTCGCTCCTCATTAGAGAACACGCTCCTCAGCAGAGTACTCCCTCCTCACGAGAGTACTTTCTATTCACTAGAGTACTTTCTCCTCCACAGCGTACTTCCTCCTTAATAGATTACTCCCTCCTCTCTAGAGTACTCCCTGCTCACTAGAGTACTCCATCCTCACTAGAGTACATCATCCTCACTAGAGTGTTCGCTCCTCACTAGAGTACTCGCTCCTCACTAGAGTACTCGCTACTCACTAGTGTCCTACTTCCTAACTGGAGTACTCCCTCCACACTAGTGTACTCACTCCTCACTAGAGTACTCCCTCCTCACTAGAGTACTCGCTCCTCACTAGAGTGCTCGCTCCTTACTAGAGTACTCCCTCCTCACTAGAGTACTCACTCCTCACTAGAGTACTCACTCCTCACTAGAGTACTCGCTCCTCAATTGAGTGCTCGCTACCCACTACAGTACTCCCTCCTAACTAGAGTACTCGCTCCCCGCTAGAGTACTCCATCCTCACTAGAGCAATCCCTCCTCACTAGAGTACTCCATCCTTACTACTGTACTCGCTCCTCGCTAGTGTACTCCCTCTCCACTAGAGTACTCCCTCCTCACTATAGTGCTCGCTCCTCACTAGAGCACTTGCTCCTCACTAGAGTACACCCTTCCCACTAGATTACTCCCTCCTCACTAGAGTACTCGCTCCTCACTAGAGTACACCCTCCTCACTAGAGTACTCACTCCTTAGCAGAGTACTTGCTCCACACTAGAGTACTCCCTGCTCCCTAGATTACTCTCTACTCAGTAGAGTAGACCCTCCACAATGGAGTACACACTCCTCACTAGAGTATTCGCTCCTCACTAGAATATTCGCTCCTCACTAGAGACCTCCCATGTCGCCAGAGAACCCCCTCCTCACTAGAGTAATTGCTGCTCACTAGAGTACTCACTCCTCACTAGCGTACACCCTCCTCACTAGAGTACTCCCTCCTCACTAAAGTACGCCCTTCCCACTAGATTACTCCATCCTCACTAGCGTACTCCATCCTCACTAGAGTACTCCCTCCTCACTAGAATACTCGTTCCTCAGCAGAGTACTCCCTCCTCCCTGGAGTACTCCCTCCTTACTAGAGCAATCCCTCCTCACTAGAGTACTCCATCCTCACTAGAGCAATCCCTACTCACTAGAGTACTCTTTCCTTACTAGTGTACTCGCTCCTCACTAGAGTACTCCCTCCTCACTAGAGTACTCGCTCCTCATTAGTGTACTCTCTCCTCAGTAGAGTACTCCCTCCTCACTAGAATACACACTCCTCACTAGAGTACACCCTCCCCACTAGAGCACTCGCTCCTCACTAGAGTATTCCCTCCTCACTAGAATATTCGCTCCTCACTAGAGACCTCCCATGTCACCAGAGTACCCCCTTCTCACTAGAGTAATTGCTGCTCACTACAGTACTCTCTCCTCACTAGAGTACTCACTCCTCACTAGAGTACTCGCTACTCACTAGAGTCCTACTTCCTAACTGGAGTATTCACTCTTCACTAGCGTACGCCCTCCTCACTAGAGTACTCCCTCCTCACTAAAGTACGCCCTTCCCAGTAGATTACTCCATCCTCACTAGCGTACTCCATCCTCACTGGAGTACTCCCTCCTCACTAGAATACTCGTTCCTCAGCAGAGTACTCCCTCCTCCCTGGAGTACTCCCTCCTTACTAGAGCAATCCCTCCTCACTAGAGTACTCCATCCTCACTAGAGCAATCCCTACTCACTAGAGTACTCTTTCCTTACTAGTGTGCTCGCTCCTGACTAGAGTACTCCCTCTTCGTTAGATTACTCCCTCCTCACTAGAGTACTCCATCTTCACTAGAGTACTCGCTCCTCAGCAGATTACTCCATCCTCACTAGAGTACTCACTCCTTACAAGAGTGCTTGCTCCTCACTAGAGTACTCCCTCCTCACTAGAGTACTCGCTCCCCACTACAGTACTCCCTCCTCACTAGAGTATTCGCTCTCCACTAGAGTACTTCATCTTCACTATAGCCCACCCTCCTCACTAGAGTACTCACTCCTCACTAGAGTACTCGTTCCTCACTAGAGTACTCACTCCTCACTAGAGTTCTACTTCCTCACTCGAGTACTCCCTCCTGACTAGAGTACTCACTCCTCGCTATTGTACTCACTCCCCACTAGAATACTCCCTCCTCACTACTCACTCATCACTTGAGTACTCGCTCCTCACTAGAGCACTCACTCCTCATTAGAATACTCTCTCCTCACTAGAATACTCATTCCTCAGCAGAGAACTCCATCTTCACTAGAGCACTCCCTCCTCACTAGAGTACTCTACCCTCACCAGTGTACTCGCTCCTCAGTAGAGTACTCGCTCCTCACTAGAGTACGCCCTTCCCACTAGATTACTCCCTCCTCACTAGAGTACTCGCTCCTCACTAGAGTAATCGCCCCTCACTAGAGTACTCCCTCCTCACTAGTGTACTCACTCCTCACTAGAGTGCTCGGTCCTCACGAGAGTACTCGCTCCTCACTCGAGTTCTCGCTCCTCACTAGAGTACTCACTCCTTGCTAGAGTACTCGCTCACCACTAGAATACTCCCTCCTCACTACTCACTCATCACTTGAGTACTCGCTCCTCACTAGAGTACTCACTCCTCACTAGAGTACTCTCTCCTCACTAGATTACCCCCTCCACACTAGAGTACTCCATCCTCACTAGAGCAACCCCTACTCACTAGAGTACTCCATCCTTACTAGTGTACTCGCTCCTCACTAGAGTACTCCCTCCTCACTAGAGTACACCCTCCTCACTAGAATACTCACTCCTCACTAGAGTGCACCCTCCCCACTAGAGCACTCGCCCCTCACTAGAGTATTCCCTCCTCACTAGAATATTCGCTCCTCACTAGAGACCTCCCATGTCACCAGAGTACCCCCTCCTCACTTGAGTGCTCGCTCCTCACTAGAGTACTCCCTTCTCACTAGAGTACTCGCTCCCCTCTACAGTACTCCATCTTCACTAAAGCACTCCCTCCTCACTAGAGTACACACTCCTCACTACAGTGCTCACCCCTCACTAGAGTACTCGCTCCTCACTAGAGTACTCCCTCCTCACTAGAGTCCTACTTCTTCACTAGAGTACTCCATCCTCACTAGAGTACTCGCTCCTCAGCACAGTACGCCCTCCTCACTAGAGTACTCACTCATCACTAGAGCACTCCCTCCTCACTAGAGTACTCACTCTTCACTAGAGTACTCCCTCCTCATTAGAGTGCTTGCTCCGCACTAGAGTACACGCTTCTCACTAGAGTGCTCGCTCCACACTACAGTACTCCCTCCTAACGAGAGTACTCGCTCCCCACTAGAGTACTCCATCCTCACTGGAGCAATCACTCCTCACCAGAGTACTCCCTCCTCATTGGAGTACTCACTCCTCACTAGAGTACTCCCTCCTCACTAGAGTACTCACTCCTCACTAGAGTCCTACTTTCTCACTAGAGTACTCACGCCTCACTAGAGGACTCACACCTCATTAGAGTACTCGCTCCTCACTAGAGTACTCCATCCCCACTAGAGTACTCGCTCCCCACCAGAGTAATCGCTCCTCACTAGAGTACTCCATCCTCACTAGTGTACTCACTCCTCACTAGAGTGCTCGGTCCTCACGAGAGTACTCGCTCCTCACTTGAGTACTCGCTCCTCACTAGAGCACTCACTCCTTGCTAGAGTACTCGCTCCCCACTAGAATACTCTCTCCTCACTACTCACTCATCACTTGAGCACTCGCTCCTCACTAGAGTACTCACTCCTCACTAGAGTAATCTCTCCTCACTAGAATACTCGCTCCTCACTAGAGTACTCGCTACTCACTAGTGTCCTACTTCCTAACTGGAGTACTCCCTCCACACTAGTGTACTCACTCCTCACTAGAGTACTCCCTCCTCACTAGAGTACTCGCTCCTCACTAGAGTGCTCGCTCCTTACTAGAGTACTCCCTCCTCACTAGAGTACTCACTCCTCACTAGAGTACTCACTCCTCACTAGAGTACTCGCTCCTCAATTGAGTGCTCGCTACCCACTACAGTACTCCCTCCTAACTAGAGTACTCGCTCCCCGCTAGAGTACTCCATCCTCACTAGAGCAATCCCTCCTCACTAGAGTACTCCATCCTTACTACTGTACTCGCTCCTCGCTAGTGTACTCCCTCTCCACTAGAGTACTCCCTCCTCACTATAGTGCTCGCTCCTCACTAGAGCACTTGCTCCTCACTAGAGTACGCCCTTCCCACTAGATTACTCCCTCCTCACTAGAGTACTCGCTCCTCACTAGAGTACACCCTCCTCACTAGAGTACTCACTCCTTAGCAGAGTACTTGCTCCACACTAGAGTACTCCCTTCTCCCTAGATTACTCTCTACTCAGTAGAGTAGACCCTCCACAATGGAGTACACACTCCTCACTAGAGTATTCGCTCCTCACTAGAATATTCGCTCCTCACTAGAGACCTCCCATGTCGCCAGAGAACCCCCTCCTCACTAGAGTAATTGCTGCTCACTAGAGTACTCACTCCTCACTAGCATACACCCTCCTCACTAGAGTACTCCCTCCTCACTAAAGTACGCCCTTCCCACTAGATTACTCCATCCTCACTAGCGTACTCCATCCTCACTAGAGTACTCCCTCCTCACTAGAATACTCGTTCCTCAGCAGAGTACTCCCTCCTCCCTGGAGTACTCCCTCCTTACTAGAGCAATCCCTCCTCACTAGAGTACTCCATCCTCACTAGAGCAATCCCTACTCACTAGAGTACTCTTTCCTTACTAGTGTACTCGCTCCTCACTAGAGTACTCCCTCCTCACTAGAGTACTCGCTCCTCACTAGTGTACTCTCTCCTCAGTAGAGTACTCCCTCCTCACTAGAATACACACTCCTCACTAGAGTACACCCTCCCCACTAGAGCACTCGCTCCTCACTAGAGTATTCCCTCCTCACTAGAATATTCGCTCCTCACTAGAGACCTCCCATGTCACCAGAGTACCCCCTTCTCACTAGAGTAATTGCTGCTCACTACAGTACTCTCTCCTCACTAGAGTACTCACTCCTCACTAGAGTACTCGCTACTCACTAGAGTCCTACTTCCTAACTGGAGTATTCACTCTTCACTAGCGTACGCCCTCCTCACTAGAGTACTCCCTCCTCACTAAAGTACGCCCTTCCCAGTAGATTACTCCATCCTCACTAGCGTACTCCATCCTCACTGGAGTACTCCCTCCTCACTAGAATACTCGTTCCTCAGCAGAGTACTCTCTCCTCCCTGGAGTACTCCCTCCTTACTAGAGCAATCCCTCCTCACTAGAGTACTCCATCCTCACTAGAGCAATCCCTACTCACTAGAGTACTCTTTCCTTACTAGTGTGCTCGCTCCTGACTAGAGTACTCCCTCTTCGTTAGATTACTCCCTCCTCACTAGAGTACTCCATCTTCACTAGAGTACTCGCTCCTCAGCAGATTACTCCATCCTCACTAGAGTACTCACTCCTTACAAGAGTGCTTGCTCCTCACTAGAGTACTCCCTCCTCACTAGAGTACTCGCTCCCCACTACAGTACTCCCTCCTCACTAGAGTATTCGCTCTCCACTAGAGTACTTCATCTTCACTATAGCCCACCCTCCTCACTAGAGTACTCACTCCTCACTAGAGTACTCGTTCCTCACTAGAGTACTCACTCCTCACTAGAGTTCTACTTCCTCACTCGAGTACTCCCTCCTGACTAGAGTACTCACTCCTCGCTAGTGTACTCACTCCCCACTAGAATACTCCCTCCTCACTACTCACTCATCACTTGAGTACTCGCTCCTCACTAGAGCACTCACTCCTCATTAGAATACTCTCTCCTCACTAGAATACTCATTCCTCAGCAGAGAACTCCATCCTCACTAGAGCACTCCCTCCTCACTAGAATACTCTACCCTCACCAGTGTACTCGCTCCTCAGTAGAGTACTCGCTCCTCACTAGAGTACGCCCTTCCCACTAGATTACTCCCTCCTCACTAGAGTACTCGCTCCTCACTAGAGTAAGCGCCCCTCACTAGAGTACTCCCTCCTCACTAGTGTACTCACTCCTCACTAGAGTGCTCGGTCCTCACGAGAGTACTCGCTCCTCACTCGAGTTCTCGCTCCTCACTAGAGTACTCACTCCTTGCTAGAGTACTCGCTCACCACTAGAATACTCCCTCCTCACTACTCACTCATCATTGAGTACTCGCTCCTCACTAGAGTACTCACTCCTCACTAGAGTACTCTCTCCTCACTAGATTACCCCCTCCACACTAGAGTACTCCATCCTCACTAGAGCAACCCCTACTCACTAGAGTACTCCATCCTTACTAGTGTACTCGCTCCTCACTAGAGTACTCCCTCCTCACTAGAGTACACCCTCCTCACTAGAATACTCACTCCTCACTAGAGTGCACCCTCCCCACTAGAGCACTCGCCCCTCACTAGAGTATTCCCTCCTCACTAGAATATTCGCTCCTCACTAGAGACCTCCCATGTCACCAGAGTACCCCCTCCTCACTTGAGTAATCGCTGCTCACTAGAGTACTCTCTCCTCACTAGAGTACTCACTCCTCACTAGAGTACTCGCTCCTCACTAGAGTGCTCGCTACTCAGTAGAGTCCTACTTCCTAACTGGAGTATTCACTCCTCACTAGAGAGCTCCCTCCTCACCAGAATGCTCGTTCCTCAGCAGAGAACTCACTCCTCACTAGAGTACGCGCTGCTCACTGGAGTACTCCCTCCTCACTCGAGTACTCCCTCCTTACTAGAGTACTCCCTCCTCACTAGAGTACTCACTCCTCACTAGAGTACTCACTCCTCACTAGAGTACTCGCTCCTCACTGGAGTACTCACTCCTCAATACAGTACTACCTCCTCACTAGAGTGCTCGCTCCTCACTAGAGTACTCCCTTCTCACTAGAGTACTCGCTCCCCTCTACAGTACTCCATCTTCACTAAAGCACTCCCTCCTCACTAGAGTACACACTCCTCACTACAGTGCTCACCCCTCACTAGAGTACTCGCTCCTCACTAGAGTACTCCCTCCTCACTAGAGTCCTACTTCTTCACTAGAGTACTCCATCCTCACTAGAGTACTCGCTCCTCAGCACAGTACGCCCTCCTCACTAGAGTACTCACTCATCACTAGAGCACTCCCTCCTCACTAGAGTACTCACTCTTCACTAGAGTACTCCCTCCTCATTAGAGTGCTTGCTCCGCACTAGAGTACACGCTTCTCACTAGAGTGCTCGCTCCACACTACAGTACTCCCTCCTAACGAGAGTACTCGCTCCCCACTAGAGTACTCCATCCTCACTGGAGCAATCACTCCTCACCAGAGTACTCCCTCCTCATTGGAGTACTCACTCCTCACTAGAGTACTCCCTCCTCACTAGAGTACTCACTCCTCACTAGAGTCCTACTTTCTCACTAGAGTACTCACGCCTCACTAGAGGACTCACACCTCATTAGAGTACTCGCTCCTCACTAGAGTACTCCATCCCCACTAGAGTACTCGCTCCCCACCAGAGTAATCGCTCCTCACTAGAGTACTCCATCCTCACTAGTGTACTCACTCCTCACTAGAGTGCTCGGTCCTCACGAGAGTACTCGCTCCTCACTTGAGTACTCGCTCCTCACTAGAGCACTCACTCCTTGCTAGAGTACTCGCTCCCCACTAGAATACTCTCTCCTCACTACTCACTCATCACTTGAGCACTCGCTCCTCACTAGAGTACTCACTCCTCACTAGAGTAATCTCTCCTCACTAGAATACCCCCTCCTCACTAGAGTACTCCATCCTCACTAGTGCAATCCCTACTCACTAGAATACTCCATCCTTACTAGAGTACTCGCTCCTCACTAGAGTACTCCCTCCTCACTAGAGTACTCGCTCCTCACTAGTGTACTCTCTCATCAGTAGAGTACTCCCTCCTCACTAGAATACTCACTCCTCACTAGAGTACACCCTCCCCACTAGAGCACTCGCTCCTCACTAGAGTATTCCCTCCTCACTAGAATATTCACTCCTCACTAGAGACCTCCCATGTCACCAGAGTACCCCCTCCTCACTAGAGTAATTGCTGCTCACTAGAGTACACTCTCCTCACTAGAGTACTCACTCCTCACTAAAGTACTCGCTCCTCACTAGAGTGCTCGCTACTCACTAGAATCCTACTTCCTAACTGGAGTATTCACTCCTCACTAGAGAGCTCCCTCCTCACAAAATGCTCATTCCTCAGCAGAGTACTCACTCCTCACTAGAGTACTCACTCATCACTTGAGTACTCGCTCCTCACAAGTGTACTCCCTCCTTACTAGAGTACTCCCTCCTCACTAGAGTACTCACTCCTCACTAGAGTACTCGCTCCTCACTGGAGTGCAGGCTCCTCACTACAGTACTACCACCTCACTAGAGTACTCGCTACTCATTGGAGTACTCCCTCCTCACTAGAGCACTTCCTCCTCACTAGAGTACGACTTCCTCAATGTAGTACTCCTCACTAGAGTACTCCCTCCTCATTAGAGTACTCCCTCTTCACTAGAGTACTCCATCTTCACTAGAGTATTCACTCCTTACTAGAGTGCTCGCTCCTCACTAGAGTACTCCCTTCTCACTAGAGTACTCGCTCCCCTCTACAGTACTCCATCTTCACTATAGCACTCCCTCCTCACTAGAGTACACCCTCCTCACTAGAGTACTCACTCCTCACTAGAGTACTCGCTCCTCACTAGAGTACTCACTCCTCACTAGAGTACTCGCTCCTCACTAGAGTACTCCCTCCTCACTAGAGTACTCGCTCCTCACGAGAGTCCTATTTCCTCACTAATGTACTCACTCCTCACTAGAGTACTCATGCCTCATTAGAGTACTCGCTCCTCACTAGAGTACGCCCTCCTCACTAGAGTACTCACTCCTCGCTAGAGTACTCGCTCCCCACTAGAATACTCCCTCCTCATTACTCACTCATCATTTGAGTACTACCTCCTCACAAGAGTACTCACTCCTCAATAGAGTACTCTCTCCTCACTAGAATACCCCCGCCGCACAAGAGAACTCCATCCTCACTAGTGTACTCCATCCTCACTAGAGTACTCCCTCCTGACTAGAATACTCATTCCTCAGCAGAGTACTCCCTCCTCCCTAGAGCACTCCCTCCTCACTAGAGTACTCCACCCTCACCAGTGTACTCACTCCTCAGTAGAGTACTTGCTCCTCACAAGAGTACGCTCTTCCCACTAGATTACTCCCTCCTCACAAGAGTACTCGCTCATCACTAGAGTACTCGCTCATCACTAGAGTACTCGCTACTCACTAGAGTATTCGCTCCCCACTACAGTACTCCCTCCTAACTAGAATACTCGCTCCCCACTAGAGTACTCCATCCTCACTAGAGTACACCCTCCTCAGCAGAGTACTCCCTCCTCACCAGTGTACTCGCTCCCCACTAGAGCACTCCATCCTCACTAGAGTACACCCTCCTCAGCAGAGTACTCCCTCCTCACCAGTGTACTCCGTGCTCAGTAGAGTACTCCCTGCTCACTAAAGTACTCCATCCTCACTAGAGTACTCCATCCTCACTAGAGTGTTCGCTCCTCACTAGAGCACTCGCTCCTCACTAGAGTACTCGCTCCTCACTAGACTACTCGCTCCTCACTACAGTGCTCGCTCATTACTAGAGTACTCACTCCTCACGAGAGTACTCACTCCTCACTAGAGCACTCGCTCCTTATTAGAGTGCTCGCTCCTCACTAGTGTACTCGCTCCTCACTCGAGTGCTCGCTCCACACTACAGCACTCCCTCCTAACTAGTGTACTCGCTCCCCACTAGAGTACTCCATCATCACTGGAGCAATCACTCCTCACTAGAGTACTCTCTCCTCTCTAGAGTACTCAGTCCTCACTAGAGTACTCCCTCCTCACCAGAGCACTCACTCCTCAGTAGAGTCCTACTTCCTCACTAGAGTACTCACTCCTCACTAGAGTACTCGCTCCTAACTAGAGTAATCGCTCCACACTAGATTACTCCCTCCTCACTAGAGTACTCCCTCCTCACGAGAGTACTCGCTCCTCAATCGAGTACTCGCTCCTCACTAGAGTACTCACTCCTTGCTAGAGTACTCGCTCCCCACTGGAATACTCCCTCCTCACTACTCATTCATCACTTGAGTACTTGCTCCTCACTAGAGTACTCACTCCTCACTAGAGTACTCTCTCCTCACTAGAATACACCCTCCTCACAAGAGTACTCCATCCTCACTAGTGTGCTCCATCCTCACTAGAGTACTCCCTCCTCACTAGAATACTCGTTCCTCAGCAGAGTACTCCCTCCTCCCTAGAGCACTCCCTCCTCACTAGAGTACTACACCCTCACCAGTGTACTTGCTCCTCAGTAGAGTACTCGCTCCTCACTAGAGTACGCCCTTCCCACTAGATTACTCCCTCCTCACTAGAGTACTCGTTCCTCAATAGAGTACTCGCTCATCACTACAGTACTCACTCCTCGCTAGAGTACTCGCTCCCCACTAGAATACTCCCTCCTCACTACTCACTCATCACTTGAGTACTCGCTCCTCACTAGAGTACTCGGTCCTCACTAGAGTACTCACTCATCACTAGAGTACTCACTCCTCACTAGAGTACTCGCTCCTCACTAAAATACTCGTTCCTCAGCAGAGTACTCCCTCCTCCCAAGAGCACTCCCTCCTCACTAGAGTACTCCACCCTCACCAGTGTACTCGTTCCTCAGTAGAGTACTCGCTCCTCACTAGAGTACGCCCTTCCCACTAGATTACCCCCTCCTCACTAGAGTACTCGCTCCTCACTAGAGTACTCGCTCATCACTAGAGTATTCACTCCTCACTAGAGTACTCGCTCCTCACTAGAGTAATCACTCCTCGCTCGAGTATTCACTCCCCACTAGAATACTCCCTCCTCACTACTCACTCATCACTTGAGTACTCGCTCCTCACTAGAGTACTCACTCTTCACTAGAGTACTCTCTCCTCACTAGAATACCCCCGCCTCACAAGAGTACTCCATCCTCACTAGTTTACTCCATCCTCACTAGAGTACTCCCTCCTCACTAGAATACTCCCTCCTCACAAGAGTACTCGCTCCTCACTAGAGTACTCGCTCATCACTAGTGTACTCGCTCCTCACTAGAGTATTCGCTCCTCACTAGAGTACTCGCTCATCACTAGAGTGCTTGCTCCCCACTACAGTACTCCCTCCTAACTAGAGTACTCGCTCCCCACTAGAGTACTCCATCCTCACTAGAGTACACCCTCCTCAGGAGAGTACGCCACCCTCACCAGTGTACTCACTCCTCAGCAGAGTACTTGCTCCTCACTAGAGTACGCCCTTCCCACTAGATTACTCCCTCCTCACAAGAGTACTCGCTCCTCACTAGAGTGTTCGCTCCTCACTAGAGCACTCGCTCCTCACTAGAGTACTCGCTCCTCACTAGACTACTCGCTCCTCACTAGAATATTCCCTCCTGACTAGAATACACACTCCTCCATAGAATACTCCTTCCACACTAGAGTACTCCCTCCACACTAGTGTACTCGCTCCTCACTAGAGTACTCCCTCCTCACTAGAGTACTCGCTCCTCACTACAGTGCTCGCTCCTTACTAGAGTACTCACTCCTCACTAGAGTACTCACTCCTCACTAGAGCACTACCTCCACACTAAAGAACTCACTCCTCACTAGAGTACTCCCTCCTTATTAGAGTTCTCGCTCCTCACTAGAGTACTCGCTCCTCACTCGAGTGCTCGCTCCACACTACAGTACTCCCTCCTAACTGGAGTACTTGCTCCCCACTAGAGTACTCCATCCTCACTAGAGCAATCACTCCTCACTAGAGTACTCCCTCCTCACTAGAGTACCCAGTCCTCACTAGAGTACTCCCTTCTCACTAGAGTACTCCCTCCTCACGAGAGAACTCGCTCCTCAATCGAGTACTCGCTCCTCAGTAGAGTACTCACTCCTTGCTAGAGTACTCGCTCCCCATTAGAATACTCCCTCTTCACTACTCATTCATCACTTGAGTACTCGCTGCTCACTAGAGTACTCACTCCTCATTAGAGTGCTCTCTCCTCACTAGAATACCCCCTCCTCACAAGATTACTCCATCCTAACTAGTGTACTCAATCCTCACTAGAGTACTCCCCCCTCACTAGAATACTCGTTCCTCAGCAGAGTACTCCATCCTCCCTAGAGCACTCCCTCCTCACTAGAGTACTCCACCCTCACCAGTGTACTCGCTCCTCAGTAGCGTACTCGCTCCTCACTAGAGTACGCCCTTCCCACTAGATTACTCCCTCCTCACTAGAGTACTCGCTCCTCACTAGAGTACTCGCTCATCACTAGAGTACTCACTCCTCACTAGAGTACTCGCTCCTCACTAGAGTGCTTGCTCCCCATTACAGTACTCCCTCCTAACTAGAGTACTCGTTCCCCACTAGAGTACTCGCTCCTCATTAGATTACACCCTCCTCAGCAGAGTGCTCACTCCTCACCAGAGTACTCCCTGCTCAGTAGAGCACTCCCTGCTCACTAAAGTACTCCATCCTCACTAGAGTACTCCATCCTCACTAGAATACTCGCTCCTCAGTGGAGTAGTCTGTTCTCACTAGAATACTCCCTCCTCACTAGACTACACCCTCCTCCCTAGAATACTCCTTCCACACTAGTATATTTGCTCCTCACTAGAGTACTCCCTCCTCACTAGAGTACTCGCTCCTCACTACAGTACTGGCTCCTTACTAGAGTACTCACTCCTCACTAGAGTACTCACTCCTCACGAGAGCACTAACTGCTCACTAAAGAACTCACTCCTCATTAGAGTACTCCCTCCTCATTAGAATACACCCTCCTCCCTAGAATACTCCCTCCACACTAGAGTACTCGCTCCTCACTACAGTACTCGCTCCTTACTAGAGTACTCACTCCTCACTAGAGTACTCACTCCTCACTAGAGCACTACCTCCTCACTAAAGAACTCACTCCTCACTAGAGTACTCCCTCCTCATTAGCGTGCTCGCTCCTCACTAGAGTACTCGCTCCTCACTAGAGTACTCGCTCCACACTATAGTACTCCCTCCTAACTAGAGTACTCGCTCCCCACTAGAGTACTCCATCCTCACAAGAATACTCCCTCCCCACTAGAGTACTCACTCCTCACTAGAGTATACCCTCCTCACTAGGATATTCGCTCCTCACTGGAGACCTCCCATGTCACCAGAGTACCCCCTCCTCACTAGAGTAATTGCTGCTCACTAGAGTACTCACTCCTCACTAGAGTACTCGCTACTGACTAGAGTACTCCCTCCTCACTAGAGTACTCCCTCCTCACTAGAGTACTACTTCCTCACTAGAGTACTCACTCCTCACTAGGGTACTCCCTCCTCACTAGAGTATTCCCTCCTCATCTACAGTACGCCCTTCCCACTAGATTACTCCCTCCTCACTAGAGTACTCGCACCTCACTAGATTACACCCTCCTCACTAGAATTCTCGCTCCTCACTAGAGTACTCACTCCTTACTAGAGTACTCACTCCTCATTCGAGTACTCACTCCTCACTAGAGCACTCCCTCCTCACTTGAGAACTCACTCCTCACTAGAGTGCTCACTCCTCACTAGAGTACACCCTCCCCATTGGAGCACTCACTCCTCACTAGACTACACCCTCCTCACTAGTGTACTCGCTCCTCACTAGAGTACCCCCTCCTCACTAGAGTACTCACTCCTCAGCAGACTACTTGCTCCACACTCGAGTACTCACTGCTCCCTAGATTACTCCCTACTCAGTAGAGTACATCCTCCACAATGGAGTACTCCATCCTTACGAGTGTACTCGCTCCTCACTAGAGCACTCCCTCCTCACTAGAGCACTCCCTCCTCACGAGAGTACTCCATCCTAACTAGTCTACTCACTCCTCACTAGAGTGCTCCCTCCTCACTAGAGTACTCCCTCCTCACTAGAGTACTACTTCCTCACTAGAGTGCTCCCTCCTCACTAGAGTACTCCCTCCTCACTAGAGTACTCCATCCTTACTAGTGTACTCGCTCCTCACTAGAGTACGCCCTCCTCACTAGAGTACTCCCTCCTCACTATAGTGCTCGCTCCTCACTAGAGTACTCGCTCCTCACTAGAGCACTCCCCCCTCGCTAGAGTACCCGCTCCTCACTAGAGTACACACTTCCCACTAGATTACTCCCTCCCCACTAGAGCACTCGCTCCTCAATAGAGTACTCGCTCCTCACTAGAGTACTCGCTCCTCACTAGAGTACTCCACCCTCGCTAGAGTGCCCGCTCCTCACTAGATTACGCCCTTCCCACTAGATTACTCCCTCCTCACAAGAGTACTCGCTCCTCACTAGAGCATTCGCTCCTCACTAGAGTATTCACTCCTCACTAGAGTACTCACTCCTCACTAGAGCACTACCTCCTCACTAAAGAACTCACTCCTCACTTGAGTACTCCCTTCTTATTAGAGTGCTCGCTCCTCACTAGGGTACTCGCTCCTCACTCGAGTGCTCGCTCCACACTACAGTACTCCCTCCTAACTAGAGTACTCGCTCCCCACTAGAGTACTCCATCCTCACTAGAGCAATCACTCCTCACTAGAATACTCCCTCCTCACTAGAGTACTCACTCCTCACTAGAGTACTCCCTCCTCACTAGAGTACTCACTCCTCACTAGAGTACTCCATCCTCTCTAGAGTACTCGCTCCCCACTAGAGTAATCGCTCCTCACTAGAGTACTCCCTCCTCACTAGTGTACTCCCTCCTCACAAGCGTACTCGGTCCTCACGAGAGTACTCGCTCCACAATCGAGTACTCGCTCCTCACTAGAGTACTCACTCCTTGCTAGAGTACTCGCTCCCCACTAGGATACTCCCTCCTCACTACTCACTCATCACTTGAGTACTCGCTCTTAACTAGAGTACTCACTCCTCATTAGAGTACTCTCTCCTCACTATAACACTCCCTCCTCACAAGAGTATACCATCCTCACTAGTGTACTCCATCCTCACTAGAGTACTCCCTCCTCACTAGAATACTCATTCTTCAGCAGAGTACTCCCTCCTCCCTAGAGCGCTCCCTCCTCACTAGAGTACTCCACCCTCACCAGTGTACTCGCTCCTCAGTAGAGTACTCGCTCCTCACTTGAGTACGCCCTTCCCACTAGATTACTCCCTCCTCACTAGAGTACTCGCTCCTCACTAGAGTACTCGCTCATCACTAGAGTACTCACTCCTCACTAGAGTAATCGCTCCTCAATAGAGTGCTTGCTCCCCATTACAGTACTCCCTCCTAACTAGAGTACTCGCTCCACACTAGAGCACTCACTCCGCACTAGAGTACACCCTCCTCAGCAGAGTGCTCCCTCCTCACCAGAGTACTCCCTGCCCTGCTCAGTAGAGTACTCCCTGCTCACTAAAGTACTCCATACTTACTAGAGTACTCCATCCTCACTAGAGTACTCGCTCCTCACTAGTGTACTCGCTCCTCACTAGAATACTCCCTCCTCACTAGAATACACCCTCCTCCCTAGAATACTCCTTCCACACTAGTGTACTCGCTCCTCACTAGAGTACTCCCTCCTCACTAGAGTACTCGCTCCTCACTACAGTACTGGGTCCTTACTAGAGTACTCACTCCTCACTAGAGTACTCACTCCTCACTAGAGCACTACCTCCTCACTAGAGCACTCCCTCCTCACGAGAGTACTCCATCCTCACTAGTGTACTCGCTCCTCACTAGAGTACTCCCTCCTCACTAGATTACTCCCTCCTCACTAGAGTATTACTTCCTCACTAGAGTACTCCCTCCTCACTCGAGTACTCCATCCTTACTAGTGTACTTGCTCCTCACTAGCGTACTCCCTCCTCACTAGAGTACTCCCTCCTCACTATAGTGCTCGCTCCTCACTAGAGTCCTCCCTCCTCACTAGAGTACTCCCTCCTCACTAGAGTACTAATTCCTCACTAGAGTACTCCCTCCTCACTAGAGTACTCCCTCCTCACTATAGTGCTCGCTCCTCACTAGAGTGCTCGCTCCTCACTAGAGTTCTCCACCCTCGCTAGAGTACCCGCTCCTTACTAGAGTACGCCCTTCCCACTAGATTACTCCCACCCCTCTAGAGCACTCGCTCCTCACCAGAGTACTCGCTCCTCACTAGAGTACTCGCTCCTCACTAGAGTACGCCCTTCCCACTAGATTACCCCCTCCTCACTAGAGTACTTGCTCCTCACTAGAGTACTCGCTCATCACTGGAGTATTCACTCCTCACCAGAGTACTCGTTCCTCACTAGAGTAATCACTCCTCGCTAGAGTACTCGCTCCCCACTAGAATACTCCCTCCTCACTACTCACTCATCACTTGACTACTCGGTCCTCACTAGAGTACTCACTCTTCACTAGAGTACTCTCTCCTCACTAGAATACCCCCGCATCACAAGAGTACTCCATCCTCACTAGTTTACTCCATCCTCACTAGAGTACTCCCTCCTCACTAGAATACTCCCTCCTCACAAGAGTACTCGCTCCTCACTAGAGTACTCGCTCATCACTAGTGTACTCGCTCCTCACTAGAGTATTCGCTCCTCACTAGAGTACTCGCTCATCACTAGAGTGCTTGCTCCCCACTACAGTACTCCCTCCTAACTAGAGTACTCGCTCCCCACTAGAGTACTCCATCCTCACTAGAGTACACCCTCCTCAGCAGAGTACTCCACCCTCACCAGTGTACTTACTCCTCAGCAGAGTACTTGCTCCTCACTAGAGTACGCCCTTCCCACTAGATTACTCCCTCCTCACAAGAGTACTCGCTCCTCACTAGAGTGTTCGCACCTCGCTAGAGCACTCGCTCCTCACTAGAGTACTCGCTCCTCACTAGACTACTCGCTCGTCACTAGAATATTCCCTCCTGACTAGAATACACACTCCTCCATAGAATACTCCTTCCACACTAGAGTACTCCCTCCACACTAGTGCACTCGTTCCTCACTAGAGTACTCCCTCCTCACTAGAGTACTCGCTCCTCACTACAGTGCTCGCTCCTTACTAGAGCACTCACTCCTCACTAGAGTACTCACTCCTCAATAGAGCACTACCTCCACACTAAAGAACTCACTCCTCACTAGAGTACTCCCTCCTTATTAGAGTGCTCGCTCCTCACTAGAGTACTCGCTCCTCACTCGAGTGCTCGCTCCACACTACAGTACTCCCTCCTAACTAGAGTACTTGCTCCCCACTAGAGTACTCCATCCTCACTAGAGCAATCACTCCTCACTAGAGTACTCCCTCCTCACTAGAGTACCCAGTCCTCACTAGAGTACTCCCTTCTCACGAGAGTACTCCCTCCTCACGAGAGAACTCGCTCCTCAATCGAGTACTCGCTCCTCAGTAGAGTACTCACCCCTTGCTAGAGTACTCGCTCCCCATTAGAATACTCCCTCTTCACTACTCATTCATCACTTGAGTACTCGCTGCTCACTAGAGTACTCACTCCTCATTAGAGTGCTCTCTCCTCACTAGAATACCCCCTCCTCACAAGAGTACTCCATCCTAACTAGTGTACTCAATCCTCACTAGAGTACTCCCTCCTCACTAGAATACTTGTTCCTCAGCAGAGTACTCCATCCTCCCTAGAGCACTCCCTCCTCACTAGAGTACTCCACCCTCACCAGTGTACTCGCTCCTCAGTAGCGTACCCGCTCCTCACTAGAGTACGCCCTTCCCACTAGATTACTCCCTCCTCACTAGAGTACTCGCTCCTCACTAGAGTACTCGCTCATCACTAGAGTACTCACTCCTCACTAGAGTACTCGCTCCTCATTACAGTACTCCCCCCTAACTAGAGTACTCGTTCCCCACTAGAGTACTCGCTCCTCACTAGAGTACACCCTCCTCAGCAGAGTGCTCACTCCTCACCAGAGTACTCCCTGCTCAGTAGAGCACTCCCTGCTCACTAAAGTACTCCATCCTCACTAGAGTACTCCATCCTCACTAGAATACTCGCTCCTCAGTGGAGTAGTCTGTTCTCACTAGAATACTCCCTCCTCACTAGAATACACCCTCCTCCCTAGAATACTCCTTCCACACTAGTATATTTGCTCCTCACTAGAGTACTCCCTCCTCACTAGAGTACTCGCTCCTCACTACAGTACTGGCTCCTTACTAGAGTACTCACTCCTCACTAGAGTACTCACTCCTCACTAGAGCACTAACTCCTCACTAAAGAACTCACTCCTCATTAGAGTACTCCCTCCTTATTAGAATACACCCTCCTCCCTAGAATACTCCCTCCACACTAGAGTACTCGCTCCTCACTAGAGTGTCCCTCCTCTCTAGAGTACTCGCTCCTCACTGCAGTACTCGCTCCTTACTAGAGTACTCACTCCTCACTAGAGTACTCACTCCTCACTAGAGCACTACCTCCTCACTAAAGAACTCACTCCTCACTAGAGTACTCCCTCCTCATTAGCGTGCTCGCTCCTCACTAGAGTACTCGCTCCTCACTAGAGTACTCGCTCCACACTATAGTAATCCCTCCTAACTAGAGTACTCGCTCCCCACTAGAGTACTCCATCCTCACTAGAGCAATCACTCCTCACTAGAGTACTCCCTCCTCACTATAGTGCTCGATCCTCACTAGAGTACTCGCTCCTCACTATAGTACACCCTCCTCACAAGAATACTCCCTCCTCACTAGAGTACACCCTCCCCACTAGAGTACTCACTCCTCACTAGAGTATACCCTCCTCACTAGGATATTCGCTCCTCACTAGAGACCTCCCATGTCACCAGAGTACCCCCTCCTCACTAGAGTAATTGCTGCTCACTAGAGTACTCACTCCTCACTAGAGTACTCGCTACTGACTAGAGTACTCCCTCCTCACTAGAGTACTACTTCCTCACTAGCGTACTCACTCCTCACTAGGGTACTCCCTCCTCACTAGAGTACTCCCTCCTCATCTACAGTACGCCCTTCCCACTAGATTACTCCCTCCTCACTAGAGTACTCGCACCTCACTAGATTACACCCTCCTCACTAGAATTCTCGCTCCTCACTAGAGTACTCACTCCTTACTAGAGTACTCACTCCTCATTCGAGTACTCACTCCTCACTAGAGCACTCCCTCCTCACTTGAGAACTCACTCCTCACTAGAGTGCTCACTCCTCACTAGTGTACACCTTCCCCATTGGAGCACTCACTCCTCACTAGAGTACACCCTCCTCACTAGAGTACTCGCTCCTCACTAGAGTACCCCCTCCTCACTAGAGTACTCACTCCTCAGCAGACTACTTGCTCCACAGTCGAGTACTCACTGCTCCCTAGATTACTCCCTACTCAGTAGAGTACATCCTCCACAATGGAGTACTCCATCCTTACGAGTGTACTCGCTCCTCACTAGAGCACTCCCTCCTCACTAGAGCACTCCCTCCTCACGAGAGTACTCCATCCTAACTAGTGTACTCGCTCCTCACTAGAGTGCTCCCTCCTCACTAGAGTGCTCCCTCCTCACTAGAGTACTACTTCCTCACTAGAGTACTCCCTCCTCACTAGAGTACTCCCTCCTCACTAGAGTACTCCATCCTTACTAGTGTACTCGCTCCTCACTAGAGTACGCCCTCCTCACTAGAGTACTCCCTCCTCACTATAGTGCTCGCTCCTCACTAGAGTACTCGCTCCTCACTAGAGCACTCCCCCCTCGCTAGAGTACCCGCTCCTCACTAGAGTACACACTTCCCACTAGATTACTCCCTCCCCACTAGAGCACTCGCTCCTCAATAGAGTACTCGCTCCTCACTAGAGTACTCGCTCCTCACTAGAGTACTCCACCCTCGCTAGAGTGCCCGCTCCTCACTAGATTACGCCCTTCCCACTAGATTACTCCCTCCTCACAAGAGTACTCGCTCCTCACTAGAGCATTCGCTCCTCACTAGAGTACTCACTCCTCACTAGAGCACTACCTCCTCACTAAAGAACTCACTCCTCACTTGAGTACTCCCTTCTTATTAGAGTGCTCGCTCCTCACTAGGGTACTCGCTCCTCACTCGAGTGCTCACTCCACACTACAGTACTCCCTCCTAACTAGAGTACTCGCTCCCCACTAGAGTACTCCATCCTCACTAGAGCAATCACTCCTCACTAGAATACTCCCTCCTCACTAGAGCACTCACTCCTCACTAGAGTACTCCCTCCTCACTAGAGTACTCACTCCTCAGTAGAGTCCTACTTCCTCACTAGAGTACTCACTCCTCACTAGAGTACTCACGCCTCATTAGAGTACTCGCTCCTCACTAGAGTACTCCATCCTCTCTAGAGTACTCGCTCCCCACTAGAGTAATCGCTCCTCACTAGAGTACTCCCTCCTCACTAGTGTACTCCCTCCTCACAAGCGTACTCGGTCCTCACGAGAGTACTCGCTCCACAATCGAGTACTCGCTCCTCACTAGAGTACTCACTCCTTGCTAGAGTACTCGCTCCCCACTAGGATACTCCCTCCTCACTACTCACTCATCACTTGAGTACTCGCTCCTCACTAGAGTACTCACTCCTCATTAGAGTACTCTCTCCTCACTATAACACTCCCTCCTCACAAGAGTATACCATCCTCACTAGTGTACTCCATCCTCACTAGAGTACTCCCTCCTCACTAGAATACTCATTCCTCAGCAGAGTACTCCCTCCTCCCTAGAGCACTCCCACCTCACTAGAGTACTCCACCCTCACCAGTGTACTCGCTCCTCAGTAGAGTACTCGCTCCTCACTTGAGTACGCTCTTCCCACTAGATTACTCCCTCCTCACTAGAGTACTCGCTCCTCACTAGAGTACTCGCTCATCACTAGAGTACTCACTCCTCACTAGAGTAATCGCTCCTCAATAGAGTGCTTGCTCCCCATTACAGTACTCCCTCCTAACTAGAGTACTCGCTCCCCACATAGCACTCGCTCCGCACTAGAGTACACCCACCTCAGCAGAGTGCTCCCTCCTCACCAGAGTACTCCCTGCCCTGCTCAGTAGAGTACTCCCTGCTCACTAAAGTACTCCATACTTACTAGAGTACTCCATCCTCACGAGAGTACTCGCTCCTCACTAGAGTACTCGCTCCTCACTAGAATACTCCCTCCTCACTAGAATACACCCTCCTCCCTAGAATACTCCTTCCACACTAGTGTACTCGCTCCTCACTAGAGTACTCCCTCCTCACTAGAGTACTCGCTCCTCACTACAGTACTGGGTCCTTACTAGAGTACTCACTCCTCACTAGAGAACTCACTCCTCACTAGAGCACTACCTCCTCACTAGAGCACTCCGTCCTCACGAGAGTACTCCATCCTCACTAGTGTACTCGCTCCTCACTAGAGTACTCCCTCCTCACTAGATTACTCCCTCCTCACTAGAGTACTACTTCCTCACTAGAGTACTCCCTCCTCACTCGAGTACTCCATCCTTACTAGTGTACTTGCTCCTCACTAGCGTACTCCCTCCTCACTAGAGTACTCCCTCCTCACTATAGTGCTCGCTCCTCACTAGAGTCCTCCCTCCTCACTAGAGTACTCCCTCCTCACTAGTGTACTACTTCCTCACTAGAGTACTCCCTCCTCACTAGAGTACTCCCTCCTCACTATAGTGCTCGCTCCTCACTAGAGTGCTCGCTCCTCACTAGAGTTCTCCACCCTCGCTAGAGTACCCGCTCCTTACTAGAGTACGCCCTTCCCACTAGATTACTCCCTCCCCTCTAGAGCACTCGCTCCTCACTAGAGTACTCGCTCCTCACTAGAGTACTCGCTCCTCACTGGAGCACACCCTCCACACTAGAGTACTCGATCCTCACTAGAGTGCCCCTCCTCACTAGAGTACTCACTCCTCAGCAGAGTACTTGCTCCACACTAGAGTACGCCCTGCTCCCTAGATTACTCCCTACTCAGTAGAGTACACCCTCCACAATGGAGTACCCCCTCCTCACTAGATTAATTGCTGCTCACTAGAGTACTCACTCCTTACTAGAGTACTCACTCCTCACTACAGTACTCGCTCCTAACTAGAGTACTCCCTCCTCACTAGAGTACACCATCTTCACTAGAGTACTCGCTCCTCATTAGAGTACTCCCTACTCACTAGAGTACACCCTCCTCCCTTGAATACTCCCTCCTGACTAGAATACACACTCCTCCCTAGAATACTCCTTCCACACTAGAGTACTCCCTCCACACTAGTGTACTCGCTCCTCACTAGAGTACTCCCTCCTCACTAGAGCACTCGCTCCTCACGACAGTGCTCGCTCCTTACTAGAGTACTCCCTCCTCACTAGAGTACTCACTCCTCACTAGAGCACTACCTCCTCACTAAAGAACTCTCTCCTCACTAGAGTACTCCCTTCTTATTAGAGTGCTCGCTTCTCACTAGAGTACTCGCTCCTCACTCGAGTGCTCGCTCCACACTTCAGTACTCCCTCCTAACTAGAGTACTCGCTCCCCACTAGAGTACTCCATCCTCACTAGAGCAATCACTCCTCACTAGAGTACTCCCTCCTCACTGGAGTACTCACTCCTCACTAGAGTACTCCCTCCTCACGAGAGTACTCACTCGTCAGTAGAGTCCTACTTCCTCACTAGAGTACTCACTCCTCACTAGAGTACTCACGCCTCATTAGAGTACTCGCTCCTCACTAGAGTCCTCCATCCTCACTAGAGTACTCGCTCCCCACTAGAGTAATCGCTCCTCACTAGAGTACTCCCTCCTCACTAGTGTGCTCCCTCCTCACTAGAGTGCTCGGTCCTCACGAGAGTACTCGCTCCACAATCGAGTACTCGCTCCTCACTAGAGTACTCACTCCTTGCTAGAGTACTCGCTCCCCACTAGAATACTCCCTCCTCAATACTCACTCATCACTTGAGTAGTTGCTCCTCACTAGAGTACTCACTCCTCACTAGAGTACTCTCTCCTCACTAGAATACCCCCTCCTCACAACAGTATTCCATCCTCACTAGAGTACTCCCTCCTCACTAGAATACTCGTTCCTCAGCAGAGTACTGCCTCCTCCCTAGAGCACTCCCTTCTCACCAGAGTACTCCACCCTCACCAGTGTACACGCTCCTCAGTAGAGTACTCGCTCCTCACTAGAGTACACCCTTCCCACTAGATTACTCCCTCCTCACTAGAGTACTCGCTCCTCACTAGAGTACTCGCTCATCACTAGAGTACTCACTCCTCACTAGAGTACTCGCTCCTCACTAGAGTGCTTGCTCCCCATTACAGTCCTCCCTAAAACTAGAGTACTCGCTCCCCACTAGAGTACTCGCTCCTCACTAGAGTACACCCTCCTCAGCAGAGTGCTCTCTCCTCACCAGAGTACTCTGTGCCCTGCTCAGTAGAGTACTCCCTGCTCACTAAAGTACTCCATCCTTACTGGAGTACTCCATCTTCACTAGAGTACTCGCTCCTCACTAGAGTACTCGCTCCTCACTAGAATACTACCTCCTCACTAGAATACACCCTCCTCCCTAGAATACTCCTTCCACACTAGTGTACTCGCTCCACACTAGAGTACTCCCTCCTCACTAGAGTACTCGCTCCTCACTACAGTACTGGCTCCTTACTAGAGTTCTCACTCCTCACTAGTGTACTCACTCCTCACTAGAGTACTCCCTCCTCACTAGTGTACTCCCTCCTCACTAGAGTACTACTTCCTCACTAGAGTACTCCCTCCTCACTAGAGTACTCCATCCTTACTAGTGTACTTGCTACTCACTAGAGTACTCCCTCCTCACTAGTGTACTCCCTCCTCACTATAGTGCTCGCTCCTCACTAGAGTACTCCCTCCTCACTAGAGTACTCCCTCCTCACTAGCGTACTACTTCCTCACTAGAGTACTCCCTCCTCACTAGAGTACTCCCTCCTCACTATAGTGCTCGCTCCTCACTGGAGTACTCACTCCTCACTAGAGTTCTCCACCCTCGCTAGAGTACCCGCTCCTCACTAGAGTACGCCCTTCCCACTAGATTACTCCCTCCCCACTAGAGCACTCGCTCCTCACTAGATGAATCGCTCCACACTAGAGTACTCGCTCCTCACTAGAGTGCCCCTCCTCACTAGGGTACACACTCCTCAGCAGAGTACTTGCTCCACACTAGAGTACGCCCTTCTCCCCAGATTACTCCCTACTCAGTAGAGTACACCCTCCACAATGGAGTACCCCCTCCTCACTAGAGTAATTGCTGCTCACTAGAGTACTCACTCCTTACTAGAGTACTCACTCCTCACTACCGTACTCGCTCCTAACTAGAGTACTCCCTTCTCACCTCAGTACTCCCTCCTCACTAGAGTACACCATCTTCACTAGAGTACTCACTCCTCATTAGAGTACTCCCTACTCACTAGAGTACACGCTCCTCACTAGAGTACTCCCTCCTCACTAGAGTCCTACTTCCTCAATGGAGTACTCACTCCTCACTAGACTACTCACACCTTATTAGTTTGCTTGCTCCTCATTAGAGTACTCCCTCCTCACTAGAGTACTCGCTCCTCAGTAGGGAAATCGCTCCTCACTAGCGTACTCCCTTCACACTAGAGTACTCCCTCCACACTAGATTACTCCATCCACACCCCCTCCTCAGCAGAGTTCTCCCTCCTCAGCAGAGTACTCCCTGCTCAGTAGAGTACTCCCTGCTCACTAGAGTACTCCATCGTCACTTGAGCACTCCATCCTCACTAGTGTGTTGGCTCCTCACTAGAGTACTCGCTCCTCACTAGAGTGCTCCCTCCTCACTAGAGTACTCGCCCCTCAGTAGAGAACTCACTCCTCAGCAGAATACGCCCTCCTCACAAGAGTACTTCCTCCTCACTAGAGTACTCACTAGAGCCCTACTTCCTAACTGGAGTACTCCCCCCTCACTAGAGTACTCACTCCTCACTAGAGTACTCCCTCCTCACTAGAATACTCCCTCCTCAATAGAATACTCCATCCTCCGTAGAATACTCCTGCCACACTAGAGTACTCCCTCCACACTAGTGTACTCGCTCCTCACTACAGTACTCGCTCCTCACTTGAGTACTCGATCCTCACTAGAGTACTCGCTCCTCACTAGAGTACTCACTCCTCACTAGAGCACTCCCTCCTCACTAGAGAACTCACTCCTCACTAGAGTACCCCCTCCACACTAGAGTACTCCATCCTCACTAGAGTACTCCATCCTCACTAGAGTTTTCGCTCCACACTAGAGTTCTCACTCCTCACTAGAGTACTCGCTCCTCACTAGAGAACTCGCTCCTCATTAGAGAACTCACTCCTCAGCAGAATACACCCTCCTCACAGGAGTTCTTCCTCCTCACTAGAGTACTCCCTCCTCACTAGCGTACTCGCTAATCACTCGAGACCTAATTCCTAACTAGAGTACTCCCTCCTCACTAGAGCACTCACTCATCACTAGAGCACTCCCTCCTCACTAGAGAACTCACTCATCACTAGAGTACTCACTCCTCACTAGAGCACTCCCTCCACACTAGAGTATACCCAAGTCACGGGAGCTCTCCCTCCTCACTAGAGTACTCGCTCCTCACTGGAGTACACACTCTGCACTAGAGATCTCCCCACTCATTAGAGTGCTCCCTTCTCACTAGGGTACTCGCTCCTGACTAGAGTACTCCCTCTTCACTAGAATACTCCATCTTCACTAGAGTACTCGCTCCTCAGCAGTGTACTCCCTCCTCACTAGAGTACTCGCTCCTCACTTGAGTACACCCTCCTCACTAGTGTACTCGCTCCTCACTAGAGTCCTACATCCTCACTAGAGCACTCACTCCTCACTAGAGTACTCGTGCATCATTAGAGTACTCGATCCTTACTGGAGTACTCCCTCCTCACTACAGTACTCCCTCCTCAGTAGAGTACTCAATCCTCACTAGAGTAGTCCATCTTCACTAGAGTACTAGCTCCTCACTAGAGTCCTCCCTCCTCACTAGAGTACTCACTCCTCACTAGAGTGCACACTCATCACTACTGTACACACTGCTCTCTAGAGTACTCTCTCCTCGCTAGAGTTCTCCCTCCTTACTAGAGTACTCCCACCTCACTAGTGTACTCACTCCTCACTAGAGTACTCCATCCTCCCTAGAGTACTCCCTCCTCACTAGAGTACTCCCACCTCACCAGAGTACTTCCTCCTCACTAGAGTACTCCATCCTCACTAGAGCACTCCCTCCTCACTAAAGTGCTTGCTCCTCACTAGAGTACTCACTCCCCACTACTGTACTCCCTCCTCACTAGAGTACTCGCACAACACTAGAGTGTTCCATCCTCACTAGAGCACTCCCTCCTCAGTAGAGTACTCCATCCTCACTAGTGCACTCGCTCCTCATTAAAGTGCTTGCTCCTCACTAGAGTACTCACTCCCCACTACTGTACCCCTTCCTCACTAGAGTACTCGCACAACACTAGAGTGTTCCATCCTCACTAGAGCACTCCCTCCTCACTAGAGTACTCCATCCTCACTAGTGTACTCCCACCTCACTAGAGTACTCCCTCCTCACTAGAGTACACGATCTTCACTAGAGTACTCGCTCCTCACTAGAGTACTCCCTCCTCACTAGAGTACTCGCTCCTCACTAGAGCACTCTCTCCTCAATGGAGTGCTCCCTCCTCACTAGAGTACTCACTCCTCACTAGAGTACTCCCTCCTCACTAGAGTTCTCCACCCTCGCTAGTGTACCCGCTCCTCACTAGAGTACGCCCTTCCCACTAGATTACTCCCTCCCCACTAGAGCACTCGCTCCTTGTGGTAAACCACTTTTATCGTTACACTATAGTTATCACTGTTGTATTGTTATCACCGTTATCACTGTTGTATCACGATACGAGGTCGCCTCTTGTCGCGCTGTTATACCTGGGCTGACCACCTCCGACTCCGCCCATGGCTCCACCTACCTGCCCAGGTATAAAGGTAGTCGACTGGCTGGTATTCCTCCTTGTTGGACCCGATCACCCACGAGGGTGGGCTCTGTTATTTAGTCAATAAAAACCTTTAGTTACGTTCCTAACTCGTCGCTTTTTATTGGACGAATTGATAGGTATATCAATTTTATTGACTAAATTTTAAAGATGTCTACTACTGGCCAGCCAGAAGCCCTCCCAGAAGCACAGCCACACCAGCCGGCTTGGCTGCAAGCCCTCAAACCACCGTACCTGGATCTAAACCCACAGGCAGCAAACGCAGCCCTCAACTTCAAACACTGGCTGGACTGCTTCGAATCCTACCTGGAAGAATCCGGCGCCCCGCAGAGATCCAAACTAAGACTTCTGAACGCCCAAGCGAGCCCGAGAGTATACGCACTCATACAGGACACGACTACGTACGAGGCCGCTATCAACCTACTGAAACAGCAGTACCGCAGCCCGGTAAATTACATGTACACCAGGCACCTCCTAAGATCCCGCCCGCAACAGCCAGGAGAGTCTGTAGCTGAATTTTTACGGGCGCTAAGAGCACTCGGCAGGAACTGTGACTTTAAAGCGGTGACGGCTGTTGAAAATACGGAAGATAATATCCGCGATGCCTTTGTGAAAGGCCTACGGTCCGACTACTCACGGCAAAGACTGCTTGAAGCTAAAGACCTCGACCTGGACAAAGCTGAAGCCCTCGCTCTCTCCCTGGAGGTGGCCCATCAGGACCAGGAGGCGTTTTCCAGGTACTGCTCGCGACCCTGGGACTCGGGCCCGACCCCTACCGCAATACCCTTCGCAGCGCCGCCCCCGGGACCTACCTCAGCGTCGGCGTCCCGGACCCGACCGGGCCCGCCACCCCCGGTACCGGCTCCGACATCGGGCACCCGCGATCGGGCCGCCGGCTGCTTCTTTTGCGGCCAGGAGAAGCACCCGAGGTCGCGCTGCCCAGCCAGGAACTCTACCTGCACAACCTGCAGGAAGAAAGGCCATTTCTCTAAGGCCTGCAGGAGCGGATCTTCAGAGGCCAGCAGTGCCTCATGCGAACTGTGGGGGCGGCCATCTTCTTTCACGGCAACTGAGGCCAGTATCCCCACACGTGAGTCATGGGGGCGGCCATCTTTGATCAAGGCAACCGACCCCAATAGTGCCTCATGTGAGTTATGGGGGCAGCCATCTTCTCCGCCATTTTGTCCTACCTCGTGGGAGACGCCATTTTACCCACCACGCCCGACTGCCACCGGGCCCCCGGACCCGACGACCGCCTCGCCCGCAGACGACAACGACTCGCTTACCTACACGCTAGCCTCCGTCACTCTGGATCAAGCCCGCCCACACCACCTGTCCAAGTCGATGATGGACATCAAAGTAAACGGCCACGCCACGACCTGCCTGTTCGACAGCGGAAGCACGGAGAGCTTCATCCACCCAGACACGGTGAGCCACTACTCCCTCCCTGTCCTGCCAACGCGCAACCGAATCTCGATGGCATCGAGGTCCCACGCCACGGACATTAGCGGCTACTGTGCTGTGACCTTGTCGGTTAAGGGTACAGAGTATAAAAACTTTAAACTCCTCGTCCTCCCCCAGCTCTGCGCTGCCGTCCTACTAGGGCTGGACTTCCAATCCCACCTCCAAAGTGTAACCCTAGCATACGGTGGACCCCTCCCCCCACTCACAGTCGACAACCAGCGAAGGTTAAACCGCCCACCGCGTAACACCTGCAGCCTATCCACCCTCAAGGTGCCGCCACCTTCCCTGTTCGCTAACCTCACCCCCGACTGCAAACCCGTCGCTACCAAGAGCAGGCGGTACAGCGCTGGGGACAGAGCTTTCATTTGCTCTGAGGTGCAGCGTCTCCTGAAGGAGGGCATCATCGAGGGGAGCAACAGCCCCTGGCGTGCCCAGGTCGTGGTCGTTAAGACCGGCGATAAAAATCGCCTGGTCATCGACTACAGCCAGACCATAAACAGATACACCCAGCTGGACGCATACCCCCTTCCCCGCATATCTGACATGGTCAATCAGATTGCACAATACCGCATATTCTCGACCATCGACCTTAAGTCGGCCTACCACCAACTCCCTAT
The DNA here is from genome assembly GCF_052327205.1 of Somniosus microcephalus. Lineage (NCBI taxonomy): Eukaryota > Metazoa > Chordata > Chondrichthyes > Squaliformes > Somniosidae > Somniosus > Somniosus microcephalus. The sequence goes on from NC_140995.1 coordinate 49,085,148, forward strand.
CCACCCCGAGGACCGCCAGTACACCGCCTTCGAGGCGAATGGGCGCCTATACCACTTCCTTAGGGTCCCCTTCGGTGTCACCAACGGGGTCTCGGTCTTCCAAAGGGAGATGGACCGGATGGTTGACCAGAACGGACTGCAGGCCACATTCCCCTACCTAGATAACGTCACCATCTGCGGCCACGACCGGCAGGACCACGACGTGAATCTGGAGAAATTCCTCCGTACAGCCCAACGGCTGAACCTCACCTACAATAAGGAGAAATGTGTGTTTAACACCTCGCGCCTTGCCATCCTTGGCTGTGTAGTAGAGAACGGACTCATCGGCCCCGACCCCGAAAGAATGCGCCCCCTCATGGAGCTACCCCTCCCCCACTGCCCTAAGGCACTTAAGAGAACCCTGGGGCTCTTCGCCTACTATGCCCAATGGGTGCCCAATTATGCGGACAAAGCCAGACCCCTCATGAAGTCCACATCCTTCCCCCTTACGGAGGAAGCGTGCGCAGCCTTCTCCCTCATTAAGGGAGACATTGCCAAGGCCACTATGCACGCAGTGGATGAGTCCATCCCCTTCCAAGTCGAGAGCGATGCATCCGACTTCGCCCTAGCCGCCACCCTTAACCAGGAGGGGAGACCGGTGGCCTTCTTCTCAAGGACCCTACAGGGCCCTGAGATCCGACACTCGTCGGTCGAGAAGGAGGCCCAGGCGATTGTGGAGGCGGTACGACGCTGGAGGCACTACCTGGCAGGCAAACGATTTACCCTCCTTACCGACCAACGTTCGGTCGCTTTTATGTTTAATAACAAGCTGAGGGGCAAAATCAAGAATGACAAGATCTTGAGGTGGAGAATCGAGCTCTCCACCTACGATTATGATATCTTGTACCGGCCAGGTAAGCTGAACGAACCCCCCGATGCTCTGTCACGAATTACATGCGCCAGCGCGCAAAGTGATAGACTTCAGACCCTCCACAACGACCTCTGCCACCCCGGGGTCACCAGACTTTACCACTTCATTAAGGCCCGCAACCTGCCCTACTCCATCGAGGAGGTCAGGACCATAACCAGGAACTGCCAGACCTGCGCCGAGTGCAAACCGCACTTCTTTAGGCCGGACAGAGCAAGCCTGATCAAGGCCACCCGCCCCTTCGAGCGCCTGAGCATCGACTTTAAGGGGCCCCTCCCGTCCTCTGACCGTAATGTGTACTTCCTCAACATTGTTGATGAGTACTCCCGTTTCCCCTTTGCCTTCCCCTGCCCAGACATGACCAGTACCACGGTCATTAAATGCCTGAACGACCTCTTCGCCTTGTTCGGGTTCCCAAACTATATACATAGTGACCGGGGCTCCTCTTTCATGAGCGAGGAACTCCGTCAGTTCCTACTAGCGAGAGGTATTGCAGCAAGTAGGACCACCAGCTACAACCCCAAGGGAACGGCCAGGTGGAAAGAGAGAACGCGACGGTATGGAAGGCCGTCCTCTTAGCCTTAAAGTCTAAGGGCCTCCCAACCTCCCGCTGGCAGGAAGTCCTCCCGACAGCGCTGCACTCCATCCGGTCACTACTTTGCACTGCCGTTAACGCCACCCCCCATGAACGAATGTTTGTTTTCCCCAGGAAGTCGACTACGGGAACCACTCTACCAACCTGGCTGACCTCTCCGGGGCCCGTCTTGCTGCGAAAGCACGTGAGGGCCCATAAAACAGACCCCCTGGTCGAAAGGGTGAACCTCCTGCACGCCAACCCCCAGTACGCCTACGTGGCTTACCCAGACGGGCGGGAGGACACTGTCTCCTTACGAGACCTCGCACCCTCGGGCACTCCGGAGACACCACCTTTACCCCCCCCACCACCCCCCCAATTCCAGCCCAGGTAGACGGCATGCCGGAACCCCACGAGCCTTCGCCGACCACGCAGACACCAGCACTAACACCGGATAATGCAGCACCGCCGCTGCGACGATCGGAGAGGCTTACGAGGCCTCCGGACAGACTGACATACCAGAACTGGTAGTACACTTCACCCCGCCGGACTCAAATCTAAACAAGGGGTGAATGTGGTAAACCACTTTTATCGTTACACTATAGTTATCACTGTTGTATTGTTATCACCGTTATCACTGTTGTATCACGATACGAGGTCGCCTCTTGTCGCGCTGTTATACCTGGGCTGACCACCTCCGACTCCGCCCATGGCTCCACCTACCTGCCCAGGTATAAAGGTAGTCGACTGGCTGGTATTCCTCCTTGTTGGACCCGATCACCCACGAGGGTGGGCTCTGTTATTTAGTCAATAAAAACCTTTAGTTACGTTCCTAACTCGTCGCTTTTTATTGGACGAATTGATAGGTATATCAATCCTCACTAGAGTACTCGCTCCTCACTAGAGTACTCGCTCCTCACTGGAGTACACCCTCCACACTAGAGTACTCGATCCTCACTAGAGTGCCCCTCCTCACTAGAATACTCACTCCTCAGCAGAGTACTTGCTCCACACTAGAGTACGCCCTGCTCCCTGGATTACTCCCTACTCAGTAGAGTACACCCTCCACAATGGAGTACCCCCTCCTCACTAGAGTAATTGCTGCTCACTAGAGTACTCACTCCTTACTAGAGTACTCACTCCTCACTACAGTACTCGCTCCTAACTAGAGTACTCCCTTCTCACTTCAGTACTCCCTCCTCACTAGAGTACACCATCTTCACTAGAGTACTCGCTCCTCATTAGAGTACTCCCTACTCACTAGCGTACACCCTCCTCACTAGAGTACTCCCTCCTCACTAGAGTCCTACTTCCTCAATGGAGTACTCACTCCTCACTAGACTACTCACACCTTATTAGATTACTTGCTCCTCATTAGAGTACTCCCTCCTCACTAGAGTACTCGCTCCTCAGTAGGGAAATCGCTCCTCACTAGAGTACTCCCTTCACACTAGTGTACTCCCTCCACACTAGATTACTCCATCCACACCCCCTCCTCAGCAGAGTTCTCCCTCCTCATCAGAGTACTCCCTGCTCAGTAGAGTACTCCCTGCTCACTAGAGTACTCCATCCTCACTTGAGCACTCCATCCTCACTAGAGTGTTGGCGCCTCACTAGAGTACTCGCTCCTCACTAGAGTACTCGCTCCTCACTAGAGTGCTCCCTCCTCACTAGAGTACTCGCCCCTCAGTAGAGAACTCACTCCTCAGCAGAATACGCCCTCCCCATGAGAGTACTTCCTCCTCACTAGAGTACTCCCTCCTCACTAGAGTACTCGCTACTCACTAGAGCCCTACTTCCTAACTGGAGTACTCCCTCCTCACTAGAGTACTCACTCCTCACTAGAGTACTCCCTCCTCACTAGAATACTCCCTCCTCAATAGAATACTCCCTCCTCCGTGGAATATTCCTGCCACACTAGAGTACTCCCTCCACACTAGTGTACTCGCTCCTCACTACAGTACTCGCTCCTCACTTGAGTACTCGATCCTCACTAGAGTACTCGCTCCTCACTAGAGTACTCACTCCTCACTAGATCACTCCCTCCTCACTAGAGAACTCACTCCTCACTAGGGTACTCACACCTCACCAGAGCACTCCCTCCTCTCTAGAGAACTCACTCCGCACTAGAGTACACCCTCCTCACTCGAGTGCTCCATCCTCACTAGAGTACTCCATCCTCACTAGAGTTTTCGCTCCACACTAGAGTACTCGCTCCTCACTAGATTACTCGCTCCTCACTAGAGAACTCGCTCCTCATTAGAGAGCTCACTCCTCAGCAGAATACACCCTCCTCACAGGAGTACTTCCTCCTCAGTAGAGTACTCCCTCCTCACTAGCGTACTCGCTACTCACTAGAGTCCTACTTCCTAACTAGAGTACTCCCTCCTCACTAGAGCACTCACTCCTCACTAGAGCACTCCCTCCTCACTAGAGAACTCACTCATCACTAGAGTACTCACTCCTCACTAGAGCACTCCCTCCACACTAGAGTATACCCTAGTCACGGGAGCTCTCCCTCCTCACTAGAGTACTCGCTCCTCACTGGAGTACACACTCTGCACTAGAGATCTCCCCACTCATTAGAGTGCTCCCTTCTCACTAGGGTACTCGCTCCTGACTAGAGTACTCCCTCTTCACTAGAATACTCCATCTTCACTAGAGTACTCGCTCCTCAGCAGAGTACTCCCTCCTCACTAGAGTACTCGTGCATCATTAGAGTACTCGATCCTTACTGGAGTACTCCCTCCTCACTACAGTACTCCCTCCTCAGTAGAGTACTCAATCCTCACTAGAGTAGTCCATCTTCACTAGAGTACTAGCTCCTCACTAGTGTCCTCCCTCCTCACTACAGTACTCACTCCTCACTAGAGTACACACTCATCACTACTGTACTCACTGCTCACTAGAGTACTCTCTCCTCGCTAGAGTACTCCCTCCTTACTAGAGTACTCCCACCTCACTAGAGTACTCCCTCCTCACTAGAGTACTCCATCCTCCCTAGAGCACGCCCTCCTCACTAGAGTACTCCCACCTCACTGGAGTACTTCCTCCTCACTAGAGTACTCCATCCTCACTAGAGCACTCCCTCCTCACTAAAGTGCTTGCTCCTCACTAGAGTACTCACTCCCCACTACTGTACTCCCTCCTCACTAGAGTACTCGCACAACACTAGAGTGTTCCATCCTCACTAGAGCACTCCCTCCTCAGTAGAGTACTCCATCCTCACTAGTGCACTCGCTCCTCATTAAAGTGCTTGCTCCTCACTAGAGTACTCACACCCCACTACTGTACCCCTTCCTCACTAGAGTACTCGCACAACACTAGAGTGTTCCATCCTCACTAGAGCACTCCCTCCTCACTAGAGTACTCCATCCTCACTAGTGTACTCCCACCTCACTAGAGTACTCCCTCCTCACTAGAGTACACGATCTTCACTAGAGTACTCGCTCCTCACTAGAGTACTCCCTCCTCACTAGAGTACTCGCTCCTCACTAGAGCACTCTCTCCTCAATGGAGTGCTCCCTCCTCACTAGAGTACTCACTCCTCACTAGAGTACTCCCTCCTCACTAGAGTTCTCCACCCTCGCTAGTGTACCCGCTCCTCACTAGAGTACGCCCTTCCCACTAGATTACTCCCTCCCCACTAGAGCACTCGCTCCTCACTAGAGTACTCGCTCCTCACTAGAGTACTCGCTCCTCACTGGAGTACACCCTCCACACTAGAGTACTCGATCCTCACTAGAGTGCCCCTCCTCACTAGAATACTCACTCCTCAGCAGAGTACTTGCTCCACACTAGAGTACGCCCTGCTCCCTGGATTACTCCCTACTCAGTAGAGTACACCCTCCACAATGGAGTACCCCCTCCTCACTAGAGTAATTGCTGCTCACTAGAGTACTCACTCCTTACTAGAGTACTCACTCCTCACTACAGTACTCGCTCCTAACTAGAGTACTCCCTTCTCACTTCAGTACTCCCTCCTCACTAGAGTACACCATCTTCACTAGAGTACTCGCTCCTCATTAGAGTACTCCCTACTCACTAGCGTACACCCTCCTCACTAGAGTACTCCCTCCTCACTAGAGTCCTACTTCCTCAATGGAGTACTCACTCCTCACTAGACTACTCACACCTTATTAGATTACTTGCTCCTCATTAGAGTACTCCCTCCTCACTAGAGTACTCGCTCCTCAGTAGGGAAATCGCTCCTCACTAGAGTACTCCCTTCACACTAGTGTACTCCCTCCACACTAGATTACTCCATCCACACCCCCTCCTCAGCAGAGTTCTCCCTCCTCATCAGAGTACTCCCTGCTCAGTAGAGTACTCCCTGCTCACTAGAGTACTCCATCCTCACTTGAGCACTCCATCCTCACTAGAGTGTTGGCTCCTCACTAGAGTACTCGCTCCTCACTAGAGTACTCGCTCCTCACTAGAGTGCTCCCTCCTCACTAGAGTACTCGCCCCTCAGTAGAGAACTCACTCCTCAGCAGAATACGCCCTCCCCATGAGAGTACTTCCTCCTCACTAGAGTACTCCCTCCTCACTAGAGTACTCGCTACTCACTAGAGCCCTACTTCCTAACTGGAGTACTCCCTCCTCACTAGAGTACTCACTCCTCACTAGAGTACTCCCTCCTCACTAGAATACTCCCTCCTCAATAGAATACTCCCTCCTCCGTGGAATATTCCTGCCACACTAGAGTACTCCCTCCACACTAGTGTACTCGCTCCTCACTACAGTACTCGCTCCTCACTTGAGTACTCGATCCTCACTAGAGTACTCGCTCCTCACTAGAGTACTCACTCCTCACTAGATCACTCCCTCCTCACTAGAGAACTCACTCCTCACTAGGGTACTCACACCTCACCAGAGCACTCCCTCCTCTCTAGAGAACTCACTCCGCACTAGAGTACACCCTCCTCACTAGAGTGCTCCATCCTCACTAGAGTACTCCATCCTCACTAGAGTTTTCGCTCCACACTAGAGTACTCGCTCCTCACTAGATTACTCGCTCCTCACTAGAGAACTCGCTCCTCATTAGAGAGCTCACTCCTCAGCAGAATACACCCTCCTCACAGGAGTACCTCCTCCTCACTAGAGTACTCCCTCCTCACTAGAGTACTCGCTACTCACTAGTGTCCTACTTCCTAACTAGAGTACTCCCTCCTCACTAGAGCACTCACTCCTCACTAGAGCACTCCCTCCTCACTAGAGAACTCACTCATCACTAGAGTACTCACTCCTCACTAGAGCACTCCCTCCACACTAGAGTATACCCTAGTCACGGGAGCTCTCCCTCCTCACTAGAGTACTCGCTCCTCACTGGAGTACACACTCTGCACTAGAGATCTCCCCACTCATTAGAGTGCTCCCTTCTCACTAGGGTACTCGCTCCTGACTAGAGCACTTCCTCTTCACTAGAATACTCCATCTTCACTAGAGTACTCGCTCCTCAGCAGAGTACTCCCTCCTCACTAGAGTACTCGCTCCTCACTTGAGTACACCCTCCTCACTAGTGTACTCACTCCTCACTAGAGTCCTACATCCTCACTAGAGCACTCACTCCTCACTAGAGTACTCGTGCATCATTAGAGTACTCGATCCTTACTGGAGTACTCCCTCCTCACTAGAATACTCCCTCCTCAATAGAATACTCCCTCCTCCGTGGAATATTCCTGCCACACTAGAGTACTCCCTCCACACTAGTGTACTCGCTCCTCACTACAGTACTCGCTCCTCACTTGAGTACTCGATCCTCACTAGAGTACTCGCTCCTCACTAGAGTACTCACTCCTCACTAGATCACTCCCTCCTCACTAGAGAACTCACTCCTCACTAGGGTACTCACACCTCACCAGAGCACTCCCTCCTCTCTAGAGAACTCACTCCGCACTAGAGTACACCCTCCTCACTCGAGTGCTCCATCCTCACTAGAGTACTCCATCCTCACTAGAGTTTTCGCTCCACACTAGAGTACTCGCTCCTCACTAGATTACTCGCTCCTCACTAGAGAACTCGCTCCTCATTAGAGAGCTCACTCCTCAGCAGAATACACCCTCCTCACAGGAGTACTTCCTCCTCAGTAGAGTACTCCCTCCTCACTAGCGTACTCGCTACTCACTAGAGTCCTACTTCCTAACTAGAGTACTCCCTCCTCACTAGAGCACTCACTCCTCACTAGAGCACTCCCTCCTCACTAGAGAACTCACTCATCACTAGAGTACTCACTCCTCACTAGAGCACTCCCTCCACACTAGAGTATACCCTAGTCACGGGAGCTCTCCCTCCTCACTAGAGTACTCGCTCCTCACTGGAGTACACACTCTGCACTAGAGATCTCCCCACTCATTAGAGTGCTCCCTTCTCACTAGGGTACTCGCTCCTGACTAGAGTACTCCCTCTTCACTAGAATACTCCATCTTCACTAGAGTACTCGCTCCTCAGCAGAGTACTCCCTCCTCACTAGAGTACTCGCTCCTCACTTGAGTACACCCTCCTCACTAGTGTACTCACTCCTCACTAGAGTCCTACATCCTCACTAGAGCACTCGCTCCTCACTAGAGTACTCGTGCATCATTAGAGTACTCGATCCTTACTGGAGTACTCCCTCCTCACTACAGTACTCCCTCCTCAGTAGAGTACTCAATCCTCACTAGAGTAGTCCATCTTCACTAGAGTACTAGCTCCTCACTAGTGTCCTCCCTCCTCACTACAGTACTCACTCCTCACTAGAGTACACACTCATCACTACTGTACTCACTGCTCACTAGAGTACTCTCTCCTCGCTAGAGTACTCCCTCCTTACTAGAGTACTCCCACCTCACTAGAGTACTCCCTCCTCACTAGAGTACTCCATCCTCCCTAGAGCACGCCCTCCTCACTAGAGTACTCCCACCTCACTGGAGTACTTCCTCCTCACTAGAGTACTCCATCCTCACTAGAGCACTCCCTCCTCACTAAAGTGCTTGCTCCTCACTAGAGTACTCACTCCCCACTACTGTACTCCCTCCTCACTAGAGTACTCGCACAACACTAGAGTGTTCCATCCTCACTAGAGCTCTCCCTCCTCAGTAGAGTACTCCATCCTCACTAGTGCACTCGCTCCTCATTAATGTGCTTGCTCCTCACTAGAGTACTCACACCCCACTACTGTACCCCTTCCTCACTAGAGTACTCGCACAACACTAGAGTGTTCCATCCTCACTAGAGCACTCCCTCCTCACTAGAGTACTCCATCCTCACTAGTGTACTCCCACCTCACTAGAGTACTCCCTCCTCACTAGAGTACACGATCTTCACTAGAGTACTCGCTCCTCACTAGAGTACTCCCTCCTCACTAGAGTACTCGCTCCTCACTAGAGCACTCTCTCCTCAATGGAGTGCTCCCTCCTCACTAGAGTACTCACTCCTCACTAGAGTACTCCCTCCTCACTAGAGTTCTCCACCCTCGCTAGTGTACCCGCTCCTCACTAGAGTATGCCCTTCCCACTAGATTACTCCCTCCCCACTAGAGCACTCGCTCCTCACTAGAGTACTCGCTCCTCACTAGAGTACTCGCTCCTCACTGGAGTACACCCTCCACACTAGAGTACTCGATCCTCACTAGAGTGCCCCTCCTCACTAGAATACTCACTCCTCAGCAGAGTACTTGCTCCACACTAGAGTACGCCCTGCTCCCTGGATTACTCCCTACTCAGTAGAGTACACCCTCCACAATGGAGTACCCCCTCCTCACTAGAGTAATTGCTGCTCACTAGAGTACTCACTCCTTACTAGAGTACTCACTCCTCACTACAGTACTCGCTCCTAACTAGAGTACTCCCTTCTCACTTCAGTACTCCCTCCTCACTAGAGTACACCATCTTCACTAGAGTACTCGCTCCTCATTAGAGTACTCCCTACTCACTAGCGTACACCCTCCTCACTAGAGTACTCCCTCCTCACTAGAGTCCTACTTCCTCAATGGAGTACTCACTCCTCACTAGACTACTCACACCTTATTAGATTACTTGCTCCTCATTAGAGTACTCCCTCCTCACTAGAGTACTCGCTCCTCAGTAGGGAAATCGCTCCTCACTAGAGTACTCCCTTCACACTAGTGTACTCCCTCCACACTAGATTACTCCATCCACACCCCCTCCTCAGCAGAGTTCTCCCTCCTCATCAGAGTACTCCCTGCTCAGTAGAGTACTCCCTGCTCACTAGAGTACTCCATCCTCACTTGAGCACTCCATCCTCACTAGAGTGTTGGCTCCTCACTAGAGTACTCGCTCCTCACTAGAGTACTCGCTCCTCACTAGAGTGCTCCCTCCTCACTAGAGTACTCGCCCCTCAGTAGAGAACTCACTCCTCAGCAGAATACGCCCTCCCCATGAGAGTACTTCCTCCTCACTAGAGTACTCCCTCCTCACTAGAGTACTCGCTACTCACTAGAGCCCTACTTCCTAACTGGAGTACTCCCTCCTCACTAGAGTACTCACTCCTCACTAGAGTACTCCCTCCTCACTAGAATACTCCCTCCTCAATAGAATACTCCCTCCTCCGTGGAATATTCCTGCCACACTAGAGTACTCCCTCCACACTAGTGTACTCGCTCCTCACTACAGTACTCGCTCCTCACTTGAGTACTCGATCCTCACTAGAGTACTCGCTCCTCACTAGAGTACTCACTCCTCACTAGATCACTCCCTCCTCACTAGAGAACTCACTCCTCACTAGGGTACTCACACCTCACCAGAGCACTCCCTCCTCTCTAGAGAACTCACTCCGCACTAGAGTACACCCTCCTCACTAGAGTGCTCCATCCTCACTAGAGTACTCCATCCTCACTAGAGTTTTTGCTCCACACTAGAGTACTCGCTCCTCACTAGATTACTCGCTCCTCACTAGAGAACTCGCTCCTCATTAGAGAGCTCACTCCTCAGCAGAATACACCCTCCTCACAGGAGTACCTCCTCCTCACTAGAGTACTCCCTCCTCACTAGAGTACTCGCTACTCACTAGTGTCCTACTTCCTAACTAGAGTACTCCCTCCTCACTAGAGCACTCACTCCTCACTAGAGCACTCCCTCCTCACTAGAGAACTCACTCATCACTAGAGTACTCACTCCTCACTAGAGCACTCCCTCCACACTAGAGTATACCCTAGTCACGGGAGCTCTCCCTCCTCACTAGAGTACTCGCTCCTCACTGGAGTACACACTCTGCACTAGAGATCTCCCCACTCATTAGAGTGCTCCCTTCTCACGAGGGTACTCGCTCCTGACTAGAGCACTTCCTCTTCACTAGAATACTCCATCTTCACTAGAGTACTCGCTCCTCAGCAGAGTACTCCCTCCTCACTAGAGTACTCGCTCCTCACTTGAGTACACCCTCCTCACTAGTGTACTCACTCCTCACTAGAGTCCTACATCCTCACTAGAGCACTCACTCCTCACTAGAGTACTCGTGCATCATTAGAGTACTCGATCCTTACTGGAGTACTCCCTCCTCACTAGAATACACCCTCCTCAATAGAATACTCCCTCCTCCGTGGAATATTCCTGCCACACTAGAGTACTCCCTCCACACTAGTGTACTCGCTCCTCACTACAGTACTCGCTCCTCACTTGAGTACTCGATCCTCACTAGAGTACTCGCTCCTCACTAGAGTACTCACTCCTCACTAGATCACTCCCTCCTCACTAGAGAACTCACTCCTCACTAGGGTACTCACACCTCACCAGAGCACTCCCTCCTCTCTAGAGAACTCACTCTGCACTAGAGTACACCCTCCTCACTCGAGTGCTCCATCCTCACTAGAGTACTCCATCCTCACTAGAGTTTTCGCTCCACACTAGAGTACTCGCTCCTCACTAGATTACTCGCTCCTCACTAGAGAACTCGCTCCTCATTAGAGAGCTCACTCCTCAGCAGAATACACCCTCCTCACAGGAGTACTTCCTCCTCACTAGAGTACTCCCTCCTCACTAGCGTACTCGCTACTCACTAGAGTCCTACTTCCTAACTAGAGTACTCCCTCCTCACTAGAGCACTCACTCCTCACTAGAGCACTCCCTCCTCACTAGAGAACTCACTCATCACTAGAGTACTCACTCCTCACTAGAGCACTCCCTCCACACTAGAGTATACCCTAGTCACGGGAGCTCTCCCTCCTCACTAGAGTACTCGCTTCTCACTGGAGTACACACTCTGCACTAGAGATCTCCCCACTCATTAGAGTGCTCCCTTCTCACTAGGGTACTCGCTCCTGACTAGAGTACTCCCTCTTCACTAGAATACTCCATCTTCACTAGAGTACTCGCTCCTCAGCAGAGTACTCCCTCCTCACTAGAGTACTCGCTCCTCACTTGAGTACACCCTCCTCACTAGTGTACTCACTCCTCACTAGAGTCCTACATCCTCACTAGAGCACTCACTCCTCACTAGAGTACTCGTGCATCATTAGAGTACTCGATCCTTACTGGAGTACTCCCTCCTCACTACAGTACTCCCTCCTCAGTAGAGTACTCAATCCTCACTAGAGTAGTCCATCTTCACTAGAGTACTAGCTCCTCACTAGTGTCCTCCCTCCTCACTACAGTACTCACTCCTCACTAGAGTACACACTCATCACTACTGTACTCACTGCTCACTAGAGTACTCTCTCCTCGCTAGAGTACTCCCTCCTTACTAGAGTACTCCCACCTCACTAGAGTACTCCCTCCTCACTAGAGTACTCCATCCTCCCTAGAGCACGCCCTCCTCACTAGAGTACTCCCACCTCACTGGAGTACTTCCTCCTCACTAGAGTACTCCATCCTCACTAGAGCACTCCCTCCTCACTAAAGTGCTTGCTCCTCACTAGAGTACTCACTCCCCACTACTGTACTCCCTCCTCACTAGAGTACTCGCACAACACTAGAGTGTTCCATCCTCACTAGAGCACTCCCTCCTCAGTAGAGTACTCCATCCTCACTAGTGCACTCGCTCCTCATTAAAGTGCTTGCTCCTCACTAGAGTACTCACACCCCACTACTGTACCCCTTCCTCACTAGAGTACTCGCACAACACTAGAGTGTTCCATCCTCACTAGAGCACTCCCTCCTCACTAGAGTACTCCATCCTCACTAGTGTACTCCCACCTCACTAGAGTACTCCCTCCTCACTAGAGTACACGATCTTCACTAGAGTACTCGCTCCTCACTAGAGTACTCCCTCCTCACTAGAGTACTCGCTCCTCACTAGAGCACTCTCTCCTCAATGGAGTGCTCCCTCCTCACTAGAGTACTCACTCCTCACTAGAGTACTCCCTCCTCACTAGAGTTCTCCATCCTCACTAGTGTACTCCCACCTCACTAGAGTACTCCCTCCTCACTAGAGTACACGATCTTCACTAGAGTACTCGCTCCTCACTAGAGTACTCCCTCCTCACTAGAGTACTCGCTCCTCACTAGAGCACTCTCTCCTCAATGGAGTGCTCCCTCCTCACTAGAGTACTCACTCCTCACTAGAGTACTCCCTCCTCACTAGAGTTCTCCACCCTCGCTAGTGTACCCGCTCCTCACTAGAGTACGCCCTTCCCACTAGATTACTCCCTCCCCACTAGAGCACTCGCTCCTCACTAGAGTACTCGCTCCTCACTAGAGTACTCGCTCCTCACTGGAGTACACCCTCCACACTAGAGTACTCGATCCTCACTAGAGTGCCCCTCCTCACTAGAATACTCACTCCTCAGCAGAGTACTTGCTCCACACTAGAGTACGCCCTGCTCCCTGGATTACTCCCTACTCAGTAGAGTACACCCTCCACAATGGAGTACCCCCTCCTCACTAGAGTAATTGCTGCTCACTAGAGTACTCACTCCTTACTAGAGTACTCACTCCTCACTACAGTACTCGCTCCTAACTAGAGTACTCCCTTCTCACTTCAGTACTCCCTCCTCACTAGAGTACACCATCTTCACTAGAGTACTCGCTCCTCATTAGAGTACTCCCTACTCACTAGCGTACACCCTCCTCACTAGAGTACTCCCTCCTCACTAGAGTCCTACTTCCTCAATGGAGTACTCACTCCTCACTAGACTACTCACACCTTATTAGATTACTTGCTCCTCATTAGAGTACTCCCTCCTCACTAGAGTACTCGCTCCTCAGTAGGGAAATCGCTCCTCACTAGAGTACTCCCTTCACACTAGTGTACTCCCTCCACACTAGATTACTCCATCCACACCCCCTCCTCAGCAGAGTTCTCCCTCCTCATCAGAGTACTCCCTGCTCAGTAGAGTACTCCCTGCTCACTAGAGTACTCCATCCTCACTTGAGCACTCCATCCTCACTAGAGTACTCGCCCCTCAGTAGAGAACTCACTCCTCAGCAGAATACGCCCTCCCCATGAGAGTACTTCCTCCTCACTAGAGTACTCCCTCCTCACTAGAGTACTCGCTACTCACTAGAGCCCTACTTCCTAACTGGAGTACTCCCTCCTCACTAGAGTACTCACTCCTCACTAGAGTACTCCCTCCTCACTAGAATACTCCCTCCTCAATAGAATACTCCCTCCTCCGTGGAATATTCCTGCCACACTAGAGTACTCCCTCCACACTAGTGTACTCGCTCCTCACTACAGTACTCGCTCCTCACTTGAGTACTCGATCCTCACTAGAGTACTCGCTCCTCACTAGAGTACTCACTCCTCACTAGATCACTCCCTCCTCACTAGAGAACTCACTCCTCACTAGGGTACTCACACCTCACCAGAGCACTCCCTCCTCTCTAGAGAACTCACTCCGCACTAGAGTACACCCTCCTCACTCGAGTGCTCCATCCTCACTAGAGTACTCCATCCTCACTAGAGTTTTCGCTCCACACTAGAGTACTCGCTCCTCACTAGATTACTCGCTCCTCACTAGAGAACTCGCTCCTCATTAGAGAGCTCACTCCTCAGCAGAATACACCCTCCTCACAGGAGTACCTCCTCCTCACTAGAGTACTCCCTCCTCACTAGAGTACTCGCTACTCACTAGTGTCCTACTTCCTAACTAGAGTACTCCCTCCTCACTAGAGCACTCACTCCTCACTAGAGCACTCCCTCCTCACTAGAGAACTCACTCATCACTAGAGTACTCACTCCTCACTAGAGCACTCCCTCCACACTAGAGTATACCCTAGTCACGGGAGCTCTCCCTCCTCACTAGAGTACTCGCTCCTCACTGGAGTACACACTCTGCACTAGAGATCTCCCCACTCATTAGAGTGCTCCCTTCTCACTAGGGTACTCGCTCCTGACTAGAGCACTTCCTCTTCACTAGAATACTCCATCTTCACTAGAGTACTCGCTCCTCAGCAGAGTACTCCCTCCTCACTAGAGTACTCGCTCCTCACTTGAGTACACCCTCCTCACTAGTGTACTCACTCCTCACTAGAGTCCTACATCCTCACTAGAGCACTCACTCCTCACTAGAGTACTCGTGCATCATTAGAGTACTCGATCCTTACTGGAGTACTCCCTCCTCACTAGAATACTCCCTCCTCAATAGAATACTCCCTCCTCCATGGAATATTCCTGCCACACTAGAGTACTCCCTCCACACTAGTGTACTCGCTCCTCACTACAGTACTCGCTCCTCACTTGAGTACTCGATCCTCACTAGAGTACTCGCTCCTCACTAGAGTACTCACTCCTCACTAGATCACTCCCTCCTCACTAGAGAACTCACTCCTCACTAGGGTACTCACACCTCACCAGAGCACTCCCTCCTCTCTAGAGAACTCACTCCGCACTAGAGTACACCCTCCTCACTCGAGTGCTCCATCCTCACTAGAGTACTCCATCCTCACTAGAGTTTTCGCTCCACACTAGAGTACTCGCTCCTCACTAGATTACTCGCTCCTCACTAGAGAACTCGCTCCTCATTAGAGAGCTCACTCCTCAGCAGAATACACCCTCCTCACAGGAGTACTTCCTCCTCACTAGAGTACTCCCTCCTCACTAGCGTACTCGCTACTCACTAGAGTCCTACTTCCTAACTAGAGTACTCCCTCCTCACTAGAGCACTCACTCCTCACTAGAGCACTCCCTCCTCACTAGAGAACTCACTCATCACTAGAGTACTCACTCCTCACTAGAGCACTCCCTCCACACTAGAGTATACCCTAGTCACGGGAGCTCTCCCTCCTCACTAGAGTACTCGCTCCTCACTGGAGTACACACTCTGCACTAGAGATCTCCCCACTCATTAGAGTGCTCCCTTCTCACTAGGGTACTCGCTCCTCAGCAGAGTACTCCCTCCTCACTAGAGTACTCGCTCCTCACTTGAGTACACCCTCCTCACTAGTGTACTCACTCCTCACTAGAGTCCTACATCCTCACTAGAGCACTCACTCCTCACTAGAGTACTCGTGCATCATTAGAGTACTCGATCCTTACTGGAGTACTCCCTCCTCACTACAGTACTCCCTCCTCAGTAGAGTACTCAATCCTCACTAGAGTAGTCCATCTTCACTAGAGTACTAGCTCCTCACTAGTGTCCTCCCTCCTCACTACAGTACTCACTCCTCACTAGAGTACACACTCATCACTACTGTACTCACTGCTCACTAGAGTACTCTCTCCTCGCTAGAGTACTCCCTCCTTACTAGAGTACTCCCACCTCACTAGAGTACTCCCTCCTCACTAGAGTACTCCATCCTCCCTAGAGCACGCCCTCCTCACTAGAGTACTCCCACCTCACTGGAGTACTTCCTCCTCACTAGAGTACTCCATCCTCACTAGAGCACTCCCTCCTCACTAAAGTGCTTGCTCCTCACTAGAGTACTCACTCCCCACTACTGTACTCCCTCCTCACTAGAGTACTCGCACAACACTAGAGTGTTCCATCCTCACTAGAGCACTCCCTCCTCAGTAGAGTACTCCATCCTCACTAGTGCACTCGCTCCTCATTAAAGTGCTTGCTCCTCACTAGAGTACTCACACCCCACTACTGTACCCCTTCCTCACTAGAGTACTCGCACAACACTAGAGTGTTCCATCCTCACTAGAGCACTCCCTCCTCACTAGAGTACTCCATCCTCACTAGTGTACTCCCACCTCACTAGAGTACTCCCTCCTCACTAGAGTACACGATCTTCACTAGAGTACTCGCTCCTCACTAGAGTACTCCCTCCTCACTAGAGTACTCGCTCCTCACTAGAGCACTCTCTCCTCAATGGAGTGCTCCCTCCTCACTAGAGTACTCACTCCTCACTAGAGTACTCCCTCCTCACTAGAGTTCTCCACCCTCGCTAGTGTACCCGCTCCTCACTAGAGTACGCCCTTCCCACTAGATTACTCCCTCCCCACTAGAGCACTCGCTCCTCACTAGAGTACTCGCTCCTCACTAGAGTACTCGCTCCTCACTGGAGTACACCCTCCACACTAGAGTACTCGATCCTCACTAGAGTGCCCCTCCTCACTAGAATACTCACTCCTCAGCAGAGTACTTGCTCCACACTAGAGTACGCCCTGCTCCCTGGATTACTCCCTACTCAGTAGAGTACACCCTCCACAATGGAGTACCCCCTCCTCACTAGAGTAATTGCTGCTCACTAGAGTACTCACTCCTTACTAGAGTACTCACTCCTCACTACAGTACTCGCTCCTAACTAGAGTACTCCCTTCTCACTTCAGTACTCCCTCCTCACTAGAGTACACCATCTTCACTAGAGTACTCGCTCCTCATTAGAGTACTCCCTACTCACTAGCGTACACCCTCCTCACTAGAGTACTCCCTCCTCACTAGAGTCCTACTTCCTCAATGGAGTACTCACTCCTCACTAGACTACTCACACCTTATTAGATTACTTGCTCCTCATTAGAGTACTCCCTCCTCACTAGAGTACTCGCTCCTCAGTAGGGAAATCGCTCCTCACTAGAGTACTCCCTTCACACTAGTGTACTCCCTCCACACTAGATTACTCCATCCACACCCCCTCCTCAGCAGAGTTCTCCCTCCTCATCAGAGTACTCCCTACTCAGTAGAGTACTCCCTGCTCACTAGAGTACTCCATCCTCACTTGAGCACTCCATCCTCACTAGAGTGTTGGCTCCTCACTAGAGTACTCGCTCCTCACTAGAGTACTCGCTCCTCACTAGAGTGCTCCCTCCTCACTAGAGTACTCGCCCCTCAGTAGAGAACTCATTCCTCAGCAGAATACGCCCTCCCCATGAGAGTACTTCCTCCTCACTAGAGTACTCCCTCCTCACTAGAGTACTCGCTACTCACTAGAGCCCTACTTCCTAACTGGAGTACTCCCTCCTCACTAGAGTACTCACTCCTCACTAGAGTACTCCCTCCTCACTAGAATACTCCCTCCTCAATAGAATACTCCCTCCTCCGTGGAATATTCCTGCCACACTAGAGTACTCCCTCCACACTAGTGTACTCGCTCCTCACTACAGTACTCGCTCCTCACTTGAGTACTCGATCCTCACTAGAGTACTCGCTCCTCACTAGATCACTCCCTCCTCACTAGAGAACTCACTCCTCACTAGGGTACTCACACCTCACCAGAGCACTCCCTCCTCTCTAGAGAACTCACTCCGCACTAGAGTACACCCTCCTCACTAGAGTGCTCCATCCTCACTAGAGTACTCCATCCTCACTAGAGTTTTCGCTCCACACTAGAGTACTCGCTCCTCACTAGATTACTCGCTCCTCACTAGAGAACTCGCTCCTCATTAGAGAGCTCACTCCTCAGCAGAATACACCCTCCTCACAGGAGTACCTCCTCCTCACTAGAGTACTCCCTCCTCACTAGAGTACTCGCTACTCACTAGTGTCCTACTTCCTAACTAGAGTACTCCCTCCTCACTAGAGCACTCACTCCTCACTAGAGCACTCCCTCCTCACTAGAGAACTCACTCATCACTAGAGTACTCACTCCTCACTAGAGCACTCCCTCCACACTAGAGTATACCCTAGTCACGGGAGCTCTCCCTCCTCACTAGAGTACTCGCTCCTCACTGGAGTACACACTCTGCACTAGAGATCTCCCCACTCATTAGAGTGCTCCCTTCTCACTAGGGTACTCGCTCCTGACTAGAGCACTTCCTCTTCACTAGAATACTCCATCTTCACTAGAGTACTCGCTCCTCAGCAGAGTACTCCCTCCTCACTAGAGTACTCGCTCCTCACTTGAGTACACCCTCCTCACTAGTGTACTCACTCCTCATTAGAGTCCTACATCCTCACTAGAGCACTCACTCCTCACTAGAGTACTCGTGCATCATTAGAGTACTCGATCCTTACTGGAGTACTCCCTCCTCACTACAGTACTCCCTCCTCAGTAGAGTACTCAATCCTCACTAGAGTAGTCCATCTTCACTAGAGTACTAGCTCCTCACTAGTGTCCTCCCTCCTCACTAGAGTACTCACTCCTCACTAGAGTACACACTCATCACTACTGTACTCACTGCTCACTAGAGTACTCTCTCCTCGCTAGAGTACTCCCTCC
This sequence comes from Somniosus microcephalus, assembly GCF_052327205.1. Taxonomy (NCBI): domain Eukaryota; kingdom Metazoa; phylum Chordata; class Chondrichthyes; order Squaliformes; family Somniosidae; genus Somniosus; species Somniosus microcephalus. Next base: position 49,104,106 of record NC_140995.1, read on the forward strand.
TTACTAGAGTAATCCCACCTCACTAGAGTACTCCCTCCTCACTAGAGTACTCCATTCTCCCTAGAGCACGCCCTCCTCACTAGAGTACTCCCACCTCACTGGAGTACTTCCTCCTCACTAGAGTACTCCATCCTCACTAGAGCACTCCCTCCTCACTAAAGTGCTTGCTCCTCACTAGAGTACTCACTTCCCACTACTGTACTCCCTCCTCACTAGAGTACTCCCTCCTCACTAGAGTACTCCATCCTCACTAGTGTACTCCCACCTCACTAGAGTACACCCTCCTCACTCGAGTACACCATCTTCACCAGAGTACTCGCTCCTCACTAGAGTACTCCCTCCTCACTAGAGTACTCGCTCATCACTAGAGCACTCTCTCCTCAATGGAGTGCTCCCTCCTCACTAGAGTACTCACTCCTCACTAGAGTACTCCCTCCTCACTAGAGTTCTCCACCCTCGCTAGTGTACCCGCTCCTCACTAGAGTACGCCCTTCCCACTAGATTACTCCCTCCCCACTAGAGCACTCGCTCCTCACTAGAGTACTCGCTCCTCACTAGAGTACTCGCTCCTCACTGGAGTACACCCTCCACGCTAGAGTACTCGATCCTCACTAGAGTGCCCCTCCTCACTGGAGTACTCACTCCTCAGCAGAGTACTTGCTCCACACTAGAGTACGCCCTGCTCCCTAGATTACTCCCTACTCAGTAGAGTACACCCTCCACAATGGAGTACCCCCTCCTCACTAGAGTAATTGCTGCTCACTAGTGTACTCACTCCTTACTAGAGTACTCACTCCTCACTACAGTACTCGCTCCTAACTAGAGTACTCCCTTCTCACTTCAGTACTCCCTCCTCACTAGAGTACACCATCTTCACTAGAGTACTCGCTCCTCACTAGAGTACTCCCTACTCACTAGCGTACACCCACCTCACTAGAGTACTCCCTCCTCACTAGAGTCCTACTTCCTCAATGGAGTACTCACTCCTCACTAGACTACTCACACCTTATTAGATTACTTGCTCCTCATTAGAGTACTCCCTCCTCACTAGAGTACTCGCTCCTCACTAGAGAAATCGCTCCTCACTAGAGTACTCCCTTCACACTAGAGTACTCCCTCCACACTAGGTTACTCCATCCACACCCCCTCCTCAGCTGAGTTCTCCCTCCTCATCAGAGTACTCCCTGCTCAGTAGAGTACACCCTGTTCACTAGAGTACTCCATCCTCACTTGAGTACTCCATCCTCACTAGAGTGTTTGCTCCTCACTAGAGCACTCGCTCCTCACTAGAGTACTCGCTCCTCACTAGAGTGCTCCCTCCTCACTAGAGTACTCGCCCCTCAGTAGAGAACTCACTCCTCAGCAGCATACGCCCTCCTCACGAGAGTGCTTCCTCCTCACTAGAGTACTCCCTCCTCACTAGAATACTCGCTACTCACTAGAGTCCTACTTCCTACCTGGAGTACTCCCTCCTCACTAGAGTACTCACTCCTCACTAGAGTACTCCCTCCTCACTAGAATACTCCCTCCTCAATAGAATACTCCCTCCTCCGTAGAATATTCCTGCCACACTAGAGTACTCCCTCCACACTGGTGTACTCACTCCTCACTACAGTACTCACTCCTCACTAGAGTACTCGATCCTCACTAGAGTACTCGCTCCGCACTAGAGTTCTCACTCCTCACTAGAGCACTCCCTCCTCACTAGAGAACTCACTCCTCACTAGAGTACACCCTCCACACTAGAGTACTCGCTCCTCACTAGCGTACTCGCTCCTCACTAGAGTATTCGCTCCTCATTAGAGAACTCACTCCTCAGCAGAATACGCCCTCCTCACATGAGTACATCCTCCTCACTAGAGTACACCCTCCTCACTTGCATACTCGCTACTCACTAGAGTCCTAATTCCTAACTAGAGTACTCCCTCCTCACTAGAGCACTCACTCCTCACTAGAGCACTCCCTCCTCACTAGAGAACTCACTCATCACTAGAGTACTCACTCCTCACTAGAGCACTCCCTCCACACTAGAGTATACCCTAGTCATGGGAGCTCTCCCTCCTCACTAGAGTACTCGCTCCTCACTGGAGTACACACTCTGCACTAGAGATCTCCCCACTCATTAGAGTGCTCCCTTCTCACTAGGGTACTCGCTCCTGACTAGAGTACTCCCTCTTCACTAGAATACTCCATCTTCACTAGAGTACTCGCTCCTCAGCAGAGTACTCCCTCCTCACTAGAGTACTTGCTCCTCACTTGAGTACACCCTACTCACTAGTGTACTCGCTCCTCACTAGAGTCCTACATCCTCACTAGAGCACTCACTCCTCACTAGAGTACTCGTGCATCATTAGAGTACTCGATCCTTACTGGAGTACTCCCTCCTCACTACAGTACTCCCTACTGAGTAGAGTACACAATCCTCACTAGAGTAGTCCATCCTCACTAGAGTACTAGCTCCTCACTAGAGTCCTCCCTCCTCACTAGAGTACTCACTCCTCACTAGAGTACACACTCATCACTACTGTACTCACTGCTCACTAGAGTACTCTCTCCTCGGTAGAGTACTCCCTCCTTACTAGAGTACTCCCACCTCACTAGAGTACTCCCTCCTCACTAGAGTACTACATCCTCCCTAGAGTACTTCATCCTCACTAGACCACTCCCACCTCACTAAAGTGCTTGCTCCTCACTAGAGTACTCACTCCCCACTACTGTACTACCTCCTCACTAGAGTACTCACTCAACACTAGAGTATTCCATCCTCACTAGAGCACTCCCTCCTAACTAGAGTACTCCATCCTCACTAGTGTACTCCCTCCTCACTAGGGTACTCCCTCCTCACTAGAGTACACCATCTGCACTAGAGTACTCGCTCCTCACTAGAGTACTCCCTCTTCACTAGATTACTCGCTCCTCACTAGAGCACTCTCTCCTCAATGGAGTAATCCCTCCTCACTAGAGTACTCACTCCTCACTAGAGTACTCCCTCCTCACTAAAACACTCCCTCCTCACTAGAATACTCCCACCTCCCTAGAATACTCCTTCCGCACTAGAGTACTCCCACCACACTAGTGCACTCTCTCCTCACTAGAGTACTCCCTCCTCACTAGAGTTCTCCCTCCTCACTAGAGTACTCACACCTCACTAGAGTCCTACTTCCTCACTAGAGCACTCACTCCTCACTAGAGTACTCGCACCTCATTAGAGTACTTGCTCCTCACTAGAGTACTCCCTCCCCACTGGAGCATTCACTCCTCACTAGTGTACTGCCTCCTCACTAGAGTACTCGCTCATCATTAGAGAATTTGCTCCTCAGCAGAGTACTCCCTCCTCATGAGAGTACTCCCTCCTCTCTAGAGAATTCTCTCCTCACTAGAGTACTCACTACTCACTAGCGTACTCCCTCCTCTCTGGCGTACTCCCTCCTCACTAGTGTACTCACTCCTCACTAGAGTACTCATTCTTCTACAGAGTACTCCCTCCTCACTAGAGTAGTCCCTTCTTACTAAAGTTCTCCAACCTCACTAGAGTAGTCCCTCCTCACTAGAGTACTCCCTCCTCATTAGAATACTCCCTCCTCACGAGAGTACTCCATCCTCACTAGAGTACTCCCTCCTCACTAGAGTACTCGCTCCTCACCAGAATACCCCCTCCTCACTTGATTACTCCCTCCTTACTAGAGTACTCCCTCCTCACTAGAGTACTCACTCCTCACTAGGGTACTCCATCCTCACTAGAGCACTCCCTCCTCACTGGAGTAGTCCATCCTCACTAGTGTACTCGCTCCTCACTAGAGTACTCCCTTCTCACTAGAGTACTCCCTCCTCACTAGAGTACTCGCTCCTCACCAGAATACCCCCTCCTCACTTGATTACTCCCTCCTTACTAGAGTACTCCCTCCTCACTAGAGTACTCACTCCTCACTAGGGTACTCCCTCCTCTCTAGAGCACTCCCTCCTCACTAGTATACACCCTCTTCACTAGAATACTCCCTCCTCACTAGACTACTCACTCCGCATTAGGGAACTCGCTCCTCAGCAGAGTACTCCCTTCTCACGAGAGTACTTCCTCCTCACTAGAGTACACTCTCCTCCACAGCGTTCTCCGTCCTCTCTAGAGTACTCTCTCCTCATTAGAGTACTCACTCCTCACTAGCGTACTCCCTTCTCTCTAGCATACTCCCTCCTCACTAGTGTACTCTCCCCTCACTAGAGTACTCATTTTTCAGCAGAGTTTTCCCTCCTCACTAGAGTAGCCCCTCCTTACTAGAGTACTCCAACCTCACTAGAGTACTCACTCCTCACTAGAGTACTCACTGATCACTAGAATACTCCTTCCTCACTAGAGTACTCTCTCCTCACTAGAGTACTCCCTCCTCACTAGAGTACTCGCTCCTCACTAGAATACCCCCTCCTCACGAGAGTACTCCATCCTCACTAGAATACTCGTTGCTCAGCAGAGTACACCCTCCTCACTAGAATACTCCCTCCTCACTAGAGTACTCCCTCTAGAGTACTCGCTACACACTAGCATGCTCCCTCCTCACCAGAGTATTCCCTCCTCACTAGAGTACTCACTCCTCTGCAGCGTACTTGCTACACATTAGAGTACTCCCTGCTTCCTAGATTACTCCCTACTCACTAGAGTACACCCTCCTCACCAGGGTACTCACTCCTCACTAGAGACCTACTTCCTCACTAGAGTACTCACTCCTCACTACAGTACTCGCACCTCATTAGAGTACTTGCTCCTCACTAGAGTACTCCTTCCTCACTAGAGTACTCGCTCCTCATTAGAGTAATCGCTCCTCACTAGAGTACTCCCTCCTCACTTTCGAACTCCATCCTCACTAGAGTACAAGCTCCTCATTAGAGTACTCCCTCCTCACTAGAATACTCACTCCTCAATAGAGTGCTCGCTCCTCACTAGAGTGCTCGCTCCCCACTAGATTACTCCCTTCTTACTAGTGTACCCGCTCCTCACTAGAGTACTCCCTCCTCACTAGAGTATACGCTTCTCACTAGTGTACTCTCTCCTCACTAGAGTACTCCTTCTTCACTACAATACTGCCTCCGGACTACAGTACACCCTCCCTACTGGAGCACTCACTCCTCACTAGTGTACTCCCTCGTCACTAGAGTACTCGCTCATCATTAGCGTACTCCCTTCTCACTAGTGTACTCACTCCTCACTAGAGTACTCATTCTTCTACAGATTACTCCCTCCTCACGAGTGTACTCACTCCTCACGAGAGTACTCATTCTTCTACAGCGTACTCCCTCCTCACTAGTGCACTCACTCCTCACTAGAGTACTCATTCTTCTACAAAGTACTCCCTCCTCACTAGTGTACTCACTCCTCACTAGTGTACTCATTCTTCTACAGCATACTCCCTCCTCACTAGTGTACTCACTCCTCACTAGAGTACTCATTCTTCTACAGCGTACTCCCTCCTCACTAGTGTACTCACTCCTCACTAGAGTACTCATTCTTCTACAGAGTACTCCCTCCTCAGTAGAGTAGTCCCTTCTTACTAGAGTACTCCAACCTCACTAGAGTACTCACTCATCAGTAGAGTACTCCCTCCTCACTAGAGTACTCCCTCATCACTAGAGTACTCTCTCCTCACTAGAATACCCCTCCTCACGAGAGTACTCCATCCTCACTAGAGTACTCCCTCCTCACGAGAATACTCATTCCTCATCAGAGTACTCCCTCCTCACTAGAGTACTTGCTCCTCACTAGACCACTGCCTCCTCACTAGATTCCTCCCTCCTTACTAGAGTACTCCCTCCTCAGCAGAGTACTCCCTCCTCACTAGAGTACTCGCTCCTCACTAGTGTACTCCCTCCTCACTAGAGTGCTCGGTCCTCACGAGAGTACTCGCTCCTCACTCAAGTACGCACTCCTCACTAGAGTACTCACTCCTTGCTAGAGTACTCGCTCCCCACTAGAATACTCCCTCCTCACTACTCACTCATCACTTGAGTACTCGCTCCTCACTAGAGTACTCACTCCTCACTAGAGTACTCTCTCCTCACTAGAATACCCCCTCGTCACAAGAGTACTCCATCCTCACTAGTGTACTCCATCCGAACTAGAGTACTCCCTCCTCACTAGAATACTCATTCCTCAGCAGAGTACTCCCTCCTCCCTAGAGCACTCCCTCCTCACTAGAGTACTCCACCCTCACAAGTGTACTCGCTCCTCAGTAGAGTACTCGCTCCTCACTAGTGTACGCCCTTCCCACTAGATTACTCCCTCCTCACTAGAGTTCTCGCTCCTCACTAGAGTACTCACTCCTCACTAGAGTACTCGCTCCTCACTAGAGTGCTTGCTCCCCATTACAGTACTCCCTCCTAACTAGGGTACTCGCTCCCCACGAGTGTACTCGCTCCTCACTAGAGTACACCCTCCTCAGCAGAGTGCTCCCTCCTCACCAGAGTACTCCCTGCTCAGTAGAGTACTCCCTGCTCACTAAAGTACTCCATCCTCACTAGAGTACTCCATCCTCACTAGAGTGTTCACTCCTCACTAGAGAACTCGCTCCTCACTAGAGTACTCGCTCCTCACTAGAATGCTCCCTCCTCACAAGAATACACTCTCCTCCCTAGAATACTCCTTCCACACTAGTGTACTCGCTCCTCACTAGAGTACTCCCTCCTCACTAGAGTACTCGCTCCTCACTACAGTACTGGGTCCTTACTAGAGTACTCACTCCTCACTAGAGTACTCACTCCTCACTAGAGCACTACCTCCTCACTAAAGAACTCACTCCTCACTAGAGTACTCCCTCCTTATTAGAATACACCCTCCTCCCTAGAATACTCCCTCCACACTACTGTACTTGCACCTCACTAGAGTGCTCCCACCTCACTAGAGTACTTGCTCCTCACTACAGTACTCGTTCCTTACTATAGTGCTCACTCCTCACTAGAGTACTACCTCCTCACTAAAGAACTCACTCCTCACTAGAGTACTCCCTCCTCATTAGAGTGCTCGCTCCTCACTAGAGTACTCGCTCCTCACTAGAGTGCTCGCTCCCCACTACAGTACTTGCTCCTCACTAGAGTACTCGCTCCCCACAAAAGTACTCCATCCGCACTAGAGCAATCACTCCTCACTAGAGTACTCCCTCCTCACTATAGTGCTCGCTCCTCACTAGAGTACTCGCTCCTCACTAGAGTACACACTCCTCACTAGAGTACTCCCTCCTCACTAGAGTACAACCTCCGCACTAGAGTACTCACTCCTCACTAGAGTATTCCCTCCTCACTAGAATATTCGCTCCTCACTAGAGACTCCCCATGTCACCAGAGTACCCCCTCCTCACAAGAGTAATTGCTGCTCACTAGAATACTCACTCCTCACTAGAGTACTCGCTACTCACTAGAGTACTCCCTCCTCACTAGAGTACTCCCTCCTTACTAGAGTACTACTTCCTCACTAGAGTACTCACTCCTCACTAGATTACTCCCTCCTCACTAGAGTACTCCCTCCTCACTACAGTACGCCCTTCCCACTAGATTACTCCCTCCTCACTAGAGTTCTCGCACCTCACTAGGGAACACCCTCCTCACTAGAGTACTCGCTCCTCACTAGAGTACTCACTCCTTAATAGAGTACTCACTCTTCACTAGAGTACTCACTCCTCACTAGAGCACTCCCTCCTCACTTGAGAACTCACTCCTCACTAGAGTGCTCGCTCCTCACTAGAGAACACTCTACCCATTAGAGCACTCACTCCTCACTAGAGTACACCCTCCTCAATAGAGTACTCGCTCCTCACTAGAGTACCCCCTCCTCACTAGAGTACTCACTCCTCAGCAGAGTACTTGCTCCACACTAGAGTACTCACATCTCCCTAGATTACTCACTACTCAGTAGAGTACATCCTCCACAATGGAGTACTCCATCCTCACTAGTGTACTCGCTCCTCACTAGAGAACTCCCTCCTCACTAGAGCACTCCCTCCTCACGAGAGTACTCCATCCTCACTAGTGTACTCGCTCCTCACCAGAGTACTCCCTCCTCACTAGAGTACTACTTCCTCACTAGAGTACTCCCTCCTCACTAGAGTACTCCCTCCTCACTAGAATACTCCATCCTTACTATTGTACTCACTCCTCACTAGAGTACTCCCTCCTCACTAGAGTACTCCCTCCTCACTATAGTGCTTGCTCCACACTAGAGTACTCGCTCCTCACTAGAGTACACCACCCTCGCTTGAGTACCCGCTCCTCACTAGAGTACGCCCTTCCCACTAGATTACTCCCACCCCACTAGAGCACTCGCTCCTCACTAGAGTACTCGCTCCTCACTACAGTACTCGCTCCTCACTGGAGTACCCCCTCCTCACTAAATTACTCGATCCTCACTAGAGTGCCCCTCCTCACTAGAGTACTCACTCCTCAGCAGAGTACTTGCTCCACACTAGAGTACGCCCTGCTCCCTAGATTACTGCCTACGCAGTAGATTTCACCCTCCACAATGGAGTACCCCCTCCTCACTAGAGTAATTGCTGCTCACTAGAGTACTCACTCCTCACTAGAGTACTCGCTCCTATCTAGAGTACTCCCTCCTCACTTCAGTACTCACTCCTCACTAGAGTACACCCTCTTCACTAGAGTACTCGCTCCTCATTAGAGTACTCCCTACTCACTAGATTACACCCTCCTCACTAGAGTACTCCCTCCTCACTAGAGTCCTACTTCCTCAATGGAGTACTCACTCCTCACTAGACTACTCGCACCTTATTAGATTACTTGCTCCTCACTAGAGAACTCCCTCCTCACAAGAGTACTCGCTCCTCACTAGAGAAATTGCTCCTCACTAGAGTACTCCCTCCACACTAGAGTACTCCCTCCACACTAGATTACTCCATTCACACCCCTCCTCAGCAGAGTACTACGTCCTCACCAGAGTACTCCCTGATCAGTAGAGTACTCCCTGCTCACTAGAGTACTCCATCCTCACTTGAGTTCTCCATCCTCACTAGAGTGTTTGCTCCTCACTAGAGTACTCGCTCCTCACTAGGGTACTCGCTCCTCACTAGAGTGCTCCCTCCTCACTAGAGTACTCACTCCTCAGTAGAGAACTCACTCCTCAGCAGAATACGCCCTGCTCACGAGAGTACTTCCTCCTCACTAGACTACTCCCTCCTCACTAGAGTACTCGCTACTCACTAGAGTCCTACTTCCTAAATGGAGTACTCCCTCCTCACTAGAGTACTCACTCCTCACTAGAGTACTCGCTCCTCACTAGAGTACTCGATCCTCACTAGAGTACTCGCTCCTCACTAGAGTACACACTCCTCACTAGATCACTCCCTCCTCACTAGAGAACTCACTCCTCACTAGAGTGCTCACTCCTCACCAGAGCACTCCCTCCTCACGAGAGAACTCCATCCTCACTAGAGTACTCCATCCTCACTAGAGTGTTCGCTCCACACTAGAGTACTCGCTCCTCACTAGAGTACTCGCTCCTCACTAGAGAACTCGCTCCTCATTAGAGAACTCACTCCTCAGCAGAATACACCCTCCTCACAGGAGTACTTCCTCCTCACTAGAGTACTCCCTCCTCACTAGCGTACTCGCTACTCACTAGAGTCCCACTTCCTAACTGGAGTACTCCCTCCTCACTAGAGCACTCACTCCTCACTAGAGCACTCCATCCTCACTAGAGTACTCGCTCCTCACTAGAATACTCACTCCTCACTAGAGCACTCCCTCCACACTAGTGTATACCCTAGTTACGGGAGCTCTCCCTCCTCACTAGAGTACTCGCTCCTCACTGGAGTACACACTCTGCACTAGAGATCTCGCCACTCATTAGAGTGCTCCCTTCTCACTAGGGTACTTGCTCCTGACTAGAGTACTCCCTCTTCACTCGAATACTCCATCTTCACTAGAGTACTCGCTCCTCAGCAGACTACTCCCTCCTCACTAGAGTACTCGCTCCTCACTTGAGTACACCCTCCTCACTAGTGTACTCGCTCCTCACTAGAGTCCTGCATCCTCACTAGAGCACTCACTCCTCACTAGAGTACTCGTGCATCATTACAGTACTCGATCCTTACTGGAGTACTCCCTCCTCACTACAGTACTCCCTCCTCAGTAGAGTACTCCATCCTCACTAGAGTAGTCCATCCTCACTAGAGTACTAGCTCCTCACTAGAGTCCTCCCTCCTCACTAGAGTACTCACTCCTCACTAGAGTACACACTCATCACTACAGTACTCACTGCTCACGAGAGTACTCTCTCCTCGCTAGAGTACTCCCTCCTTACTATAGTACTCCCACCTCACTAGAGTATTCCCTCCTCACTAGAGTGCTCCATCCTCCAGAGAGCACTCCCTCCTCACTAGAGTACTCCCACCTCACTAGAGTACTTCCTCCTCACTAGAGTACTCCATCCTCACTAGACCACTCCCTCCTCACTAAAGTGTTTGCTCCTCACTAGAGTACTCGCTCCCCACTTCTGTACTCCCTCCTCACTAGAATACTCGCTCAGCACTAGAGTACTCCATTCTCACTAGAGCACTCTCTCCTCTCTAGAGTACTCCATCCTCACTAGTCTACTCGCTCCTCACTAGAGTACTCCCTCCTCACTAGAGTACTCCCTCCTCACTAGTGTACTCGCTCCTCACTAGAGTACACCATCTTCACTAGAGTACTCGCTCCTCACTAGAGTACTCCCTCCTCACTAGAGTACTTCCTCCTCACTAGAGTCCTACTTCCTCAATGGAGTACTCACTCCTCACTAAAATACTCCCTCCTCACTAGAGTACTCCCTCCTCACTAGAGCACTCTCTCCTCAATAGAGTGCTCCCTCCTCACTAGAGTACTCACTCCTCACTAGAGTACTCCCTCCTCACTAGAATACTCCTTCCACACTAGAGTACTCCCACCACACTAGTGTACTCTCTCCTCACTAGAGTACTCCCTCCTCACTAGACTACTCACACCTCACTAGAGTCCTACTTCCTCACTAGAGTACTCACTCCTCACTAGAGTACTCGCACCTCATTAGAGTTCTTGCTCCTCACTAGAGTGCTCCCTCCCCATTGGAGCATTCACTCCTCACTAGTGTACTGCCTCCTCACTCAAGTACTCGCTCATCATTAGAGAATTCGCTCCTCAACAGAGTACTCCGTCCTCATGAGAGTACTCCCTCCTCTCTAGAGCACTCTCTCCTCACTAGAGTACTCACTACTCACTAGCGTACTCCCTCCTCTCTGGCGTACTCCCTCCTCACTAGTGTACTCACTCCTCACTAGAGTACTCATTCTTCTACAGAGTACTCCCTCCTCACTAGAGTAGTCCCTTCTTACTAAAGTTCTCCAACCTCACTAGAGTAGTCCCTCCTCACTAGAGTGCTCCCTCCTCACTAGAATACTCCCTCCTCGCGAGAGTACTCCATCCTCACTAGAGTACTCCCTGCTCACTAGAGTACTCGCTCCTCACTAGAATACCCCCTCCTCACTAGATTACTCCCTCCTCACTGGAGTAGTTCATCCTCACTAGTGTACTTGCTCCTCACTAGAGTACTCCCTCCTCACTAGAATACTCCCTCCTCACTAGAGTACTCTCTCCTCACTAGAGTACTCCCTCCTCACTAGAGTACACCCTCTTCACTAGAATACTCCCTCCTCACTAGGCTACTTACTCCTCATTAGGGAACTCGCTCCTCAGCAGAGTACTCCCTCCTCACGAGAGTACTTCCTCCTCACTAGAGTACACTCTCCTCCACAGCGTACTCCGTCCTCTCTAGAGTACTCTCTCCTCATTAGAGTACTCACACCTCACTAGCGTACTCCCTCCTCTCTAGCATACTCCCTCCTCACTAGTGTACTCTCTCCTCACTAGAGTACTCGTTTTTCAGCAGAGTTTTCCCTCCTCACTAGAGTAGCCCCTCCTTACTAGAGTACTCCAACCTCACTAGAGTACTCACTCCTCACTAGAGTACTCACTGATCACTAGAATACTCCCTCCTCACTAGAGTACTCTCTCCTCACTAGAGTACTCCCTCCTCACTAGAGTACTTGCTCCTCACTAGAAAACCCCCTCCTCACGAGAGAACTCCATCTTCACTAGAGTAAACCCTCCTCACTAGAGTACTCCCTCCTCACTAGAATACTCGTTCCTCAGCAGAGTACACCCTCCTCACTAGTATACTCCCTCCTCACTAGAGTACTCCCCCTAGAGTACTCGCTCCACACTAGCGTGCTCCCTCCTCACCAGAGTATTCCCTCCTCACTAGATTACTCACTCCTCTGCAGAGTACTTGCTACACATTAGAGTACTCCCTGCTCCCTAGATTACTCCCTACTCACTAGAGTACACCCTCCTCACTAGAGTACTCACTCCTCAGCAGAGTACTTGCTACACACTGGAGTACTCACTGCTCCCTAGATTACTCGCTACTCACTAGAGTACACCCTCCTCACTAGAGTGCACACTCCTCACTAGAGTCCTACTTCCTTACTAGAGTACTCACTCCTCACCAGAGTACTCGCACCTCATTAGAGTACTTGCTCCTCACTAGATTACTCCCTCCTCACTAGAGTACTCGCTACTCACTAGAGTAATCGCTCCTCACTAGAGTACTCCCTCCTCACTAGAGAACTCCATCCTCACTAGAGTACTCGCACCTCATTAGAGTACTTGCTCCTCACTAGATTACTCCCTCCTCACTAGAGTACTCGCTACTCACTAGAGTAATCGCTCCTCACTAGAGTACTCCCTCCTCACTAGAGAACTCCATCCTCACTAGAGTACTAGCTCCTCATTAGAGTACTCCCTCCTCACTAGAGTACTCCCTCCTCAATAGAGTGCTCGCTCCTCACTAGAGTGCTCGCTCCCCACTAGAATACTCCCTCCTTACTAGTGTACCCGCTCCTCACTAGAGTACTCCCTCCTCACTAGAGTACTCGCTCCTCACTAGTGTACTCCCTCCTCACTAGAGTACTCATTCTTCACTAGAATACTCCCTCCTGACTACAGTACACCCTCCCTACTGGAGCACTTACTCCTCACTAGCGTACTGCCTCCTCACTAGAGCACTCCCTCCTCACCAGAGTTCTCGGTCCTCACTAAGGTACTCACTCTTCACTAGAGTACTTGCTCCTCACTAGAGTACTCACTCCTCACTAGAGCACTAACTCCTCACTAAAGAACTCACTCCTCACTAGAGTACTCCCTCCTCATTAGAGTGCTCGCTCCTCACAAGAGTACTCGCTCCTCACTAGAGTGCTCGCTCCCCACTACAGTACTTGCTCCTCACTAGAGTACTCGCTCCCCACTAGAGTACTCCATCCTCACTAGAGCAATCGCTCCTCACTAGAGTACTCCCTCCTCACTATAGTGCTCGCTCCTCACTAGAGTACTCGCTCCTCATTAGAGTGCACCCTCCTCACTAGAGTACTCCCTCCTCACTAGAGTACACCCTCCCCACTAGAGTACACCCTCTCCACTAGAGTACTTGCTACTCACTAGAGTACTCCCTCCTCACTAGAGTACTCCCTCCTTACTAGTGTACTACTTCCTCACTTGAGTACTCACTCCTCACTAGGGTACTCACTCCTCACTAGGGTACTCCCTCCTCACTAGAGTACTCCCTCCTCACTACAGTACGCCCTTCCCACTAGATTACTCCCTCCTCACTAGAGCACTCGCACCTCACTAGAGTACACCCTCCTCACTAGAGTACTCGCTCCTCACTAGAGTACTCACTCCTTACTAGAGTACTCAGTCCTCACTAGAGTACTCACTCCTCACTAGAGCACTCCCTCCTCACTTGAGAACTCACTCCTCACTAGAGTGTTCACTCCTCACTAGAGTACACTCTCCCCATTAGAGCACTCACTCCTCACTAGAGTACACCCTCCTCACTAGAGTACTCGCTCCTCACTAGAGTACCCCCTCCTCACTAGAGTACTCACTCCTCAGCAGGGTACTTGCTCCACACTAGAGTACTCACTGCTCCCTAGATTACTCCCTACTCAGTAGAGTACATCCTCCACAATGGAGTACTCCATCCTCACTAGTGTACTCACTCCTCACTAGAGCATTCCCTCCTCACTAGAGCACTCCCTCCTCACGAGAGTACTCCATCCTCACTAGTGTACTCGCTACTCACTAGAGTACTCCCTCCTTACTAGATTACTCCCTCCTCAAATGAGCACTCCCTCCTCACTAGAGTACTCCATCCTTACTAGTGTACTCGCTCCTCACTAGAGTACTCCCTCCTCACTAGAGTACTCCGTCCTCACTATAGTGCTCGCTCCTCACTAGAGTACTCGCTCCTCACTAGAGTACACCACCCTCGCTAGAGTACCCGCTCCTCACTAGAGTACGCCCTTCCCACTAGATTACTCCCTCCCCGCTAGAGCACTCGCTCCTCACTAGAGTAATCGCTCCTCACTAGAGTACTCGCTCCTCACTGGAGTACACCCTCCTCACTAGAGTACTCGATCCTCACTAGAGTGCCCCTCCTCACTGGAGTACTCACTCCTCAGCAGAGTACTTGCTCCACACTAGAGTATGCCCTGCTACCTAGATTACTCCCTACTCGGTAGATTACACCCTCCACAATGGAGTACCCCCTCCTCACTAGAGTGATTGCTGCTAACTAGAGTATTCACTCCTCACTAGAGTACTCACTCCTCATTAGAGTACTCGCTCCTAACTGGAGTACTCCCTCCTCACTTTATTACTCCCTCCTCACTAGAGTACACCATCTTCACTAGAGTACTCGCTCCTCATTAGAGTACTCCGTACTCACTAGAGTACACCCTCCTCACTAGAGTACTCCCTCCTCACTAGAGTCCTACTTCCTCAATGGAGTACTCACTCCTCACTAGACTACTCGCACCTTATTAGATTACTTGCTCCTCACTAGAGTACTACCTCCTCACTAGAGTACTCCCTCCACACTAGAATACTCCCTCCACACTAGATTACTCCATCCACACCCCTCCTCAGCAGAGTACTCCCTCCTCACCAGAGTACTCCATGCTCAGTAGAGTACGCCCTGCTCACTAGAGTACTCCATCCTCACTTGAGTACTCCATCCTCACTAGAGTGTTTGCTCCTCACTGGAGTACTCGCTCCTCATTAGGGTACTCGCTCCTCACTAGATTGCTCCCTCCTCACTAGAGTACTCGCCCCTCAGTGGAGAACTCACTGCTCAGCAGAATACGCCCTCCTCACGAGAGTACTTCCTCCTCACTAGAGTACTCCCTCCTCACTAGAGTACTCGCTACTCACTAGAGTCCTGCTTCCTCACTAGAGTACTCACTCCTCACTAGAGTACACCCTCCTCACTAGAACACTCCCTCCTAACTAGAGCACTCGCTGCTCACCAGAGTACTCTATCCTCCCTAGAGTACTCCCTCCTCACTAGAGTACTCTCTCCTCACTAGAGTACTCCCTCCTCACTAGTGTATTCTCTCCTCACTAGAGTACTCACTCCTCAGCAGAGTACTTGCTCCAGGAAACACCAAGACTGGTTTGACGAGAATGACCAGGAGATCCAGGAGCTAATAAGCCACAAGCGCAAGACATTCCTGATCTGGAAACAGCAACAGAACTCGAGAGCAAGAAAGCAGCTCTATAGATGCCCGAAGGCCAAGGTCGAACAAAAAACTCCTGACCTAAAGAACAGATAGTGGGTGGAGAAAGCGCAGGAGATCCAACAGCTAGCCGACAACCATGACTTGCGTGGATTCTTTAGCACAGTCAAGACCATCTACGGCCCAGGCACCCAAGGTCCTACCCTACTGCGGGCCAAGAACGGAGAGGAACTCATGAATGACAGAGAGTCAGTCAGTGTTTGCTGGAAGGAACACTTCAAAGATCTCCTTAACTGAGACTCAGTCTTCGACGCGAGTGTCCTCAACTCCATCTCGCAGCATGCTACCCGCCATGACCTCAGCACAACCCCAGCCCGGCATGAGGTTGAAAAGGCCATCCCACAACTGAAGAACAACAAGGCCTCTGGAGGAGACGGAATCCCCGTCGAGACACTAAAGCATGGTGGAGAAGCACTACTGGTGCGAATTCATGAACTAATTTCTCTTATCTGGAAGAAGGAGAGCATGCCAGGGGATCTCAGAGACTTCGTAATTGTGACCATCTTCAAGAAAGGTGACATGTCTGATTGCGATAATTACAGAGGAGTTTCCCTGCTGTCTGCCACAGGGAAGGCCATCGCAAGAATCCTCCTCAATCACCTTCTCCCAGTGGCCAAAGAGCTCCTCCCAGAGTCGCAATGTGGATTCCGCCCACTAAAGGGCACAATGGACATGATCTTCACCGTGCATCAAATACAAGAGAAATGCAGGGAACAGCACCAACCACTGTACATGGACTTCTTTGATCTCACAAAGGCTTTCAACACTGTCAACCATGAGGCATTATGGAGTGTCCTCCTCAAATTCGGCTGCCCTCAAAAGTTTGTCACCATCGTCCGCCTGCTTCACGACAACATGCAAGCCATGTTCCTGACCAACGGTTCCACCACAGACCCAATTCACATATGGACCGGGGTCAAACTAAGCTGTGTCATCACACCAATGCTCTTCACAATCTTCCTTGCTGCAATGCTCCATCTCACCCACAATAAGTTCCCCACTGGAGTGGAGCTAATTTACAGAACAAACGGGAAAATGTTCAATCTCTGTCGCCTCCAGTCCAGATCCAAGATTGTCCCATACTCTGTCGTCGACTTACAGTATGCAGATGACGCTTGTGTCTGCGCTCACTCGGAGGCCGAACTCCAAACCATCGTCAACACCTTCAGCGAAGCGTATGAGAGCATGGGCCTTACACTAAACATCCGTAAGACAAAGTCCTCTACCAGCCTGCCACTGACACACAGTACTGCTCCCCGATTATCAAAATCCACGACAAGGCTTTGGACAACGTGGACCACATTCCATACCTCGGGAGCCTACTGTCAACAAGGGCTGACGTCGATGACGAAGTCCAACACCGCCTTCAGTGTGCCAGTGCAGCCATCGGTCACCTGAGGAAGAGAGTGTTTGAAGACCAGGACCTCAAACCTGGCACTAAGCTCATGGTCTACAGAGCAGCAGTGATACCCACCCTGCTGTATGCCTCAGAGACATGGACCATGTACAGCAGGCACCTCAAAGCACTGGAGAGATACCACCAACGATGCCTCCGCAAGATCCTGCAAATCCATTGGCAGGATAGGCACACCAATGTCAGTGTTCTCGTGCTGGCCAACATCCCCAGCATTGAAGCTTTGACCATGCTCGATCAGCCCCGATGGACGGGTCACATCACCCGCATGCCCGATATGAGACTCCCAAAACAAGCGCTCTACTCGGAGCTCCAATACGGCAAGAGAGCCCCAGGTGGGCAGAGGAAACACTTCAAGGACACCATCAAAGCCTCCTTGAAAAAGTGCAACTTCTCCACTTGAAGGGATAATTACTAGTCCTAGCCCCTTTAGGGCTACCCCGGATCAGGCGTATTTCTCAGATGTTCACTTTCAACTAAAGTTTGAGGTAGCCGAATCCTAAAGACGCTTAATTGGGTCTAAAGGTCTGGACTATCTCTCCCTAAAGGAAAGGAACAACCCAAGAATGTTACTGTCCTCCAGATAGCGCTTTTAATAAGTTTAGCTAGACTGTAACTTTCCGGATATTATGAGGGTCTGGAAAACTCCCTCAGAATTCTGCAACTCCTCACCAAAGAGTGTACAGAGATTGAGTTTGTGAATTTTTGATACAGAAGTCTTATGTGAGACAATTCTAAAAATATATAGATTTTTTAAAGAACCGACATACAACTTACAGTTGGTGAGTCAATCGCAACATTAACAGTTCCAAAAAGAGAAAACATATGGGGGGAAAAATTCAGTTGGTTGCGCCTCCCGTTAGCACCTTAAGAGGGTGCTAATGGGGCGCAAAGCAACTAGCGCCCGGCGCAGCAATTTTTGCGGCACTCATGAAATTAACCAGACATTTTGCGGCGGCGCTAAACAATACCGGCCTATCTCCTGCGCACGCAGATCTTGACGTCATTCAAGAGTGCAACGCCCTTGTGATGCCCCGGAACAGAAATTGAGTGGCGCCCCCCTCCTTTCTGCCTGGCGCAACCAAGGACAGGTAGGCTGGAATGCTTTCCAGTTGCTGTGGGGCTGGGGGGGGCGCAATTAAAGGGGGCCTCTTCCTGGTTTTTGTGTGGTAGCCATTTTTGCACCACTCATTTTGAGAGAGAGAGAGGGATTTTGAGAGAGATACAAAGAGAGAAAAAGAGACTTCTGCATTGAATCAACGCTGTCTGAGGTAGTTTTGGCTTCTGACCATAACTTTGCAGGTGCTTTGGTTTTTGACCTTCATAACTTTGATTGCTTAGATACTATGGGGGCTGCAATGGATGGGGGCGTCATCCTTCTCCATCACATTCAGAAGGCACAGAGACGCAGAGAGAGAGTGGCAATCATGGCCAGATGGAGGAGGGCCAACAGGCCTCAGTACAGGAGACCTTACCCTCCTAATCTTTTTGCCAACAGTTCTTCTACATTAATATGTCTGAGGAGCAGTGTTTGCGAAGGCTGCGCTTCAGCAAGGAGGTGGTCACTGAGCTCTGCCACCTGCTTCAACCAGATCTGCAGCCTCAACTGCGGAGCAGGACGTCTCTGTCGGTGGCAGTGAAGATAACAGTGGCTCTCAACTTTTATGCCACCGGTTCATTTCAATCAGCTACTGGGGACATCGCCAATATCTCCCAGTTCGCAGTACATTGCTGCATCCGTCGGGTCACAAATGCCCTCTTTAAAAGGAGACGAGAGTACATCTCTTTCCCCATGACCCCAGACGAGCAGCAAGAATGCGCAATTGGCTTTGCGATGATAGCGGGCTTCCCCATGGTGCAGGGCGCCATTGACTGCACGCATGTGGCTTTGCGTGCGCCGCATGAGAATGGCGAGGATTTCCGCAACCGAAAGGGCTTCCATTCCTTAAACGTTCAGTTGGTCTGCGACCACAGACAGCTGATACTCGCTGTCAATGCCCACTTTCCTGGCAGCAGCCACGATGCCTTCATCCTGCGCCAGACTTCTGTGGCAGACCTTTTCCAGGCACCGCATCACCCAGGTGGTTGGCTTCTCGGGGACAAGGGATATCCTCTGTGCACCTGGCTGATGACACCGCTCCGTACGCCCAACACCCAAGCTACCAGGAACATCATTGAGCACACAATCGGCATGCTCAAGCAACGGTTCCGCTGTCTGGACCATTCTGGAGGAGCCCTTCAGTACTCGCCTGAACGAGTCTCCCACTTCGTTGTTGTGTGCTGCATGCTGCATAACCTAGCAATCCTCAGGACCCAGCCAATGCCACCAGGCATTGGAGCACCACCAGAGGAGGAGGAGGAAGAGGAGGAGGAAGATGAGGAGGATGATCATCAGCAGCACCAAGGCGGGAGGGAGGCACACAATGTACAAAGTGGAAGGGCCGTCCGTCAAAGGCTCATAGCAAGTCGCTTCTAGGCCCCTTCTGAGGAAATGGCTTCTGCCATTCAAAGAACCTGCATGAAGCCAACCCGCAATCCCTAAGCCGGTCAAGGCAACAATGATTGCAAAGACCAAACATGTAAATTTTGAATACAAAAACTTTTTTATTTTACAAACTCTGTGTGTCTCATTTCCGCATGACAAACTAATAGAAAGAAACACAAAAAAAAAACAGTCATTAACATAACTGGCTCTCACAACCTGGAGACAATGTCCAAAACAGTTTTAAAAAATTGACCACGAACCTCGGCCTTTAATAAAACAATGACCAACATTTTGTTACACCTCCTACTTTTTGCCCTTCGAGGGTGATCTCCTTCCCTTGCACACTTCCCCCCTTCCCACCCTGCAGCTCCTCTGTAATGGGACCCCAGTGGCTGCAGCAAGGCTGGTAGTAGGCTGCTGATTGTCACAACCTGAGACTGCAGATGTCCTTGAAGGACGGCCTCGACCAGCTCTGGGCCTGGAGGGCCCAGCTGCAGACTGCACCAACTCTGCATGGGCGGCAGCAGTCTGTCCTACAGGCGGTGGCAAGTGCAGTGGAGAAGTGACAGTGGTGGCAACAGGAATGCTGTCATCTTGAGAGAGGACAGCAACTCCCTGCTCGACCGACACACTGGCACTCCCACGGGGAAGCACTTCAGCATCCGGAGCAATCTGCTGGAGCACAGATTACTGGCCTGCTGCGGCACGGTGTGAGAGCCCCGGGGAAATGTGTCCGAACCAGTGAGGATGGCAGCAGTCAGTGCCCGCGTGACCTCAATCTGAGTCTGCATGAGAGCAGTCTGAGATGGGCTAATAGCAGCCAGTGACTGCATTGCAGCACTAAGCATTTGCGTGGCAGCTGCCTGTTTTACAGCGAAGTGCTCCACACTCCTTGCCAGTGATTCAGTGCATTCGGGCACCCTTCCGACTGCAGCCATGAGCTCAGTGAGCCTGTGCTCCGACTGGGCGCTCATTTCAGCGAGGACCCGCTCCTCCTCTGCATCCAGTGCAGTAGGACTCGATGGCATATTCTCCCTCCGGGGAGAAGGCTCCCGAGCTTCCCTACCCCCATCGCATTGCTGCAGCCCGCTGGGTCCTGGCGCTTCACCCTGATCAGACCATTCCCCCCTGCTCCCCTCCAGGGAAGGCGTGTTCCCAGCGTGGGCACAGGCTTCCTCGGGAGAGGGTGGCGCTGATGTTCTGGCTTCCTCGTCCTCCTCGCCTTCAGCTTCACTCCCACTGGCAGCTTGAGGGCCCGTCTCCTCACCTGGTGAATCACCATCTGAAAGCAGGGAGGTACAAGAATGGCTTTAGCATGAGGACAGGGTGGCAGCAAGGGAGGAATGAGTGCAGCGATTTAGTAAGTTGGATTGAAAGTGTCAAAGGCTGGTGTTGTGAGGAACAAGTGGAAGGAGAGAGGACAAGAAGGTGATGACCTTACCATTGCTGTCCAGAACGGGGTCGGCGTCTCCTGTGGCGACGGGACCAATCACCCGGCTTGCCACAATCCTCTTGATGCGCACCTCAAGTTCGCTATGGGGTTGCAGCTGAGGCCGCCCTCCACCCGTCCGTTGCTGCTGTCTCCTATTATGAGATAGCTTGGCCTGCAAGAAAAAGGACGGCGTCTGAGTAAATATACAGCCATGGTCTTGCCTGAAATGCCTCCCATAGTTGAATATCCCTTACTGTATGCAGCCATGGTCTTGCCTGATGTGCCTCCCATAGTTGAATAGCCCTTACTGTATGCAAAGTGTGGAATGTGCGTGTGTGTTTGATGAAAGGGCCATAGGTGTTGGATGAGTGTTGGGCATTGGGGCTTTTAAGACCCTCTGGCCATAAGGTGAGGTTGAGATGGAGGGATGGAGAGGTTTTGAAAAAAAGGCACTCACCCTGACGACCCGAGTGAAGTTGTTGAACTTTTTCCTACATTGGATATGGGTCCTGGGCACCATGCTGCTTGAGGAGACTCTCTGAGCCACCTCCCACCACACTCTTCTGTACTCGCGTGGCAAAGGCCTCCTGCCACTCTCTGGGTACAGTATAGATCTTCTGCGCTCCACCGTGCCAACCAGAGCCACCAAGGCCTGCTTGCTGAAGCGCTGTGCTCGCTCCCTGGCCCTCTCCATAGTCCTTGGCTGGAAGATTTAGGCACAGGTCTGTCCAGGCCGAGATTCAAGGCTCCAATGAGCAGGGTGTGGCTGGATAGCAAGATCGACCCTTCCCTTTAAGAACTGGCCGGCGCCAGTGTGTCTGTGTTCAATCGCTAACTGACAGCACCTGCGCTGCGCCCGCCATTTGTGGTAGCGCCTCGCTCCTCAGCCTTAGCGCCTTAAGAGCGGTGTGTAGCGTCTGATTTAGCGCTCCAATCACCTCCAGGGGCGAGAAAAGCCAAGTTTGCAGTCAGAGGCAGGCGCGAAATTTTGCGCACGTCCGACTGCGGCGCGCCAATCAGGGCTATACCGAATTTCTCCCCATGATCTTTTTAACAGATAATCTTACTTTCAAATCTTAACTTCGCTACAGTATTACAGTTCTTAAAGTTTTCTACAGGATATCCACCAATATCAAATACATTTGCTCCTCGAGGTACAAAGAGGTGGAGACTACAAAGCCGCCTCTGAAGTCGAAAATCGCTTTGCCCGATTAAGCGAGTCTGTTATCCCATTTGAGAGTTCAACATTTATACCCTTTTCCAGTGGTATTTCCTTTAGTGTTTTCTGCTGATGCAAGCTAATTATCTCGAGTCATTTTTCTGCCGACCTCTGCAACTCCTACTGCCACCTCAGCCAGACTCGTGCCTCACCTCTAGGTGTTCTAAGTTTACCATATAAAAATGGTGTGAAGGCAGGTGTTCATACTTTATGTCATCTTTAGGAGGCCAGATGTTGCTTTTCTTATGTGTTACTTTATGAAGTGTAAATTAGAACACCTTATCTATGGTGAACAATTGTTTTGTTCCCAAAGGTTCAGCCTTCTGTTTCAGTAAGGTTATTTATTCAGGGTCAACAACTGTCTTATCTCAATAGCCAGAACTCTTTCACAGCTACTTCATCGTTCGGTTTCTCAATTTCCAAACCCAGTTTGTCATGTTTTAATAAGGCCAGAATTCTTTCATAAGATGGTGTATTTTTCTAAATAGGTTATATGGCTTATTCCTTCACACCCCGACACCTGGGAATCCCTGGTTCAAGACCACACAAAGTGGAGGAGAAGCATCCGGGAAAGTGCCGAACACCTCGAGTCTCTTTGCCGGGAGCATGCGGAAGCCAAGCGCAAGCAGTGCAAGTAGCGATGGAGCACATGTCAACCTAAGCACCCCACCCACACGCCCCTTCAACCACTGTCTGCCCCACCTGTGACAGAGACTGTAGGCCCCGCATTGGACTCATCAGTCACCTGAGAACTCATTTTTAATGTGGAAGCAATTCATCCTCGGTTCCAAGGGACTGCCTAAGAAGAAGACTCGCTCCTCAGCAGAGTACTCCTTCCTCACTAGAGTACTCCCTCCTCACTAGAGTACTCCTTCCTCACTAGAGTACTCCTTCCTCACTAGAGTACTCCCTCCTCACTAGAGTACTCCTTCCTCACTAGAGTACTCCTTCCTCACTAGAGTACTCACTCCTCACTAGAGTACTCCCTCCTCACTAGAGTACTCCCTCCTCACTAGAGTACTCCCTCCTCAGCAGAGTACTCCTTCCTCACTAGAGTACTCCTTCCTCACTAGAGTACTCCTTCCTCACTAGAGTACTCACTCCTCACTAGAGTACTCCCTCCTCACTAGAGTACTCCCTCCTCACTAGAGTGCTCGCTCCTCACTAGAGTATGCCCTCCTCACTAGACTACTCCCTCCTCACTGGCGTACTCCTTCCTCACTAGAGCACTCCCTCCTCACTAGATTACTCCCTTCTCATTAGAGTACTCCCTCCTCACTAGAGTACTCCCTCCTCACTAGAGTGCTCGCTCCTCACTAGAGTATGCCCTCCTCACTAGACTACTCCCTCCTCACTGGAGTACTCCTTCCTCACTAGAGCACTCCCTCCTCACTAGATTACTCCCTTCTCATTAGAGTACTCCCTCCTCACTAGAGTACTCGCTCCTCACTAGTGTACACCCTCCTCACTAGAGTACTCCCTCCTCACTAGAATACTCCCTCCACAGCAGAGTAGTCCCTCCTCACTAGGGTACTTCTCCCCACTAGAGTACTCATTCCTCACTAGAGTACTCCATCCTCACTAGAGTACTCCCTCCTCACTAGAGTACTCCATCCTCACTAGAGTACTCCCTCCTCAATGGGGTGTTCTGTCCTCAGTGAAGCAGCCTTTCCTCTGTGGGGCTCTCCTTCATTAGTGGAGCACTCATTCCTCCAGGGGGGCAGGTGGTTATTCCTGTCTCAGCAGGGCTCTTCCTCCTTAACAGAGGCCTCCTTCCTCAGTGACGTTCTCTTTCCACAGTGAGTCAATCTGTCTGCAGAAGGGTTCTTCTGTCTGTGAGGAGCACTCTTTCTGCCCTGGAGCCATACTTCAGTCAATCCCTCCTTCCTCAGCAGTATGAAGTTTTCCATTTCTTACACCCGCTGCTGTTTAAGGCCTTTTTGAGTGGACCTGCCTATTTACTATCAATTCTTTGGCCTATTTATTGACCCAGTTGAAGAAATCTTAGCAAGATTGTTTGTTGTGTTACCAATTGATGAATATTTTATTAATATAATTTACTGATAATATGGAATGATTTATTATTAAAACGCAGTATGCTAAATTGTGTCTTTCGATGGCAGGAAACGAGGGTTATGATTAATCCAAAAAGGAGCAAAATTTTAATTAAATAGCCTTTATCTGCTCCTAAAATTTCCTCTGAAATGCCAAGGTAAAAAGAAAGAAAAGATAGACCTGCATTTGTATAGCGCCTTTCATGACCTCAGGATGTCACCAAGTGCTTTACAGCCAATGAAGTACTTTTGAACATTAATTACTTTTGTAATGTAGGTAAACGTGGCAGCCAATTTGCACATAGCAAGCTCTCACAAACAGGAATGTGATAATTCTTATGCCCGTGTATCTTAATGTTGTCCTTCAATAATCAGACAACAGACTGATAGGAACGATTCAACAGGTGTTTACTGAATGAGGGTTACTCTAGAACTAACCGTACAGATCACTACTCAGGGTTTATATACAGGTGTGGTCACTGCCGGTACTACAGTATACAGGAGCTGTAAAAAGTAGTTCTCTCCCTTAAGGTATATTATACATTACATACATTACAATTCCTCCCCTTTTAGATTAACAGTACCATAATACTCATTTAACAATTAACATTTTTAATATACAATGTTATATGAAAATAGTCCATTCATATATTCAGTCTCTGGGGAGGCTTCCTGATTCTTTCTGGATAACGCCTTTCCTGAGTGTCTCGCTCTTCGTGCGGAGGCGATTCTAGCACCCTGTCATCAGTTGATTCATCAGCTTCCAATGCTATTGTTTCTGAGGTAGATGCGACCTGTACGTCAGGTTCCTCACCAGGTACGTATGGCCGAGACATGGGGTTGACTCGTTCCTGTGACTCTAGGATCTGGTCAGCATGGCGTCTCACAATGTTCTCCCCAACATCCACTGTGTACATTAGTGACCCCCGCCGTGTGCATATCGTTCCTGGTTGCCATTTCTCTGTTCGGTAGTTGCGGGCCAAGACTGGTTGCCCGACATTGAAGCTCCTTGTCGGCTTCTCATTGATGTGCTGGAATTGCTTACTCTCAACATCTCTTCGTACATTTGGTCTGAGCAAATCCAGACGAGATCTCAACCTTCGGTTAAAGAACATCATGGCCGGGGCCTGATTGGTGACTGCATGTGTCGCATTTCTATAGGCTAACAGGAAATTGTCCACCTTATGCTGCAGTGGAATGTCGTCATCGCACATGGCCTTTACTGCTTTTTTAAAGGTTTGTACGAACCTCTCAGCCAATCCATTTGTGGCTGGATGATACGGGGCGGATGTGTAATGCCTTACCCCATTCCTTTTCATAAATCTTCGAAACTCTTCGGACACAAACTGTGGTCCGTTATCAGAGCAAATCTGCTCTGGCAAGCCGTTCCTGGCAAAAATGGTCCGTAGGACTGCAATAGTTTTCTCCGTGGTGGTGGAGGACATTTTGATCACCTCAGGCCATTTCGAGTGCACATCCACGGCTATTAAAAACATTGAGTCCATGAATGGACCAGCAAAATCAATATGCACCCGTTGCCATGGAGATGAGGGCCACTCCCATGGGTGTAGAGGGGCATGTGGTGGTGCATTTTGGACCTTCTGGCATCCTGAGCAGCTCTTTGTCAGGTCCTCGATTTGCTGATCGATCCCCGGCCACCACACATAAGCCCTAGCAAGGCTTTTCATTTTCACCCCTCCCAGATGGCCTTCGTGAAGGTGATTGAGCACTCTCTCCCTTAACTTGGGTGGAATTACCACTCGGGATCCACACATCAAGATCCCCTGGTATACTGACAGCTGTTCTCTTCTGGATGAGAGTGCTGGCAACAGTGAGTCGCCATGTGCTGGCCATCCCTTCACCGTCAAATCATATACCTGAGACAGTGTCGGGTCATTTTGAGTCTCCTTCTCTATACTGGCAAGCATTCAATTATAGTCGAATGAAATATTTCGACAGGATCCACTGCTGGTGCTTCCTCCGCAGTAGGCAGTGGCAGGCGTGATAGCCCATCAGCGTTTCCATGCTGTTTCGTGCCCTTATACTCGATTTCATATTGGTGTGCCCCTAGAAAAAGGGACCATCTTTGTAGCCGTTGCGCAGTCATCACCGGAACGCCCTTCTTTGGATTAAAGATGGAGACAAGTGAAGTGGTTGGTGGTCAGTCAGCAATGTGAACTTCTGCCTGTGCAGATAGTGATTGAACTTTTTCACTCCCCACACTAGGCTGAGGGCCTCCCTGTCAATCTGGGCGTAGTTACGCTCGGCTGAGGTTAGTGACCGAGACGCAAAGGCTACTGGCCTCTCCGAGCCGTCCGGGAATTTGTGCGACAGCACCGCTCCAATGCTATAGGGTGATGCATCACACACCAACCGAATTGGTAGTGCTGGGTTGAAATGAGCCAACACCTCTTTTGATGTGATCAATGCTTTGCTCTTTTGGAAAGCTTGTTTACATTCGTCACTCCACTTCCATGGTACCCCCGTTTGCAGTAGGGTGTTCAGTGGGTGTAGTACGGTAGACAAATTCGGCAAGAACTTATGGTAGTAGTTCACCAGCCCGAGGAACGACCTCAGTTGTGACACATTTTCCGGTGCTGGAGCCTTGACTACTGCCTCAATCTTTTCAGGGGACTTATGTAACCCCTCTTTATCAATAACGTGGCCACAATACGAGATCTGCTTCTGGAAAAACTCACATTTGTGGCGATTAGCTCGGAGCCCATATTCCTTCAATCTAGTGAGTACCTGCTCCAGGTTGGCGAGGTGATCACTGTCATTTTCGCCCGTGACCAGGATGTCGTCCAAATAACACTGGGTTCCTGGAATCCCTTGCAGGACTTGTTCCATTGCCCTTTGCCAAATAGCCGGAGCTGATGCTACCCCGAACACCAGCCGATTGTATTGGTAGAGACCTTTATGAGTGTTGATCGTGAGGTACTGTTTCGAGGCTTCTTCCACCTCCATTTGCAGGTACGCCTGGGCCAGATCAATCTTAGTGAAGCGTTTCCCTCCAGATAGCGAGGCGAAAATATCTTCAATCCGCGGAAGTGGATATTGTACAGTGTGAAGGACTGGGTTCACTGTCACCTTAAAGTCCCCACAGATGCGAACCTTCTTTGGTTCCCCAGGCGTATTACTCAACGACCTCTTCATTACAGGAACGATGGGTGTAGCCCACTTGCTCCAGGCCACTTTGGACAGTACTCCTGAACGTTCCAAACCTTCCAGCTCTGCTTCGACGGCTGGGCGGATCGCATAAGGTACCGGTCTGGCCTTAAAAATCTTTGGGCTTACATTTTCCTCCATTTTGATCGTCGCTGTTATGCCTTTTAGTGTTCCGAGTCCCTGCTGGAACACTTCTTGTGTGTCAGTTAGCATTTTTGACTGTCGTCCAGGTGTGACGTCGTCATCCTTTTTGGCATCTACAGTCAGTGCTTGTATGGAATGCCAATCTAGCTGTATCTTCCGGATCCATTCACGTCCTAGTAGTGGTGGTCCTCCATCTGGCAATACATATAGGTCCATTTTTGGTGTTTCCTTGCCGTTATATATAACGTTCACCCTTATTTTTCCTTTGGGGTAGACTTTTTGCCCCGTGTACGTCTTCAAGACAATCTTTATATCTCTCAAGGGTATATGTGAGAATAGCCGCTTGTAGTCCCTTCGGTTTATGACTGTTAGGGCTGATCCTGTGTCCAATTCCATTTTCACTTGGACTCCTGCTATCTTGAGCGTGACCCAGATAGTTTGGTGATCCTCCATTTTGATCACATTATGTAGTTTCAGACAACCCAGCTCCTTGCTTCCGGAGTCTGTATCACTCTTCTGTTCGTCTGAACTACTCTCCGTCACCTTAGGCACCTTCTTGTACTTCTCCTGTGGAGATTTCTTGCTGCTGGTTTTCTTTCCCGACCTGCAGACTCTTGCTATGTGTCGTACTTTTCCACACTGTCTGCACACTTTGTCCTTGAACCAGCAATCATTATGGTCATGTGTTGTTCTGCCGCAGCGATAGCACTTCACTGTTCCGTATGACATTTCATTTGTGCCATATTCTTGCGGTCTTCGTTGTATCTCTGCAGCGCCCCGTGCTGCTGCTTCATGTGATACTGCAATGCTGAAAGCCTTGTCCAGCTTAAGATCCTTTTCTGATAGAAGCCGTTTCCGGGTTCCTTCACTTTGAAGCCCACACACAAACTTGTCCCTTAAAGTATCTGCTAGTCCCGTTCCAAACTGGCAGTGTTTCAATAGCTTGCGCAGTTCCGTTAAATACTCAGCATTACTTTCATCTTTATGCTGGTTCCTTTTGTGAAACTTAAATCTTTCTGCTATCAGCAGCGGTGTGGGGTTTAAGTGGTCCTATAGGATTGACACTATGTTTTCAAAATCCTTTTCTACTGGCTTCTCTGGGGTTACTAGCTTTCGTAGTAAGCCATACGTTTTTGCGCCCATTGAATTCAACAATACCAGCGCTTTCTTGTCATCTGGCACTTCATTCGCCTTGCAGTATACTTCTATGCGTTCGACATATGTCGTGGAATCTTCGACTTCATTGTCGAACACTGTGATACTGCCACTCTTCGGCATTTTTGGGTGTGGTTAGACTGGCTTAAAATGGCATCTCCCGCGCTTTCCTTTCTTCCCCGCTGCGGCTTAAAATGGCGTCTCCCGCGCTGCTGCCAACGCCGCTCTCGGCGGTCCTCGTGGCAAATGGCGACGCCCTGTGGGTTTCGCGCGCTCCTCCTGCGCTGCTGCCAATGCCGCTCTCTGCGGTCCTCGTGGCAATGGCAGCGCCTCGTGTTTTACTGCGTGCCTCTCTCCCTCCCCCGTTGACGCTGCTCGGCCCTTGACCACCGGCTGTGCTCTGCTCTCTCTCGTCTCTCTCCCCCGTTGAGGCCGCTCAGTCCTGAACACCGGCTGTGCCCTGTGCGCTCTGCCCTCTCTCTCTCCCCCGTCGACGCTGCTCGGCCTTTTTCTGTGCCGCTTGGTCGGGCTCTAGCCCGCCGTTGTCCGGGAAGGGTCTGCGCAGTACCTGTTGCCAGCCCGTTTCGCTGGACCACTGTGACTGGAAAGCCAAGCCTGACTCTCGACAGCCTCCCCTGCGATGCTCAAATCTCAGCTGGATGACTGGGCAGTTGCCCGTGGTCGACGCCCGTGCTTCTGGACTCGACCTTCTTCCACTGTTCTCCAGGAGCGAATCCCTGGGAGGTGATGCAGAGTTGCAGGTATGTTCGAATCTGCGTCATCGCCAATGTTATGTCCGTGTATCTTAATGTTGTCCTTCAATAATCAGACAACAGACTGATGGGAACGATTCAACAGGTGTATACTGAATGAGGGTTACTCTAGAACTAACCGTACAGATCACTACTCAGGGTTTATATACAGGTGTGGTCACTGCCGGTACTACAGTATACAGGAGCTGTAAAAAGTAGTTCTCTCCCTTAAGGTATATATACATTACATACATTACAATAATGACCAGATAATCTGTTTTTGTGATGTTGATTGAGGGATAAATATTGGCCAGGACACGGGGGAGAATTCCCCTGCCCTTCTTCAAAATAGTGCCACGGGATCTTTTTCGTTCACCTCAGAGGGCAGACCTCGGTTTAACATCTTATCCGAAAGATAACACCTCCAAAAGTGCAGCACTCCCTCAGCACTGCACTGTGAGTGTCAGCCTAGAATTCGTGCTCAAGTCTCTGGAGTGGGACTTGAACCAAAACCTTCTGACTCAGAGGCCACCAACTGAGCCACGGCTGGCACCTTGAGATTTGTTCACACAAGTCACAAAGCCAGACAGAGAAGAAGAATGAAGGTCGACAAAATAAATACACGACCTATTCAGTACTGACTTTAGTTACAGCTAGATTTGTTTAATAGCTTCTGTCTTAGTTTCATTTTTTTATAAATAGAGTGACAACTGTAGGGCACTGTCACTTTAAACAATGTGGCGTTGGGTCATGCACAGGCTGGAATAGTTTTTACACTACTTGCTGCAGGCTCATAATAACATGAGAATGTACTTAACGTTCGATAATATGACACCTTCAGTGTCCACACCTTGTTTTGCACCTCAAGTGAAAACTGGTGTGGAGAATGAAGGTCGTGTCACTGAGTGGCCGGAATCCAATGCCCTGGTGTGATTGGCTCTTCAGATGTGTCAGGCGAATGAGATTAACGCACTGGGTGCCATGTGTACTCCCCAGTTGGACATGCACAGGATACACTTCATGAAACGTAATAGGTATCCGGTTCTGAGGTCATTGTGGGATGGCTAATATCAAATTGTTTTGTACTTCTTGAGCTGGCAGTATCTCAAATGTGACCGTGTCAAAGGACGATGCAAGTAATTACTGGCGAGGGCTGTAGCAGCTGCTTAATTCTGGTTTCTTTCTCTCTCCTGTTACCAAAAAATGCGAGTGGTGGGCTGTTGACATGATTATTGACATGAAGTAGTTCAAGTTTCACTTAACGCAAAGCCAGCCCATCCTGATGGAGCGCCCGCATCTCACTTTTTCTCATAAATTCCTGTCTTTCTTAATGCTTCTAATTTTTATTGATAATATCAACTTCATCAAAGACAAATTTACAAGAAACACTTTTGAAGGAATTAACTTGACAGGCTGCATTCGCCAAGTGAATTCCAATTAGACTGTAATTAATTTTTAGTTGAACCAAAGGAAGTGGGTTCGCAAGCTATATGCCTCAGTCTGTGGGTGCTACACATATAAAAAAGATACACAGCAGGTTGACTGGCATCCAAAGAGAAAGATAGGTGAACGTTTTTGAGTTGGGACCTTCGTAAGATGGGTGGTGGTCAAATTTTAACTGTTTCCAGCAGTTCGCTTTGCAGCCCATCGAAAGGAGAATCGGGCGCGGTGTAAAACGGGAGAAAAGAAAAGCAAGACTTGCATTTCTATAATAGCAACAGAAAACATTGGAAAAACTCAGCAGGCCAGGCAGCATCCGTGGAGTGAGAAACAGAGTTAACGTTTCAGGTCGAAGACCTTTCGTCAGAACTGGAAAAAAGCAGGAAATGGAAAGCAAGTTTAGGGGCTGGGAAAAGGGGGCAGGGGATGAAAGAACAAAAGGGAAGGTCAGTGATAGGATAGAAAGCAGGAGAGATTAAGAGACATTGAGAGACATTAAGAGATACTCAAGGCAAGAGGAGGTGGTAATGGGACAGGTTACGGAACAAAGGATGGCTCTAGATGAGGCGTGAATTGCGCAGGCAGAATGAAAGACAGCTATCATGTGGGAGGGAGGAAAAAAAGGCCAAACAAAAAGTGTGGATAAAAAAAGAACAATATATATATGTGATAGGGGCCAAGGTTATGATCTGAAATTGTTGAACTCTATATTGAGTCCAGAGGGCTGTAGAGTGCCTAATCGAAAGATGAGGTGCTGTTCCTTGAGCTCACGCTGAGCTTCCATGGAACAATGCAAGAGGCCGAGGATGGTGAGGTCTGAGTGGAAATGGAGCGGTGAATTAAAGTGACAGGCCACCGGGAGCGCGGGGTTCCCCTTACGGACTGAATGGAGGTGTTCCGCAAAGCGGTCGCCCAAACTGCGTTTGGTCTCCCCAATGTAGAGGAGACCACATCGTGAGCAGCGAATACAGTATACTAAATTGCAAGAAGTACAAGTAAATCGCTGTTTCACCTGGAAGGGGTGTTTGGGGCCCTGGACAGTGGGAAGGGGGGAGTTATAAGGGCATGTGTTGCATCTCCTGCGCTTGCACGGGAAGGTGCCGGGCGAAGGGGAAGGGGTGCTGGGGGTGGTAGAGGAGTGGACTAGGGTGTTGCGGAGGGAGCGGTCCCTATGGAATGCTGAAAGGGGAGGTGAGGGGAAGATGCGTTTGGTGGTGGGATCACGCTGGAGGTGGTGGAAATGGCGGAGGATGATCCGTTGAATGTGGAGGCTGGTGGGGTGAAAGGCGAGGACAAGGGGAACTCTATCGTGGTTCTGGGAGGGAGGGGCAGGGGTGAGGGCAGAAGTCCGGCGATAGAATGGACACGTTCGAGGGCCGTGTCAACCACAGTAGAGGGGAATCCTCGGTAAAGGAAAAAGAAAGACATGTCGGAAGCATTGGTATGGAAGGTGGCATCATCGGAGCAGATGCGGCGGAGTCAGAGAAACTGGGAGAATGGAATAGAGTCCTTACAGGAGACGGGGTGGGAGGAAGTGTAGTCCAGGTAGCTGTGGGAGTCAGTGAGCTTGTAGTGAATGTTTGTCAATAACCTATCCCCAGAGATGGAGACGGGGAAGTCGAGGAAGGGAAGGGAAGAGTCGGAGATGGACCATGTGAAGGTGAGGGAAGGGTGGAAATTGGAAGCAAAGTGAATGAGATTTTCTAGTTCAGGGCGAGAGCAGGAGATGGCACCGATACAGTCATCAATGTACCGGAAAAAGAGGTGAGGGAGGGGACCCAAGTAGGACTGGAACAAAGAGTGTTCCACATATCCCACGAAAAGGCAGGCATAGCTAGGACCCATGCGGGTACACACAGCAACACCTTTGATTTGGAGGAAATGAGTGGAGTCAAAAGAGAAGTTGTTCAATGTGAGAACGAGTTCAACCAGGCAGAGGGTGGTGGTGGATGGGGACTGGTTGGGCCTCTGTTCAAGGAAGAAGCAGAGCACCCTCAGGCCATCCTGGTGGGGGATGGAGGTCTAGAGGGATTGGACGTCCATAGTGAAAAGGAGGCGGTTGGGGCTGGGAAACTGGAAACTGTTAAAGTGGCGTCGGGTGTCGGAAAAGTCACGGATGTAGGTGGGAATAGACTGGACAAGGGGAGAAAAAATAGAGTCAAGATAGGAAGAGATAAGTTCCGTGGGGCAAGAACAGGCTGAAACGATGGGTCTACCAGGGCAGTCCTGTTTGTGGAGCTTGGGAAGGAGGTAGAAGCGGGCTGTGCGGGTTTGGGGAACTATGAGGTTGGCGGCCGTGGGGGGAAGATCTCCAGAGGAGATGAGGTCAGTGGCAGTCTTGGAAACGGTGGCTTGATGTTCGGTAGTGGGGTCATGGTCCAGGTGGAGGTAGGAGGAGGTGTCAGATAGATGGCATTCAGCTTCCGCTAGGTAGAGGTTGGTTCGCCAAACAACAACAGCATCACTTGCATTTCTATAGCGCCTTTAACGACCATCAGACAAAGTTTTTCACAGCCAATGCAGTACTTTTTTGAAATGTAGTCACTGTTGTAATGTAGGAAATGCAGTAGCCAATTTGCGCACAGCAAGCTCCCACAAACAACAATGTGATAATGACCAGATAATCTGGTTTTTTTAGCGATTGAGGGATAAATATTGACCAGGACACTGGGGATAACTCCCCTGCTCTTCTTTGAAATAGTGCCATGGGATCTTTTATGTCCACCTGAGAGAGCAGATGAGGCCTCAGTTTCAACATATCATCCGAAAGACAGCACCTCCGACAGTGCAGTGCTCCTTCAGCACTGCACTGGAGTGTCAGCCTAGATTTTGTGCTCAGGTCTCTGGAGTGGGACTTGAACCCACAACCTCCTGACTCAGAGGTGAGAGTGCTATCCACTGAGCCATGGCTGACACGGGAGGCCTACCTGCTGCCGCTTGTTTCCCACCCGGCAGTATCAGTTAAAATTGGCCCACAGGTGCTCTTGCAAACACTGACTGACCTGCTGTGTGTCTCCAGCGTTTTCCCTTCCTATTTCAGATTTCTTGTACTCGCTATTTTTAAACCTTGCATGCTGTATGTGTGTTCCTGCAGTTCCAGTGTAATGATATATTAAAGGGCTGTTCCTGCAATTAAGCAGTCCGGGCAAGGAATGCTGTGGGGAAATCACAGGTCTGCAGTGCCTGATTTTCCAGCCATTTTACTTGAAATGGATGGAGATCAGGGTCTGTGGGCCTACGATGCACACCGTTCCAGTAAATATTATGCTTACTTATTGTCACACTTTCTTCTGTCACACTTCCTTATGCTACAACTTTTCCGTCATAATTTTTGACACAGTTTTTTTTGTCACAACTTTTCTGTCATAATCTTTCTGTCACAACTTTCTGTCACACCTCTTCTGTCACAACTTTTCCATCAAATTTTTTCTGCCACTTTTTTTTTGTCACACTAATGCATTTCTTCTTGATTTTATTTACTTCCGAGTCCTCCATGCTTGATCTCCAAGATAGGTGGCACCCTTGCCTACTCACCTCCCAAGGCCTCCTAACTGCAGCTTGGCCTCCACCCTAGGTGGCCCTGCGGACACCCGCCGAGGCATTTATAGCTTTCAGGGGTGATTTTAACCTAACCTATCCATCGGGAAACTGACTGGATCAGACTGGCCACCCGTATAACATCCTGACCGATTTTTACTTTCCATTGAAGCCAAGGGTGTGTAAAACAGGCAGCAGATCTGATATCATCTGTAACACCCTCCCTGGCGGTCTTGGTTAAAATTATCCCCAAATTTATATTGAACTAAATATTTTTAAAATTCTAAAAAAAAAATTTTTTTACTCAAAGTGGGTGGTTAGAATGCGGAATTCTCTGCCACAGAACATTGTGGATGCAGAGTCCGTAAATTCTTTGAGAAGGGAATTACATAGTTACTTGAAAAAGAAGGAATATTTTAAGGGGCTAGGAAGCAAGCAAGAGAGTGAGATTACACTAGGCGGCTCATGTGGAGAGAAACGTTGGCCCAGAATTGAAGGGCTGAATGGCCTGTTTCAAAGAACATGGGAACAGGAGTAGGCCATTCAGCTCTTCGGGCCTGCACTGGCATTCAATTAGATCATGGCTGAGCTGCACCTCCATTTTGCCACCTTTGCTCCATATCCCTCGATACTGTTACCTAACAAAAATCCTTCGATCTCAGTCTTGAAAGCTCCAATTGTCACAACGTCCACTGCCTTCTGGAGGAGTAAGTTCCAAATTTCTACTAGCCGGGGAGTTATCCCCGGTGTCCTAGCCAATTTTAATCCTTCAATCAACATAACAATAAACAGATTATCTGGTCATTCTCACATTGCTGTTTGTTGGAGCTTGCTGTTCGTGAATTGGCTGCCGCGTTTCCTACATTACAACAGTGACTACAATTCAAAAGAACTTCATTGGCTGTAAAGCGCTTTAGGACGTTGTGAAAGGCGCTATATAAATGCAAGTCATTCTTTTTTTCTTTCTAACATTCTATGATTCTCGGACTTCTTAACTGTGGAACTCCCTGCCTTCTTCACTCTCATTCCTGCTACAATCTTCAGCCTTTTAATACCCCAGCTACCTAATCATTATGTCCTGACTTACCTCGCCTATTTGGTAACTCTATTCCACTGTGCTGGTATTGCCAGTTCAGTCCTTGGTCCCTCACCTTGCTGCTCAATAAAAAAAGCTTAAGAATGTTAAAGACATAGACCTATCTGACTCAGATTAGAGAATTTCTCCTAATTAGATAGCAATATAATTGAATCATATTTAGCAGACAGGCAAATTAACTGCTCGTTTTATTTCCACAAGGGCACAATATGAGTGAATTATAATGTAGCACCAGCCTACACCTGAACCCAGCGGCTCACAATGGCATGTTGATAGCCAGCAGAATAATCTAAAATCCTCAGCATCTTTAGTTATTTATCTCACAATTATAATTATGACAATTAATTTTACATAACAGAACTCTAATTACCTATTATGCTAGAAGGCGATTAATGTGACACTCCTGTGCTAAGCAAATTCCAGTCAGACATTGCCTGGAAATTGCTGCAGATGTAATAATCGATGGTAACAGTGCATTACTGATTCATCTTTTGGAGAATTTCATCTGGCCGTTAACCCTGGATATTTTTGTATTTCCCATCTAAGAGTTTACCCGTAACTGACATTAGACTAATTGGCCTATAGTTACCCCATTTAACCTTCTCTTCCTTCTTGAGTAAAAGATGTTAAATTGGCTACTCTCGAGCCTCATGGCATAACTTACATATTAAAGGAAAGATTTTGGCCAGATCCTCAATCGCCTCCTCTCTGATTTCTTTCAGCAACGTAGGGTGTATGCTATCAGGGACTGTAAACTTAACCAACTTGTGTTCTACTAATTTATTTCTGAATCAATGTATTTTTCCTATAGTTAGCTCTAACAATTGCTCAGTGTGCTCCTCTAGTACACCTGCATTCTCAATTCCACCATCATTTGTAAAAGTAAACAATGCTAAATAGCTTTTTAATATCTCTGCCATACTTTAATTCTTCACAATTACACTACGAATGGTTCTACTTTCTCTTTAACTATTTATGTACTTATAAAAGCCCTCACTATTTCCTTTTATATTATCTGCTAGCCTATTCCATATTCCCTTTTAGTCCTTCTAATCTCCCTTTTCACCTGCACTACACTTTCTATATTGCTCAAGATTATCGATTATATAGCATTGTGAACTCTAATTTTATCACAGGCCTTCCTTTTTAGTTTCATTTTAGTTGTAGTCTCTTCAGTTATCCATGAAACTCTAATCTTTGATGCATCTGTTTTTTGTTTTATAATATCTTTAATTTCTATTCTATGCATCTCATTTTTGAATGTTTCCCACCTTAAAACTTACCTCTATGACCAAGCTTTTCTCACCCTTTTTAATGTCTCCTTCTTTCGCTCAGTGTCCACCATTAATTCTGGATTATCCCCATCGGGGTGTTTTTCTAAGTTAAAGACGCCATCTAAATGCAACTTGTTGTTTGCTTTTCCTTCAATTAGCCCAGTTTGCCTGAGGAAAAATAGTTATTTAATATTTTGAAAAGTTGGAAAGGCTTGTCAGGTTGGTCAGGTTGGTTCAGTTGGTTAGATCAATAAGACAGCTGGCTTACCAGATGTGATTTTGCAATCCGGTGATCCCGACCGAGAAGCATCGATCAGGGATAGAGATATCTAGAGGATAAATGTCAGTAAATGAAACAGTAGAAATGTTTTTTTTTTTAAAAACAAACAAGTATGAATACCCCCTAAAAGCTGTCGAGGCTGGGGGTCAACTGAAAATTTCCAAACTGAGATTGATAGATTTTTGTTAGGCAAGGGTATTAAGGGTTACGGAACCAAGGCGGGTAGATGGAGTTAAGATGCAGATCAGCCATGATCTAACTGACTGGCGGATGTAAAGCGTTTCCTTTCAGGACATCACAGATTTAAGATTCTGACCCGAGAATTATAAGTGAGCAATTGACACAAACGCGGATTCCGACTTAACTCAACTTTATTGAGAAGTCAGAGATCAAAGGTTACAATACAATGTCAAAACTAAACTTGTTGCAATACAATGCCCGTCAACACTAACATATGTTGCAGACAGGATATACATACGATCACCCACGGATGGTCAGTTCATATTGATTGTAGGTTCTTTGGGCCAACCGACCAAGTCACACCCCTCTTCCGACAGCAGCCCTATCCTTGTAAGCAAGATGACTGGCCAGGCCACCTCCCTCCGACGGCAGTGAAGTTATCTTTTTGAGCGTTGTCTTTTATTCTTCTCAGTAACCCACTCTGTGGTATGTGGGAGGAGTTGGTCGAGTTGGCATTCTTCCATTGTGTCCTGAGTCC
Source organism: Somniosus microcephalus (assembly GCF_052327205.1). NCBI lineage: Eukaryota > Metazoa > Chordata > Chondrichthyes > Squaliformes > Somniosidae > Somniosus > Somniosus microcephalus. The sequence goes on from NC_140995.1 coordinate 49,141,912, forward strand.
ACTGGCTATTGTCAGCTTTTATCTCCTTATCAGACTCGAGGTCATTTAAACAATGTCTGAGAGGGTTGCAAAGTTTGCAGAGGTGATCAGCAACACAATATGCATTGTGCAAAGGTCATTGACTTGTGTTCTGTCTTGCAGGCCTCCTTTCAGGATGTCTTGATTGTAGCTTCGTAACACCTCATTGTCTACTTCCTTATCTGTAAATAGCTTGTAGCCGCAAAAGTTTGATTGTTGATTACAGAATTTGCCCAGCAACACGGCCTTCAGTCAAGCATAATGACAGCCAATCTTAATCAGAAAAATACTTTTTGCTACACGGACAAGCTCGAGGGGCTGCATGGCCTCCTCCTGTTCCTATGGAAATCTGTAATTAAAAGCAGAAATACACAGCAGGTCAATCAGCATCTGAAAACCAGATACAGATCAATGGCCCCTATCTAGACGGGGGCGGGTTGCGTAGGTGGGCGTGGGGGGAAAGGAGGTTCGGACAAGGCCGGATTTTCCTGCGCACTGTGGAATTTTGACTCCACAGCGTGCATAGATTTTTGTTGGATAGGTTCCCCGCCCTGAAGTCAGCTTGATTGATAGGCTTGGCTTCCAGTCGGGAGTAGGCTGCTACTGGGAGCGCGGGGGTGGGTGGGGTGTCCAATCCCTGACCCCAGGGGGTCTTTGTATGAGGATGGTCTGATGGGAAGTGGGGGGGTGGTCAGATCCAAGGTGAGAGGGTAGGCTTAGGGGGCTGGGGGATTGCATTCCTTTTCTTCATGGCCCACAAGCAGTGCTGTAAGGGCACTTACCTTCTCCCCAGAGCTGTCCTCACCTCCCTTCAGCTGTTGGGTATCCCGGGCCAACTCGGCCGGCCTGCCTCTGAATAAACACTTGCATTTTTATAGTGCCTTTCATGATCCCAGGGCATCCCAATACACGCCACAGCTAATATCCTGGGAGCGGGTTGGCTGCCTGCCTCTTGTCCCGCCTCTGTTAAACCCAGAAGTGGGCAGGTTGGGGTTCGGGTTTGAGATTTAAAACATTTTACTATCTTGCCCGACCCCAACCCACCCATTTTGGGGAGTTAGAATTTACCCCAATGTTTCAGATGAAACCCTTCACTGGAACTTATACATAAAATAATATTTATTTCACACTCAACACCATGGCTTTCCCATGCACCTATCTCAAATGTATTTCGCACAACATGTACCTTTATCCTAATGGGACATGAGTTCTGAGCCAGTCAGTAAACCTATTTGGATGGCATCACAAACCTTGAGAATAAAGCTCAATCAGTTGATAAACGTTCTCAGGCCCCTGGAGATGGCACCACCGGCTTTCTACCACATGCGCGGGTATTTTATACAAGATAAACAGTATGTGTTGTTGAGTCGTTTACTGAAATTACTTTCTAACAGGGGACTGGTGCAGCAGCTGCTGCTGGTGGCTGTTTGCGAGTCAGAGATAAATCAGTCTGGCTTCCTTCGCGGTTGGAGTTTTCTTGGTAGTCAAGAATGAAGGTGATTTATTATATCAAAGATTTTCCTTGGAGTGAGTGGCTTAAAGGACTTTAAACGCATTGGGAGAAAAATTCGGCTGATTTGCGCCTCCTGTTAGCGCCCTAAGCCGCTAACGCCTCCCGCAATATTCAGCAGGAGGTTAGCGGCGGCAGTAATCGTTAGTGTCCCTGCGACATGCTCGCACCCCGGCTGCGTTCTTCGGTAGCGCCCGCTGACTTACCGCTGGACGTTAAGTCCGACGTGGTCAGAGGGGCCTACCTAAGGCCGGGGCGGCGCAAATTAAGGGGAAGGTGCCGGGTGGCCATTTTTATTGCTGGCCGCCTGCCAGCACCTGCCTCTTTGCCATCCCGGACCTTCAGTAAAGCAACCCCGCGGGGTGCCGGTTGCACTCCGTGAGCCCGGCACTTCTCTTGAATACCGGGCTCTTTTGCCGGCACTCCGATCTGTGGTGGCCCAGCTGGTCCCAGGGTCGTGCTGCGCTAGGCTCCTCCACTTTAATAAGGGGAGGAAGGCCTGCAGTACCGCGCATGGTGCTGCGGCACGTAGCACCGTGATATTCACTCGCAGCACCCCAAGAGGGAGGTGGGGCGCTTCCAGTAGCGCCCCGCCTCCCTCCCTCTTGGGGTGCTACCAGTGAATTTCGGACGCAAGGACGCTAACTTTTTTGGGGCACTAAAAGTAGCGGCCCGGTGAAGTTAGCACCCATTGTCCCTGCCTAAACCTCTCCGCCTCTCTCTCCACCTTTAAAATGCTCCTTAAAACCTACCTCTTTGACTGAGCATTTGGTCACCTGTCCCAAAATCTCCTTATGTAGCTCAGCGTCAAGTTTTGTCTGATAATGCTCCTGTGAAGAGTCTTGGGATGTTTTACTATGTTAAAGGTGCTATATAAATGCAAGTTGTTGTTGTTCAACAGATCTGAAAAGAGATAAAGACTTGCATTTCTTTAGTGCCTTTCTTGACCCCAGGACTTCCGAATACACTCCACATAATGAAGTACTTTTGAAGGGTAGTAGCTAACCTGCGCACAGCAAGCTCCCACAAACAGCAACGTGATAATGACTGGATGATCTGTTTCTGAGTGATGACGATTGAGGGATAAATATAAATATAAATAACTGACGAAGGGTCATCGACCTGAAACGTTAGCTCTGTTTCTCTCTCCATGATGCTGCCGGACCTGCTGAGTGTTTGCAGCATTTTCTGTTGTTATTTCAGATTTCCAGCATTTGCAGTATTTTGCTATTGTATAAATGAGCCCTTTCTGTACAATATGCAATCGGTGTTGGAAGTGTATTTTAGAAATAAAGTTAGCTTAGTCCAATATAATTTGAGGCATTTAAGATGTGTTAAAGACATCTTACATACATGAAGCCCTTTTTTGTCAGTAACAAATTATACAGCAAGAACTGAGAGATAAACTGACCTGAGGAAACTTTTTAACTGGCCGTGGATCATTGTCGCTACCAGCCACTCTGCCGATGTGGAAGAATCCTGCGCCATCATTTGGTTTCAAATAGTAAAGAGTGAATTGATTTACATAAAGAGATAACAGGCGTCTGGTTAATTTATTCTTTCTCCACCCATCCCCTCCCCCATCCCCCGCCCTCCACTTCCCCACAGAATATGAAAATGACAGCTCATCGACAGCCAAAGACTACGTTAGATCAATATTCGGGCCTGTGGTCACACCTCCTGGTAGTAACAGAATATTACCTTTGAAGTTGGTGCTCTGAACCTGATTCCCAGTGCCCATTGTTGATCAGTCAACATCTGCAGGATGCCCGCTTTTTTCAGTGGCTTGCTGTGTTTTATATTAGTATCCATATTTTTTCAAACCTTTTGAGAATAAGAGTCTTGGCTGCTGGGAATCTCCACACTGTAAACCAAAGTAGGAAGAATATTAATGAGTGGTGTTTTCTCTGGGCTGTCTTATCTTATCCGCAGGCCATGTAGCTTGTAACAAAAGCACCAAAATACATTAAACATTGGAATATATTATCAATTTGTTTGGAATGTACTACACATAAAGATTAATTCTGCACTTTAAACCTTTTGGAATATTGATGAATAATGGCCACTTTCAAAACATTCTTCACTTTCATGTAACACCTGCAAAAAATACCTTTGTTCAGACAGCAGGATCGTTTTAGTTGCTACAGTATAAGAAAGAAAGATTTGCATTTATATAGCGCCTTTCATGATCACTGGACATCTCAAAGCACTTTACAGCCAATGAAGTAGAGTCACTGTTGTAATGTGGGAAACACAGCAGTCAATTTGCGCACAGCCAGGTCCCACAAAACCGATGTTGTGAGCAGCGCATTGTTCAGTGTGACTTTTAATTAACGGTCCTAATTAAATTGTCATGCGCATTTCCCAGCCCAATTAAATGGAGCGGATCTGATGATGTCGTCGATGCCCCATTTCCAGCACCCATATTTAAAGCAGCCTTTGTCACATCTCATTTAAAGGTTGATGAAAGAGTGAGCAAGGTCATTTCCAGAGGTCTGGCTGCTATTTCAAAGGTGATGAAAGTATCACTCATGGATGCATAAAGGCAGAAGGCTGCTCCAAGGTTTAGCGATGCATCCCTCTGGTGCAGGCAGTGAGAGTACGCAGGGAGGTCCTCTTCCCTAGCGATAGGTATAAAAGACCACCCAAAGAAACCAAAAGAGCATGGTTGGAGATCACAGAGGAGGTCAGTGGCAGGGATGTTGTCAGGAGGACGTGGATCCAGTGCAGGAAAAAATTCAATGATCTCATGAGGTTAGCAAAGGTGAGTGCAATGCCATACTCACCTTCATCCTGATGTGCCTGTCACCACACTCCTGCAAATCATTCCTCACACCAGCCTATCTTGCATGTCCACCCATCCCTCTCTGTCTATGTACACATTCACGTCCCCATCTGACTAACCACAACTGACACTCACCCTCATCCTAATGCAATCATAGCAAGTAACACCACAGGAGGAGGCCATTTGGCAATGTCACACCACTCCCTCATAGTCACCCTCTACTGATATAACCCCATCTATTCCTTACACTCATTCCATTGCTCTCACTCAAAGTTCTCTTCCTTCCCTCCTTGCTGTAAGGTTCACAAAATTCTGCAAAACCCCAGAACAGAAGGAAAGCCTTATTTAAAACGATTTTAGAACATCACAGAAGAAATCTGTAAAAAGGATAAAATGTATGGTTGGGCCTAACAGAAGAATTCAAAGAGTTAAATTACACATTTTCCCTAAGTGTAAGGAAAGAAGAAATTTTGGACTGTTTTAAGGAATTATTGGGCCAAAGGGATTTAAAATAAAAAATCCCAGGAAGATTTGGCTGGTTTAAAAGACATGTTCAGGCTTGCAAAAGGCTGTGACACAGGGGAGGTGGGGTGGGCCCCCGAGTTTGGATATTGGACAGTCTGGGAATGTCCTGGGCCACCCCAGCTTTACATAAGGACAATAATACCTGTTCCCGCCAAAATTCGCAGAGCCAAGGTACATGAATAAAACAGTACCTACCCCCAGCAACACAAAGGAAAGAACATAGCCCTACAGGATACAACAATTAAAGCAGCAGTCTAAAACCAATCAAAGAGATTGACAAACATTTTGCATTTTAAACTAGTTTCAAGGCAATCCCAAAACCAGTTAAAAGTCAATTAAGAGTTAGATGGGCCATCCCCGAAGCTCGTTAAAGTTTTAAAACCTATTAAAAATAACGAGCCCGCCAAATTTAACAAAGAAACCCGAGATTTGGCGGTCAGATAAGCCAGGCCCCAAATGAGGATAATTGAGGCCTGCCTTTTCAGCTCAGAAGTACAGCTCATGGTACAGCTCAGAAGCCAGCTCAGAAGTCAGCTCGTCAGAAGGTCAGTGAGAGCACAGTACAGCTCAACGGATCATCATCGGAGACTTGAAGGAATAGAAGGAGAATGAAAGTCGCAGCAACGGAAGGCCTACAGAAACCAACGACCACCAACCAGGTAATATTGGGCCACCGCGACCAACAAGAAATCAACCGCCGAAAAACTCACAAACCAAAGACTTATTTCCACTCTACAGGCTAGTCTGACTTACCCCTGGGTAAGATTTGGACACAAAAGACCCTAAAACTAGCCCTAACCAAAGGAAATTAGGTATCACCCGATACATCCAACAGCGCGACTTATCGCATCAGCGGACCAACCCAAACTGAAGACCCAACGCAGGTGCAGTCTGCTACCACGTCCGGGGTATGGCAGGCCCCAACCACCACAACTAAGGAGAACCCCAAAATCGCGAACCTCTACAATCTGTCAAGAATTTTGTTTTGGTGAGCATTTCCTTGTCCTCTGGATTCCAGCCTAGCTAGTGTAGTGGGGTTGGGAGGGTAAGGGATTTTGTATATTGTAATTCTCCCTCACTTATTCTGAGTTCCCCACCCTTTTAGAGTATAAGTTTTATTGTATTGTATATTTTTCCTGTTTCAAAATAAAGATCTGAATTCTTTTGACGAACCCTGTTGCAAGTTTATTACAACCCCCAAATAAGTCCAAAATCTAGAACAAAAGGGAGTGGGAGCGATTCAAACCAATCAAAGGAGTCAGAGGTGAAGCTGACAAACAACCCACACACCACCCCTTACAGCATGGCAACCGTGGCAGGACTTTGGCAAAAGGGAAGTAATGCAATAGACCCTGTGTTCGATGAGAGAACGAAGCTGGAAGAGAGGATTTCCTCTTACATTTTTGAGAAGGTGAATATCACCAAGAAGTGGGTGACCAGTCTGTTGCGTGCTGGGCATCCCATGGACACTGCAGCCAAATGGACTGAGAGAAAGGACCATAAGAAGTTGGTAGAGAAGGCCATCTGGTTGGTCTATGCCCTACGACAGCTCCAGCTTTGACAGCAGAGCTGCAGGAGGCAGCCAAACTGTCTCAAGCAAGAGCTTTAGCAGGGGAGGAACTATTGCAGGAATTACAAGCACAGAATCAAGAGAAATTGCAGCTAGTAGAGAAACACAGAAACAGGCATGAATATTTTCGGTGTCAAGTCACCGAGGCAAAAGGAAATGAGCTGGTACTGAAAGAGGAGAACGCTCGCCTAACCAGACAGTTAAGGGAACAGGAGGAGCAGTACAGGAATATAAAGGCAGCTTATCAAGTAGCAAGCACTAGGGATTTTGAAGCAGGAGATCACGGCCCCTGTCAAAAGCAGATAGAAAGTTTAAAACTTGCTCTTCTGAGTCTGTATGTCCCAGTTAGGTTTAGGATCAATCACTGGACACAGACAAGAATAACATTTAACAGGTCTTTACTATTCGAAGGTCAGGGCTTAACTGCCCAGCAAATCCTTGCACAACACTTATATACCGGTGTGGTCACCACCGGTATTACAGTATTACAGTATACAGCAGCCAAGAGAAAGTAGTACATCTCTTAAGGTAGTTCCCTTAAGGTGGAACAGGTTACATACACCACAATCCTCCCTTTTTAGCTTAACAGTTATATCCCCATTTAACATAACATAATAACATATATATATACAACTTCATGCAAAACAGTTCAAAGATTCAGTCTCTGAGGAGGCCTCCTGATTCGAGTTGGATAACGCCTTTCAGGGGTCTCTGATTCTCGTTGCTGGGGTGACTCATCTAGTTGGTCTCTTGTGGATTGGACATCATCATCAGGTACATTCACTTCTGAGGTAGATGCTTCAGGTTCACTAACTTCTTTCACGGTTGTCTCTGCCGTAACCATGGGTTCGACCCTTGTTCTCGATTCTACCAGTTGGTCAGCATGACGCCGTATTACATTTTCACCAATATCTACCGTGTACATCAGGGGTCCTTGTCTGGCCCGAATTGTTCCAGATTGCCATTTCTCGTTTTTATAGTCCCGGGCTAACACTGGTTGTCCTATTTCGAAACTCCGAGTGGTCTTGTTATTTATATGCTGGAACTGTTTGTTTTCAACTTCCCTCCGCACATTTGGTTTTAACAAGTCCAACCTGGACCGCAACCTCCTGTTGTAGAACATCATGGCAGGACTTTGGTTTGTCACTGCATGAGCGGCGTTTCGATATGCCAGTAGGAATTTGTCCACCTTGTGTTGTAGTGGAATCTGATCTTCGCTCATGGCCTTTATTGCTTTTTTAAACGTTTCTACAAATCTCTCGGCCAACCCGTTTGTAGCCGGATGATATGGGGCAGAGGTCTAATGTTTCACCCCATTCTTCTTCATGAATCCCTGGAATTCTTCTGACACGAACTGCGGTCCGTTGTCTGAACATATTTGTTCTGGCAATCCATTTCTCGCAAATATCGTTCTTAACACCGCGATCATCTTTTCCGAGGTAGTGGTAGTCATCTTAATCACTTCTGGCCATTTAGAATGTGCGTCCACCGCAATTAAAAACATGGCGTCCATGAAAGGACCAGCAAAGTCAATATGTACACGTTGCCATGGAGTTGAAGGCCATTCCCATGGATGCAGCGGTGCAATCGGGGGTGCATTTTGCACTTTTTGGCACCCTGAGCAGCTTTTCGTCAGCTCCTCTATCTGTTGGTCGATACCCGGCCACCACACATAAGCCCTAGCAAGGCTTTTCATCTTGACTCCCCCCAGATGACCTTCATGCAGTTCCTTTAGAACTCTCTCTCTTAACTTAGGAGGAATAATCACCCTTGTTCCATACATCAATGTTCCTTGACAGACGGACAGCTGTTCTCGTCTTGCTGAGAATGCCGGTAACAGTGGATCACCATGTGCTGGCCATCCCTTCACTGTCACTTCGTAGACCCTGGACAGTGTCGGGTCGTTCCTGGTTTCTCTTTCAATACTTGCATTGGTGACTGGTAAACATTCGATGATGGTCGAGTGAAATAACTCAACAGGGTCAACCGTCGGTGCCTCCTCCTTTGTAGGTAGTGGCAGGCGCGACAGCCCATCAGCATTACCATGCTGCTTTGTACCTTTGAATTCTATCTGATATTGATGTGCCCCTAGGAAAAGGGACCATCTCTGGAGTCTCTGTGCTGTCATCACCGAAACACCCTTCTTAGGGTTAAAAATGGATACCAACGGCTGGTGGTCTGTCAGAAGCGTAAACTTTTGGCCCTGCAGGTAATGATTAAACTTCTTTACTCCCCACACAAGTGTGAGAGCCTCCCTATCTATCTGAGCATAATTGCGCTCAGCGGAGGTCAATGATCTGGATGCGAACGCAACTGGCCTCTCCTGGCCATTTGGCAACTTGTGTGAGAGTACTGCCCCAATACCATATGGAGAAGCATCACAAGCCAAACGAATAGGCAGCGTTGGGTTGAAGTGAGCCAACACTTCCTCTGAGGTGATCAATGCCTTGCTTTTGCAAAAGGCCCTCTTACAGTCCTCGCTCCACTTCCATGGTACTCCCTTCTGCAAAAGAGCGTTCAGCGGGTGCAGCACCGTGGATAAATTTGGCAGAAACTTATGGTAATAGTTAATCAACCCTAGAAACGACCTCAATTGGGATACATTATCCGGAGCGGGAGCCTTCACAACAGCTTCGATCTTGTCAGGAGACTTATGAAGCCCCTCCTGGTCAATGACATGACCACAGTACGAGATCCGCTTCTGAAAGAATTCACATTTCTGGCGATTAACTTGAAGACCATATTCTTTCAATCTGGTGAGCACCAGTTCCAAGTTTGCAAGGTGTTCCTCGTCATCATCTCCTGTAATCAGAATATCGTCCAGGTAACATTGTGTACCTGGAATTCCCTGTAATACCTGCTCCATGGCCCTCTGCCAAATTGCTGGAGCCGATGCCACTCCAAAAATCAGTCTATTATACCGGTACAAGCCTCTATGCGTGTTGATCGTGAGATACTGGCGTGACTCTTCCTCAACTTCCACCTGTAAGTACGCCTGCGCCAGGTCTATCTTGGTGAAGTGTTTCCCGCCAGACAATGAAGCGAAGATATCCTCAATCCGTGGAAGTGGATACTACACCGTGTGAAGCACCGGATTAACAGTGATCTTGAAATCACCACAGATGAGAACCTTCCCCGGTTCCCCCGGCTTGTTGCTCGATGAACGCTTCATGACTGGGACAATGGGCGTGGCCCACTCACTCCAGTCTACCTTAGACAGTACTCCTGAATGTTCTAGCCCTTCCAGCTCAGCTTCCACAGCAGGTCGTATTGCATAAGGTACCGATCTGGCTTTGAAAAATTTCGGGTTTGCATGTTCTTCAATCTTGATGTTTGCCGTAATTCCTCTCAGTGTTCCCAGTCCTTGTTGGAACACCTCATTAGCATCGTCCAATATTCTGGACAATCGTTTAGGTTTGACATCTTTTGTACCGGAATCTACCGTTAGTGCTTTTAAGGAATGCCAGTCCATATTTATTTTCCTAATCCACTCCCGTCCCAGTAGTGGTGGACCTCCCTCAGGTAGCACATATAAGTCCATTCCTCGGCTTTCTTTGCCCTTGTGGACCACCTTTACCTCTATCTTCCCGATGGGGTATACTCTTTGCCCCGTGTATGTTTTCAATACAATCTCCGTATCCCGTAGGGGAATGTGTGGGAATAACCTTTTGTAATCTTTCTTATTCATGACCGTCAATGCCGATCCAGTGTCCAATTCCATCTTCACTTGGACTCCTGCTATCTGAAGTGTGACCCAAATTGTTTGGAGGTCTGCTTCCTTACCAACATTGTGTACTCTTAGACTACCCAGTTCATTACTGCTGGAGTCTGAATCTGACTTCTGTTCGTTCGAACTGTTCTCTGTCACCTTGTGTACCTTTCTGTACTTTTCCTGCAGTGACTTTTTGTTGCTGGTCTTCTTTCCTGACCGGCATACTTTAGCTATGTGACCAAGCCTGCCACATTTTCTGCATTCCTGATTTTTGAACCAGCACTGGTTCTGATCGTGTGTTGTCTTTCCACAACGATAACATTTTACTGTACTCAAGACCATTTGATTGGTACAGAGTTCTGGTGACCGTAGCTGCATTTCCGCAGTGCCTCTTGCTGCGGCTTCTTGCGATGCTGCAATAGTGACAGCTTTATCAAGCGTAAGATCATTCTCTTCAAGCAGTCGCTTTTGTGTTCCTTCTTTTAACAATCCACACACAAATTTATCTCTCAGCGCATCTGCTAGCCCTGTCCCAAACTGACAGTACTTCGATAGCTTACGTAGTTCAATTAAAAATTCAACGTTGCTTTCGTCTTTCAACTGCGTTCTTCTGTAAAATTTAAATCGTTCCGCTATCATCAGCGGCGTGGGGTTTAAATGATTTTTCAGGACAGTAACAATATTCGCGAAGGTCTGATCCGCCGGTTTAATTGGTGATAGAAGGTGCTTCAATAGCCCGTATGTCTTCGCCCCCATTGAGCTTAATAAGGTTAATGCTTTCTCATCATCTGGTACCTTATTTGCTTTACAATAAACTTCCATGCGTTCTACATACGTGGTCCAATCTTCGACATCACTATCAAAGGTATTAATGCTCCCATGTTTAGGCATCCTTGCAAGTTTTTAAAAATGTTAATTTTTTTTTTATAAAATGGCGGCTTCCCGCGCTTGTCTTCTTCCCCCGCCTACTAAAATGGCGGCTTCCCGCGCTTGGCGGTCTTTCCCGCGCTCGTCTTCTTCCCCCGCCGACTACAATGGCGGATTCCCGCGTTTGCCTTCTTCCCCCGCTGGCTGCAATGGCGATTGCCTTGCTGCTGCCGTTCTCGCCTCCCCAGCGGTTCTCACTCCCCGACGCTGCTTTGCCTTGCAGCCCCGCTTGCAGCCCGGTCCTTTACACCGGCTGCGTTTGAATTCTCCGTGGCTCTCGTGCCTTAAGCTTCTCAACTCCCCGACGCTGTTTTGCCTCGCAGCCCCGCTCGCAGCACGGTCCTGTACACCGGCTGCGTTTGAGTTCTCCGCAGCTCTCGAGCCTTAAGCTGCCCCAGTCGCTGCGCCTCTCAGCCTCGATTGCAGCCCGGCCCTTTCTACTGGCCGTGGTCGAGCGCTCCGCCCTTATTCCTCCGTTTTCCCTCCCCTACTCCACAGTCAACGCGGCCGACTCTCTGCTCGTGTCGCTGATCGGCTTACCCACCACCGTGGTAGAAGGGATGAACACTGCCTGTCGCTGATGGAGGGCTTCGTGGTCAGAATTCTTTTTCTTTTTAACCCGGGTTCTCGATGCCTCCCCTGCAGTGGTGCTCAGCAGGATGATGAGGGCGGATGCCTCTTCTCGACGCCCGTTTTGAGGGCGAAGCTGCCTTGGATGTAAATTTGCCGCAGGGTAAGATCGGACTCGTCGCCACTGTTGAGTCTGTATGTCCCAGTTAGGTTTAGGATCAATCACTGGACACAGACAACAAGAATAACTTTTAACAGGTCTTTACTATTCGAAGGTCAGGGCTGAACTGCCCAGCAAATCCTTGCACAACACTTATATACCGGTGTGGTCACCACCGGTATTACAGTATTACAGTATACAGCAGCCAAGAGAAAGTAGTACATCTCTTAAGGTAGTTCTCTTAAGGTGGAACAGGTTACATACACCACAGCTCTGTCCAGGGCAAAAGGCATGGTAATCGTCGTAAGCCCGGGTGCGGCCCGGGTAGACCTGGACGTAGAAGTAGAAACTGTGCAGACATCACCTGTGGCGCCGGGGAGCAACTCGGTTGGGCAGCAGGAGGGACAAGCAATCTATTGGGAAGACAGGGAGGAGTGCACACCACCGCCACCTGTGGCGCCGGGTTTTGACTCGGTTTGGCAGCAGGGAGAAGTGGGCAAACAAATGCAGGAAAGGTCGGAGCCGGGGCCGATGTGCCCAGCTCGACAGCAAAAGTTTGGCCCACCCGGGGTAGGTGGGGGCCAGGGGCCCTTTGAAAGCCAATTCATGATTCCCCATGGGACTCAACAGCTTAGGGCTATGGTAAGCCACTTGAGTAAGCTTACCCACAAGGGAGACCCCTCAGTCCACTTCATGGAAGTGGAACAAGCAGCAGGCATTAATGAGTGCGACAACTCAGAAATGGCCAAGATGCTCCTGTTCACCTTGGATGGCAAGCTGTATCAGTCCCTCTCTGCTGAGTGCAAGAAGGAACAGGGAGGGTACGCTGCCATCCGGGATCAAGTTCTGAAGGCAATGGGGATGAATGATGGTAGTCCATTCTCCCGGGTGGAGAAGGCTACACAGTTAGCAGGTGAGACCCCACAGGCTTTTGCAGACAGGCTGTGGCCTGTGTATAAGCGTGCCTGTAATGGGGATCTCGACCGGGCTAACTTGAACCAGGATGAGCTGGCTCACTGGCTCCGAAGTCTGGTGGCAAACAACTTGCCATGGATCAGAGCCAAGGCCGAGCTGTGGTTCGACCCAAAAGGCCCCCAAGTCACCAAGGAGACAATGGTTAGACAACTGACCCTGGCTTACCGTAACAGTAGGGGGGTAGAAGAACCACAGACAATAGGGAAAGTGCATGAGTTAAACCCCAGCCAGGGGAAGAAGGAATGGCACCAGGAAGGGGGTAACCCTTCAATGTGAGGCGTAACTGCTTCGGGTGCGGGAAGAGTGGGCATTGGAGAAGGGACTGTAAAAATCCTTGGAAGGATAGTGCAGGAAAAAATGTCCCAGCTCCCACCCCAAAGGCAGAAACACAGACCTCTTCCCCCACAGTAGAGTCGATAATAGCTGCACTTCGAGTTTTCTTGGCAGGCACAGAGAAGGTAGCCACAGCCACCAGTGCTTTAACTCCATCTGCCCCCCCAGTTAACACAAACTTATGACTAGAGCCAGCGTAGCCTGTCTATCTGTGTCCCCTTGAGTACGATGTATGGAAAAGACCGCTTGTTAAGTTGGAAGTGGAAAAGGTCTGTTGGACACGGGAGCTTCAAGCACCATAGTCTACTCAGATAACCCTGCTACCTCACCTCTGTCTAACGGGGTCCCATACAGCTTAGTGGGGTTCACAGGTAATGAGTAGGTTGGCTCGTTCTCTATCCCGCTGTCCATTCATTTAGGAGCACTCCACACCAAGTGGACTTGTGTTTTAATGAAGTGGGAGCAGGAAGGGAAGGGGATCCTGGGGGCTGATTTTATTATAGGCCACAGGATTCTAGTGGATCTTAGGAACCACTGTCTGTGGGGAGCATGCACTGGCAAAGAGGGTGAAGTGGCAGTTATCCCAGGGAAACAGGGCAAGGGGACCCTGTGTACCCTAAAACCCAAGGAGGGTTACGACCTCGAGCAAATGGTCAGTAACACTCCAGTGGAGTACCAGGCATTTGTGCGAGCACACCTCGGTGCATTTGCCACTCACAAGCATGATTGTGGGAGGGTGAACGGGGTCGAAGTGAGTGTAGATGGGGACCCCATGACCCGACCACAAAAGCAGTATAATTTCCCCAAAGAGGCAGAGGCAGACATGGAAACGGCCATGACCTCTCTGGTCAAACAGGGGGTATTGAAACCCATAGCCACCCATGTAAACTCTCCGTTGTGGCCGGTTAGGAAACTGGACAACTCCTGGAGAGCCACGGTGGACTATCGGGTGCTCAATAGGAACATCCCCGCCTGTGCACCCACGGTAGCAGCCGTCGCCGGCCTCATAGGAAGTATTCCAGCCTCCGCGACCACCTTCACGGTGCTGGATATTTCCAACGGGTTTTGGTCCATCCCTCTACTGAGAGAGGACCATTACAAGTTCGCCTTTACGTTTAAGGGCCAACAGTACACCTGGAACTGCCTACCACAGGGGTTCCACAACAGCCCCAGCATCTTCCATCAGTGTATGGCAGATTGCTTAAAAGGCTTCAGCCAACCCCAACAGTTAGTCCAGTATGTGGATGACCTGCTCTTATTCACTGATGAAGGAGAGGAACACGGTCCACTACTGGTTGAACTGCTGGAGTTGCTGAAGCAGGAAGGTTTTAAGGTAAACCCCAAGAAGGTACAGCTTGGCCAAAAGGAAGTAATGTTCTTAGGGCTGGCTATACGAGCAGGGGAAAGGGCCATAGATAATGCCAGAAGGGAAGCAGTGCAGGAGTTACCAGCCCCCAAGAGGGAGGGTAATCAAAGGGCAGATGAACTAGCCAAGCAGGGAGCTAGGGAAGGAAAGTTTTGGGACCCCTACCAGACAGGGTCGATAGCCGCAATCCGGGACAGGGGAGGTACACAAGGGGTAGCCTTGGTCCCAGACCTAAAGCAGGCCCAGGTACGGGATCCCATCCTCAGAGCCATCTTAAACGCGCTCACAAAAGGGGAGAAAGTAGAGGGCAAGACTGAGTGTGGAGAACGGTCAGCAAGGGTTAACCGCACTAAGGCTAGAGAGCAGCTGTCTGCAGCTGTGGCAGACTCACAGACCGCAAAGGTGGGGGCAGTGAATTGTGTGACTGGAGAGGCCCTCCCACCAATTAAGTGGGACTTAGGTACACTCCCAGTAGTCGGAGCCTTAAGGAGGTCTCCTCGCACACCATAGCCTAGGTTACCTTGGTCACCTGAGTATTATTTTAGAGTACGGTCCAGCCCCAGGAGAACCCTTAGCAGAAAGGGAAAACCAAAAGTCAGGGACAAGTCTAGGGATACGGATCCCCAGCCTACAGCCCCCAAAGGTGAGGGACTCACAGGAGAGGTAGCGTTGGGCAAAGAGAGAGACAAGGGTCCCCAGTCTGTGGCATCAGACTGTGGGGAACCCACAGGACAGGATAGGGACTCGGCAGCCACACTGAAGTGGGTAGTGTGTTGCAGCTCAGGAGGACACAATCCCCTGGCTAACTGGGAGTCAGGAAAACTCCCAGTTGTTTTAAGAAGGACTCTCCGAGTCCAGTGGCACAGGTCACCTTACGCCCAGGTGTACAAGCTGCCAGATTCCACAAAAGGTACAGGCCTATCAGGAATTAGCCTGGCCATCCGGAGATGGGCAGCAGATGTATATAGCTTTATGAAGTATTCTAAGTGTGTTTTTACAGTTTGGAACTTTGGGATTTTTAGTGGTTTAATTTCACTTTAGTATAAGTTTTGAATTTTGATAACTGTGTCAGGCCAGAGAACCTTCGGGACATGGCTATTTTGTTTGTGTGTCCCTACAGAGAGGAAGCCGGGATGGGGAAGGTTCTGCTCCTGCTCGCCCTGGTAGGGGGGAGCATCAGTGATCGAGGAGACATGGAGAACTCCCATATCTATGGGTGTTCAGGAGAGAGAGCACCGATCGTTACTGCAGGGGGTGGCGAACGGGGTGTGGAGGAGCTCGCCATCTACTTCCATGAGGGAAGGTGGCCAGGGTGGCTGGGGTCCAACTCGGTTCAGTACTCCAGCCAGACCAGGTTCACGTACGGGGAGGCCTCCATCCTGTGCCCCAGGGTACAGGTTGTTGCTACAAGGGTCAGTGTCACCGTGGGAAAACGTGTATGTTTGACATGCAAGGGACAGATTCCTTTGGATAAGTGGTGGTGGCTCAGAAAGCTGAGCAAGGATATAGGAAACCCCGCAGTCGATTGGGAACAATTGGGGAACAATACCCATCGGACGATTACAGGGACCCGAGGGGGATTGAGTGTGTGCTGGGACAAGTGGTGGGAACCGGATCAGGGGATTTATGTCTGTATGTGGGGATCAGAGAAGGTCTTCCCCACAGGCGTATCCATCATTTTCCACCAGCAATGGCAAGATGCCGGAGAGGGGGTGGAGTGGGATTCCAACCTGCATGCGTGCACAGTCCCACACTCCCCGATCCCAGTGAATGCCACTGAACTTGTGACCTGTAATGTATATACCTTTAAGGGGGGAACTACTTTTTACAGCTCATGTATACTGCAGTACCGGCAGTGACCATACCTGTATATAGCACTGAGTAGTAATCTGTACAGTCAGTTCCAGAGTGAGCCACGTTGAGTAAACACCTGTTGTACCATTCTCTTGCAGTCTGTGTCTTACTACAGATGGACACAACATTGGCGACGAGGCAAATTCGATCCTACCTGCAACTCTGCATCACCTCCCAGGGATTCGTTCCTGGAGACCAGTAGATTGGAGGTCAAGGCCAGAGACATGGGCGTCGACCACGGGCAACCGCCCAGTCATCCAGCAGAGACTCGAGAATTGCGGGGGAGGCTGTTGAGAGCCAGACTTGGCTTTCCAGTCGCGGTGGTCCAGCGAAACGGGCTGGCAACAGGTAGTGCGCAGACCCTTCCCGGACAGCGGCGGGCTAGAGCCCGACCGAGCGGCACAGCAAAGGGCCGAGCAGCGTCGACGGGAGAGAGAGAGAGAGGGCAGAGCGCACAGGGCGCAGCCGGTGTTCAGGGGCCGAGCAGCATCGAGGAGAGGGAGAGAGACGCGCAGAAACCCGCGAGGCGCCGCCATTGCCATGAGGACTGACGAGAGCGGCGTTGGCAGCAGCGTAGGAGAAGCGCGCGAAACCTACAGGGCACCGCCATTGCCACGAGGACCACCGAGAGCGGCGTTGGCAGCAGCGGGGGAGGAAGGAAAGCGCGGGAGACGCCATTTTAAGCCATTGTAAACCACACCCAAAATGCCGAAGAGTGGCAGTATCACCGCATTTGACAATGAAGTCGAAGATTGGACTACATATGTCGAACAAATAGAGGTATACTGCAAGGCAAATGAGGTGTCAGATGACAAGAAAGCGCCGGTATTGTTAAATTTAATGGGTGCAAAGACGTATGGCTTATTACGAAATCTAGTAACCCCAGCGAAGCCAGTGGAAAAGAGTTTTGGAGACATAGTGACGATACTACAGGAACATTTAAACCCCACACCGCTGCTGATAGCAGAAAGATTCAAGTTTCACAAACAGAACCAGCATAGGATGAAAGCAATGCTGAATATTTAACAGAACTGCGCAAACTATTGAACACTGCCAGTTGGGAACGGGACTGGCAGATACCTTAAGGGACAAATTTGTGTGTGGGCTTCAAAGTGAAGGAACCCAGAAACGGCTTTTATCTGAAAAGGACCTATGCTGGACAAGGCTTTCAGCATTGCGGTATCATATGAAGCAGCAGCACGGGGCACTGCAGAGATACAACAGAGACCGCAAGAATATGGCACAAACGAAATGTCATACAGAACAGAGAAGTGCTATCGCTGCGGCAGAACAACACACGACCACAATGATTGCTGGTTCAAAGACAAAGTATGCAGACAGTGTGGAAAAGTAGGACACATAGCACGAGTCTGCAGGTCGGGAAAGAAAACCAGCAATAAGAAATCTCCAAAAGAAAAGTACAAAAAGGTACATAAGGTGACGGAGAATAGTTCAGACGAACAAAAGAGTGATACCGACTCCGAAAACAGGGAGCTGAGTTGTCTGAAACTACATAATGTGATCACAACAGAGGATCACCGAATCATTTGGGTCACTCTCAAGATAGCAGGAGTCCAGGTAAAAATGGAATTGGACACAGGATCAGCCCTAACAGTCATAAACCAACGGGACTACGAGTGGCTATTCTCACACATACCCTTGAGAGACGCAAAAATTATTTTGAAGACATACACGGGGCAAAAAGTCTACCCCAAAGGAAAAATAAGGGTGACTGTTATATATAACGGTAAGGAAACACCAAAACTAGACCTGTATGTATTGCAAGATGGAGGACCACCATTACTGGGACGTGAATGGATCCGGAAAATACAACTGGATTGGCATTCCATACATGCACTGATTGTGGCTGCCAAAAAGGATGACGATGTCATACCTGGGCGACTGTCAAAGATCCTAACCGACGCGCAAGACGTGTTCCAGCAAGGACTTGAAACACTAAAAGGCATGACAGCAACAATTAAAATCGAAGAAAACGCAAGCCCAAAATTTTTTAAGGCCAGACCGGTACCTTATGCGATCCGCCCAACCGTCGAAGCAGAGCTGGAGAGTTTGGAACGTTCAGGAGTACTGTCCAAGGTAGACTGGAGCGAGTGGGCTACATCCATCGTCCCGGTGATGAAAAAGTCGTTGAGCAGCACGCCTGGGGAACCAAGGAAGCTTCGCATCTGTGGGGACTTTAAGGTAACAGTGAACCCACTCCTTCCCACCGTGCAATATCCACTTCCGCGGATTGAAGATATTTTCGCCTCGCTATCTGGAGGGAAACGCTTCACTAAGATTGATCTGGCCCAGGCGTATCTGCAAATGGAGGTAGAAGAAGCATCAAAAAAAACCTCACAATCAACACCCATAAAGGTCTCTACCAATACAACCGGCTGGTATTCAGGGTAGCATCAGCTCCGGCTATTTGGCAAAGGGCAATGGAACAAGTCCTGCAAGGGATCCCAGGGACCCAGTGCTATTTGGACGACATCCTGGTCACGGGCGAAAATGACAGTGACCAACTCGCCAACCTGGAGCAGGTGCTCACTAGATTGAAGGAATGTGGGCTCCGAGCTAACCGCCCCAAATGCGAGTTTTTTAAAAAACAGATCTCGTATTGTGGCCACGTTATCGATAAAGAGGGGTTACATAAGTCCCCAGAAAAGATTGAGGCAGTAGTCAAGGCTCCAGCACCGGAAAACATGTCACAACTGAGGTCGTTCCTCAGGCTGGTAAACTGCTACCATAAGTTCTTGCCAAATTTGTCTACAATACTACACCCACTGAACACCCTACTGCAAACTGGAGTGCCATGGAAGTGGAGTGACGAATGTAAACGAGCTTTCCAGAAGAGCAAAACACTAATCACATCGAAAGGGGTATTGGCCCATTTCAACCCAGCACTACCAATTCGGTTGGCGTGTGATGCGTCACCCTACGACATTGGAGCGGTGCTGTCGCACAAATTCTCGGACGGCTCAGACAGGCCAATAGCCTTTGCGTCACGATCACTAACCTCAGCCGAGTGTAACTACGCCCAGATTGATAGGGAGGCCCTCAGCCTAGTGTGGGGAGTGAAAAAGTTCAATCACTATCTGCACGGGCAGAAATTCACCTTGCTGACTGACCACCAGCCTCTTGTCTCCATTTTTAATCCGAAGAAGGGCGTTCCGGTGATGACTGTGCAACAACTACAAAGATGGTCACTCTTTCTAGGGGTGCACCACTATGAGATTGAATATAAGGGCACGAAACAGCATGGAAATGCTGATGGGCTATCACGCCTGCCACTGCCTACTGCGGAGGAAGCACTAGCAGTGGATCCTGTCGAAATATTTCATTCGACTATAGTTGAATATTTACCGGTAACTAACGCTCGTATAGAAAAGTAGACCCGAAAAGACCCGACACTGTCTCGGGTATATGATTTGACGGTGAAGGGATGGCCAGCACATGGCAACTCACTGTTGCCAGCATTCTCGACAAGAAGAGAACAGCTGTCAGTGTGCCGGGGGATCTTGATGTGTGGATCCCGAGTGGTAATTCCACCCAAGTTAAGGGATAGAGTGCTCAATGAGCTTCATGAGGGTCATCTGGGAGGGGTAAAAATGAAAAGCCTTGCCAGGGCTTATGTGGGGTGGCCGGGAATCGATAAGCAAATCGAGGACCTGACCAAGAGCTGCTCAGGATGCCAGAAAGTCCAAAATGCACCACCACATGCCCCTCTACACCCATGGGAGTGGCCCTCATCTCCATGGCAACGGTTGCATATTGATTTTGCTGGTCCATTCATGGACTCAATGTTTTTAATAGCCGTGGATGCGCACTCGAAATGGCCTGAGGTCATCAAAATGTCCTCCACCACCACGGAGAAAACTATTGCAGTCCTACGAACCATTTTTGCCAGGAACGGCTTGCCAGAACAGGTTTGCTCCGATAACGGACCACAGTTTGTGTCCGAAGAGTTCCGGAGGTTTATGCAGAAGAATGGGGTAAGGCATTATACATCCGCCCCGTATCATCCAGCCACAAATGGATTGGCTGAGAGGTTCGTACAAACCTTTAAGAAGGCAATAAAGCTATGTACAATGACAACATTCCGCTGCAGCATAAGGTGGACAATTTCCTGTTCTCCTACCGGAATGCGACACATGCAGTCACCAACCAGGCCCCAGCCATGATGTTCTTTAACCGAAGGTTAAGATCTCGCCTGGATTTTCTCAGACCAAACGTACGAAGAGATGTTGAGAGTAAACAATTCCAGCACATCCATGAGAAGCCAACAAGGAGCTTCAATGTAGGGCAACTAGTCTTGGCCCGCAACTACCGAACAGAAAAATGGCAGCCAGGGACGATATGCACACGGCAGGGCCCACTAATGTACACAGTGGACGTTGGGGAGAACATCGTGAGACGCCATGCTGACCAGATCCTAGAGTCACAGGAACAAGTCAACCCCATGCCTCGCCCATACGTACCTGGTGAGGAACCCGACGTACAGGTCGCATCTACCCCAGAAACAGTAGCATCGGAAGCTGATGACCCAACCGACGACAGGGTGCCAGAATCGCCTGCGCACCAAGAGCGAGACACTCGGGAAAGGCGCTATCCAGAAAGGATCAGGAAGCCTCCCCAAAGACTGAATATATAAATGGACTATTTTCAGCTAACGTTGTATGTTAAAAGTGTTAATTGCAATTAGTTTGACATTTAATTGTTAAATGAGTGCTATGGTACTGTTAATCTAAAAGGGGAGGAATTGTAATGTATAAACCTTTAAGGGGGGAACTACTTTTTACAGCTCATGTATACTGTAGTACCGGCAGTGACCACACCTGTATATAGCGCTGAGTAGTAATCTGTATAGTCAGTTCCAGAGTGAGCCATGTTGAGTAAACACCTGTTGTACTGTTCTCCTGCAGTCTGTGTCTTACTACTGATGGACACAACATGACCCACCCCCGAAAGCCCCTGCCCACGACCACAACATCACAGACTATAGTCCAGAGGTGTCCTTCCACCACCAAGGGACCAGGGAATGGTTTAGTCCTAGTACCAACAGATAAGCTACTGTACCAGGGGGTACACTATGCAGTGGCCTCAGTGATCCTGGACCTGACCGAGATGCACTTACCTGAGTGGTGCCCTAAAGAGACAGAACGGTTGTACCAAGCCCCGTTGAAGGAAATGTTTAGAAAGTTTTATGAGTTCGACTTTGCCAATGTGGACAAACGAAACTGTACAGTTTACATCCTGAACATAATATGGGTGCGGGGAGACAAAGAAGGGGGACCTGGAATGATATTTTTACAGCTTATAGTACAGGATCCTCGGTGATAAACAGCCTAGATGACATAGAGCTGCAAACCCAGATAAATGGTTTAAAGACCCAGTTAAGAAAACTCCTAACAGAGGAGAACACAGTAGTGGGCTCAGAGCTACATGAGGACCAGGCTATGATGGTCCATTTAAAGGAGATAATAGCTGAGCTGGAAAGACACGCCAAAACAGTAAATGCACTTATATGGGAGGACAGGAATGCTTCGGCTCAAGTTGCACAGAATGAGGTGTGCATGCTATACAGGGCATGGTTGCTGGGCGAGGGCCGCAGCAACCTGGAGGATTTAAAACAAGGTTTAGTCCCCTCCTGGATTAGCAACAAGCACCTCGCAGCCCTCCACCCGTTTAGTAATTCGCTGAGCCCGTGTCAGCTCCGTCTAGCTTCTGAAGCCTACCCTGTCCCAGTGGATTGTGGACGTTCCAATCACACTCTCATGGGGATAGTAGTGAGGATGCCGGTCATGGGTGGGACAGCCCGACCCGCACCGGTGTACAGGGTGGAGAACATTGGGATCATTCAAGGGGGTGCACACGTCCGTTTTGCAGAGGTCCCACCTCATGTCATAAAGTGGGAACACGCTATGACAGGTACAGACCTCTCCGGGTGTCGGAGCCGGGGAGCACACAGTAATACTGTGTCCCCAGCACTTGAATGCCTATTTGAGACCACAGTGCGGGTTTAAAGCTGCTGGTGCATGACCTGTGAACTGTACCATGGAGGTAATGGCAAAAGACCATGTTTCCCCTCAGGTAGCATTCATAGGGGGTGGGACATATTGTGTCACCACAAGTGCGCCCCACTACTGGCATGGACAGTCCATCTGGTGGCCGGTGAGTGACAGCAGTTTTTGTTTTAAACCCGAGGCAGAAGTTCAAGTGGCCCAGGAACGGATTGTACCCATTCCTGAACCTTCGACTTATCACCTCACTGTCAGGGAAAACATTACCAACCTGCAAAGTTATGTAACACATTTTGGCTATGAGATTCCGCCTCTACCAGAACATCTTACCGCCCTATTAAAAGCAGTGGTCATCTCACAGAAACATTTCTATACATTAGAGCAGAAGACAGTTGAGATAGGGGCCAAGATATTGGATATTGTGGTTCCACCCTGGTGGGACATTTTTGAGAATATAGAAGTCCCCTCTTGGATTAGGCTGGCTTCACACATTTTAGTGGTTTGCCAGCTGGGAATAGTTTTCTACCTAAATAACAACAAAAAATGCTGGAAAAACTCAACAGGCCAGGCAACATCCATGGAGAGAAATTAGAGTTGACTTTTCGGTTCGAAACCCTTTTTCAAAACTGGAAAGGAAAGAAAATAGATTTAAGGCAGGGCTGTGATAGAACAAAAGAAGTAAAAGAGACATTAAGAGGTATTCAAAACCAGACGAGATGGTAATAGGACAGTGGATACAAAAGACGGCTGAGATTAGGTGTGAAGTGTACTGGCAGGATGAGAAACAGCTGCCATGTGGGAGAGAGAAAAAAAGGAAAGGGGGGGAAGGAAAGACCCAAAACAAAGGATTATTTCGGATTTCCAGCATCTGCAGTATTTTGCTATCGTAATAGTTTTCTACCTGTTGTGTGCAAAGTGCAAAGGAAGGGACTAAATGCTCCGCTCTCAGCATGAGGGAGCATGGGACAAAAACAAAAATAAAGTCTATGACCAGATATAAAATCAACCTTGACCGTTATTAAAAATAAAGTTTAATGAGTGTGTGTGTCTTTATTTTTCCTATGTGTGTAATGTTTCGAAGTGGTGCAGGGGTGTTGGACCCCCTCTGTGCTTGGATGTGAATGTAATAAATGTTTGTACTTTGTGTATTTTTGATAAACACTACACCTAAAGGGAATGGGAGAGTGTTTTGTTTGGGTATTAGTTTTAGATAATACAGGGGAAGGTTGGCTCCCGAGGATCAGAAAATCTTGCTTACACCTGCATGATACTATAGTGTTATAAAGTATCACAGGAGGGTGTGTAAGGTTCGCAAAATTCTGCCAAACCCCAGAACAGGAGGAAAGCCTTATTTAAAATGATTTTGGAACATCACAGAAGAAATCTGTAAAAAGGATCAAATGTATGGTTGGGCCGAACAGAAGAACTCAAAGAGTTAAATTACACATTTTCCCTAAGTGTAAGGAAGGAAGAAATTTTGGACTGTTTTAAGGAATTATTGGGCCGAAGGGATTTAAAATAAAAATCCCAGGAAGATTTGGCTGGTTTAAAAGACATGTTCAGGCTTGCAAAAGGCTGTGACACAGGGGAGGTGGGGTGGGCCCCCGAGTTTGGATATTGGACAGTCTGAGAACGTCCTGGGCCACCCCAGCTTTACATAAGGACAATAAAACCTGTTCCCGCCAAAATTTGCAGAGCCAAGGTGCATGATTAAAACAGTACCTACCCCCAGCAACACAAAGGAAAGAACATAGCCCTACAGGATACAACAATTAAAGCAGCAGTCCAAAACCAATCAAAGAGATTGGCAAACATTTTGCATTTTAAACTAGTTTCAAGGCAATCCCAAAACCAGTTAAAAGTCAATTAAGAGTTAGATGGATCATCCCCGAAACTCGTTAAGTTTAGATGGTCCATCCCCGAAGCTCGTTAAAGTTTTAAAACCTATTAAAAATAACGAGCCCGCCAAATTTAACAAAGAAACCCGAGATTTGGCGGTCAGATAAGCCAGGCCCCAAATGAGTATAATTGAGGCCTGCCTTTTCAGCTCAGAAGTACAGCTCACGGTACAGCTCAGAAGCCAGCTCAGAAGTCAGCTCGTCAGAAGGTCAGCGAGAGCACAGTACAGCTCAACGGATCATCATCGGAGACTTGAAGGAACAGAAGGAGAATGAAAGTCGCGGGAACCGAAGGCATACAGAAACCAACAACCACCAATATTACCACCAACCAGAAATCAACTGCCGAAAAACTCACAAACCAAAGACTTGTATGCACTCTACAGGCTAGTCTGACTTACCCCTGGGTAAGATTTGGACACAAAAGGCCCTAAAACTAACCCTAACCAAAGGAATTTAGGTACTCACCCAATACACCCAACAGCATGACTAACCGCATCAGCGGACCAACCCAAACTGAAGACCCAATGCAGGTGCAGTCTTCTACCACATTCAGGGTACGGCAGGCCCCAACCGCCAGAACTAAGGAGAACCCCAAAAATCGCGAACCTCTACAATCTGTCAAGAAAGTTGTTTTGGTGAGCATTTCCTGGTCCTCTGGATTCCAGCCTATCTAGTGTAGTGGGGTTGGGAGGGTAAGGGATTTTGTCTATTGTAATTCTCCCTCGCTTATTCTGCGTGTTCCCCACCCTTTTAGAGTATAAGATTTATTGTATTGTATATTTTTCCTGTCTCAAAATAAAGATCTGAATTCTTTTGACTAACCCAGGTGTCTGTTGCAAGTTTATTACAACCCCCAAATAAGTCCAAAGTCTAGAGTAAAAGGGAATAGGAGCGATTTGAACCGCTCAAAGGAGTCAGAGGTGAAGCTGACAAACAACCCACACACCACCCCTTACATTGCAGGAGAAGAGAGCCCAGAACAATAGGAAGAGGCAGAGAACCAGCGATAGCCCTACAATATTCACACAATTGACTCCAGCAGAGGAGGAGGCCTTGGAGATATCTCGAGTTGCAGAGCTGAGGTGGGACACAGAGAGAGGGGGACATCACAGCAACCTGGTGACAGAATTACATCTCATACAGCCACACGGCATAGAGCAGTTGTAGGGGGGCACCCTTTACCTGGTTTACGGTAATTTACCTGGTCAGGCAGCCTTTTGCCACTGCACTGTGACCAATTCCAATCAGCGGTTTTGAATCACTAAACCCACCCCTCCAGTTCTGACTGGAGGAACTTATAATTAATGATATATTAAAAATGGACAAATGGTCTGGATGCAAGAAAGGCAAACTTTATTAACTAAAGAAACTACACCACACGATCAAAGTAATCATGGTAAAATTGCTTAACAGGGGAAGGCAGATGGCAAAAATGAGGGATCTATGGCTACAATGTTAATCTTACAATCTTAGCAACATTTCCCTTAAATTACCACCCCTTTACTTCTCACTAGATTGTCTTGCTAGTGGGTCAGAAGCCTTGCTCACCTGCAGTCCAAAGAGTAAAAGAGAAGAGAGACATGCTTCTGGGAAGCTATCTTTTATACCCCTTTTCTTGGGGCCTGCCCAGGTCTGATGTTTCTGGACTAAAACAAAAGAGATCCAAACTGTCCACTTGTCTGGGATGGGTTTGGATAAAGTTGCAGTTTAAATGTGTCCATTGTCTCTGATGGCGTTCGAATAAAGCTGCAGTGGTTTGAATGTGTGCTTGATTGTCTGTGATGGGCCATCGAATAAAGCTATTTCCTTGATTGCTTGAGTAAATAGCCTTGAAGGTATTGTAAACAGAAAGTCATTGTTCTGTGGTCAACTGAGACTGCAGTCTCAAGTGGTTACTTCCTTGTGTACACAAAGTAGCAGTTTCTGTAAACAAATCGATTATCTAACTTCCCAAACTGCCTTTGATTGGCAGATTCAAACGGGCTACTCCCCAGTGCAAACAAGCAGCTAGTAGGTTACCGGACCCGCCCAATACCACAGGGTGGCTGACAGCTCAGGCTCCATTCATATGCTAATAGCCTGTCTGCCCTTTTGAAATTCTGTTTCCATGCGGTCTGTTCAGCCATTTTAAACAGTCCAAAACTCAAGAGTACATCTTTTAATAAAATGTAAAATCTTAAAGTGTGCGATTTTCACAAAGTTCTTTGATTCCAGTGTCCAAGTGCTGCCTAGCTTACGAGCTTTTTAACGCAGCTTTTTTGCGGTTCTGGGTATGTTTTAAAACATTGTCCAACCCAGAGACAATTTAAATCACACAAGTCTTCGTCCACGATGTGGATTAATATTTCCCGATCTTCGGGGGCTGAGGGGATTTTGCGACCCCTACACAGTCACTCATATGGGGACTGATGTCAGCAGCCAGTGAATTTTCTTCATGTGCATAATGGTAATGTAGCCCATTTTTTATATAACAGTTCTAAATCATCTCTTTACTCTCCCACAGGTCCAACAAGTGCCCCCCATCACTGTCCAGCCGGTGGAGGAAGACAAATCCTCAGAGGAAGCTCCAGCCTCTGAGGGTGCACCGTCAGCAGACCCAAGCACACCCAGCACCAGCACAAATACACACACGCCGGTGGGTCCTGTGCAAGATCGAGTAGGGTTGGCACCTGGTGTCTCACACTGCACAAGTGAGCAAGAGTAGATGGTGTTGACAGGGACAGCAGAGGAGACTCCACGCTGGAGGACGCAGGATGCTCCCAGTTCTGCTGTTCAGTCATGTCGAGGAAGCTCATCATCTGCCTGCATACCCTGTGTTGTGGGGTGTCGCCTCCAGCGCTGTCCAGGCCTGTGCTGACCCCCTCTCTCTTGTGGAGCTTCGTGTCACTGAGGAGAAGGCTGCTGTTGTGGTTGCTGCTACTGTTGCTGTTGGTGCTGTGGCTCATCTTGGTCTAATTCTGAGGTCCAAGGTGAGAGAGCATAAGTGGAACCCATGCTGATGTAATAGATGGCAGGTAAAGTGGAGATCAGAGGCCCAATCCCTCAATGCTGTGATAGTGACTGGCAATGTGGTGAGAGTGGCTTCCGAGGTTGTAGAAATGACCTGCAAACTGCTGACAGCTAAATCTCTGCACAAAATGGTGTCAGCAAGAACCTTTCCATTAGCCAAGTAATCAGGTGTAATGTGGGAGTATTTATGTGTTTTTTCCAGCTCTCAATTAATGCCCTCGCACAATGGCCACTGAGCTTCTGCCTCCCCTTCACAGGTGAGGTTCCCTTGCATGATACCCGTGCTCCTGAAGTTAAAGCCAAAAGCTGGTGTTAAAAACCCTCTTAAGGGTCTCTCAACAAGCATTTAATTACTTGAATGAGGTCGTCCGCCTCTCCCGATCGGGTCTGTGGTGCGCCTCCAAATGCACCCGAGTTAAATGCGGAAGTCAGCGGGATGACGGTGGGTTCCTGACGCGCGAGCAAGTTTGCCGATTTTTACTGCAAACCCGCACCCAAACCCACACGCTTGACAACTGCAAAATTCCAGCCACGGTTTTTGGTATTGTCAGCCATGTCACCCATGGCTCAGTTGGTAGTACCCTAGCCTCTGGGTCAGAGGGTTGTGCGTTCAGATCCCACTCTAGGGAATTGAGCACAAAATTCAAGGCTGACACTCCAGTGCAGTACTGAGGGCATGCTACACTGTTGGAGGTGCCATCTTTCAGATGAGACGTCTGCTCTCTCAAGTGGACATAAAAGATCCTATGACACTATTTTGAAGAAGAGCAGGGGAGTTAACCCGGTGTCTTAGCTAATATTTATCCCTCAATCAACATCACTAAAACAAATTATCTGGTCATTATCACATTGCTGTTTGTGGGACCTTGTTGTGTGCAAATTGGCTGCCTTTTCCTAAATTACAACAGTGAATACATTAAAAAAAAAGCACTACATTGGCAGTAAAGCGCTTTGGGGCTGTGAAAGGCTATAATAACGCAAGTCCTTCTTTCTTTCGATTGTGTGAACATGACATGTTAAAAAAAAAACAATAGAATGAAACTATGGCCCGTAATTTCCGATAGGAGGCTTCCTGCGTGCGGATGCCACCTATCGGGAAAAAATCTATGCCCTTACCTGAGGGCTCCTGAGTTCCGGCCATTTCCGATCCTGGGCCTCTCCTGGTGCGTGCGCACAGAGGCCCAGGTATCCCAGGGGCACAGGCGGTTCGCAAGCGTCCCTGTGATCATGTGGGCCAGGCGAGCCAATGGGAGAAGGGAATCACCCTTCACAGGGTAGACCTGTCAAAAGTATGAATGGGGATCACTGAAAAAAGACATCAAACATAAAGTAAAAATTTTTTTAAATCACATTTTTAAAATGAGTTAAAATTACATTAAATTAAATATTTTAAGCAAAAATTTAATTTTTTGAAAAAAATAAATAAAGTTTTTTACGGGGCTAAAAATAAACTTACCTTTTTTAAACGTATTTTTAAATTATAAATGAGTGAAAAAATTATTTTTTAACTTTATTAAACTCTTATGCTGGTAAAAGAAGGCTGATTTTACCAGGCGTAAGATTTTTAAGGGAGTTCAGCGGGCTGAGGTTCTGCAGAAAGCCCTTCTCCAGGGCAGGCGTCTGATCTGTCAAGAGGATTCTTGACAGATTGGAAATGCCAGTTTTCAGCTCATGCGCTTCGCATGCCTGAAACCGGAAGTTGCGAGGTCCCTACGGGTGTGTACACAGCTTGTACACGCCCGTAGGCATCGGAAATTATGGGCCTATATCTTGCACCGATATTTGATTCAGTTATTATTGTAAATTATTTTGCTTTATTATAAAAAATTATATTTTAATATAATTACAATAAAGAAAAATATTACAAGATTAGTAAAAATTAAATATTATTTGCTGTAATAAAAACAGAAAATGCTGGAAATACTCAGCAGGTCAGACAGCAGCTGTGGAGAGAGAAACAGAGTTAATGTTTCAGGTCGATGGCCTTTCGTCAGAACTGAATTTGCTGTTTTTGTGATAAAGTTTAATAGCTAATTTAAATAGCGCATTCTCTCTTTTTCTTTGAAAGAAAAATTGAGTTATTTCCGTGAACCAGTGCAAAATTGGCCACGCTTTGAGTACACGTGCACGAAAACGAAGGGCTGATGCTCGCATCAAATTGGGCCTTAGGCTTCATTCCCATAGTAACGGTAAGCTGCAGGCACCATTTGTATCCCGACTGCAGCTCATCAGTTCAGGCCGCCCCGAAGTTAAAGTCCTGGGGGGGTGAACCAGAGGTGGGTGGCAGGTGCGTGCAGACAGCCGCCCGCAATATTGCTGTGGAGCCGGGGTGGGGGGGGAGGGTGGGCCGGGGTGGGGGTGGGGGTGGAAGGTGGAGCACTCCTACTCCTCCTGGCTCCATATTAAGCCTTAATCCCTTTAGTTGCCCTTGAGAAGGTGGTGGTGAGCTACCTTCTTGAACCGCTTCAGTCCGTGTGGTGAAGGTACTCCCACTGCGCTGTAAGGGAGGGAGTTCCAGGATTTTGACCCAACGACGATGAAAGAAGAGTGATATACTTCCAAGTTAGGATGGTGTGTGACTTGGAGGGGAACTTGGAGGTGGTGGTGTTCCCATGTGCCTGCTGCCTTTGACCTCCTAGGTGGTAGAGATCGCGGGCTTGGGAGGTGCTGCCGAAGAAGCCTTGGCGAGTTGCTACAGTGCATTTTGTAGATGGTACACACTGTAGCCATGGTACGCTGGTGGCGGAGGGAGTGAATATTTAAGGTGCTGGATGGGGTGCCAATCAAGCGGGCTGCTTTGTCCTGCATGGTGTCAGGTTCTTGAGTGTTGTTGGAGCTGCACTTAACCAGGCAAGTGGAGGGTATTCCAGCACACTCCTTACTTGTGCCTTGTAGATAGTGCAAAGAAGATGAGACACTCACCGCAGAATACCCAGCCTTTGACCTGCTCTTGTGGCCACAGTATTTATGTGGCTGGTCCAGTTAAGTATCTGGTCAATGGTGATCCCCAGGATGTTGATGGTGGGGAATTCGGCGATGGCAATGCAGTTGAATGTCAAGGGGCGGTGGTTAGATTCTCGCTTTTTGGAGATAGTCATTGCCTGGCACTTGTGTGGCGCGAATGTTACCTGCCACTTATCAGCCCAAGCCTGGACGTTGTTGCATGTGGGCATGGACTGCTTCATTGTCTGAGGAGTTGTGAATGGCACTGAACACTGTGCAGTCATCAGCGAACATCCCCATTTCTGACCTTATATTGGAGGGAATGTCATTGATGAAGCAGCTGAAGATGGTTGGGCCGAGGACACTGCCCTGAGGAATTCCTGCAGCGATGTCCTGGGGCTGTGATGATTGACCTTCAACCACCACAAACATCTTCCTTTGTGCTAGGTATGACTCCAGCCAGTGGAGCTTACCCACCACCCCCCCCCCCACCGCCGATTCCCATTGACTTCAGTTTTACTAGGGCTCCTTGATGCCATACTCGGTCAAATGCTGCCTTGATATCAAGGGCAGTCACTCTCATCTCACCTCTGGTATTCAGCTCCTTTGTCCATGTTTGGACCAAGGCTGTAATGAGGTCGGGAGCTGAGTGGTCTTGGCAGAACCCAAACTGGGCATCAATGAGCAGGTTTTTGATGACTAAGTGCCGCTTGATAGCACTGTCAATGACACCTTCCATCACTTTGCTGATGATTGACAGTAGACAGATGAGCCGTAATTAGCCGGGTTGGATTTGTTCTGTTTTTTGTGGACAGGACATACCTGGGCAGTTTTCCACATTGTCGGATAGATGCCAGCATTGTAGCTGTACTGGAACAGCTTGGCTAGAGGCGCAGCTAGTTCTAGAGCACAAGTCTTCAGCATGATATCTGGGATGTTGTCGGGGCCCAGAGCCTTTGCTGTATCCAGTGCGCTCAGCCGTTTCTTGATATCACGTGGAGTGAATCGAATTGGCTGAAGACTGGCTTCTGTGATGGTGGGGACCTCAGAAGGAGGCCGATATGGATCATCCAATGGTCACTTCTGGTTGAAGATGGCTGCAAACGCTTCAGCCTTGTCTTTTGCACTCACATGCTGGGATTCACCATCATTGTGGAGCCTCCTCCTCCCGTTACTTGTTTAATGGTCCACCACCATTCACGACTGCATGTGACAGGACTGCAGAGGTTTGATCTGACCCATTGATTGTGGGATCGCTTAGCCCTGTCTATAACATGCTGCTTCCACTTTTTAGCATGCATGTAGTCCTGTGTTGCAGCTTCCCCAGGTTGGCACGTCATTTTTAAGTACGCCTGTTGCTGCTCCTGAACACTCCTTATTGAACCAGTGTTCTGGACTTATTACATGCAGATAGCACCCTCTAGTGGTAGTTATTGTATAGCAGTGTTAGTGTATAGCAGTATGTTATTTGATCTTCCTGTTTGACCTGGAAGTAGTATTCCAGGAAGAACCTGTTGAGTTATGAAGAAGCTCACATGAGGGATTCTCAATCCTGTTGCATCCTTCTCATACGCTAGGTAAGACGCAATGTCTGTGAGTATCCTTGTTTAGTAACATGATAACAACCTTGTCAGTGTAGTATTTTGACAATACTTTGTCTATAAGAAGTTATTAGCTGTTAGTTACCGAGGTTTAGCTTCAGTGCTATTTAGTTATACAATTAGTCTATTCTGTTGTCATAAACATGTTTATATCTTATGTAACATCTAATGTATAGTACTCAGTTCTATGTACAAAACATACTTTGTCTTTGTTTACAGTTTCACAAATTTGTTCAAGTAAAGCTTCAAAACAACAACCTGCTTCTCGGAGGAATTATTTGAATGAGTGTTTAGCTGGCTGGATAACTAGATAGGAGCATGTCTAGCGAGACCAGTACAGTGAAAAGACAGCATTACGGCTAGCTGTGAAGAGAGGAGATCCTCCACGTGGAGCAGCAAGGACTCAGAGTTAAGTGGCCATCATCAAGGCGCAGAGTAGGCCATCACGACAGAGCCAGCTTAAGTCTTCACCTTGTACACCACACTTACCTCACATCAACATGGCAGAAGGTAATACCGAAAACGCTACTCAGCGAGTAGAAGACCTTAAACAGTTAGATGAAACTGAAGAAAGTGACAATCTGTCTATAAGCTCTCGTTACTACAGATCGTCAGCTGGTTCTAGGTCATCAGCCGGTTCACGGTCATTAGGTGGTTCTAGGGTAAGCATGGCCATCGCCAAAGCACGGGCTAGGCTAGAAGCAGCCCAAGCCAGAGCTGCTTATGCCAACAAAGAAATAGAAATCAAAGTTGAACAGGCCCGTCTCCAAGCTGAACACCAAGTTGAACAGGCCCGTCTCCAAGCCACATTAGACGCTCTGCAGGAAGAAAAAGAGATAGATGCTGCATTAGCTGAAGCACAAGTATTGGAGGCAGTTTTGGTCGAAGCTGATCCTGAGGCAGCTAACAAACTTTTAATTCCCGTTCCGCGGCAGAGTCGACTACAGCGCACCAGAGATTACGTGAGCGACCAAGCCGACATACCGTTTATGAGAGAGAGGGATGAAGACCCACACATCTCTACAGACTCAAGCACTTCATATAACATGCCCCATGTCACCAACCAAGGTCAAAATGGACAGCGTGCCTCAAGTCACAGGATCCTCCCCTGCAAAACAGAGGACACGGTGCAGTGGAATGGAGCGCTGAAGAGAGAAAGTCAGCAGCAAACCCCCTCTCGTTTCCTTGAGACCCCCAACAGAGCCCCTACTCAAGGCAACCCTGGCACAGGTCCCACCACCTACGACCTTGCCAAATACCATGCACGCAGCCAGCTGATGACTACAGGGGCAACCACGTTTGATGATAGACCATAGAATTATCGGGTGTGGAAGTCCTCCTTCCACGGTGCCATATCGGGCTTAGACCTGTTGGCAGGAGAAGAGCTCGACCTCCTTATCAAATGGCTCGGCCCAGAGTCCGCCAGACAGGCACGCAGGATAAAAGCGGTCAATGTGGGACATCCGCCAGCTGAGTTGAAGATGGCTTGGGCGAGGCTGGAAGAAAGCTAAGGCTCGCCTGAAGCCATTGAATGGGCTCTCTTTGCCAGGTTGGAGAACTTTCCGAAGTTGACAAATAAGGAACCCCAGAAGCTCCGCGACCTTGGAGATCTGCTGTCGGAACTCGAAGCCGCAAAGCAGGATGGCTACCTACCCGGCCTATCGTACTTAGACACTTCCAGAGGGGTAAGTCCCATCATTGAGAAGCTTCCATTCAATCTGCAGGAGAAGTGGATATCATTCGGGTCAGAGTTCAAGCAAAAGCACAACGTTACCTTCCCTCCATTCTCTGTGTTTGCCAACTTCATCCGTAAAGAAGCCAAAGCCAGGACCGACGCCAGCTTCAACCTCTTCTCCTCCCACACAGCACTTGCCAGGAGAGATAAGTTTGACAGACATGGAAAGACACCAATATCTGTCCACAAAATGCAAGTGTCTTCAACCGAGAACACAAGGGATCAGAAGAAATCTGAGGATATGAGCAAACAATGCCCCATCCACAACAAGCCCCATCCATTAAAGAAGTGCAGAGGCTTCAGAGAGATGTCCCTGGAAGACCGCAAACAGTATCTCAAAGAGAACTCTATATGTTTCAAGTACTGCTCTTCCACGAACCATCTCGCCAAGAACTGCAAGGTAGATGCAAAATGCACAGAATATGAAAGCGATCGGCATATTTCAGCACTCCACCCAGGCCCAGCTCCTTGGAAATCAGAGTCGCCTCCTCCCACCTCAGAGCACGGCGGGGAGAGAGAGGGAGCTGCTGGTCCGGAGATTACATCCAAGTGCACCGAGGTGTGTGGAGAAGGAGTGAGCGCAAGAGCATGCTCCAAGATATGCCTCGTTAATGTGTACCCTGTAGGACGTCGCCAGGAATCTGAAAAGATGTATGCCATACTAGACGAACAAAGCAATCGTTCTCTAGCAAGATCCGAGTTCTTCGACATCTTCAAGGTCAAAGGAAGTCCGTCGCCTTACACGCTGAAGACGTGTGCTGGACTTTCAGAGACAGCCGGCAGGAGGGCCTGTGGTTATGTTGTTGAGTCAGCCGACGGGAAGATTAGTCTCCCCCTTCCTACACTCATCGAATGTAATCAAGTCCCCGACAACCGTTCTGAGATTCCCGCTCCGAATGCAGCTCATCATCACCGTCATCTGAGACGCATTGCAGACGAGATCCCACCTTTTGATCCAGACGCAGACATACTCCTGTTGTTGGGAAGGGACATCCTGAGGGTACATAAGATAAGGAAACAGATCAACGGTCCACATGATGCCCCTTTCGCCCAAGGCTAGACCTCGGCTGGGTCGGTGTTGGAGACGTGTGCCTCAGGGGTGCTCACAAGCCATCTCAGGTGAGCACACTCAAGACTTCCATCTTGGAGAATGGTCGTCCAAGCTACCTTACCCCATGCAGTAGTCAGATCCGAGTGACAGAGAAGTTCAGTCATACGGCTCAGCCTCAGAACCCCCAGCGCTGATCTCCACAAACAGCACACAGATGATGCTCACTGGAGAGAACCCGGGTCAGTCAGTCTTCTGTTGCACCGCCAATGACCACAAACTTGCTCCATCGATCGACGACATGAGATTCCTCCAGATTATGGACAATGAGGTCTTTCATGACAGCTCTAACAGCTGGGTTGCACCCCTACCCTTCCAGGACCCCAGACGACGGCTGCCGAACAACAGGGAGTATGCCTATAATCGTCTTAACTCACTCCGTCGCACACTAGAGAAGAAGCCAAAGATGAAAGCACACTTCCTAGAGTTTGTCAAGAAAATGCTTGTCAACGATCATGCAGAGATAGCTCCTCTACTCCAGGAAGGCCAAGAGTGTTGGTACCTCCCTTCCTTCGGAGTCTATCACCCCAAAAAGCTGGATCAGATCAGTGTGGTGTTTGACTCCAGTGCACCATATCAGGGAGTCTCTCTCAACGATGTACTCCTCACAGGGCCCGATCTCAACAACAGCCTCTTGGGGGTACTCATGAGATTCAGGAAAGAGCCCGTCGCCATCACTGCCGATATCCACCACATGTTTCACTGCTTTGTGGTGAGAGAAGACCACAGAGACTTCCTCCGCTTCCTGTGGTATCACAACAACGGCCCCAACAGAGACATTGTGGACTACAGAATGCATGTCCATGTCTTCGGGAATAGCCTGTCCCCTGCTGTCGCCATATACGGACTAAGGAGGGCTGCCAAGGAAGAAGAAGATGACTTTGGCAGTGATGTGAGAGGGTTCATCGAACGAGTGTTCTACGTCGATGATGCACTGAAGTCATTCCCGACCGAAGCAGAGGCCATCAGTACCCTTGGACGAGCTCAGGAACTACTTGCACTATCCAACCTCAGGCTACACAAGATAGCCTCTAACAGACCAGCAGTGATGGAGGCATTCCCCCCTGAAGATTGTGCTAAGGACGTCAAGGATCTGGACCTCTTCACTGATGACCTCCCCCTACAGCGTAGCCTAGGAGTGTCTTGGAACATAGCAACAGACACGTTCACGTTCCAAGCCTTAGATGACAAGAAACCCTTCACACGTAGAGGAGTGCTCTCTACAGTCAACAGCCTATACGACCCTCTCGGCTTCTTAGCCCCTGTCACCATACAAGGCAGGCTGCTCCTCAGGGAACTCTCCACACGTGCTGAAGAATGGGATTCACCCCTCCCTGAAGAGATGGAAGCAGAGTGGGACAGATGGAGAGACTCACTTCAAGACTTACAGGAGATCCAAATACCTCGCTCCTATACATCCTTCTCTCCCTCAAATGCCCAATTCAAAGAACTTTGTGTCTGTGGTAAACCACTTTTATCGTTACACTATAGTTATCACTGTTGTATTGTTATCACCGTTATCACTGTTGTATCACGATACGAGGTCGCCTCTTGTCGCGCTGTTATACCTGGGCTGACCACCTCCGACTCCGCCCATGGCTCCACCTACCTGCCCAGGTATAAAGGTAGTCGACTGGCTGGTATTCCTCCTTGTTGGACCCGATCACCCACGAGGGTGGGCTCTGTTATTTAGTCAATAAAAACCTTTAGTTACGTTCCTAACTCGTCGCTTTTTATTGGACGAATTGATAGGTATATCAATTTTATTGACTAAATTTTAAAGATGTCTACTACTGGCCAGCCAGAAGCCCTCCCAGAAGCACAGCCACACCAGCCGGCTTGGCTGCAAGCCCTCAAACCACCGTACCTGGATCTAAACCCACAGGCAGCAAACGCAGCCCTCAACTTCAAACACTGGCTGGACTGCTTCGAATCCTACCTGGAAGAATCCGGCGCCCCGCAGAGATCCAAACTAAGACTTCTGAACGCCCAAGCGAGCCCGAGAGTATACGCACTCATCCAGGACACGACTACGTACGAGGCCGCTATCAACCTACTGAAACAGCAGTACCGCAGCCCGGTAAATTACATGTACACCAGGCACCTCCTAAGATCCCGCCCGCAACAGCCAGGAGAGTCTGTAGCTGAATTTTTACGGGCGCTAAGAGCACTCGGCAGGAACTGTGACTTTAAAGCGGTGACGGCTGTTGAAAATACGGAAGATAATATCCGCGATGCCTTTGTGAAAGGCCTACGGTCCGACTACTCACGGCAAAGACTGCTTGAAGCTAAAGACCTCGACCTGGACAAAGCTGAAGCCCTCGCTCTCTCCCTGGAGGTGGCCCATCAGGACCAGGAGGCGTTTTCCAGGTACTGCTCGCGACCCTGGGACTCGGGCCCGACCCCTACCGCAATACCCTTCGCAGCGCCGCCCCCGGGACCTACCTCAGCGTCGGCGTCCCGGACCCGACCGGGCCCGCCACCCCCGGTACCGGCTCCGACATCGGGCACCCGCGATCGGGCCGCCGGCTGCTTCTTTTGCGGCCAGGAGAAGCACCCGAGGTCGCGCTGCCCAGCCAGGAACTCTACCTGCGCAACCTGCAGGAAGAAAGGCCACTTCTCTAAGGCCTGCAGGAGCGGATCTTCAGAGGCCAGCAGTGCCTCATGCGAACTGTGGGGGCGGCCATCTTCTTTCACGGCAACTGAGGCCAGTATCCCCACACGTGAGTCATGGGGCGGCCATCTTTGATCAAGGCAACCGACCCCAATAGTGCCTCATGTGAGTTATGGGGGCAGCCATCTTCTCTGCCATTTTGTCCTACCTCGTGGGAGACGCCATTTTACCCACCACGCCCGACTGCCACCGGGCCCCCGGACCCGACGACCGCCTCGCCCGCAGACGACAACGACTCGCTTACCTACACGCTAGCCTCCGTCACTCTGGATCAAGCCCGCCCACACCACCTGTCCAAGTCGATGATGGACATCAAAGTAAACGGCCACGCCACGACCTGCCTGTTCGACAGCGGAAGCACGGAGAGCTTCATCCACCCAGACACGGTGAGCCACTACTCCCTCCCTGTCCTGCCAACGCGCAACCGAATCTCAATGGCATCGAGGTCCCACGCCACGGACATTAGCGGCTACTGTGCTGTGACCTTGTCGGTTAAGGGTACAGAGTATAAAAACTTTAAACTCCTCGTCCTCCCCCAGCTCTGCGCTGCCGTCCTACTAGGGCTGGACTTCCAATCCCACCTCCAAAGTGTAACCCTAGCATACGGTGGACCCCTCCCCCCACTCACAGTCGACAACCAGCGAAGGTTAAACCGCCCACCGCGTAACACCTGCAGCCTATCCACCCTCAAGGTGCCGCCACCTTCCCTGTTCGCTAACCTCACCCCCGACTGCAAACCCGTCGCTACCAAGAGCAGGCGGTACAGCGCTGGGGACAGAGCTTTCATTAGCTCTGAGGTGCAGCGTCTCCTGAAGGAGGGCATCATCGAGGGGAGCAACAGCCCCTGGCGTGCCCAGGTCGTGGTCGTTAAGACCGGCGATAAAAATCGCCTGGTCATCGACTACAGCCAGACCATAAACAGATACACCCAGCTGGACGCATACCCCCTTCCCCGCATATCTGACATGGTCAATCAGATTGCACAATACCGCGTATTCTCGACCATCGACCTTAAGTCGGCCTACCACCAACTCCCTATCCACCCCGAGGACCGCCAGTACACCGCCTTCGAGGCGAATGGGCGCCTATACCACTTCCTTAGGGTCCCCTTCGGTGTCACCAACGGGGTCTCGGTCTTCCAAAGGGAGATGGACCGGATGGTTGACCAGAACGGACTGCGGGCCACATTTCCCTACCTAGATAACGTCACCATCTGCGGCCGCGACCGGCAGGACCACGACGTGAATCTGGAGAAATTCCTCCGTACAGCCCAACGGCTGAACCTCACCTACAATAAGGAGAAATGTGTGTTTAACACCTCGCGCCTTGCCATCCTTGGCTGTGTAGTAGAGAACGGACTCATCGGCCCCGACCCCGAAAGAATGCGCCCCCTCATGGAGCTACCCCTCCCCCACTGCCCTAAGGCACTTAAGAGAACCCTGGGGCTCTTCGCCTACTATGCCCAATGGGTGCCCAATTATGCGGACAAAGCCAGACCCCTCATGAAGTCCACATCCTTCCCCCTTACGGAGGAAGCGTGCGCAGCCTTCTCCCTCATTAAGGGAGACATTGCCAAGGCCACTATGCACGCAGTGGATGAGTCCATCCCCTTCCAAGTCGAGAGCGATGCATCCGACTTCGCCCTAGCCGCCACCCTTAACCAGGAGGGGAGACCGGTGGCCTTCTTCTCAAGGACCCTACAGGGCCCTGAGATCCGACACTCGTCGGTCGAGAAGGAGGCCCAGGCGATTGTGGAGGCGGTACGACGCTGGAGGCACTACCTGGCAGGCAAACGATTTACCCTCCTTACCGACCAACGTTCGGTCGCTTTTATGTTTAATAACAAGCTGAGGGGCAAAATCAAGAATGACAAGATCTTGAGGTGGAGAATCGAGCTCTCCACCTACGATTATGATATCTTGTACCGGCCAGGTAAGCTGAACGAACCCCCCGATGCTCTGTCACGAATTACATGCGCCAGCGCGCAAAGTGATAGACTTCAGACCCTCCACAACGACCTCTGCCACCCCGGGGTCACCAGACTTTACCACTTCATTGGTAACCTGCAACCTGCCCTACTCCATCGAGGAGGTCAGGACCATAACCAGGAACTGCCAGACCTGTGCCGAGTGCAAACCGCACTTCTTTAGGCCGGACAGAGCAAGCCTGATCAAGGCCACCCGCCCCTTCGAGCGCCTGAGCATCGACTTTAAGGGGCCCCTCCCGTCCTCTGACCGTAACGTGTACTTCCTCAACATTGTTGATGAGTACTCCCGTTTCCCCTTTGCCTTCCCCTGCCCAGACATGACCAGTACCACGGTCATTAAATGCCTGAACGACCTCTTCGCCTTGTTCGGGTTCCCAAACTATATACATAGTGACCGGGGCTCCTCTTTCATGAGCGAGGAACTCCGTCAGTTCCTATTAGCGAGAGGTATTGCAGCAAGTAGGACCACCAGCTACAACCCCCGAGGGAACGGCCAGGTGGAAAGAGAGAACGCGACGGTATGGAAGGCCGTCCTCTTAGCCTTAAAGTCTAAGGGCCTCCCAACCTCCCGCTGGCAGGAAGTCCTCCCGACAGCGCTGCACTCCATCCGGTCACTACTTTGCACTGCCGTTAACGCCACCCCCCATGAACGAATGTTTGTTTTCCCCAGGAAGTCAACTACGGGAACCACTCTACCAACCTGGCTGACCTCTCCAGGGCCCGTCTTGCTGCGAAAGCACGTGAGGGCCCATAAAACAGACCCCCTGGTCGAGAGGGTGAACCTCCTGCACGCCAACCCCCAGTACGCCTACGTGGCTTACCCAGACGGGCGGGAGGACACTGTCTCCTTACGAGACCTCGCACCCTCGGGCACTCCGGAGACACCACCTTTACCCCCCCCCACCACCCCCCCAATTCCAGCCCAGGTAGACGGCATGCCGGAACCCCACGAGCCTTCGCCGACCACGCAGACACCAGCACTAACACCGGATAATGCAGCACCGCCGCTGCGACGATCGGAGAGGCTTACGAGGCCTCCGGACAGACTGACATACCAGAACTGGTAGCACACTTCACCCCGCCGGACTCAAATCTAAACAAGGGGTGAATGTGGTAAACCACTTTTATCGTTACACTATAGTTATCACTGTTGTATTGTTATCACCGTTATCACTGTTGTATCACGATACGAGGTCGCCTCTTGTCGCGCTGTTATACCTGGGCTGACCACCTCCGACTCCGCCCATGGCTCCACCTACCTGCCCAGGTATAAAGGTAGTCGACTGGCTGGTATTCCTCCTTGTTGGACCCGATCACCCACGAGGGTGGGCTCTGTTATTTAGTCAATAAAAACCTTTAGTTACGTTCCTAACTCGTCGCTTTTTATTGGACGAATTGATAGGTATATCAGTGTCTTTGCAGACGCATCCGCTAAGGCCATTGCAGGTGTGGCTTATCTGAAGGTCACCACTCAAGATGGACAAAGCAAAGTCGGCTTCGTCTTTGGTAAGGCCAAGTTGGCACCCCAGCCAGACCTCACCATACCCAGATTGGAACTGTGCACAGCAGTATTAGCAGTTGAGATTGCAGAGTTCATAGTAGAGGAGATTGATCTGAAGTTTGACAGCATCACGTATTATATAGACAGCAAAGTGGTGCTAGGATACATCCATAACCAAAGTAGATGGTTCTACGTATATGTGAACAACAGGGTCCAACGTATTCGACAGTCCACATCCCCCGACCAGTGGAGGTACGTCCCCACAGACCTGAACCCAGCTGACCATGGGTCTAGCTCTGTAACAGCGTCCCTTCTCAGCAGCACGACTTGGCTGTCAGGACCTGCTTTTCTTCAGGATCAGTCCCTGCACTCCTCTGAACTCAATGAGTCATTCGACCTCCTCAACCCTGTTTCTGACTCCGAGATACGCCCACAATTCACAGTAAAATTTACTCAAATCTCTTAGGACCTGATGAGCACCAAACGCTTCGAGCGTTTCTCCAAATGGAACACTCTCATAAAGACAGTAGCACGCCTAACCCACATAGCTCATACCTTCTCCCAGCCTACACAAGAGAGTAGCTGCCATGGGTGGCACATCTATCGTAACGGTCCCTCTGAAGAGGAGCTCAAGAGAGCCAAAATCCTTGTGATGAAGAGCGTCCAACACGAGTGTTACTCAGAAGAGTTAAATTGCATAGCAGCAGAATACAAGCAGTCTACGGAAGCCGCATCCTATCATCGACACCGACGGACTTCTCAGAGGTGGTCCTTCTTTTGTTGCCAGAGGACTCCAGTGACAAGTAGAGTTAGGATTATGTGGGGTCGTTAACGACCCCAGACGGGGAGTGTTCTGGACTTATTACACACAGATAGCACCCTCTAGTGGTAGTTATTGTATAGCAGTGTTAGTGTATAGCAGTATGTTATTTGACCTTCCTGTTTGACCCGGAAGTAGTATTCCAGGAAGAACCTGTTGAGTTATGAAGAAGCTCACATGAGGGATTCTCAATCCTGTTGCATCCTTCTCATACGCTAGGCAAGATGCAATGTCTGTGAGTATCCTTGTTTAGTAACATGATAACAACCTTGTCAGCGTAGTATTTTGACAATACTTTGTCTATAAGAAGTTATTAGCTGTTAGTTACCGAGGTTTAGCTTCAGTGCTATTTAGTTATACAATTAGTCTATTCTGTTGTCATAAACATGTTTATATCTTATGTAACATCTAATGTATAGTGCTCAGTTCTATGTACAAAACATACTTTGTCTTTGTTTACAGTTTCA
The DNA here is from genome assembly GCF_052327205.1 of Somniosus microcephalus. Classification (NCBI taxonomy): domain Eukaryota; kingdom Metazoa; phylum Chordata; class Chondrichthyes; order Squaliformes; family Somniosidae; genus Somniosus; species Somniosus microcephalus. Next base: position 49,183,986 of record NC_140995.1, read on the forward strand.
CAAATTTGTTCAAGTAAAGCTTCAAAACAGCGACCTGCTTCTCGGAGGAATTATTTGAATGAGTGTTTAGCTGGCTGGATAACTAGAGAGGAGCACGTCTAGCGAGACCAGTACAACCAGTGTTGGTCCCCTGGCTTGGTGGTAATTGTAGAGTGAGGGATATGCCGGGCCATGAGGTTACAGATTGTGGTAGAAAACAATCCTGCTGCTGCTGATGGCCCACAGCGCCTCATGGATGCCCAGTTTTGAACTGCTAGATCTGTTCTGAATCTATCCCATTTAACACGGTGGTAGTGCCACACAACACGATGGAGGGTGTCCTGGGTGTGAAGCTGGGACTTCACCTCCACAATGACTGTGCGGTGGTCACTGCCACCAATACTGTCATGGACAGATGCATCTGCGACAGGTAGATTGCTGAGGATGAGGTCAAGTAGGTTTTTCCCTTGTGTTGGTTCTCTCACCACCTGTCGCAGGCAGTTATGTCCTTCAGGACTTGGCCAGCTCGGTCAGTAGTGGTGCTCCCGAGCCATCTTGGTGATGGACATTGAAGTCCCCCACCCAGAGTACATTCTGTGCCCTTACTACTCTCAGTGCTTCTTCCAAGTGGTGTTCAACATGGAGGGGTACTGATTCATCAGCTGAGGGACAGCGGTAGGTGGTAATCAGCAGAAGGTTTCCTTGCCCATGCTTGACCTGAAGCCATGAGACTTCATGGGGTCAATGTTGAGGACTCCCACTCCTTCCCGACTGTATACCACAGTGCCACCACCCCTGGTGGGTCTGTCCTGCCGGTGCGCCAGGACATACCCAGGGATGTTGATGGAGGAGTTTGGGACATTGGCTGAAAGGTATGATTCTGCGAGTATGACTATGTCAGGCTGTTGCTTGACTAGTCTGTGGGACAGCTCTCCCAATTTTGGCACAAGTCCCCGGATGTTGGTGAGGAGGACTTTGCAGGGTCGACTGGGCTGGGTGTGCCATTGCCATGTCCGCAGTTGTTGCCGATGCAGATGCCGGGTGGTCTGTCCGGTTTCATTCTTAATGGCCCAGAACTTGGTGTCGGGGGCTTGCCGCGCGTGCAAGCCCCCGATGTGCGCTCACCCTGCGCGCCGACATCTGAAACCTGGCCCGCAGTGGATTTCCATTCAGTGGCCAGGTTCTGATGTCGGCGCGCTGTGCTAACCTGACCCAACGGCGTAGTTAGTGCAATGTGCCGGCTGGGATCAGGTGAGCACTGTTCAGCCAATCAGGGGAGGGGAAACTTCATTCATAAGTTTGAGAGTAAGAACTGTCAAACTCATGAGAAGTACTGCACCCCAAAACACTACTTAAGCTTTAAATAAAATTTAAAAAAACATCCCAATCATTAAATTAAGTATAAATAAGTTTAAAAAAATAATTTAAACAATAATTTTTTTTTTTGAAAAAAATAAATTTTTAATATAAAGGGTCTAAAACTAAACTTACCTTATTGTAGATTCTTTAAAATAATAAACCTGTGGAAAAAAAATTCTAAATTGCACTAAAACACCACTTACCTGTAAAAAGAAATACTTACGTGTGCTTTTTACAAGCGTAAAGACCGGAGGCCATTACACATTCGCAAATCCCCCAAAACAGAGGAAATCCAAGACGCACGCGCTGCCCCCTACAGCGCACGCGCTAGCCTCTTCAACTCTTGGGTGAGAGGAGAGGAAATGTCGGTTTTCAGCGCATGCGCTGTGCATGCTGAAAACCGGCATTTCCTCCGGCCAGACGCGTGAGTACCCCTTCCGTACTCACGCGTTTGGGGAGGAAATTCTGCCCCATTATGTTTTGTAGCGGTTAGTTACAACTGAGTGACTTACTAGTCCATTTCAGAGGGCAGTTAAGAGTCAACCACATTGCTGTGGATCAGGAGTCACATATAAGCCAGACCAGGTAAAGATGACAGATTTCCTTCCTTAAGGGACATTAGAAAACCAGGTGGGTTTTTACAACAATCCGATTGTTTCATGGATACCATTACTGATTGCAGCTTTTGTAAAATTCCAGATTTATTTAATTAACTGAAGTAAAATTCACCAGCTGCCGTGGTGGGGTTTGAACTCACATCTCTGGATCATTAGTCCAGGCCTCTGGATTACTAGGCCCATAACATTATCATTATGCCACTATACCCGTCATGCCAAAGGAGCTCCAATCAGAGAAGGTTTGGAGTGAAACTTATTATGTCTGTGAATGATTGAGACACGGACAGCAGGAGTTGAAAAAAGCAAGTCTTTACTGATTGAAGTCGATCGGATACTGATCACAACAGAGGCTCACTAGCGCCTTTTATACAGGGGTGGTCACTGCCGGTACTGCAGTCTGAGACCAGTTATTCTCTTAAAGGTGCATACACAACAAAACTGACCTATCAGAAGGAGGCAGATGGTGATATATGAGTAGGGCCGGCAGAAAGGCCCTATAAAAAAGTGACCCAGAGGTGAGAAAGAAGAAAGAAGAATGAAGAATGAAGAACAGGCGAACATAGAAAGCTGGCCACTCTATGTTTGCAGCTTATGACTTTTCTGGACCGATCACCAGAGATAAAGGAGTATGTATAAAAGTTGGACATAGAGCTTAGGTATTGTTAAAGGGTACTTTTATGTATTTAAAAAAAAAAAATTATTCATTGATGGGACGTGGGCGTCGCTGGCTGGCTAGGCCTGCATTTAGTGCCCATCCCTAATTGCCCTTGAGAAGATGGTGGTGAGCTGCCTTCTTGAACCGCTGCAGTCCATATGGTGTAGGTACACCCACAATGCTGTTAGGAAGGGAGTTCCAGGATTTTGGCCCAGCGACAGTGAAGGAACGGCGATACAGGTCCAAGTCAGGATGGTGTGTGGCTTGGAGGGGAAATTGTAGGTGGTGATGTTCCCATGCGTCTGCTGCACTTGTCCTTCTAAGTGGTAGAGGTCACGGGATTGGAAGGTGCTGTTGAAGGAGCTTTGGCGAGTTGCTGCAGTGCATCTTGTAGATGGTACACACTGCAGCCACAGTGCGCCGGTGGTGGAGGGAGTGAACGTTGAAGGTGGTGGATGGAGTGCCAATCAAGCGGGCTGCTTTATCCTGAATGGTGTCGAGCTTCTTGAATGTTGTTGGAGCTGCACTCATCCAAGCAAGTGGAGAGTATTCCATCACACTCCTGACTTGTGCCTTGTAGATGGTGGAAAGGCTTTGGGGAGTCAGGAGGTGAGACACTCGCCGCAGAATTCCCAGCCTCTGGCCTGCTCTTGTAGCCACAGTATTTATATGGCTGGTCCAGTTCAGTTTCTGATCAATGGTAACCCCCAGGATGTTGATAGTGGGGGATTCAGCGATGGTAATGCCATTGAATGTCAAGGGGAGATGGTTAGAGTCTCGCTTGTTGGAGATGGTCATTGCCTGGCACTTGTGTGGTGCGAATGTTACTTGCCACTTGTCAGCCCAAGTCTGAATGTTGTCCAGGTCTTGCTGCCTATGGACACGGACTGGTTGACTTGGGATATAAATCGCGAGGAGGTAGCGTATAAGTTGCTGGGGAGTACTTTTATGTACGGGTAAATTGGGTGCATATTGATTGCAATGTACACTTGAATTTTCAACGGTAGTGTGAATAAAGACCAATTTTATTGATCACATACTTATCTGTCATTGTTATGCTTATTCGTAATTCTTGAGGTCCAAAAAGTAGTTCGAGAAAGGCTTACAGCGTGACTGGGATCAATTTCACCCCATTTCTGTCTGTCTGTCGCTTTCTCTCTCTCTTTGGCTGTTTCTCCCTCTTTCACACTCTCTCTTTCTCTTTAAATGAATCAAGCCATTCTTCACATTACATTTGGGAGGAACTCCAAAACCCAACTGTAAATGAAATGATGTCTCGTTGCACAGTATTTCATTAAGGGAATTTAACGGAAGTTAGCACCTTCACTAATAAGTGGTGATGAATAATAAAAACAAGGAAGCAGATTATCTTTCACGTAATAATACAAAAGGCTTAATTTATCTTTGAATGGAAGGTGTATTTTTATTCACTGACCAGACAGTAACAGGAATGTCATATGTAACTGCCTGTCATAGTTACTGAACTATACAAAATGGAGCTTCCAGATGTCAGTATCTTTCACTCCACTCCCAGGATATTTGAACTAATCAGAGAGGGGAGCTCCTTTAAAGCAGTGGTACTCAGAGTATGGACTGGAGGTCATCTGTGAGCTGCCACCCCTTCATTCGTGGCCTCAATAGACTTGATACTACACATGCCCCGAGCCACTGTTCAGTCAAGAAGAGATCCTATTCAAACACCACCATCTAATGAAACTATAGGTCACTGCAGCCTTTTGTTTATCTTCCTGTGGGCAAGTGTTTGATCTTCATTTGAAATGATTGAGACCAGGGTAATCACCAGGCTGGACCCAGCACCATCATACAGCATTCCCGAAAGTGCCCCTCAAGGAAGATAGTGAATTGGATTGTGGCCTTTGACAAAAGTGTCAGGAAATAATATTTCTTTACCATGAGAGGATGGAGAGAACAACCTGTTCCGAACAAGGTAAAACTTAGTTTAATTATCCTGAAGTATCTGGCTGGATTTATTGAAGGCAGAAATGGAAGGGCCCTAAAGACACTAGATTCACATCAATTGTGGTATTCTACTTTACAAATATAACTGTATTAAAATTGCTTTATGGGGTTGAGAGCAATGAGGGCCCCAACATTCTTCTTTCTGCTAAAAGTGAAAGAGAACCCTATTTTTCTCTGACATATTAAGAAAAATGGAACAAATCACAAAGAGTACACCTTTCAAAGATGCAATTTGTGAGAATATGATTTCACTCGTGGTGATAAAGAAGTTGCAGTGAATCACAGAGTGCCTGCAATATTGATCCTTTAACGCTTCTCAAACAGCAGGCGACCACTATAAATGCTGAAACGTTTGATAATCCAGCTCTGTACAATTAGTGGAAGGAAAGTTGAGAGGGCTCCATTAGGGGCGTGCAATCGTCCTGACTCGATTTTTCTCTCTGTGCTCTGCTCAGCCAATTACTTAGGTTCAAGCGCAAAGGATATTAAATCTGCTCCAACGTCTCAAAGCCAACAGCTGGTTTAAGTGCTGGTATGGACAATAATGGAGTGGCACAAGGTACAACAGTAAGCTCATTTTGAACTGTCTCTTGGTTCCTTGTACACTGCAATTGAAAGTTATTCTGGGAAGCGTAGAAGGGTCTGACAGATAACATATCTCCTGTCGTCTCCCACTGCTATTTGGCTTTGAGCATGTGATAAGAAGAGTGGAGACCTCACATGTGCATTGGCATAGTGAAAGTAGCTCTCACTTCTGCCATGAAAACTTTGGGGGCCAAACTCCAAATGAAGCCATAGTCGTCTTCAATGCAATTGGAAAATGGTTATAGGCAACCATGATGGAGGGATTCCAGGACATTGTAGAAGTTCACTGTTGAATACTCACACAGATCAGTGGGCATAATGAGGGGATGCCCTCTACTATTGGCATGTGTAAAATGACAAACTAAGGATGGCAAGAAAGGAGGAGCAGTGAAAAGTTAGGGGAGTTTGAAGGCATGGTAGAAGAGAAGTCTTTTGCAAGTGTGGAAGGAGGTGATAGGATGGAGAGATTCATGGAGGGAATTCGAGAGGGTCAGGACATAGTGGCTGAAGGAACTGCTTCCAACAGTGGAGAGGAAGAAGGAGGAAAGGAAAGAGTAACCCAGTGTTATTAGGACTGGAATGCACAGGGATAAATGGCTGGAGGAAATTGCTGAGAGAGGTTGAGGCAAAGTTATGGAGAGATTTGAAAGTGAGAACAAGAATCTTGAAATCATCTCATGCAGTGTTGAGAGGCAGTGGAGCTTGGCAAGCGAGGAGAGGGAGAATATGTAGCATTTTGATTGGGTGATGATAAAGACATTCTGAATGAGCTGGAATTTGAAGAGGATGGAGGCAGAGGTGCCAGATAAGAGAATGCAAACTGCAGTGAGATGAATGACCACCTTTAACAAGGTCTAATTAATTAAATTGGCTGATTTTTCTCTCCTTTAGTAATTCCTTTTTTTGAGGGCTAGGGATTGTCAGAGCAGCTCTAAACATGGACAATTAATATCTTGCCACTTTCTCCTGATGTTACATCACTCAACACGTGTATGCTTTGTTGCTACAGATGCTAAATAAAGAAATGTCAGGCCCAAGGTGCTTTTAATGGTTACATGTATCCATCATACTGATTATAGGAAATTAATTCTAATGCCTCTTCAAAATCCAAGACCATGATAATTAGATCGTACAGGACATTTTTCAAAACTGTTTTCTGTGTTGGAATTGCATCATAGACTGGAACTTTGTTCAAAAATGTCATCGGTGTTGATCCTGCACAGCAGACCTTTAACATCTGTTTTTCCACAAATAACATGTAAACTTAAAGGCTGTCATTAGGACTGGATATCTATTGATCAGGCAAAATTCATCAATATCATCTTGGTTTAAAAAGGGGATGAGAGAAATATTCAAATATCAACCAACATCACTAAAAAACAGATGATCTGGTCATTGCAGTTTGTGGGAGCTTGCTGTCTCCAAATTGGCTGTTGCATTTTCCTACAACAGTGACTACACTTCAAAAGTTCTTCATGGGCTGCAAAGTGCTTTGGGACATCCTGAAGTTGTGAAAGGCCTTGGTCAGGTCACACTTGTAATGCTGTGTCCAGTTTTGGTCTCCTCAAATGGTGGGTGATATTGAGGCTTTGGAAAGGCTGCAGAGGAGGGCCACAAGACTAATTCCCAGTCTAAAGCATCTTAGTTATCAAGATAGGCTAAAAGATTTGGGACTCTACACTTTAGAGAAGCGCAGACATAGAGGTGATCTGATAGAGGTTTATAAGATGATGAAGGGAATAGATTTTGTTCCAGTTGACAGTTTGTTCCAATGAAATAGATTAGAGAGGACCAGGGATCACAATTTTAGTTGTATAAGGCCCACATCTAGGTTAGATGTCAGGAGGACATTCTTTTCCCAGAGAATAGTAGACCTCTGGAACAGGCAATGGATGCCGACTCGCTGAATTCCTTCAAGCAAGAGCTGGACGCTGTTTCTGGCTGGAGTGGAGATCACCTCTTACAAAAAGTGAGGCCTGATCAAGACCTGCTGGGAACTCCAGAACTAATTTTGATCGCCTAGATGGTTCGAAGAGGATTTTCTCCGATTTTCTTTCCCAAATTGACCTGGGGTTCTCAATCTGGTTTTTCACCTCTCCTAGGAGAATGTATGGTTTTGGGTGGGGTGGAATGTATATGTTGTGATATACAAGGTATCACAACTGTGTGAGACAGGCTGGATAGACCAGAGGGTCTTTACTTGTCCATCATTGTTCGTATCTTCGTATCTAAATACAAGTTCTTTCTTTCTATAATTCCCAAAGTTTTGGAAGGAATTCTGTTCAGTTCAATCTGCACAAGAGGCCAGAGTTAGAGGAATGGAGAGTTCGGAGGGGTGAGGGTTGTAGGGCTGGAAGAGGTTATCGAGAGAAGGAGGGGGTGAGGCCATGAAGGGATTTAAAAACAAGGATGAGAATTTTAAATTTCAGGCATTGGAGGACCAGGAGCCAATGCATGTCAACAAGGACAAGGGTGATGGTCGAGGAGGGATGTGATGCAGGATATGGCAGCAGAGTTTTGAAGTTTACAGAAGGCGGAGGATGGGAGGAAGGTGGTGTTAAACTCAATTCTAGAGATGGCAAAGGCATGAATGAGCTGTGCTAGGGTGCTGCTAGCTCAGACCCAGATAAAAGTGAGCTGTTCCAGAGCTACATTGGTGGGTAGAATGGCTGAGTGTCCTACCAGCCAAGGATGGTGCACAGTGCAGGGTAACCCATCTGGAGAAAGGAGAAAAAATAACTTGAAAAGAGGGATAGAGAGCCCATCTGTGGGCTCATTCACTAAATGTACTGCTTCGTGTGGAACTGTGCCATAAAAACCAGAAACTTCCCAGGCTTGATCCACAGTCTTTGCTGAGTTAGCTGATCTTGGCTGGAGTGGTGTTGACGCCCTGAGCAAAGCAAGGCAAAAATCATCTCGGATTTTTGTGTAACACATTTGCGGGATGTGGCCGTTGCTGTCAAGGCTGGCATTTATTACCCATCCCTAGTTGCCCTGAGAAGGTGGTGATACAACTGAGGGCAGTTAGGAGTCAACCACATTGGTGTGGGATTAGAATCATATATAGGCCAGACCGGGTAACGACGCAACGTTTCCTTTCCTAAAGGATATTAGCGTACCAGTTGGATTTTTATGACAATCCAACGGCTTCATGGTAACTTTTACTTTATTTCCAGATTTAAAAAAAAAAAAATTCAGATTCTCAAACTGTAATGTTCTATGGGTTATTAGTCCAAGCCTCTGGATTCTGAATCCAGTAATATAAGCACTATGCTGTTGTATCTTCTCCTGCTCACTGTTTAGTGAACCCTTGGTGGAATTTCTGTATGTGTGCTTGTGGCATTGGACTTTGGTCTGATGCACAGCAACGTCAAACAATCTGCCGATATTCAGAGAGGGTGGAAAGGGTACAGATGAGATTTACCAAAATGAGCCCAGGGATGAGGGACTTCAGTTATGTGGAGAGACTAGAGAAGTTGGGATTCTTCTTCTTAGACAGAGAAGGTTAAGGGGAAATTCAATGGAAATGTTAAAAATTATGAGGGTTTTGATAGAGTAGATAGGGAGAAACTGTTTCCACTGACAGGCGGGTCAGTAACTAGAGAACACAGATTTAAGATAATTGGAAAAAGAACCAAAGGGTAGATGAGCAGAATTGTTTTACTAAGAGAATTGTTACTTTTTTTCAATCGTTCATGGGATGTGGGCATCGCTGGCAAGGCCAGCATTTATTGCCCATCCCAAATTGCCCTTGAGAAGGTGGTGGTGAGCTGCCTTCTTGAGCCACTGCAGTCAGTGTGGCAGGAGGGAGCTGTTCCGTTGGGACGGGCTTCACTTGGCCAGTGCTGGGACGAGAGTCCTGGCGGATCATATAACTAGGGCTGTAGAGAGGGCTTTAAACTAACTAGTGGGGGGGAGGTTCCTAGAGAGCAAATAATAAAAATGACAACAGAGAAGGTCATAGACTTAGGTAGCAGTGGGGAAATTAAAAACCAGAGCATGTCAGGAAAGGGCAGAAGGTATGGAGTAAAAGGTAAAGAAATAAAAAGGGCTAAAGCAGGAACTAAGTGTCACAAAACATATTTGAAAGTTCTCTATCTGAATACACGTAGCATTCGTAACAAAATAGACGAGTTAACGGCACAAATAACTACATATGGGTATGATCTTGTGCCCATTACAGAAACATGGCTGCAGGGTGACAATGCCTGGGAATTAAACATACCAGGTTATTTAACGATCAGGAAGGACAGGCAGGAAGGAAGGGGAGGTGGGGTGGCTATGTTAATAAAGGAAGGAATCACTGTAATAGAGAGAAATGATATTGGGTCAAAAGATCAGGATAATGAAACAGTTTGGGTGGAGGTAAGGAATAATAAGGGGAAAAAAACACTAGTGGGCGTAGTCTATAGGCCTCCGAACAGTGGCAACTCACAGAATCACAGAGTCCCCACAGTGCAGGTAGAGGCCATTTCAGCCCATCGAGCCTGCACCGACACATATCCCACCCTATCCCCGTAACCCCATGTATTTAATCCCCTAACACTAAGGGTCAATTTATCATAGCCAAATCAACCTAACCCGCACATCTTTGGACAGTGGGAGGAAACCAGAGCACCCGGAGGAAACCCACGCAGACACAAGGAGAATGTGCAAACTCCACACAGACAGTCGCCCGAGGCCGGATTTGAACCTGGGTCCCTGGCACTGTGAGGCAACAGTGCTAACCACTATGCCACAGTGCCTCTGTTGGACGGAATATCAATCAGGAAATAGTTGAGGCTTGTAATAAGGGGACATCTATAATTATGGGGGATTTTAACTATCATATTAATTGGACAAATTAAATTGGGCAGGGCTGCCTTCAGGATGAGTTCATTGAGTGTATTAGGGATGGGTTTCTTGAGCAGTATGTAACTGAACTGACCAGGGGGCAAGCAACCTTAGATCTGGTCCTGTGTAACGAGACAGGATTAATTAAAAATGTCCTAGTAAAGGATCCCCTTGGAATGAGTGACCATAACATGGTTGAATTCCTTATTCAATTAGAGGGTGAAAAGGTTGGATCTCAAACAAGCGTGCTAAGCTTGAATAAAGGAGACTATGAACGTATGAGAGCGGAATTGAGTAGAGTGGATTGGGAAAATAGATTAAAGGGTAAGACTGTTGAGTCTGTGTGTCCCAGTTATGTTTAGGATCAATCACTGGACACAGACAACAAGAATAACTTTTAACAGGTCTTTACTATTCGGAGGTCAGAGCTGAACTGCCCAGCAAATCCTTACACAACACTTATGTACCGGTGTGGTCACCACCGGTATTACAGTATACAGCAGCCAAGAGAAAGTAGTACATCTCTTAAAGTAGTTCTCTTAAGGTGGAACAGGTTACATACACCACAATCCTCCCTTTTTAGCTTAACAGTTATATCCCCATTTAACATAACATAATAACATATATACAACTTCATGCAAAACAGTTCAAAGAGTCAGTCTCTGAGGAGGCCTCTTGATTCGAGTTGGATAACGCCTTTCAGGGGTCTCTGATTCTCGTTGTTGGGGTGGCTCATCTAGTTGGTCTCTTATGGATTGGACATCATCATCAGGCACATTCACTTCTGAGGTAGATGCTTCAGGCTCACTAACTTCTTCCACGGTTGTCTCTGCCGTAACCATGGGTTCGACCCTTGTTCTCGATTCTACCAGTTGGTCAGCATGACGCCGTATTACATTTTCACCAACATCTACCGTGTACATCAGGGGTCCTTGTCTGGCCCGAATTGTTCCAGATTGCCATTTCTCGTTTTTATAATCCCGGGCTAACACTGGTTGTCCTATTCCGAAACTCCGAGTGGTCTTGTTATTTATATGCTGGAACTGTTTGTTTTCAACTTCCCTCCGCACATTTGGTTTTAACAAGTCCAACCTGGACCGCAACCTCCTGTTATAGAACATCATGGCAGGACTTTGGTTTGTCACTGCATGGGTGGCGTTTCGATATGCCAGTAGGAATTTGTCCACCTTGTGTTGTAGTGGAATCTGATCTTCGCTCATGGCCTTTATCACTTTTTTGAACGTTTGTACAAATCTCTCTGCCAACCCGTTTGTAGCCAGATGATATGGGGCAGAGGGATAATGTTTCACCCCATTCTTCTTCATGAATCTCTGGAATTCTTCTGACACGAACTGCGGTCCGTTGTCTGAACATATTTGTTCTGGCAATCCATTTCTTGCAAATATCGTTCTTAACACCGCGATCGTCTTTTCCGAGGTAGTGGTAGTCATCTTAATCACTTCTGGCCATTTAGAATGTGCGTCCACCGCAATTAAAAACATGGCGTCCATGAAAGGACCAGCAAAGTCAATATGTACACGTTGCCATGGGGTTGAAGGCCATTCCCATGGATGCAGCGGTGCAATCGGAGGTGCATTTTGCACTTTTTGGCACCCTGAGCAGCTTTTCATCAGCTCCTCTATCTGTTGGTCGATGCCCGGCCACCACACATAAGCCCTAGCAAGGCTTTTCATCTTGACTCCCCCCAGATGACCTTCATGCAGTTCCTTTAGAAATCTCTCTCTTAACTTAGGAGGAATAATCACCCTTGTTCCATACATCAATGTTCCTTGACAGATGGACAGCTGTTCTCGTCTTGCTGAGAATGCCAGTAACAGTGGATCACCATGTGCTGGCCATCCCTTCACTGTCACTTCGTAGACCCTGGACAGTGTCGGGTCGTTCCTGGTTTCTCTTTCAATACTTGCATTGGTGACTGGTAAACATTCGATGATGGTCGAGTGAAATAACTCAACAGGGTCAACCGTCGGTGCCTCCTCCTTTGTAGGTAGTGGCAGGCGCGACAGCCCATCAGCATTACCATGCTGCTTTGTACCTTTGAATTCTATCTGATATTGATGTGCCCCTAGGAAAAGAGACCATCTCTGGAGTCTCTGTGCTGTCATCACCGAAACACCCTTCTTAGGGTTAAAAATGGATACCAACGGCTGGTGGTCTGTCAGAAGCGTAAACTTTTGGCCCTGCAGGTAATGATTAAACTTCTTTACTCCCCACACAAGGCTGAGAGCCTCCCTATCTATCTGAGCATAGTTGCGCTCAGCGGAGGTCAATGATCTGGATGCGAATGCAACTGGCCTCTCCTGGCCATTTGGCAACTTGTGTGAGAGTACTGCCCCAATACCATATGGAGAAGCATCACAAGCCAAACGAATAGGCAGCGTTGGGTTGAAGTGAGCCAACACTTCCTCTGAGGTGATCAGTGCCTTGCTTTCGCGAAAGGCCCTCTTACAGCCCTCTCTCCACTTCCATGGTATTCCCTTCTGCAAAAGATCGTTCAGCGCGTGCAGCACCGTGGATAAATTTGGCAGAAACTTATGGTAATAGTTAATCAACCCTAGAAACGACCTCAATTGGGATACATTATCCGGAGCAGGAGCCTTCACAACAGCTTCGATCTTGTCAGGAGACTTCTGAAGCCCCTCCTGGTCAATGACATGACCACAGTACGAGATCCGCTTCTGAAAGAACTCACATTTCTGGCGATTAACTCGAAGACCATATTCTTTCAATCTGGTGAGCACCAGTTCCAAGTTTGCAAGGTGTTCCTCGTCATCATCTCCTGTAATCAGAATATCGTCCAGGTAACATTGTGTACCTGGAATTCCCTGTAATACCTGCTCCATGGCCCTCTGCCAAATTGCTGGAGCCGATGCCACTCCAAAAACCAGTCTATTATACCGGTACAAGCCTCTATGCGTGTTGATCGTGAGATACTGGCGTGACTCTTCCTCAACTTCCATCTGTAAGTACGCCTGCGCCAGGTCTATCTTGGTGAAGTGTTTCCCGCCAGACAACGAAGCGAAGATATTCTCAATCCGCGGAAGCGGATACTGCACCGTGTGAAGCACCGGATTAACAGTGATCTTGAAATCTCCACAGATGCGAACCTTCCCCGGTTCCCCCGGCTTGTTGCTCGATGAACGCTTCATGACGGGGACAATGGGCGTGGCCCACTCACTCCAGTCTACCTTAGACAGTACTCCTGAACGTTCTAGCCCTTCCAGCTCAGCTTCCACAGCAGGTCGTATTGCATAAGGTACCGGTCTGGCTTTGAAAAATTTCGGGTTTGCATGTTCTTCAACCTTGATGTTTGCCGTAATTCCTCTGTGTTCCCAGTCCCTGTTGGAACACCTCTTTAGCATCGTCCAATATTCTGGACAATCGTTTCGGTTTGACATCTTTTGTACCGGAATCTACCGTTAGTGCTTTTAAGGAATGCCAGTCCATATTTATTTTCCTAATCCACTCCCGTCCCAGTAGTGGTGGACCTCCCTCAGGTAGCACATATAAGTCCATTCCTTGGCTTTCTTTGCCCTTATGGACCACCTTTACCTCTATCTTCCCGATGGGGTATACTCTTTGCCCCGTGTATGTTTTCAATACAATCTCCGTAGCCCGTAGGGGAATATGTGGGAATAACCTTTTGTAATCTTTCTTATTCATGACCGTCAATGCCGATCCAGTGTCCAATTCCATCTTCACTTGGACTCCTGCTATCTGAAGTGTGGCCCAAATTGTTTGGAGGTCTGCTTCCTTACCAACATTGTGTACTCTTAGACTACCCAGTTCATTACTGCTGGAGTCTGAATCTGACTTCTGTTCATTCGAACTGCTCTCTGTCACCTTGTGTACCTTTCTGTACTTTTCCTGCGGTGACTTTTTGTTGCTGGTCTTCTTTCCTGACCGGCATACTTTAGCTATGTGACCAAGCCTGCCACATTTTCTGCATTCCTGATTTTTGAACCAGCACTGGTTCTGATCGTGCGTTGTCTTTCCACAATGATAACATTTTACTGTACTCAAGACCATTTGATTGGTGCTGAGTTCCGGTGACCGTAGCTGCATTTCCGCAGTGCCTCTCGCTGCGGCTTCGTGCGATGCTGCAATAGTGACAGCTTTATCAAGCGTAAGCTCATTCTCCTCAAGCAGTCACTTTTGTGTTCCTTCTTTCAACAATCCACACACAAATTTATCTCTCAGCGCATCTGCTAGTCCTGTTCCAAACTGACAGTACTTTGCTAGCTTACGCAGTTCAATTAAAAATTCAGCGTTGCTTTCATCGTTCAGCTGCGTTCTTCTGTAAAATTTAAATCGTTCCGCTATCATCAGCGGCGTGGGGTTTAAATGATCTTTCAGGACAGTAACAATATTCGTGAAAGTCTGATCCGCCGGTTTATTTGGTGATAGAAGGTGCTTCAATAGCCCGTATGTTTTCGCACCCATTGAGCTTAATAAGGTTAGTGCTTTCTCATCATTTGGTACCTTATTTGCTTTACAATGCACTTCCATGCATTCTACATACGTGGTCCAATCTTCGATATCACTATCAAAGGTATTAATGCTCCCATGTTTAGGCATCCTTGCAATTTTTTTTTAAATTTTTCTTTTTCTCAAAATGGCGGCTTCCCGCGCTTGCCTTCTTCCCCGCCTACTAAAATGGCAGCTTCCCGCGCTTGGCAGTCTTTCCCGCGCTCGTCTTCTTCCCCCGCCGACTACAATGGCGGATTCCCGCGTTTGCCTTCTTCCCGTGCTGGCTGCAATGGCGATTGCCTTGCTGCTGCCGTTCTCGCCTCCCCAGCGGTTCTCACTCCCTGACGCTGCTTTGCCTCGCAGCCCCGCTTGCAGCCCGGTCCTTTACATCAGCTGCGTTTGAATTCTCCGCGGCTCTCGTGCCTTAAGCTTCTCAACTCCCCGACGCTGCTTTGCCTCGCAGCCCCGCTTGCAGCCCGGTCCTGTACACCGGCTGCGTTTGAGTTCTCCGCAGCTCTCGAGCCTTAAGCTGCCCCAGTCACTGCGCCTCTCGGCCTCGATTGCAGCCCGGCCCTTTCTACCGGCTGTGGTCGAGCTCTCCGCCCTTATTCCTCCGTTTTCCCTCCCCTACTCCACAGCCAACGCGGCCGACTTTCTGCTCGTGTCGCTGATCGGCTTACCCACCACCGTGGTAGAAGGGATGATCACTGCCTGTCGCTGATGGAGGGCTTCATGGTCAGAATTCTTTTTCTTTTTAACCCGGGTTCTCGATGCCTCCCGTGCGATGGTGCTCAGCAGGATGATGAGGGCGGATGCCTCTTCTCAACGCCCGTTCTGAGGACGAAGCTGCCTTGGATGTAAAACTGCCGCAGGGTAAGATCGGACTCGTCGCCACTGCTGAGTCTGTGTGTCCCAGTTATGTTTAGGGTCAATCACTGGACACAGACAACAAGAATAACTTTTAACAGGTCTTTACTATTCGGAGGTCAGGACAGAACTGCCCAGCAAATCCTTACACAACACTTATATACCGGTGTGGTCACCACCAGTATTACAGTATACAGCAGCCAAGAGAAAGTAGTACATCTCTTAAAGTAGTTCTTTTAAGGTGGAACAGGTTACATACACCACAAAGACGATACATGATCAGTGGTGTACATTTAAGGAGTTATTTTACAACTTCCAAAAAATATATATTCCACTGAGAAGAAAAGGGTGTAAAAGAAAAGACAGCCATCCATGGCTAAGTAAAGGAATTAAGGATAGTATTCGACTAAAAACAAGGGCATATAAGGTAGCCAAATCTAGTGGGAGGATAGAGGATTGGGAAAACTTTAAAAGACAGCAAAAAATAACAAAAAGATTGATTATAAAGGGAAGATAGATTATGAAAGTAAATTAGCAAAAAATATAAAAACAGATAGTAAGAGTTTTTATAGTTATATAAAAAGAAAAAGGGTGGCTAATGTAAATGTTGGTCCCTTAGAGGATGAGACCGGGAAATTAATGGTGGGAAATATGGAGGTGGCAAAAACACTGAATGAATATTTTATACCAGTCTTTACAGTAGAAGACACTAAGAATATCCCAACACTGGACAAACAGGGAGCTATAGGGGGGGAGGAGCTAAACACGATCAAAATCACTCAGGAAGTGGTACTCGGTAAAATAATGGGACTCAAGGCGGATAAATCACCTGGACCTGATGGCTTACATCCTAGGGTCTTGAGGGAAGTGGCGGTAGGGATTGTGGATGCATTGGTAATAATTTTCCAAAACTCCCTGGACTCGGCAAAGGTCCCGGCAGACTGGAAAACTGCTAATGTAACACCCTTATTTAAAAAGGGCAGTAGACAGAAGGCTGTAAACTATAGACCGGTTAGCCTAACATCTGTGGTAGGTAAAATTTTGGAGTCCATTATTAAGGAGACAGTAACAGTACATTTGGATAATCATAATTTAATAGGACAAAGTCAGCATGGTTTTATGAAGGGGAAGTCATGTTTGACAAATTTGCTGAAGTTCTTTGAGGAAGTAACATATAGGGTGGATAAAGGGGAACCAGTAGACGTAGTGTATTTAGACTTCCAAAAGGCATTTGACGAGGTGCCACACAAAAGATTATTGCTTAAGATAAAAAATCACGGGATTGGGGGTAATATTGTGGCATGGATAGAGGATTGGCTATCTAACAGAAGGCAGAGAGTTGGGATAAATGGTTCATTCTCAGACTGGCAATCAGTAACTAGTGGTGTTCCGCAGGGGTCAGTGCTGGGTCCCCAACTCTTTACAATCTATATTAACGATTTGGAGGAGGGGACCGAGTGTAACATATCAAAGTTTGCAGATGATACTAAGATGGGAGGGAAAGTAGTGAGTGAGGAGGACATAAAAAACCTGCAAGGGGACATAGACAGGCTAAGTAAGTGGGCTGAGATTTGGCAGATGGAATACAATACTGGAAAGTGTGAGGTTATGCACTTTGGCAGGAAAAATCGTAGAGCAAGTTATTATCTTAATGGCAAGAAACTGGAAAGTACAGAAGTACAAAGGCATCTGGTGGTCCTGGTGCACGAAACTGAAAAGGTTAATATGCAGGTGCAGCAAGTGATTAAGAAAGCCAATGGAATGTTGGCTTTCATTGCTAGGGGGATAGAATATAAAAATAGGGAGGTATTGCTTCAGTTGTACAAGGTATTGGTGAGACTGCACCTGGAATACTGCGTACAGTTTTGGTGTCCATACTTAAGAAAGGACATACTTGCTCTCGAGTCAGTACAAAGAAGGTTCACTCGATTAATCCCGGGGATGAGGGGATGGACATATGAGGAGAGGTTGAGTAGATTGGGACTCTACTCATTGGAGTTCAGAAGAATGAGAGGCGATCTTATTGAAACATATAAGATTGTGAAGGGGTTGGATCGGGTGGATGCGGGGAGGATGTTCCCGATGATGGGTGAAACTAGAACTAGGGGGCATAGTCTTAGAATAAGGGGCTGCTCTTTCAAAACTGAGATGAGGAGGAACTACTTCACTCAGAGGGTGGTAGGTCCATGGAATATGCTGCCCCAAAAAGCTGTAGAAGCTACATCATTACATAAATTTAAAACAGAAATAGACAGTTTCCTAGAAGTAAAGGGAATTAAGGGTTACGGGGAGCGGGCAGGAATTTGGACATGAGTCTAGGTTCGGATTGGTCATGGCCCTGTGGGTAGCAGAGCGGGCTCAGGGGCCGTGTAGCCTGATGCTGCTCCTATTTCATGTGTCTAATTCTGTTAGATTCAGGAGATGGTTCTGTGATAGTGGATTGGCGGTTAGGATCAGATCAGCCATGATCTTATTGAATGGCGGAGCAGGCTCGAGGGGCCGATTGGCCTACTCCTGCTCCTATTTCTTATGTTCTTATTTTCTTATGTGAAGGTACTCCCACAGTGCTGTTAGGGAGGGAGTTCCAGGATTTTGACCCAGCGATGATGAAGGATCGGCGATATACTGCTAAGTCAGGATGGTGTGTGACTTGGCGGGGAACTTGGAGGTGGTGGTGTTCCCATGTGCCTGTTGCCCTTGCCCTTCTAGGTGAAAGAGGTTGCGGGTTTGGGAGGTGCTGTCGAAGAAGCCTTGGCGAGTTGCTACAGTGCATCTTGTAGATGGTACACACTGCAGCCATGATACGCCGGTGGTGGAGGGAGTGAATGTTTAAGGTGGTGGATGGGGTGCCAATCAAGCAGGCTGCTTTGTCCTCGGAGACAGCTGACCTGAGAGGGAGTGAGAGCGGAGGCTGAATAAATAAAGAGCACGGCGGAGCAAGGCCCAAGAGCGGAGACAGCGGACCTGACAGCAAAAAACAAGGAGTGACGTCACAGGAAAGCGGGGAAGTGATTGGTTGGTCAGTATTTCTCTCTTTTTCTTGGGCATTGGCGACCACATTTGCAGTAAATGTTGGTTGCTCGAGGAACTTCAGCTCCGTGTTGATGAGCTGGAGTCCGAGCTTCAAACACTGCGACACATCAGGGAGGGGGAGAGTTACCTGGACGCTATGTTCCAGGAGGCAGTCACACCCCTTAGATTAATTAATTCAAATTTGGTCCGTGGCATGGACAGGTGGGTGTGACTACAAGCGAGGCAGGTATGGGGAACCAGAAGGTAGTGGTGGAGGAGCCTCAGCCCTTGCTCTTGTCCAAC
This sequence comes from Somniosus microcephalus, assembly GCF_052327205.1. Classification (NCBI taxonomy): domain Eukaryota; kingdom Metazoa; phylum Chordata; class Chondrichthyes; order Squaliformes; family Somniosidae; genus Somniosus; species Somniosus microcephalus. Next base: position 49,202,667 of record NC_140995.1, read on the forward strand.
AGTTATGAGGTTCTTACTCTCTGTGTGGGCGAGAGCAGGGACTACAGTGGGACCAGTACTGGGGAAAGAGAGAGCTGTTCCGCTGGGACGGACTACACCTGAACCATGCTGGGACCAGTGAATCGAATAACTAGGGAGGTAGATAGGGCTTTAAACTAAATAAGGGGGGGAGGGTCCCGATGGAGAGAAATCTAGAATGCTAAAGAGGAAAGACAAGGAAGCAGTGCAGGGAAGTGATTTAGGTAAGGATAACCAGATTGTATCAGGAAGGGACAGAACGTACAAATAAAAGAATGCACTAACAAATAGGGTCCGGGTAAGAAAAAATGGTAATAAGACAAATAGGGCCCCAATACAAAAAAATGTTAAGATGTCTAAAAATGTTAAAAAGACAAATCTAAAGAGACAGTATCTGAATGCACGAAGCATCTATATATATAAAAAGCAGTTTGTCTCTCTGTTTGTCTCTCTGTTTGTCTCTCTGTTTGTCTGTTTGTCTGTCTGTCTGTCCTCTATACACTCAAAAGTTATAGAGCATACCTACACGCATGTTATATCAAAAGAAAGCTTATCATTAGGGGAGTCTAATAGGCATATTTACTTTTTGGTCAGATAAGAATTGTTCAGACAGTATACAAAAAAGCTTCAACAAACGGCAACATTCCACTCATTAGCTTTGAGTGACGTGAAGGTTGACCAATCGTACAGGGGATTAACCTGATGGTTGACCAATCGGTGCGTCACGGGGGGCATTTCATTGCATGTGTGGGTGGGCCTAATCCTTTTGAGCTGAGGTGAGTGGCCGCCATCTTGATTCCTAACTATTGATTTATTTTTCCCACTTTCTGTGTGTACCCCGTTACGTTCTTTTCTGCAGTTGTCTTCTTAGCTATGGGGTGCTTAAAAACCTGAACTTTAATATTTAGGAATCTCTCTTTATTGTAGTGGATGCACGGAGCTGTGGCCTAGCAGCGCGGGAAGCCTGGGCCTCGAGTTCAGCGGATTCCCGGCGCGCCCGGAAACTGTCGAACCTGCTGAAGGCTGTTCATTTCCGCGACCACGTCACCGTCTTCGCCTCGGCCAATGGCATCCGGGTGATGGCCGAGGCCGCCAAAAGCGTCCAGGGGAACGCGTTCATCCAGGTGCCGAGGCCCGGGCCCCGGGGCGGAAAGAGGGATTGGAGCGAGGTGAGAGGGGGGAGGGGAGAGGGTAAGAGGGAGGGGGAAGAGGGAGGGGGAGGAGGGGGAGGGGGAAGAGGGAGGGGGGAGGAGGGGGAGGGGGGAAGAGGGAGGGGGGGAGGAGGGGGAGGGGGAAGAGGGAGGAGGGGGAGGGGGGAGGAGGGTGAGGGGGGAAGAGGGAGGGGGAGGAGGGGGAGGGGGAAGAGGGAGGAGGGGGAGGGGGAAGATGGACCAGGGGGAGGGGGGAAGAGGGAGGAGGGGGGGAAGGGGGGAAGGGGGAGGAGGGGGAAGAGGGAGGAGGGGGAGGGGGGAAGAGGGAGGAGGAGGAGGGGGAGGGGGGAGGAGGAGGAGGGGGAGGGGGGAAGAGGGAGGGGGAAGAGGGATGAGGGGGAGGAGGGGGAGGGGGGAAGGGGGAGGAGGAGGAGGGGGAAGGGGGAGGAGGGGAGAGGAGAGGGGGAGGGAAGAGAGGGGGAGGGAGGGTGAGGAGAGGGGCAGAGAGGGAGAGGAGAGGGGAGGGAGAGGAGAGGGGAGGGAGGGAGAGAGAGTAAAGCAGGGAGAGACAGGGGAGGGAGAGAGAGAGGGTGAGGGAGGGAAAGAGTGAGGGGTGGGAGAGGGAGGGAGAGCTCGCCTTCTTCCTTCCTTCCTTCCTTCGCAGGGGTCCATCGGGCCAGGCCTGAGGCGCTCCTTCCCCCCCTCTCTCTCCAGGCTAATCCTGAACTAAATCCAGCAGTCTCTCTGTCTCTCTTCCCCCCGTCTCTCTCTTCTCCCCCCAGTCTCTCTCTTCTCCCCCCAGTCTCTCTCTTCCAACAACAACATGCCCTCAAAAAACCCTCGGCACCGCCGGGCACTCCAGCTAGTTCATAATAAGGTGGATGAATTAACAGCGCAAATAGATATAAACAGATACGATACAATTGCAATTACGGAGACCAAGGCTGGGAGCTGAATATCCAAGGATATTCGATATTTAGGAAGGACAGGCAAAAAGGAAAAGGAGGTGGGTTGGCATTGTTAATAAAAGATGAAATCAGAGCAATAGTGAGAAAGGATATTGGCTCAGAAAATCAAGATGTAGAATCAGTCTGGGTGGAGCTAAGAAGCACCAAGGGGCAGAAAACATTGGTGGGAGTTCTCTATAGGCCTCCAAACAGTAGTGGTGATGTAGGGGACTGCTTTAAACAGGAAATTAGAGATGCATGTAACAAAGGTACTACAGTCATCATGGGAGACTTTAATCTACATATAGACTGGCCAAATCAAATTAGCAATAATACTGTGGAGGATGAATTCCTGGAGAGTGTACAAGATGGTTTTTTAGACCAGTACGTTGAGGAGCCAATGAGGGAACAGGCTATCCTAGATTGGGTATTGTGCAATGAGAAGGGGTTAATTAATAATCTTGTTGTGCCGGGTCCTTTAGGGAAGAGTGATCATAACATGATAGAATTCTTCATTAAGATAGAAAGTGAAGTAGTCCAATACTAAACTAGGGTCCTAAATCTAAACAAAGGAAACTACGAAGGTATGAGGAGTGAGTTGGCTATGATAGATTGGGGAGCTTCATTAAAAGGTATGATGGTAGATAGGCAATGGCTAAAATTTAAGGAACGCATGCATGAATTGCAACAGTTATACATTCCTTTCTGGTGCAAAAACACAAAAGGAAAAGCAGCCCAACTATGGCTAACAAAAGAAATTAAGGATAGTATTAGATCCAAAGAGGAGTCATCTAAAGTTGCCAGAAAAAGTAGCAAGCCTGACAATTGGGAGCAGTTTAGAATTCAGCAAAAAAGGACCAAGAGATTGATTAAGAGGGGAAAAATAGAGCATGAGAGTAAACTTGCAAGGAACATAAAAGCGGACTGTAAAAGCTTCTACAAGTATGCAAAAAGAAAAAGATTAGTGAAGACAAATGTAGGTCCCTTACAGTCAGAAAGGAAATGGCAGAGCAAGTAAACAAATACTTTTGTTCTGTCTTCAAGAAAGAGGACACAAATAACTTCCCAGAAATGTTAGAGAAGCAAGGTGTAAGAATTCACAATAATTTACAGTTCTGAAGATTAATTTTTTTGATTAAAGAATCCCTGGGCGTTGTGCTTTTAAATTTCCAGGGATAAAAATGGCTGTCATACCACATGGCCGAAGACAAAGGGGCTTGGAAAGCAGCTTTCTGTGTCTGGAAGTAAGGTTCAATGGAGACAAAATGTTACCACAGGACAATGCTTTGTTTACAAAGCAATTGAATGCTATTAGCATTTGTTTGTATATCGAGTGGATACATCTAAACTGCAGAAGAGACTTTTGGATCTTGAATGGGAATCCATTTAAGAACTGAATGGGCTTAAATCACCTAGCATTCTGGACAATAGAGCAGTTGTATTTCCCTTTTGTTTCAGCCCAGGGAGCTCCGGAAGACACATTAACCCAGTCCAACCACTCTGAGTTAGCCAATCACAGCTTTCTCTTGTGTATTGGACCCTTTGGGCGGGGAATTTTGCACACAGCCCTTGCAGGGCAGAACGGCAGGACCTCACCAGGTATAAAAGATAGCTGCTGAGAAGCTATCACTCTCTTTTTACTTCGCTGGACCACAGGTGAGCAGGGTGTTCTGACTCCTCGGCAAGGCAACCTAGCAGGAGTTGGGGGTGGTGATTTGATGGTAATTGCTAAGATTGTTAAGTAACATTGGAGCCATTTTATCCCTCGTTTTCACCGTCTGCAACCCCCTGTTATATAGTTTTACTGTAATTACTGTGTTCGTGTGGTATAGTTTATTCTTTTGATTGTAGTTTATTTAGATAATAAAACTTGATTTTTCTCTCATCCAAACCACTTGTCTGTTTTAATATCATTAATTATAAGTTCCTCCACTCAGAACTGAAGGAGGGGTAGCGATTCGAAACCGCTGTTGGTAAATTGGTTTAGAGTGCAGCAGCAAAAGGGCTGCTGACCAGGTGAATTACCGTAAACCAGGTAAAAGGTTGGAATTGGTCAGAGCTCAGAGGCAAAGGCTGCTGGCAAGGTAAATTACCATAAACCAGTTAAAAGAAGCCCCCCCACTTACAAATGGCAAGCCAGGTAGGAGTGGAGGCAGTTTTTGATTTAACAAGTGGTCTGGATCTGGAGAAAGCATCAGCTCTTGTTTCTCTCGTTGTTTTCAGTATGTGGGTAGCCCTGCGGATGTTAGCAGCAGCGTGTAGGCTGACCTATCATGGTATAGGTGGCTGGGTTAAGAAGGGTGAGAAGAGGGTGCAGGAGGAGGTTGAAGAGGCCAAGAATCGGGAGTCCCAGCTTGAAAAATGCCAGGCGGAGGTAGAACGCCTCAGACAGGTGTATGAGGCCAGACCTAGTGGTATGAGGGTGCGGGAAGAGAATGCACACCTCCCACTAGAGGTCACGAAATGCCAGGCATTTAAAGAGCGCCTTGTGCAGGAAGTCACAGAGGCGAGGGACAGAGAGATGAGGCTACAAGCGGAGAATGCACACCTCACCCAAGAAGCTAGCGAGGGAGAGAGCCATGTGAGAAATGAGATAGAATTCCTAAAGTACCAAATCACTGAGGCCAGGGAAAATGAGATGAGACTGCGGGAAGAGAATGCCAGGTTTGATGAAGCAGATCATGGCCCCTGTAGGGCAGAGATAGAAAGCCTTAACATGGCTTTAAAGGTAGCAAGGGGAATGATTTGCATGATCAGCCCGAAGGCAGGTCAGCTGGATTTTACTGGCAGCCCAAATCAAACCGCCCCAGCGGCAACACCCAGGGAAAGGCTGGCTAGGGAATTAGAGACCCCAAGACCGCAGCCCACAGCTCTGAGTCTTGAGGAGCTCTGGCAGCGAGGAGGGGTGGACAATGGGGCGGTAGGAGAACACCAGCAGGTCCCGCTAGGCAGGCGGGGACCAGGATCAGTGTACCCCCTCCAACAACGGAGGTACGGTCCGCACGTGAGGAGTGAGCCTGAGAATAGGAATCCTCAGCCCACAGCATGTTCGAGTTCACAGGCAAGCACTGTGGCTTGTGTAGGGGGAGGAGCCATTCATGTTCAGAGTAAGCTGTTTAAGCCAGGGAACAGGGAAGGAGAGTTCTGGGACCCCTGTAGAGCAGGTCCAGTAGCAGAAATCCGGGACAAGGGAGGCACACGGGATAGTTTTGGCCCCAGAAAAAAGGCAGGTCCAAAATTCCCCAGTTAAAGCCACCTGGGTGAGGGAACATGAGTTTGCTGTCCATGCAAGTTCAAGTTCACCGCCTGTAAAGACAGGCACTGTGGCCTGTTTAAAGGAACCAGCTTCTCAGCCAGCTTCTAGAGTGGTCCCCCCCCATGATGTGGGACCCTGGGGGGGCAGGGATAGCAATCCCTCTTGCAGGAGACATAGGGGGGGAGCAGACACCAGGTTTTAAACATGGGGAGGAAAATTTCCAGCCACCAGTAGCGGGTGGTGAGAGTATACCTGCTCCCAGCACAGGAGTGGGCAGGGAAGAGCAGACAAACCCAAAGAGAGATTTGCACCGGCAGGCTGCCAGGTACATTATACAGTGCGGGCTTTTTGGACATGGGGGAGAAGGTTCCCAGCCAGCTGGGGCTGTGACCTAAGCTCAGGGTCCGCCAGCCAAAGTTTCCCCCATAGAGACACCCCTCAGAAGGTCTCAGCGGGTGCCCCAGCCTAAGAAAGCATGGTCACCCACTTTACAGTGGAGTAGGATGGCCTCCCGAGCCAGGGAGAAGCCAGAGAACAGAGGCCCCCACTCAACAGCCATAAGCTGCGAGGGACCAGAGACAGGAGGCAGCCCAGCTTCGCTGCAGCCAGCAGCAATCTGCGACAGTGCCAGAGATTAGCCTGGCCGTCCGGAGATGGGCGGCATTTGTATTATAGCTATGTGTGTGTATATATCTTGATTTAAGGTGTATTTTAAGTTTGTTGACATAACTAGTTGCAAGTTTAAGTTTAAAGAGTTTAAGTTAACATGTGTGCCAAATGTTTGTATTTTTGGTCCGAGGTCGAGGGACCCGACCATGTCTCCACCTAAGGCAGCAGGTCAGTGAGACCTGGCTGCATGTCCTTTTAGGTTTTTGCAGGAGATTGGAAAATGAAGCAGCCATGTTCGCCCAGCCCGAGCTGGGCACCGAATGAAGATATGGAGACAGAATGTTGGGGATCACCTCACCACTGGACGAATCCAGGAGACCCTGCAGCGATCTTCGGGAAAAAACGGACAGGGTCCGGAGGAACTTGCCTACTCCTCCTACGGGGAGGAGATGGCCCCAGCTGGGTGGGGCACGGCCCCCAACCCAGCACTATCCTGACCGAAGTTCACGTGCGGGAGACCTCGCTGTTGAGTCATGATGGGGAAGCGTGGGCGTCTTGTCAAATAGGGACGCGTTCCTTGGGGGTGGGTGGTGATGGCCCGGGAAAGATCGTATAGGGAGGGGGAGACCCAAGAGTTACGTGGGTGCATTCGGGGAAGGGAGGAACTCACCCGGGGGCCCATGGGCAAAGAGGGTAAGTGTGGCTGGGAAGGATGAGTGGGTGGCCAGATCTGGGATCCAAGTTTGTGTGGGGCCAGGGAGTGCTGCCACACAGGCACCCATCATTTTCTGCAGCCAGTCGAGGGAAGACGGGAGGGGGAGGGACTGGGAGTCACGGTCCCATACTCCCCGGTCTCGGTCTGTGCCAAGGTAATTTAACATGAGGGGTACCCCGCCTCCAGAAAGGGACAAGGGAATGGCTCGGGGCTGGTGGAGCAGGCTGGCCTGTAAATCCATTCTGCCTGTTTTAAAGTTTAAGATGATTAAAAGGAGGTGGAAGGTACTTTTACTGCCCGAGTGGGAGGAGCAATACCCACTCGAATTTCGCGACCCATCATTGGCACATGATGATCGGGGTTTATTTAAGCATGTTGTTTCAAATGTTTAATGATTTTTTTGTATTTTGTGTTGCAGCCCCAAGTTGAGCAGAGGCGTAGGATCCTCTCCGAGCTTGGGACCATTTTGTGACAACTCCAAGTTGAGCAGAGGCATAGGACCCTCTCCGTGCTTGGGATCATTTTGATTACATTGTGTAACTAAGATTGCAACATTTTGTAATAAGTTATGATATAAAAAAGTGATTGTAAATTTGGTTTACATTGTATAATTTTACAAGCGTGTAGGGGTATGAGACCCCTTATTGAAAACTGAAGTATCTGTAAGATGCCTACTGTACCATGGTTTTTTTTCTTGAATTTAAGGGGAATAGACGGGATGCGGATCAGTGGCAGATAGCTATTAGGTAAATACAGGGGATGGTTGTTTGTGAGGGGTCAGAAATTATTGCTCATTTCTTCAAGAGTATACTACAAGCAAGCTGGAAGTATCCAAGGGCAGACTGTAAGAATTCGCAATAATTTACAGTTCTGAGGATTAATTTTTTTTGATTAAAGAATCCCTGGGCGTTGTGCTTTTAAATTTCCAGGGATAAAAATGGCTGTCATACCACATGGCCGAAGACAAAGGGGCTTGGAAAGCAGCTTTCTGTGTCTGGAAGTAAGGTTCAATGGAGACAAACCGTTACCATAGGACAATGCTTTGTTTACAAAGCAATTGAATGCTATTAGCATTTGTTTGTATATTGAGTGGATACACCTAAACTGCAGAAGAGACTTTTGGATCTTGAATGGGAATCCGTTTAAGAACTGAATGGGCTTAAATCACCTAGCATTCTGGACAATAGAGCAGTTGTATTTCCTTTTTGTTTCAGCCCAGGGAGCTCCAGAAGACACATTAACCCAGTCCAACCACTCTGAGTTAGCCAATCACAGCTTTCTCTTGTGTATTGGACCCTTTGGGCGGGGAATTTTGCACACAGCCCTTGCAGGGCAGAACGGCAGGACCTCACCAGGTATAAAAGATAGCTGCTGAGAAGCTATCACTCTCTTTTTACTTCGCTGGACCACAGGTGAGCAGGGTGTTCTGACTCCTCGGCAAGGCAACCTAGCAGGAGTTAGGGGGTGGTGATTTGATGGTAATTGCTAAGATTGTTTAAGTAACATTGGAGCCATTTTATCCCTCGTTTTTGCCGTCTGCAACCCCCTGTTATATAATTTTACTGTAATTACTGTGTTTGTGTGGTATAGTTTATTCTTTTGATTGTAGTTTATTTAGGTAATAAAACTTGATTTTTTTCTCATCCAAACCACTTGTCTGTTTTAATATCATTAATTATAAGTTCCTCCACTCAGAACTGAAGGAGGGGTAGCGATTCGAAACCGCTGTTTGTAAATTGGTTTAGAGTGCAGCAGCAAAAGGCTGCTGACCAGGTGAATTACCGTAAACCAGGTAAAAGGTTGGAATTGGTCAGAGCTCAGAGGCAAAGGCTGCTGGCCAGGTAAATTACCATAAACCAGTTAAAAGAAGCCCCCCCCCCTTACAAAGGGTCTAATGAGAAGGAGGAATTAAAGGAAATTAGTATTAGTATAAAATAGTGCTGGAGGAATTAATGGGACTGAAAGCCAAAAAATCCCCAGGGCCTGATAATCTGCATCCCAGAGTACTAAAAGAGGTAGCCATGGAAATAGTGGATGCTTTGGTTGTCATCTTCCAAAATTCTATAGATTATGGAACACTTCCTGCAGATTGGAGGGTGGCAAATGTAACCCCACTATTTAAAAAAGGGGGGCGAGAGAAAACAGGGAACTACAGACCGGTTAGCCTAACATCAGTAGTAGGGAAAATGCTAGAGTCTATAATAAAGGATGTGATAACAGGACACTTAGAAAATATCAATGGGATTAGACAGAGTCAATATGGATTTATGAAAGGGAAATCGTGTTTGACAAACCTACTGGAGTTTTTTGAGGATGTAACTGGTAAAATAGATAAGGGAGAACCAGTGGAGGTGATGGGTCTAGAACGAAGGGTCACAGTCTCAGGATACGGGGTAGGACATTTAAGGCTGAGATGAGGAGAAATTTCTTCACTCAGAGGGTGGTGAATCTGTGAAATTCTCTACCACAGAAGGCTGCGGAGGCCAAATCACTGAATATATTTAAGAAGGAGATAGATTTCTAGACACAAAAGGCTTCAAGGGGTATTGGGAGAGAGTGGGAATATGGTATTGAGATAGAGGATCTGCCATGATCATATTGAGTGGCGGAGCAGACTCGAAGGGCCGAATGGCCTACCCCTGCTCCTATTTTTCTATGTTCTATGGTGTATTTGGATTTTCAGAAGGCCTTTGATAAAGTCCCACACAAGCGGTTAGTGTGCAAAATTAAAGCACATGGGATTGTGGGTAATATACTGGCATGGATAGAAAATTGGTTAACAGACAGGAAACAGAGAGTAGGAATAAATTGGTCTTTTTTGGGGTGGCAGGCGGTGACTAGTGGGGTACCGCAGGGATCAGAGCTTGGTCCCCAGCTATTCACAATATATATCAATGATTTGGATGAGGGAACCAACTGTAATATTTCCAAGTTTGCTGATGACATGAAACTAGGTGGGATTGTGAGTTGTGAGGAGGCAATTTGGACAAGTTGAGTGAGTGGGCAAATACATGGCAGATGCAGTATAACGTGGATAAATGTGAAGTTATCCACTTCGGTAGAAAAAACAGAAAGGCAAAGTATTATATAAATGGTGATAGAATTGGAAATGTTGATGCACAAAGGGACCTGGGTGTCCTTGTACACCAGTCACTGAAAGCAAACATGCAGGTGCAGCAAGCAGTTAGGAAGGCAAATGGTATGTTTGCCTTCATTGCAAGAAAATTTGAGTACAGGAGCAAGGATGTCTTACTACAGTTATACAGGGCCTTGGTGAGACCACACCTGGAGTACTGTGTGCAGTTTTGGTCTCCTTACCTAAGAAAGGATATACTTGCCATAGAGGGAGTGCAGCAAAAGTTCACCAGACTGATTCCTGGGATGGCAGGACTGTCGTATGAGGAGAGATTGGGTCGACTAGAGTTTAGAAGAATGAGAGGGGATCTCATTGAAACGTATAAAGTTCTGACAGGGCTAGACAGACTGGATGCAGGGAGGATGTTTCCCCTGGCTGGGGGCACTAGAACGAGGGGTCACAGTCTCAGGATACGGGGTAGGACATTTAGTACTGAGATAAGGAGAAATTTCTTCACTCAGAGGGTGGTGAACCTGTGGAATTCTCTACCACAGAAGGCTGTGGAGGCCAAGTCACTGAATATATTTAAGAAGGAGATAGATAGATTTCTAGACACAAAAGCCATCAAGGGGTACAGGGAGAGAGCGGGAATATGGTATTGAGATAGATGATCAGCCATGATCATACTGAATGGCGGAGCAGGCTCGAAGGACCGAATGGCTTACTCCTTTTCCAATTTTTCTGTGTTTCTATGTTTCTATGGTGTTGTTAGAGCTACACTCATCCAGGCAAGTGGAGAGTATTCCATCACACTCCTGACTTGTGTCTTGTAGATGGCGGAAAGGCTTTGGGGGGTCAGGAGGTGAGACACTCGCCGCAGAATACCTAGCCTCTGACCTGCTCTTGTTGCCACAGTAGTTATTTAACTGGTCCAGTTAAGTTTCTGGTCAATGGTGACCCCCAGGATGTTGATGGTGTGGAATTCGGTGATGGCAATGCCATTGAATGTCAAGGGGTGGTGGTTAGACTTTTGCTTGTTAGGGATAGTCATTGCCTGGCACTTGTGTGGCGCGAATGTTACCTGCCACTTATCAACCCAAGCCAGAACGTCATCCAGGTCTTGTTGCATGCAGGCATGTACTGCTTCATTATCTGAGGAGTTGGGAATAGCACTGAACACTGTGCAATCAACAACGAACATCCCCATTTCTGACCTTATGATGGAGGGAAGGTCATTGATGAAGCAGCTGAAGATGGTTGGGCCTAGGACACTGCCTTGAGGAACTCCTTCAGCGATATCCTGGGGCTGTGATGATTGACCTTCAACCACCACAACCATCTTCCTTTGTGTTAGGTATGACTCCAGCCAGTGGAGAGTTCTCACCGCCCCCCCCCACCCCGATTCCCATTGACTTCAATTTTACTAGGACTCCTTGATGCCACACTCGGTCAAATGCTGCCTTGATGTCAAGGGCAGTCACTCTCACCTCACCTCTGGAATTCAGCTCCTTTGCCCATGTTTGGACCAAGGCTGTAGTGAGATCAGGAGCCGAGTGATCTTGGCGTAACCCAAACTGGGCATCAGTGAGCAGGTTATTGGTGAGTAAGTGCCGTTTGATAGCACTGTCAATGACACCCTCCATCACTTTGCTGATGATTGAGAGTAGACTAATGGGGCAGTAATTGGTCAGATTGGATTTGTCCTGCTTTTTGTGGACAGGACATACCTGGGCAGTGTTCCACATTGTCGGATAGATGCCAGTGTTGTAGCTGTACTGGAACAGCTTGGCTAGAGGTGTGGCTAGCTCTGGAGCACAAGTCTTCAGCACGACAGTTGGGATGTTGTCAGGGCCCATAGCCTTTGCTATATCCAGTGCGCTCAGCTGTTTCTTGATATCATGTGGAGTGAATCGAATTGGCTGAAGACTGGCTTCTGTGATGGTGGGGACCTCAGAAGGAGGCCGATATGTATCATCCACTCGGCATTTCTGGCAGAAGGTGGTTGCAAATGCTTCAGCCTTGTCTTTTGCACTCACATGCTGGGCTGTACAATCATTGAGGATGGGGATATTCATGGAGCCTCCTCTGCCTATTAGTTGTTCAATGGTCCACCACCATTCACGACTGGATGTGGCAGGAGTGCAGAGCTTTGATCTGATCCGTTGATTGTGGGATCGCTTAGCCCTGTCTATAGCATGCTGCTTCCGCTTTTCAGTATGCATGTAGTCCTGTGTTGCAGCTTCCCCAGGTTGGCACCTCATTTTTAGGTACGTCTGGTGCTGCTCCTGGCATGCTCTTCTACACTTTTTATTGAACCAGGGTTGGTCCCCCTGGCTTGATGGTAATGGTAGAGTGAGGGATATGCTGGGCCATGAGTTTACAGATTGTGGTGGAATACAATTCTGCTGCTGCTGATAGCCCACAGTGCCTCATGGATGCCCAGTTTTGAGCTGCTAGATCTGTTCTGTATCTATCCCATTTAGCACGGTGGTAGTGCCACACAACACGATGGAGGGTGTCCTCAGTGTAAAGAAGCAGTGGTCACTGCTTCCAATACTGTCTTGGACCGATGCATCTGTGACAGGTAGATTGGTGAGGATGAGGTCAAGTAGGTTTTCCCTCGTGTTGGTTCTCTCACCATCTGTCTCAGGCCCAGACTGGCAGCTATGTCCTTCAGGATTTGGCCAGCTCAGTCAGTAGTGGTGCTACCGAGCCACTCTTGGTGATGGACAGTGAAGTCCCCAACCCAGAGTACATTCTGTGCCCTTGCTACTCTCTATGATCTAGAATTCATTGCTGTTGTAAGCAGATTCAATAGTAACATTGAAAAGGGAAATTGTTAAGTCCGTGAATGATTGAGACACGGACCAGCAGGAGTGAAAACAAACAGATCTTTACTGGTGGAAGTCCATAGCGAAACTAAACAGAGGCTCTCTAGCGCCTTTTATACAGGGGTGGTCACTGCCGGTACTGCAGTCTGAGACCAGTTATTCTCTTAAAGGTACATACACAACAACTCCTCCCCTTTTAGATAAACAGTACATAACATTCATTTAACAACTAAATGATAACGAATTACAATCACAATTACTGTTGCTAGATACATTGGTTAAGTTTTAGCAATTATAAGTTCAGTCTTTGAGGAGGCTTCCTGATTCTGTCTGGATCACGCCTCTTTGGGGTATCAGGTTCTTCTGGCAATGTTGCGTCAGGATCAATGTCTTTGTTTGGTTCCTCTGCTTCCAATATTACCGGTTCTGCGGTAGCTGCAATTGGAACGTCAATTTCATTACCAGGTGTATCAGATCGTGGTGTGGAGTTGACGTTTTCCAGTGACTCTAGAATCTGGTCAGCATGGCATCTTACAATGCTCTCCCCAATGTCCACGGTATACATAAGAGGTCCTTGTCGTGTACAAATCGTTCCTGGCTGCCATTTCTCAGTGCGGTAGTCCCGGGCCAAAACTGGTTGACCTATCTTAAAACTCCTGGTCGGCCTTTCATTCATATTCTGAAACTGCCTGTTCTCCACATCTCTTTGGGCGTTTGGCTTAACCAAATCCAAGCGGCATCGTAGTCTTCGATTGAAGAACATCATGGCTGGAGTTTGGTTGGTAACCGCATGTGTCGCATTCCGGTAGGCAAACAAGAAGTTATCCACCTTGTGTTGTAGGGGTATATCTTCATTACACATTGCCTTGATAGCCTTCTTGAATGTTTGGACAAACCTCTCGGCCAATCCATTAGTGGCTGGATGATATGGGGCAGATGTGTAATGCTTAACACCATTGTTCTTTAAGAACCTCTGGAACTCTTCAGACACAAACTGTGGTCCATTGTCAGAGCAAATCTGTTCAGGCAGCCCATTCCTGGCGAATATGGTTCGTAAAACTGTGATAGTTTTTTCCGTGGTAGTTGAGGACATTTTTATTACCTCTGGCCACTTTGAATGTGCATCCACCGCAATTAAAAACATCGAGTCCATGAACGGACCAGCAAAATCAATGTGCACCCTTTGCCATGGAGATGAGGGCCACTCCCATGGATGCAGAGGAGCTTGTGGTGGGGCGTTTTGGACCTTCTGGCATCCTGCACAGCTCTTGGTCATCTCTTCGATTTCTCTATCGATTCCCGGCCACCACACAAACGCTCTGGCTAAGCTCTTCATTTTTACCCCACCCAGATGACCCTCATGAAGCTCATTGAGCACTCTATCCGTCAACTTTGGTGGAATTACTACTCTGGATCCACACATCAAGGTTCCTCTGCACACTGACAGCTGTTTTCTTCTCGGCGAGAATGCTGGCAGCAGTGGTTCGCCATGTGCTGGCCATCCCTTCACCATTAAATCATAGACCCGTGATAGTGTCGGGTCATTCCGTGTTTCCTTTTCTATGTTTGCATTCGTCACAGGGAGACATTCAACTATGGTCGAGTGGAATAACTCCATTGGATCCACTGCAAGGTCTTCTTCTTCCACCGTTGGCAACGGTAGACATGACAATCCATCAGCATTTCCATGCTGTTTAGTTCCTTTGTACTCGATGTCATATTGGTGTGCCCCTAGGAAAAGGGACCATCTCTGCAGCCGTTGTGCTGTCATTATCGGTACGCCCTTCTGAGGGTTGAAAATGGAGACAAGAGGTTGATGATCAGTTAGTAGAGTAAATTTTTGACCGTGCAGCTAGTGATTGAACTTCTTCACCCCCCACACTAGGCTGAGGGCCTCTCTGTCAATCTGGGCGTAGTTACGCTCGGCAGAAGTTGACAAGCGTGACGCAAAGGCTATCGGCCTCTCTAGACCATCAAGGAATTTATGTGACAGTACCGCCCCAATGCCGTAGGGAGACGCATCACACGCCAGCCTGATTGGCAGTGCTGGGTTGTAGTGAGCCAATACTTCCCTTGAAGTGATTAAGTCCTTACTCTTCTGAAAAGCACGCTTACAATCATCGTTCCATTTCCATGCTACCCCCATTCGTAGCAGGGCGTTCAGTGGGTGCAGAATTGTCGACAAATTCGGCAAAACTTATGATAGTAATTCACCAACCCGAGGAATGACCTCAGTTGCGACACATTTTCAGGCGCTGGGGCCTTAACAACCGCTTCAATTTTGTCAGGGGACTTATGTAACCCCTCTTCATCAATCACGTGGCCACAATACGATATCTGTTTCTTAAAAAATTCGCACTTGTGGCAGTTGGCTCGCAGCCCATGTTCCCGTAGTCTAGTGAGCACCTGTTCTAGGTTGTTAAGATGTTCACTGTCATCTTCACCTGTTACAAGGATGTCGTCCAAGTAACACTGAGTCCCCGGAATCCCTTGCAGGACTTGTTCCATCGCTCTTTGCCATATCGCCGGAGCCGATGCTACTCCGAATACCAATCGATGACACTGGTAAAGACCTCTGTGAGTGTTTATCGTGAGATACTTCCTAGAGGACTCTTCAACCTCCATCTGCAAATATGCTTGTGCTAGGTCAATTTTTGTAAAACGCTTCCCTCCAGACAGTGAGGCGAAGATGTCTTCTATCCTTGGAAGAGGATATTGTACTGTGTGAAGGACAGGGTTCACCGTCACCTTGAAATCCCCACAGATGCGAATCTTCCTTGGCTCTCCGGACTTATTGCTTAACGTTTCCTTCATGACAGGAACGATGGGTGTCGCCCACTCGCTCCAGTCGACCTTAGACAACATGCCCGCCTTCTCCAGATTCTCCAGCTCTGCCTCGACGGCTGGGCGAATTTCATATGGTACCGGTCTTGCTTTGAAAAACTTGGGAACTGCGTTCTCTTCTATTTTCATCGAAGCGGTTATGCCTTTAATCGTGCCCAGTTCTTGTTGAAATACCTATTTGGCGTTAGCTAAGATTGTTGACAATCGTCCAGGAGTGACGTCTTCATCTTTTTTACCGTCCACCATCATTGCTTGAATGGAATGCCAATCTAAGTTTATCTTCCTGATCCATTCCCGTCCCAATAACAGTGGTCCACCATTTGGCAGTATGTAGAGATACAATTTCCGTATTTTCTTGCCATTGTACTCGACAGGCACCCTTATTTTTCCTCTGGGGTATACTTTTTGCCCCGTATATGTCATCAAGACGATGGATGTCTCTCTCAAGGGTATGTGTGAAAATAGCCACTCGTAGTCTCGTCGATTCATGATGGTTAGCGCTGATCCTGTATCCAATTCCATTTTAACTTGGGACCCTGCTATCGTGAGAGTGACCCAAATTGTTCGGTGATCCTCTTTTGCGATTACATTGTGAAGTTTGAGACAGCTTAGTCTCCTGTTTCCGGATTCACTATCGCTCATCTGGTCTTCGGAACTACTGTCCGTCATCTTTTGTACTTTCTTGTACGGTTCCTTAGCAGCCTTTTTGTTGTCGCTGGTCTTCTTCCCAGACCTACAAACTCGTGCAATGTGTCCAATCTTCCCGCATTGTCTGCATATTTTGTCTTTGGACCAGCAGTCCTTCTGGCCATGGTTAGTTCTGCCACAGCGATAATATTTTGCAAATCCCCATGTCATTTCGTGGGTGCCGTATTCCTGTGGTTTTTGTTGAATTTCTGCAGCTCCCCTGGCTGCTGCTTCATACGATACTGCCACGCTGAAAGCCTTATCTAGCGTCAGCTCTTTTTCTGAGAGTAACTTCTTCTGTGTTCCTTCACTCAGGAGTCCACAGACAAATTTGTCCCGTAGGGTATCTGCCAGTCCTGCTCCGAACTGGCAGTGCTTTGATAGCTTGCATAGTTCCGTAAGATACTCAGCATTGCTCTCATCTTTGTGCTGAGTTCTCCTGTGGAATTTAAATCTTTCTGCTATCAACAGCGGTGCAGGGTTTAAGTGTTCCTGTAGGACAGCAACAATTTTGTTAAAACTCTTTGCCTTCGGTTTGGCTGGAGTAATCAGGTCCTGCAATAGGCCGTACGTTCTAGCGCCCATTAAGTTTAGCAATATCGATGCCTTTTTCCCCTCCGCTATATCATTTGCCTTGAAATATACCTCGACTCTTTCCACATACGTGGTCCAGTCCTCTAATGTATTATCAAAAGCAGTGATACAGCCAGTCTTCGGCATCTTGCAAAACTAAAATGACACCTCCCGCGCTTTGCCTTCTTCCCCGATTTAACAAAATGGCGCCTCCCGTGCTTTGCCTTCTTCCCCGTTGTTAGCGCTGCTTTCCACGGTTTCTTGTGCGTATTCTTTTTCTTTTATTATTTTCCCGTCGTGGAGCGGACCCTCTGGGACACTTCCCTCCCTCTTCTTAGGTCCGAACGCTGCCCGGCTTCGAAGCACCGGCCGCGCCCTGTGTGCTCCACCCTCTCTCTCTCTCTTTGCTTCCCGACTCGCTGCCCGGCCCCGTTGAAAAGCCACCCAATCGATCTTCAGCCCGCCGCAGCCCAGGAAGGATCAGAGCACTACCTGCCACCAGCCCGATTAGCTGGGAAACCACAGACCGAGGAACCCAGCCTGGCTCTGGACAGTCTCTCCTGCAAGTTTTGAAACCGATGATTGACGGTCGACGCCCGTTTCTCGAGTTTCAATGGTCTCTTTTTTTTTCTTTCTTCTGGCTCCGACCTTCAACAACGTCGTCGGAGCTGCTGCTGAGTTGCAGGTAAGTTCGTTTCGTACTCGTCGCCAGTGTTAAGTCCGTGAATGATTGAGACATGGACCAGCAGGAGTGAAAACAAACAGATCTTTACTGGTGGAAGTCCATAGCGAAACTAAACAACAGAGGCTCTCTAGCGCCTTTTATACAGGGGTGGTCACTGCCGGTACTGCAGTCTGAGACCAGTTATTCTCTTAAAGGTACATACACAACAGAAATGGATATATACATGAAAAGGAACAATTTGCAGGGCAATGGGGAAAGAGCAGGGGAGTGGGACTAACTGGATAGCTATTTCAGAGAGCTGACACAGGCACAATGGGCTGAATAGCCTCCTTCAGTGCTGCAATGATTCAGGACGTGAATTTCCAAGACCCCGTGCCAGTGGACAGAAAACTGTGGGCAGTGCCGCCCACTGTCTGGGCTTGTCAATGAAAAATGGCCAATTGGGCAAGATAGCGAAAGACAGGCAAGTGCCCATGGGGTGGTACCCCGGAACGAGTCAGGAGAGGAGCATAAAGAATCAGAGGTGGGAAAACACAACAGACACAAAAAAAAACATAATAAAAGACCGGGGGGGTGGTGGGGAAATTCGTTTGATTAGCGCCTGCCGTTTGCGCCCTAAGAGGACGCTAATGGGCCACAAAGCAACTAGTGCCCGGGTGCGGCGATGTTAGTGCTGCTTGCGAAATTGACCAGAGTGTTTGCGGCAGTGCTAAACTCTATCGCCACGATCGCCTGTGCCCGCAGATCGTGGCGTCAGTCGAGCGTGCAATGCCCCGGTAGTGCCCTGGACCGGATATTGAGTGGCGCCCCCTTCCTTTCCACCTGCCTCTAGCAACGACAGGTAGAGGGGAACATTTTGCAGCCGTGAAGGGACTGGGGGAGCGCCATTTAAAAGCGGCCTCTTCCTGCCTTTTTTTGTCGGGGACATTTTTGCACCACGTATTCTGAGAGAGAGAGAGAGATTCTGAGAAAGAGAGACTCCTGGAGAGATTCAACGCTGTGTGAAGGTGTTTTGGCTATTGAGCAGCACTTTGCAGGTTGTTTTTGATTTGACCTTGCATCGATTTAGAAGAGACAATGGGGGCTGCACTGATTCGGGGCATCGTCCTGCACCTGCAGAATCAGAGGCATCAGAGACGCAGAGAGAGAGTGGCAAACATGGCCAGAGGAAAGAGGGCCAACAGGCCTCTGCACAGGAGACCTTACCCTCCCAGGATATTTTGCCGACAATTCTCCTACATTAATTTGTCTGAGGAGCAGTGTTTGCACAGGCTGCGCTTTAGCAAGGAGGTGGTCACTGAGCTCTGCCACCTGCTGCAGCCAAATCTGCAGCCTTTACTGAGGACCAGGATGTCTCTGTCGGTAGCAGTGAAGGTGACAGTGGCTCTGAATATTTATGCCACCGGCTCCTTTCAAGCAGCTACTGAGGACATCGCCAATATCTCCCAGTTCGCTGTCCATTGCTGTATCTGGGAGCTGATAAATGCCCTCTATAAAAAGAGACGCCAGTACATCTCTTTCCCCATGACCCGGGCCAAACAGCATGAATGTGCATGTGGCTTTGCTAGGACAGCGGGCTTCCCCATGGTGCAGGGTGCCATTGACTGCACGCATGTGGCATTGCGTGCTCCACATGAGAATGCAGAGGTTTTCTGAAACTGCAAGGGATACCACTCCTTAAATGTCCAGTTGGTCTGTGACCACAGAGAGCTGATACTTGCCGTCAATGCCCACTATCCTGGCAGCAGCCACGATGCTTTCATCCTGCGCCAGACTGGTGCGCCAGACCTTTTCCAGGCACCGCATCATCCAAGTGGATGGCTCCTCGGGGACAAGGGTTATCCACTCTGCACCTGGCTGATGACACCGCTTTGTAACCCCAACACCCCTGCCAAGCTGTGGTATAATGAGAGCCATCTCACCACCAGGAACATCATTGAGCAGATGATCGGCGTGCTCAAGCAACGGATCCGCTGTCTGGACCACTCAGGAGGAGCCCTGCAGTACTCTCCTGAGCGAGTCTCCCTCTTCATTGTTGTATGCTGCATGCTTCACAACCTGCCAATCCTGAGGAACCAGCCAATGCCACCAGGGATTGGAGCACCACCGGGGGAGGAGGAGGAAGAGAAGGAGGAGGAGGATGAGGAGGATGATCAGCAGCAGCACCAAGGCGGCAGGGAAGCTCACACTGTTGACACTGCAAGGGCCATCCGTCAACAGCTGATAACAAGCCGCTTCTAGGCCCCAGAAGATGGCTTCTGGCATGGAGAACAAAATCATGGAAAGCAACCCCTATAGCCGGCCAAAGCAGCAATGATTCCAAAGGCCAAACATGTACATTTTGAATACAACATCTTTTTTATTTAACAAACTCCGTATGTGTCATTTATTCATGACAAACTAATAGAAACAAACACAACAAATCATAACTGGTTCTCACGACCTGGAGATAAAGGCCAAAACACTAAACAAATGTTATCAGACGAACCTCGACCTTTAATAAAAACATTCCCACCATTTCTTTAGACCTCCTACTGTTTGCCCTTCGAGGGTGATCTCAATCCCCTGCGCACTTCCCCCCTTCCCACCCTTCTGCTCCTCTGTAATGGGGCCCCAGTGGCTGCAGCAAGGCTGGTGGAAGGCTGCTGAATGTCAGATGCTGAGACTACAGATGCCCTTGAAGGACACTCTCGACCAGCTCTGGGCCTGGAGGCCCCGGCTGCAGACTGCACCAACTCTGCAAGGGCGGCAGCAGTCTGGGCTGGCTGTGTTGCAGGCGATGGCAAGTGCAATGGGGAAGTGACAGTGGTGGGAGCAGGAATGCTGTCACCCTGAGAGAGGACAGCACCTCCCTGCTCGACCGACACACTGGCACTCCCATGGGGCAGTACCTCTGCATCCGGAGCAACCTGCTCAAGCACAGATTGCTGACCTGCTGCGGTGCGGTGAGAGCCCCGGTGCAATGTGACCGAACCAGCAATGATGGCAGCAGTCAGTGCTTGCGTTACCTCGATCTGAGACTGCGTGAAAACAGTCTGAGACTGGATGGCAGCAGCCAGTGACTGAATTGCAGCACTAAGCCATTGCGTTTCATCAGCCTGTGCTGCCGCAGAGTGCTCCACACTCCTTGCCAGCCCATCAGTGCATTCGGGCACCCTTCCCACTGCACCCATGAGCTGAGTGTGCATGTGCACCGCCTGGGTGTTCATTTCAGTGATGAGCCACTCCTCCTCTGCGTCCGGTGCAGCAGGACTCGCTGGCCTACTCTCCCTCCGGGGAGAAGGCCCCCGAGCTTCCCTACCCCATGGCATTGCTGTAGCCTGCTGGGTCCCGGAGCTTCACCCTCATCAGACCCTTCCCCCTTGCTCCCCTCCAGGGAAGATGTGGTCTCAGTGTGGGCATGGGCTCCCTCGGGACACGCTCGCGCTGAGCTCTGGCTTCCTCTTCCTCCTCGCCTGTGGCATCGCTCCCATTGGCGGCTTGAGGGCCCATCTCCTCAGCTGGTGGTTCATCATCTGAAAACAGGGAGAGGTACAAGAGTGGCTTTAGCGTCAGGACAGAGGGGCAGTAAGAGAGCAAGGACTGGAGAGATTTAGTAAGTTGGATTGAAAGTGTAAAAGGCTGGTGTTGTGAGGGACAAGTGGAATGAGAGAGGAGAGAAAGCTGATGAACTTACCATTGCTGTCCCCAAGGGGGTTGACCTCTCCAGCAGCCACGGGACCGATCACCTGGCTGGCAATGATCCTGTGGATGCATGCCTCCAAATCGCTGAGGGTCTGCAGCTCAGCCGGCCCTCCACCCATCCATTGCTGCTGGTGCCTGTTATGAGATAGCTTGGCCTGCAAGAAAATGCACAGCGTCTGAGTAACTGTGCAGCCATGTGCTTGCCTGATGTGCCTCCCATTATTGAATAGCCCTTAATGTATGCAAGGTGTGTAATTTGCGTGTGTGTTTTATGAGACGGCCATAGGTCTTGGATGAGTGTTGGGCATTTGGGGTTTTTACACCCTCTGGCCAGAGAGTGGGGTTGAGATGGAGGGATGAAGAGATATTGAAAAGTAGCCACTCACCCATACCACCCGAATGAGGTCATTGAACTTCTTCCGACATTGGGTGTGGGTCCTGGGCACCATGCTCCTGGAGGAGACGTGTTGAGCCACCTCCCTCCACACTCTTCTATAGTCGCGGGGCAATGGCCTCCTGCCACTCTGTGGGTAGAGTATTGATCTTCGGCGCTCCACTGCACCAACCAGAGCCACCAAGGCCCGGTTGCTGAAGCCCTGGGCTCATTCCCTGGGCCTCTCCATTGTTCTTTGCAGCAGATTTGAAGTTGAGATCTGTCCAGGCCGAGATTCAGGGCTTCAATCAGCAGGGTGTGGCTGGAGAGCAAGATCGACCCTCTCCTTTATGAACTGGCCGGCGCCAGTGTGTCTGTGTTCCATTGCTGACTGACATTACCTGAGCTTCGCCAGCACTCTGAGGTAGTGCCTCACTCCTTGGCGTTAGCACCTTAAGAGAGGTGTGCAGTGCCTGATTTAGCGTTCCAATCACTTCCAGGGGTGATAGAAGCCAAGTTTGCAGTCAGAGGCGATAATTTGCGCCAGGCGGTAAACTTTGTGCCCCAAACGGGGCGATACCAAATTTCTCCCCCCTGTTCTTTGGACCATCTTTTTGCAACACAATGATATGAGGAAACATCATGCCTTAAAGAGTTATGGAATGGTGATCTGCATAAAAACAGAGCACAAAGGACATAAAAATAACAAGTTTGTGCTGCATTGCAATTAGAGAACATTAATACCTCATTAATGCTAGCACTAAATGTGCTTATAAAGACTCATTTTTATTTATTGCATGTATTTTTAGACCGTCTTATGTTGTGCTTTTTATTGTTGCAACTTTGCATTTCATCCTTATTGGTTGACTTGCCATTTTAGACTCGCCCTGCAGTTAAATTGGGTTACCAGGATAAATATATTGAACAAATCCAAATATCAAAGAGCAGTAACTAGCTAAAGTGAGTAATCTAAGGAACCATTTTACGGTATTTACTTAAAGTGCAAAGGCAAGCAAGAACATAGTCAAGAGCAATGTTCACAAACTGGTGAAATGCCTTACACTGTCAGTCTTCAGTTATTTGCATTAATTTAGAGAGCCTGTTTCTGAAATGGACCCAAATCCCAAATCAACAGAAGGCATAAAAATTGACTCGAATTATATCTACAGTACGGGGCTGCAACACTAGTGTAAAGAGCTGTTAGCCTTTACCTTTCAGAGATGGTTTGGTTCTACTTAGGCTTGAAAGATTACTTCGACGTGAAATAATAAAAAAAATCGGCAAATTAGCGAGGGAGTTGAGCTTCAAAGCAGACCAAAAGAAAAACTTTGAACAGTATCCGGAATGAACTGCATGAGCCATAAGGGAAATGCTTAAACGGGAAAAGTGAGCTCCAATAAGCACTTTAAGCTGCGATGTTTGCAATGGAAGGATAAGTATTAATACCATTGATTCTGATCAAAGTTCATACATTGCATGTACAATTAGGGAGGAAAAAAGCACTGTATAAAAGCATTTAGCTTAAAACCAGTAACAGCTGTGATGTCAAAAACATAGCCAGATGATAATGTGGTGAAGCTCAGTTTCTAAGTCCCACTTGCACCAACTATGTTACTGCTGCTCAGCGACTTGGTCAGAAAGCCATTCCTACACTGGTCCTATGGTTGATTGGACATCACTCATATTGTATCAGTTCTAGATGTTACTTTGAAGTTAATACAGTCGCCACCACTTAAAAAGTCCACATTTAAAACAGGCAGTTGCTTACATCGGGCAGAAAGCAATAACCATTAGCCATTTGTATTAACGCCATTTTCAAAGCTGCCGCTTAGAGCATCTTAATGCTCCATATATTTCGGGCAGAAACAGCTGTGCATACTCACTAATGACAAAGGCTCACCGTCAGCTATTGGCACAGAGTCGATCAGAGTCGTCAAGGTTAGAGCGAGAGCAACAGTTAGTGTTAAAGTTGGGCAGTTAATAGCACGTGGTAAAGTTCAAAGTTAGCAGTTTTTTGGTTCTGTGTCAATAGTCATATGTATACGACTAGCTTGGGGTGATTAAAAAGCGCCACCCAATGAGATTCAAATAATAAAGATAATTTAATTCCCAGTGGTTATACATCAGTTTGGTGCTTTCCCTGTCAGTGACAACAGTCTTACTGTATAGCGCTACCATGTTATACCAGCCATCGCATCTAACAGGCAAATCCCGTTTGCATGAATGCGCCCACTATAAGCGACGGGGACTGTAGAACATTATAACATACTCAGACCTTTCCTTTGAAAGACCTTGCAGGGAACAAAACAGGAATATCTATTACAAAGAAAATTGACACTGACTGTTTAACTATCCGTTCAGTGGTAAGTATAATAGAAGAAACATTCAGCCTCTCAGCACGCTGCTTCACAGTTTATCTTTCCAAATGATAATTGCCTGTGGTCATTGGGGGCAAAATTGGTTTAGGCCCATTTTCGGGCCCGAAATGGTCAGCGTGCATGCAGCAGACGCCATAGAAAGAAAGACTTACATTTATAGAGCACCTTTCAGGACCACCAGATGTCTCAAAGCGCTTTACAGCTAATTAAGTACTTTTGAAGTGTAGTCGCTGTTGTAATGTGGGAAACGCGGCAGCTAATTTGTGCACAGCAAGGTCCCACAAACTGCAATGTGATAATGACCAGATAACCTGTTTTTGTTATGTTGGTTGAGGGATAGATATTGGCCAGGACACCGGGGATAACTCCCTTGCTCTTCTTCGAAATAGTGCCATGGGATCTTTTACGTCCACCTGAGAGAGCAGACGGGGCCTCGGTTTAATGGCCCAGGGCTCGCCTGAAATTCAGGCCTTGGGTCTCAACTGAATAATTCCAGCAGCCTGTTGGGCTTCCTGAACTATCTCCCTGGTTTTCTGCAGACTAATTTGGACCGGCTGTGACTCCAACAGTAGGCCTTGGGCAGGTCCTGCGGGGGGAGGGAGTTAAATGGGAGGTGGGAAAAGGAGTGCAGGTCAGCTGCGGTCCGCAGTAGCCTGCCTGCTTCTCCTGGCTCCACATTAAGGTTCAGTTTAAAAAAATAAAAAACTTACCTTTCTGTTGGCGGCCTGCAGCAGTCCCTTTAAGAACCGTTGGTTAGGCCGCGTGCGGAAGGAACCGGAATAACTTTGCCTGCTGCTTGCTTCGCTCAGTTTCTGACCAATTTTGGATATGGGTCCTTAAATTGGCCATAAGATCCTCATTGGCATTTGCAAGGGAACCAATGCCTAATAAAGGCAGTTGCTAGAGACACTGGAATATGGCCCGAGCCAATATTTTGTTGGATGCAATTCAAGCACCCTGGGAGCATCAGTCATAGCTCCAAGAAATTGGACCTTTTTGCCTCTGTTTCGGGCCCAAGAAATGGGTGAAATAAGATGCAATTTTACCCCCATTGTACCAGCATCAAAGGCACGTGATGGTACATCACAGAAAATCACAGAAACCCCACAGTGCAGATAGAGGCCATTTCGGCCCATCGAGCCTGCACCGACACATATCCCACCCGATCCCTGTAACCCCTACACCAACACATATCCCACCCTATCCTCGTAACCCCACATATTTAATCCCCCTAACACTAAGGGTCAATTTATCATAGCCAATCAACCTAACCCGCACATTTTTGGACTGTGGGAGGAAACCGGAGCACCCGGAGGAAACCCACGCAAACACGGGGAGAATGTGCAAACTCCACACAGACAGTCACCCGAGGCCGGATTCAAACCCGGGTCCCTGGTGCTGTGAGGCAACAGTGCTAACCACTATGCCACCGTGCTGCCCCCCACTATGCCACCGTGCTGCCATGTGACAGATTTATTCCAACAAGCCTCATTGACCCTCGATCATTTGTATATGTGACACCTATAGGACGAGATCGGATGCTAAACCTTGAAATGAAAATTGAATTACATGTGACAGCTCTCTCTGTAGTAAATCAATTAAACCTTGTCCTGATCCCAGAGCATTAGAAGCCTTCCCAATTTAATTTTAAAAAAATAATCTGTTTCAAGAACATTGATTGTGTCACTGCAAAATGCTATAGTTACAAGTTGCGCAGAACAAGCTCACACTCAAACTTACTTAGCATCATAGAGAAGTTTTTTATTATATCAAATCCAATCAGCCACAACACATGCACAGGCACAGACGCACACACACACAGACACACACACACAAGTACACACGCATGCACAGGCATACGCACACGCACATCCATGCGCACACGCACACACATGCATACGTACACATACATGCATTCACACATGCACAGGCACACACAAGCACAAGCACAGGCACACATACACAGACATGCGCACACACACACACACACATGCACACGCACCCGCACACACATGCACAAGTACACATACATGTGCGTGTATGGACTGAAGCTTGTACAGGCCTTAATCCAGTGAATTAGTGTGGGATGCCATAAAGAAATCTGTATCCCTCTGGCTGGTTGAAGGAGCCTTGTGTGGGCATGAATAGCAATGAAAAGGTATGGGACATAAAATAGGAAGAAAGGCTAATTAAAAGCTTGAAAGCCAGGGACGCTGCTGCTGCTTATATTTTCATTCACCATAATTTGACAGTGAAGCCACCAGAAAAACTAATGTTAATGGGACGCTTTCAGCCAGTTCAAAAAATACATCTGAGCAACCATTCGTCAAAATTCTATGGGGGAAAAATTCAGTAGGTTAGCGCCTCCCGTTAGCGATGGTAACGGGGCGCTGATGCTGTAGAGCTGGGGCAAGGCAAATCCAGTGATGCACGGCAAATCCAGAACCCCCCCCAACGTTGCTGCGCCGGTACAAGGTACCGCCAGGGACTTCAATGCCAGGCAGATCGTGATGTCAGTGAGCATGGAAAATTAATTGTCGCCATTTACCTTAGTGCCTCGACCAGACATCGACTGAGAGAGCTGGCATGCAGCTCCAGGAAGCCAGCTCCAGTGATGTTATTTAAAGGCATCAGCATTAATCACTCCCAGCTGTCAGGGCAGGTTAGTTTCAGTGGTTTGTTGTCAGTTTCATCCACTAGAACAGTTCCTATGAGTAATTTCAAGCTTCCTTTGTGATGGGCCTTCAATAACCACAAAACTAGAAGTTATAGACTTAAACAAGTTGGCTTTTAATCACTAAGATCAGAGCTAACATCTCAACACGCCGACTGGTTCACAGGAATGAGTCATACAGATCCTCGGATCTTTATGTAAGAGAAGTCAGGGGCGGAGCCAAGAGCCAAGGCCTGGAACCTCCCAGGTTAGTTGGGAAAGAGGAAGTGAAACTATACACAGTGGGGGAGGGTAATATACATGAGTGCAAAACGAATACAGGATCAAGACAAACAGATTTCATTACATTCACCCCTTCTATAGATTTAGTCCATCGGGGTGATGTTTCTTAAAAGTTGGTATAAGTGAGTCTGTCAGGAGGTTTTGCAGTTCTCAGTGATTGGCGCAAAGCCGGTTGGGGTGCCTCTAGGGGAGTGGATTCTGGTTCCTCCGCTGTCCGGGCCTCCGCAGTGTCTTGCAGGTTATCTGCAGTGTCCTCCAGGTTAAAGTTGGGTATTGATACCTCTGGGCATCCTGTCTCTTTGTAGTGTAGGTCTTCATCGGGTAGTCTCCCATCGTTCTCTCTGCTCCCCGAGGGAGTGAGGTCTTTTATGGAAACAGTGTCCTCTCGCCCGTCAGAGTATTCAATATAGGCGTACTGAGGGTTTGCATGGAGGAGCTGTACCTTTTCCACAAGGGGGTCCGTTTTATGGCCTCTCACGTGCTTCCGCAATAGTACTGTCCCCGGAGACATCAGCCACGCGGGTAGAGATATGCCCGAGGTGGATTTCCGGGGGAAAACGAACATCTTTTCGTGAGGGGTAGCGTTAGTGGCAGCACATAACAGAGACCTTATGGAGTGGAGCACGTCTGGGAGGACTTCCTGCCAGCGGGAGGTCGGAAGGCCTTTTGACTTTAAGGCTAACGTGACAGCCTTCCAAACAGTAGCATTCTCCCTTTCCACTTGCCCATTACCCCGGGGGTTGTAGCTAGTGGTTCTGCTAGTGGCTATCCCCTTCGAGAGCAAGAACTGGTGAAGTTCATCACTCATGAATGACGTCCCCCTATCGCTGTGTATGTAGTTCGGCATGCCAAACATGCAGAATAGATTACAGAGACACTTGATGACCGTGGCACTGGTCATGTCTGGGCAGGGAATGGTGAAGGGGAAGCGGGAATATTCATCAATGATATTGAGGAAGTATACATTACTGTCGGCAGAGGGAAGGGGTCCCTTGAAGTCCAGACTTAGGTGCTCGAATGGCCGTGTGGCTTTGATAAGGTGTGCACAGTCAGGCCTGTAGAAACGAGGCTTGCATTCTGCACAGATGAGGCAGGCTCTGGTCATTGCCCTGACCTCCTCGATGGAGTGGGGCAGATTGCGGGACTTTATAAAATGGTGTAGTCGGGTGGCCCCTGGGTGACAGAGGTCGTTGTGGAGACCCTGTAATTTGTCCGTATGAATGCTGGCACACATTCCCCGCGATAGGGCATCTGGGGGTTCATTAAGGGTTCCCAGCCTGTACATAATATCATAGTCGAACGTGGATAGTTCGATCCTCCACCTGAGTATTTTGTCATTCTTGATTTTCCCCCTTTGTTTGTTATTAAATATGAAAGCCACCGACCGCTGGTCAGTGAGCAGGGTGAAACGTTTGCCGGCTAGGTAGTGTCTCCAGTGCCGCACTGCCTCCACTATAGCCTGTGCCTCCTTCTCGACAGAAGAGTGCCTGATTTCAGGTCCCTGAAGGGTTCGGGAGAAGAAGGCCACAGGTCCCCCAGCCTGATTGAGGGTCGCAGCTAAGGCAAAGTCTGACGCATCGCTTTCGACTTGAAAGGGAATGCATTCGTCCACTGCACACACTGCAGCCCTTTCAATGTCCTGTTTAATACTGGTGAAAGCCGCCCGAGCTTCAGCTGATAGTGGGAAGGACGTCGATTTAATGAGGGGTCGGGCCTTATCAGAGTAATTGGGCACCCATTGGGCATAATACAAAAAAAATCCCAGGCACCTTTTTAAAGCTTTGGGATTGTGTGGCAGGGGCAGTTCCTTTAGGGGGCGTAATCGGTCAGGGTCTGGTCCAATTACCCCATCTTCCACCACACAGCCAAGGATACAGAGACGGGTTGTGTTGAAGACACATTTGTCTTCGTTGTAGGTTAGATTCAGCTTTAGGGCAGTTTTTTAAAATCTCGCAAGATTTAGATCGTGGTCTTGCTGGTTGTGCCCGCAGATAGTGACATTGTCCAGATAGGGGTAGGTAGCTTGTAGTTTATTCTCGTCAACCATGCGGTCCATCTCACGTTGGAAGACCGAGACCCCATTTGTTACCCCGAAGGGCACTCTGAGAAAATGGTAGAGGCGCCCGTTTGCCTCGAAGGCGGTGTATGGGCGGTCCTCCGTTCTAATGGGGAGCTGGTGATACGCGGATTTGAGGTCGATATTCGAGAAGACTCGGTATTGCGCAATCTGGTTGACCATTTCTGATATGCGGGGTAAAGGGTAGGCGCCCAGCTGGGTATAAATATTAACAGTCTGGCTGTAGTCAATTACCATCCGTTTCTTTTCGCTATTTTTAACTATGACTACTTGGGCACGCCACGGGCTGGTACTGCATTCAATAATGCCTTCCCGCAGGAGTCTGTCCACTTCCGCCTTGATAAGGTGTCTGTCTTCCAGACTGTACCGTCTACTTTTGGTCGCTATGGGCCTACAGTTCGGAGCGAGATTAGCGAATAAAGAGGGCGGGCTGATTTTTAAGGTTGATAGGCCACAGACTGTGAGTGGCGGCTGGGACCCGCCATATGCTAGCGTGACACTTTCGTGGTGGCACTGGAAGTCCAGGCCCAAGGTTACATTAACACAGAGTTCTGGCATCACGAGGAGTTTAAAATCCTTGTAGTCCGTGCCTTTTACAGTCAGTGTTACCAAACAGTAGCCCAAAATGTCCGAAGTGTGAGGCTTAGCAGCCATAGCAATTCTGCTCCGTGTAGGGGTTACCATTAATGAGTGCCGCCGTACCAGGCTAGGGTGGATAAAACTCTCGGTACTCCCACAGTCAATTAAACATTTAGTTAAATTCCCGTTTACCTGTATGTCCATCATGGATTTTGTCAACGGGTGTGGCCTGGATTGATCCACCGTGATCGAAGCCACTGTTGGGCCCTGGGCGGCCGTTGAGTCGGGAAAAGATGGTGGATCCCAAGATGGCGGCCCGCACAGCACACACGAGGCGATGACGGAGTTGGAAATCGGATTCCCCCTGCAGACTTTGCTAAAATGCCCCTTTTTCTTACATTTGAAGCATGTAGCGTCCTTCGCTAGGCATTGTTGTCTGGGGTGCTTGGCCTGGCCGCAGAAGTAGCATTTCGGGCCTCGAGACATTGCCGCTGTAGTAGGACTCCTGGGTGAACTTCTGTGTGGGGACTCCGGCGGCATAGAGCTGGTCTGAGACCTGGATGGGGAAGATGGCTGATTCCAAGATGGCGGCCCCCTCGGCGCGCACGAGGCGGTGAGGGCCGCATGGCCGGAAGAATAAGAGTCAGAGTTTCTCTGGGCCACGTCCAGCGATCGCGCAGCGGCCACTGCCTTTTTTAAGTCCAGGACCTCCTTCTCCAGCAGTCTCTGCCAGATATAATTCGATTTGAGGCCTGTGATGAAGGAATCGCGGACCAATTCGTCAGAGTACGCGTTGGCCGTCACGGCCTTGCAGTTACAGTCCCGGACCAGGTCCTTTAGGCCCTGTAAGAAATCGTCCATTGATTCCTCTGGTCGCTGCCTGCGTGTAGCCAGCAGATGTCTGGCGTACACTTCGTTTACCGGCCTCTGGTATTGGGCCTTCAGGATAGTGATGGCCTCCGTGTAAGAGGTGGCGTCCCGGATGAACGAATAAATCTGATGACTTACGCGAGTAGTCAGTAGACTCAGTTTATCTACCTCGCTAGCGGATGAGGCCCCCGCGAAGAGTTCGAAGCATTTGAGCCAGTGTCCAAATTGATTTGATGCTTCAGCAGAATGTGGATCCAAGTCCAGACGCTCTGGTTTTAGGAGTCGATCCATCCTAGTATTCTTTAGTAATTAAAATTGATGGGCCTTCAATAACCATAAAACTAGAAGTTATAGACTTAAACAAGTTGGCCTAGAAATTCATTGTAGCCACTTTTGGGGCGGTAAAGTCGGGCGGCCGCTAAAGTTTGCGCCCGCCGCCAAATCGAGGCCACTTCTCCGATATTCATTAGCTTCGCCCTAAGAGTTTGCTTGAGCGCTAAAACTGACGCTGGACGCCTCTCTTTAGGCGCTAAGCCGGAGGTGCTGAGCGAGAGCGCCGAGGCCGGGCGCAGCGCAGGTGCGGCCATCTCGTGATTGACAGCAGACACCCTGGCGCCGGCCAGCTCTTAAGGGGGAAGGGTCGACTTGGTCTGCTGCCACGCCCTGGATAGTGGAGCCCTCCAGCTAGGCCTGAACACTGCTGCTGGACCCAAATAGCGCCTGAAGCCATGCAGAAGGCCCGTGAACGAGCGCAGCGCTTCTCAGAGCATGATCTGAGTCTGCTGGTTGGTGGTGTGGAGAAGAGGCGCCATCTTTTGTACCCGGACAATGGCAGGAAGGCACCGGTCCGCGTCTACCGGAGAGCCTGGAGGCATGTCGCCAGCAAGGTGTCAGCCAACAGCGAGGTCCCCAGGACCGGTGTCCAATGCCGCAAAAAGTTTAATGACCTCACTCGGATTGTCAGGGTGAGTACCCTTTCCAGTGACCTCCTCATCCTTGCATGTGCACCTCACATTATGGGCAAAGGGACCTGAAAGCCCTAATGGCCAGCCCTCATCCAGCAGCTATGGGACAGGCATGAACATCAATTGCACATTCTGCACTTAACACACTGGCCAAGCTATTCCACCATGGGAGGCAGTGCACACAAGATCAGGGCGACACACTGGCCAGGCTATTCCACCATGGGAGGCAGTGCACACAAGATCAGGGAGACACACTGGCCAGGCTATTCCACCATGGGAGGCAGTGCACACAAGATCAGGGCGACACACTGGCCAGGCTATTCCACCATGGGAGGTGGTGCACACAAGATCAGGGCGACACACTGTACTTAGAGGCCGTCCTTTCTCTTGCAGGCCAAGCTGGCCAATAATAGGAAGAGCCAGACTGCGACCGGGGGAGGCCGACCCCAGATCCAGCTGCTCACAGAGCTGCAATATCGCGTGGAGTGCATCATGGGTGGCCGGGTGATTGGCCCCGTTGCATGTGGAGATGCCGACCCTGTTCTGGGCACCAATGGTAAGGACATCACCTTTTGGACCTCTCTCGTCCCACTTGCGCATCAGATCTACATCCTTTGCCACTGTCCGACCAATGCGCTGAATGCCACCACTCATGCATCCCTCGCTGACGCCCTCCCCTCACTCTAAAGCTACTCTTGTGCCTTCCTGCTTTCAGATGGTGAGGAGGAGGTCCCTGAACTTGCCAGTGACAGCCCCTCAGAAGAGGAGGAGGAGGAGGAGCAAGAGGAAGGCGGCCCATCAGGGGAACCCTCAGCCGCGGCAACCCATGCCAATGTAGGGGACACGTCTTCCCTGGAGGGGAGCGTGGGGGAAGTGTCGGAGGGGAGGGTAGCTCCTGGGACCAGCGGCCTGCAGAAACGCGGGAGGGGGTGGAAGCTCAGCGGCCTTCTCCCCAGAGGGGGGAAGGGTCGGAGGGGAGTCCAATTGCTGGGCCCAGCGGTGTCCAGCAATGCAGGAAGGGTCGGCCAGCTCGGCGGCCTTCTCCCCAGAGGGAGAGTCCGGCCTCCAGTCCGGAGATGGTCTTCGCCGAGGAGATGGAACGCCTCGAGGACTTGTCCGCGGACTCGGAGCGCCGGCACACGGAGCTCATGGGGGTAGTGGCACGGTTGCCTGAGGCCATCGAGTCCCTCTCTCGGAGTGTGACCGACGTCGGGGCCTCACAGGCCATCAGTTTGGCGGAATTCGGGGCAGAGCAGGCAGCGAGTCGGGCGGCATTCGGGGAAGCTCAGGCAGCGAGTCGGCAGCTGATCAGTGGTGCCGTGCAGTCACTGGATGCTTTGATGAGGTCACTGAACAGGTCAACACGGGCACTCACTGCTGCCACACTCGCTGTGTCAGCCAGGCATCGCCAGGGCACCCGGCGCGCTGCAGCAGCACAGCGGTCTGTCCCTCGGCAGATTGGTGCGCATGCTGCAGTGCTGGCCCGGGCGACTGCCAGTGTCTCAGGTGACCAGCAAGCGCCTGCCATCCGCCAGCTTGCCCCCATTCCTCCAGCCGCCACTGCCACTACCCCAGTGGAGCTGCCAGGAGCTGCTGCTGCGACTGATGCTGGCCAGCCACAGCTGCAGCATTCAACAGCCGCCCGCTCGACGGCCAGACCTCGACTAGGCCGACCCCCAAGGGCATCTGCCGTCACGACATGTGCCCCTCTGGAGCCTGCCCCCAGCCTTGCAGCAGCCAATGACCTTACTTTGAGGAGGAGCAGCAGGGTGGGCAGGGGCCACACAAAGATGGCCAAGGCATCGCCCTAGCGGGCCAAAAAGTCGAATGTGTGGCCAGTTGTGTTTGTTTTTTGAGGCCGAGAATTGGATGTTTGTTTTTTGAGGCCGAGAATTGGATGTTTGTTTTTTGAGGCCGAGAATTGGATGTTTGTTTTTTGAAGGCCGAGGATGTGATGTTTGCTTTTTACAAAGGCCGAGGATGACGGCCATTTTAGTTGCACTGTTTTGTTAATCCTCTCCAGGTTGTGGGAGCAGGTAATGTGTTTGAGTGTTTTTTGGGGGTTTCGTCTGTTTTTGGTTTTCATGTTGGAAGGGCCCTGAGTTTGTACAATAAAGCATTTTATTTATTAACATTGTCCATGTTTGATCTTTGAAGTGTTTGTTGCCTTAATTGGCTGAGGGCTTGCGGAGCGGCTGCAATCATGTTCTTTCATTGGCACAAGCCATTCCCTGACAGGGGGCCTAGAAGTGACGTTCAATAAGCCGCCGACGGGCGGCCCTTGGACCTTGTGCCTCCCTCCTGGGCTGGTACTCCTCGTCCTCCTCCTCCTCATGCTCCTCCTGCTCCTCCTCCTGAGGTGGTGGTCCAACGTGAGGTGGCAGTGCTTGAGTCCTGCGGATAGCCAGGTTGTGCAGCATGCAGCAAACGACAACGAATTGGGAGACTCGCTCCTGCGAATACTGGAGGGCTCCCCCGGAGCGATCGAGACAGTGGAACCGTTGCTTGAGGATGCTGATTGTTTGTTCTATGATGTTCCTAGTCGCTTGATGGCTCTCGTTGTATGCCTCTTCAGCAGGGGTCGTGGGCGCGCGGAGCGGGGTCATGAGCCAGGTACACAAAGGATAGCCTTTGTCTCCGATAAGCCATCCTCTTGGGTGAGGCTGTGCCTGGAACATGTCAGCCACAGTTGCCTGTTGCAGGATAAAGGCATCGTGGCTGCTGCCTGGAAAGCAGGCATTGACAGCTAGGATGCGCTGCCTGTGGTCACACACCAGCTGTCCGTTGAGGGAATGGTAGCCCTTCCGGTTGCGGTAATCCTCGGCATGCTCCAGAGGTGCCCGCAAAGCCACATGCGTGCAGTCAATGGCGCCCTGCACCATGGGGAAAGCCGCTATTCTTGCAAATCCCACTGCACGCTGCTGCTGCTTGTCCAGGGTCATGGGGAAGGAGATGAATTGATGTCTCCTTCTGAAAAGGGCTTCGGTCACCTGGCAGATGCAGCAATGCACGGCGAACTGGGAGATGTTAGCGATGTCCCCAGCAGCGGATTGGAAGGAGCCAGTGGCATAGAAGTTGCGAGCCACCGTCACCTTCACTGCCACCGACAGAGACGTCCTGTGCATCAGCTGTGGCTGCAGATCTCTGTGAAGCAGCTGGCAGATGTCTGCAACCACCTCCCTTCTGAATCGCAGCCTCCTAACACACATCGCGGCAGACATGGTCAGATAGGAGGACTGCTGGCAGTATACCCTGGGTGGGTAAGGCCTCAGTTGGCGACGCCTGTTGCCCCCTCTGCGTCTAGCCAGGGCTGCCACTCTCTCACGGCGTCTGTAAGCCCTTCTGGCATAAGGCTGAAAGTCAGCGTTGGCACCCAATGCAGCCCCCATTATATGCTGGCAAACACTGAGCTCTCAATGAAGGCAAAGATAATTGCTAAGCTCTGGCCTGAGCCAAAAATACCTGTCCTAGTGTTGGTCCAAACCAGTAAGCTCTCCTCCTTGGTCTCTCTCCAAAAAACCGTTGCACAAGAGTGAATGCTGCAAAATGGCTGGCCTTTATAGTGCAGGGTAAGTGCCCTTTAATTAGCGCTCCCCGCGGCCCGCCTCGGCTGTGCACCGTTCCACTTCACAGTCGTTAGGGCCGCCCGGCGCACAATGGCCCGGCGCGAGTGAAGTTCCGGCTCGGGGCGCACAAAGGGCGTTGCACGACGAAATGACATCATGATCTTCGCGCGCAGCAGGGCGCACGCTAAGACTTTGCGCCGGCGCTAAATGTGTACTGAAGTTGGGGCGAGGCGCAGATCGCGCTGCGCCCGGCCGCTAAGTGCCTAGCGCTCGAGATCTACTCCTCCTAAGGCGCTAACGGCTGGCGCACCCAACTGAATTTCTAGGCCGTTGGCTTTTAATCACTAAGATCAGAGCTAACATCTCAACACGCCGACTGGTTCACAGGAATGAGTCATACAGATCCTGGGATCTTTATGTAAGAGAAGTCAGGGGCGGAGCCAAGAGCCAAGACCTGGAACCTCCCAGGTTAGTCGGGAAAGAGGAAGTGAAACTATACACAGTGGGGGAGGGTAATATACATGAGTGCAAAACGAATACAGGATCAAGACAAACAGATTTCATTACACTTTGTATCAGCAGTCTTCTGGCAACTACAAAGTAGCTACATTTATTGTTCAAAGATTCAAACTGCTACACTTGGAAACCTTAATGGGAGCTGTACTGGCCCTCCAGGATCTACGGTGGCCACCATATTCCCGACACTCTGTGTTTAGCGCCCTAAGTTAGGTGATTAGCGTTTGATTTAGCGCTCCAGTTCTCTCTTGGAGTGCTAATGATCGATTTAGTGGGAGGTCAGAAGGATTAGCACCTGGCGCTAATTCTACAACTTTTTAAAGTTTAACGCCCCCAACCGGAGCGATCCCGAATTTCTAACCCTAACAGCGTAAATAAAGAAGGGGAGAGATAGAGACAGAGAGAAAGACAGGGAGAAGGATAAAAGTGGAGCAAGAGTGAGAGAGAAAAACAGATAAAGAGTGGAAGACAGTATTGGCAGTCTGAATCATTAGCGCCTGGCACTAGATCTCAAACTTTTCTTAAGTTACTGTCCATTCCTGGGCTATAATGAATTTTCTCCCCCTCAGGGTTTCTAACCATCTGATAACAGCAGAAATTAATTTGGATCTGGCCATGGATCGTTAGCACTCCAAGAAAGAACTGCAATGCTAAATCAAGCGCGAATCACCTAACTTATGAGGCTACACACAGAGAGCGGGGCGCTACCTGCAGAGTGATAACCAATTTCAGGTGCACTCCAATCGGGACTCATCATTCACACTGGCTCCTTCCAGTTCTTAAAGGGGAGGTTCAATCATTCTGCACAACCTCATTCTCAACATTGCTGGCTCTGAAGGCGACCTCCAAGCAACCCAACAGCTACACCTGTTATCCTCTTGGCTGATCCCAGTCCCAGGGAGAGAGCTCACTGTTTCAGCGACCAGGCATTGGCCGCAGCAGTTCTGTTTCCAGCCACTGGCAGGAGGCCATTGCTCCATGTCTTCAGGGCAATGTGGATTGAAGTGGCCCAGGACGTTTCAGCCAGCAGTATGGTCCTCAGGACTCTCACACAGTGCCATAAAAAATTCAACGACCTCACTCGGGTGGTCAGGGTGAGTACATGTTTCAACAAGTCCCACATACCAGTATCTGAACCTCAGTCTGTACACGCTGCACAAACCACCACACCCCCACCACTCATCCACCAAGCATCTCCACCTACTCAAACTCACATCCACATCTCACACCTTGCCTACAATCACAGCTATTCAACTATGGCAGGCACATCTCC
This sequence comes from Somniosus microcephalus, assembly GCF_052327205.1. Taxonomy (NCBI): domain Eukaryota; kingdom Metazoa; phylum Chordata; class Chondrichthyes; order Squaliformes; family Somniosidae; genus Somniosus; species Somniosus microcephalus. The sequence goes on from NC_140995.1 coordinate 49,239,296, forward strand.
CAAACACATAGCTGCACACTCACTCACACACTTTCTTTTCTCTTGCAGGCCAAGCTGGCCCAAAATAGGAGGGAGCAGGAATGAACAGGTGGGGGTGAAGCGGACATCCAACAGCTTACAGACCTGGAGGAGCGAGTGTTGAGAGTCATTGGGCATTAGGTGGTGGGCGCCATGGCCGTTGGCGACATCGACCCCCTTGGGGACAACAACGGTATATTCATCCCCTCTCCTTCTCTCATCCCACTTCCCCCTCACACCAGAAGCCTTTCCCACTTTCCAGCTCATTATACTGTCTGCATTCCTTGCTCTGTTCCTGCCCCACTGCCCTCACCTTAACGCAAGTCTTGTGCCTTTATGCTTCCAGGTAATCAGCAACCAGCTGAGAGTGAGGCAGGAGAAGAGGAAGAGGAAGAAAGCACCGCGTCACTGCATGTCTCACCCACAGGCACAACCTCAGATACTGGGACTACGCGATCTTTAGAGGCACATTTAGTAGAGGGGTCGGCACTGGGTGATGCACTGGGGACGAGTGGGCTGCAGCAAAGCCAGGGGGAAAGGGTAGCCCAAGAGCCAGCTCCCCGGAGGGCGAGTTCGCATGCGTGTTCTGCTGCACAGGACTCAGATGAGGACCTCGATGGGGAGGCGTTCACAAGAAGGATGATGGGCATGCACACCGAGACGATAGGTGCAATGGCAAGGGTGCCCGAGAGCCTGTCGGCAATGGTATGGAGCATGGAGGAGTCCACCTCCAACATTGCACAGAGCTCTGCGCACACCATGGAGCCCATCCTTGGAAGTCTGACCGTGGGTCCCAGACCTCATGCCGCATGTCATGGGTGATGTGGCAGCATCCATTGCAGCATAGGAGGAAGCCACACACTGTCTTAATGCTGTAATGCAGTCAATGGTTGCTGCCATCGAGTCTCAGACTGTTCTCCTGCAGTCTCAGCTTGATGCCACGAAAGCTCTGACTGCTGCCACTGTCACTGGGTCCACCACAGACCACCGGGGATTTCACAGTGATGCAGCACGCCAGCAATCTGTGCTCCAGCAGATTGGTAGGGATGCTGAGGTGTTGCCCCGGGGGAGTGGCAGTGCATCAGTGGAGCAGGAACCTGCTGTCCTCTCTCAGTATGACAGTGTTCCTGCTCCCAACAATGCCATTCCGCCATTGCCCTTGTCGCGGCCTGTCATTCAGCCAGGCCAGACTGCAGCCGCCCATGCTGAGGTGGTGCAGTGTACAGCCGGGCCTTCCGGGCCCAGAGCTGATCAAGGGTGTCCTGCAAGGCCATCTGTAGTCTCTAGGACTGACACTCAGCAGCCTTCCACCAGCCCTGCTGCAGCCACTGAGCACAGACTACATAGGAGCACTAGATTAGGAAAAGGGTTTTGCAAAGAGGGGAAGTAAGGGTTTGCATAAGATTAATTAGTTAATATTGTTGTTGTAAATATATGTTTACTGAATGTTGATAAATGTATTAATTGAATTTTGCAGAATTTGTGCTGTCTCTCATTTCAGGTTTGCGCTGTGATACGGCATGCAAAATGGATGGAATGATGGGGATGTGGTGAGCAACCGGGATGTGGGGTAGAATTTATTGGAACCGCAGTCTGATGAGGCGGTCACAGACCGACCATCCAGAAGGCCGATTAAGTGGCTTCCTCCTCCCTCCTGTTGCTCCTCCGCCTCCTCCTCCTCCTCATCCTCATACCCCTCCTCTCCCGCTTCCTCCTCCTGTGCCTGGTGGCAAGTTGTGCAGCATGCAGCACACCACGACAAAAAGGGCTCCTCCAGAGCGGTCAAGGCAGTGGAACCGTTGCTTGAGCACACTGATGGCCTGCTTGATGATGTTCCTGGTGGCGGCATGGCTCTCATTATATGAGTGCTGGGCAGGAGTGTTGGGGTTGTGGAAGGGAGTCATGAGCCAGGTGGAGATCGGACAGCCCTTGTCTCTGACCAGCCAGCTGCGAGCTTGATGTGGTGGCTGGAACACCGGTCTGGCGCAGGATTTCTTTTTCTGTGTTTATGGGATGTGGGCATCGCTGGCAAGGCCAGCATTTATTGCCCATCCCTAATTTTCCTTGAGAAGGTAGTGGTGAGCTGCCTTCTTGAACCGCTGCAGTCCGTGTGGTGAAGGTACTCCCACAGTGCTGTTAGGGAGGGAGTTCCAGGATTTTGACCCAGCGACGATGAAGGATCGGCGATATATTTCTAAGTTAGGATGATGTGTGACTTGGAGGGGAACTTGGAGGTGGTGGTGTTTCCATGTGCTTGCTGCCCTTGTCCTTCTAGGTGGAAGAGATTGCGGGTTTGGGAGGTGCTGCCAAAGAAGCCTTGGCGAGTTGCTGCAGTGCATCTTGTAGATGGTACACACTGCAGCCACGGTACGCCAGTGGTGGAGGGAGTGAATGTTTAAGGTGGTGGATGGGGTGCCAATCAAGTGGGCTGCTATGTCCTGGATGGTGTCGAGCTTCTTGAGTGTTGTTGGAGCTGCACTCATCCAGGCAAGTGAAGAGTATTCCATCACACTCCTTACTTGTGCCTTGTAGATGGTAGAAAGGCCTTGGGGAGACACGAGGTGAGACACTCACCACAGAACACCTAGCCTCTGACCTGCCCTTGTTGCCACAGTATTTATGTGGCTGGTCCAGTTAAGTTTCTGGTCAATGGTAACCCTCAGGGTGTTGATGGTGGGTGATTCAGCAATGGTAATTCCATTGAATGTCAAGGGGCAGTGGTTAGACTCTCGCTTGTTGGAGTCTGGCACTTCTGTGGCGCGAATGTTACCTGCCACTTATCAGCCCAAGACTGAATGTCGTCCAGGTATTGTTGCATGTGGGCATGGATTGCTTCATTATCTGAGGAGTTGTGAATGGCACTGAACACTGTGCAGTCATCAGCGAACATCCCCATTTCTGACCTTATGTTGGAGGGAAGGTCATTGATAAAGCAGCTGAAAATGGTTGGGCCTAGGACACTGCCCTGATGAACTCCTACAGCAATGTCCTGGGCCTGTGATGATTGGCCTTCAATCACCACAACCATCTTCCTTTGTGCTAGCTATACCTCCAGCCAGTGGAGCGGTGTCCCCCCGATTCCTATTGACTTCAGTTTTACTGAGGCACCTTGATGCCACACTCGGTCAAATGCTGCCTTGATGTTAAGATCAGTCATTCTCACCTCACCTCTAGAATCAGCTCTTTTGTCCATGTTTGGACCAAGGCTGTAATGAGGTCGGGAACCGAGTGGTCTTGGGGGAACCCAAACTGGGCATCAGTGAGCAGGTTATTGATGAGTAACTGTCGCTTGATAGCACTGTCGATGACACCTTCCATCACTTTGCTGATGATTGAGAGTAGACTGATGGGGCGGTAATTGGCCGGATTGGATTTGTCCTGCTTTTTGTGGATAGGGCATATCTGGGCAGTTTTCCACATTGTCGGATAGATACCAGTGTTGTAGCTGCACTGGAACAGCTTGGCTGGAGGCGCGGCTAGTTCTAGAGCACAAGTCTTCAGCACGATAGCCAGGATGTTGTCAGGGCCCATAGCCTTTGCTGTATCCAGTGCGCTGAGCCATTTCTTGATATCACGTGGAGTGAATCGAATTGGCTGAAGACTGGCTTCTGTGATGGTGGGGATCTCAAGAGGAGGCCGATATGGATCATTCACTCAGCACTTCTGGTTGAAGGTGGTTGCAAACGCTTCAGTCTTGTCTTTTGCACTCATGTGCTGGGCTCCACAATCATTGAGGATGGGGATATTCATGGAGCCTCCTCCTCTCGTTATTTGTTTAATGGTCCACCACATCCACGACTGGATGTGGCAGGACTGCAGAGCTTTGATCTGATCCGTTGATTGTGGGTTCACTTAGCCCTGTCTATAGCATGCTGCTTCGGCTTTTTAGCTTGCACGTAGTCCTGTGTTGCAGCTTCCCCAGGTTAGCACCTCATTTTTAGATACACCTGGTGCTGCTCCTGGCATGCTCTTCTACACTCATGATATACCGGGCCATGAGGTTACATATTGTGGTGTAGTGCAATTCTGCTGCTGCTGATGGCCCACAGCACCTCATGGATGCCCAGTTTTGAGCTGTTATATCTGTTCCGAATCTATCCCATTTATCACGGTGGTAGTGTCACACAACTCGATGGAGGGAGTCCTCAGTGTGAAAATCGGATCCGTCTCCATAATGACTGTGCGGTGGTCACTGCTATCAATACTGTCATGGACAGATGCATCTGTGACTGGCAGATTGGTAAGGGTGAGGTCAAGTAGGTTTTTCCCTCGTGTTGGTTCTCTCACCACCTGTCGCAGGCCCAGACTGGCAGCTATGTCCTTCAGGACTCGGCCAGCTCGGTCAGTAGTGGTTCTACCGAGCCACTCTTGATGATGGATATTGAAGTACCCACCCAGAGTACATTCTGTGCCCTTGCTACTCTCAGTGCTTCTTCCAAGTGGTGTTCAACATGGAGGAGAACTGATTCATCTGCTGAGGGGGGGCGGTAGGTTGTAATCAGCAGGAGGTTTCCTTGCCCATGCTTGACCTGAAGCCATGAGACTTCATGGGGTCCGGAGTCAATGTTGAAAACTCCCAGGGCCACTCCTACCCGACTGTATACCACTATGCCACCACCCTTGGTGGGACAGGACATACCCAGGGATGGTGATGGAGGAGTTTGGGACATTGGCTGGAAGGTATGATTCTGTGAGTATGACTATGTCAGGCTATTGGTTGACTAGTCTGTGGGACAGCTCTCCCAATTTTGACCCAAGTCCCCAGATGTTGGTGAGCAGGATTTTGTTGGCTCGACTGGGTTGGGTGAGTCATTGTTGTGTCCGTAGCTGATGCTGAGGTCGATGCCGGGTGGTCTTTCCAGTTATATTCTTATTAGTTTGTTTCATAGAGGTTTGTTACAACTGAGTGGCTTCCTGGGCCATTTCAGAGGGCAGTTCAGAATCAACTACATTGCTGTGAGTCACATACAGACCAGGCCAGACCAGGTAAGGACAGCAGATTTCCTTCTCTAAAGGGCATTCGTGAATCAGATGGGTTTTTATGACAATTAGTCCAGGCCTCTGGAATACTAGCCCAGTGACATTACCACTACGCTACCGTTCCCTTATGAAGGATAAAGGCATTGTGGCTGCTGCCAGGGTAGCGGGCATTGATGGTGAGGATTCACTGTCTGTGAACATAAGAACATAAGAACATAAGAAATAGGAGCAGGAATAGACCAATCGGCCCCTCGAGCCTGCTCCGCCATTCAATAAGATCATGGCTGATCTGATCCTAACCGCCAATCCACTATCACAGAACCATCTCCTGAATCTAACAGAATTAGACACCCGAAATAGGAGCAGGATCAGGCTACACGGCCCCTGGGCCCGCTCCGCTACCCACAGGGCCATGACCGATCCGAACCTAGACTCATGTCCAAATTCCTGCCCGCTCCCCGTAACCCTTAATTCCCTTTACTTCTAGGAAACTGTCTATTTCTGTTTTAAATTTATGTAATGATGTAGCTTCTACAGCTTTTTGGGGCAGCATATTCCATGGACCTACCACCCTCTGAGTGAAGTAGTTCCTCCTCATCTCAGTTTTGAAAGAGCAGCCCCTTATTCTAAGACTATGCCCCCTAGTTCTAGTTTCACCCATCATCGGGAACATCTTCCCCGCATCCACCCGATCCAACCCCTTCACAATCTTATATGTTTCAATAAGATCGCCTCTCATTCTTCTGAACTCCAATGAGTAGAGTCCCAATCTACTCAACCTCTCCTCATATGTCCATCCCCTCATCCCTGGGATTAACCGAGTGATCCTTCTTTGTACTGACTCGAGAGCAAGTATGTCCTTTCTTAAGTATGGACACCAAAACTGTACGCAGTATTCCAGGTGCGGACTCACCAATACCTTGTACAACTGAAGCAATACCTCCCTATTTTTATATTCTATCCCCCTAGCAATGAAAGCAAACATTCCATTGGCCTTCTTAATCACTTGCTGCACCTGCATACTGACCTTTTGAGTTTCGTACACCAGGACCCCCAGATCCCTTTGTACTTCAGTACTTTCCAGTTTCTTGCCATTAAGATAATAACTTGCTCTACGATTTTTCCTGCCAAAGTGCATAACCTCACACTTTCCAGTATTGTATTCCATCTGCCAAATCTCTGCCCACTTACTTAGCCTGTCGATGTCCCCTTGCAGGTTTTTTATGTCCTCCTCACTCACTACTTTCCCTCCCATCTTAGTATCATCTGCAAACTTTGATATGTTACACTCGGTCCCCTCCTCCAAATCGTTAATATAGATTGTAACGAGTTGGGGACCCAGCACTGACCCCTGCGGAACACCACTAGTTACTGATTGCCAGTCTGAGAATGAACCATTTATCCCAACTCTCTGCCTTCTGTTAGATAGCCAATCCTCTATCCATGCCAGAATATTACCCCCAATCCCGTGATTTTTTATCTTAAGCAATAATCTTTTGTGTGGCACCTTGTCAAATGCCTTTTGGAAGTCTAAATACACTACGTCCACTGGTTCCCCTTTATCCACCCTATACGTTACTTCCTCAAAGAACTCCAGCAAATTTGTCAAACATGACTTCCCCTTCATAAAACCATGCTGACTTTGTCCTATTAAATTATGATTATCCAAATGTCCTGTTACTGTCTCCTTAATAATGGACTCCAAAATTTTACCTACCACAGATGTTGGGCTAACCGGTCTATAGTTTCCAGCCTTCTGTCTACAGCCCTTTTTAAATATGGGTGTTACATTAGCAGTTTTCCAGTCTGCTGGGACCTTTGCCGAGCCCAGGGAGTTTTGGAAAATTATTACCAATGCATCCACAATCCCTACCGCCACTTCCCTCAAGACCCTAGGATGTAAGCCATCAGGTCCAGGTGATTTATTCGCCTTGAGTCCCATTATTTTACCGAGTACCACTTCCTTAGTGATTTTGATCGTGTTTAGCTCCTCCCCCCCTTTAGCCCCCTGTTTGTCCAGTGTTTGGATATTCTTAGTGTCTTCTACTGTAAAGACTGATGTAAAATATTCATTCAGTGTTTTTGCCATCTCCATATTTCCCACCATTAATTTCCCGGTCTCATCCTCTAAGGGACCATCATTTACTTTAGCCACCCTTTTTCTTTTTACATAACTATAAAAACTCTTACTATCTGTTTTTATATTTTTTGCTAATTTACTTTCATAATCTATCTTCCCTTTCTTAATCAATCTTTTTGTTATTTTTTGCTGTCTTTTAAAGTTTTCCCAATCCTCTATCCTCCCACTAGATTTGGCTACCTTATATGCCCTTGTTTTTAGTCGAATACTATCCTTAATTTCTTTACTTAGCCACGGATGGCTGTCTTTTCTTTTACACCCTTTTCTTCTCAGTGGAATATTTTTTTTTTGGAAGTTGTAAAATAACTCCTTAAATGTACACCACTGATCATGTATCGTCTTACCCTTTAATCTATTTTCCCAATCCACTCTACTCAATTCCGCTCTCATACCTTCATAGTCTCCTTTATTCAAGCTTAGCACGCTTGTTTGAGATCCAACCTTCTCACCCTCTAATTGAATATGGAATTCAACCATGTTATGGTCACTCATTCCAAGGGGATCCTTTACTGGGACATTTTTAATTAATCCTGTCTCGTTACACAGGACCAGATCTAAGGTTGCTTGCCCCCTGGTTGGTTCAGTTACATACTGCTCAAGAAACCCATCCCTAATACACTCAATGAACTCATCCTCAAGGCAGCCCTGCCCAATTTGATTTGTCCAATTAATATGATAGTTAAAATCCCCCATAATTATAGATGTTCCCTTATTACAAGCCTCAACTATTTCCTGATTGATACTCTGTCCAACAGTGTTGCCACTGTTCGGAGCCCTATAGACTACGCCCACTAGTGTTTTTTTCCCTTATTATTCCTTACCTCCACCCAAACTGTTTCATTATCCTGATCTTTTGACCCAATTACATTTCTCTGTATTACAGTGATTCCTTCCTTTATTAACATAGCCACCACACCTTCCCTTCCTTCCTGCCTGTCCTTCCTGATCGTTAAATAACCTGGTATGTTTAATTCCCAGGCATTGTCACCCTGCAGCCATGTTTCTGTAATGGCCACAAGATCATACCCATATGTAGTTATTTGTGCCATTAACTCGTCTATTTTGTTACGAATGCTACGTGCATTCAGATAGAGAACTTTCAAATATGTTTTGTGACACTTAGTTCCTGCTTTTGCCCTTTTTATTACTTTACCTTTTACTCCATACCTTCTGCCCCTTCCTGACACGCTCTGGTTTTTAATTTCCCCACTGCTACCTAAGTCTATGACCTTCTCTGTTGTCATTTTTATTATTTGCACTCCAGGAACCTTCCCCCCACTAGTTCGTTTAAAGCCCTCTCTACAGCCCTAGATGTATGATCCGCCAGGACTCTAGTCCCAGCACTGGCCAAATGAAGCCCGTCCCAACGGAACAGCTCCCTCCTGCCCCAGTACTGGTGCCAGTGTCCCAGGAAGCAAAACCCATTTCTCCCACGCATTTAACTCTCTAATTTTATTTGTCCTAGCCAAATTCGCTCGTGGCTCAGGTAATAATCCAGAGATTATTACCCTTGTGGTTCTGCTTTTTAATTTGGCCCCGAGCTGCTCAAACTCCCTCAGCAGAACCTCCTTCCTTGTCCTATCTATGTCGTTGGTACCAACATGGACCACGACAACTGGATCCTCCCCCTCCCACTCCAAGTTTCTCTCCAGCCCAGAGGAGATGTCCTTAACCCTGGCACCGGGCAGGCAACACAGCCTTCGGGACTCTCGCTCTCGGCTGCAAAGAACTCTATCTATCCCCCTAACGATACTATCCCCTACCACTACAACATTTCTTTTAACTCCCCCCACTTGAATGGCCCCCTGCTCCATGGTGCTGTGGTCAGGTTGCTCATCCTCCCCGCAGTCCCTGTTCCCATCCTCACAGGGAGTAAGAGCCTCGAACCTGTTGGAGAAGTGCAAGGGCTGCAGCTCCTACAACACTACCTCCTGGATCCCCGTACCTGCCTCACTTCTAGTCACACCATCCTGACCCTGGCCACAGACTACATCTGAATTAATTAATCTAATTGGTGTGAGTACCTCGTGATACACAGAGTCCAGGTAACTCTCCCCCTCCCTGATGTGTCTCAGTGTTTGAAGCTCGGACTCCAGCTCTTCAACACGGAGCCGGAGTTCCTCGAGCAGCCAACACTTACTGCAAATGTGATCACCGTGAGCATCAATGGTGTTCACCAGCTCCCACATATTGCAGCAGCAACACACCACCTGATCTCCCATTCTATGTAATTAATTAAATTTATTAATATTATTCTTAAATACCCTCTGCCCTGATTCTAGATGGTGAATATCACACCTTAGAAACTATAAACCAAAGAGATTTAAGCTTAAAAAGGGAGAAATACTCACCAACCAATCACTTACCCGCTTTCTGGTGACGTCACACTTGGATTACTTTTTACCTCTCTCCTTCCCTCCAAGTTCCCAGACTGGAGACTGGTACACCTTACCTGGTCTCTGGGTCTTTTATAGCCCCGCTCTGCTGCCGCTGAGTTCCCGCCGATGCACTGAGGCCTTACCTGGTCTTTGGGACTTTTATAGTCCTGCTCTGCTGCCGCTGAGTTCCCGCCGACGCACTGAGGCCTTGTGATGAAATATTCCATTCATCACTCATCAGTATTTCTCTGCCTGTGACTGTGGTTGGTTTCAGTTTCATTTCCATTCTATTGTACTGTGTGTAGGGCTCCGCCCATACCTGGCTCCTATGTAAGCTGGCCCAGCCTGCAGCACATCCAGTACGGCAGACCTCTGGATGGAAGATACATTCTCCTCTGTGTGTTACCTTCTAAGTCAATAAAAGCCTTGTTTTGTTTCGCTAACATCGAGTCTCGGATTTATTGAGGCACATCAATTTTATTGACTTAATTTTCAACACAATGGATCAACTCTTGAAACCCGAACGTTTGGATTTGGACCAGCATGCTTCGGACGCATCGGCACTCTTCGGACACTGGTTTATGTGTATGGAATTCTTCCTGGACAATTCCGCAGCCGTCAAAGACGCTACGGACGCTGCGAGTATGAAACTCGGAATTCTGCGGAATTGGGTAAGCCACCGGGTTTACCCCCTCATCCAAGACGCCGACACGTACCCGGCCGCCTGCGACATCTTAAAGGCGCATTACCAGCAGCCTACGAATGAGATGTATGCTAGGCATCTGCTCGCTACTCGCGCACAGCGACCTGGGGAATCGGTGGAGGAGTTCCTAGGCACCCTGAAAACGCTTGGCAAAGACTGCAAGTGCCAAGATGTAAAAGCCGCAGTGTACACTGACGAGCTTGTTCGCGATGCCTTTATCACAGGCCTCAGCTCCACTTACATCCGGCAGAGACTGCTGGAAAAAACGGGATTGGACCTGAAACAGGCTGCGGACACAGCACGATCCCTGGATGTGGCCCAGAGAAACTCGGATGCCTACTCTTCAGCCCGCGCCGTCCACGCCGCCACGTGTGCACCAAGGGCGCCACCATCTTGGAAGGCATCTTCCCCGCCCGGCAGCCCGACACCGTCGGGGCCCCGCTCTCCCCCCAGAAGCCCTACGACAGCCGCGACGCGTCGGGGACCCAACTGCTACTTCTGCGGGCAGCCGAAGCACACCAGAAACCTGTGCCCGGCGAAAGGCACCACCTGCTTTAAGTGTGGTAAGAAGGGGCACTTCGGGAAGGTGTGCAGAGGGAACCCCGCTGGAAAACCCGCCACCGCCACGTGTGCGCCATGGGAGCGGCCATCTTGGACGCCATCTTGCCCGACCTCGTGGGGTCCGCCATCTTGTGAGCAGACAGCGTGGACGCCATCTTGTCTCGATCAGGGCCCTACAGTGGCATCGGTCACAGTGGACCAGACCAGGCCGGACCCGCTATCCAAATCAATGGTGGACATCGAGGTAAACGGGTGCAGGGTTAAATGTTTAATTGACAGTGGAAGCACGGAGAGTTTTATCCACCCTGAACTGGTACAACAACTCTCCCTAAAGGTGGTCCCTACTCGGGGTACCATTTCTATGGCTGATAAAACCCAGACATCGACCATTATGGGTTACTGCACAGTACAATTGTCCGTTAACGGAACTGTATACGATAATTTTAAAGTATTAATCATGAAGAATCTATGTGCGAGCGTAATCTTGGGCCTGGATTTCCAGTGCTACCACCAAAGCATCACGCTCAATTACGGTGGGTCCCAGCCGCCCCTCACAGTGTGCGGTCTGGCTACCCTGAAGGTAAAGCCGCCTTCGCTATTCACGAACCTTACCCCTAACTGCCGGCCAATAGCGACCAAAAGCAGGAGGTACAGCTGGGAGGACAGGCGGTTTATCGCGACCGAGGTAGACAGGCTCCTGAAAGAGCGCATTATTGAACGCAGCAATAGCCCGTGGCGCGCCCAAGTGGTGGTGGTAAGGGGTAGCGAGAAGAAACGGATGGTGATCGACTATAGCCAAACGATCAACAGGTACACCCTACTAGACGCCTACCCGCTACCCCGCATATCAGAAATGGTGAACCAAATCGCCCAATACCGGGTGTTCTCCACCATCGACCTCAAGTCAGCGTACCACCAGCTCCCTATCAGACCAGAGGACCGCCCGTACACCACCTTCGAGGCGAACGGACGCCTCTACCAATTCCTCAGAGTCCCCTTTGGGATGGCGAATGGGATCTCGGTCTTCCAGAGGGAGATGGACCGCATGGTCGATGACCACCACTTGCAGGCAACCTTCCCCTACCTCGACAACGTCACCATCTGCGGTCACAACCAGCAGGATCACGACTCGAACCTCGAGAGGTTCCTGAAAACCGCACAAAAACTCAACCTCACCTACAACGAGGACAAGTGCGTTTACAACACCACGCACCTCTGCATACTAGGCAGCGTGGTGGAGAATGGGGAAATCGGACCAGACCCCGACCGATTGCGCCCCCTACGGGAGCTGCCCCTGCCCAACACTCCCAAAGCCCTGAAAAGGTGCCTGGGGTTATTTTCTTATTATTCCCAATGGGTCCCCAACTACTCCGACAAAGCCCGCCCCCTCTTGAAAGCATCCTCTTTTCCGCTCTCTGCTGAGGCCCATGCCGCCTTCAAAAGCATTAAGCAGGATATTGAGCGGGCCACGCGACAGGCAGTGGACGAGAACACTCCCTTTCAAGTGGAAAGTGATGCGCCTGACTTTGCCTTGGCGGCCACCCTCAACCAGGCGGGGCGGCCCGTAGCTTTCTTCTCGAGGACCCTCCAAGGGCCCGAGATCAGACACTCCTCCGTAGAAAAGGAGGCCCAAGCCATCGTGGAGGCAGTGCGCCACTGGCGCCACTACCTAGCCGGCAAACGCTTCACCCTACTTACCGACCAGTGGTCGGTAGCGTTTATGTTCAATAATAAACAGAGGGGGAAGATTAATAATGATAAGATTCTTAGGTGGCGGATCGAGCTCTCCACCTTCGATTATGACATCATTTACCGGCCAGGGGCCCTTAACGAATCCCCCGACGCCCTCTCACGAGGGATATGTGCCAGTGCCACCGGGGATTGGCTACAGACCCTCCACAATGACCTCTGCCACCCAGGGGTCACGCGGCTGTTCCACTTCATAAAGTCCCGCAACTTACCCTACTCGATTGAGGAAGTTCGGTCCCTGACCAGGAACTGTCGCACTTGCGCTGAGTGCAAGCCTCGGTTCTACCGCCCAGATAGAGCCCACTTAATCAAAGCTACACGGCCCTTTGAGCGGCTCAGCTTAGATTTCAAGGGCCCCCTCCCGTCCGTCGACCGCAATGTTTACTTCCTGAACATTGTGGACGAATACTCTCGTTTCCCATTCGCCTTCCCCTGCCCAGACATGACCAGCGCCACGGTCATTAAATGCCTCAACAGCCTGTTCTGCCTGTTCGGTATGCCGAGCTACATCCATACGGATAGGGGGGCGTCCTTCATGAGCGAAGAGCTACGCCAGTACATGCTGTCCAGGGGGATCGCCACGAGCCGTACCACCAGCTACAACACCCGGGGTAACGGTCAAGTGGAGTGAGAGAACGGGACAGTATGGAAAGCAGTCACTCTAGCTCTAAGGACCAAAGGCCTCCCTATCTTCCGCTGGCAGGAAGTCCTCCCAGATGTGCTCCATTCGATACGGTCGCTATTGTGTACTGCCACTAATGCCACGCCTCACGAGCGAATGTTTGTCTTTCCCCGGAAATCCACCTCAGGCGTATCCATGCCGTCATGGCTCTCCACCCCAGGTCCGGTATTCGTGCGAAGGCATGTGAGGGGCCACAAGATGGACCCTCTCGTGGAGTCAGTGCACCTACTCCACGCCAACCCCCAATACGCGTATGTCCGGCACGCCGACGGAAGGGAGGACACCGTGTCCATAAAAGACGTCGCCCCAGCCGGTAACGACAACAACCACGACAACAGCAGCAACAACGACCACAGCAACTCTTACCCACCCACTACTCTTTTATCACCCCCGGAAGAACATCGACCAACGGTACCCCCACCAACTACCCCTTCAACAACCCTGGCGGCACCCCCGGCAGAGACCCAGGAGGCCACCGGGGACACCCAGCCGACACCCGCGGCACCACAACAGCCACGTCGGTCGCAGAGGACTATCAAACCCCCGAACAGACTAAATCTATAGAAGGGGTGAATGTGATGAAATATTCCATTCATCACTCATCAGTATTTCTCTGCCTGTGACTGTGGTTGGTTTCAGTTTCATTTCCATTGTATTGTACTGTGTGTAGGGCTCCGCCCATACCTGGCTCCTATGTAAGCTGGCCCAGCCTGCAGCACATCCAGTACGGCAGACCTCTGGATGGAAGATACATTCTCCTCTGTGTGTTACCTTCTAAGTCAATAAAAGCCTTGTTTTGTTTCGCTAACATCGAGTCTCGGATTTATTGAGGCACATCAGGTCTTACCTGGTCTCTGGGACTTTTATAGCCCCGCTGCTGCCGCTCGAGATTCCCGCCGACGCACTGAGGCCTTACCTGGTCTCTGGGACTTTTATAGCCCCGCTGCTGCCGCTCGAGATTCCCGCCGACGCACTCCAACTTGCCATTAACTGAGTGGTAGCCTTTGGATTACGGAAGACATCAGGATTGTTATGGACTGCCTGCAAAGTGACATGGGTGCAGTCAGTGGCGCCCTGCACCATGGGGAATCCTGGTAAAACCACATACACGCTCGTCCTGCTTCTCTCTGGTGATGGTAAAGGAAATGTAGTCCCTTCTCCTTCTGTAGAGAGCATCTGTGACCTCCTGGATGCAACAATTGACGGCGAACTGCGAGATGCTAGATATGTCTCCTGCTGCAGGCTGGAAGGATCCGCTGGTGTAGAAATTGAGGATGACGGTGACCTTGACTGCCACTGAGAGAGCCGTGGTGGTCCTGATCTGAGGCTCAAGGTCTGGTTGCAGGAGGTTGCAGAGTTCTGTGACCACCTCCTTGGTGAAGCGGAGCCTTCCAAGGCACTGCTCCTCAGTTAAATTTATGCAGGAGAAGTGCTCCCAGAATACCCTGGGAGGGTAAGGCCTCCTGTTGAGAGCCCTGTTGCCCCTCCTCCCTCTGGCCACATTTTCCAATGTTTGTCTCTGCCTCCGCTGCCTCCGATGTTGATGCTGGAGGGTGAGGTCAAGTGTCAGTACAGCCCCCATTAATGTGACCAAGTGTAGGACTTTGAAATCTTAGAAGAATGAAAGTGACAAATTTTTAGAAGGCAGAACACTCCTGAAAGTAAGAAACGTCTAACTCACTGAAAACGGCTGTTTCGCTATGTGAAACTGAGAAGGCAGCATTGATTTGACGGCTAAAATGAAACCGGATGTTGATCCCTTTAAATACCGCTCCTACAGCGGCCATCAAAATGCATCGCGCCTCCTCTTCCTGCCGTTGTTCAGGCCAGGCGCTAAGGCAGGGATCGAACGTTAATTTTGCATCTGGGCCATTAACAGGGTCTTCCAAACACATTGACGTCATGATCTGGCAGCTGCTAAAGGCATAGGCACTAAGGGGGAGAAATTCAGTTGTTTGCACCACCCGTTAGTGCGTTAAGAGGGCGATAAGACCTGCGCCTCTCGCGAAATTGAGCGGACATTTAGCGGAGGCGCAAAACCACAACGCCCGCTCAGCTGCGCGCGCAGCACCTGACGTCATCTCATGGTGCAACGCCCTTGGGGAGCCACGAGCCGGAAATACAGTGGCGCACCCCTCCTTTCCGCCTAGCACTCCCAGCGACTGGTTCACTAGAATGGTTCCCAGTCGCTGTGGGGCTAGGGGGCGCTATTTAAAGGGGGCTCTTCCTGGCTTCTTTGTGGTAGCCATTTTTGGACCACTCCTTCTGTGAGAGAGAGAGAGATTTGCAGAGAGATGAAGGGAGAGAGCTTTCTGCATTGAGTCAGCACTCGCAGAGGTGCTTCTGGCTTCGGCCCAGAACTTTGTAGTTGGTAGTTGGTTTGCTTTTTCATTGGCATAACCTTGGGTGGCCACATACTATGGGGGCTGCAATGGGTGGAATCGTTGGGCTTCTCCATTACATTGGGAGGACTCAGAGACGCTGAGAGAGAGTGCCAATCATGGCCAGACGGAGGAGGGCCAACAGGCGTCGGCACACGAGACCTTACCGTCCCAGGGTTTTCCGCCAACAGTTCTCATACCTCAACATGTCTGAGGAGCAGTGTTTTCGGAGGCTGCGATTCAGCAGGGAGGTGGTCACTGAGCTCTGCCACCTGCTTCAGCCAGATCTGCAGCCTCAACTGAGGAGCAGGACGTCTCTGTCAGTGGCAGTGAAGGTGACAGTGGCTCTCAAATTCTATGCCACCGGCTCCTTCCAATCTGCTACTGGGGACATTGCCAATATCTCCCAGTTCGCGGTGCATTGCTGCATCCGTCAAGTCACGAATGCCCTCTTTAAAAGGAGACGTCAGTGCATCTCCTTCCCCATGACCCTGGACAAGCAGCAAGAGCGCGCAATGGGATTTGCAAGAATAGCGGGCTTCCCCATGGTCCAGGGCACCATTGACTGCACGCATGTGGCTTTGCGGGCGCTGCAAGAGAATGCCGAGGATTACCGCAACCGGAAGGGGTTCCATTCGTTGAACGTCCAGTTGGTGTGTGACCACAGACAGCTGATACTCGCTGTCAATGCCCGCTTTCCAGGCAGCAGCCACGACACCTTCATCCTGCGCCAGACTTCTGTGGCAGACCTTTTTGAAGCCCCGGCTCACCCAGGAGGCTGGCTTCTCGGGGACAAGGGCTATCCTCTGTGCACCTGGCTGATGACCCCACTCCGTGCGCCCAGCACCCCTGCTGAAGAACAATACAATGAGAGCCATCAAGTGACCAGGAACATCATTGAGCACACAATCGGTGTGCTCAAGCAATGGTTCTGCTGTCTGGACCATTCCGGGGGAGCCCTTCAATACTCACCTGAGCGAGTCTCCCATTTCATTGTAGTGTGCTGCATGCTGCATAACCTGGCAATCCTCAGGACTCAGCCATTGCCACCAGACATTGGAGCACCAGCAGAGGAGGAGGAGGAGGAGGAGGAGGAGCACCAAGATGGGAGGGAGGCACAATGTGCAAGGGCCGTCCGTCAGCGGCTTATTGCAAGTCGATTCTAGGCCTCCTCTGAGGGAGTGGCTTGTGCCATTGAAAGAACATGAATGGAACCGTTCCACAACCCCTAAGCCGGTCAAGGCAACAAATAGTTCAAAGAGCACATTCTGAATAAAGACACTTCTTTATTTAACAAACTCCGTGCCCTTCCCGCATGACAAAGTAATAGAGAGAAACCCCCAAAAAAACAGTCAGACACATAACTAGCTCTCACAACCTGGAGACAATGAACAAAAGAGTAACCAAAAAATGACCACGATCCTCGGCCTGCAATAAAAAAATTAACAGCACTTTGCCAGACCTCCTACTTTTTGCCCTTCGAGGGTGATCTGCTTCGCTTGCGAGATTGGCCCCTTCCCACCCTGCAGCTCCTCCGCATTGGGACCCCAGTGGCTGCAGCAAGGCTGGGGGAAGGCTGCTGAGTGTCAGAAACTGAGACTGCAGATGCACTTGAGGTGCGGCCTGGACCAGCTCTGGGCCTGGAGGGCCCGGCTGCTGACTGCTCCAACTCTGCATGGGCGGCGGCAGTCTGTCCTACATGTGGTGGCAGCTGCAGTGGAGAAGTGACAGTGTTGGCAGCAGGAATGCTGCCATCCTGACAGAGGACAGCCACTCCCTTGTCGGACGACACACTGGCACTCCCACGGGGCTGCACTGCAGCATGCGGAGCAATCTGCTGAAGCACAGACTGCTGGCCTGCTGCGGTGCGGCGTGGGCCCCGGCGATTCGTGCCCAATCCAGCGAGGGTGGCAGCAGTCAGTGCTCATGTGGCCTCAATCTGCGTCTGCATCAGACCAGCCACTGACTGCATTGCACCACTAAGCACTTGCGTGGAAGCTGCCTGTGCTGCGCCGAAGTCCTGGAGACTCCTTGCCTGTGCTGTGCCGAAGTCCTGCAGACTCCTTGCCAGTGCTGCGCCGAAGTCCTGGACACTCCTTGCCAGTGACTCAATGGATTTGGGCATCCTTGCCACTGCTGTCATGAGCTCAGTGTGCTTGTGTTCTGCCTGGGCACTCATTTTAGCAAGGAGCCGCACCTCTTCTGCGTTCACTGTAGCAGGACTCGAGGCCAGACTCTCCCTCTGGGGAGAAGGCCGCCGAGCTTCCCTACCTGACCCCCCCCCGCGTTGCTGCAGCCCGCTGGGCCCCGGAGCTTCACCCTCCTCAGACCATTCCCCCCTGCTCCCCTCCAGGGAAGACGTGTCCCCATTATGGCCATGGGCTGCCTCGGCTGAGGGTGGCACTGATGGTCCGGCTTCCTCTTCCTCCTTGCCTTCAGAGTCACTCACAGTGGCAGCTTGAGGGCCCGCCTCCTCACCTGGCGAAACAGCATCTGAAAGCAGGGAGGTACAAGAGTTGCTTTAGCGTGAGGACAGGGCAGCAGCGAGGGAGGCATGAGTGCTGCAATGCACTGTATTCGTTCGATAGTGGCAAAGGATGCTGGTGTGAGGCACAAGTGGAAGGAGAGAGGTCAAAAAGATGAGGACCTTACCATTGCTGTCCAGAACGGGGTCGGCATCTCCAGTGGCGACGGGGCCAATCATCCGGCCTGCCATAATCCGCTGGACTCGCTGCTCCAGATCGCTGAGGTCTTGAAGGTGAGGCCGGCCTCCCCCGGTCCTTTGCTGCTGCCTTCTGTTATGGACCAGCTTGCCCGGCAAGAGAAAGGACGGGCTCTGAGTACAGTGTGAAGCCATGATCTTGGCTGCACTGCCTCCCATGGTCGAATAGCCCTTACAGTGTGAAGCCCTGATCTGGGCTGCACTGCCTCCCATGGTCGAATAGCCCTTACAGTGTGAAGCCCTGATCTTGGCTGCACTGCCTCCCATGGTCAAATAGCTCTTACAGTGTGTAAAGTGCTGAATGTGCGTGTGAGTTTCATGAAAGGCCCAAAGATGTTGGATGAGTGCTGGGCATTGGGGCTTTCAGGACCCTTTGGCCATAAAGTGAGGTGGACATGCAGGGATGAAGAGGATACTGAAAAGGGTACTCACCCTGACGACCCGAGTGAGATTGTTGAACTTCTTCCTACACAGGGGTCCTAGGCACCATGCTGCTGGAGGTCACTCTGTGAGCCACCTCCCTCCAAGCTTTGCGATAATCGTTGGGCAGCGGCCTCCTGCCACTGTCCGGAAACAGGATAGATCACCTGCGCTCCACCGCGCCAACCAGAACCTGCAAGGCCCCCTCACTGAAAAGCTGCGCTCACTCCCTGGCCCTCTCCACTAGGCGTTAGAATGTGGCAGCAGGTCTGTCCAGGCCGAGAATCAGGGCTCCGATGCGCAGGGTGTGGCTGCAATCCAAGATCGAACCTCCACATTAAGAGCTGACTGGCGCCAGCGAGTCTGCGTGCAATCGCTAACTGGCCGCACCTGCGCTGCACCCGCCCTCGGTGGTAGCGCCTCGCTTCTCCGGCTTAGCGCCTTAAGACAGTCGTGCAGCGCCTGTTTTAGCACTCCAAGCACCTCCTGGGGCGAAGCAGGTCAATTTAGCAGTAGGTGGCGGTAATTTGCACCGGGCGCTAAGTTTCGCGCCCGCTCGAGTATTACGCCCCAAACGTGGTGATACTGAATTTCTCCCCCTAAATGTTATCGGCAGCTTTACATCCCGGGTGAATGTCGCGAGTGGCATTGGATTCTCCACGCCCTGCCGCAAAACCATTAGCTAACGGGAGGCGATAACATGACAAATTCCTTCCCCTATGTGTTTATAAGTATTGGTAGCATTCTCTCTAAGTTAACAGTGTAAGGGGGAAATATTTGTGTTCGCCAGCAAAGTTGCTGGTGTTATCAGCAACTGCAGGTAACGGCCGCTGGAAATGGCCGCAACGCTAACCGAGTGAAATTGGTCTGGGGGACATGGAGATAGTTGGCGCAGCGCTCACCTTCCATGCAACACCGTCCTGGTGGCGTTGCTGGAGGGATCCGGGATGAAGTTCTTGTCCAGGTGTGGCGTTGCAGCTTCCCACAGCCTCTGTGAGCGAAGCTATGGAGTTTGCAGGGATTAATGGGCAAAGAAGAGGTCTGAGATTTAAAGGGGCCATGCACACTGAAACAATACAAAATAAAATGCAGTGAATCAATACATGTTAAGCCCTTTCTGCCTTTTAAGAAATATTCAATATTTAAAAGAAGTTCCAAATATGAATATTCAGCTGTTAAAGCTGAATTGTCTTGCTAACCTCAACAAATGGGAAAACTGCCTCAGTCTAACACAAATGGCTCAGCAAGTCAGAGAAGGGGTATCCAGGGCCTCACACGCAGCACTCCAGCTTTGTGCAGGGGGTCAACACTGCAAGAGCGGCCCTCTATCCGCAGGGGCCAGGAGGCCCTCCAGAAACAACGATGTGGGAGTACATCATTAAGGCCATCACTGCCAGCAGTTGTAGAAAAGTGGGGGGGGGTAGGTGGGGTTTTAGTTGCCCCTGGGGTTTGTCTCTGGCCAGTCAGAAGTATCTGAGCTGCTCCAGGCCCCGTGCAGTTTTGAATCGCTCCCTTTTCTGGTTCTGACCGCCGGACTTATTTCAGTAGCAATGTAGACAAAACAAGACACGTGGTTGGGTGCAAAGAAGACCAGTATTTATTGAAATAAAGAATAAATTGAAAATAATGATGAATACAGCACACTTTTACTTAATACAGCACACCTTTGCTTAATACAGCACACCTTTGCTTAATACAGCACACCTTTGCTTAATACAGCACCCTTTGCTTAATACAGCACAGCTTTGCTTAACGGGGAGGAGAAACGGACACATCGAGGGAAAATTGACTAAAATTACAATTTAACAAAATTCCCCTTTAATTCCCACCCCTAATACCTATCTAGGTTGCCTTCTAATGGGCCAGAAAGCTTATGCTCACCAGTGAATGCCTGCTCCATGCCCCTGCGGTCTGCCATAGATTCTTCACTGCCCCGAAGTAGAGATACCCGAGTAATTCAAAAGTAACTGCTGATATTCCACTTCTTTGGGCGGGCTGTTGAGCTGTTCCTCTGGTAAGCAGGGCACGGAGGCGAGGCGGCAGAGAGAGAGAGAATGGCTTCCTGAGGGGCTATCTTTATACCCCATTGGGAGCCGTTACCTTCCTGCCCAAATCTGGATGTATCTGGGCTATACAAAAGGGACCAATCTGTCCCCATTGACTGTAATGGGTTTGAATGTGTTTCCCATTCGTTTAAACTGGTTTGTGCTCAGTTTAAAATGTCTCAAGTGCTGGACAAACAAATCCTTAAGTGTTCAGTCAACAGCACTCAAGTGCTTTGTAAACAATCCATTGTCTTGTGGTCACCACCCAACCGCAACTGATTGACAGCTTTAAGTACTTAAGCCCTTGAGTCAACATTGTAGAGAGCTCGTGTAAACAAACAATCCTTTTGTTCCTCTGTTGAACTTCCTAAACCGCAGTTGATTGACAGTTTTAAGTACCTCAAGTACTTCAGTCAGTGATGGGAGACATTCAGACAGGCTGCCTTTGTCTTCTGCCATGAGGCCTGACAGCCATTTTTGATGCCCTGGGTTTTTAAGGTACATTCCAACCAGGTTTTCTTTTAATCAAATAATCTTCGGGGGCTGCAGAAATTTCCAAAATTTTGCGAAACTTACAGTCCACCCTAGGATACTAAAACTTGCTTGTAGTATCCTGTTCAAAGGTGAACAATAATTTCTGACCCCCCACAAACATCCTTCCCTTATACTTATCTATATCTATCTCTGATCCCTTAACACCTCCATCTCCCCTACCCAGAGAGAATTTCAGTACACGGTAGGCATCTATCGACAGAAAAACATGATTAGTTACAATAACTCATACATGGAGGGGGCCCAATGCCCCTGCACCACTGAGTATTTACAATAATTCAAGCATGGAGGGGTCCTATGCCCCTGCACCACTTGTGACATAGTTTTAACACGATACAACATCTTTAAAACGAGCTTCCTTTTTTTTATAATGCAATTGTCTGACACTTTAATAAATGGCACCATTCTTCAGCCATAATTGTATTTCAAACTTGCACAATCTACGAACACAACAATTCACAGACATATGCAATTTGTTCAATTGACTCTAAACAAGTAGTACAATCTCACAGTTAGGAACTAAATTCACATCTTATTTCCTTTGGAGTTGGGACCAGTACATAATACAAAATATAATATAATTAACAAGCTTTTTGTAAACTCTTAATCTTAATCTGGATTTCCAATAACAGTTTAATTGCTGTGGGCATCTGCCTCCTGCAGACCCCTCCCTTCGTGGGCTAGGGGTGCACCCTTCCCCGAGCATCCAAAGACACGATGGTCCTCTGAACCTCCCAAAACTCTGAAAAAGACTTAAAAAAATACATCTAGCCAGGTTCCCTGGCTCGGGGGAATGTGATCGGGTCCCGCAACCTCGGCTCACATAGACAACATTCTGGAATGGTACCATACTTAAAACTTATACTCTAATAATTAACACTGCCAAATTGCAATATAAGATTAAAATTAACACATTCTAACTTAATCCTCTATACACGTTGCTTGAACAAAGCTATATGCAAGCGCTGCCCACGTCCAGGCGGCCAGCCTAATCCCTGTTTGGGCTGTTGCAGGCTTCTGGTCCCTCGTAGCTTATGGCTGCCAGTTGGGGATGTAGTGTCCGGGTATCAATAATACTCAGACTGCAAGAGAACAATAAAACAGGTATTTACTGAACAGAGGGGAACTCAAGACTGAAATACAGAAGCCTGCTATGGCTTTATATACAGGGGTGGTCACTGCCGGTGCTGCAGTATAGAATCAGTTCTTCTCTTAAAGGTACATACACAACAATTCCTCCCCTTTTAGATAAACAGTACATAACATTCATTTAACAACTAAATAATAACTAATTACAATTACAATTTTCTCTGTACTATATACATCAACTGAAATAATCATTTATAAGTTCAGTCATTGAGGAGGCTTCCTGATCCTGACTGGATAACGCCTTTCTCGAGTATCCTGTTCTTGCGGCGGAGTTGATTCTGGCTCATTGTCATTGGTTGGTTCGTCAGCTTCCAATACCACTGCTTCTGAGGTAGATGCAATCTGTACTTCGGGTTGATTACCAGGTGTACCTGCTCGTGGTATGGGTTTGGCTTGTTCCTGTGACTCTAGAATCTGGTCAGCATGGCATCTCACGATGCTCTCTCCAACGTCCACTGTGTACATTAGTGGTCCCTGCTGTGTGCATATCGTTCCTGGCTGCCATTTTTCTGTTCGGTAGTCGTGAGCCAAGACTGGTTGCCCTATCTTGAAGCTCCTGGTTGGCTTCTCATTTATGTGCTGGAATTGCTTATCCTCAACATCTCGTCTTATGTTTGGTTTGAGCAAATCCAGACGACATCTTAGCCTTCGGTTGAAGAACATTATGGCTGGAGCTTGGTTGGTGACTGCATGTGTCGCATTCCGGTAAGCAAACAAGAAATTATCCACCTTGTGTTGTAGTGGTATGTCGTCATTATACATTGCCTTTATTGCCTTTTTAAAGGTCTGAACAAACCTCTCAGCCAATCCATTTGTGGCTGAATGATATGGGGCAGATGTGTAATGTTTCACCCCATTATTCCTCAGAAACCTCCGGAAATCCTCGGACACAAACTGTGGACCATTGTCGGAGCAAATCTATTCTGGCAAGCCATTCCTGGCGAAAATGGTCCGTAGGACTGCAATAGTTTTCTCCGTGGTGGTGGAGGACATTTTAATGACCTCTGGCCATTTCGAATGGGCGTCCACAGCGATTAGGAACATTGAGTCCATAAATGGACCAGCAAAATCAATGTGTACCCATTGCCATGGAGATGAGGGCCACTCCCATGGATGTAGCGGGGCCTGTGGTGGAGCGTTTTGGACCTTCTGGCATCCTGTGCATCTCTTGGTCATATCCTCGATTTCTTTATCGATTCCCGGCCACCACACAAATGCCCTGGCTAGGCTCTTCATTTTTACCCCTCCCAGATGACCCTCATGAAGCTCATTGAGCACTCTATCTCTCAACTTGGGTGGAATTACCACTCGGGATCCAAACATCAAGGTCCCCTGGCACACTGACAGCTGTTCTCTCCTTGGCGAGAATGTTGGCAACAGTGAGTTGCCATGTGCTGGCCATCCCTTCACTCTCAAATCATAGACCCGAGAGAGTGTCGGGTCATTTCAGGTTTCCTTCTCTATACTTGAGTTTGTAACAGGTAGACATTCGACTAAGGTCGCATGGAATATCTCAACAGGGTCCACTGCAGATGCTTCCTCTACCGTAGGCTACGGTAGGCGCGACAGCCCATCAGTGTTTCCATGCTGTTTCGTACCCTTGTACTCTATGTCGTACTGATGTGCCCCTAGAAAAAGTGACCATCTTTGCAGCCCTTGTGCCGTCATCACCGGAACGCCCTTCTTTGGGTTAAAAATGGAGACCAAGGGCTGATGATCAGTCAGTAGGGTGAATTTCTGCCCGTACAGATAGTGATTGAACTTCTTCACCCCCCACACCAGGCTGAGGGCTTCCCTGTCAATCTGGGCGTAGTTACGCTCGGCTGAGTTTAACGAGCGCGACGCAAAGGCTATTAGCCTCTCTGAACCGTCAAGGAATTTGTGTGACAGCACCGCTCCGATGCCGTAGGGAGACGCATCACATGCTAACCGAATTGGTAGTGTTGGATTGTAGTGGGCCAATACTTCTTTTGAAGTGATTAGGCATTTACATTTCTGAAAGGCATGCTTACACTCATCACTCCATTTCCATGTTAATCCATTTTGCTGCAGGGCGTTCAGTGGGTGCAGAATTGTAGATAAATTCGGCAAGAACTTATGGTAGTAGTTCACCAACCCGAGGAACGACCTCAGTTGCGACACATTTTCCGGTGCTGGAGCCTTGACTACAGCCTCAATCTTGTCCGGCGACTTATGCAACCCTTCCTCATCAATCATGTGGCCACAATGCGAGATTTGTCTCCTGAAGAACTCGCATTTGGGGTGGTTGGCTCGTAGCCCATATTCCTGTAATCTCGTGAGCACCTGCTCCAGGTTGGCAAGGTGTTCACTGTCATTTTTGCCCGTAACCAGGATGTCGTCCAAATAACACTGGATCCCCGGGATCCCTTGCAGGACTTGTTCCATCACCCTCTGCCAAATAGCCGGGGCTGATGCTACCCCGAATGCCATTCGATTGTACTGGTAAAGGCCTTTGTGAGTGTTTATCGTGAGGTAGTTCCTAGATGCTTCTTCCACCTCCATTTGTAGATACGCTTGAGCCAGATCAATCTTTGTAAAGCGTTTCCCTCCAGATAGTGAGGCAAAAATATCTTCTATCCGTGGAAGTGGGTATTGTACTGTGTGCAGGACTGGGTTCACAGTTACCTTGAAGTCCCCACAGATGCGAACCTTCTTCGGTTCCCAGGTGTGCTGCTCAATGATTTCTTCATTACAGGAACGATGGGTGTGGCCCACTTGCTCCAGTCCACCTTGGACAGCACACCCGAATGCTCCAGACTCTCCAGCTCTGCTTCAACGGCTGGGCAGATCGCGTAAGGCCTTAAAAAATTTTGGGTTTGCGTTATCTTCGATTTTTATCGCTGCCGTTACTCCTTTTAGAGTCCCAAGTCCTTGTTGGAACACCTCTTTCGCGTCAGTTAGAATTTTTGACAGTTGTCCAGGTGTGACGTCATCATCCTTTTTATCAGTCACAGTTAGCGCCTGAATGGAATGCCAATCCAATCGTATTTTTCGGATCCATTCATGTCCCAATAAAACTGGTCCTCCATCTGGTAGTATATATAGATACAGTTTCTGTGTTTCCTTGCCGTTGTATTCAACCGGCACCCTTATTTTTCCTCTGGGGTAGACTTTTTGCCCCGTGTATGTCTTCAATACAATGGACGTGTCCTTCAAGGGTATGTGTGAGAATAGCCGCTCATAGTCTCGTCGATTCATGACAGTTAGGGCTGATCCTGTGTCCAATTCCTTCTTTACTGGGGACCCTGCTATCATGAGGGTGACCCAAATGGTTCAGTGATCCTCCTTTGCAATCACGTTGTGTAACTTTAGACAACTTAGTCTCCTGCTCCCAGAGTCCTTATCACTCTCCTGATCTTCCGAACTACTGTCTGTCAATTTCTTTACTTTCTTGTACTTTTCCTTAGTAGTTCTTGTAGTGTTGGTTTTCTTTCCCGACCTGCAGACTCTTGCTATGTGTCCCATTTTCCCACATTGCCTGCATACTTTGTCCTTAAACCAGCAGTCCTTCTGATCATGGGTTGTTCTGCCGCAGCGCTAGCACTTTTCTGCTCCATATGCCATTTCGTTAGTGCTGTATTCCTGTGGTTTCTGTTGTATTTCCGCAGCTCCCCATGCTGCTGCTTCGTAGGATACTGCCACGCTGAAAGCTTGTTCTAGCGTCAGGTCCTTTTCCGAAAGTAGTCATTTCTGGGTTCCTTCACTCTGGAGCCCGCAGACAAACTTATCCCGTAAGGTGTCTGCCAGTCCTGCTCCAAACTGGCAGTGCTTCGATAACTTGCGTAGTTCCGTAAGATAGTCAGCATTGCTCTCATCTTTGTGCTGGTTTCTTTTATGGAACTTGAATCTTTCTGCTATCAGCAGCGGTGTAGGGTTTAGGTGTCCCTGTAAGATATTAACAATCTCTTCAAAACTTTTCTCCATTGGTTTAGCTAGGGTAATTAAATTCTGCAATAGGCCGTACGTTCTCACGCCCATCAAATTTAATAATACCGACATCTTCTTTCCATCGGCCACCTCATTTGCCTCGCAGTACACTTCAATTCATTCCACATACGTGGTCCAGTCTTCTACCTCGTTGTCGAAAGCAGTGATACTGCCACTCTTCGGCATCTTGAGTGATTTAAAATGGCGCCTCCCGCGTTTTTCTTCTTCCCCAATGGAATAAAATGGCGCTTCCCGCGCTTTTCCTTCTTCCCCAATGGAATAAAATGGCGCCTCCCGCGCTTTTCCTTCTTCCCCTTGCTGCCACGCTGCTCCTAGCATTCTACAGGGTAATGGCGGTGACCCGCGGCTTCGGCTCTTATCACTTTTCCTTCCCCTCGTTCTATCCTCTCCACGCTGCCCGGTTCTTGAGCACCGACCGCGCCCTGTGCGCTCCACCCTCTCTCTCTCTCTTCCTCCCGACGATGCTGCACGGCCCCTTTGCAGAGCCGCTCGATCGAGCCCGAGCCCGCCGCAGTCCGGAAGGGTCAGCGCACTACCTGCTACCAGCACGACTTGCTGGAACACCTCGACTGGGGAGCCAGGCCCAGCTCTCCACAGCCTCCCCTGCAACTCTCCGATGGATCCCTGGGCGGTTGCCCGCCGTTCTGACTTCGACCTCCAAGAAGCTTCTCTTCAGGGAAAAGATCCCCGTGAGGTGATGCAGTACTGCAGGTGAGTTCGAACCTGCCCGTCGCCAGTGTAGTGTCCGGGTATCAATAATACTCGGACTGCAGGAGAACAATAAAACAGGTATTTACTGAACAGAGGGGAACTCAAGACTGAAATACAGAAGCCTGCTATGGCTTTATATACAGGGGTGGTCACTGCCGGTACTGCAGTATAGAATCAGTTCTTCTCTTAAAGGTACATACACAACAGGGGACTTCTGTCTTTTGGCTTCTCCCTGACTCGGAAGACCGCCCTATTCCACTGGAAAGTGGGTGACCATACTTTCTTGGGCTGGGGCACCCGAAGAGACCTCCTAGAGAGTGTCGCTGGTGGGGCTACCCTGGCGAGCAGACCCTTAGCTCGGGTCACACTCCTTGCTGGCTGGGGCCCTTCTCCCTCGTGTCCCTCCCTTCCCAAACCTGGGCTGGGGACAGGCAATCCCTTCAGGTCTAAAACCTGGTTCAGGCTCCTCCCCGGAGTCCCACAAGAGAGGAGGAATCACTCGGGCCAAGTGCTGGTGAACTTCTGCCTTCACGCACGCGACTGCGCCTGCGTGTGCAGTCTGTGTGAGTGTACACACTGCAGGCAGAGGATTTCTAATTTCAGGTACAATCCCAGCTGCCTGTTTCCCTGCCTCCGGCTTAAACAATTTGCATTGTTTGATATAACTAGCAGCCTGCCAGTAACCCTGTTCTGAACTCTTTTCCCTTACCTGGGCGGCCTTAAGGGCTTGGACCTGCTTTTGGTCCGGGGCCCAAACTATCCCCTGTGTGCCTCCCTTGTCCTGGATTGCTGCTACCGGACCTGCTCTAGAGGGGTCCCAGAACTTTCCTTCCCTGTCCCCCTGCTTAAACAACTTACACTGGTCATGAATGGCTTCTCCCCTAACAAAAGCCACAGCGCCTGCCTGTGCAGCCTGTGAGCTTGTACCCACTGCAGGCTGAGGATTTCTGACCTCAGGTTCAATCCCAGCTGCCCGTTTCCCTGCCTCCGGCTTAAACAATTTACACTGATTCACATGGAACCATTTTTTGCGCCGGGGCAGTTTTACTGCATAAACCATGGGGCTGGCTCTATCGACTATACTATAGGGTCCCATGTACAGTGGCTCTAAACTCCCCACCCGGGCGTAGTTCCTAACCATGACTTGGTCCCCTATCTCCAATGGATGACTCTTGTTAGGCTCGAGCAGCAACTGGTTATTCCGATGCTGCTTCCCCATGCTACCTGCTGCCTGCCCATAAATCTGCTTTAGGTGCTCGAGGAGTGCTCGGGCGAATTTGTCCCGATTTATTTCTCGAAGCTGCCCTTCAGAAAGGACTGGGGCTAGGACATGGGTGGGGATCCTCAAAACCCTACCGGTCATGAGTTTGTGCGGGGAATACCCTGTACTCTTGGACTGGCTGACCCGGATCCCCATGAGGACTAGAGGCAGGGCCTCTGCCCATTTCTGGGGTGACTCCACTGTCTCCGTCTTCAACTTTTCCTTAAGGGTGCAGTTCATGCGCTCCACAATCCCTGAGGACTGTGGATTGTGAGCTACGTGCCACTTCCCCTTGATGCCGAGCAGCATAAGGGTGTTCTGCATGACTTGGCCGGTGAAGTGGCTTCCCTGGTCGGACTCCACACATTGGGGTAGTCCCCACCGTGAGAACACTTCTCGTACCAAGATCCTTGCAGTCCGCAACGCTGTGGCTGTTTTGCAGGGGAAGGCTTCCACCCACTTGGAAAACACGTCTACCAGGACGAGGCAATATTTGTAGCCTCCCTGGGCGGTGGGCAGGGGCCCGATGCAGTCGATCTGGATCGACTGCCAAGGTCCGTCTACCCTCCTAACGTGTCCCATAGGCACTTTCCTTCTGTGGGGGTCGGGGTTATTTGCGGCGCACACAAGACAGCTAGCACAGAACTTGCGGATGTCTTCCCGGAGTCCTGGTCACCATCCCACCTGTTCCACCCGTTGCCAGGTGGTCTCAGGCCCAGGGTGTCCCGCTCCCGGCCCCTCATGGGCCAGTTGAAGGAATTCCCTCCGGTGTTGCTGGGGTACTACCCACTGTTCCTCTCTGAACAGCATGCCTTCCCTTATGGAGAGGGGGGCTGTGCCGTAAGGGCCTTCTAACTTCCTGCCCTCCATTACTGCACTAAGGACCATTTTCAGGGCAGGGTCCTGGGCTTGGACCATTTTAAGATCCGGGGCTAACACTACCCTTAAGCTGCCTTGGGTCCCATCCCTGCCTCTAACTGCCGCCACGGGCCTGGACTCATACGGGTCCCAGAAAGTGCCTGTGTGAGCACCCTCCTTGGCCAGCATGTCGGCTTGCTGGTTACCCTGGCTGCTGGGTTCTGTGAAGGAATGGGTCTTCACTTTGTGGATGAAGACCTCGCCTTCCTCCCCCATGGCTGCCAGGATTTTCTCCAGCAGGGGCTTTACTGTTAAAGGCCTCCCGTCAGCGGAGGTATACCCGCGACGGGACCAGATGGCCAGGTATTCTGTACACGAGTTGCAAGTGAACACGCTGTCAGAGCAAATCGTGTACGGGGTAGGGAAGATTTCGGGGTGGGTAAACACGTACATCACCGCGGACAGTTCAGCCTGTTGGGCGCTCATGGTGTTGTGGAGCTTGATTGCCAAGGCAATGTTTGCCGTTGGGTCATAGATTCCACAACCCATGAGTCGTTTGCCAGCAGATACCATGCTGGAACCGTCTACATAGACCTCGCGGCCTGAGGGATGTATCCCGGCCCGTAAACCTATGTTCACCTCCCATACCCCTTCTATGGAACACCGATGGGCTGTTCCAGGATATACCATATTGGCCGCGAGCTTTGGCTCGCAAAGGCCCCTCACCCTCAGATCCATCTGCGAGAGGAGGAGGGTCCAGCGCGCAATGCGGGCACTGCTGACTATCCCATCTTTAATCCTCCCATCCAGAAGTATCTGGGTGGGTGTGTGGTGTGTGAGGAGGCTGATGGGAGAGGCGCCTGTGAAAATCAAAGATCTTCTCACAGCCCAATGTGTGGCCAAAAGGTGCCGCTCACAGTTAGAGTAGCTCCTCTCCACATCCGTGAGTACCCTGGAAGAGTAGACTACTGGCCTCAGCCTGCCATGCCGCTCTTGGAGCAGCACCGCACTTAGGCTATCCCCACTAGCTGCTACCTCCAGGAAAAACTCTTTCCCCCTATCTATGGCCCCTAGAGCTGGTGCAGTCTGCAATTCTCCCTTGAGTTTAACAAACGCTGCCTGGCAACCCTCATCCCAAAGCCACTCCACTCCCTTATGTAGGAGTCGGAGCAGAGGGGCTGCTGTGGCTGCATAGTCCTCAATGAAGTCTCTGCAGTACCCCGTTAGCCCTAGAAACGACCTCACACCCCTGACTGTGTTAGGGACCGGTAACTCTTGTACCGCGTCCCTCCTAGCCTTATCTATGGCCCTTTCTCCAGCGCGGACAGTCAGACCCAGGAATTTGACCTCCTGCTGGCCGATCTGCGCTTTCTTTGGGTTTACCTTGAAACCCCTTTTCCCGAGCAGCTCCAGCAGTTCGGCTAATAGTGGGCCATGCTCCTCTCCTGAATCAGTGAACAGGAGCAGGTCATCCACGTATTGAACCAATTGTGTGGGCTGGTTAAAATCTTTTAAACTATCTGCCATACACTGGTGGAAGATGCTGGGGCTGTTATGGAAACCTTGTGGCAATCAGTTCCACGTGTACTGTTGCCCCTTAAAGGTAAAAGCAAACTTGTACTGATCCTCCCTCCTTAAAGGGATGGACCAAAACCCGTTAGAAATATCCAGCACCGTGAAAGTGGTCGCGGATGCTGGAATACTTCCTATCAGGTCGGCAACTGCTGCCACCGTGGGTGCACAGGCTGAGATATTGTTGTTAAGCACCCAATAGTCCACCGTGGCTCTCCATGTATTGTCCAGTTTTCTGACCGGCTAAAGCGGAGAGTTAACATGGGTGGCTATGGGCCTCAACACTCCCTGTTGTACTAGAGAGGACATGGCTGCCTCCATGTCGGGTTCTGCTTCTTTGGGGGAATTATACTGCTTCTGGGGCCGGGCCATGGGGTCCCCGTCCACTCTAACCTCAAACCCTGTGACCCTCCCGCAGTCGTGTTTATGCGTGGCAAACGCAGCTAGATTAGCCTGCACGACTGCCTGAAATTCCCCCGTGACACCATCGACCATGAGCCCGAGGTCGTAACCTTCTTTAGGCTTCACAGTACACAGGGTCCCCTTCCCTTCCTTGCTCGGGATGATTACTACACCTCCCTCTTCACTCATGTTGGCACCCCACAGGCAATGATTGCGGAGGTCCATGAGGATCCTATGGCCCACCAGGAAGTCGGCTCCTAGGATCCCCTTTCCTCCCTCTGCCTCCCACCTTGCCAGGATGCACGTCCATTTGGTCCGGATTGTGCCCAGGCGGATTGAGAGCAGCTTGGAGAATACTCCCGCCTATTCCTTACCGGTGAACCCCGATAAGGCATATGGAACCCCGCTAGACAGAGGTGAGGTGGTGGGACTAGCTGCGTGGATCACGGTGCATGATGCTCCCGTATCCAGTAGATAGGTCCCTTTAACCCTCTCTACCTCCATCTGTACAAGCGGTCTCTTCCATCTGTCATACCGGAGGTCAAACAGGTAGACAGGCTGTGCGGGCTCTAGTCATAGTGGGGCAGTAGAGGGGGCCGACGGAACTACAGCCCCGGTGGTGGCAGCTATTATTACCTGGCTGGCCAAGAGGAGAGATCGTAGGGACTGTAAAAATGACTCGATCGCAGCGGGAGGGATATCTGGCCCTGCCTTTTGGACTGGGGCTGTGGGATCCTTTCCCTTGTTATCCTTCCAGGGATTCTTACAGTCTTTTCTCCAGTGGCCCTCTTTCCCGCACCCATAACAATTTAACCTAGCCTGGGAGGGGCAGTTCCCCTCCTGGTGCCACTCTTTCTTACTCTGGCTCCCAGGTTTAACCTCATGGACTTTTCCCTTGGGTTGGGGTGCCTCGATACACCTCATGTTCCTAAAGGCTACAGTGAGCCGGCGGATCACCGCTTCTTCGGTGGTCTGGGGGTTTCGGGGGTCAAACCAAGCCGCGACCTGGGCTTGGATCTGGGGTAGGCTGTTTGTCATGAGACAATGGAGCCAGTGAGTCAATTGGACTGGGTTCAGTGCTGCCCGCCCTGGCATTCCCGGGCATGCGCTCCGGTAGACTGGCCACAGCCTGTCTGCGAACGCCTGCGGGGACTCCCCTGGGAGCTGCACCGTTCTTTCTACCCGGGCGAACGGACTACCATCGTTGAGTCCCATGGCCTCCAATATCTCATTCCTCAGATCCTCGTAATCCTTCTGCCCCCTTTTGCACTCGCCAGATAGGGTCTGGAGGAGATCACCTCCCAGGGAAAATAGCAGCATTTTTGCTTGCTCTGCGTCATCGCAGTCATTAACACAAGCTGCTTGTTCTATCTCCCTGAAGTGCAATGAGGGGTCTCTCTTTTTAGTGAGCTTAGGGATGTGGCTAACCATGTCCCTGAGCTGGTGGGTGCCTTACGACACCACAAACTGATTCTGGATGGCCCCTGGGTCATCGTCATCAACGGGCGGACCGTACCTCCGTTGTCAGAGGGGGTACACTGGTCCTGGTCCCGGCCTATCTAGCGGGGCCTGCTGTGCTTCATCTACCACCTCATCCTTCACCCCCCTTTGCTGCCAGAGCCCCTGAAAGCTCGGAGCAGTGGGTGACGGTCATGGGACCTCTGATTCCCTAACCAACCTTGTTCTGGGTGTTGCCTGTGGGACGGTTCTATTTGGGTTGCCGGTAAAGTCCGACTGACCTTCCTTCGGGCTGATAAGACATATCATCCCCTTTGCCCTCTTTAAAGCCACATTCAAGCTTTCTATCTCTTCCCTACAGGGGCCATGATCTGCTTCCTCAAACCCTTGGTCGCAGGCCAGCTTATACGCTGCCTTTACCTCCCTAACCTTTTCCTCCTGCTCTTTTACTTCTTGTATGAGGCGGGCATTTTCCTCCCGCACCCTCATCTCATTGCTCTTGGCCTCTGCAACTAGGCACTTTGGGTACTCTAATTCGTACCTCGTGTAGCTTTTGCCCTCACTAAGCTGGTCCACCAGGCGCTCTATCTTGACCTGGTATTCTTCAATCTCCATTTCCTTATCCCAACTCTCTGCTTTAACTTCCCTAAGCCTGCGGGTACCTAACCACAAACATATCAGGGGTGTGATAAAAAGAAACCCAATAACTGCTTCTCTCTCCAGACCCAGATCACCGTCTGCTACATCGCATACTGTTGCCGACGGTCCTGCTGTGGTTGCCATTTTGTAGAAAGGGGGGGGTAGGTGGGGTTTTGGTTGCCCCTGGGGTTTGTTTCTGGCCAGTCGGAAGTATCTGAGCTGCTCCAGGCTCCATGCGGTTTCGAATCGCTCCCTTTTCTGGTTCTGACCGCCGGACTTATTTCAGTAGCGATGTAGACAAAACGAGACTCGTGGTTGGGTGCAAAGAAGACCAGTATTTATTGAAATAAAGAATAAATTGAAAATAATGATGAATACAGCACACTTTTACTTAATACAGCACACCTTTGCTTAATACAGCACACCTTTGCTTAATACAGCACCCTTTGCTTAATACAGCACCCTTTGCTTAATGGGGAGGAGAAACAGATACATCGAGGGAAAATTGACTAAAATTACAATTTAACAAAATTCCCCTTTAATTCCCACCCCTAATACCTATCTAGGTTGCCTTTTAATGGGCCAGAAAGCTTATGCTCACCAGTGAATGCCTGCTCCGTGCCCCTGCAGTCTGTCTTAGATTCTTCACCGCCCCAAAGTAGAGCTATCCCAGTAATTCAAAAGTAACTGCTGGTATTCCACTTCTTTGGGCAGGCTGTTGAGCTGTTCCTCTGGTAAGCAGGGCACAGAGGCGAGGCAGCAGAGAGAGAGAGAATGGCTTCCTGAGGGGCTATCTTTATACCCCATTGGGAGCCGTTATCTTAGCGCCCAAATCTGGATGTATCTGGGCTATACAAAAGGGACCAATCTGTCCCCATTGACTGTAATGGGTTTAAATGTGTTTCCCATTCGTTTAAACTGGTTTGTGCTCAGTTTAAAATGTCTTAAGTGCTGGACAAACAAATCCTTAAGTGTTCAGCCAACAGCACTCAAGTGCTTTGTAAACAATCCATTGTCTTGTGGTCACCGCCCAACCGCAACTGATTGACAGTTTTAAGTACTTAAGCCCTTGAGTCAACATTGTAGAGAGCTCGTGTAAACAAACAATCCTTTTGTTCCTCTGTTGAACTTCCTAAACCGCAGTTGATTGACAGTTTTAAGTACCTCAAGTACTTCAGTCAGTGATGGGAGATGTTCAGACAGGCTGCCTTTGTCTTCTGCCACGAGGCCTGACAGCCATTTTTGATGCCCTGGGTTTTTAAGGTACATTCCAACCAGGTTTTTTTAAAATCAAATAATCTTCGGTGGCTGCAGAAATTTCCAAAATTTTGCAAAACCTTACACAGTGCTGCCCCCACCACATGGCACCAGTGCCCAAATAAGCTTCATGAATTCAGACCACTGGTCAAGGCCAGTGAATGCATCTTCAAAAGCCATCTCTTACCAACTGAACCACTAGCCTTACACACTACTCATTGCACAACCCCCAATCGCTCACCTACCAACAATCTGCACCAATGGTGAGGCACATCTGCTATTCCTAGCCTCACCTCACCCCCTTGGAGAAGACGGTGCAGGCCATTCTTGGCAGAGGCATGGCTGAGCCCTTGGCCAGTGGCGGAGCTGAAAGGATACAAGATGTGGGTATCCTCGCACGTTATCCTTCTTCTGGCATGCACCTCTTGTTTTCCCAATGTGACGTTAAGTTGGCGTTGCATGCTGATTGACGCCACCACGCCGCCATTTTTTTTCCAGGGCGCAAAGGGGGAGAGGGATATGGCGGCCGCCACAGGACCTGCCACCAGCTGGCGAAAGAGTGGCGGTAAGTACATGAATTTCTAGCCCTAAACATGCTGCTGAAATTCTAACACAGTGGTGGTGAAATTGGTCTTGGGTGATACCACAAAATGGCCAATAGGGAATTGGCAGCTGTTTTGAACTCTGCCTAATTTTCTTTTCATTAACTTGAATGGAAATGAAATTTGGACAGGGTGCAAAAGGGACTGGCGATTCACTATTGCCCTGTTTTGTGCTCCTGCCCAAATTGAATTTCACACCCAGTAATAGGTTAAATGAGACAATGTGTGGCTGTACAAATGTGTTAGTCTTAGTACAAGTGTGGCATTGCATCACCAGTTCGATGTACAGTTGTATATATATTTTTTTTCCATTATGGACAGGGCAAGGCCTATACTAAAGGATGCCATCAACTTTGAAAAGACTCGGGAATAGTGAGGTAATTCAAGGATTACAGCAGTCATTAGTTGACATCAAGCTTGCCTGTAATTTGGAGTAGGATGGGAGATCTGAAGGAGGCGAGGAGTTATGATGTGCAAAAATTGAGCAGGACGTAGTGTAATGAGCATTGATTTCAATACAGTGGGGGTATCGGGAGAAGGAAGGGAATGCAGAAAAGTTTGGAATTCAGGCTGCACAGGGGCAGAAAGTTCAGAGGAGTACTGATCTTTCCTCATTGATAACACAGGGAGCACTTCATAATTCCAACTCGTTCAGTCGTAAGTATCTTCTGCCAATATCAGTGCATGACTAACCACTTAATTTCATTTTTGCTTACGGGTTTTACAACTTCAAAAGAACGTAAGACATACTTCTGTGGTTAAGGAGGCCAGAGAAATTAGGCCACAGTTTGCAAGCAGCAGTGGGTTTGTGCTATGTCAGTCAATCCATTGCTATGGTTGGAGCATGTAAGAAGTGAGTAACTGTTATCAGGAATCTAATTATACGGAGAGATAGCTCAGGGGAAGTGCCTTTATTGTTTTGAGTGCAGTTCGAGGAGAATAATAAAGTTTAGAATCATTGGGGACGATTTTTAACTGCAGAGAGTCAGCACACTGCACAAGCTGGCAACACAATGCAAAAGTTCACTACTCTCTGGGAAAAGAAGAAC
This sequence comes from Somniosus microcephalus, assembly GCF_052327205.1. Taxonomy (NCBI): domain Eukaryota; kingdom Metazoa; phylum Chordata; class Chondrichthyes; order Squaliformes; family Somniosidae; genus Somniosus; species Somniosus microcephalus. The sequence goes on from NC_140995.1 coordinate 49,275,554, forward strand.
CGCCTCACATCCAGCCTATTCTTACTCTTGCATCATTTAAATGCGTGTCCCTTGGTCCTCCCCAGTCTGTCAAACTGAAATAATCTATCAATCCAGCCCTTTCATTATTTTATTTCTAATGTAAAATCCCAAAAGTGTGACGGAAGTGTCAAGCAATACATGGCTGATATTTTTAAATACTGTGGCATGAAAAGCAGGTCAGAGGCTGGGTATTCTGTGGCGAGTGTCTCACCTCCTGACTCCCCAAAGCCTTTCCACCATCTACAAAGCACAAGTCAGGAGTGTGATGGAATACTCTCCACTTGCCTGGATGAGTGGAGCTCCAACAACAGTCGAGAAGCTCGACACTATCCAGGACAAAGCAGCCCGCTTGATTGGCACCCCATCCACCAGCTTAAACATTCACTCCCTCCACCACCGGCGTACCTTGGCTGCAGTGTGTACCATCTACAAGATGCACTGCAGCAACTCACCAAGGCTTCTTCGGCAGCACCTCTCAAACCCGCGACCTCTACCACCTGGAAGGACAAGGGCAGCAGGCTCATGGGAACACCACCACCTCCAAGTTCCCCTCCAAGTCACGCACCATCCTTACTTGGAAATATATCACTGATCCTTCATCGTCGCTGGGTCAAAATCCTGGAACTCCCTCCCTAACAGCAGTGTGGGAGTACCTTCACCACATGGACTGCAGCGGTTCAAGAAGGCGGCTCACCACCACCTTCTCAAGGGCAACTAGGGATAGGCAGTAAATGCTGGCCTTGCCAGCGATGCCCACATCCCATAAAGGAATAAATAAAAAATATATATTTTTAAAAGTACCCAATCTCTAGTGTACTCTGCATTTATGAAACCCTGCAGAGCTGAGGTAAATAGCAGAGCTCCATTGAAGGGGAAGCTACTTAAGCACACGAGGGAAAAAGGAATAGAAGGATATGCTGCTAGGGTGAAATTAAAAGGGGTAGGAGGAGGCTTGTGTGGAGCATAAACACCAGAATAGGCCAGTTGGCCCGAATGGCCTGTTTCTGTGCAGTCGACGCGATGTGACGCGATATAAGTGTCGGCTATTTTAATGATAGGCTCACTCAAGGGCCCCTTGTATGAGGCAATGCTGAGGAGCTTTCTCTTGGTACTGGCCATGGCTCAAGAGCTCCATACCTTTCACCAATATCTGCAAATGATTGCTAGTCTTACATGTATTGGTTAAAGGTATGAAATAAAGTCATGTGTTTGTCAAGTTTAAAAAAGTGAGAGCAAGATTAAGGTCATCATATCCATTACTGGAGCTAATGTCCTACTTGATCTTCACTAATTTTGTGCCACTGTTAGTGTCGCAGATCAATGAAATGGAAGGAATCACTTACCAAAGAACAAAAATAACTTGTAATAAAATGCCCAAGGTGCTTCACAGGAGCGTTATCAGACCAAAAATTGACACCGAAGCAACAAAGGCGATATTAGGACAGGTGACCAAATGCTTGGTCAAAGAGGTAGGTTTTAAGCAGCGACTTGAAGGAGGAGAGCGAGGTGGAGGGCAGAGAGGTATGGCAAGGGAATTCCAGAGCAATGGTGAGGCAAAGGACAAGAGGCCAGAGATACACAAGAAGATCCTGGAGAAAGTGTAGGGTCTTGGCTCCTGCCCCTTCACTCTGCACATTTTGAAGAACGGGTCCGCGATAGCTGGTTGGCACAGCCAATTAAGAAAGAAGTCACTCAATGTGTACTGAGTTGAACGTGCATAGATTTCTAAATAGATTCACCTCCTCAGCATCATTAAAAAGGCTTCAGACTTATTACTGCTTGATAGTTAAAAGGAATAATTGGAGGCGGAAACATAAAGTGCAAAGAATATTATCTCTTTCAATGATTAAGATTGACTCACAGAAATAAAGCTGAGAGAAGCCAATATTTTAGCAAGAAACAGCAGTAGGCAAATTTTAAAATGCATGCAGCTTACACAATGGAATAAAACCAGACTAAAATGGCATTCGATTTCCTCAACATTTAAGCAAATCACGGCCGAAAATAATCACGGCAGCAGCGAGCAGCTGTGTTGAATCAAAGAGAATTGTCATTCACCAAAGTAATAACGTAACTCAGACTCAAGTACGTCAATTAGTTGTGCACGAAGCCACACAGTAGGAGGTCCAGCGGTGAAGCACATTGGCACATTAATGAGGCATTGCGCGGAGTGACAAAACAAGGGCTTATCGACGGCCGCGGAAGTGAGCACCCATCTGGAGAAGGAGTCCTGTGGTTACCCCACAGGAAAATCTGAGAATACAGCAGTTGCCTCCCTCCTTGTGACAGGGTGTGGCATTTGCAGAGCGTCCTGGCAACAGACCAGCTTCATGTCATCTTGGGCTGGCGCAGCTGCAAAAAATTTTTTAAAGACGTAACAGGCAGTGGAGCCTTACTATATTTAAAGACATTTACAGCGTAGGTTTCAGCATATCCTTTTTGAAAGAGGAGAAAAAGAAAAAAGAAAGACTTGCATTTATATAGCGCCTTTCACAATCTCAGGGCATCCCAAAGCATTTTACAGCCAATGAAGTACTTCTTGAAGTCACTGTTGCAATATAGGAAATGTGGCAGCCAATTTGTGCACAGCAAGGTCCCGCTAACAGCAATGTGATAATGACCAGATCATCTGTTTTTTTTTACATAATGTTGATTTAAGGATAAATATTGACCAGGGAGAACTCCTCGGCCCTTCTTCGAATTAATGCCGTGGGATGATTTATGTCCATCTGAGAGGGCAAATTGGGCCTCGGTTTAACATCTCATCCAAAAGACAGCACCTCTGACTGTACAGCACTCCCTCAGCACTGCAATGAAGTGTCAGCCTAGATAATGTGCTCAGGTCTGTGGAGCAGGGCTTGAAGCCATGAGGTTCTACCTCAGAGGCTTGTGCTACTCACTGAGGCACAGCTGATGCTTCAAAAAATATGAAAACAGCAAAATTCAACAGCAGCATTACCATTTGGTAACTCGTTAGCAGACGCACATTGATACTGTGCTAATTGGTGGTTTAGTACTGTATGATAAACCACATGCCATGTCAGGTTCTGGTGACATGCATAGAAGCTGCCTGCCATCTTGTTATCAGGGTCTGGCTCATTACCAGCAAACAATCTTGATATGTTATTACACAAAGTTACTTTATCAGATATATCGGGCTATATTTTCCGATCAGAGGCTTCCCGCGTGCAGAAGCCTCTGAGCTGGAAAAAACCTACGCACTTACCTGAGGGCTCCTGAGGTGTGTATAGTTCCAATGCTGGGCCTCTCGCACTCCAAGTACGCAGGGCCTACGTATCCTAGAGGCGCATGCAGTTCGCAAGCGTCCCTGGGATCATGCGGGCCATGGGGAGCCAATTAAAGAAGCGAATCTCCCTTCATACACTTGACAGATAGACCTTTCAAATATATGAATGGAGATCACCCTAAAAACACTTCAAAACATTAAATGAATTTTTAAAAAATCACATTTTTAAAATTAGTTGAAATTACAATAAATTAAATATTTTAAACAAAAATTTAACTTTTTGAAAAAAATAATTAAAGTTTTTTACAGGGCTAAAAATAACCTTACCTTTTTTTTAAAAGTATTTTTAAATGATAAATGACTGGAAAAAAAAATATTTAAAAAAAAAAATTTTCAACTCTTATCCTGGTAAAAGCAGGCAGAGGGGCTCCAGAAAGCTAAACTATCTGCCCGCAGAGGCCCTTCTCTAGGGCAGGCATCCGATCTGTCAAGAGCATTCTTGACAGATTGGAAATGCCGGTTTTCAGCGCATGCGCTGTGCATGCCTGAAACCAACATTTCCGATGTCCCTACGGGTGGATACACAGCGCGTACCCACCCGTAGGGATCGGAATATCCGGGCCATTGTGTAAAACATTCTGATTCAGCTATTCTGACTGAGCAGCTGCAATCTGGAGGTCCTGTTGGAATTCTTCTCAAGTTTTCCCTCTAGGTTTGAGTCTGTACCAGACAGGCAAACAACATCCTTGGCATTGTAGATAGAGACACTGAATACAAAAGCAAAAGAAGTAAATATTGAACTGACACCAGATCTGGAGAATTGTGTACAGTTTTGAGGCCTCCATTACAGGAAGGATATAAAAAAACAGTGGGTAAAGGTGCTGCAGGGATTTATTAGGATGTTGCCAGGGATAAGGGAATTAGAGTTATGAAGGGAGACTTGAGAGGTTATGGTTTTTGTCCCGCTGGAGCGGAGAAGGGTAAGAGCTGAATCCTAATAGAAGTCTTTAACAGCTGTGATAAGGTAAATAGTGAGGGATTACTTCCAGTGGCTGGAGGGATGGTAAGGAGGTTAGGAGAAAAAAATCTTTACACAGAGGGTAGTGCGAATGAAGAATGCTCTGCAACAAACCACCGTTGAAGCAGAGTCATAAATTCTTTTAAAAGGGAGCTAGATATTAGAAAAAAAGAGGGTATTAGGAGAAATCAGGAAAGTGGGATTAGACTCAATGGCTCCTGTAGAGAAATATGCTGGCAGACTTGATGGGTCAAATCGCCTGTTCTTTAACATTCTATGGTTAATTACCTGATTCTAATAATGTTGGTTCAAAGGGCCCTGTGTGATTCGGAGCATTTCTGACTCACAAGTCATGTCTTCCTGTATTTCCACATTAGTGTGGTCTAAGGAGCCCTGAAGCAACATCACTGTGACACCGCTCTTTCCATAGAGACTCCTCTTAACGACTGCATGCTGTAAAAAGTAGCCAGCTTTTACATTCTTGCCACTGCCCTTTCCTTCTAGAGGCAGATTTTGGTTAAAAAGAGAAAATAAAATGTCTATTTGAATTATGGATTAGACCATAACAAGCTACTTCACCTTGTCCAGAACAGTAGAGCCAGAGGACACGGCCTGTGCTTGAAGGAACGTTAATTCAAAACTAATCTGCAGAAACAATATTTCAGTGAGTGAGTGGTCATCGTCATACGTGTCTTCACACTGTTCCCTTTGGGGCACTGTATGAAGTAGTGGAAGGATTTCTGGCCGTGATTAACGCTCCTTCTGTGACCATAACCATCTTCGTACCAGCCATTAGGGTGGTTAGTCCTATGGCGGGAGGGTTTTATGGGCTCCCACAACCCATACGAGGCGGGGGGCCACCCACACCCACCCACGGACGCAAGTATCCCGCTGGATGTCAACCCAGAATTTAGAGCCGGAGCTCCGACTCCACTTGCCGGGACTGTCTGGAGTGGGGTTCGAAACCCTATGCCTTCTGGCCTAGCGGCGGGGATGTTACCGCTATGCCAAAGGCCCACTCCTGTAGTGAGTGGTCAATCTATGGAATAGGCTCCCCAGGGAGACGGTGGAAGCAGTTAGCATTGATTCATTCGAATACAAATTAGATAGATTTGTTTCAGAAAATAATATTTTGGAATACAGTATTTGAGTAACTTGAGGCATTAATATGGTAAGTGTAGCATGTTTGGGAGGGACAGGTGACTTTGGACTTAGGGTAACATAAACGGTCAGGGAACAAATACAGTCATAAAACGGAAAATAAAAGGGCTTTTAAAAATAAAGTAAAAGGAACAGCTATTAAAGTTGAGTTAAGCTGCCTGTACAGCAATGTACACAGAATCCAAAATAAAACAGGGGAACTGGAGGCAATAATCCGTAGCGAAGTACCAGAGGTAGTAGGAATCTCTGAAACATGGCTACATAAAGATAAGGGGCTGAAAATTCAGTCGGCTTAGCGCCCCATTTGGGGCGCTGGAGGGCCTAGCGCCGCAGTTATGGCCAGTTTGAAAATTCAGTGAGGCCCTTCCGTCGGCGTTACACCGCTTGCGCTGCGCCGGCACCGATGACGTCATCGGTGTGCGCAGCGTCCCGGTTGCCGTGGTGACGGGCCCCAGCGCCGAAATTGAGTTGCGGCCGCCTCGCCCGTGGCAGCCGCAACTAAGATTTTTTCAACCGAGTCTTCCCCGAGTTAGCGCCGGCGCATTAAGGTCGCGCGGCGGCCGGCCGCTTTCCCGCCGGCCGCCTGCCCGCACCTCCCTCCCCGGACTCCTCCACCCCCCCCCGCGGAACAGATGTGTCTGGCCTGCAAGCCCGGCACTTGTCCGAGGTGCCGGGCTCATTTTTTTCAATATTTGAACGGACAGCGGGCGGGTGCAGGCAGCTCCTCCTTAACTGAAGGAGGAGGCCTGCACTTCCCCAGCCTGCCGCACCACATCGGGTCCCGCAGCGCCGGATTAGTGCCGCAATGCGGCAGTCAGCGCCCATTGGGAGGCGCTCACGCCCGCCAGTAGTGCCGACAGCCGTCTGGGCGCGGCGCTACTGAATTTTTGGCGCGCGCAGGGGGACTTAGCGCCGGCGCTAAATTTCCGGCGCTAAAGCCCTGGCACGGCGCCAACTCAATTTCTAGGCCAAGGGCTGGCAACTAAATATTGCAGGTTACAACATAATCAGAAAGGATAGGGAAGGAAGAAATGGGGTAGAGTAGCTTTACTAATTAGAGTCAACATAATAGCAGTAGAAAAAAGGGATATAACTAACAGAAGGTTAGAAATAGATTCCATATGGATTGAAATAAAAGATAGGGAGGGATCGGTCATGCTAATATGGGTATACTACAGACAACCTAATAATGGAAAGGAAGTGGAGGAAGAAATATGTAAACAAATATGTGAAATGAGTAAAGGACAGAATAATAATCATGGGAGATTTTAATTACCCCCAAATAAACTGACAAGAAGAGGTAGCAAAAAGGGTACAAGGAATGGAATATTTACAGTGTGCTTAGGACTCCTTTCTTACCTAGTATGTAAAAAGCCCAACAAGAGAGGGAGCACTTCTGGATCTAGTAATGGGAAATAAACCAGAACAGATAAGAGAAGTAAGCATAGGGGAACATCTTGGCAATAGTGATCACAGCACATAAGGTTTAAGATAAAGATTGAGAAGGACATAAGTAAGACAAAGACCAAAGAAATACATTAGAAAAATATGATTGTAAGGTGATGAGAATAGAAATAGGGAAAGTAAACTGGAAAAATTTACTGACAAACATAAAAATAGAACAGCAGTGGGAAACATTTAAAACAGTGATCAACAGAGTCCAGGAGAAATATGTCCCACTAAAAAGCAAGGACAAACTAGCTAGTAATGACACACATAAAAAAAGGGCAAAATTGAAACTAAAGAAAAAGGCATACTCTAAGTGCATACACAATAGAGGAGAAGATGACAAAAGGGAATATGAAAAGATTAGGAAAGAAGTCAAAAAACAATTAGGAAGGCAAAGAGAAACTACAAAATTAAATTATCAAGGAATATAAAAAGAAATAGTAAAGTATTCTACACACGCATAAATAACTAAAGAAAAATCAGGATAGGGATAGGGCCACTGAGAGATACACATGATAAACTCATAGGTAATGACTGTGAAATGGCAGAAATATTAAATAATTATATGCCTCAGTATTTACCAGGGAGACTAATATGGTCGACATGACATGAGACAAATAGAACAAAAAAGATATGAAGATGTTTAAGATAGAAAGGGTGGGAGATAATTGATAAACTAATCAAATATAGAGAGGATAAAACCCCTGGTCCAGATGGATTGCATCCACATGTATTAAAATAAGTTAGGGAAGAGATAGCAGAGGCACTATGCATATATATATATATAAATTCATTAGAAAAGGGAATAGTGCCAGAGGACTGGCAGACAATTAATGTAAATTCCTATATATAAAAAGGAAGATAGAACAAATCCAGGGACCTATAAACCAATTCGCTTAACATCAGTGGTAGGAAAGAAAAAAATCTAGAAATTGAAAATATAATAAAGAATAGTCAGCACGGATTCCAAAAAACAAGATTATGCTTGACCATCCTTAGTGAATTCTTTGAAGAAGTAACAAAAAGTGTAGATAAGGGTAATGTAGTAGAAGTAATATATTTGGATTTCCAAAAAGCCTTCCGTAATGGCTGTTAACGCTGGTAGTAAAATCACTGGTCAACCAAGGGGGTCAGAGCATGTGGAGTCAGGGGACAATTAGCAGAATGGATAGCAAGCTAGCTCCAAAATAAAAAACAGAGAGTAGGGTTTAAAGGTGGTTACTCAGATTGGCAAATGGTGTCAAGTGGTGTTCCACAAGGATCGGTACTGGGACCACGGTTGTTCGCCATTTGGGCTCAGGAATTGGAAGTACAATTTTAAAGTTTGTGGATGACACTAAATTGGGGGGTGTAGTTAATACAGAGAAGGACTGCAACAAAATACAGGAGCACATTAAGACCGTGATTTTGCCAGCGCTCAGAGGGCAGGTTCGGAGGTGGGTCAGCTGTTAAATTCAAAATGATTGACAGCGGGTTGTCTACCCACCACAATCCCGCCTCCGTGTGAGTTTCCAAAGTTTCTGCAATCTCAGAACAGACCCAACACCAAGCGACGGGTGAAGGATTTAAGAGACTTAACTCCTTGTTAAGTGCTTGTTAATTGCTATTTGGACAGCTTCCTCCTATTTTCCCTCATTTTAAATGGGTTTCACGGTGTTCGGAGATCACGTCAGGTAAGTATGTCGCGGGTAGCAGTGAGCTGCATAGTTCACAGCTGCAACTGCAGTATAAAAGCTGAACTCTCACATCTGTTCACTTTCAAATGTCAGAGGTGTCTGATTTCAGGATTTGGAAGACACATTTGATCTGTCTGGAGGCTGTAAGTGTATGGTGTTAACTTTATATGCACTGTCACCTCCTTGGAGCAAGCTCTCTCACCATTGATAGATCGGTTCTGCCATCTCAACTTTAGTTGCCATCTACTCCAACAACATCAGTGCCCTTGAACATATCTCACTTTGTTCCTCAGAATCCCTCCATGATCAGCCCCAACACCAACATCACCAGGCATACCAACATCACCAACAACAACACCTACCTTCTGCATAATTACCTGATGCTGCACAGGGCACAGGGTATCAGCACCACATTGCTGCTCGGGAAGCCAGCGATGGCATCACCATGGCCAGATTTACTTCACTTGATACTGTACCGCCTGGCTGCCACATGATGCACCAGGTTAACACCACCTCACACCAGCACCTTAACACATTCCTACAATTACCAAGCCATTCCTTTCACACTCATCACCATTGTGGGGGATACCGTTACATCTAACCATTCACTGCAACTCACAAAGACACTTCCAAAGGTGAGCACAGATCTGTACAATAAGACAAAGTGTTGAAAATAAAGATTTCAATGTTTTACAACACATTAACAGAAAATTTACATGAACATTGCATAAAACACCCAAGTGCCTACCCTTGTGTGTTGTTAGTTGGTATGATTGGACTAGGATGAGGGTGAATGTGAGGGGTGGCTAATGAGATGGGGAAGTGATATTGTAGATAGAGAGGGCTGGGTGGAGGTGCAAGGTAAGTTGGTGTGAGTAAGAATGTTCAGCAGTAGGGTAGGGAAGGCAGAGTGATGGGGATGTGATGAGTGGCACAGCAGGATGAGGTTGAGTGTGGCTTTGCATTAACGTTTTGTGATCTACTGAGATCATTGAAAGGTTTGCACCACTGCAGCCAGGTCCTCCTGACGACATCCCTACTTGTGTCCTCCTGTGCAATGAGCAAACAGGCAGCGTTGGTCTCCTGGGGAGGTCTCTTCTGCCCATTGGAAGGGAAGAGAACCTTCCCACATGCTGTGCCTCCCTCCATAAGCATATGGAGGGAGTCATGCGTCAGCCTGGGTGCAGCCATGCACCTCTGTGCAGTGCTTGTCAGTGTTTGCAGCACTGCAATGCTGCAGAACACTGACAGCACAACTGTCAAAATGAATGCGGCCATGGCCCCTTTAAGGAAACTGTCTGATGACGCGTCAACAAATGACGTCATCAGACCCACTTCCTATTAATTGGCCGAGAACCCGGCAAGGTGGGCTTAACAAGGCCAATCTACGGAAAATCATTTTCAGAGAGCGGCTACAGATGGGAGAGGAACTGGAACCCACCAACCAGCTCTCCCGCCGTCATCCTGCCTCTGTTGGGAAAATCCTGCTGTAAAAAACTTCCAGAATGGGTGTGTAATTGGCAAATGAACTTCAATATAGATAAATGTAACATAGTACATTTTGGTAGGAAGAATATGGAGATCACGTACTCCTTGCTTTGAAAATAAGTGTCTAAAAGGGGTAGAGGAAGAGAGGGATCTGGTGGCACAGATATGCAAATCACTAAAAGTAGCGATGCAGTTTAATAAGGCTAACAAAATTGCAAACAAAGCACTTGTGAGAATTCGCAATAATTTACAGTTCTGAAGATTAATTTTTTTGATTAAAGAATCCCTGGGCGTTGTGCTTTTAAATTTCCAGGGATAAAAAATGGCTGTCACCACATGGCCGAAGACAAAGGGCAATGCTTTGTTTACAAAGCAATTGAATGCTATTAGCATTTGTTTGTATATCGAGTGGATACATCTAAACTGCAGAAGAGACTTTTGGATCTTGAATGGGAACTGTTTAAGAACTGAATGGGCTTAAATCACCTAGCATTCTGGACAATAGAGCAGTTGTATTTCCCTTTTGTTTCAGCCCAGGGAGCTCCGGAAGACACATTAACCCAGTCTAACCACTCTGAGTTAGCCAATCACAGCTTTCTTTTGTGTATTGGACCCTTTGGGCGGGAATTTTGCACACAGCCCTTGCAGGGCAGAACGGCAGGACCTCACCAGGTATATAAGATAGCTGCTGAGAAGCTATCACTTTCTATTTACTTCGCTGGACCACAGGTGAGCAGGGTGTACTGACTCCTCAACAAGACAACCTAGCAGGAGTTTGGGGTGGTGATTTGAGGGTAATTGCTAAGATTGTTTAAGTAACATTGTAGTCATTGTATCCTTCGTTTTTGCCGTCTCTACCCCCTTGTTATACACTTTTACTGCAATTACTGTGTTCATGTGGTATAGTTTATTCTTTTTATTGTAGTTTATTTAAGGTAATAAAACTTGATTTTTCTCTCATCCAAACCACTTGTCCGTTTTAAAATCATTAATTATAAGTTCCTCCACTCAGAACTGAAGGAGGGGTAGCGATTCAAAACCACTGTTTGTAAATTGGTTTAGAGTGCAGCAGCAAAAGGCTGCTGGCCAGGTAAATTACCATAAACCAGCAAAAAGATGCCCCCCTTACAAATGGCGAGCCAGGTAGGAGTGGAGGCAGTTTTTGATTTAATAAGTGGTCTGGATCTGGAGAAAGCATCAGCTATAGTTTCTCTCATTTTCAGTATGTGGGTAGCCCTGCGGATGTTAGCAGCAGCGTGTAGGCTGACCTATCAGGGTATAGGTGGCTGGGTTAGGAAGGGTGAGATGAGGGTGCAGGAGGAGGTTAAAGATGCCAAGAATCGGGAGTCCCAGCTTGAAAAATGCTAGGCGGAAGTAGAACGCCTCAGAGAGGTGTATGAGGCCAGAGCTAGTGGAATGAGGGTGCGGGAAGAGAATGCACGCCTCACACTAGAGGTCACGAAATGCCAGGCATTTATAGAGCACCTTGTGCAGGAAGTCACAGAGGCAAGGGACTGTGAGATGAGGCTACAGGAGGAAATCGCACACCTCACCCAAGAAGCTAGCGAGGGAAAAAGCCATGCAAGGAACAAGATAGAATTCCTAAAGTACCAAATTATAGGAGTAAAGAGGAGCGAGATGAGACTGCGGGAAGAGAATGCCCGCCTCACCTCAGAAGTAACAGAGCAGGAGGAGAAGTTTAGGGAAGTAAAGGCAGCTTATATGCTGGCCTGCACCCTAAGGTTTGAGGAAGCAGATCATGGCCCCTGTAGGGCAGAGGTAGAAAGCCTTAACATGGCTTTAAATACATCAAAGGGGATGATTTGTCTGATCAGCCTGAAGGCAGGTCAGCTGGACTTTACTGGCAGCCCAAGTAGAACCATCCCACAGGCAGCACCCAGAACGGTGCTGGATTGGGAATTAGAGACCCCAAGACCGCAGCCCACAGCTCCGAGTCTTGAGGAGCTCTGGCAGCGAGGAGGGGTGGACAATGGGGTGGTAGGAGAACACCAGCAGGTCCCGCTAGGCAGGCGGGGACCAGGACCAGTGTACCCCCTCCAACAACGGAGGTACGGTCCGCCCGTGAGGAGTGAGCCTGAGAATAGGAATCTTCAGCCCACAGCAAGTTCGAGTTCACAGGCAAGCACTGTGGCTTGTGTGGGGGGAGGAGCCATTCATGTTCAGAGTAAGCTGTTTAAGCCAGGGAACAGGGAAGGAGAGTTCTGGGACCCCTGTAGAGCAGGTCCAGTAGCAGAAATCCGGGTCAAGGGAGGCACACAGGGGATAGTTTTGGCTCCAGATGAAAGGCAGGTCCAAAATTCCCCATTTAAAGCCACCTGGGTGAGGGAACATGAGTTTGCTGTCCATGCAAGTTCAAGTTCACAGCCTACAAAGACAGGCAATGTGGCTTGCTTCCAGGGACAGGTTGTCCTGCCCACAAATTGGGACACTTCCCCACCCCAGTGGGACCTAAATTTTGGTAAAAGCTTAAATTCGAAACAAAGTTTAAATTTGAGCAAGTTAGGTGGCTCAGAAACAAAGAAACAGCAGCCTGGGATTAGAAATCAGCAGGCTGTTGCCCATTCAATCACTGAAACTGCCCGCGCATGTGCAGGCGCTGGTCTGGAGACAGGGATCCCCCAGTCTTCCGAACAGCAGATTCACGCAGGTGCAGTGGCCTGTTTAAAGGGACCAGCTTCCCAGCCCACTTCTAGAGTGGTCCCCCCCATGATGTGGGACCCTGGGGGGGCAGGGATAGCAATCCCTCTTGCAGGAGACAAAGGGAGGTTGCTGACACCAGGTTTTGGACATGGGGGAGAAGGCTCCCAGCCAGCTAGGGCTGCGACCCTGGCTCAAGGTCCATCAGCCAAAGTTTCCCCCACAGAGACGCCCCTCAGAAGGTCTCAGCGGGCCCACAAGCCCAAGAAAAGGTGGTCACCAGGGTACCTGCCACAAAGAGCAATCTCCCAAACCGGGGAGAAGCCAAAGGGCAGAGGCCCCCAACCAGCAGCCATTAGCTGCGAGGGACCAGAGGCAGGAGGCAGTCCAGCTTTGCTGCAGCCAGCAGTAATCTGCGACAGTGCCAGATATTAGCCTGGCCGTCCGGAGACGGGCGGCATCTGTATTATAGCTTTGGTGTGAATATGGCGTGCCTTTAAGGTGTATTTTAAGTTTTGTTGACATAACTAGTTTTATGTTTAAGTTTAAAGAGTTTAAGTTTACATGTGTGCCAAATGTTTGTATTTTGGTCCGAGGTCAAGGGACCCGACCATGTCTCCACCTAAGGCAGCAGGTCAGTGAGACCTGGCTGCATGTCCTTTTAAGTTTTGCAGGAGATTGGAAAATGAAGCAGCCATGTTCGCCCAGCCCGAGCTGGGCATCGAATGAAGATATGGAGACAGAATGTTGGGGATCACCTCGCCACTGGACGAATCCAGTAGACCCCGCAGCGACTTTCGGGAAAAACCGGACAGGGTCCGGAGGAACTTGCCTACTCCTCCTACGGGGAGGAGATGGCCCCAGCTGGGTGGGGCACGGCCCCCAACCCAGCACTATCCTGACCGAAGTTCAATTGCGGGAGACCTCACTGTTGAGGAGTCATGATGGGGAAGCGCGGGCGCCTTGTGTGATAGGGACGCATTCCTCGGGGGTGGGTGGTGATGGCCCGGGAAAGATCGTATAGGGAGGGGGAGACCCAAGAGTCACGTGGGTGCGGTCAGGGGAGGGAGGAACTCACCTGGGGGCCCACGGGCAAAGAGGATAAGTGTGGCTGGGAAGGATGAGTGGGCGGCCGGATCAGTGTGGAGCCAGGGAGAGCCGCCACACAGGCACCCATCATTTTCTGCAGCCAGTCAAGGGAAGACAGGAGGGGGAGGGACTGGGAGTCACGGTCCCATACTCCCTGGTCTCGGTCTGTGCCAAGGTAATTTTAACATGAGGGGTACCCTGCCTCCAGAAAGGGACAAGGGAATGGCTCGGGGCTGGTGGAGCAGGCTAGTCTGTAAATCCATTCTGCCTGTTTTAAAGTTTAAGACAATCAAAGGGGGGTGGAAGGTACTTTTACTGCCCGGGTGGGAGGAGCAATACCCACTCGAATTTCGCGACCCATCATCGGCACATGATGGCCAGGGTTTTATTTAAGCATGTTGTTTCAAATGTTTAATGTTTTTTTGTATTGTGTGTTACAGCCCCAAGTTGAGCAGAGGTGTAGGATCCTCTCCGTGCTTGGGATCATTTTGTGACAACTCCAAGTTGAGCAGAGGCATAGGACCCTTTCTGTGCTTGGGATCATTTTGATAACATTTTGTAATAAGTTATAATGTAAAAGGTGTTTGTCAATTTGGTTTACATTGTATTATTTTACAAGCGTGTAGGGGTATGAGACCCCTTATTGAAAACTGAAGTATCTGTAAGATGCCTACCGTACCATGGTTTTTTTCTTGAATTTAAGGGGAATAGACGGGATGGGGATCAGTGGCAGATGGCTATTAGGTAAATACAGGGGATGGTTGTTTGTGAGGGGTCAGAAATTATTGCTCATTTCTTCAAGAGGATACTACAAGCAAGCTGGAAGTATCCAAGGGCGGACTGTAAGAATTCGCAATAATTTACAACTCTGAAGATTAATTTTTTTGATTAAAGAATCCCTGGGCATTGTGCTTTTAAATTTCCAGGGATAAAAAATGGCTGTCACCACATGGCCGAAGACAAAGGACAATGCTTTGTTTACAAAGCAATTGAATGCTATTAGCATTTGTTTGTATATCGAGTGGATACATCTAAACTGCAGAAGAGACTTTTGGATCTTGAATGGGAACCATTTAAGAACTGAATGGACTTAAATCACCTAGCATTCTGGACAATAAAGCACTTGTATTTCCCTTTTGTTTCAGCCCAGGGAGCTCCGGAAGACACATTAACCCAGTCTAACCACTCTGAGTTAGCCAATCACAGCTTTCTTTTGTGTATTGGACCCTTTGGGCGGGAATTTTGCACACAGCCCTTGCAGGGCAGAATGGCAGGACCTCACCAGGTATATAAGATAGCTGCTGAGAAGCTATCACTCTCTTTTTACTTCGCTGGACCACAGGTGAGCAGGGTGTACTGACTCCTCAACAAGACAACCTAGCAGGAGTTTGGGGTGGTGATTTGAGGGTAATTGCTAAGATTGTTTAAGTAACATTGTAGTCATTGTATCCTTCGTTTTTGCCGTCTCTACCCCCTTGTTATACACTTTTACTGCAATTACTGTGTTCATGTGGTATAGTTTATTCTTTTTATTGTAGTTTATTTAAGGTAATAAAACTTGATTTTTCTCTCATCCAAACCACTTGTCCGTTTTAAAATCATGAATTATAAGTTCCTCCACTCAGAACTGAAGGAGGGGTAGCGATTCAAAACCACTGTTTGTAAATTGGTTTAGAGTGCAGCAGCAAAAGGCTGCTGACCAGGTGAATTACCGTAAACCAGGATGCTCTCTATTGTGCAGCGGTAAAAGTTAGAGAGGATCAGGGGTGACAGGTTACATCCCTTCAGCCTCCTTAGGAAATATAGGTGCTGCTGGGCCTTCTTCACCAGAGAGGAGGTATTGAGGGACCAGGAGAGGTCTTCCGTGATGTGGACTCCGAGGAACTTAAAGCTGTCCACCCTTTCCGCCACAGCCCCATTGATGTGGATGGGGGTGTGACTTCCGCCTTTAGACTTCCTGAAGTCCACAATGATTTCTTTGGTTTTCTTGATGTTAAGGGCCAGGTTGTTATCGGCACACCACTTCACGAGATGCTGGACCTCCTCCCTGTAGGCTGACTCATCGTTGTTGGTGATCTGGCCTACTACCGTGGTATCAGCTGCAAACTTGATGATGGTGTTGGAACCATGAACAGCCACACAGTCGTGGGTGAAGAGGGAGTAGGGGAGGGGGCTCAGCACACATCCTTGTGGGGCCCCGTGTTCAGGGTTGGGGGGGGGAGGTGTGGTTACCTAATTTGACAGACTGGGGTCTGTTTGTTAGGAAGTCCAGGGTCCAGTTGCAGAGGGAAGTGTTCAGGCCAAGAGTTTGGAGTTTGGTGGCCAGCTTGTTGGGGATGATAGTGTTGAATGCTGAGCTGTAGTCTATGAACAGCATTCTGATGTAGGTCTCTTTACCATCTAAGTGATTCAGTGCCGAGTGTAGAGCAGTTGTGATTGCATCCTCCGTTGATCTGTTTGCACGATAGGCAAACTGGTGTTGGTCAAGAGAGGTGGGAACTCTGGCTTTGATGTGAGCCAGGACCAGTCTCTCGAAACACTTCATTATGATGGGTGTGAGTGCGACAGGTCGATAGTCGTTCAGGCACGTCACAGCCATCTGTTTTGGCACAGGAACAATGGTAGCAGTCTTGAAGCATGTAGGGACTACTGCCTGGGCCAATGACAGATTGAAGATGGTGGTGAAGACATCAGCCAGCTGATCAGCACATTCCTTGAGTACCCGTCCAGGGATGCTATCCGGTCCAGCAGCCTTTCGTGTGTTCACTCCGCGTAGAACACCCCTTACATCGGAGGTCGACAGAGTGAGCACCTGGCCTTCCGGGGGTGGCAAGGCTTTGGTAGCCGGCTCCCTGTTGTCCCTGTCGAA
Organism: Somniosus microcephalus; assembly: GCF_052327205.1. Classification (NCBI taxonomy): domain Eukaryota; kingdom Metazoa; phylum Chordata; class Chondrichthyes; order Squaliformes; family Somniosidae; genus Somniosus; species Somniosus microcephalus. The sequence continues at coordinate 49,292,230 of NC_140995.1, forward strand.
GCGAGCGTAGAAGTTGTTAAGCTCCTCCGGAAGGGAGGCATCGCTAGCCAGGGGGCTGGTGTTTTTGCCCTTGTAGTCAGTGATGGACTGGATGCCTTGCCACATGCGCCGGGGGTCCGAGTTGTTGTGGAAATGATCCTCTATCCGCAGTGTCTGTTTCCTTTTGGCAGTCCTGATACCCTTTTTTAGGTTGGTCCTAGCTGCACTGTAAGCCGCCGCGTCGCCAGATTTAAATGCTGCATCGCGTGCTTTCAACAGCGAGTGGACCTCTCCGTTCATCCAGGGTTTCTGGTTGGGGTATGTCCTGATATTTTTATGGGTCGTGACGACCTCGACGCAGCTGTTAATGTAGAATAGCACTGTGGATGCGTATTCCTCGATGTCATTATGGGCAAACATGCCCCAATCAGTGCATTCGAAGCAATCCTGAAGCTCCGAGACTGCCCCCTCTGGCCATACTTTTACTGATCTCACTGATGTTCTCACTCTTTTGATGAGCGGTTTGTATGCCGGGGCTAGAAACAGGGAGAGGTGGTCAGACTTCCCAAGGTGGGGGCAGGGAATGGCCTTATAAGCGTCTACAATGCTCGTGTAGACTTGATCCAGTGTGTTCTCCCCTCTTGTGGGGCAGGAAACATTCTGGTGGAATTTCGGTAGTACAGTTTTTAGGTTTATGTGATTGAAGTCCCTCGCGACGATAAAAGCTCCATCTGGGTGCGCAGTTTGTTGTTCGCTGATGGCCCTGTAGAGGTCCTTCAGTGCTAGTTTGGCATTAGCGTGTGGTGGGATGTAGACCGCAGTGATGATAACAGCCGTGAATTCCCGAGGCAGGTAGAAGGGTCGGCACCTTACCATGAGGAATTCCAAATCAGCCGAGCAGGATCTATCGATTATGTCCGTGTTAGTGCACCAGGCGTTGTTAGTGTAAATGCACAAACCGCCTCCCTTGCTCTTACCGGAGTCTGCAGTTCTGTCGGCGTGGAAGACCGTGCGTCCTTCTAGTTGGATGGTGGTGTCAGGGATGCCGTTGTTCAACCAGGTCTCTGTGAAGATCATGGCGCAGCATTCCTTTGTCCTTTTCTGTGAGGAGAGATCAAGTTTGATCTCATCCATTTTGTTTTCTAGTGACCTGACGTTGGCCAGGAAAATACTTGGGAGGGAGGGTTTGTGTGGGGCCCTCTTCAGCCTGTTTTGGATACCGGCCCTCTTACCCCGCTTCTGCTTGCGTTCCCTGCGCGGTCTGCGCCGACTTCCGGCTGGGGAAGGACGCCACGCTGGTCCCGGGGGTCGGGCGATACAGGCCTTTAAGATTATGAAAGGGTTTGATAGGGTAGATGTGGAGAAGATGTTTCCACTTGCGGGCGAGACCAGAACTAGGGGCCAAAATATAAGACAGTCACTAATAAATCCAAGAGGGAGTTCAGGAGAAACTTCTTTACCTAGACACTAGAACTCACTACCACAAGGAGTAGTTGAAGTGAATAGCACACGAGGGAGAAAAGAATGGTAGGATATGTTGACGGGGTTGGATGGAGAAGGTTGGGAAGAGGTTCATGTGCAGCATCAACACTGGCGTGGATCTGTCATGTCTGTGCCGACCGAAAAAAAGCTGTCCAGCCTAAATCCACTTACCAGCTCTTGGTCCATAGCCTTGTAGGTTATAGCACTTCAAGTGCATATCCAAGTATTTTTTAAATCTGATGAGGGTTTCTACCTCTACCACCCTTTCAGGCCATGGGTTTCAGATCCCCACCACCTTCTGGGTGAAAAAGGTTCTCCTCAACTCCCCTCTAATCCTTCTACCAAGTACTTTAAATCTATGTCCACTGGTTATTGACCCCTCTGCAATAGATCCTTTCTAAATAGGTCCTTCCTATCCACTCTATCTAGGCCCCTCATAATTTTATACACCTCAATTAAGTCTCTCCTCAGCCTCCTCTGCTCCAAAGTAAACAACCCCAGCCTATCCAATCTTTCCTCATAGCTAAAATTCTTCAGTCCTAGCAACATCCTTGTAAACCTCCTTTGTACCCTCTCTGTGCAATCACATCTTTCCTGTAATGTGGTGACCAGAACTGTACACATTTTGATTGAAATGAAAGGAAAGAAAGTCTTGTATTTATATAGTGCCTTCCACAACCCTATAAGTATATTAAGGGCAAGAGGATAACCAGGGAAAGGGTAGGGCCCATTAGGGACCAAAGTGGCAAGCTGTGTGTGGAGCCAGATGAAGTAGGTGGGGTTTTAAATGAATTTTTTGCCTCTGTGTTCACTATGGAGAAAGACGATGTAGACATAGAAGTCGGGCAAGGGGACGGTGACATACTTGAACATATTAGCATCGAGAGGGAGGAGGTACTAGCGGTTTTAGCAGGCCAAAAAGTGGATAAATCCCCAGGCCTGGACGAGATGTATCCCAGGCTGCTGTGTGAGGCAAAGGAGGAGATTGCAGGGGCTCTGACACAAATTTTCAGAACCTCTCTGGCCACAGGGGATGTACCAGAGGACTGGAGAACAGCTAACGTAGTACCATTATTCAAGAAGGGTAGCAGGGATAAACCAGGGAATTACAGGCCAGTGAGCCTAACATCTGTGGTAGGGAAATTATTGGAAAAAATTCTGAGGGACAAAATTAGTCTCCACTTGGAGAGGCAAGGATTAATCGGGGATAGCCAGCATGGCTTTGTCAAGGGTAAATCATGTCTGACCAATCTGATTGAATTTTTCGAGGGGGTGACTAGGTGTGTGGATGAGGGAAATGCTGTGGATGTGGTTTACATGGACTTCAGTAAAGCTTTTGACAAAGTCCCGCATAGGAGACTGGTCAAGAAGGTAAGAGCCCATGGGATCCAGGGGGCCTTGGCGCGTTGGATCCTAAACTGGCTGAGTGGCAGGAGGCAGAGGGTGATGGTCGAAGGTTGCTTTTGTGACTGGAAGCCGGTGTCCAGTGGGGTACCTCAGGGATCGGTGCTGGGTCCCTTGCTGTTTGTGATCTACATTAATGATTTGGATGAGAATGTAAAAGGTATGATCAGTAAGTTCGCGGATGACACGAAAATTGGTGGGGTGGTAAATTGCGAGGAGGAAAGCCTCAGGCTACAGGACGATATTAACGGGTTGGTCAGATGGGCGGAAAAGTGGCAAATGGAATTTAACCCTGAAAAGTGCGAGGTGATGCATTTTGGACGGACAAATAAGGCAAGGGAATACACAATGAGTGGTAGGACCCTAGGAAGTACAGAGGGTCAGAGGGACCTTGGTGTACATGTACATAGGTCCCTGAAGGCAGCGGAACAGGTAGATAAGGTGGTTAAAAAGGCATATGGGATACTTGCCTTCATTAGCAGAGGCATAGAATATAAGAGCAGGGAGGTTATGATGGAGCTGTACAAAACGCTGGTGAGGCCACAGCTGGAGTACTGTGTGCAGTTCTGGTCGCCTCACTATAGGAAGGATGTGATTGCTTTGGAGAGGGTGCAGAGAAGATTCACCAGGATGTTACCTGGGATGGAGCGCCTCAGCTATGAAGAAAGACTAAACAGGCTGGGGTTGTTTTCCTTGGAGCAAAGGAGGCTGAGGGGGGACCTGATTGAGGTGTACAAAATGATGAGGGCCATAGATAGGGTAGATAAAGAGGAACTTTTCCCCTTAGTAGGGGGGTCAATAACAAGGGGGCATAGATTCAGGGTAAGGGGCAGGAGATTTAGAGGGGATTTGAGGAGGAACTTTTTCACCCAGAGGGTGGTTGGAAGCTGGAACTCACTGCCTGAAAGGGTGGTAGAGGCAGGAACCCTCACAACATTCAAGAAGCATTTGGATGGGCACTTGAAATGCCATTGCATACAAGGCTATGGACCAAATGCTGGAAAATGGGATTAGACTGGACAGGGATTGATGGACGGCGCAGACACGATGGGCCGAAGGGCCTCTTTCTGCACTGTAAAAACTCTATGACTCTAAAAACTCTATGACTCTATATCCCAAAGTGCTTTACAACCAATGAAGTGCTTTTGAAGTGTAGTCACTGTTGTAAAGTAGGAAACGTGGCAGTTAATTTGCATCCAGCAAGGTCCCACAAACAGCCATGAGATAATGACCAGATCATCTGTTTTCGTGTTGATTGAGAGATAAATATTGGCCAGGACACTAGGGCGACGTCCCCTGCTCTTCTTGAGCTAGTGCCATGGTATCTTTTATATTCACCTGCGAGGGCAGACAGGGCCTCGGTTTAACATCTCATCTGAAAGATGGCACCTCTGACAGTTCAGCAATGAAATATCAGCATGGATTATATGCTCAAGTCTCTGGAGTGGGGCTTGAATCCATAACCGTCTGACTCATAAACAAGAGTGCTATCACTGAGCCACACTTGAGACCAAATGAGCGAGTGTTTCTCAGTTGTCAAACATCAGAACTTGATGAGGCCTTGTGAAAATCAGGGAATACAGTGTACTTGGACATGGTTTCTATTGTACTTTAGGATTCAATCCATTTGCAATTCATTGACGTTTATTGCTTCTGATTTGTGTGGAAGTTTTTTCCTTGGTTCTGATTTTAGGGCTTTATGTAAAGTCCACAGGGGTTAACAGGAAGAGATGGGCATTTTCTAAAAGCCCACGTAATTTGTTTTACTTCACTGAGCAGAACAAATGAAACATGGTCATTATTTGGAGCATGAAATTTGTGAAAGTGTAAATCATAAAAAAAAGTGACTGTTAGATTATGGAGCGATAACTCTGAAGAGTTCTACTGTGCTATGAATGGAGATCCGAGGTTATGAATCATTTCATATTATTTATTCATGCAGATGTGCGATGACAGCAGTGGTAATCTTTAGCCAACCATGGATCCTCAGGTCATATCAGTATGCAACAACTTCAAAATATAATTGTAACGAGGACAATTAGAATAACTGATGGATGCTTGCCAGATAGACAACGGTACTTCTACAGTGCTTAAAACAATAGGTTATACCTATCAGGAAATATGGAACAGGCTGGGGTTCTTTTCTCTAGGAAAGAGAAGACTGAGGGATGACCTGATTGAGGTCTTCAAGATTATGAAAGTGTTTGCTAGGGTGGACATAAAGATGATGTTTCCACTTGTGGGGTATCTAAAACTAGAGGCCATAAATATAAGATAGTCACTAATAAATCCAATAGGGAATTCAAAAGAAACTTCTTTACTCAGAGAGTGGTGAGAATGTGGAACTTGCTACCACATGAGGCGAATAGCATAGATGCAATTAAGAGGAAGGTATATAAACATATGAGGTAGAATGGAATAGAAGATTACGAGGATATGGTTAGCTGAAGTAGAGTGGGAGAAGGCTCATGTGGAGCATAAACATTGGCATGGACCAGTTGGACCGAATGGCCTGTTTCTGTGCTGTACGTTCGATGCAATACTATTTAAGAAAGGTGGAGGAAGGAAGGAGCATTTTTTAATGCAAGAATAGAAACATATTCGTAATTATGAGTCAGACGCTATCTGTGTGACATCTTTTAACACACAGCAAAATACACTTTCCCCTTCAGTGACTTCAGTACATTGGGACACAATTCTTTTTGTGTCTGATAACGTATGCAAATTGAACAGAAACTGCACTTAGCGGGAGATGCAGAACGGGCACCTTTTGACAAAGTCAGTCGTTTACAAATTGCTCTACATTTTTTCTTCAACTATTTTTTCTCCTTCAACTGTTGGGAAATTATTTTTACCGACAATAGGGTTTTATTTTCACCTTCAGAGTAGAGCTTCGTGCGGTGGTGGTGGGGACTGGGGTGGGAAATCATGGGCTCACATATCGTTGAACCCCAGAATTGCTAACAGGCCCTCTCAGCGCTTGAAGCTTTACATTAGCACGTCAAATAGAATGGGGTTCAGCAGTATAGTGGTTACGATGCTGGCCTAAGCAATCCAAAGATGATGAGTCAAATCTCACCACTGCACGTTGTGAAATTGAAATCAATCGTTTGTAGGGGGGTGTGGAGCAGGAACCAGATTCTTCTTCAGCTTGTATTGCCCTGAAATTCCTTGGAGCTTCTACTGGTCTCTCATTGTAACTCCAGCAGGAGACTGAGGAGGAAACTGTAGTGTATGTACCTTGAAGAAGGAACTATATTCTGCAGCCCCTGTATACTGCAGTACCAGTAGTGACCACCCCTGTACATACGCCTGTGTAGTAACTTTGTATAGTAGTTCCAGTTTTGTCTCCATTCAGTAAACACCTGTTATAACCAACTTCTGCAGTCCATGTCTCAATTACACACGGACATTACATTGGCGACGAACAGATCCGAACTTACCTACAGTTCTGCACCACCTCACGGGGATCCATCCCTGAAGCGAAGTTATTGGAGGTCGAAGCCAGAAGGAAGAAATCCAAAAAGAAAAAAAAACAAACAGAAGAAACGGGCGTCGACCGTGGGCAACCGCCCTCTGATTCATCGAATTCGAAGATTTGCAGGAGAGGCTGTCGAGAGCTGGGCTTGGTTATCCAGTCTATGGTGTTCCAGCTAATCGGGCTGGTGGCAGGTAGTACACTGAGCCTTCCTGGGCTGCGGCGGGCTAGAGCTCGATCGGGTGGCTTTTCAACGGGGCCGAGCAGCGTTGTCTGGAAGAGGAGAGAGTGAGAGAGGGTGGAGCACACAGGGCGCGGTTGGTGCTACGAAGCCGGGCAGCGTACAGACCCGAGAAGAGGGAGGGAAGTGTCTCATAGGGTCTGCTCTGACGACGGGAACAGTAATTAAAATAAAAGGAAAAGAAATTAGAAGCGCAGAAAGCTGCGAGGAGCTGCAGTTTGCCAAGGGGACCGCGGAGAGCGGCGTTAGCAGCAGCGCGGGGGGAAGCGCGCAAAGACCATAGGGCGTCACCATCAAGGCATAAAAATGCCAGCAACAGTGCTGGCAGCAGCGGAAAAGGCAGAAAGCGCGGGAGGCGCCATCTTAATCCAGCGGGGAAGAAGGCAAAGCGCGGGAGGCGCCATTTTGTTCAATCGGGGAAGAAGGCAAAGCGCGGGAGGCGCCATCTTAGATCTCCAACATGCCGAAGACTGGCAATATCACTGCCTTCGATAATGCAATAGAAGACTGGACCACGTATGTGGAAAGAGTCGAAGTGTATTGCAAGGCAAATGAAGTAGCCGATGAGAAAAAGGCATCAATACTACTAAACTTAATGGGCGCAAGAACGTACGGCCTATTGCAGAACCTGATCACTCCAGTCAAACCGATGGCGAAGAGTTTTAACAAAATTGTTGATATCCTACAGGAACAGCTAAATCCTACATCGCTGCTGATAGCAGACAGATTTAAATACCACAAGAGAAATCAGCATAAAGATGAGAGCAATGCTGATTATCTTACGGAAATACGCAAGCTATCAAAGCACTGCCAGTTCGGAGCAGGACTGGCAGATACCCTACGGGACAAATTTGTCTGTGGACTCCTCAGTGAAGGAGCCCAGAAGAGGTTACTCTCAGAGAAAGAGCTGACGCTAGATAAGGCTTTCAGCGTGGCAGTATCGTAGGAAGCAGCAGCAAGGGGAGCTGCAGAAATACAGCAAAAGCCACAGGAATACGGCACCCATGAAATGACACGGGGATTTGAAAAATGTTATCGCTGCGGCAGAACAACCCATGACCAGAAGGACTGCTGGTCCAAGGACAAAATATGCAGGCAATGCGGAAAGATGGGACACATTGCACGAGTTTGCAGGTCCGGGAAGAAGACTAACGACAACAAAAAGACTACTAAGGAACAGTACAGGAAAGTACAAAAGATGACGGACAGTAGTTCCGAAGACCAGAAAAGCGATAGTGAATCCGGGAACAAGAGACTAAGCTGTCTCAAACTACACAACGTAATCGCAAAAGAGGATCACCAAACCATTTGGGTCACCCTCACGATAGCAGGGTCCCAAGTCAAAATGGAATTGGATACAGGATCAGCCCTGACCGTCATGAATCGATGAGACTACGAGCGACTATTCTCACACATGCCCTTGAAAGACACATCCATTGCCTTGAAGACATATACGGGGCAGAAAGTATACCCCAGACGGAAAATAAGGGTGCCTGTCGAATACAACGGCAAGGAAATACAGAAATTGTATCTGTACATACTGCAAGATGGTGGATCACCGTTATTGGGACGTGAATGGATCAGAAAGATAAGTTTAGACTGGCACTCCATTCAGGCACTGACTGTGGCTGGTAAAAAGGATGACGACGTCACACCTGGACGATTGTCAAAAATCTTAGCTAACGCTAAAGAGGTATTTCAACAAGGACTGGGAACTCTTAAAGGTGTAACTGCCTCGATAAAAATAGAAGAGAATGCAATTCCCAAGTTTTTCAAAGCAAGACCAGTACCGTACACAATTCGCCCAGCCGTCGAGGCAGAGCTGGAGAATCTGGAGAATGCAGACGTGTTATCTAAGGTAGACTGGAGCAAGTGGGCGACACCCATCGTTCCTGTCATGAAGAAAACGTTAAACAATAAGTCTGAGGAGCCAAGGAAGGTTCGCATCCGTGGGGTCTTCAAGGTGACTGTGAACCCAGTCCTTCACACAGTACAGTATCCTCTTCCGAGGATAGAGGATATTTTCGCCTCACTATCTGGAGGGAAGCGTTTTACAAAAATTGACCTAGCGCAAGCATATTTGCAGATGGAGGTTGAAGAATCCTCTATGAAACATCTCACGATAAACACTCACAAAGGTCTTTACCAGTATAATCGACTGGTATTCGGAGTAGCATCAGCTCCGGCTATATGGCAAAGAGCGATGGAACAAGTTCTGCAAGGGATTCCGGGGACTCAGTGTTACTTGGACGACATCCTAGTGACAGGTGAAAATGACAGTGAACACCTTGCCAACCTAGAGCAGGTGCTCACTAGACTAAGAGAACATGGGCTACGAGCCAATCACCCCAAGTGCGAGTTTTTTAAGAAACAAATATCGTATTGTGGCCACGTGATTGATGAAGAGGGGTTACATAAGTCCCCTGACAAAATTGAAGCAGTAGTTAAGGCTCCAGCGCCTGAAAATGTGTCGCAACTGAGGTCATTCCTCGGATTGGTGAATTACTACCATAAGTTTTTGCCGAATTTGTCCACAATTCTGCACCCACTGAACACCCTGCTACAAATTGGAGTAGCATGGAAATGGAGCGATGAATGTAAGTGGGCCTTTCAGAAGTGTAAAGGCCTGATCACTTCAAGAGAAGTATTGGCTCACTACAACCCATCACTACCGATAAGTGGGGTACCACAGGGATCGGTGTTGGGTCCCTTGCTGTTTGTGGTCTACATTAATGACTTGGATATGAATGTAAAGGGTATGATCAGTAAGTTTGCGGATGATACAAAAATTGGTAGGGTGGTAAATAGCGAGGAGGGTAGCCTCAGTCTGCAGGACGATATAGATGGGTTGGTCAGATGGGCGGAACAGTGGCAAATGGAATTTAACCCGGAAAAGTGCGAGGTGATGCACTTTGGGGGGACTAACAAGGCAAAGGAATACACAATGAATGGAAAGACCCTAGGCAAGATGGAGGGTCAGAGGGATCTGGGTGTGCAAGTACACAGATCCCTGAAGGCGGCGGAACAGGTGGATAAGGTGGTAAAAAAGGCATATGGGATACTTGCCTTCATTAGCCGAGGCATTGAATATAAGAGCAAGGAGGTTATGATGGAGCTGTATAAAACACTGGTTAGGCCACAGCTGGAATACTGTGTGCAGTTCTGGTCGCCACACTACAGGAAGGATGTGATCACGTTAGAGAGGGTGCAGAGGAGGTTCACCAGGATGTTACCAGGGCTGGAGCGCTTCAGCTATGAAGAGAGACTGGGCAGATTGGGTTTGTTTTCCTTGGAGCAGAGGAGGCTGAGGGGGGACATGATTGAGGTGTACAAAATTATGAGGGGCATAGATAGGATGGATGCTGAGGAGCTTTTTCCCTTAGTAGAGGGGTCAATAACTAGGGGGCATAGATTCAAGGTAAAGGGCGGGAGGTTTAGAGGGGATTTGAGAAAGAACTTTTTCACCCAGAGGGTGGTTGGAGTCTGGAACTCACTGCCTGAAAGGGTTGTGGAGGCAGAAACCCTCACAACATTTAAGAAGCATTTGGATGTGCACTTGAAATGCCACAGCATACAAGGCTACGGGCCAAATGCTGGAATATGGGATTAGATTAGACAGGGCTTGATGGCCGGCGCGGACACGATGGGCCGAAGGGCCTCTATCCATGCTGTATTACTCTATGACTCTATGACTCTATGACTGGCGTGTGATGCGTCTCCCTACGGCGTTGGAGCGGTACTGTCACATGAATCCCTTGATGGTTCAGAGAGGCCGATAGCTTTTGCGTCACGCTCTTTAACTGCAGCCGAGCGTAACTACGCCCAGATTGACAGAGAGGCCCTCAGCCTGGTGTGGGGGGTGAAGAAGTTCAATCACTACCTGCACGGACAGAAATTTACTCTACTAACTGATCATCAACCTCTTGTCTTCATTTTCAACCCTAAGAAGGGCGTCCCGATAATGACAGCACAACGGCTACAGAGGTGGTCCCTTTTCCTAGGGGCACACCAATATGACATCGAGTACAAAGGAACTAAACAGCATGGGAATGCTGATGGATTGTCATGCGTACCGTTGCCGACGGTGGAAGAAGCACCTGCAATGGATCCTGTGGAGATATTCCACTCGACCATAGTCGAATGTCTACCTGTGATGAATGCAAAAATAGAAAAGGAAACACGAAATGACCCGACACTCTCCAGGGTCTATGATTTAACGTTGAAGGGATGGCCAGCACATGGCGAACCACTGTTGCCAGCATTCTCGCCGAGAAGAGAACAGCTGTCAGTGTGCCGAGGAACCTTGAGGTGTGGATCCAGAGTAGTAATTCCACCCAAATTGAAGGATAGAGTGCTCAATGAGCTTCATGAGGGTCATCTGGGAGGGGTAAAAATGAAGAACTTAGCCAGAGCGTTTGTGTGGTGGCCGGGAATCGATAAAGAAATCGAAGAGATGACCAAGAGCTGTACAGGATGCCAGAAGGTCCAAAACGCCCCACCACAAGCCCCTCTACATCCATGGGAGTGGCCCTCATCTCCATGGCAAAGGGTACACATTGATTTTGCTGGTCCATTTATGGACTCGATGTTTTTAATTGCGGTGGATGCACATGCAAAGTGGCCAGAGGTCATAAAAATGTCCTCAACCACCGCAGAAAAAACTATCACAGTCTTACGAACCATACTCGCCAGAAATGGGCTGCCTGAACAGATTTGCTCCGATAATGGACCACAGTTTGTGTCTGAAGAGTTCCGGAGGTTCTTAAAGAACAATGGTGTTAAGCATTACACATCCGCCCCATATCACCCAGCCACCAATGGATTGGCTGAGGGGTTCGTTCAAACATTCAAGAAGGCTATCAAGGCAATGTGTAATGAAGACATAACCCTACAACACAAGGTGGATAACTTCTTGTTTGCCTACCGGAATGCGACACATGCGGTTACCAACCAAACTCCAGCCATGATGTTCTTCAGTCGAAGACTAAGATGCCGCTTGGATTTGGTTAAGCCAAACATCAGAAGAGATGTGGAGAACAGACAGTTTCAGAATATGAATGAAAGGCCAACCAGGAGTTTCAAGATTGGTTAACCAGTTTTGGCCCGGGACTACCGCACAGAGAAATGGCAGCCAGGAACGATCTGCACACGGCAAGGACCTCTAATGTATACCGTGGATGTTGGAGAGAGCATTGTAAGACGCCATGCTGACCAGATTCTAGAGCCACTGGAAAACGTCAAATCTACACCACGATCCTATACACCTGGTGATGAAACCGAAGTGCCAATTGCATCTACCTCAGAATCGGTGATATTGGAAGCAGACGAACCAAACAACGACGTTGATCCCGAATCAACTTTGCCAGAAGAACCTGATACCCCAAAGAGGCGTTATCCAGACAGAATCAGGAAGCCTCCTCAAAGACTGAATTTATAATTGATTAACTTCAGCTAATGTATATAGCAACTGTAATTGTAAATATGTTATTTAATTATTAATCGAATGTTATGTACTGTTTAGCTAAAAGGGGAGGAATTGTAGTGTATGTACCTTGAAGAAGGAACTATATTCTGCAGCCCCTGTATACTGCAGTACCAGTAGTGACCACCCCTGTATATAAGCCTGTGTAGTAACTTTGTATAGTAGTTCCAGTTTTGTCTCCTTTCAGTAAACACCTGTTATAACCAACTTCTGCAGTCCGTGTCTCAATTACACACGGACATTACAGAAACCCTCCAGGGAAATGGTGGGAGCGGCCTTTTACATCGTTTTCCCCCAGGAACTCCACTGGACTGCTGCTGTAACTACAATAGGACCCCCCACAGACCCTCCCCCCCACACTCAACCCACTCATCCTCCTGTGTCCAAAAATACCCTCAGCTCGAACTCCCACCAGGACTTGGCAAATGCCACTCTGAATCAGCCTTTGTGAGATGGTGACTATGGAATAACACTTCCACTTGCTTTCCTCTCCTCTTGCATGAGAAGCTTCCTCATCCCTGCTCAGCACATTTTCACAGCAGTGTGGCTGAGATGGGACTCTGGGAACTGAATCTCTGTTCTTACTCTGGCGCCAGAGCAGTAAAGGAAGTTTTGCCCCAACTGTTGTGTCCGTGTATAATAAGAAACAGACTGCAGGAGAACGGTACAACGGGTGTTTACTCAACGTGGCTCACACTGGAACTGATCTGTACAGATTACTACTCAGTGCTATATACAGATGTGGTCACTGCCGGTACTGCAGTATACATGAGCTGTAAAAGATAGTTCCCCCCTTAAAGGTATATATATTACAATTCCTCCCCTTTTAGATTAACAGTACCATAACACTCATTTAACAATTAAATATCAAACTAATTACACTTAACACTTTTAACATGCAACATTAGCTGAAAATAGTCTATTTATATATTCAGTCTTTGGGGAGGCTTCCTGATCCTTTCTGGACAGCGCCTTTCCCGAGTGTCTTGCTCTTGGTGCGGAGGCGATTCTGGCCTCCTGTCATCGGTTGGTTCATCAGCTTCCGATGCTACTGTTTCTGGGGTAGATGCAACCTGTACGTCGGGTTCATCACCAGGTACGTATGGGCGAGGCATGGGGTTGACTTGTTCCTGTGACTCTAGGATCTGGTCAGCATGGCGTCTCACGATGCTCTCCCCAACGTCCACTGTGTACATTAGTGGGCCCTGCCGTGTGCATATCGTTCTTGGCTGCCATTTTTCTGTTCGGTAGTCGCGGGCCAAGACTGGTTGCCCTACATTGAAGCTCCTTGTTGGCTTCTCATGGATGTGCTGGAATTGCTTACTCTCAACATCTCTTCGTACGTTTGGTCTGAGCAAATCCAGGCGAGATCTTAACCTTCGGTTAAAGAACATCATGGCTGGGGCCTGGTTGGTGACTGCATGTGTCGCATTCCGGTAAGCGAAGAGGAAATTGTCTACCTTGTGCTGCTCTGGAATGTTGTCATTGTACATAGCTTTATTGCCTTCTTAAAGGTTTGTACGAACCTCTCAGCCAATCCATTTGTGGCTGGATGATACGGGGCGGATGTGTAATGCCTTACCCCATTCTTTTTCAAGAACCTCCGGAACTCTTCGGACACAAACTGTGGTCCGTTGTCGGAGCAAATCTGTTCTGGCAAGCCATTCCTGGCAAAAATAGTCGGTAGGACTCCAATAGTTTTCTCCGTGGTGGTGGAGGACATTTTGATGACCTCAGGCCATTTCGAGTGCGCATCCACGGCTATTAAAAACATTGAGTCCATGAATGGACCAGCAAAATCAATATGCACCCGTTGCCATGGAGATGAGGGCCACTGCCATGGGTGTAGAGGGGCATGTGGTGGTGCATTTTGGACTTTCTGGCATCCTGAGCAGCTCTTGGTCAGGTCCTCGATTTGTTTTTCGATTCCCGGCCACCACACATAAGCCCTGGCAAGGCTTTTCATTTTTACCCCTCCCAGATGACCCTCATGAAGCTCATTGAGCACTCTATCCCTTAACTTGGGTGGAATTACCACTCGGGATCCACACATCAATGTCCCCCGGCACACTGACAGCTGTTCTCTCCTTGTCGAGAATGCTGGCAACAGTGAGTCGCCATGTGCTGGCCATCCCTTCACCGTCAAATCATATACCCGAGACAGTGTCGGGTCATTTCGGGTTTCCTTTTCGATACAAGCGTTAGTTACCGGTAGGTATTCAACTATAGTCGAATGGAATATTTCGACAGGATCCACTGCTGGTGCTTCCTCCGCAGTAGGCAGTGGCAGGCGTGATAGTCCATCAGCATTTCCATGCTGTTTCGTGCCCTTATATTCAATCTCATAGTGGTGCGCCCCTAGAAAAAGTGACCATCTTTGTAATCGTTGCGCAGTCATCACCAGAACGCCCCTCTTCAGATTAAAAATGGAGACAAGGGGCTGGTGATCAGTCAGCAAGGTGAATTTCTGCCCATGCAGATAGTGATTGAACTTTTTCACTCCCCACACTAGGCTGAGGGCCTCCCTGTCAATCTGGGCGTAGTTACGCTCGGTTGAGGTTAGTGATCGTGACGCAAAGGCTATTGGCCTCTCTGAGGCGTCCGAGAATTTGTGCGACAGCACCGCTCCAATGCCGTAGGGTGGCGCATCACATGCCAAACGAATTGGTAATGCTGGGTTGTAATGGGCCAATACCTCTTTCGATGTGATTAGTGTTTTGCTCTTCTGGAAAGCTCATCTACATTCGTCACTCCACTTCCATGGCACCCCAGTTTGCAGTAGGGTGTTCAGTGGGTGTAATATTGTAGTCAAATTGGGCAAGAACTTATGGTAGTAGTTTACCAGCCCGAGGAACGACCTCAGTTGTGACACATTTTCCGGTGCTGGAGCCTTGACTACAGCCTCAATCTTCTCTGGGGACTTATGTAACCCCTCTTTATTGATAACGTGGCCACAATACGAGATCTGTTTTCTAAAAAACTCGCATTTGGGGCGGTTAGCTCGGTGCCCATATTCCTGCAATCTAGTGAGCACCTGCTCCAGGTTGGCAAGGTGATCACTGTCATTTTCGCCCGTGACCAGGATGTCGTCCAAATAACACTGGGTCCCTGGGATCCCTTGCAGGACTTGTTCCATTGCCCTCTGCCAAATAGCCGGAGCTGATGCTACCCCGAATACCAGCCGGTTGTATTGGTAGAGACCTTTATGGGTGTTGATTGTGAGGTATTTTTTTGATGCTTCTTCTACCTCCATTTGCAGATATGCCTGGGCCAGATCAATCTTAGTGAAGCGTTTCCCTCCAGATAGTGAGGCAAAAATATCTTCAATCCGCGGAAGTGGATATTGTACGGTGTGAAGGACCGGGTTCACTGTTACCTTAAAGTCCCCACAGATGCGAACCTTCCTTGGTTCCCCAGGCGTGCTGCTCAACGACTTTTTCATCACAGGGACGATGGGCATAGCCCACTCGCTCCAGTCTACCTTGGACATTACACCTGAACGTTCCAGACTCTCCAGCTCTGCTTCGACGGTTGGGCGGATTGCATAAGGTACCGGTCTGGCCTTAAAAATTTTTGGGCTTGCGTTTTCTTCAATTTTAATCGCCGCTGTCATGCCTTTTAGCGTTCCGAGTCCTTGCTGGAACATTTCTTTCGCGTCAGTTAGGATCTTTGACAGTCGCCCAGGTGTGACGTCGTCATCCTTTTTGTCAGCCACAGTCAGTGCCTGTATGGAATGCCAATCCAGTTGTATTTTCCGGATCCATTCACGTCCCAGTAATGGTGGTCCTCCATCTTGCAATACATACAGGTCTAGTTTTGGTGTTTCCTTACCGTTATATATAACGGTCACCCTTATTTTTCCTTTGGGGTAGACTTTTTGCCCCGTGTACGTCTTCAAAATAATTTTTGTGTCTCTCAAGGGTATGTGTGAGAATAGCCGCTCGTAGTCCCGTCAGCTTATGACTGTTAGGGCTGATCCTGTGTCCAATTCCATCTTTACCTGGACTCCTGCTATCATGAGAGTCACCCATATGGTTCGGTGATCCTCTGTTGTGATCACATTATGTAGTTTCAGACAACTCAGTTCCCTGCTTTCGGAGTCGTTATCACTCTTTTGTTCGTCTGAACTATTCTCCGTCATCTTATGTACCTTCTTGTACTTTGGTAGGTTTCTTACTGCTGGTTTTCTTTCCCGACCTGCAGACTCGTGCTATGTGTCCTACTTTTCCACACTGTCTGCACACTTTGTCTTTGAACCAGCAATCATTCTGGTCGTGTGTTGTTCTGCCGCAGCAATAGCACTTCTCTGTTCCATATGACATTTCGTTTGTGCCATATTCTTGCGGTCTCTGTTGTATCTCTGCAGCGCCCCGTGCTGCTGCTTCATATGATACCGCAATGCTGAAAGCCTTTTCCAGCATAAGGTCCTTTTCAGATAAAAGCTGTTTCTGGGTTCCTGCACTTTGAAGCCCACACACAAACTTGTCCCTTAAGGTATCTGCCAGTCTCGCTCCAAACTGGCATTGTTTCGATAGTTTGCGCAGTTCTATTAAATAATCAGCATTGCTTTCATCCTTATGCTGGTTCCGTTTGTGAAACTTGAATCTTTCTGCTATCAGCAGTGGTGTGGGGTTTAAATGTTCCTGTAGTATCGTTACTATGTCTTCAAAACTCTTTTCCATTGGCTTTGTTGGGGTTACTAGATTTTGTAATAAACCATACATCTTTGCACCCATTAAATTTAACAATATCGACGCTTTATTGTCATCTGACACCTCATTTGCCTTGCAGTATACCTCTATTCGTTCGACATATGTAGTCCAATCTTCAACTTCATTGTCAAATGCGGTGATACTGCCACTCTTCGGCCTTTTGGGTGTGGTTTAAAATGGCATCTCCCAATCGCTTAAAATGGCATCTCCAACGCTTTCCTTCCTCCCCCTCTGCTGCCAACACCGCTCCCGGCGGTTCTCGTGGCAATGTCGGCGCCCTGTAGGTTTCGCGCGCTTCTCCTGCGCTGCTGCCAATGCCGCTCTCAGCGGTCCTCGTGGCAATGCCGGCGCCTCGTGGGTTTCTGTGCGCCTCTCTCTCCCTCTCTTTGACGCTGCTCGGCCCCTGAACACCGGCTGTGCCCTGTGCGCTCTGCCCTCTCTCTCTCTCCCCCATCAACGCTGCTCAGCCCTTTGCTGTGCCGCTTGGTCGGGCTCTAGCCCGCCGCTGTCCGGGAAGGGTCTGCGCACTACCTGTTGCCAGCCCGTTTCGCTGGACCACCTCGACTGGAAAGTCAAGCCTGGCTCTCGACAGCCTCCCCCGCAATTCTCGAGTCTCTGCTGGATGACTGGGCGGTTGCCCGTGGTCGACGCCCGAGTCTCTGGCCTTGACCTCCAATCCACTGATCTCCAGGAACGAATCCCCGGGAGGTGATGCAGAGTTGCAGGTAGGTTCGAACTTGCCTTGTCACCAATGTTGTGTCCGTGTATAATAAGACACAGACTGCAGGAGAACGGTACAACAGGTGTTTACTCAACGTGGCTCACACTGGAACTGATCTGTACAGATTACTACTCAGTGCTATATACAGGTGTGGTCACTGCCGATACTGCAGTATACATGAGCTGTAAAAGGTAGTTCCCCCCTTAAAGGTATATATACATTACACCAACTGTCAGCTGTGGCTCAATGGTAGCTCTCTCACCTCTGAATCAGAGACTTGACCACAAAATCCAGGCTGACACTCCAGTGCAGCACTGAGGGAGAGCTGCAGCAGATGTTAGACGCTGAACCAAGGTGGATGTAAAACTCCCATTACACAATCTGTAGGAGAGCAGGGGAATTCTCCCCGGTGTCCTGGCCAATATTTATCCCTCAACCAACATCACTAAAACAGATTATCTGGTCATTATCACATTGCTGTTTGCGGGACCTTGCTGTGTGCAAATTGGCTGTCACGTTTTCTACATTTCAACAGTGCTTCATTAGCTGTAAAGCATTTTGTGATTTCCCGAGGTCGCTATATAAATGCACATCTTTCTTTTAACTGTACACCACTCTGGTCAGGCCACAGCGTCAGATTAACTGCGTGTGGTATGTTTTGCCTTTCCAAAAGCTATTGCAGCATTCCGCTCCCATAGACATCAGCTCCATTCCCTGCAGATCCCTTTACCTTGCAAAATACTAGTAACGAATCACAAGAGGAAAGGAATGCAAGCTTTATTTGGGTTTACAATGTGGAAAGGTAAGTGTTTTTTGCAGCAAATAAAACTGGAATAATATTGGGAATGAAAATGAACATCTATGAACATTCCACCTGCTCCACTTACATCAAGTGAAAGGAGGGTTGCCAACTCTGGTTGGACATATTCCTGGAGCAGTCATCACATGACTTCCTGCTGCCAACCACCCCACCCCCACACTCCCACCATTGGTCACCCAACATGTCCATCCTCGTGGCGCCCCGCCTTCCAGACAATTGGAAAGCAAACAGGCTCTTCATTACTCGATTGGATGATGCTTGACCCTCAGTCAAACAGCCATTTTTCCAATCTCCAATATTTTTATTAAATAATAAAACAGAAGTGTTGAAAGAAAATGAAAAAAACACAATGTTTTAATGTCCCTATGATATTTCTCCTGACTTGCTTGTAGCAGTATCCTGGGGATTAAGCTTCCATTCCTGGAGATTCCAGGATAATCTTGGAGGGCACCCTACGTGAAAGGCTTAAAGCTGTGCTCTAGATGTCAGGCTCTTGCCTACACTAGGCCTGTAGTAGCTGCTGTCTGTAAGAACCGATTACCCTGAAACTAACAATTAAAGGTAGTTTAACATTTGTCCAAATTCCTTTTGCCAATAATGGCGACTGATTGATTGCTGAGTTATTCTTCTTAAAGTCCCTCAACAACATATATGTCCATAAAACAATATTAAAACTATAAATCTGACACTGTGACTTAATAGCTGGTGATATCATCACTAATTACTAGCTTAGTTCTATTCAGCCTTTGTATTTTATCTATATTCAAGCTAAATTCCCTCTTTTAGAAATAGTAGTGTTCCTGGTAAAAAGCTTTGTTGATTAACGAGGATTAAGGTGATAAATTATGGGTTTAACTCCAACAGTCAAATATTTTCAAAGCTTCTCATGGAATTGGTTTATATCTTTAGCTCTCTGATGTTATTACATTTGTACAAATGAATTTTTTCTGTGTTGGCATGGGGTCTCCCTACTAACTGTTGGAAGCAAGGATACACAAGCCTGCCTGACTTTGCCCCACTTCAGCTCATCTGCTGCTGAAACCCTCATCCATGCCTTTGTTACCTCTAGACTCAACTACTCAACTACTTTCCTGGCCGGCCTCCCACCTTGCACCCTCCGTAAACTTGAGCTCATCCAAAACTCTGCTGCCATATTCTCACTCGCACCAAGTCCCATTCACCCATCACCCCTGTGCTCACTGACCTACATTGGGCCAGAAATTCCAGAACGGGGCTTGCAGCGCGTGCAAGCCCCATATTTGCACTTACCCCGCGCTCCTGCCGATCAGCTCCAGGGACGCCTGCACTTCCAGAAACTGAAGCAAGAATCCCGGGCAGCGTATGACGTCACGTCGCCCAGGAGCGCAGCCAGCGCGGACCCAGGAGCGTGCAGTGTAAGTGAGACACGCCCCTTGAGGTCTCAGTTTCACTGGACACGCCCCCAATGTTTCTGTCAAGCTGCTTTGCTTTTTTACATGCAAAGCAGCAGTTTAAATAGGTTTTTGGAAGTTTTTTGAAGATTTTGGTAACTTTTATAAACTTTTTAAAATGTTTACATTATTTTGAGTAATCTGAAGTAGTTTTAAAGAGAATTAAAGCAATTTAAAGACTTTTAAAAGCCCTAAAAGAATTTTTTTAATTCCATTTATTTATTTAGCAATGTCGTCGTCATACGTGTCTTCACACTGTTCCCTTTGGGGAACTGTATGAAGTGGTGGAAGGATTTATGGCCGTGATTAACGCTCATTCCGTGACCGTAACCATCTTTGAACCAGCCATTAGGGCGGTTAGTCCTATGGCGGGAGGGTTTTACGGGCTCCCACAAGCTATACAAGGAGGGGGGGCCACCCACACCCACGGACGCAAATATCCCACTGGATGTCAACCCAGAATTTAGAGCCGGAGCTCCGACTCCACTTGCCGGGACTGTCTGGAGCGGGGTTCGAAACCCTACCCTGATCTGGTCCAGCGGCGGGGATCCTACCACTATGACAAAGGCCCAATCCGATTAGCAACGTGAAATGGCAGCATAGGGCTCCAGTCATGGGGAGGGAAAAGGCGCAGGAAACGTATGGGTGTCACCTTTTGTGCGGAGTGGGCCTTTTGCGTAGCAGTAAGCATTCCCGCCGCTGGGCCAGAAGGAGTAGGGTTTTGAACCCCACTCCAGACAGTCCCGGCAAGTGGAGTCGGAGCTCCAACTTTAAATTCTGGGTGGGCATCCAGCGGGATACTTGCGTCCGTGGGTGTTGGTGGCTGCACCCCCCCCTCAGATGGGTTGTGGGAGCCCGTAAAACCCTCCCGCCATAGGACTAACCACCCTAATGGCTGGTTCAAAGATGGTTACGGTCACGGAATGAGCGTTAATCACGGCCATACATCCTTCCACCACTTCATACAGTTCCCCAAAGGGAACAGTGTGAGGATACGTCCGATGATGACCTCTTGCGCAATGCACCTCCTTGG
Source organism: Somniosus microcephalus (assembly GCF_052327205.1). Taxonomy (NCBI): domain Eukaryota; kingdom Metazoa; phylum Chordata; class Chondrichthyes; order Squaliformes; family Somniosidae; genus Somniosus; species Somniosus microcephalus. The sequence goes on from NC_140995.1 coordinate 49,313,012, forward strand.
ACCCTCAGTCGCAGGTGCGAGGGGGCAAGTGGTGCAAGTGTTAAATTTTTTATTTTATTGACATGTAAAATGTTGGCCCAATAATTCCCTTCCAAATGCGCTAGTATGGTCGGGGTACTTATGCATCTGGCCGGATGAAATGCCGGTTTTCAGCATGCACAGTGCATGTGGGGAAAACCGGCATTTCCTGTCCTCTGAACGAAGGGGTTCAGAGGCAGAACGCGTGCGACTGCACATGCAGCGCGTGCGCAGTATAATTCGCCGCTTTCATTAATGCTTTCAGTGAGGTCCAGTCATTACAACTTACACATGAAAAAAGCATGGGTACAGTTGCTACAGAGGCTGCGGAGGAAGATATTTCTTATCGTGGACCTTCTGAAAGTATGTATGTCTGTATATATTCCTTTGCGTGTTATGTATATATTCCTTTACTTATGTGTATGAATGTATTATTTAATTATGACTTTCAGAGAAAGTAATTTATTGGAAAATCATAATTAAAAACATACATTCATAGTAAAGGAATATAAAACATACATACATATACGTAAAGGAATATATGTGGACATACATACATAACTCATTCTCACATTCCATTCACACAGCCACAATTGCTCCTTCTACCTACCGTTCTGAAAACCCTTTAAAAAAAAAAAAATTTTAACTTTAAAACTTACTTAAAATTTCTTAAAATAACTTCCCTCCCTTTCCCAAACAAAAATATTGCATTTCAAAAGCTCCACGATAAAATATATCTTCCTCCGCAGCCAATGAACCACTTTACACTTGCTTTTTTTCAGTGTAAGTTCTGAGGACTTACCCTCACGGATTTCATGAATGAAATCCACGAAGTTCACTGCGCAAGCGCTGCCTGTGCAGTCGCACGCGCTCGAGGTCTGGAAATGCCGGCGTTCCCCGCATGCGCTGTTCCTGCTGAACGCCGGCATTTCCAACGGCCAGAAGCGTGAGTACCCCGAGCGCACTCACGCTTCTGGCCTGGAATTTCTGGCCCATTGTCTCCAGGTCCAGCAACGCCTCGATTTAAAAATTCTCACCCTTGTTTTCAAATCCCTCCATTGCCTCGCCCCTCCTCAACTCTTTAACCTCCTCCAGCCCTTGAACCCTCCGAGATCTCTGCGCTCCTCGAATTCTGGCCTCTTGTGCATCCTCGAATTTCTTCGCTCCACAATTGGCGGCCGTGCCTTCAGCTGCCGAGGCCCTCAGCTCTGGAATTCCCTCCCAAAACATCTCTGCCTCGCTACCTCTTTCTCCTCCTTTAAGATGATCTTTAAAACCTGCCTCTTTGATGAAGCTTTTGGTCATCTGACCTAATATCTCCTTATGTGGTTCGGCGTCAGATTTTTGTCTGATAACGCTCCTGTGAAGCGCCTTGGGACGTTGTACTATGTTAATGATGCTATATACATGCAAGTTGTTGTTGTATTTTCTTTGGTAACCCTGCTCACCTTCAAGCAGTTCCACAGCTTTAACTGATGGAGAATGCGGCGGGGAGACGTTTTACTGCAAACCCCTTCCAAAAACTGCCGATCATCGGCTGTCCTTCCCCGTTTGCATGGACAACTGGGCATGGTTAAGTGTTGCGCCCTTTTTCCCTCCAATTTCACCTCAATTGAGCATCCAGGATATAACACCAGTACAGAGGTGGCACTGTGAAGACCTGTACGGTGTCTTGGGGCTGGATTTTAATTCATGGGCGGGTTGGGGTCGTGTAATCCACATTTTGTGTTATCCACACGAATCTAAATCAATGTGGGAGATTGATGCGATTTTAACTTAATTGGCCAATTGAGTTCCAGCGTGTGGGAACCCATGGCCAATGAGGTTTTCCAGTCTGAAAGTCGCCTCCGATGATGTCATCATTGCTGCTGCATTTAAGGTCTGAAACAAGCCTTGCTTCTTCTGCAGATTGCCTACCTTTTGGCCTTTCATGCTACAGGGACCTGGAGGCAGAATGGCCAGTGAAAGAACGAGGTCTGCTCCAAGATTTGATGATGTTGACCTTCAGGCTTTAGTTGAGGGAGCAAGAGCTCATAAAGAGGTGCTCTTCCCTTCATCAGGGAGGAAGAAGCCTCCCCAGCAGACCAAGGCTGCGTGGCTGCAAATGGCAGAGGAGGTCAACTCCTTATCAGTTACCCACAGTGTGGTGTATGTAACCTGTTCCACCTTAAGAGAACTTAAGCCTGTTCCACCTTAAGAGATGTACTACTTTCTCTGGCTGCTGTATACGTAATACCGGTGGTGACCACCGGTATATAAGCACTGTGTAGTAATATTGTATTTAGTAGTAGTCCTGACCTCCAACCAGTAAAGACCTGTTGAACTTTAATCTTGTAGTCTGTGTTAGTAATTACAACTAGAACACACAGACTTAACAGTGGCGACGAGTCCAATTCTTACCCTGCGGCAGTTTATATCCACGGCGGCTTCGTCCACAGAACGGACGTCGAAGAGAGGCTTCCACCCTCATCACCCTGCTGGAAGATACGTCGCGCAGCAGACATCGAGAAACCAGAGTGCAGAAGACATCCTGAACTCGAAGCCTCCATCAGTGGCTGTCAGCTATCTTCTTTCTACCTCGGTGGTGGGTAAGCCGGGCAGCGACGCGACCAGAAAGTCGGCCGCGTTGGCTGTACAGACGGGGAGGGAAGACGGAGGAATAAGGGCGGTGAGATCGATCGCGACCGGAGATAAGGGCCGGGCCGCATTCGGGCCGAAAGGCGCAGCGCGGGGACATCGATCGCGGCTGGTGATAAGGGCCGGGCCGCATTCGGGCTAAAAAGGCGCAGCGTCTGGGGCAACTGAAGGCGCGAGAGCCGCGGTGAAGCGGAGACAGCGTCGGGGGACGGGTGAAGACCGCCAAGTGCGGGAAAACCGCCATTTTGTAGGCGGAGGACGAAGACAAGAGCGGGAAGCCGCCATCTTGGATAAAAATAAAAATAAATTAAATTGCAACGATGCCTAAACATGGGAACATTAATACCTTTGATAGCGACATCGAAGATTGGGCCATGTATGTAGAACGCATACAAAATTATTGTAAAGCAAATAAAATCCCAGATGAAGAGAAAGCACTAACATTATTAAACTTAATGGGTGCGAAGACATACGGGCAATTGAAACACCTTTTATCACCAGATGAACCGGCGGATAAGACGTTCGAGGAGATTGTTACTGTCCTGAAAAATCATCTAAACCCCACGCCGCTGATGCTAGCGGAACGATTTAAATTTTACAGCAGAAGGCAGCTGAAGGATGAAAGCAATGCTGAATATTTAATGGAATTGCGTAAGCTAGCAAAGTACTGTCAGTTTGGAACGAGACTGACAGAGGCGCTACGAGATAAATTTGTGTGTGGTTTATTAAAAGAAGATACACAAAAGCGACTGCTCGAGGAGAATGAGCTGACGCTTGAGAAAGCGGTCACTATGGCAGCAGCACACGAAGCCGCAGCGAGAGGCACGGCAGTAATGCAGCTACGGTCACCGGAACTCAGTACAAATAAATTGGGTTTGAGTACTGTAAAATGCTTTCGTTGTGGAAAGACAATGCACGATCAGAACCAGTGTTGGTTTAAAAACCAAGAATGCAGAACGTGTGGCAGGCTTGGCCACATAGCTAAAGTATGCCGGTCAGGAAAGAAGACCAGCAACAAAAAGTCACCGCAAGGAAAATACATAAAGGTACACAAGGTGACAAAGAACAGTTTGACCAAACAGAAGTCAGATTCAGACGCTAGCAGTAATGAACTGGGTAGCTTAAGAGTACACAACGTTGGTAAGGATGCAGATCTCCAGACAATTTGGGTCACCCTTCAGATAGCAGGAGTCCAAGTAAAGATGGAATTGGACACTGGATCGGCATTGACGGTCATGAATAAGAAAGATTACAAAAGGTTATTCCAACATATTCCCCTACGGGATACGGAGATTATATTGAAAACATACACGGGGCAAAGAGTGTACCCCATCGGAAAGATAGAGGTAAAAGCGGTCCACAAGGGCGAAGAAAGCCAAGTAATGGGCTTATATGTGCTACCTGAAGGAGGTCCACCACTACTGGGACGGGAGTGGATTAGGAAAATGAATATGGACTGGCACTCCTTGAAGGCACTAATGGTAGATTCCGGGGAAACAGATGTCAAACCTAAACGATTGTCCAAAATATTGGATGATGCTAAAGAGGTGTTCCAGCAGGGACTGGGAACACTGAGAGGAATTACGGCAAACATCAAGATTGATGAACATGCACAACCAAAATTTTTTAAAGCCAGACCGGTACCCTATGCAATACGACCTACTGTAGAAGCGGAACTGGAAGCGCTAGAACGTTCAGGTGTACTGTCTAAGGTAGATTGGAGTGAGTGGGCTACGCCCATTGTTCCCGTTATGAAACGTCCTTCGAGCAACAAGCCAGGAGAACCAGGGAAGGTTCGCATCTGTGGAGATTTCAAAATCACCGTTAATCCGGTGCTTCACACGGTGCAGTATCCGCTTCCGCGGATTGAGGATATTTTTGCTTCGTTGTCTGGCGGGAAACACTTCACCAAGATAGACCTGGCGCAGGCGTACTTGCAGATGGAGGTTGAAGAAGAGTCACGCCAATACCTCACGATCAACACGCATCGAGGTTTGTAGGCTGGTTTTTGGAGTGGCATCGGCTCCAGCAATTTGGCAGAGGGCCATGGAGCAGGTATTACAGGGAATTCCAGGCACACAATGTTACCTGGATGATATTCTGATTACAGGTGATGGTGATGAAGAACACCTCGCAAACTTGGAACTGGTGCTCAACAGACTGAAAGAGTATGGACTTAGAGTTAATCGGCAGAAATGTGAGTTCTTCCAGAAGCGGATCTCGTACTGTGGTCATGTCATTGACCGGGAGGGGCTTCATAAGTCTCCTGACAAGATAGAGGCAGTTGTAAAGGCTCCCGCTCCGGATAATGTCTCTCAGTTGAGGTCGTTTCTAGGATTGATTAACTATTACCATAAATTTCTACCAAATCTATCCACGGTACTGCACCCGCTAAACGCTCTTTTACAGAAGGGGGTACCATGGGAATGGAGCGAAAACTGTAAGAAGGCATTTCGCAAAAGCAAAGAATTGATCACCTCAGAGGAAGTGTTGGCTCACTTCAACCCGACACTGCCTATTCGGTTGGCTTGTGATGCTTCTCCATATGGTATTGGGGCAGTACTCTCACACAAGTTGCCAAATGGCACGGAAAGGCCAGTCGCGTTTGCATCCAGATCATTGACCTCCGCTGAGCGCAACTATGCGCAGATCGATAGGGAGGCTCTCAGCCTTGTATGGGGAGTGAAGAAGTTTAATCATTACCTGCAGGGCCAAAAATTCACACTTCTGACAGACCACCAGCCGTTGGTATCCATTTTTAACCCTAAGAAGGGTGTTTCAGTGATGACAGCACAGCGTCTCCAGAGATGGTCCCTTTTCCTAGGGGCACATCAATATCAAATAGAATTCAAAGGTACGAAGCAGCATGGTAATGCTGATGGGCTGTCGCGCCTGCCACTACCTGAAGAAGAGGAAACGACAAAAGTTGACCCTGTTGAGTTATTTCATTCGACCATCATCGAGTGTTTACCAGTCACCAATGCAAGTATTGAAAGAGAAACCAGGAACGACCCGACACTGTCCAGAGTCTACGAGGTGACAGTGAAAGGATGGCCAAAACGTGGTGATCCTCTGTTACCGGCATTCTCGGCAAGGCGAGACCAGCTGTCCGTCTGCCATGGTACTTTGATGTACGGGACAAGAGTGATTATTCCTCCCAAGTTAAGGGAAAGAGTTCTAAAAGAACTGCATGAAGGTCATCTGGGGGGAGTTAAGATGAAAAGTCTTGCTAGGGCTTATGTATGGTGGCCGGGTATTGACCAACAGATAGAGGAGTTGACGAAAAGCTGCGCTGGGTGCCAAAAAGTGCAAAATGCACCTCCAATCGCACCACTACACCCATGGGAATGGCCTTCAGCCCCATGGCAACGCGTACATATTGACTTTGCTGGTCCATTCATGGACTCCATGTTCCTAATTGCGGTGGACGCACATTCCAAATGGCCAGAAGTGATCAAGATGAATACCACTACTTCAGAAAAGACAATTGCGGTGTTAAGAACAATATTCGCAAGGAACGGATTGCCAGAACAGATCTGTTCGGACAACGGACCACAGTTCGTGTCGGAAGAATTCCAAAAATTCTTAAAGAAGAATGGGGTGAAACATTATACCTCTGCCCCATATCATCCGGCGACAAACGGGTTGGCCGAGAGATTTGTCCAAACATTCAAAAAGGCAATAAAGGCCATGAACGATGATCAGATTCCGCTACAGCACAAGGTGGACAATTTCCTAATGGCATATCGAAACGCCGCTCATGCAGTGACTAACCAAAGTCCTGCCATGATGTTTTATAACAGGAGGTTGCGGTCCAGGTTGGACTTGTTAAAACCAAATGTGCGGAGTGAAGTGGAAAACAAACAGTTCCGGCATATTAATAACAAGACCACTCGAAGTTTCGACGTAGGACAACCAGTGTTGGCAAGGGGCTATGGAAACGAAAAATGGCAGTCCAGAACAATTCGGGCCAGACAAGGACCTCTGATGTACACAGTAGATATTGGTAACAATGTGATAAGGCATCATGCGGATCAACTGGTAGAATCGAGAGCAAGGGTCGAACCCATGGTTGCGACAGAGACAACTGTGGAAGACGTTAATGAACCTGAAGCATCTACCTCGGCAGGGAATGTACCTGATGATGATGATAACACCCAATGCATGGGAGACCAACTAGAGGAGTCACCTCAGCAACAGGAATCAGAGACCACTGAAAGGCGTTATCCAAACCGAATCAGAAGGCCTCCTGAGAGACTGAACCTTTGAACTGTTTATACCTGAAGTTATATATGTTATTATGTTATGTTAAATGGGGATATGACTGTTAAGCTAAAAAGGGAGGATTGTGGTGTATGTAACCTGTTCCACCTTAAGAGAACTTAAGCCTGTTCCACCTTAAGAGATGTACTACTTTCTCTGGCTGCTGTATACGTAATACCGGTGGTGACCACCGGTATATAAGCACTGTGTTGTAATATTGTATTTAGTAGTAGTCCTGACCTCCAACCAGTAAAGACCTGTTGAACTTTAATCTTGTAGTCTGTGTTAGTAATTACAACTAGAACACACAGACTTAACACACAGAACGTGGATTCAGTGCAGGAAGAGATTTCATGACGTTCTGCGCACTGGAAAAGTGAGTATGAATTTCCCATCACCTGCAGTCTGATCCCCATTGCCTCTCCTCACCAGCACTCAGCTTTAGCAATCTCTTCCTCCACATCCCACTTGACACTGACATCCATGCACCATTACCCATTCCCTTTCTCTCTATGGTCACATTCACCTAACTATTCGACTATGTAGCCCTCACACTCCCTATCACAGTGATGCGATGAAACAACTGACAACACACAGGGAGGGCCCTTGGTCTTGCCACCTCACTCCATCTTTGTCTCCTTCTAAGTATCTATGCTATGGAATCTCTACACTCACTCCTTCATTCTCACTCAACCTCCACTTGTCTCCCTCATTGCAGGAAAAGAGAGCTCACAATAAGCGAGAAAGAGTGAGGACAGGAGGAGGGCCACCCTCAGTAGCCCACCTCACCCCCTGGGAGGAGGCGGTCCTGGAGATAGTAGGAGTGGAGGAAGATGCGCACGTTGGGGACGGACAGACGGGTGCATCACAGCAAGCTGGTGACAGAATAGTTTTCCATCACTCTCATTGACATTGCATGAGTCGCTGATAATGATTCTGAAGCTCTAACAGATGGAATTATGATCATCTGCAATATGCAATGTGCATGTAACTTTGGCATCACATCTCTGACTCTTTCCTTTACTCCCCCACAGGACCATCGCAAGCACCCGTCCCCACTAGCCAGGAGGAAGAACATGAGCCTCAAGACTCCTCAGAGGAATTTGCAACCTCTGAGGGCGCAGCGTCAGCAGAATTCAGCGCACCCAGCACCAGCACAGACACTCACACCTCGGTGGGACCTTCGGGACATAGAGTAGTGTTGTCACCTGGTGTATCGCAGCTCACAAGTGAGCATCAGCAGATTGTGGAGACAGAGATAGCAGTGGAGAGTCCTAGTCGGAGGACGCAGGACGCTACCAGCTCGGCTCAGCTGCATGTCGACCCTCTGCCTCTGGGTCCATCCATAAGATCAGCGGTGCTGGAACTCCAGGAACAGATGCAGGAGTCTCTGGCAGGTTTTGTCTCAAGGGTCGCTGTGAGTGTGGAGCGAATGGAGGAGTCCATTGCGAACATGAGCAGAGCCTTGTTCATTGGCGCATGAACGCATCACCATGGAAAGGATGGCAACTTCCATGGAGGTGATAAGTCGCCAGAGTGCAGAAAACATGGTGAGTGCTCAGAATAGAATGACATCTCTGGAGGAGCGATGGTCATCTATTGAACAGAGAAACCAGACCTTCATGGAAGTCCTTCTGAGTAGGACTGCCAGTGCAGAAACGGGTCCCACTGGCCCCCCTGATGTGCAGCAAGGTGCTCACAAGCCACTTGCAAGCACTGAGGGGGACCTGACCCATGAGAGGGAAGTTGGTGGCAGGCATCAAGGAAGTGTGGTCTCCTCTCCAAGCACTCACACTTCCATGCCACTACAGAGCCCTCGGTCAGAGCCCCACCAGAGTCCACACCCAACTGAGATCGGTGTCTTAATCCCTGCACAGCTGCAGGGGCAGCAGACTGTTGCCGAGCCCTCACAGGTTCGTAAACCCAGAGGACACCCGCCAAAGGTGTCGAGACAGGAGCAGCAGGAAAGTGAGCCAGGGGCCTCCACATCTGCTGAAGCCACAGGGGAAGCACGACGTAGGAGCACGCGTAAGAGAAAGATACTGCACAAATAGTCACAAGGGTACTCACTTGGGTGAAATTTGATGTTTTCTGTGAAAAAGCCATCAGATGAATAATGTAAATAAAATCTGATGGCTACTGCTGTAGTTGTGGCGTGTGTCATTTCGCGAATGGGACTTTCACATTGAGGGCTTAGGATTACTTGCAATTGTCAGTATGGTGGTCAAATTGCTAGGAATCCGCTGGTCCTTGGCCATTGTCGATGCTCAGGTAAGAAGCTGCAAGGCAAATGTGCTTGATTGGCTAGGCTAAGCAAATCTGGCCAAGATGCGTGTGTTCCTTGCATCCTGGGCAGCAATGCGGTCGCGCGCTGGCGCCTTTTGGCCTGAGCAGCTTCAGGTGGGTGAGCAGCAGCTTGGCGCTCCTGTTGTTGCTGCTGCTGTTGTTCCTGGTTCTGCTGGTGCTGCGGTTGGTCTTCGTCCTCATCTAATGTCCAGAAGGGAAGGAAATAAATGGTTCCCATGCTTCTGGTATATGCCTCAGTTGAGGAAGCGCTCAGTGAAGGTGGCGAGAGGGGTTTCCCAGGAGGTCACACTGGAGATGGGTGTCAGGCTCCAAACTTCCACAGCTGTGGTTATGCTTTCTAAAAGTTCCCCCAGACCTGAGACTACAAAGTCCTGCCACCTGCAAATGATGGCTGATCAAATCTCCTCTTTAATGGTTGACCTGCAGCTGATAGTCAGCAATCCAATTGTGCTCCCGCCAGGTTTCACCGTCGTGTTTCAGAACAGGCACGTTTCATGTGGGAAAAGGGTTAAAATCACAAAGGCCTTTCAAAATGGCATTATAGAGGCAATTTAGTGATTGTTAAGGGCCTTAATGGCCTATCCCGCCTCTTGGAGGCGGGACGGAGACGGGACCATTAGACACGAATTAATGAAAATTGTGTGGAGGCGGGATGGAGGCGGGGTTGGGCCCGCCCGCCAGTTTTTGCAATTTTAACCCCCCACACGCCTCCAATCCCGCCTCAACAGCCTAATGAAAATCGAGTCCTTGGTGTCTGTACAGCAGAGTGGAGAGCATAGTTTCTGAAAAACTTTCTTACCTGCAGGTCTTTTACAGACTGAGAAGGGTCTGTGATCTTTGGAGCCTTTTTACATCCTAAGCACTGAACAGTTCTTCTGAAGATTGAAGTGAAGTAATTGATTTGCCTGTAGAAATACCTTTATTCCCGTGTTGTGAAGATGTGGATGGCAAAGATATGGAGGAGGTAAGGATGGAGGCTAATAGAGTGAGGCATTCCAGTAGACATCTGCAGCAATCCATAGATAGCCACTCCACTAGAGTTTGCCGGCCTTGGAGGTCACATCTTGACATTTTACAGAGACACTGCTTTAGAACGCTGTGCTTCCTCCTGAGGCTATTGTGGTGTCAGCTGTGGCTCAGTGGGTAGCACTCTTGTCACTGAGTCAGAGGTTGTGGGTTCAAGTCCCACTCCAGCGATTTGGTCACAAACTCCTGGCTGACACTTCATATTTAGTGCAGCACTGAGGGAGTGTGGCACTGTCAGAGGTGCCGTCTTTTGGATGAGACACTGAACTGAGGCTTTGCCTGCCCTTTCAGGTGGACGTAAAAGACCCCATGGCACTAATTCAAAGAGCAGGGGAGTTCTTCCCGGTGTCCTGGATAATATATATCCCTCAACCAACACCACTAAAGCAGATTATCTCATTGCTGTTTGTGGGATCTTGCTGTGCACAAATTGGCTGCCGCATTTCCCTATATTACAACGGTGACCACACTTCAAAAGTACTTCATTGGCTGTGAAGCGCTTTGGGATATCCTGAGGTCGTGAAAGATGCTATATAAATGCAAGTTCTTTCTTTCTATCGGGAGTGATGGCAGATGCCAGCTGCAGATTTGCAGCCCAGATCGATAAGGAGCACAGTCTTGTCCGTGAGTGTTACCAAGTGGCTACATCGATGAATTTCTATGCCACCGTGTACTTCCAGACAACCTTGGGTAGTCTCAGTCAATCAACTCTGCACCACTACATTGTCACAGATGCTCTGTTCAGTCAGGCATCAGAATTTATCAATGGACTCTGCAAATCAAAGAGCAGTCAACCTTTATAGACCTGCAGGATTCCCCCAGATAGAGGGTGCCATTGGTTGCACTCATGTGGCATTATGAAAACCCCAAAAGTTTTCTCAACTATAAGGGATTCTATTCAATGAATGTGCAGCTTGTATCTAAGATGATAGGAAGCTGCTATGACCCATATATGCTTTGGCAAACAACCGCACCAGCATTGTTGAGTCAAAAGACTGTTATGGTCTGGTTGAATGGAGACCAGGGATACCCCTGCAGCTCTGCTGATGAAGCCACTAAAGCATCTAATCTTAGCAGGGCACATCAGGTATAATGAGGTCCTTGGAGCAACTCGAATTGTTATTGAACAGTCAATCGGAAAAATGAAGTCATGATTCATATGCCTTGACAGATCACGGCGAACTCTGCAATAAAGGCTGGCAAAAGATCTCAAGAATAACTGCAGCCTTGCGTGTGTTGTGCAACTATGTGATGTACAAAGGGTTAGCCCTTCCAGGTGTGAATGAGGAGGACATGAAGGCCTTTGTTGCAAAAGGGTTCGAGTACAGGTAGACTATCCTTTGTCCGAAAACCTCGGGACCAGCCGAGTTTCGGTTTTCGGAGAATTTCGGATTTCGGAAGGTGGGTCGGCGGGGGTCCGCGGGGGGGTCGGCGGGGGTCGGGGCCGGCGGGGGTCCGCGGGGGGGTCGGCGGTTCGCGGGGTCCGCGGGGGGGTCGGGGCCGGCGGGGTCTGCGGGGGGTCGGCGGGGGGGGGGTCCGCGGGGGGGTCGGCGGGGGTCGTGCGCACGACTTACGCTGACGCTCAGCGTAAGTCGGTCGGGGTCGGCGGGGGTCGGGGCCGGCGGGGGGGTCGGCGGGGGTCCGTGGGGGGTCCGCGGGGGGTCGTGCGCACGACATACCCTTTATCCGAACTTCCGAAACCGGAACCCTCTAAAAACCGAAGGTTTTTTCGTTCAGCGTAAGTCGTACGCACGACTTACGCTGAACGAAAAAACCTTCGGTTTTTAGAGGGTTTCGGTTTTCGGAACTCCGGATAAAGGGTAGTCTACCTGTATAAGAATAAGGAAGTCTTGCTACAATTGTACAGGGCCTTGGTAAGACCACAGCTGGAGTACTGTGCACAGTTTTGGTCTCCCTATCTAAGGAAGGATACACTTGCCTTGGAGGCGGTGCAACGAAGGTTCGCTAGATTGATTCCTGGGATGAGAGGGTTGTCCTATGATGAGAGATTGTGTAGAATGGGCCTATACACTCTGGAGTTTAGAAGAATGAGAGGTGATCTCATTGAAACATACACGATTCTGAAGGGGATTGACAGGATAGATGCTGAGAGGTTGTTTCCCCTGGCTGGAGTGTCTAGAATTAGGGGGCATAGTCTCAGGATAAGGGGTAGGCCATTTAAGAATGAGATGAGGGTGAATTTCTTCACTCAGAGAGTTGTGAATCTTTGGAATTCTCTGCCCCAGAGGGCTGTGAATGCTGAGTCTTTGAGTATATTCAAGGCTGAGATAGACAGATTTTTGGACTCTAGGAGAATCAAGGCATACGGAGATGGGGTGGCAAAGTGGAGCTGAGGTCAATGATCAGCCAGAATCTTATTGAATGGCGGAGCAGGCTCGGGGGGCTGTATTGACTACTCCTGCTCTTATTTCTTATGTTCTTATGTTCTTATTGAAGAAGGAACCAGATCATGACCAGATCCTGCAAAGGTTGCCCATGAGGGAAATGGGGTGGTTCAGCAGAAACTATTCCTCGCAGCTCAACAAAGTTATCAACAAATTATTAACAATTGTTTTCAATAAGTTTAACTCATTTTTATTTTATTTATTCATGGGATGTGGGTGTTGCTGGCAAGGCCAGCATTTATTGCCCATCCCTAATTGCCCTTGAGAAGGTGGTGGTGAGCCGCCTTCAACCACTGCAGTCTGTGTGGTGAAGGTACTCCCACAGTGCTGGTAGGGAGGGAGTTCCAAAATTTTAACCCAGCGAGGATGAAGGAATGGCGATATATTTCCAAGTCAGGATGGTGTGTGACATGACGGGAAACTTGGAGGTGTTCTCAGGTGCCTGCTGCCCTTGTCCCTCTAGGTGGTAGAGGTTGCGGGTTTGTCAGAATACATTTATGTCTGTTATCCTCTAGAGAAGCCTCTGCTATTGCCCAATAATGACCACTATTGCCCGAGGTTACATCTTCATCCCTTTACAGGGAGAAGTCTATCCCACACCATTCAACTAGCAGGACTGGAGAACCACATATTCCATCACTACCTTTAACAACCTGTACCTGCCAGATTGCCCCCTACTTCCCCTTTTCTCACTGCCTTTCCTGTGTGTCTCCCTAGTAACTAGAGAGCTTCCACCTCATGTGCACTCATTGGCACTTCCCTTACCTTGGACTATCTCGTGCAGTCATTAATCCTTTCCCTGCACTCTGTGGCAGTGGGTGGGGTGTTGACATTACCTACTTGTGCCAGCTCCCTATCTTTTTCTTTCTCTTGTTCTCTCTCTCTCCCTCTCAATCTCTGTCTTGCCCAATTTCAAATGATTCTGGCTCTTTAAGCAGCTGCAGCCTTTTAAACACTGCAACTGCACTGCATTTCCCAGCTGAGAGCGGGAACAGTAGTGAGGAACCACTGAGAACCCACTCTCTATACAGAGCAGGAACAGCACTGAGGAACCACTGAGAACCCACTCTCTATACGGAGCAGGAACAGTACTGAGAAATCACTGAGAACCCACTCTCTATACGGAGCGGGAACAGTACTGAGAAATCACTGAGAACCCACTCTCTATACAGAGCAGGAACAGCACTGAGGAGCCACTGAGAACCCACCCTCTATATGGAGCAGGAACAGTACTGAGAAACCACTGAGAACCCACTCTCTGTATGGAGCAGGAACAGTACTGAGGAACAACTGAGAACCCACTCTCTGTACAGAGCAGGAACAGCACTGAGGAACTACTGAGAACCCACTCTCTGTATGGAGCGGGAACAGTACTGAGAAACCACTGAGAACCCACTCTCTATACGGAGCAGGAACAGTACTGACAAATCACTGAGAACCCACTCTCTATACGGAGCGGGAACAGTACTGAGGAATCACTGTGAACCCACTCTCTATACGGAGCGGGAACAACACTGAGGAACCACTGAGAACCCACTCTCTATACGGAGCGGGAACAGTACTGAGGAATCACTGTGAACCCACTCTCTATACGGAGCAAGAACAACACTGAGGAACCACTGAGAACCTATTCTCTACACGGAGCGGGAATAATACTGAGAACCCACTCTCCATACGGAGCGAGAATAGCACTGAGAACCCACTCTCCATACAGAGCGGGAACAGCACTGAGAACCCACTCTCCATATGGAGCAGGCATAGCACTGAGAAACCATTCTCTATATGGAGAGGGAACAGTACTGAGAAATCACTGAGAACCCACTCTCCATACAGAGCGAGAATAGCACTGAGAACCCACTCTCCATACGGAGCGAGACTAGCACTGAGGAAACCACTCTGCATACGGAAAGCGAACAACACTACGAAACCACTCTCCTATTAAAATAAGGTCACCCACCCCAGGAAAAGGCAATGCGTTTCTAGTCGGAGGAGGAAAATTCAGCCCACACTCTTTGCTTCAGATGATCTGCTGCCTAACAATGTTTAAATATATTTATTATTTTATATTTACAATTCTAATGAGCTGTGGGGTAGAGAAATTGAAATGAACTCTCTGGCAAAGCATTAAAAATATAGGGGGGAAAGTTCAGTATCGCCCTGTTTGGGGCGCGATTATCGGCCGGGCGCAAAGTTTAGCACCTGGCGCTAATTATCTCCTCCGACGGCAAACTTGGCTTTTATCGCCCCTGGAGGTGATTGGAGCGCTAAATCAGGCACTTCACACCTGTCTTAAGGCACAAAGGCCGAGGAGCGAGGCGCTACCTCAGAGCGCTGGTGAAGCTCATGTGATGTCAGTCAGCAATGGAACACAGACACACTGGCGCCGGCCAGTTCTTAAAGTGGAGGGTCGATCTTGCTCTCCATCCACACCCTGCTCATTGCAGCCTTGAATCTCGGCCTGGAGAGACCTGCACATCAAATCTGCTGGAAAGAACAATGAGAGACCCAGGGAAAGAGCCCCCACAGTCTCTTCTAAATCGATACAAGGCAGGGCAAATCAAAATGAACCTGCAAAGTGCTGCTCAGTACCCAAAACTCCTTCACACAGCGTTGAATCTCTCCAGAAGTCTCTCTCTCTCTCTCAGAATGCTTGGTGCAAAAATGTCACCAACAAAAAAAGGCAGGAAGGGGTTGTATTGATTTCTTTGTGGGTTCAATGACGAGGCATTTATGAAAGAGAAGGGCCTAGAAATTCAGTTTGGGCCCGCCAGCTCGCTTGCGCCCAGAAGTTACCGCTGCGCGCGGAGCCACTTGCGGCCGCTGGAAATTCAGTTTCAGCGCCCCAAGTCGAAGCCGGCCGCTATTCAAGGGTGTGGCTGCCCCCGCTTGGGGCGCTGAAACTGAATTTCAGCGCGCTAGGTGCCGCAGCGCCACCCGCTGCGGAGCGGCAGGCTGCGGTACTGCAGGCCTTCCTCCCTCTCTTAAGGGGGAGGTGCCTGCAACAGCGAGATCGCCGCTCGCTAGTGCCGGCAAATGAGCCCGGCACCACGGAGAAGTGCCGGGCTCCCGGAAAACAGCTGGCAATGCCACGGGGGGGGGGTGGAGGAGGCCGGGGAAGGAGGTGCGGGCAGGCGGCCGCCGAAAAAGCGGCCGGCCGCACCTCCGCCTTAACTCGCCCCACTAAGGCTGCAGGACGGCCCCGTTTTCAGATCGCTGTTTGCGGCCGCTGCGGAAGAGGCGGCCGCAACTAAATATGGTGGTCAGGCCGGTAGCGGGGTGGTAGCGGGGCACTGCGCACACCGATGACGTCATCGGTGGCGGCGCAGCGCTACTGGCTAACGCCGCCATTACCGCAGCGCTGAATATCAGCGCAATCTCAGCAAGTGGCGCAAAAGCCCTCTTTGGGCGAAAACTGGGCGCAAAGCCTACTGAATTTCTAGCCCAATGTCTTTTAATCTAAAGTATGTTCAACTCTTTTTAACAGCATTTACAGGAGACACCATGCTAGTGATCCATCTAGAACGAAACTGAAACTAAACTCAACTACTTGTCTCTGTCACATGCCCTCTGCTGGTCAGGCATAAGTAATCAATACATGCAAACATGCTGGTAAGGCATCATAATCAAACAGGCAAATAACATCACTATTTGCTGATATCATTACATCTCCCTTTCTTAAAACAAAAGTATTTTACTTTTAACTAACAACATGTTTTCTTTGTATTACTCTGCATTTTAACTGTAACACTTAATGAACTTACATTATCATTATCATGATCAAGGTTTTTTAACCTTGCTTTGTGTGTTCACATGAAATATGTAAATACACTAGAACTTGAAGAACGAATAAGATAACATTACTTCCTTCTATAACAATAGTCCTTAAATTTGCTCAATGAGTCTCTCAGGAGGCTTCACGCGTCTTGAGGATTTTCTGATTGATTGTCCTTGAATCTGAGTTGTTGCCTCAGATGATGTGTTCTCAGCTGTGTGATCAGGTTGTTCAACAGTATCAGTTTCTTGACCTGCTGTGTGATCAGGTTGTTCAACAGTATCAGTCTTATGACTTGCTGTGGCTGGTCCCATGAGAAGATCTCGACGATTTCTTCTCAGAACAGCACCCTCATCTGTCTGAATGGTGTATGATCTTGGTTGAACTTCACTCAGGACATGTAAGAACAGTGACGATTTCTTTTTATTACTTTTCTCGTCAGCTCCAATTGCCGCTAAATACAATTCCACACGTTGTTTGAATCTCCTCCAATTTTCAGCCACATTACCTGTCAACTGAAGCTTCGCCGGTGGGTGTAATCCTTCCATTTTTTCACTTCGTTAGCTATTCTCCAATGGTAAGCAACGATGTTCTCTTTTGGCTTGCTAATATGTGGAGAGCTGATTTAACTTCAGATTTTTCCTCTTCATCTCTTTCAATTACTTCTGACACCATGTATTGATTTCTTTGTGGGTTCAATGACGAGACATTTATGAAAGAGAATGTCTTTTAATCTAAAGTATGTTCAACTCTTTTTAACAGCATTTACAGGAGACACCATGCTAGTGATCCATCTAGAACAAAACTGAAACTAAACTCAACTGCTTGTCTCTGTCACATGCCCTCTGCTGGTCAGGCATAAGTAATCAATACATGCAAACATGCTGGTAAGGCATCATAATCAAACAGGCAAATAACATCACTATTTGCTGATATCATTACAGGGGTCACCTTTTAATAGTGCTCCCCCAGTCCCTTCCTGACTGAAAAATGCTCCACTCTACCTGTCGTTGCTAGCAGCAGGCGGTAAGGCAGGGGGCGCCACTCAATATCCGGTCCGGGGCGCTACTGGGGCATTGCACACTCGACTGACGTCACGATCTGCCGGCGCAGGAGATCGTGGCGGTAGTGTTTAGCGCTGCCGCAAAACGTCTAGTTAATTTCACAAGCGACACAAACATCGCCGCACACAGGCACTAGTTGCTTTGCGCCCCATTAGCGCCCTCTTAAGGTGCTAACGGGAGATGCAAACCAACTGAATTTTTGCCCCATATTGTTTTAAGAAGTTTGAACTGTTGTAGCTTTGAAGACTGAGTCACAAGATTCCAAGTTGGATTCAGATGTGGAAGGACATTCAAACATTTCAGCTCATCCATCTAACAAAACCTTACAGTACCACTAATAACAACCTGCCTTTATTTAGCACCTTTAACATAGTAAAAATGTCCCCGGTGCTTCATATGAGTGGCATGCAAGTGTTTCTTAAAATGCTTCCAAAGTTTTTGCTTCTTACTGTCCTAACCAGAATGTATTCTATATGTCAATCACACTGCCACTCTTCGCACCAACTAACGATTTCATGCTGGAACTGGCCATCTGCATCAGTTCCTGCTATCATTCTTCCTCCTCCTCCTTCTTTACTTCCTGCTGTCATTTTCCTTCTCTTGCCTGCATCTTCAGTTCATGCTGCAAGGCTCCTTCTCGTTCCTTTATCTCCAGTTCATACTGGAACTCTCCTCTTTTCTACACATCCATTTCATATCTAGAGTTGGGTTTTGAGAAGGCTTTTAAAGGTGGGGAGGGTTCCAGAGAATAGGGCCAAAGCCACAGAAAGCTCTGCTACCAAATGTGGAGTGGAGGGAAGGGAGGATGCAGAAAAGACCAGAGTCAGGAAACCAGAATACATCAGAAGGGACAGAAAACTAGAGAAGATTGCAATGGTAGGGCAATGTGGGATTTGTCGATGAAAATGATCGAGCAACCAAGGCGGGGGATGAGGTCGATGACATGGTGCAGAGTTTTTGATGGGATCCGTAAACAACGGCTTTGGTTTTCCCAATATCCAAGTGGAGGAAATTCTGGCTCATCCGTGGTTCAGACAGGTCACCTGGTAGCACAGATGTGGCCGAGAGAAGTGGTGAAAAGGGGCCATCAACATACATTTGGTGTGTGACCCTTCATGTATATGCTGTTCACATGATATCATTGAGGAACAGCGTGGAGATGAGGAATAAGAGGGGGAACAAGGATGGATCCTTAGAGAACTCTGTAGGTGCCCATAAGGACACTGGCAAAGAAGCCATTTCAAGAAGGGTGCTGGCTATGTTGGGACAGGTAGGAGTGAAATCACACCAGGGCAGTCTCACAGAGGTGGATCACAGAGGAGAAATGGTGAAGGAGGATGACGTGATCTACCATTTTGTACACCGTATCGTGGCTGTAGTCACAGAGGATACCACTTTGAGCACCAGTTCTGTCATTAAACGGTGTTCAAAATCCAGTAGCTTTAAAACGATCACAGCAAGTTTTTGGGAAAAAAAATGCAAAGAATGGAGAACATCTTCAAATTATATTAACTTTTTCCAGTTTTGAAGAAGGGTGATCGACCTGAAACGTTAACTCTGTCCCACTCTCTACAGATGCTGCCTGACCTGCATTTTCTGTTTTTATTTCAAATTATATTTGTTGGTGTTCAAATAATTTCAGCTGTACATATTTGTTAACCTCACAATTACTCAATTGCACATCCCACCCACACAATTAGGTAACGCCATCATTATCAAATAAATGATTGTGTTTTTATTCTTTCTAGTCTTTCAAAGCATGACTAATTCTTACTTCCCGGGCAGCATTAAGCACAATTGTTAATTGTTGGATACTTCTATATATGGTAATAATGAACACAGCTTCAACACACTGCAAGCTGTTCCTGCTTGTAATTTTGTTGGAATAACTGTTTGAAAGCAGTATTTAAATATTTAGCGAATTGTGTGCATTAAGAATGATTAAAAAAGTGAGTTTGTCATATAATCATTGAATCATAGAATCTCACAGCACAGAAGGAGGCCATTCTGCCCATCGTGCCTGTGCCAGCTCTGTGAAAGAGCTATCCAATTAGCCCCACTCCCCCGCTCTTTCCCCATAGCCCTGCAATTTTGAAACAAATGCTGCTTGGGAATTACTGGGAGTATGCTTGTTAGCTACTGCAGAAACGTACTAAGCAAAGTACCAACATGTCACTCTATTTTTGCTTATGAAGTTAGTCTCCGCATAGGCGATTTCCCAAATTTTCAGTACATTAGACATTTGGAAAGTGTCTTATTCCTATTTTACATCGTACATCAACACATCTCTTCTGAATGCACTGGACCATCCTTTAGCATGCCTCAATGAGCACACATGTGTTGCCAGATATTTGCCACTTCCCACTGTAATTATCTACAGTTGTATGATTTGACAAACCTTGTCAGTATTGACACTACACACATTGACAATATTAAATGACCTGCCAATGCACATTTGATATGTGCAAAGCAGACATTAAATGCAAGCCCCAATTGCTCCATCTCACTTGGCAGCAAGATTACATTCTTAAAGGTTTGCACCATCAGTCTACATTGTCATCCAGTGCTGTTAGAAGCAGTTGGTTTTTTTCTGTCATCTATTACTGATAGTGTTGTCTGTCCTAGAGAGATGGATGGAGGAGTACAGTTGAGCGTAACAACTAAATTTTGATCCGTACTGATCCATTTCAGAGTCAAAATGTATAACCCATGGAGTCTGCATCAGCATCTCTGCAACAAAATGACAAAGTGCTTGTCACACCCAAGATTGTCAACCTCCCTCCCAATTACAAATGCTGTAAACCGCCATGGGCTCCCTGAATGCCACTTTTTCAGGCTGCAATCTGAAAGTGCTGAACCGGCCCAGTCCTACACTTAAGAACTGTTTCAAGATGACATTGAAGATGGCGTTAGTTGTGGCTCAGTGGTAGTACTCTCACCTTTGAGTCAGATAGATCGTGGGTTCAAATCCTACTCCAGAGACTTGAGGACATAATCTTGACCGATACTCCAGTGCAGCATTGAGGGAGTGCTGCACTGTCAGAGGTGCCATCTTTTGGATGAGATGTTAAACCGAGGCCCCGCCTGCTCTCTCAGTTGGATGTAAAAGATCCCATGTCACTATTTTGAAGAAGGGCAGGGGAGTTCTCCCCGTGACCTGGCCAATATTTATTCCTCAACCAACATCATTAATCAAGGCCAGTGTGTCTGTGAGACACTATCAAAAGACCGTGTCTGTGGTATGTCACCCTATAAAAGATCATGGGCCGGATATTCCGACCCCCACGGGTGTGTACGAGCTGTGTATGCACCCGTAGGGGCCTCGTAAGTGCCGTTTTCAGGCATGTGAAGCGCATGCGCTAAAACCCAGCATTTGCGATCTGTCAAGAATCCTTTTGACAGATCATCCGCCTGCCTGGGAAAAGGGCCTCCGCGGGCAGAGAGTTCCGCTTTCTGCACAACTTCCGCCCGCTGAAAACCTTTAAAAATCTTAAGCATGGTAAAAGCATAAGGCCTGCTTTTACCAGCATAAGAGTTTAAAAAAATTAAAAAATTAAAAAAATTTCACTTATTTTATAATTTAAAAATACTTTGGAAAAAGGTAAATTTATTTTTAGCCCCATAAAAAAGTTAATTATTTTTCAAAAAATTAAATTTTTGTTTAAAATATTTAATTTAATGTAATTTTAACAAAATTTAAATATGTGATGGTTTTTTAAAAATGTATTTAATGTTTAACTGTGTTTTTAAATGTGATCCCCATTCATACTTTTGACAGATCTGTGCGTACAGACCTGTCAAAAGTGTGAAGGGGGATTCCCTTCTTTGATTGGTTCCCTATGGCCCATATGATCCCAGGGGCGCTTGCGAACTGCATGTGCCCCTGGGATACCTGGGCCTCTGTGCATTTCGTAGAGCAGAGGCCCAGGATCGCATGTCTTGGGACCCACGGAACCAGCAGGTAAGTGCCTAGATTTTTTCCGATTGGAGGCATCCGCATGCAGGAAGCCTCCGATCGGAAAATCCGGCCCCATGTCTGTGGTATGGCACCCTATCAAAAGACCGTGTCAGTGGGATAACACCCTATCGAAAGACAGTGTCTTTGGGATGATACTCTATCAAAGACAGTGTCTGTGGAACCGAACCCTAGAAGCCCACTTTATCAAAAGTCAGTGCTTTCAAGAAGGAGAAAATCTGAAGGGGGAGGGGGAGGAAAACAATTTTCTGCTCAACCGTTCTGCTCAGCATATCCTTCAGCATCTTGGGAACTTAAATAGCATTGAGGCAATGCTCTTTAATTGATTAAAATTAAATAGCAGTGATTGACTGACCATAGCATCAGTCTGAGGTGGTTTCGCAGCATATGACCGCACAGTTCTAGAAGAATTTCAGGACATAAGAACAGTTACAAAAAACTATCTGGCACAGTTATCACAGTTCTCCCAGTAGATAAGCAATATCATTGAGCTCTTCCCAATTTATTTAATACCCTGAATGAGGTGAATACCATAACTGAAACATCCAGGGAAAAAAAGAGCTTTACAACTTAACCTTGAGCCCCGAAAGTCAATCGATTAACATCTAATAACACAAACCACGTTATTTCGCTCTAACTAGTTATGCATGATCAAGGCACATGGAACTAAAACAGCTGAGAGAGCCATCCCAGGCTGGCTGTGTAAACAACAACCATTTGAGCCATTGCAAGAGGACAGCTGAAATTTATAATGCAGTCTGAGTTTGGCTGAATGGAGCTCACCTTTATAAATTAAAGATTACCCCCAGTCTTCCATTGTATAAGCAGTATAACAACAACAACTTGCATTTATATAGTGCCTTTACTGTAGTAAAATATCCCAAGGCGCTTCACAGGACCGTTAGCAAACAAAATTTGAGACAGAGCCATACAAGGAGATATTAGGGCAGGTGATCAAAAGCTTGGTCAAAGAGATAGGTTTTAAGGAGTATCTTAAAGGAAAAGATAGAGGTAGCGAGGCAGAGAGGTTTAGGGAGGGAATTCCAGAGCTTAGGGCCTTGGCAGCTGAAGGCACGGCCGCCAATGGTGGCGTGAAGAAAATCGGGTTAGGGTTAGCGCAAGAGGCCAGAATTGGAGGAGTGCAGAAATAGGGAGGGGCGAGGCCATAGATGTATTTGAAAACAAGAATCAGAATTTTAAAATTGAGGCATTGCTGGACCGGGAGACAATGTAGGTCAGCGGGCACAGGGGTGATGGTTGAACAGGACTTGATGCGAGTTAGCATATGGGCAGTGGAGTTCAAGTTTCAAGCTCAAGTTTCAAGAGGGTGCAAGGTGGGGGAGGCCGGCTCGGAGAGCATTGGAATAGTCGAATCTCCATTTCTTAGTTTTTATCTCATTTTATTGTTGTCAGAGGAAATATAACTCCAAAGCTGTAAAGTCTGTGGGTATTATGGCGAATTAATACACAGACTACAAGAGTAACTTTAACAGGACTTTACTATTCGAAGGTCAGGGCGAATCTGCCCAATAAATCCTGACACAGCACTTATATACCGGTGTGGTCACCGTCGGTATTACAGTATACAGCAGCCAAGATAAAGTAGTGCCACACCTAAAATAGTTCTCTTAAAGGTGGACGGTTACATACAATAGTTCTCTTAAAGGTAGAACAGTTACATACACTACAATCCTCCCTTTTTAGCTTACAACATACTTGTTCCCCATTAAACATAACATCATCACATATCCAACTTATGTAAACACAGTTCACAGATGTAGTCTCTGCGGAAAACAGTTCACAGATTCAGTCTCTGCGGAAAACAGTTCACAGATTCAGTCTCTGCGGAAAACAGTTCACAGACTCAGTCTCGGTGGAGGCGCCTCCTGTGCTTCTTGACTCGGTCCGGACAACGCCTCGGTGTAGTCGGTTCACATTTCTGGAGTGACTCATCCAATAGTCCTTCACTGGACTTAACAGTTTGAACTTCCGTCACTTCTGAACCAGCATTGCTGACTTCTAAAAGCTTGAGTACGTTGGGAAGTTTTTCTACTTCCAAACTGATTTTGCTCCATTCGGAGGGACCACGTGCGTGATCTGGTATAGGTGATAATGGTTCAGATGGTCATCATCTTCTGCTTCGTCTTTTCCTTTTCTGCTTCTTGGAGACTCTCTGGGCTCCACTGTCAGCTGCCAGCTGCATGCACAGCTCCTCCTTCTCGTCCTCCTTTTTCCGTAGTAGCGCCACCATCTCCCGATGTTCCTTAGACCTTTTGTGATTCTTCATGGTTTCTTCACTTTGGGAGTTTTCATCACAAGCTGGGCAGAACAGGTCATCGTAATATTCGGTGTCGTCCAACAGGTCATGGTAATATTCGGTGTCGTCCTGAGCTAGGCCAGCGAGAGGGTCTTCTATTTCCTCCATACCCAGCTGGACATTAGCCAGCTTTTGTTCCAAATCCAGACATCTTTCCTGAAGAGAGTTCTTCAGGCGTTCAGCTTCATCCAGCTTTTTCTGGGCTTTCTGCAAGTCTTTTACTAATGACATCATTTGTGATTGCAATACTTCAACTTCATTCGGAGATTGATTGATTGTATTATTCAATCCCTCTACTGGAGTAGCTGTTTCAACATTCTGTTGTTCACATTGACGTGAGTCAGCGTACTTTTGGCATCCAAGTAAAATCTGTATTGCAACCTCAGCTATTTCCATAACTTTTGAGAGCTCCGAACCCCTTTCCTTTGAAGATTGAAGCTCGTGTTCAAATTGTTCCCATTGCAGAGTCTTGTCCCTCAGCATATGAAGGAGTTGGCTGACCGTTAACTCTTCTGACCTCAGACGTTTCCCAGTAGCTGCAGGGCTGTTTGTAACCTTGCCCTGGGGCTCCTTTGCTGCTTTTACTTCGCCATCATCCGCAGCCTACACCATTCGAATTTCCACAAATGAATCGTCCGGTGATGCTGCACCCAACTTCAGTAGGAGCTCGGAATTCATGGCGACCAAATCAGCCTTTTCTGCCTGCAACCTGCTAACAAGCGCCTTCAGTTGCTGAACATCTTGCTCCACCAGATTAGAGCATGCACCTTCAGAAACCGAATCAGCTTTGATTCGTTTGGCCTCCTTGCGCATACGGTTTGTGTGCTCCTGCTCCTTTTTCTCCATCAGCTGTTTCTGTTGTCTTTCCAGGTTCTCCCACTCTGTGTCACAGAACTTTTTCATTGCTTTCATCTCTTGCTCGAGACGGCAACTCAATTGTTCTAATTGCTGTTGTAATTTGAAATGGAGTTGAGTTCGAGCCCGGTGTTCCTCAGAATTGTGCATATCTGTAAACTGGACAGACTCAGAATTCTCTGTCAAACTATGTTGTTGTTGTTCAGTGGAGTTCTGTTCTGAAACTTTGTTCTCCTCTGAAGCATAAGCATTTATGCCCTCCTTCGTTTTTCCAACCTTAGTCAGCAAGTCCATTTTAGACTTGTCTTGCGCACCTGGGCTGGTCTTATCGTCATCCGTTTCAGAGTCTGAGCTGATTGTCTTCACCGAGTTCTCACTCATTATTGCTTTTAGGTAGTGCCATTCCATGTTTATTTCCCAGATCCACTCCCGTCCCAGAAGTGGTGGACCTCCCTCAGGTAGTACATATAAATACATTCCTCGGTGTTCTTTGCCCCTGTCTCTCACCTTGACTTTTATCTTTCCCATGGGGTATGCTTTCTGCCCCGTGTATGTCTGCAATACGATCTTGGTATCTCTCAAGGGTATGTGTGAGAACAGCCGGTTGTAATCCCTTCGATTTATGACTGATAGGGCTGATCCTGTGTCCAATTCCATGTTCACTTGGACTCCGGCTATTTTTAGCATGACCCAGATAGTTTGCAGGTCAGCTTCCTTACTCACATTGTGAATTCTCAGACTACCCAGTTCCTGACCGGTTGGGTCTGAATCCGAATTCTGTTCATCAGAACTCTTCTCAGCCACCTTGTGTACCTTGTTGTACTTTTCCTGCGGTGACTTTTTTTTGTTGTTGTTGGTCTTCTTTCCTGACCGGCATACCTTAGCTATGTGACCAAGCTTGCCACATTTTCTACATTCCTGGTTTTTAAACCAGCATTGGTTCTGGTCGTGTGTTGTCTTCCCACAACGATAACATTTTGATGTACCCGAAGTAATTTGATCCACACTGAGTACCGCTGCCTTCAGCTGCATTTCCGCTGTGCCTCTCGCTGCGGCTTCGTGCGATGCTGCAATAAGGACAGCCTTATCAAGTGTGAGATCGTTCTCTTCTAGCAGACGCTTTTGTTTTCCTTCCTTCGACAACCCGCACACGAACTTGTCTCTCAATGCCTCTGTCAGATTTTCCCCAAACTGGCAGTATTTCGCTAGTCTACGCAGTTCGACCAAGTATTCCGCGTTGCTTTCCTTTTTCCGTTGCGTTCTCGCATAGAATTTGAATCGTTCCGCCAACATCAGTGGTGTGGGGTTCAAATGATCCTTCAGGACAGCAACAATATTAGCGAAAGTCTGATCCGTTTGTTTAGCTGGTGATAGAAGATGCTTCAATAGCCCGTATGTCTTTGCCCCCATTGCGTTTAATAAGGTGAGAGCTTTATCATCATCTGCTATCTTATTGGCCTCACAATATATTTCGATACGTTCTACGTACGTGGCCCAATCTTCCACCTCGGAATCGAAGTTGTTGATGTTACCATGCTTAGGCATCTTCACTATCTCTCACTATCTTTCTGCGAAACAAACACGAAATTTTTCTTTAACTTTTTTTTTCAAAATGGCGGTTTCCCGCGCTTGTCTTCTTTCCCTGCCCACTTTCAAAATGGCGGTTTCCCGCTTCTGTCTTCTTCCCCGCCTACTGGCGGCTTCCCGCGTTTCTTCCCCTGGCAGGAGGGGTAAGCTTTTCCCTCGGGCGACGACCGCTGGCCTTCGGGGTTCGCAGCCTGCGCGTCGGCTTCAGTGCGTTCCTTGTTCCCTTTTCTCGGCAGGGCAACCGGCGCTGGGTACAACCCGTTGACGGCGAACAGTTTCAGCCGCTGGCTGGATCTCGCTCAGTCTCCCTCGCTCGGGCTCTGTCTCTCCCGCTCGCTCGGGCTCTGTCCCTCCCTCAGCGGCTTCCAATCGCGCCTCCCAGCCCTCTCGCAGTCCGGTCCTTTCCTCCTCGGCTGCGGCTGAGTTCTCCGCGGTTTATTTATTTTATATTTTCCCGCGCCTTATGATCCCGATCGCAGCGCTTCGTGGCCTCGGTCGCTGCCCGGCCTTTTTCACTCCAATCGCGCCTCCCAGCCCTCTCGCAGTCCGGTGCTTTCCTCCCCGGCTGCGGCTGAGTTCTCCGCGGTTTATTTATTTTTATATCTTCCCACGCCTTACGATCCCGGTCGCAGCGCCTCGTGGCCTCAGTAGCTGCCCGGCCTTTTTCGCCGGTCGCGGTCTAGCTGTCTCACGACGCCGTTGCGTCTCCCAGCCCGCTTGTACCGCAGCTTCTGTGCTCCACGCTGCCCCAGTCTCAGCGCCTCTGGGCCCGACTTCTGTCCGGCTCCTTTCCCCCGACCGTGGTCGAGTTCACCGCCCTTATTCTCCGTTTATTTGTTTTATTTTCCCTTTACTCACAGTCACCGTGGCCGACTTGCTTCTCGTGCTGATCGGCTCACTCACCACCGTGGCAGAAGGGACAATCAGCGCCTGTTGCTGATGGAAGGCTTCGTGTCTGAATTCTTCCTTCTTCCTTGCTCTGCAGACTCGAGTTTTCTCTCAGCAGAACGACGAGGGCAGGTGCCTCTTCTCGACGCTCGTTAACTGCTTCGGAAGTATTGTTGCCGCAGGGTAAGATCGAACTCGTCGCCACTGTAAAGTCTGTGGGTATTATGGCGAAGTAATACACAGACTACAAGAGTAACTTTAACAGGACTTTACTATTCGAAGGTCAGGGCGAATCTGCCCAATAAATCCTGACACAGCACTTATATACCGGTGTGGTCACCATCGGTATTACAGTATACAGCAGCCAAGATAAAGTAGTGCCACACCTAAAATAGTTCTCTTAAAGGTGGACGGTTACATACAATAGTTCTCTTAAAGGTAGAACAGTTACATACACTACAAAAGCCTGCTATGTTCTCCAAAGAGCTCAGCTGTAGAAGCTTTGTGAAGCTGAAAGGTCAGTCAATGAGTTAGTTCAACTGCCTCATTCTGACATGAATGGGGAGGCATCCAATGGAACAGAAAGGGAACTCAAAATATGTCAAGGTTACAATTTCTTAATTTATTAACTACGAATTTAGGAATGGTCTTTTGTTAATCGAATAAATCACGATAACATGCTGACTGGTATTTCTTCAAAGTGAAATGTAGAACACCATTCAACAAATCTGGAGTGCTCACTGGAGTATTTTTTTTAATTGCGAGACCTCGGTGAAATACCAAAGGCATGGTGGTGAAAAAAATCCCAAAGCAACTTTCATTTATATAGCAGCTTTCATGACCTCAGGACATCTCGGAGTGCTCCACAGCCAATGAATTACTTTTGAAGTGTAGTCACTGTTGTACTGCAGGGAAACACGGTAACCATTTTGCGCACAGCAAGGTCCCACAAACAGCAATGATACAAACGACCAGACAATCTGTTTAGGTTTAGGGATAGATTTTGGTCAGGACACTGGAAGAACTCACCTGCTCTTCTTCGACTAGTACCATGGGATCTTGTTTGTGCACCTGAGAGGGGAGATCAGGCCTTGTTTTAACATCTCATCCAAAGGACGACACCTCTGACAGTGCAGCACTCCCTCAGTACTGCGCTGAAGTGTCAGATAAGCACGAGATGACATAAGTCAAGTAATTGTTAGTCCGGCCTCTTGTGCATCCCACCTCACTTCACCTCACCATTGGCAGCCATGTCTTCAGCTTCCAGGCTCCGAACTTTGGAATCATCTCTCTACACCCCTCCACCTATCCATCTCCCTCTTCTCCTTTAGTACCATCCTTAAAACCCACATCTTTGTCCAAGCTTTTGATCACGTCTCCTACTATCGCCTTCTTTGTCATAGCATCCATTTTTTGATTATGTCTTAGTGAAGTACTTTGGGATGTCTTTCTACATTAACGGCACTATACAAATTCCAATTGTTATCTGAAGCTGATAGGGCTATTATTAACATATTACAGCATTGTTCCATTGACGCAGCAAGATGAAAGACCAAGGCCTATTATGC
Organism: Somniosus microcephalus; assembly: GCF_052327205.1. Taxonomy (NCBI): domain Eukaryota; kingdom Metazoa; phylum Chordata; class Chondrichthyes; order Squaliformes; family Somniosidae; genus Somniosus; species Somniosus microcephalus. The sequence goes on from NC_140995.1 coordinate 49,341,695, forward strand.
ATGACACCAACAACAACAACTTGAATAGTGCCTTTAACACAATAAAATGCCCCAAGGCACTTCACAAGAGTGCAATCAGACAAAAATTGACACCATATCAAAGAAGGAGATATTAGGACAGGTGTCTGTAAGCTTGCTCAGAAAGGTAAGTTTTGAGGAGTATCCTAAAGGATGAGAGAAACGTGGAGAGAAGGTAAAAAAGAGTAAAAATTGAAGACAAGGTGGTCTTGAGTGATTGAAAATTGCAGATGGAAGGAAAAGCTGCTTGAGCCTGTTCTGCTATTCAATTAGGTCATGGTTGATTTGTACCTCAACTATAAGTACCCGCCTTGTTTCCACATTCCTTGACACCCTTCCCTAATAAAAATCTATTTATCTCACTTTTGAAAATTTTAATTGACCCTCAGCATCCACAGCCTTTTGGGGGACAGAGTTCCAGATTTCCACCACCCTTTGTGTGAAGAAGTGCTTCTTGATTTTACTTCTAAATGGCCTGGCTCTAATTTTAAGGTTATGCCCCCTTGTTCTAGATCCCTCCACTGAAGGAAATAGTTTCTCTGTATCTAGCCTATTATATATCCCTTTATAGAATCATTGAATGATAGAATGATACAGCACAGAAGGAGGCCATTTGGCCCATCGTGCTTGTAGTAGAGCTATCCAACTCGTCCCACTCCCCTGCTCTTGCCCCATAGCCCTGCAAATTTTTTCCCTTCAAGTAGTTATCTAATTCCCTTTTGGAAGTCACTATTGAATCTGCTTCCACCACCCTTTCAGATAGTGCATTCCAGATCACAACAACTCGCTGTGTAAAAATTTGTTTGCTCATATTGCCTCTGGTTCTTTTGCCAAACGTCTTAAAACTGTGTCCTCTGATTATTGATCCTTCTGCCACTGGAAACAGTTTCTCCTTATTTACTCTATCAAAACCCTTCATGATTTTGAAAACCTTTAACAAATATCTTCTTAACCTTCTCTGCTCTGAGAAGAACAAACCCAGCTTCTTCAATCTCTCCACATTATCATTATCTTATCATTTTAAACACCTTAATTAGATCACCGCTCAATGTAAGCATTCTCTCCACAGAGTCTGAATCACAGCCAGGCAGTGGAAACAAAGGACTAGCTATGAATTCTCATTGTGGCTGCCAATCTGAGTATAACTGATCCCTTAGAGCAGGAGTCAGTGCTATGTGAGGCTTGATTTTAACACAGTAACAAGGCAGTGAAGGGGAGGAGTGCGTTGAATGGCAGGTTCGTAGCCTGGGATGAACAGGAGGAAGATCGAGAGGTGCAATTACCCCAGTAGTATCGATATAACAGAGAGAGACAAGAGAGATCAGAATGGAAGATTTACCTCTCAACTGTCGAATTTAAACAGCATTAAACAGTGCTGCTGAGAAAGACAACAGTGGTGTTCATGGTTCCTAAACTGAGGAAATTTGCCAGTTCATTTGATCAGGGCACTCCATGCCCTGTGCAATAACCCTTATTTCCCTCCTTTAGCATATTGCAGATTGATATGTAAGGTGGAGAGAGAGAGGTATTTCTTATTCATTCATGGGATGTGGGCGTCACTGGCAAGGCCCATCCATAATTGCCCTTGAGAAGGTGGTGGTGAGCTGCCTTCTTGAACCGCTGCAGTCTGTGTGGTGAAGGTACTCCCACAGTGCTGTTAGGAGGGAAATTCCAGGATTTTGACCCAACGACGATGAAGGAACGGCGATATATTTCCAAATCAGGATGGTGTGTGACTTGGAGGGGAACTTGGAGGTGATGATGTTCCCATGCACCTGCTGCCCTTGTTCTTCTAGGTGGTAGAGGTTGTGGGTTTGGGAGGTGCTGTCGAAGAAGCCTTGGCGAGTTGCTGCAGTGCATCATGTAGATGGTACACACTGCAGCTATGGTGCATGGGTGGTGGAGGGAGGGAATGTTTAAAGTGGATGAGGTGCCAATCAAGCAGACTGCTTTGTCCTGGATGGTATCGAGCTTTTTGTGTGCTATTGGAGCTGCACTCATCCAGGCAAGTGGAGAGTATTCCATCACACTCCTTACTTGTGCCTTGTTGATGGTGGAAAGGCTTTGGGGAGTCAGGAAGTGAGACACACTTGCCGCAGAATACCCAGCTCTTGTAGCCGCAGTATTTATGTGGCTGGCCCAGTTAAATTTCTGATCAATGCTGACCCCCAGGATATTGATGGTGGGGGATTCGGCAATGGTAAAGCCGTTAAATGTCAAGGGGAGGTGAATAGACTCTCTCTTGTTGGAGATAGTCGTTGCCTGGCATTTGTGTGGTGCGAATGTTACTTGCCACTTACCAGCCCAAATCTGAATGTCTGAGTTTCGAGGCTGGAGGTCTTCTCTCAGATGACCAGATTTATCTTGTATTCTGTGATGATGCATGAGAGAGGTGTTAGGAGAGTCTCACTAGCTATGGGAATGGCATTTTCCTTACACAGAATGTACGGCACAGAAATAAGCCTTTCGGCCCAACTGGTCCATGCTGGTGGTTATGCTCCACGAGCTTCCTCCCACCACTTTTCATTTAACCCTATCAGCATAGCCTTCTATTCCTTTCTCCCTCATGTACTTATCTAGCTTCCTCTTAACTGCACCTATGCTATTCGCCTCAACTACTTCTTGTGGTAGCGAGTTCCACATTCTAACCACTTTCTGAGTAAGGAGTTTTCTCCTGAATTCCCTATTGGATTTATTAGTGACTATCTTATATTTATGGCTCCTAGTTCTTGTCTCCCCCACAAGTGGAAACATCTTCTCTATGTCTACTCTATCAAACTGCTTCATTAATCTTAAACACCTCTATCAGGTCATCCCTCAGCCTTCTGTCTCCTAGAGAAAAAAGCCCCAGTCTATTCAGTCTTTCCTGATAATTATGATCGCTCAGTTCTGGTATCATCCTTGTGAATCTTTTTTGCACCTTCTCTTGTGCCTTTATATCCTTTTTATAATATGGAGACCAGAACTGTGCACAGTACTCCAAGTGTGGTTTAACCAAGGTTCCATATAAAAGTTTAACACAACTTCTCTGCTTTTCAATTCAACCTCCTAGAAATGAACTCCAGTACTCTGTTTGCACTACGGTTTGGTTTACACTACCTTTAATCATTGAGTGTGGATGTCATTGTACATCAAAGCTGTGGGACTTACTACCACTTAGTGTCTGCTCTTACACTCACTGGTCCCAATAAAATATCCAGTCACGATCATCACAGAATATATTGTAAAATATGAAGCGATTATTAGGAGCGATTTGAAAACTGTTTTCTCATCTCAGTAGTTCAGATGTTGGTTATATAAACCATTGGTGCTTTGCACTTGTGGATAATGACACCATCTAAATCCATCAGTGAAATTACTGCCTTGCAATCATACCCAACTATCCATTATTCTTAGTCAGATTCCACTTTGTAGCACTAATTAATTAATGCCAGATCAAATAAATGAATTGAGGGCCATAAAGATGTTTGTTTGCAATATTTCCAAATAACACTTGGTGAAATCACATGAGCGCACTTCATTAAATATTACACTGCAGTTTATGTTGATGTTGTTTCATTTCCTTGCTAACTTCAGCAGCAACCACGTGATCTTACTCCCCAACCCAGGGTGGCAGCCAGCTGCCAGTTTTAGTCAGTATTCCACACACAGTGTGACCTCACTGATCAGCTTGACCTCGGTGAAATGACTGCCTTACACACATGCAGTAATGTCCATGGTATTAAGTGGAGTCTGACAGCCATCTATGCACTGTCACATCACCACCAGAGACAGGTATATGAAGACTGAACTATTATGAGGGGTTTTGATAGAGTAGGTAGGGAGAAACTGTTTCCACTGACAGGAGGGTTGGTAACCAGAGGGCACAGGTTTAAAATTAATGAAAAATTCGCCGGAGGGGAGATGAGGAGAATTTTTTATGCAGCGAGTTGTTGTGATCTGGAATGCACTGCCTGAAAGGGTGGTGGAAGCAGATTCAATAGTAACTTTCAAAAAGGAATTAGGTCTCTACTTAAAAAGGAAAAATTTGCAGGGCTATGGGAAAAGAGCAGGGGAGTGGGACTAATTGGATAGCTCTTTCAAAGAGCTAGCACAGGCATGATGGGCTGAATGGCCTCTGTTTGTGCTGTATGACTCTATGATTCTATTCAGACCTCTGCTAATATTAGTGATTCTGAAATGGATACAAATTCATTTCTGCGGACGTTTATCTTGTGTGTGTTTTCACTGCACCTTATTATGTTGTCAAAATATCACAGCAAATTACTCTGACTGTTAGCGGCACCATCCCACAAACAGCAATGAGATGACTAATCAGCTAATCTGTGTTGGTTAACGGAAGAAACATTGATTTGGAAGCGCTGACAGCCCTCTGCTACTCTTTAAATTGCACCATGGAATCTACTTTCCAACAGAACATTTTAACGCCTCATCTCAAGGACTGGACTCGCTCCCCCAACAATGTTGCACTCCTTTATACTGCCCTGCCATGTCAGCTCACGTGTCTGTCTTAGAATCATACAGCACAGAAGGAGGCCATTCAGGTCATCGTGCCTGCGCCGGCTCTCTGTAAGAGTTATCCAATTAGTCTCACTCCCCCGCTCTCTCCCCATAGCCCTGCAATGTTTTCTTTTTCAAGTATTTATCCAATTCCCTTTTAAAAGTGACTATTGAATCTGCTTCCAGCACCCTTTCAGACAGTACATTCCAGATCACAACAACTCGCTGTGTAAAAACAAATCTCCTCATCTCCCTTCTGGTTCTTTTGCCAATTGCCTTAAATCTGTGTCCTCTGGTTCCATCCACCGGTGGATGGACTGGAAATAAGTTTCTCTTTTTTTGCACTATCAAAACTTCTCATAGTTTTGAGTTGAACATAATTTGAAGTCTGTGGTGAAATAAGTCATAAGTATATACCTTATTCTACCTGTGTATAGTTTCCTATTGTAATCTATTGTAACCCTGCGGCTTTCTTGGTTGGCCAGGAATGCTGATGTACTGTATACCACTCTGCTGTGCCATTGATTGTCCTGATACTGTTACTTCGCCCCTGGCTCCGCCTCCTGGCAGTTCTGAGAAGCTGGTCAGTAAGCTAACATGTGTGTTCTGTTCTGTCCAGTTCTAAGCTAATAAAAGCCAACTGTTTGAGTTATAACTACCAGTCTTTGTAATTATTTAAGGTATATCAATTTTATTAGCTTATTACTTCCAGGGATGGACAGATTCCTGAAGCCGGAGCGTCTGGACAGTGATCCACATTCGGCGGACGCATCGAAGAAATTCGCACATTGGCTCCGGTGTTTCAAACATTTCATTGCATCGCTCGATGATGAGGCCAACAAACTGGGCCTACTGACTAACCTAGTAAGTCATCGGACCTACTCGCTAATCGAGGACGCTCCTACATACGAGGATACACTCGCGACTCTCAAGGCCCAATACCTGAAGCCTGTTAACGAGGTGTATGCCAGGCATCTCTTGGCTACCCGCAGGCAACTACCGGAGGAATCGCTGGATGATTTTCTACAGAATCTAAAGGCCCTGGCGAAGGACTGCAACTACAAGGCTGTGACGGCCATTTTGTACCAGGAAGAAGCGGTTCGCGATTCATTTATATCGGGCCTTCGATCGAATTACATTAGGCAGAGGTTGCTTGAAAGGGACACTCTGGATCTAAAGACGGCCGTGGCTACAGCTCGATCGCTGGATGTGGTGCAGAAGAACTCCGAGACCTATGCGTCAGGCCATGCGGCCCTCTCAGCCTCGTGCACGCCGAGCGAGGAGGCGCCATCCTCTCCGCCTGGGCCTCGGACCAGCCCTACACCACGGGAGTCTCCACCCAGCCCCACCACTGCAGCGATGTCCCGCGGACCAAGATGCTACTTCTGCGGCCAGCTCAAGCACCCCAGACACCGATGTCCTGCGAAAGACGCCACATGTTTCAAGTGCAAGAAACGGGGACATTTCAGCAAGGTATGTAAGGGGAATCCCATACCTGATACAGTCTCCGCGGCCCTACACGTGGTCCCAGAATCTGATACCGTCTCAGCGGCCGCCTACGGATCTACGATAGCCTCAGTCACGGTTGACCAATCCAGACCGCATCCACTATCAAAGTCTATGATGGACGTTAAGGTAAACGGACACCCGACGAAGTGTTTAATCGATTGCGGGAGTACTGAGAGTTTTATTCACCCTAGCCTCATCAAACCGTACTCACTAAAGGTGTACCCTACCCGGAGCAAAGTCGCAATGGCATCTAAGTCCCTCACTTCGGAGGTAAGCGGTTTCTGTAAAGTAACACTGACTGTTAAGGGCACAGAGTATAAAGATTTTAAACTCCTTGTGTTGCCACAGCTCTGCGTGAAACTAATTCTAGGCCTAGATTTCCAGTGCCACCACGAGAGCGTCACACTTGCATATGGCAGATCCCAGCCCCCGCTCACAGTTTGCGGCCTCTCCACTTTAAAGATAAGCCCGCCATCTCTGTTTGCGAACCTCGCCCCAAACTGTAGACCTATCGCGACCAAAAGTCGACGGTACAGTTCGGATGATAAAAAAATTTATAAAAGGAGAAGTAGGAAGGCTACAGCGGGAGGGTATCATCGAAAATAGTAATAGCCCGTGGCGTGCTCAGGTAGTGGTGGTTAAAACTAACGAAAAGAAACGGCTCGTGGTCGACTACAGCCAGACCATCAACATATATACGCAACTAGACGCTTATCCCTTGCCTCGCATCTCCGAGATGGTGAACCAGATTGCCCAGTATCGTGTGTTTTCCACTATTGACTTAAAGTCTGCCTATCACCAGCTCCCCATAAAAGTAGATGACCGTCCTTATACGGCTTTTGAAGCAAATGGGCGCCTGTACCAATTCCTTAGGGTACCCTTCGGGGTCACGAATGGAGTTTCCGTTTTCCAGCGGGAAATGGACCATATGGTAGCTGAGAATGCGTTGGAGGATACATTTCCGTACCTGGACAATGTTACTATCTGTGGACACGACCAACAGGAGCATGACCGGAATCTCGCTAAATTTCTAGAGACTGCCCAAAAGCTAAACCTGACCTATAACGAGCACAAATGTGCTTTCAACACTACTCGTCTGTGTATTCTCGGCTGTGTGGTAGAGAATGGGGTAATCGGGCCAGACCCTGAACGATTACGCCCACTTAAAGAGCTACCACTGCCACATAACCCTAAGGCCTTAAGAAGGTGTCTGGGATTCTTCTCTTATTATGCTCAGTGGGTGGCCAACTACTCGGACAAAGCCCGAGCCCTTATCAAGTCGACGTCTTTCCCTCTATCAGTAGAAGCGCAGGAGGCATTCACCAACATCAAACGGGACATTGAAAAGGCCGTGGTATGTGCTGTAGATGAGAGGATACCCTTCCAGGTAGAGAGCGATGCTTCTGATTTCGCGTTGGCTGCAACCCTCAACCAGGCTGGGAGACCGGTAGCCTTCTTTTCCCGTACACTACAGGGTCCTGAAGTCAGGCATTCTTCCGTTGAGAAGGAAGCACAAGCAATTATCGAGGCGGTCAGACATTGGAGACATTATCTCGCCGGCAAACGTTTCACACCCCTCACTGACCAGCGGTCTGTGGCCTTCATGTTTAACACGAAGCAGAGAGGCAAGATAAAAAATGACAAGATCCTAAGATGGCGGCTAGAACTGTCCACTTACAACTACGATATTATGTACAGGCCAGGAGCACTCAACGAGCCACCCGATGCCCTATCTCGAGGGGTATGTGCCAGCCTTAGTACTGACAAGCTCCAAAGCCTCCACGGCGCACTCTGCCACCCAGGAACCACCCGATTGAATCACTTCATCAAGCCTCGCAACTTACCCTACTCCATTGAGGAGGTCCGAACGATGACCAGAGCCTGCCGTGTTTGTGCGGAATGCAAACCCCGCTTCTACAGGCCCGAGCAAGCTCACCTCATCAAGGCAACTCGGCCATTCGAGCGCCTAAGCCTTGATTTCAAAGGTCCTCTCCCATCGGCTGATCGTAATGTCTACTTCCTCAACGTTATAGACGAATACTCTCGTTTCCTCTTTGCCATTCCCTGCCCGGACATGACCAGTGCTACGGTAATCAAAAGCCTCTGCAACTTATTCTGTCTGTTCGGTTGCCCAACTATATCCACAGCGACAGAGGAACGTCGTTTATGAGTGATAAGTTACGCCGGTTCTTACTATCAAAAGGGATTGCTACTAGTAGAACCACTAGCTACAACCCCCGGGGGAATGGGCAGGTTGAGAGGGAGAATGCGACAGTGTGGAAGGCAGTCGTCCTGTCTTTAAAATGGAAAGGCCTACCGACCTCTCACTGGCAGGAAGTTCTCCCCGATGTACTGCGTTCCATAAGGTCTCTGCTGTGCACCGCAACAAACGCTACTCCTCATGAGAGGATGTTCGGTTTCCCCAGGAAATCTTCCTCAGGTATTTCACTACCCGGGTGGTTGATGTCCCCGGGCACTGTACTGTTACGAAAACATGTGAGAGGTCATAAGACTGATCCCCTAGTGGAGGAAGTGCAGCTCCTCCACGCCAATCCTCAGTACGCATATATTCAATACCCTGATGGACGTGAGGATACTGTTTCAATAAAGGACCTGGCTCCGGCAGGAGAAGAGAGAGAGAGCGATGCTGCTAGCGAAGATGCGGGTGTGGAGCACCGTGATACGCCGCCTGTGGGGGTGGGATGCCCGGAGGTACAAGACATACAAAACGTCGTTTTGGAAAAGCCAGCAGACGCCAGGACGGCGGAGGAACCTGAGCAAGTTCCCCAGGAGGTTCCTTGGCCGACGCTACGTCGCTCACTACGAACTGTAAAACCCCCGGTCAGACTTAACTTATAGGAGGGGTGAATGTGGTGAAATAAGTCATAAGTATATACCTTATTCTACCTGTGTATAGTTTCCTATTGTAATCTATTGTAACCCTGCGGCTTTCTTGGTTGGCCAGGAATGCTGATGTACTGTATACCACTCTGCTGTGCCATTGATTGTCCTGATACTGTTACTTCGCCCCTGGCTCCGCCTCCTGGCAGTTCTGAGAAGCTGGTCAGTAAGCTAACATGTGTGTTCTGTTCTGTCCAGTTCTAAGCTAATAAAAGCCAACTGTTTGAGTTATAACTACCAGTCTTTGTAGTTATTTAAGGTATATCAAAGTCTGATTGTGTGGGACTCGAACTCACAACCCCATGAAGTAGAAGCAAAAGTACTTCCAACAGAGGTAAACCGGCACCTGCCAGATTTATTGTTTGAAAAAAATGTCCGTATTTCAACAGGTCTAAAGAATATCAGCCCCTTTTTCATAGAAACATTAGCAACAGGAATTGGCCATTCAGCCCCTCGAGTCTGTTCTGCCATTCAATTAGATCACTGCTGAAATGTATCTTAACTCCATCTACCCACCCTGGTTCCATAACCCAGACAGCTGTTTGAACATGGTGGGGGGAACGCATCACAGGCAGCCCTCTTCCTGTTTTCACCAAATGTCCCACATTCACATTTACCCCCCAGGCGAATGCGATTAGCAGCAGGAGAAGAGACCCTGTTTGTTTTTTCCCCTCCTAAGACTATGACACCAAGGCCAATTGCAGTAGTCATCCGACTGCCCCAGCTGATACCAGCTACTACAGCACAGACCAGGGAGCAAACTGTTCATTTCCCTGATCTCTAAGGCTCAATTGCACACTGGACAAAACACCTCTGGAGGGAGTCCAGCTGTCGTCAGGGTTCATTTTGATCTCATCATTGTATTATGTACTTTCACAGTACAATATCCTGAGCCGGCACTGTATGTATTCTTATTAACCAGCATTTACCTGGCTGAATGCTACAAGCTGAAATACAATCTCCATATTCAAATTGTTTTATAAAACACTCAAGCTCCACGTATCTTTTTGATATCCATTTCCACAGCCCACATCTCTACTTGAATCAAATGTCCAAAACCAGCACTGAGCTTGCTACCACTAAAGATAACACAAAATAGGACCTTACATCTTCCATAACTTCAGGATGTCCTAAAGGGCTTCACAGCCAATAAATTGCTTTTGAAGTGCAGTTACTGTTGTTTTTATAGATAAACACAGCAGTTAATTTATACACAACAGGGTTGCACAAACAGCACTTGGATAGATGACCAACTCATCTGTTTGAAGAGGTACCAATTGAGGGATAAATGCTGATCAGGTCACACGAAAACTTCCCAGCTCTTCTTCAAATAGTGCCTATGGGACCTTACATTCATCTGAACAGGCAGACAAGGAATATTTTGTAAAGCAAATTTTTTTTTAACTTAGACTTTAAAATGCTGCCCGATTGTGCTGGTTCATGGCAGATTTTGCGTTCGGCTATATGTAAATGAATTTGAGCAGAAACTTGGGGGAAAAACACTTTTCACAACGGGTGCAATTTGCGCCAGAATCGCCAATAGTGGAAATTCTAACCCCTCATCTGAAAGAAGTCACCTCAAACAATGCAGCACTCCCTCAATATTGCACTGATGCGCAAACCTAGATTTTCTAGAGTGGGGCTTGAACCCACAACTTTCTGACTTAGAGGCACGACTACTACCTTTGGACCATGCTATTACTGAAGTCTAGATCTGCCACATCTTCATGTGCGGCAAGGTAGCTCATACACGCCAGGTGCATGTTGGAAAATGATTCCAATGGACGGAAAGTTGCAGGCAGTGGTGATTTTCCAATAGACGCTCGTGCCTTGTGAGGTACCTCACTACAGGTGAGGACCCAAGAGATCTCCCCTGAAATGTTGAAACTCTGAGCCCTGTGTAATAGACCATAATAATCTTCCAAACATTAATAGTGCACCTCTCCTCTCCATGAGGGAAACTTAAAGCAAATGTTCTCTGCTTATAGTTAAGAAAGAAAGACTTGCATTTATATTGCACTTTTCATGACCTATGGACATCCCAAAGCACTTTATAGCCAATGAAGTACTGTTAAAGTGTAGTCACTGTTGTAATAGACGTGGCAGCCAATTTGCGCACAGCAAGATCCCACAAACAGCAATTAGATAATGACCAGATAATCTGTTTTTTAGTGATGTTGGTTGAGGGATAAATATTCCCCTTTTATCACAAATAATACTACAGGGTAAAGATCTAGGGGGGAAAAATTCAGTTGGTCGCGCCACCCATTAGCGCCTTAAGAGGGCGCTAAGTGGGGCGCAAACCAACTAACGTCCGGGCGCAGCGATATCTGTGCCTCTCGCGAAATTGACCGGACATTTTGCGGCGGCGCTAAACAATACCGCCCGATCTCCTGCGCACGCAGATCTTGACATCATTCGAGAGTGCAACGCCCTTGGGGCGCCCAGACCAGAAATTCAGTGGCGCCCCCCTCCTTTCCCCCTGGCGCTACCAACGACAGGTTGACTGGAACGCTTCCCAGTCGCTGTGGGGCTGGGGGGGCGCTATTTAAAGGGGGCCTCTTCCTGGCTTTTGTGTGGTAGCCATTTTTGCACCACTCGTTCTGAGAGAGAGAGAGAGATTTGCAGAGAGACAAAAGAGAGAAAGAGAGACTTCTGCATTGAGTCAACGCTGTCTGAAGTAGTTTTGGTTTCTGACCATAACTTTGCAGGTGCTTTGCTTTTTGACCTCCATAACTTTGATTGGCCAGATACTATGGGGGCTGCAATGAATGGGAACGTCGTCCTTCTCCATCACATTTGGAGGGCACAGAGATGCAGAGAGAGAGTGGCAATCATGGTCAGGCGGAGGAGGGTTAACAGGCCTCGGTACAGGAGACCTTACCCTCCCAGGGTTTTTTGCCAACAGTTCTCCTACATTAATATGTCTGAGGAGCAGTGTTTGCAAAGGCTGCGATTCAGCAAGGAGGTGGTCAATGAGCTGTGCCACCTGCTTCAGCCAGATCTGCAGCCTCAACTGAGGAACAGGACGTCTCTGTCGGTGGCAGTGAAGATAACAGTGGCTCTCAACTTTTATGCCACCGGCTCATTTCAATCAGCTACTGGGGACATCGCCAATACCTCCCAGTTCGCGGTGCGTTGCTGTATCCGTCAGGTAATAAATGCCCTCTTTAAAAGGAGGCGAGAGTACATCTCTTTCCCCATGACCCCAGACAAGCAGCAAGAACACGCAACGGGCTTTGCTAGGATAGCGGGCTTCCCCATGGTGCAGGGCGCCATTGACTGCACGCATGTGGCTTTGCGGGCACTGCAAGAGAATGCCAAGGAGTTCCGCAACCGGAAGGGCTTCCATTCCTTAAACGTCCAGTTGGTCTGTGACCACAGACAGCTGATACTCGCTGTCAATGCCCACTTTCCAGGCAGCAGCCACGATGCATTCATCTTGTGCCAGACTTCTGTGGCAGACCTTTTCCAGGCACCGCATCACCCAGGAGATTGGCTTCTCGTGGACAAGGGATATCCTCTGTGCACCTGGCTGATGACACCGCTCCGTTCGCCCAGCACCCCTGCTGAGCTACGATACAATGAGAGCCATCAAGCTACCAGGAACATCGTTGAGCACACAATCGGCATGCTCAAGCAATGGTTCCACTGTTTGGACCATTCTGGAGGAGCCCTGCAGTACTCGCCTGAGCGAGTCTCCCACTTCGTTGTTGTGTGCTGCATGCTGCATAACCTGGCAATCCTCAGGACCCAGCCAATGCCAGCAGACATTGGAGCACCAGCGGAGGAGGAGGAGGAGGAGAAGGAGGAAGATGAGGAGGATGATCATCAGCAGCACCAAGGCGGGAGGTAGGCACAAAGTGGAAGGGCCGTCCATCAAAGGCTCATAGCAAGTCGCTTCTAGGCCCCCTCTGAGGGAATGGCTTCTACCATTCAAACAACCTGAATGAAACCATCCCGCAACCCCTAAGCCGGTCAAGGCAACAATGAGTGCAAAGACCAAACATGCACATTTTGAATACAGACACTTCTTTATTTCACAAACTGTGTCTCATTTCCGCATGACAAAGTAATAGAATGAAACACAAAAAAAAAGTCATTCACATAACTGGCTCTCACAACCTGGAGACAATGTCCAAAACAGTAGCAAAAATTTGACCACGAACCTCGGCCTTCAATAAAACAATGAAAGATATTTTGCCACACCTCCTACTTTTTGCCCTTCGAGGGTGATCTGCTTCCCTTGCAAAATTGCCCCTTCCCACCCTGCAGCTCCTCCGTAATGGGACCCCAGTGGCTGGAGCAAGGCTGGGGGAAGGCTGCTGAGTGTCAGAAACTGAGGCTGCAGATGCCTTTGAGGGACGGCCTGGACCAGCTTTGGGCCTGGAGGGCCCGGCTGCTAACTGCTCCAACTCTGCAGTCTGTCCTACAGGTGGTGGCAACTGCAGTGGAGAAGTGCCAGTGGTGGCAGCAGGAATGCTGTAATCTTGAGAGAGGACAGCAACTCCCTGCTCGACCGACACACTGGCACTCCCACGGGGCAGCACTTCAGCATCCGGAGCAATCTGATGGAGCACAGATTGCTGGCCTGCTGCGGCGCGGTGAGAGCCCCGGCGAAATCTGCCCGATGCAGCGAGGGTGGCAGCAATCAGTGCTCCTGTGGCCTCAGTCTCCGTCTGCATGAGACCAGCCACTGACTGCATTGCAGCACTTAGCATTTGCGTGGCAGCCGCCTGTGCTACAGCGAAGTGCTCCATACTCCTTGCCAGTGATTCAATGGATTCGGGCATCCTTGCCACTGCAGCCATGAGCTCAGTGTGCCTTTGCCCCGCCTGGGCGCTCATTTCAGCGAGGACCCACTCCTCATCTGCATCCAGTGCAGCAGGACTCAAGGCCATATTCTCCGTCCGGGGAGAAGGCCCCCGAGCTTCCCTAACCCCCTCGCATTGCTGCAGCCCACTGGGTCCTGGAGCTTCACCCTCATCAGACCATTCCCCCCTGCTCCCCTCCAGGGAAGGCGTGTCCCCAGTAGGGGCATGGGCTGCCTTGATAGAGTGTGGCGCTGATGGCCCGGCTTCCTCTTCCTCCTCGCCTTCAGCTTCACTCTCACTGGCAGCTTGAGGGCCCGTCTCCTCACCTGGTGAATCACCATCTGAAAGCAGTGAGGTACAAGAGTGGCTTTAGCGTGAGCACAGGGTGGCAGCAAGGGAGGCATGAGTGCAGCGATTTAGTGATTTGGATTGAAAGTGTCAAAGGCTGCTGTTGTGAGGAACAAGTGGAAGGAGAGAGGACAAAAAGGTGATGACCTTACCATTGCTGTCCAGAACGGGGTTGGCATCTCCAATGGCGACGAGACCAATCACCCGGCTTGCCACAATCCTGTGGACGCGCTCCTCAAGATCGCTGAGGGGTTGTAGCTGAGGCCGCCCTCCATTGGTCCATTGCTGCTGTCTCCTATTATGAGACATCTTGGCCTGCAAGAAAAAGGACAGCGTCTGAGTAAATATGCAGCCATGATCTTGCCTGAAATGCCTCCCATGTTTGAATACCTCTTACTGTATGCAGCCATGATCTTGCCTGAAATGCCTCCCGTGGTTGAATAGCCCTTACTGTATGCAGCCATGATCTTGCCTGAAAAGCCTCCCATGGTTGAATAGCCCTAACTGTATGCAGCCATGATCTTGCCTGAAATGCCTCCCATGGTTGAATAGCCCTTACTGTATGCAAAGTGTTGGATCCGTGGCTCAGTGGATATGCTGTTATTAAATAATCACATGGATGCTGTACATTAACAATAAACAGGTCTTTACTGGAGGAGGGTAGTCTCAAGACTGGGGGTACAGAGGTATGCGCAAAGCTTATATACAGGTGTGGTCACTGCTAGTACTACAGTATACAGGAGCTGTAAAAGTAGTTCTGACTTAAAGGCACACACACTACAATTCCTCCCCTTTTAGATTAGTAGTACCCCTAATATTCAAATAACAATTGACATTTCAACATGTACATTAAACAACAAAAGTCCATTTATAGATTCAGTCTTTGGGGCGGCTTCCTGACCCTTTCGGGATAGCGCCTTTCTGGAGGTTCTTGTTCTTGGTGCAGAGGCGATTCTGACCCCTTTTCATCGGGTAGTTCATCGGGTTCCACTGCTACTGGGTCTGAGGTAGATGCTACCGGTATGTCGGGTTCATCCCCAGGTACTCGAGACATGGGGTTGACGCATTCCTGTGACGCTAAGATCTGATCGACGTGGCGTCTCACAATGTTCTCCCCGACATCCACTGTGTACATTAATGGCCCCTGCCTTGTACATATCGTTCCGGGTTGCCATTTCTCTGTTCGATAGTCACGGGCCAAGACTGGTTGCCCTACATTGAAGCTCCTTGTCGGCTTCTCATTGATGTGCTGGAATTGTTTGTCCTCAACATTTCTTCGCACATTTGGTCTGAGCAAGTCCAGACGAGGTCTCAACCTTCGGTTAAAGAACATCATGGCCGGGGTCTGGTTGGTAACTGCATGTGTCGCGTTTCAGTAGGCGAATAAGAAATTGTCCATCTTATGCTGTAGTGGAATTTCATCGTCGCACATGGCCTTTATTGCCTTCTTAAAGGTTTGTACGAACCTCTCAGCCAATTCATTTGTGGCTGGATGATACGGGGCGGATGTGTAATGCCTTACCCCATTCCTTCTCATAAATTTTTGGAACTCGTCGGACACAAACTGTGGTCCATTATCAGAGCAAATCTGCTCTGGCAAACCGTTTCTGGCAAATATGGTCCGTAGGACTGCAATCGTTTTCTCTGTAGTGGTTGAAGACATTTTTTATCACCTCAGGCTACTTTGAATGAGCATCCACTGCTATTAAGAACATTGAGTCCATGAATGGACCAGCGAAATCAATATGCACCCGTTGCCATGGTGAGGAGGGCCGCTCCCATGGGTGTAGAGGAGCATGTGGTGGTGCATTTTGGACCTTCTGGCATCCTAAGCAGCTCTTAGTTAGGTCTTTGATTTGTTGATCGATTCCCGGCCACCACACATAAGCCCTAGCAAGGCTTTTCATTTTCACTCCCCCCAGATGACCTGCATGCAGCTCATTTAGCACTCTCTCCCTTAACTTGGGTGGAATCACCACTCTGGATCCACACATCACTGTCCCCTGGCATACTGACAGCTGTTCTCTTCTGGATGAGAATGCTGGCAACAGTGAGTCACCATGAGTTGGCCATCCCCTCACCGTCAATTCATATACCCGAGACAGTGTCAGATCATTGTGGGTCTCCTTCTCTATATCCGCGTTCGTTACTGGCAATCGTTCAATTATTGACGAATAAAATATCTCGATAGGGTCCACTGCTGGTGCTTCCTCCACAGTAGGCAGTGGCAGGCGCGATAGCCCATCAGCGTTCCCATGCTGTTTCGTGCCTTTATATTCTATTTCATATTGATTCGCCCCTAGAAACAGGGACCATTTTTGTAACCGCTGTGCAGTCATCACTGGAACGCCCTTCTTAGGATTAAAGATGGAGACAAGTGGTTGGTGGTCAGTCAGCAAGGTGAACTTCTGCCCATGCAGATAGTGGTTGGATTTTTTTACTCCCCATACTAGGCTCAGGGCCTCCCTATCAATCTGGGCGTAGTTGCGCTCAGCTGAGGTTAGTGACCGAGACACAAAGGCTACTGGCCTCTCCAACCCATCAGGGAATTTGTGCAACAGCACCGCTCCAATACCATAGGGCGATGCATCACATGCCAAACGAATTGGTAGTGCTGGGTTGAAATGGGCCAACACCTCTTTTGATGTGATCAATTCTTTACACTTCTGGAAAGCTCATCTATGTTCGTCATCCCACTTCCATGGTACCCCTGTTTGCAGTAGGGTGTTCAGTGGGTGTAATACCGTAGACAAATTTGGTAAGAACTTGTGGTAGTAGTTTACCAGCCCGAGGAACGACCTCAGTTGTGACACATTTTCCGGTGCTGGAGCCTTGACTACTGCCTCAATCTTGTCAGGGGACTTATGTAACACCTCTTCATCGATGACGTGGCCACAATACGAGATCTGTTTCTGGAAAAACTCGCACTTGTGACGATTAGCTCGTAGCCCATACTCCTTTAATCTGGTGAGCACCTTCTCCAAGTTGGCGAGGTGATCACCGTCATTTTCGCCCGTGACCAAGATGTCGTCCAAATAACACTGGGTCCCTGGAATCCCTTGCAGGACCTGATCCATCGCCCTTTGCCAGATAGCCAGAGCCGAGGCTACTCCAAACACCAGCCGGTTGTATTGATAGAGACCTTTATGAGTGTTGATCGTAAGGTATTGTTTCGAAGCTTCTTCTAACTCCATTTGCAAGTACGCCTGGGCTAGATCAATTTTGGTGAAGCGTTTACCTCCAGATAGCGAGGTGAAAATATCCTCAATTCGTGGAAGCGGATATTGTACCGTGTGAAGGACTGGGTTCACTGTCACCTTAAAATCCCCACAGATGCAGACCTTCTTTGGTTCCCCAGGCGTATTACTCAACGACCTATTCATTACAGGAATGATGGGTGTAGCCCACTCGCTCCAGTCCACTTTGGACAGTACTCCTGAACGTTCCAACCCTTCCAGCTCTGCTTCAACAGCTGGTCTGATCGCATAAGGAACTGGTCTGGCCTTCAGAAACATTGGGCTTGCATTTTCCTCTATTTTAATCATTGCTGTTATTCCTTTTAGTGTTCCTAGTCCCTCCTGGAACACTTCTTTTGCGTCAGTTAGCATTTTTGACAGTCGTCCATGTTAGATCTGTGTGTTAATGGAGACACGGAATGCAGGAGTTGATTTAACAAGTGTTTACTGAACAAAGTCTGGAGGTGAACTAACAACACAAGACGCTACACAGGCTTATATACCCGAGTGGTCACTATTGGTACTACAGTATACAGGGGCTTCAAAAACATAGTTCCTCTTAAAGGTACATACACTACAATTCCTCCCCTTTTAGATAAATAGTGCATAACATTTTAAGTGATCATTAAATAACATTTTTACAAGAACAATAATATGCACATTTGCTGAAGTTAATCAATTACAAATTCAGTCTCTCTGGAGGCTTCCTGACTCGGTCCGGATAACGCCTCGGTGGTGTAGTAGGTTCTTTTGGCAAGGTCGATTCGGCTTCAATGCCAGTGTCGGGTTCATCTGGTTCCAGTATCACCGGATCGGAGGTAGATACTATGGGTATCTCTGCTTCATCGCTAGGCGTATAGAGTTGTGGTGTAGGTTGTCCTTTTTTGGATGACTCTATGATCTGGTCAGCATGGTGCCTTATTATGCTTTCTCCAATGTCCACGGCATACATCAGCGGTCCTAGTCGTGTGCAAATAGTTCCAGGCTGCCATTTCTCAGTACGGTAGTCCCGGGCCAAAACTGGTTGACCTATCTGGAAGGTTCTAGTTGGCCTTTCATTCATGCTTTGAAATTGCCGGTTCTCTACGTCCCTTCTGACGTTTGGCTTGACCAAATCCAGCCGGCATCTTAGGCTTCTATTGAAAAACATCATGGCGGGGGTTTGGTTTGTAACCACATGTGTTGCATTCCTGTATGCAAACAAGAAGTTATCTACCTTATGTTGTAGATTTATGTCTTCATTACCCATGGCCTTTATGGCCTTCTTGAAGGTCTGGACAAACCTTTCAGCCAATCCATTGGTGGCGGGATGGTATGGGGCAGACGTGTAGTGCTTAACCCCATTGTTTTTTAAGAACTTCCTGAATTCTTCGGATACAAATTGCGGTCCATTATCAGAACAGATCTGTTCAGGCAGCCCATTCCTGGCGAATATGGTCCTTAATACTGTGATGGTTGTAGTGTCCGTGTGTAGATAAAGACACTGAAGACAGGAGTTGGTTCATAGGTATTTACTAAGCAAGTCTGGGGGGGGGTTTCTAAAGGATATACACAATACACAGGCTTATATAGCCCAAGTGGCAATTACCGGCATTACGCACACCTGGGGCTCTTAAAGGCACATACACCATAATTGCTCTTAAAGGCACATACA
Organism: Somniosus microcephalus; assembly: GCF_052327205.1. Lineage (NCBI taxonomy): Eukaryota > Metazoa > Chordata > Chondrichthyes > Squaliformes > Somniosidae > Somniosus > Somniosus microcephalus. Next base: position 49,360,675 of record NC_140995.1, read on the forward strand.
CCACAATTCCTCCCCTTCTAGCTAACTAGTGCATCATATTTTAAGTAATTATTAATTACATGTTATATGCAAAATAATATACATTGCTGTATTAATTAATTATAAGTTAGTCTCTCAGGAGGCTTCCTGACTCGGTCCGGATAACGCCTCGGGGGTGTAGTAGTTTCTGGTGGTGTAGTAGGTTCTTCTGGCAAGGCTGATTCGGCTTGAAGGCCAGTGTCGGGTTCATCGGGCTCCAGTATCACCGGATCGGAGGTAGATATGGGTATCTCTACTTCATCGTTAGATGTATAGAGTGGTGTTGTAGGTTGTCCCTTTTCGGATGACTTGATGATTTGGTCAGCATGGCGCCTTATTATGCTGCCTCCGATGTCCACGGTATACATCAGTGGTCCTAATCGTGTGCAGATAGTTCCAGGCTGCCATTTCTCGGTACGGTAGTCCCGGGCCAAAACCGGTTGGCCTATCTGGAAGGCCCTAGTTGGCCTTTCATTCATGCACTGAAACTGCCGGTTCTCCACGTCCCTTCGGATGTTGGGCTTGACCAAATCCAGCCGGCATCTTAGGTTTCTATTGTAGAACATCATGGCGGGAGTTTGGTTAGTAACCATATGCGTTGCATTCCTATATGCAAATAAGAAGTTATCCACCTTGTGCTGAAGTTTTTTGTCTTCATTACCCATGGCCTTGATGGCCTTCTTGAAGGTCTGGACAAACCTTTCAGCCAATCCATTGGTGGCGGGATGGTATGGGGCGGACGTGTAGTGCTTTACCCCATTGTTCTTTAAGAACTTTCTGAATTCTTCGGACACAAATTGCGGTCCATTATCAGAACATATCTGCTCCGGCAGCCCATTCCTGGCAAATATGGTCCTTAATACTGTGATGGTTTTTTCCATGGTGGTGGAGGACATCTTTATTACCTCCGGCCACTTGGAGTGTGCATCAACTGCGATTAAGAACATTGAGTCCAGAAATGGACCAGCAAAGTCGATGTGCACCCTTTGCCAGGGAGATGAGGGCCACTCCCATGGATGTAGAGGGGCCTGTGGCGGAGCATTTTGGACCTTCTGGCATCCTAGGCAGCTCTTGGTCATGTCTTCGATGTCTCCATCGATACCTGGCCACCATACAAATGCCCTAGCTAGGTTCTTCATTTTCACTCCACCCAGATGCCCCTCGTGAAGCTCCTTTAGCACTTTATCCTGGAGTTTGGGTGGAATCACCACTCTGGATCCACACATCAAGGTTCCTCGGCACACTGACAGCTGTTCTCTTCTTTGCGAGAATGCTGGCAACAGTCGTTCGCCATGTGCTGGCCATCCCTTCACTGTTAAATCGTAGACCCGTGAGAGAGTAGGGTCATTTCTTGTCTCCCTTTCAATGGCAGAACTTGTCACCGGTAGACATTCCACTATGGTAGAGTGGAATATCTCTACTGGGTCTACTGTAGGTGCCTCTTCTATCGTTGGCAACGGTAGGCGTGATAAACCGTCAGCATTCCCATGCTGTTTTGACCCTTTGTATTCAATGTTGTATTGGTGTGCCCCTAGAAAAAGGGACCACCTCTGTAGTCTTTGTGCCGTCATAATGGGGACACTTTTTTTAGGGTTGAATATGGAGATGAGGGGTTGATGGTCAGTCAGCAAGGTAAATTTTTGTCCGTGTAGGTAATGGCTGAATTTCTTCACTCCCCATACCAGGCTGAGTGCTTCCCTGTCTATCTGGGCATAGTTACGCTCAGCTGAGTTCAATGAGCGTGACGCAAAAGCTATCGGCCGTTCCGAGCCATCAGGGAATCTATGGGACAATACCGCTCCTATGCCGTAAGGGGATGCATCGCACGCCAGTCTGATTGGTAGTGATGGGTTGTAATGAGCCAAAATTTTCTCGGATGTGATTAAGTCTTTACATTTATGGAAGGCACGTTTACAGTCTTCGTTCCATTTCCAAATCACTCCTGTCTGTAGAAGATCATTAAGAGGGTGTAGAATAGTTGATAAGTTCGGTAAAAATTTATGATAGTAATTTATTAATCCCAGGAATGACCTTAATTGTGAAACATTTTCAGGTGCTGGGGCTTTTATAACTGCTTCAATTTTTTCAGGTGACTTATGCAACCCTTCCTTATTAATTATGTGGCCACAATATGATATCTGATTTTGGAAAAATTCGCACTTGGGGCGATTGGCTCGTAGGCCCCGTTCTTTCAGCCTAGTGAGCACCTGCTCCAAATTGGCAAGGTGCTCGTTGTCGTTTTCTCCTGTTATAAGGATGTCGTCTAGGTAGCATTGAGTCCCCGGAATCCCTTGCAGGACTTGCTCCATAGCTCTTTGCCAGATAGCTGGAGCTGATGCTATTCCAAAAACCAGTCGATTGTACTGGTACAGGCCTTTGTGTGTGTTTATTCTGAGATACTTTTTAGAGGTCTCCTCAACCTCCATCTGTAGATATGCCTGTGCCAAGTCAATTTTTGTGAAACGTTTCCCTCCGGATAGTGAGACGAAAATATCTTCTATCCTCGGAAGAGGATACTGTACCGTGTGAAGGATCGGGTTTACAGACACCTTAAAGTCCCCACAGATGCGAATTTTTTTCTGTTCCTCAGAGTTATTTTTCAATGTTTTTTTCATGACTGGAACGATGGGTGTTGCCCATTCGCTCCAATCTATTTTGGATAATACGCCTGCCTTTTCCAAATTCTTCAGCTCTGCCTCGACTGCCGGACGTATTGCGTATGGCACCAGTCTTGCCTTAAAAAATTTTGGAATTGCTGTATCTTCCACTTTTATTGAGGCGGTGATGCCTTTCAAGGTTCCTCATTTCTCTTGAAACACTTCTTTGGCGTTGGCCAAGATGTCTTTTAATCGTTCAGGTATGATGTCATCATTGTTTTTTTCCTTACTGGTCACCGTCAGTGCCTGAATGGAGTTCCAGTCTAAACGTATCTTCCTTATCCATTCACGTCCCAACAACGGTGGACCACCATCTTGTAGAATGTATAAATACAACTTTTGTATTTCTTTGCCATTGTATACCACAGGCACCCTTATTTTTCCTTTGGGGTAGACTTTCTGCCCCGTATATGTTTTTAAGATAATGGATGTGTCTTTTAGAGGTATATGCGAAAATAGCCTCTCGTAATCTCGTCGATTTATTACGGTTAGAGCTGATCCTGTATCTAGTTCCATTTTAACTGGGGACCCTGCTATTGTGAGGGTAACCCAAATGGTTTGGTAATCCTCTTTGGCAAGTACATTATGTAATTTGAGACAGCTTAGTCTTTTGTTTCCGGAGTCGCTATCGCTATTCTGGTCTTCGGAGCTATTGTCCGTCATCATTTATACCTTCCTGTACTTTTCTTTATTGATTTTTTGTTTTCTGTCAGTGGATTTATTTTGTCCAGATTGGCATACCCGTGCAATGTGTCCAATCTTACCACATTGCCTGCATGCTTTGCCCTTGAACCAGCAGTCCCTCTGGTTATGGGTGGATCTGCCGCAGCGATAACATCTTCCGAACTCCTGTGTCATTTTATGGGTGCCGAAGTCCTGTGTCTCTTGTTGTATCTCTGCAGCTCCTTTTGCTGCTGCTTCGTATGATACAGCCATACTGAAAGCTTTGACCAATGTTAAATCTTTTTCAGAAAGCAGTCTTTTTTGTGTTTCTTCACTTAAGAGACCGCAAACAAATTTGTCTCGAAGATAATCCGATAGTCCTGCTCCGAATTGGCAGTACTTTGATAGCTTTCTTAATTCGTTTAGGTAATCAGCGTTACTTTCATTCTTGTGTTGATTTCTCTTGAAGAACTTGAATCGTTCCGCTATCAGCAGCGGTGTTGGGTTTAAATGCTCCTGCAGGGTATCAACAATTTCTTTAAAAGTCTTGTCCTTTGGTTTGGCTGGAGTGATTAAATTTCGTAACAGCCCGTATGTCTTCGCGCCCATTAAGTTCAGAAGTACTGAAGCTTTTTTTTCATCTGTTATTCCATTTGCAGTGCAATAAACCTCTACTCTTTCCACGTATGTGGTCCAATCTTCTATTTCGCCATCAAAAGCCTCAATATTACCAGATTTAGGCATTTCAGAAAAGATATGGCGCTTCCCGTGCTTTTTTTTTTCTCTCTGTAGCAACGATATGGCGCTTCCCGTGCTTTCCCGCTGCTGCTACCGATAACAACGCTGTTTTACTGTGGTTTCCGTTTATTCACTGTTGGAGACTCGTTCCCGACGGAGGTCTAAACGCTGACCTGCTTGCCGCGCCGGCCGTCTCTCGAGTGCACCCTCCCAGTCCGTTATTGCTTGCCTCCGATTTCGCTGCCTATCTCAGCTGTAGAGCCCGCCGCTGGAGCTCCAGCCTGATGCCCAGGAAGGATTAGCGCAGTACCTGTCACCAGCTTGACCAGCTGGTGAAACCACAGTTTCTCTTACTTCCTTGAGTCTTCTGGACGCTGGAGGAATCGATGTCCTTGAGGTGCTGCCGAATTGCAGGTAAGTCCGTTTCCACTTCATCGCCACTGTAGTGTCCGTGTGTAGATAAAGACACTGAAGACAGGAGTTGGTTCATAGGTATTTACTAAGCAAGTCTGGGGGGGGGGTTTCTAAAGGATATACACAATACACAGGCTTATATAGCCCAAGTGGCAATTACCGGCATTACGCACACCTGGGGCTCTTAAAGGCACATACACCATAATTGCTCTTAAAGGCACATACACCACAATGGTTTTTTCTGTGGTGGTGGAGGACATCTTTATTACCTCCGGCCACTTGGAGTGTGCATCCACCGCGATTAAGAACATTGAGTCCATAAATGGACCAGCAAGGTCGATATGTACCCTTTGCCATGGAGATGAGGGCCACTCCCATGGATGTAGTGGTGCTTGTGGTGGGGCGTTTTGGACCTTCTGGCATCCTAGACAGCTCTTGGTCATTTCTTCGATGTCTCCATCAATACCTGGCCACCACACAAACGCTCTGGCTAAGTTCTTCATTTTCACTCCACCCAGATGCCCCTCGTGAAGCTCCTTTAGCACTCTATCCTTGAGTTTGGGTGGAATCACCACTCTGGACCCACACATCAAGGTTCCTCAGCACACTGACAGCTGTTCTCTTCTTTGCGAGAATGTTGGCAACAGTGGTTCGCCATGTGCTGGCCATCCTTTCACCATTAAATCGTAGACTCGTGAGAGAGTCGGGTCATTTCACGTTTCCTTTTCAATGGTAGAATTTGTCACCGGTAGACATTCCACTATGGTCGAGTGGAACATCTCCACTGGGTCCACTGTAGGCGCCTCTTCCACCGTTGGCAACGGTAGGCACGATAACTCGTCAGCATTCCCATGCTGTTTTGTTCCTTTGTATTTTATGTCATATTGGTGTGCCCCTAGGAAAAGGGTCCACCTCTGTAGCCTTTGCGCTGTCATAATAGGAACGCCCTTTTTAGGGTTGAATATGGAGATGAGGGGTTGATGGTCAGTCAACAAGGTAAAAATTTTTCCGTGTAGGTAATGGCTGAATTTCTTCACCCCCCACACCAGGCTGAGTGCCTCCATGTCAATCTGGGCATAGTTACGCTCAGCTGAGTTCAATGAGCGTGACGCAAAAGCTATTGGCCGCTCTGAGCCATCAGGGAATCTATGCGATAATACCGCTCCCACGCCGTAAGGGGATGCATCGCACGCCAGTCTGATTGGCAGTGATGGGTTGTAATGAGCCAACACTTCCCTGGACGTGATCAAGCCTTTGCATTTATGGAAGGCACGTTTACAGTCTTCGTTCCATTTCCAAACTACTCCTGTTTGTAGCAGTGCGTTAAGCGGGTGCAGAACCGTCGACAAGTTTGGTAAAAATTTATGATAGTAATTTACTAATCCCAGGAACGACCTTAATTGTGAGACATTTTCAGGTGCTGGGGCCTTTACGACCGCTTCAATTTTTTCAGGTGACTTATGCAACCCTTCTTCGTTAATGACATGGCCACAATATGATATTTCTTTCTGGAAAAATTCGCACTTGGGGCGATTTGCTCGTAGGCCCCGTTATCTCAGCCTCGTGAGCACCTGCTCCAAGTTGGCAAGGTGTTCATTGTCGTTTTCACCTGTTACAAGGATGTCGTCTAGGTAGCATTGTGTCCCCGGAATCCCTTGCAGGACTTGCTCCATAGCTCTTTGCCAGATAGCCGGAGCTGATGCCACTCCGAAAACCAGTCGATTGTACTGGTACTGGCCTTTGTGTGTGTTTATCGTGAGATACTTTTTAGAGGCCTCCTCAACCTCCATCTGTAGATAGGCCTGTGCTAAGTCAATTTTGGTGAAACGTTTCCCTCCGGATAGTGAGGCGAAAATATCTTCTATCCAGAGGATACTGTACCGTGTGAAGAACCGGGCTTACAATCACCTTGAAGTCCCCACAGATGCGAACTTTTCTCTGTTCTTCAGATTTATCATTATTCAACGTTTTCTTCATGACCGGGACGATGGGTGTTGCCCACTCGCTCCAATCTACCTTGGATAACACGCCTGCTTTTTGCAAATTCTCCAGCTCTGCCTCGACGGCTGGACGAATTGCGTATGGCACCGGCCTTGCCTTAAAAAACTTGGGAATTGCCGCATCTTCCACTTTTATTGAGGCGGTGGCGCCTTTCAGGGTTCCTAGTTCCTGTTGAAACACTTCTTTGGCGTTAGCCAAGATTTCTTTTAATCGTCCAGGTATGACGTCATCATCGTTTTTTTTCTTACTGGTCACCGTCAGTGCCTGAATGGAGTGCCAGACTAAACGTATCTTTCTGATCCATTCACGTCCCAACAATGGTGGACCACCATCTTGCAGAACGTATAAATACAACTTCTGTATTTCCTTGCCGTTGTATAGAACAGGCACCCTTATTTTCCCTCTGGGGTATACTTTCTGCCCCGTATGTGTCTTCAAGACAATGGATGTGTCTTTTAAAGTTATATGCGGAAATAGCCGCTCGTAATCCCGTCGACTCATGACGGTCAGAGCTGATCCTGTATCTAGCTCCATTTTGACTGGGGGCCCCGCTATCGTGAGGGTAACCCAAATGGTCTGGTAATCTTCTTTGGCAATTACATTATGTAATTTGAGACAGCTTAGTCTCTTGTTTCCGGAGTCGCTATCGCTCTTCTGGTCTTCGGAGCTACTGTCCGTCCTCATTTGTACCTTTCTGTACTTTTCCTTATTGACCTTTTTACTGTCAGCGGATTTCTTTCCAGATCTGCATACACGTGCAATGTGTCCCATCTTTCCGCATTGCCTGCATGCTTTGTCCATGAACCAGCAGTCCTTCTGGTCATGGGTGGATCTGCCGCAGCGATAACATCTCTCGAAACCCCATGTCATTTCATGGGTGCCGAAGTCCTGTGGCTTTTGCTGTATCTCTGCAGCTCCTCTTGCTGCTGCTTCGTATGATACAGCCACACTGAAAGCCTTGTCCAGTGTCAAATCTTTCTCATAAAGTAGTCTTTTCTGTGTTCCTTCGCTTAGGAGACCGCAGACGAATTTGTCTCATAGAGAATCTGCCAGTCCTGCCCCGAAACGGCAGTGCTTTGACAGCTTTCGTAATTCGGTGAGGTAATCAGCGTTACTTTCATTCTTGTGCTGATTCCTCCTGAAGAATTTGAATCGTTCCGCTATCAGCAGCGGTGTTGGGTTTAAGTGCTCCTGTAAGGTATCAACAATCTCATTAAAATTCTTGTCCATCGGTTTGGCTGGAGTGATCAAGTTTCGTAACAGCCCGTATGTCCTTGCGCCCATCAGATTTAGAAGTACCGATGCCTTTTTATCATCCGCTACTTCATTCGCCTTGCAATATATCTCCACTCTTTCCACATATGTGGTCCAATCTTCTATATCACTATCGAAAGCAGTAATATTGCCAGTCTTCGGCATCTTGAAAATCTAAAATGGCGCTTCCCGCGCTTTTCCTCCGTCCCCGATGGATCAAAATGGCGCATCCCGTGCTTTTCTTTCTTCCCCGCCGAGTTAAGATGGTGCCTCCCGCGCTTTCCCGCCGCTGCCGCTGCTGCCAACGCTGTTCTCCGCGGTTCCCATTGCGACCTGCAGCTTTTCGCTGTATTTCTATTTTTTTTTATATATCGCTTCAATAGTTTCTCCGTTACTTGGAGAACTGTTCCCGTCTTGGAGCGGACCCTCTGGGACTTTCCCCTCCCTCTGCTCGGTCCGAACGCCGACCTGCTTTGCAGCACCGGCCGCACCCTGAGTGCTCCACCCTCTCTCTCTCTTTGCTTCTGCTTCCCGACTCGCTGCCTGGCCCCGTTGCAGAGCCACCCGATCGAGCTCTAGCCCGCCGCAGCCCAGGAGGGATCAGTGCACTACCTGCCACCAGCCCGTTTAGCTGGTGAAACCACAGTTTTGGTTTTTTTTCTTCTTGCTTCTGGCTTCGACCTTCGCCTGAGGAATCGATCCCCTTGAGGTGCTGCCGAATTGCAGGTAAGTTCATTTCTAACTCGTCGCCACTGTTAGATCCGTGTGTTAATGGAGACATGGAATGCAGGAGTTGATTTAACAAGTGTTTACTGAACAAAGTCTGGAGGTGAACTAACAACACAAGACGCTACACAGGCTTATATACCCGAGTGGTCACTACTGGTACTACAGTATACAGGGGCTTCAACAACATAGTCCCTCTCAAAGGTACATACACTACAGTCCAGGTGTGACGTTGTCATCCTTTTTGGCCTCAACCTTCAGTGCCTGTATGGAATGCCAATCTAATTGTATCTTCCGGATCCATTCACGTCCTAGCAGTGGTGGTCCTCCATCTGGCAATACATATATATCCATTTTAGGTATTTCCTGACCTTTATATGTCACTTTCACCCTTATTTTTCCTTTGGGGTAGACTTTTTGCCCCGTATACGTCTTCAAGACAATCTCTGTAGCTTTCAAGGGTATGTGTGAAAATAGCCGCTTGTAGTCTCTTTGATTTATGACTGTTAGAGCTGACCCTGTGTCCAATTCCATTTTCACTTGGACTCCGTCTATCTTGAGTGTAACCCAGATAGTCTGGTGATCCTCCATTTCTGTTACCTTATGTAGTTTCAGAAAACCCAGCTCCTTGATTCTGGAGTCTGTGTCACTTTTCTGTTCGTCTGAACCACTGTCCATCACCTGGTGTACCTTTTTGTACTTCTCCTGTGGAGATTTCTTATTGTTGGTTTTCTTCCCAGACCTGCAGACTCTTGCTATGTGTCCTGCTTTCCCACACTGTCTGCACACTTGGTCCTTGAACCAACAATCTTTCTGGTCATGTGTTGTTCTGCCGCAGCGATAGCACTTCCCTGTTCCATAGGACATTTCATTGGTGCCATATTCTTGCGGTCTCCATTGTATCTCTGCAGCGCCCCTTGCAGCTGCTTCATGTGATACTGCCATACTGAAAGCTTTGTCCAGCGTAAGGTCCTTTTCTGATAGAAGCCATTTCTGGGTTCCTTCACTTTGTAGCCCACACACAAACTTGTCCCTTAACGTATCTGCTAGTCCCGCTCCAAACTAGCAGTGTTTCGATAGCTTTCGCAGTTCCATTAGGTACTCAGCATTGCTTTCGTCTTTGTGTTGGTTCCTTTTATGGAACTTAAATCGTTCTGCTATCAGCAGCGGTGTGGGGTTTAAGTGGTCCTGTAGGATTTCTACTATGCTTTCAAAATTCTTGTTTACCGGCTTCTCTGGGGTTATTAGATTTCGCAGTAACCCATAAGTTTTTGCACCCATGGAATTTAACAGAACCAGTGCTTTATTAGCATCTGGCACTTCATTCGCCCTGCAGTACACCTCAATACATTCCACATATGTCGCCCAATCTTCGACTTCCTTGTCGAACGTAGAGATACTGCCACTCTTCGGCATCCTTGGGTGTGAGTTAACTGTCAAAAATGGCGCCTCCCGCACTTCCCCTTCTTCTCCGCTGGCACAAAATGGCGTCTCCCGCGCTTTCCTTCCTTCCCGCGCTCGCCCTTCTTCTCCGCTGCGGCTTCTAAAAATGGCATCTCCCGCACTCTTTCTTCTTCTCCGCGGCTCAATGGCATCTCCCGCTCTCCCCTTTCTTCGCCCCGTGGACCCTGTTCAGCCCGTGAGCCCTGGCTGTGCTCTGCGTGTTCTTCTTTTTATATTTTTCGACGCCGCTCAGTCTAGAACCCGGCTGTTTCTCTACCCTCTCTCTCTCCGGTTTGTTTTCTTTTTCTCGACGCCGCTCGGTGTTCAACCCCCGGCTGCGCCCTGCACTCTTCCACCCTCTGTCTTACCCCGTCGATGCTGCTCGGCTTTCTCTCCGCCGATGGTCGGCTCCAGCCGCCGCTGCTCGGGAAGGGTCTGCGCTAGACCTGTTGTCGTGGCTGGGGAACCAAGCCCGGCTCTCCACAGCCTCCCCTGCAAAGTTCAATCTCTGCCTGACTGCTGGGCGGTTGCTCGTGGTCGACGCCCGTGTTCCTGGCCTCGACTATTTTTTATTTTTTTTGTTGCAGGTAAATTCGAATCGACACTCGCCGCCACTGTTGGATCCATGGTTCAGTGGATATGCTGTTATAAATAATCACACGGATGCTGTACATTAACAATAAACAGGTCTTTACTGGAGGAGGGTTGTCTCAAGACTGGGGGTACAGAGGCATGCGCAAAGCTTATATACAGGTGTGGTCACTGCCGGTACTACAGTATACAGGAGCTGTAAAAGTAGTTCTGACTTAAAGGCACATACACTACACAAAGTGTGGAATGTGCGTGTGTGTTTCATGACAGGGCCATAGGTGTTGGATGAGTGTTGGGCATTGGGGCTTTCAAGACCCTCTGGCCATAAAGTGAGGTGGAGATGGAGGGATGAAGAGGTTTTGAAAAAAAGGCACTCACCTGACAACCCGAGTGAGGTCATTGAACTTTTTCCTACATTGCACATGGGTCCTAGGCACCATGCTGCTTGTGGAGACTCTCTGAGCCACCTCCCTCCACACTTTCCTGCACTCGCTTGGCAAAGGCCTCCTGCCACTCTCTGGGTACAGAATGGATCTTCTGCGCTCTACCCCGTGAACCAGAGCCTCCAAAGCCCGCTTGCAGAAGCGCTGCGCTCGTTCCCTGGCCCTTTCCATAGTGCCTGGCTGCTAGATTTAGCCACAGGTCTGCCCAGGCCGGGATTCAAGGCTCCAGTGAGCAGGGTGTGGCTGCAGAGCAAGATCGACCCTTCCCTTTAAAAACTGACCGGCGCCAGTGTGTCTGTGTTCAATCGCTAACTGACAGCACCTGCGCTGCACCCGCCCTCTGAGGTAGCGCCTCGCTCCTCAGCCTTAGCATCTTAAGGCCTAGAAATTGGGTTGGAGCGCCAAAGTGGCGCAAAAGTCGGCGGAGCGCAGGATTTAGCGCAGCGATCAGAGTGATACCGATCGCCAGGTATTCAGTTTCATTGCCCCTCGAGGGAGACGGGGCGAGGTTCGAGGCGCTCCGCATCCCTCTTAGGGCGCTGAAACTGATTATTGCAGTGCAACGTGCCGCAGAGTGTAGCGCTGCGGCACGGCACGCTGCAGTACTGCAGGCCTTCCTCCCACTGTTAAGGGGGAGGTGCCTGCAACAGCGCGATCCCCGATCGCGAGTGTCGGCAAACGAGCCCGGCACCAAGGAGAAGTGCCGGGCTCTCGGGAAACAGCCGGCAATGCTGCAGGGGGGGGGGGGGTCAGGAGGCCGGAGACGGAGGTGATGGCAGGCGGCTGCCGGAAAAGTTGCCGCCCCACACCTCCACCTTAACTTGCACTGCTGCCGGCACAGTAAGGCCCCGTGAACCGGGCGCGGGTAGCGAGCGGCGCAACTGCGGCGTTCGCTACCAAATATCGCGAACGGCGCACGAATTGGGCGCTGCGCACACCGATGACATCATCGGTGGTGGCGCAGCGCAAATGCCTAACGCCACCATTAGCGCCCCTACTGAATATCGCCAGAGACGCAGCCAGTGGCGCTATAGCCACTGACTGCCTCTTTAGGCGCTAACAGGTGGCGCTACTCACCCAATTTCTCCCCCTAAGAGAGGTGTGTAGCGCCTGATTTAGCGCTCCAATCACCTCCAGGGGTGATAAAAGCCAAGTTTGCTGTCGGAGGCGATAATTAGCGCCAGGCGCTAATCTTTGCGCCCGGCCGATAATTGCGCCCCAAATGGGGCGAGACCGAATTCTCCCCCTAGATGTTTCCATTCATGCCTTCAGTTCGATATTTCAGGCCGAGATTGCAAATTAAACTGTTCAAATGAAAGATGATCCTGCAATAGAAAATAACCCCAGGCTTCAACAGAAAAAACTCCATAAGCCTCAGACAGCAGATTAGAGTTTCCTTATGAAAGATGCTTCAATTCTCAGATGATAACTTAAGGCTTATCCCAAGTGGTAACAAAATAATACTGTCCAGACTACGGCAAGTTCCTCAAACCTGACATTGCACTTATAATTGCACTCAATCGCATGACTGGTAATGTTAAATGGTTTTGATTATTTCTCGTAATCCAGCATAGCACTTTTCATAGTCATTACCAGGATTTGCCTTTAAATCCGAATCTTTAAATCCGAAGTCTCTATGCAATTGAAAGTGATCCTGAAGCAATTTGATTGAGTTGTTAAAAAAGGATCAAATGAAACCAACACAATACTTAATTTAAATGAGTGCACAGAGAAAGTTTTGCCCCATTGATTAAGAATGGGAGAAATTTTGATGAAAGGGTTAACTTTTACCCTGATAATTTAAGGAAAGTAGTGGCAGAGGAAAGAAAGAAAGAACTTGTATTTATATAGCGCCTTTCATGACCTCAGGGTGTCCCAAAGCGCTTCTCAGCCAATGAAGTACTTTGTGAAGAGTAGTCACTGTTGTAATGTAGGAAATGACTGTGTTCCAGCATCTTCAACAGTAGGTGTGTTAATGATGTTTGTAGTGTATGTAACCGTTCTACCTTTAAGAGAACTATTTTAGGGGTTGCACTACTTTATCTTGGCTGCTGTATACTGTAATACCGGCGGTGACCACACCGGTATATAAGTGCTGTGTAATGATTTATTGGGCACTTCCGCCCTGACCTTCGAATAGTAAAGTCCTGTTAAAGTTTACTCTTGTGGTCTGTGTAGTAATTCGCAATATAACACACAGACTTTACAGTGGCGACAAGTTCGATCTTGCCCTGCGGCAGAGATACATCCGAAGCAGTTAACGAGCGTCGAGAAGAGGCATCCGCCCTCGTCATTCTGCTGAGAGAAGACTCGAGTCTGCAGAGCAAGGAAGAAGGAAGAATTCTGACACGAAGCCTTCCATCAGCAACAGGCAGTGATCGTCCCTTCTATCACGGTGGTGAGTGAGCCGATCAGCGACGAGAAGCAAGTCGGCCACGTTGACTGTGAGTAGGGGAGAAAATAAAAAGAAACGGAGGATATAAGGGCAGTGAACTCGAACACGGCCAGGGAAAGGAGCCGGACAGAAGTCGGGGCCAGAGGCGCTGAGACTGGGGCAGCGTAGGGCACGGAAGCCGCTGTACAAGCGGGAACGCAGCCGGTGTGAGAGACCGGGCTACAAGTGGGAACGCAGCCGGTGTGAGAGACCGGGCTACCAGCAGGCTGGGAGACGCAACAGCGTCGTGAGACAGCTCGACCGCGACTGGTGAAAAAGGCCGGGCAGCTACCGAGGCCGCGAGGCGCTGCGACCGGGATCGTAAGGCGCGGGAGGTAATAAAAATAAATAAATAAATAAAACCGTGGAGAACTCAGCTGCAGCCGGGGGAGGAAAGGACCGGACTGCGAGAGGGCTGGGAGGCAAGATTGAAAACCGCTGAGGGAGAGACAGAGCCCGAGTGAGCGGGAGAGACAGAGCCCGAGCGAGCGGGAGAGCGAGGGAGTCCGAGCGAGCGGGAGAGACAGAGTCCGAGCGAGGGGGGAACGGGACCGAGCGAGGGAGACCGAGCGAGATTTCCGCCCAGCGGCTTACAGCAGCTTTCCGCAAAGGACCAAGAGCTGGAACTGTCCGCCGCCAACTGGTTGTCCCCAGCGCCCGGTTGCCCCTGTTGGGAAAGGGAACAAGGAACTCAATCAGCTGTTCTCGTGCTTCAGAATAAACCGAAAGCCAGCGGTCGTCGCCCGAGGGCAAAGCTTACCCCTCCCGCCAGAGGAAGAAACGCGGGAAGCCGCCAGTTAGGCAGGGAAGAAGACAAGCGCGGGAAACCGCCATTCTCGGAGGCGGGGAAGAAGACAAGCGCGGGAAACCGCCATTCTCGGAGGCGGGGAAGAAGATAAGCGCGGGAAACCGCCATTTTAAAAAAAAAGTTAAAGAAAAATTCGTTGTTTTTTCTCAGAAAGATTGTGAAGATGCCTAAGCGTGGTAACATCAACGATTTCGATTCCGATGTGGAAGATTGGGCCACGTATGTAGAACGCATCGAGATATATTGTAAGGCCAATAAAATAGCAAATGATGATAAAGCTCTAACCTTACTAAACTCAATGGGTGCGAAGACATACGGGCTATTGAAGCATCTTCTATCACCAGCTAAACAAATGGATCAGACTTTCGCTAATATTGTTGCTGTCCTGAAGGATCATTTGAACCCCACACCGCTGATGTTAGCGGAACGATTCAAATTTTATGCGAGAACGCAACTGAAAGAGGAAAGCAACGCAGAGTACTTGGTTGAACTGCGTAGACTAGCGAAATACTGTCAGTTTGGGGAAAATCTGACAGAGGCATTGAGAGACAAGTTCGTGTGCGGGTTGTCGAAGGAAGGAACACAAAAGCGACTATTCGAAGAGAACGATCTTACACTTGATAAGGCTGTCCTTATTGCAGCATCGCACGAAGCCGCAGTGAGAGGCACTGTGGAAATGCAGCTGAAGGCAGCAGTACTCAGCGTGGATCAAATGACTTCGGGTACAACGAAATGTTATCGTTGTGGGAAGACAACACACGACCAGAACCAATGCTGGTTTAAAAACCAGGAATGTAGAAAATGTGGCAAGCTTGGTCACATAGCTAAAGTATGCCAGTCAGGAAAGAAGACCAGCAACAAAAAAAAGTCACCGCCGGAAAAGTACAGCAAGGTACACAAGGTGGCTGAGAAGAGTTCGGATGAACAGAATTCGGATTCAGACTCCAACAGCAAGGAACTGGGTAGTCTGAGAATTCACAATATGAGTAAGGAAGCTGACCGACAAACTATCTGGGTCACACTGCAGATAGCAGGAGTCCATGTGAAAATGGACTTGGACACCGGAGCGGCGTTGACGGTCATGAATAAACAAGATTACAAAAAGTTATTCAAACATATTCCCCTACGGGACACGAAGATAGTATTGCAGACATACACAGGGCAAAAAGTATACCCCATCGGGAAGATAAAAGTCAAGGTGATACACAAGGGCAAAGAACACCAAGGAATGGAATTATATGTATTATCTGAGGGAGGTCCACCACTTCTGGGACGGGAGTGGATCAGGAAAATAAATATGGACTGGCACTCCCTAAAAGCAATAATGGTAGATTCCGGAAAGAAAAATGTCAAACCTGCACGATTGTCCAGAATACTGGATGAGGGCATATGCAACAGTGACAGGGACAAAGCAGAGAGTGAGAACTCGGTGAAGACAATCAGCTCAGACTCTGGAACTGATGATGGTAAGACCAGCCCATGTGCAAAAGACAAGTCTAAAATGGACTTGCAGACTAATGATGGAAAAACGAAGGAGTGCATAAATGCTTCAGAAGAGAGCAAAGTATCAGAACAGATTTCCACCGAACAACAACAACATAGGTTGACAGAGAATTCTGAGTCTGTCCAGTCTTCAGACATGCACATTTCTGAGGAACACCGGGCTCGAACTCAACTCCATTTCAAACTACAACAGCAATTAGAACAAATGATTCGCCGTCTTGAGCAAGAGATGAATGCAACGAAAAAGTTCTTTGACACAGAGTGGGAGAATCTGGAAAGACAACAGAAGCAGCTGATGGAGAAAATGGAGCAGGAGCACACAAACCGTCTGCGCGAGGAGGCCAAACGAATCACAGCTGATTCGGTTTCTGAAGGTGCGTGCTCTAATCTGCTGGAGCAAGATGTTCAGCAACTGAAGGCGCTTGTTAGCAGGTTGCAGGCAGAAAAGGCTGATTTGGTTGCCATGAATTCTGAGCTCCTACTGAAGTTGGGTGCAGCATCACCGGACGATTCATTTGTTGAAATTTGAATGGTGGAGGCTGCGGATGATGGCGAATTAAAAGCAGCGAAGGAGCCCCAGTGCAAGGTTACAAACAGCCCTGCAGCCTATATGTCAAAAACACATGACGACGATACTGGGAAACATCTGATGTCAGAAGAGTTAACAGTCAGCCAACTCCTTCATATGCTGAGGGACAAGACTCTGAAATGGGAAAAACTTGAACACGAGCTTCAATCTTCAAAGGGAAGGGGTTCGGAGCTCTCAAAAGTTATTGAAATAGCTGAGGTTGCAACACAGACTGAGAAGATTGCAACAGAGCAGCCCTTGGATGCCAAGAGTACGCTGACTCATGGCAATGTAGAACAACAGAATGCTGAAACAGCTGCTCCAGTAGAGGGATTGAATAGTCCGATCAATCAATCTCCGAATGAAGTCGAAGTATTGAAATCACAAATGATGTCATTAGTAAAAGACTTGCAGGAAGCCCAGAAAAAGCTGGATGAAGCTGAACGCATGAAGAAGTCTCTTCAGGAGAGATGTCTGGATTTGGAACAAAAGCTGGCTAACGTCCAGCTGGGCATGGAGGAAGTAGAGGACCCTCTCGCTGGCCTAGCTCAGGACGACACCGATTATTACCACTACCTGGACGACACCGAATATTACCACGACCTGTTCTGCCCAGCTTGTGGGGAAGTCTTCCAAAGTAAAAAAACCATGAAGAATCACGAAAAGTCTAAGAAACACCGGGAGATGGTGGCGCTGATACAGCAACAGGAGGAAGAGGAGGAACTGTGCATGCAGCTGGGAGTGGAGCCCAGAGAGTCTCCAAGAAGCAGAAAAGGAAAAGACGAAGCAGAAGATGATGACCCATCTGAACCATTATCACCTCTACCAGGTCACGCACGTGGTCCCTCCGAACTGAGTCAAATCAGTTTGGAAGTAGGAAAACTTCCCAAGGTACTCGAGCCTTTAGAAGTCAGCAAGGCTGGTTCTGAAGTTACGGAAGTTCAAGCTGTTAAGTCCAGTGAAGGACTATTGGATGAGTCACCTCAGCAACGTGAACCTACTACACCACCGAGAACTACTACACCACCGAGGCGTTATCCCGACCGAGTCAGGAAGCGCAGGAGGCGCCTCCGCAGAGACTGAATCTGTGAACTGTTTCCCGCAGAGACTACATCTGTGAACTGTTTTTACATGAAGTTGAATATATGTTATGATGTTATGTTTAATGGGGAATAGGTATATTGTAAGCTAAAAAGGGAGGATTGTAGTGTATGTAACCGTTCTACCTTTAAGAGAACTATTTTAGGGGTTGCACTACTTTGTCTTGGCTGCTGTATACTGTAATACCGGCGGTGACCACACCGGTATATAAGTGCTGTGTAATGATTTATTGGGCAGTTCCGCCCTGACCTTCGAATAGTAAAGTCCTGTTAAAGTTTACTCTTGTGGTCTGTGTAGTAATTCGCAATATAACACACAGACTTTACAATGTTCTATTGATAAAATCTATTTCGAATGTATGGCTTTAAGGGCACACTTATTGAAGAATAAGTGAGCTTGGAGTGGCTGTCTGCAAAGGGTATGTAATTGTGTGTGCAGAAATCACCTCCAACTCTGGTCACAGTGATCTGTTGCACATCGCATTTAAGCTCTATGACTCAGAATCTTTGTATCCCCTGTGTAATGCAGAGCGACACTCTTTAATCACATTATGAAAGTCGGACGTACATTATGGGTCACTTGCAAAAACAGTGAAGCTCCAACGCGTAAAGAGAATTGCAGTTCAGTTTTGATTTGCTTTTTAACATAGGATAAACATCTCTCTGAAGCTGCGGCTGTAGTCTATTGATTTTAAGGAACACTGAGGTTATTAAAGCAGCAAGCAAGTCAAGGACATTTAATAGTGTATCTCTTGAAATCAATAGCTAAATTGCCGCACACTCAAAGTGACTATTACTTCAATTTAAACCTTGTGCCTGCTGCACTGCACTGTATATTTGCATCATATCATAAAACTTTCACTTAGTGCATTGGTTAACACAATTGTGTAAAATAAAAGGGTTCACAACTGCATTCAATAGCACACGAGGAATTTGATGAGAAATCTATTAATCGGCATGTTACCATGGTAATTGAAGCCCCGAAAAGTTTGATGAGCTACTGGGGTAAATGTTACAATTCAGCGCTCCATATGCAGACCTTCACACCCGAAGTCCCGATGTGTGCTCCCATCGTGCGACGCTCCTCTCGGGAGCACCAACTTGTAACATTTACCTTACTATGTAGACTTTAGGCCTGTTTTCATATGGTAGATTTTCCAACCATGTGGTTTTTGGGCGGTCGGGCAGCAGAGCTCCCGAGAGCGCTGGCAGGAGGCCCAGTCAATTTTGGGGAAAATTGGAGGAATCTCAAGAGAAGGGCCTGACAAGACTACATACACTAGGCCTAAGGCTGGTCTTGAGCATGAGGAGATATAGAAGTGTAAAGTAGTGGGCAAAATTCTTATTAAATTACAAAAGGGAAGAGAGTTTGATAATGCTTGATGTTTAACAATAGAGTTTGAAAGACTGAACAAGTGGGGCTCTTTTCACTAGAAAAGGGATGACCTGATAGAGGTCTTTAAGGTTATGAAAGGGTTTGATAAGGTAGATGTAGAGAAGATGTTTCCACTTGAGGGGGCGTTCAAAACTAAGGGTCAGAAATACAAGATAGTCACTAATAAACCTAATAAGGAATTCAGAAGAAACTTCTTTACCCAGAGAGTGATTAGAATGTGAAACTTGCTAAGACATAAGTTAGCTGAGGCGAATAGCATAGACTTAAGGGAAATTTAGATAGGTACATGACGGAGAAAGGTATAGAAGGTTATGGTGATAGGGTTAGATGAAGAGGAGTGGGAGGAGAGTTGTGTGGAGCATAAATACTGGCATGGACGACTTGGGCCAAATGGCCTGTTTCTGTGCTGTACCATTGGACTTATATTTAATGAATTTTATTCTTCTGAGATCATTTCAGATGCACTTGTCTCATTACATATTTTCTATATTTGAATGAGCCCATCCCCTGTACAATGGCTAAATAGGAAACTCACTGTCATCACAAAAAAATTATAAAATACCAGCGATTTATACATTTGTGCTTATACAACATTTGCCATTGCCAAAAGAACAAAGTCTCAGCTGTTTTTTTAGTGCTGTTTGCTATTGAAATTATTTACAAGCATGATGTAGCTTAAATTACATATGCAAATGAAAGGCAATCTAGATTATAATGTGTGCAGCTAGTTTAACCTCGTCCTTACCTGAGGCAAGTTTAAAAAACAATTAAAATAAAATGGCCATAATATATAGTCTGAAGCTTATCCTACACATATCTGGGAGAAGGGGAGAAGTTTACAGGTGTCAACTATTAGAGGAACCATTGTTATTCCAAGCCTGTTAATGGACTAGAGTACTGTGTCCAATTCTGGGCACCAGACTTTAGAAAGGACGTCAAGGTGAGAGGTTGCAGAGGAGATTTACTAGAATGGTAGAGACGAGGGGGGTTTCAGTTATAAGAACATAAGAACATAAGAAATAGGAGCAGGAGTAGGCCAATCGGCCCCTCGAACCTGCTCCGCCATTCAATAAGATCATGGCTGATCTGATCCTAACCGCCAATCTACTACCACAGAACCATCTCCTGAATCTAACAGAATTAGACACATGAAATAGGAGCAGGATCAGGCTACATGGCCCCTGGGCCCGCTCCGCTACCCACAGGGCCATGGCCGATCTGAACCTAGACTCATGTCCAAATTCCTGCCCGCTCCCCATAACCCTTTATTCCCTTTACTTCTAGGAAACTGTCTATTTCTGTTTTAAATTTATGTAATGATGTAGCTTCTACAGCTTTTTGGGGCAGCATATTCCATTGACCTACCACCCTCTGAGTGAAGTAGTTCCTCCTCATCTCAGTTTTGAAAGAGCAGCCCCTTATTCTAAGACTATGCCCCCTAGTTCTAGTTTCACCCATCATCGGGAACATCCTCCCCGCATCCACCCGATCCAACCCCTTTACAATCTTATATGTTTCAATAAGATCGCCTCTCATTCTTCTGAACTCCAATGAGTAGAGTCCCAATCTACTCAACCTCTCCTCATATGTCCATCCCCTCATCCCCGGGATTAACCGAGTGAACCTTCTTTGTACTGACTCGAGAGCAAGTATGTCTTTTCTTAAGTATGGACACCAAAACTGTATGCAGTATTCCAGGTGCGGTCTCACCAATACCTTGTACAACTGAAGCAATACCTCCCTATTTTTATATTCTATCCCCCTAGCAATGAAAGCCAACATTCCATTGGCCTTCTTAATCACTTGCTGCACCTGCATACTAACCTTTTGAGTTTCATGCACCAGGACCCCCAGATCCCTTTGTACTTCAGTACTTTCCAGTTTCTTGCCATTAAGATAATAACTTGCTCTACGATTTTTCCTGCCAAAGTGCATAACCTCACACTTTCCAGTATTGTATTCCATCTGCCAAATCTCTGCCCACTTACTTAGCCTGTCTATGTCCCCTTGCAGGTTTTTATGTCCTCCTCACTCACTACTTTCCCTCCCATCTTAGTATCATCTGCAAACTTTGATATGTTACACTCGGTCCCCTCCTCCAAATCGTTAATATAGATTGTAAAGAGTTGGGGACCCAGCACTGACCCCTGTGGAACACCACTAGTTACTGATTGCCAGTCCGAGAATGAACCATTTATCCCAACTCTCTGCCTTCTGTTAGATAGCCAATCCTCTATCCATGCCAGAATATTACCCCCAATCCCGTGATTTTTTATCTTAAGCAATAATCTTTTGTGTGGCACCTTGTCAAATGCCTTTTGGAAGCCTAAATACACTACGTCCACTGGTTCCCCTTTATCCACCCTATATGTTACTTCCTCAATGAACTCCAGCAAATTTGTCAAACATGACTTCCCCTTCACAAAACCATGCTGACTTTGTCCTATTAAATTATGATTATCCAAATGTCCTGTTACTGTCTCCTTAATAATGGACTCCAATATTTTACCTACCACAGATGTTAGGCTAACCGGTCTATAGTTTCCAGCCTTCTGTCTACTGCCCTTTTTAAATAAGGGTGTTACATTAGCAGTTTTCCAGTCTGCCGGGACCTTTGCTGAGTCCAGGGAGTTTTGGAAAATTATTACCAATGCATCCACAATCCCTACCGTCACTTCCCTCAAGACCCTAGGATGTAAGCCATCAGGCCCAGGTGATTTATCCGCCTTGAGTCCCATTATTTTACCGAGTACCACTTCCTTAGTGATTTTGATCATGTTTAGCTCCTCCCCCACTATAGCCCCCTGTTTGTCCAGTGTTGGGATATTCTTAGCGTCTTCTACTATAAAGACTGAGACTAGAGAAGCTGGGATTGTTCTCCAAATTAGAGCAGAGAAGATGAAGGGGAGATTTAATAGAGTTGTTCAAAATTATGAAAGAGAGAGGGAGAAACTGCTTCCACTGGCAGCAGGGTCAGTAACCAGAGGACACAGATTTAAACTAATTGACAAAAGAGCCAGGCGGGAGATGAGGAGAATCTTTTTTTACGCAGCAAGTTGTTATGATCTGGATGCACTACAGCAACACACCAAGCTTACTTGGACAGCATCTTCCTACCTTGCAACCTCCAATACCAAGAAGGACAACAGCAACAATTGGTGCAGAAATTCCGATCCCTACGGGTCGGTACGCGCTGTGTACTCACCGTAGGGACATCGGAAATGCCGGTTTCAGGCATGCACAGCGCATGCGCTGGAAACCGGAATTTCCGATCTGTCAAGAAAGCTCGTGACAGATCCTCCGGCTGCCCTGGAGCAGGGCCTCTGCAGGTGGAGAGTTCCGCTTTTTGGAGACCCTCCGCCTGCAGAAAACACTTACAATTCTTGCGCCTGGTAAAAGCAGGCGTAAGGCCAGTTTTTACCAGGATAAGAGTTGAAAACATTTTTTTTTCATTTCCACTGATTTATCATTTAAAAATACTTTAAAGAAAGGTAAGTTTATTTTTAGCCCCGTTAAAAACTTTAATTATTTTTTCAAAAATTAAAATTTTTGTTTAAAATAGTTAATTTATGTAATTTCAAGTCATTTAAAAAATGTGATTTAAAAAAAAAAAATTATTTAAAGTTTTATTATGTTTTGGGCGTGATCTCTATTCATATATTTGACAGGTCTTCCTGTCAAGTGTATGAAGGGAGATTCCCTTCTCTGATTGGCGCCCCATGGCCCACGTGATCCCAGGGATGCTACGAACCGCCTGCGCCTCTGGGATACGTGGGCCCTGCACACCGGCAGTTTGGAGAGGCCCAGCATCGGAACTCTGTGCCTCCCGGGAGCCCTCCAGTCTTGGCCCAGATTTTTCCAGATTGCAGCCCTCCACCCGCGAGAGGCCTGCGATCGGAATTTCTGGGCCATAATGCCTCCAAGTTCCCCTCCCAAGTCACACACAATCCTAACTTGGACATATATCAACATCCTGGAATTCCCTACCTAGCAACGTCATGGGAGCATCATCACCACACAGACTGCAGTGGTTCAAGGAGAAGGCCTACCACCATCTTCTCAGAGTTTCTAGGGATGGGCAATAAATGCTGGCTCGACAAACCATGTGAATGTCATAGCAACTTCCTCATGACATCACAAAGCAGCTTCAATCCCTTCAGAGCTTACTTCCTGTCGGCATTCAAATAAAAATGTTGGGAACCATTTGTTTAAACTGTGATGTGTGTACAGACCCACAGTTGTGTTGCTTGGGATTTATAATATCATACAGTGTAATGAATGACAAATGACATCTGAGCCTTTCAGATTATTTGAGACAATCCTACTGTAGTGAAGGACCCTTATTACCAAGGATCAAAAATGATGCTTTTACATTCTAACCTGTGAAAGGTCACGTGGGGTGAGATCTTTTACTTGTAATGCATTAAATATTGACTTGAGCCACCTGAACATCTGAATTGTGCGTATTTTACAAGAAACGCCTGCCCTACAATCAATGTTCTCTGTAGAATTTGTTTTTGGTGCGTGGGCCCTTTAACTGGCTGTGTGGCCTATTCAATTTTTCGTGCATGCGGGGCTATTTCCATTATAAAGCCGGTGAGCGGCCTATGCAGGACCTCCACAGCTTAGCAAGAATGTTGCCTACAATTATATTTCTACATATTTTTAAATACTTTGAAAACTAAGGAACTGTCAGTTCTAAATTAGGGACAACCAGCTGCACCATCCAATATGGCTGCCAAGGGGATCTAAGTGTTACATTGTCAGTTTGTTGTGTATCAACGGACTGTGCATTAACCTGCATCCGCCTCAAGCTAACGCAAACAGCTGGCTGGACTTATATGGGCACACGGCCCAGGATCCACATTACAAAGGAGGGATTATGTCACCTGGCTTCACAATGGAAACCATGACAACCCAGAGGGGTGGACATAAAACAGCAAAGTGGCACAACATGTGTATTTGTATGTGTGAGAGAAATGAGGAGACAGCTTAAAAACAAGTGAGTTCATCAAATCCATCCAAATCCGGGAAGATCATTGGAGAGCAGATTGGAGATACTGTGTAAAGCAACAGCGTCAAAGAGTAAAGAGACAAAGTCATCCAGAGATTTTATTTCAGGCTCTGAAGGCTGCCTTTAATTGAAAATTAGCAACAGAAACCAGGGCTGAGCGGCGGACCTGTGAGAAGCACAGAGTCAGCGAGAGGAACTCAACACAGGAGTGACGTCAGAATTCAGAAGTGACGTCGGCACAAGGGAGCTGATTGGTGAGTAGCTGGTGGGTATTTTCTGTTAAGTTTTTTGTTAAGTTTTAAGTGTATTTCTGCTAAGTAGTTCATAGCCTGTTAATGGAGGGAGAGAGCTGATTGGTGAGTAGCTGGTGAGTGTTTATTGTTAAGTTTTTAAGTTTATTTCTGTCAAGGTAGTTCATAGAATATTATATAGAGGCATGGCAGGGCAGCTCAGTCCCGTGAATTGTATGTCCTGTGCCATGTGGGAAGTTGTGGATGCTTCTCGTGGCCTAGACAACCACGTGTGCGGGAAGTGTCACCAGCTACAGCAGCTCGAGCTCCGGGTTTCAGAGCTTGAGCGGCAGCTGGAGTCACAGCAGTGCATCCACGAGGCTGAGGGTTACGTGGATAGCACATTTCTGGAGGTGGTCACCCACAGCTTAAGAGTGTGCAGGCAGAGAGGGAATGGGTGACCGCCAGACAGAAGAGGAGGACCAGGCAGGTAGTGCAGGAGTCCCCTGAGTGCATCTCGCTTGCTAACCATTATTCAGTTCTGGATACTGGTGCAAGCGATGCTTCCTCTGGTGAGTACAGCCAGAGCCAACTCCATGGCACCATGGGTGGCTCAGCTGCACAAGTGGGGAGGAAGAAGAGTAGAAGAGCAATAGTGGTAGGCGATTCGATAGTTAGGGGAATAGACAGGTGTTTCTGAGGCCGCAGATGTGACTCCAGGATGATATGTTGCCTCCCTGGTGGCCAGGGTCAAAGATGTCACTGAACGGCTGCAGGACATTCTGAGGAGGGGAAGGTGAACAGCCAGAGGTCGTGGTCCACATTGGTACCAACGACATAGGTAAAAAGAGGGATGAGGTCCTGCAGGCAGATTTCAGGGAGCTAGGAAAGAGATTATAATCTCCGGATTACTCCCAGTGCCACATGCGAGTGAGTACAGAAACATGAGGATAGAGCAGATGAATGCGTGGCTGGAGAGATGGTTCAGAAGGGAGTGCTTTAGATTCCTGAGGCATTGGGACCATTTCTGGGGGATATGGGACCTGTACAAGCCAGATGGGTTGCATCTCAACAGGACCGGAACCAATATCCTCGTGGCAGGGTTTTCTAGTGCTGTTGGGGAGCATTTAAATTAGCTTGGCAGGGGGATGGGAACCTGAGAGTGGATTCAGAAGGGAGAGAAGCAAAGCCGGAAATGGAAGGCAGAAAATTAGTAAGCGAGTTTGGTAGGCAGAGGAAACAAAGGCTGGAAAATAGACAAGGGAGTTTGGCAGTGCTAAATGGTATATACTTCAACGCAAGGAGTCTAGGGAATAAAGCAGATGAACTGAGGGCACAGATGGACACGTGGGTGTATGATATTATAGCTATTACTGAAACATGTCTGAAAGAAGGGCAGAAATGACAGCTCAACATTCCTGGTTACAGGGTTTTCAGATGAGATAGAGAGTGGGATAAAAAAGGAGGGGGGTCACAATATTGATTAAAGAATCAATTACAGCTGTGAGGAGGACGGATATCTTAAAAGGATCATCAAATGAGGCCATTTAGGTTGAACTGAAAAACAAAAAAGGGGCAATCACACTGCTGGGAATGTACTATAGACCTCCGAACAGTCAGAGGGAAATAGAAAAGCAAATATGTAGGCAAATTTCTGAGACATGCAAAAATAGGGCAGTAATAGTAGGGGATTTCAACTTCCCCAATATTAACTGGGATAAAATTAGTGTGAAAGGCATAGAGGGAGTAGAATTCTTAAAATGCATTCAGGAGAACTTTTTTAGCCAGTACGTAGCAAGCCAAACAAGAGAGGGGGCGATTCTGGACCTAGTTTTAGGAAATGAAGTTGGGCAGGTGGAAAGGGTATCAGTGGGAGAGCATATTGGTGTTAATGATCATAATTCAGTTAGATTTAGGGTAGTTAAGGAAAAGGACAAGGATAGACCAGGAATAAAAGTTCTTAATCGGGGGAAAGCTAATTTTACTAAGCTGAGAAGGTGATTTAGCCAAAGTGGACTGGAGACAGAAACTTGAAGGTAAATCAGTGTCAGGGCAGTGGGAGGCATTCAAGGAGGAGATAGTGAATGTTCAGAGCAAGTATGTTCCCTTAAATAAAAAGGATGAGACTAACAAATCTAGAGCTCCCTGGATGTCAAGGAGCATACAGGGTAGGATAAAGAAAAAAAAGGGAAGCTTATGACAGATACCAAGGACACAAAACAGCAGAAAGCTGAGAAGAGTATAGAAAGTGCAGGGGTGAAATTAAAAAGGAAATTAGGAAAGCAAAGAGAGGGCATGAAAAATATCGGCAAGTAAAATCAAGGAAAACCCAAAGATGTTTTATAAATACATTAAGAGCAAGAGGATAAAGAAAGAATAGGGCCTATTAGGGACCATAAAGGTAACCGGTGTGTGTAAGCGGAAGACATGGGTATGGTTCTTAATGAATACTTTGCGTCTGTTTTCACAAAAGAGAGGGACAATGCAGACATTGTAATCAGGAAGGAGGAGTGTGAAATATTAGATGAAATAAACATCGTGAAAGAGGAAGTATTAAGGGGTTTAGTATCTTTGAAAGTGGATAAATCCGCAGGCCTGGATGAAATGTATCCCAGACTAAGATAAGTAAGAGAGGAAATAGCAGAGGCTCTGACCATCATTTTCCAATCCTCTCCGGCTACAGGTGTGGTGCCAGAGGGCTGGAGGACTGCTAATGTGGTACCATTGTTTAAAAAGGGAGAAAGGGATAGACCGAGTAATTACAGGCCAGTCAGCCTAACCTCGGTGGTGGGAAAATTATTGGGGAAAATTCTGAGGGACAGGATAAATCTTCATTTAGAAAGACACGGATTAATCAGGGACGGGCAACATGGATTTGTTAAGGGAAGGTCTTGTCTGACTAACTTGATTGAATTTTTTGAGGAGATAACAAGGAGAGTCGATGAGGATAGTGCATTTGATGTAGTCTATATGGATTTTAGCAAGGCTTTTGATAAGGTCCCACATGGTAGACTGGTCACGAAAGTAAAAGCCCATGGGATCCAGGGCAAAGTGGCAAGTTGGATCCAAAATTGGTACAGAGGCAGGAAACAAAGGGTAATGGTTGAAGGGTATTTTTGTGACTTGAAGGCTGTTTCCAGTGGGGTTCCGCAGGGCTCAGTACTGGGTCCTTTGCTTTTTGTGGTATATATCAATGATTTGGACTTGAATGTAGGTAGTATGATTAAAAAGTTTGCAGATGATACAAAAATTGGCCGTGTGCTTGATAATGTAAAGAAAGCTGCAGACTGCAGGAAGATATCAATGGACTGGTCAGGTGGGCAGAACAGTGGCAATTGGAATTCAATCTGGAGAAGTGTGAGGTAATGCATTTGGGGAGGGCTAACAAGGCAAGGGAATACACGATAAATGGTAGGACTCTGAGATGTGCAGAAGATCAGAGGGGCCTTGGAGTTCATGTCCACATACCCCTGAAGATAGCAGGACAGGTAGATAAGGTGGTTAAGAAAGCATATGGGATACTTGCCTCTATTAGCCGAGGCATACAATATAAGTGCAGGGAGGTTATGCTTGAACTGTATAAAACACTAGTTAGGCCGTAGCTAGAATACTGCGTGCAGTTCTGGTCACCACATTACAGGAAGGATGTGATTGCACTAGAGGGGGTGCAGAGGAGATTTATGAGGATGTTGCCTGGGTTGGGGAATTTTAGCTATGAGGAAAGATTGGATAGCCTGGGGTTGTTTTCTTTGGAGCAGAGGAGGCTAAGGGGAGACCTAATTGAGGTGTATAAAATTATGAGGGGCCTAGATAGAGTGGATAGGAAGGACCTATTTCCCTTAGCAGAAGGGTTAATAACCAGGGGGCATAGATTTAAAGTAATTTGTCGGAGGTTTAGAGGGGATTTGAGGAGAATGTTTTTCACCCAGAGGGTGTTGAGGGTCTGGAACTCACTGCCTGAAAGGGTGGTAGAGGCAGAGACCTTCATCACGTTTAAACAGTACTTGGATATGCACTTGAAGTGTCGTAACCTACAAGGCTACGGACCAACTGCTGGAAAGTGGGATTAGGCTGGATAGCTCTTTGTCGGCCGGGACGGACAAGATGGGCTGAATGGCCTCCTTCTGTGCTGTAAATTTCTATGATTCTATGGCAGTATTTGGTTAAAAAGTAAGGCAGTTTCTTCAAATCGAAGAGCAGCAATTAGAACCTACAGCACAAAACAGAACTGAGTATATCAGACAGCTCAGGGTTTCAATCTGAGACTACACCACCTTAGTGATGGAATACTGAAGTGAGGATTTTTTTGCGTTTGAGTTTCAGGCTGTATAAACATTACTAAAATGTATCTCAAAGTGGAAACATTATCAGTTGCCCTGTGTGTGGGTGTCAGCAGTGGCTCAGTTGGTAGCACTCTCACCTCTGCTTCAGGAGTTTGTAGGCTCAAGTCCCACTACAGGAACTTGAGCATAAAAATTTAGCCTAGCAGTTCAAGTATCTTTCCCATCGTACCATGCTGCCAGCTGCACAGAGTGTTATAGTATTTGAGAGCATGACAATGATTATCAAGGACTCGCTTGATCAAGTTAGCAAAGGGCTCGCTGAGAAAGTTATCTCTTTGGCTACACTGTGGATGATTAAATTAACAGGGGCACATGTTGAAAGCTAGGAAGCTGCATGCAATCAGATTTATTATTGAAGTTATCCAGGTGACAATGGAGGGTTTCAAGCAAGGCCGCCTTCCACATGTGAACAAGGTGAAGACCTTGACAAAGATGTCCACAGAAAATGTGTATGGCACAGTGCCTCTGTTGAAATCAGTCTTAGAGACTATGGGGTGAATTTAAAACCCCCAAAAATGGGTGGGTTGGGGTCGAGTGAGATGTAAACATTTTTAAAATCTCATAACAGACCCTAACCCGCCAGCTTCCCGGGTTGAACGGAGGTGGGACATGGGGCGGGCAGCAATGTTCCCGTGAATTTCTTTTTGAGTGCACGGCCCCTTTAATGGGCTGCGTGGTTTTTCCATTTAAAGGCCGGTGAGCCTGCTGCACGGGACCTCCAGACTGTTGTGCGTCCGTGCAACTTAACGGGAACATGGATGGGCAGCTAACCCACTCCCAGGAGGCGGTCTGGCTATTTAAATATTATAATGAGGCTGGGAGCCTCACATTTAACTTCCCTTACAGTTTTAACCCTGGCTGTCGGGTTCCCCAGGCCTTGGGAAACCTGGCAGCTGAAGGGAGGCGAGGACAGCTTCGGGGACAAAGGACATACCTTTGCAGCCCTACTTGTGGGCCAGGAGCAGCAGGAGTGCATCCTCCCAGCCCTCACAAGCTTCCCTGCTTCCCTGGGATCGGACCCCACTCGCCATTAGACTATCCCTATCCAAAGAACACATCCTGATTGGGGATCCCGCTGATCTCGGGGATCGTGGATCAAACCCCACCCCGACCCCCATCGGGATTGGACCACTTCCATGCTCGGACCAACCCCCACCCCCCTCCCCCTCACACTCCCATTAGCCGCTGCAGACTCCCTACCTGCGGCTGTGGCCTGCTCTGGAGTACTCCCCGCCCGACTGCAAGCCAAGCCTGTTAATCAGGCTGTCTTTTGGGTGGGATCCTGTCAAAAAATATACACGCTTAAAACTTCACAGCATGCAGGGAAATCCAGACTTCTGGGTTTCCCAAGCAAAACTCCACACACACCAACCACCCACCCCCCATCCTCACTCAGAAAAACTGCCCCTGGAGTTAAACAGGATGAGCTGAAGTTTATATTTGACTCAACACCAGATGGTTTTAGTAAGAGCATCCTGATCTAGCTGAGAAATGTGGAGAAGGTCCCACACCCTACAGTGACGAAAGAGTCATTGGCCACTGAGATCAACATGGTCTATAGTTTGCTGTTCAAAGTGTGACTTGAGAAGGAGCTGTTGAAGTTGAAGATCCTAATGGAGTCTCTAGGCTATGTCAGCTCCCTGCTGCCTAAGGACACACTAGAGGAGGAGCTGCCCAAGTTAAGCCCAGGAATCCTAGTCATGCCACAAAAAATAAGTGGGGAATCTTTCCATCAAAGAGGGGGAAAAATTTGTCCCCTTAGCACCTCCTGTTAGTGCCAGTAGAAGGCACTAATGGGGCACTAGAGCAGTATTGCCGGGGCGAGGAAAATCCAGTGGCGCACACCAAATCCAACCCCCCCCCACCCCCGTAGCACTGCTGGTAAGAGGTATCACCAGGAATGTCAATGCCAGGTAGGTTATGACGTCAGTGAGTGTGCAACGCTCACTGACTGCCCGATTTGCTAAATTAATTGTTGCCACCTACCTCAGCACCTCAAGTAAACATCGACAGGGAGAGCCAGTGTGCAACACCAGGAAGCCAGCTCCAGGGTAGTTATTTAAAGGGATCATCAGTAATCACTCGTAGCTGTCAGGTTAGTGCAGCTTCAGTGGTTTTTTGTCAGCTTCACCCACTGCAACAGTTTCATTCAGTAATTTGAAGGTTCTTTTATATCAGGAGTTTTTGGCAACTTAAAATTAGCTACATTTATTCTTCAAAGATTCAAACTGCTACACTACGGGAATGGGTAGCATAGTGGTTATGTTACTGGATTAGTATCTGGAGCCTTGAGTTCAAATCCCAACATGGCAGCTGGGGAATTATTCTTAATTCAATAAATCTGGAATAAAAAGTTAGTATCAGTTATGGTGACCATGAAACTGTCAGATTGTCGTAAAAACCCATCTGGTTCAGCAATGTCCTTAAGGGAAGGAAATCTGCCATCCTTACCTGGTCTGGCCTATATGTGACTCCAGACCCACAGCAATGTGGTTGACTCTTAACTGCCCCCTGAAATGGTACTCAGTTGCAAAAAACTGCTACAAAAAACAATAAGAATAAAACCGGATAGACCACTCGGCACCGGCTACAGACACAACAACGGCACACCCAGGCCAGTTGACCCTGCAAATGTTGGTGGGGAGGACTTTGCAGGGTCAACTGGCCTTGGTGTGCCGTTGTTGTGTCTGTAGCCGGTGCCGGGTGGACCACCGGAAGGACAGACCCACCAGGGGTGGCGGCACAGTGTTATACAGTTGGGAAGGAGTCTTCAACATTGACTCCAGACCCCATGAAGTCTCATGGCTTCAGGTCAAGCATGGGCAAGGAAACCTCCTGCTAAGTACCACCTACCGCTCTCCCTCAGCTGATGAATCAGTACTCCTCCATGTTGAACAGCATTTGGAAGAAGCACGGAGAGTAGCAAGGGCACAGAATATAGTCTGAGTGAGGGACTTCAATGTCCATCACCAAGAGTGGCTCGGTAGCACCACTACTGACCAAACTGGCCGAGTCCTGATGGACATTGCTGCCAGTCGGGGCCTACGACAGGTGGTGAGAGAACCAACACGAGGGAAAAACCTACTTGACCTCATCCTCACTAATCTACCTGTTGCAGATGCATCTGTCCATGACAGCATTGGTAGCAGTGACCACCGCACAGTCATTGTGGAGACGAAGTCCCGTCTTCACACTGAGGACTCCCTCCATTGTGTTGTGTGGCACTACCACCGTACTAAATGGGATAGATTCAGAACAGATCTGGCAGTTCCAAACTGGGCATCCATGAGGCGCTGTGGGCCATCAGGAGCAGCAGAATTTAATTCCACCACAACTGTAACCTCATGGCCCGGCATATCCCTCACTCTACCATTACCATCAAGCCAGGGGACCAAACCTGGTTCAATAAGGAATGTAGAAGAGCATGCCAGGAGCAGCACCAGATGTACCTAAAAGTGCAGTGCAAACCTGGGGAAGCTGCAACACAGGACTACATGCATGCTAAAAAGCGGAAGCAGCATGCTACAGACAGGGCCAAGCGATCCCACAATCAACGGATCAGATCAAAGCTCTGCAGTCCTGTCACATCCAGTCGTGAATGGTGATGGACCATTAAACAACTAATGGGAGGAGGAGGCTCCATAAATATTCCATCCTCAATGATGGCAGAGCCCAGCACGTGAGTGCAAAAGACAAGGTTGAAGTGTTTGCAACCATCTTCAGCCAGAAATGCCGAGTGGATGATTCATATCGGCCTCCTCCTGAGGTCCCCACCACCACAGAAGCCAGTCTTCAGCCAATTTGATTCACTCCACGTGATATCAAGAAACAGCTGAGCGCACTGGATACAGCAAAGGCTATGGGCCCCGACAACATCCCGGCTGTCATGCTGAAGATTTGTGCTCCAGAACTAGCCATGCCTCGTAGCCCATATCACACCGCAATTGATAGACACCACAAAGAATGGCAAGTGAATTAATAAATTTATCAAAAACGAGTGAACACATATTTAGATCAAAAATATTACCTATTCACCCTTGTGCAATCCTTTAGTGCCTCTCGTTACTGTGCCTTTGCCTACTCTAGTGCTCCTACGAGGTGTTGGCCCAGTGGCTGCAGCAGGGCTGGTGGAAGGCTGCTGAGTGTCCGTGTGGGAGACTTCAGATGGCCTTGCAGGACGCCCTCGACCAGCTCTGGGCCTACAAGGCCCGGCTGTAGACTGCACCACCTCAGCATAGGCGGCAGCAGTCTGGGCTGGCTGGATGACAGGCAGTGACAAGGGTAATGGCAGAGTGCCAGCGTTGGGAGCAGGAATGCTGTATCCTGAGAGAAGACAGCAGGTTCCTGTTCCACTGACCCACTGCCACTTCTCCAGACAGCACCTCAGCATCCCTAGCAATCTGTTGGAGCACAGATTGCTGGTCTGCTGTGACACCGTGAAAGCCCTGGTTGACTGTGGTAGATCCAGCCACGATGGCAGCAGTCAGAGCTTGCGTCGCATCAAGCTGACACTGTATGAGAGCAGTCTGAGATTGGATGCCACCAAGCATAGATGGCATTAC
Source organism: Somniosus microcephalus (assembly GCF_052327205.1). NCBI lineage: Eukaryota > Metazoa > Chordata > Chondrichthyes > Squaliformes > Somniosidae > Somniosus > Somniosus microcephalus. The sequence continues at coordinate 49,393,581 of NC_140995.1, forward strand.
AGCACTAAGACATTGTATCGCTTCCACCTGTGCCGCAATGGAAGCTGCCAGATCACCCAACACACGTGGCATCAGGTCTGGGTCGCCACAGTCTTTCTGGGAGTCGACCATCCTTTGCAGATTGGAAATGATGGGGTGCATGATATGCGCAGAGCCTTGGGCAATGTTGGAGGTGGATTCCTCCATGTACCTTACCATTGCTGAGAGGCTCTCAGGCACCTTTGCCATTGCACCTATCACCTCCGTGTGCATGGCCATCACCCTTCTTATAAACGCCTCCCCATCGAGGTCCTCATCTGAGTCCTGTGCAGCAGAACTCGTGCGCGAACTCACCCTCCGAGGAGCTGGCCACTGAGCTATCCTTTCCCCCTGGCCTTGCTGCAGCCCACTCATCCCTGGTGCCTCACCCTGTGCAGATCCTGCTACTATACTAGCCTTTAAATAACGCGTAATGCCCAGTATCCGAGCTGGTGCCTGCGGGTGAGACACGCAGTGATGCGGTGTGTTCTTCCTCCTCATCTTCTCCTGCATCGCTCTTTACAGTGTCCTCAGGGACAGGCTGCTCTGGTGCTTGCTGATTATCTGAAAGCACAAAGGCACAAGAGTAGGGTTAATGTGAGGGGAGGGGGGCAGGAAGGGTGAAATGCATGCATACAGCATGATTAGCTGGGAAGTGCAAAACGCTTGTGGGGTGGGATGTGAGAAGAAGGAATAGGGATGAACATACCATTGTTGTCCCCAAAGGGGTCAACATCACCGGTGGCCATGGCGCCCACCACCTGGCACTCAATAATCTGCAGCACTCTGTTCTCCAGTGCAGACAGTGGTTGGGTGTCGGCTTGTCCCCCACCTGTGCGCTCCTGCTCCTTCCTGTTGTGAGCCACCTTGGCCTGCAAGAGAAAGAAAACTGTGTGTGAGTGAGTGTGGAGCAATGTGTTTGGGTGATGTGCCTGCCATAGATGAATAGCTGGCATTGTGTGCAAGGTGTGAGATGCGGGTGCGAGTGTTGGTAGGTAGAGATTGTTGGTGGGTGAGTGCTGGGGGTGTGGTGCTTTGGGCAGTGTGTGAAGATTGTGGCTCAGATGGTGGTATGTAGCATTTGTTGAAGCATTCACTCACCCTGACCACCCGAGTGAGGTTGTTAAATTTCTTCCTGCGCTGTGTGTGGGTCCTGGAGACTACAGTACCGCCTGAGATGTGCTGTGCTACCTCCCTCCACATGGTGTGGAAGACTTGTGGCAAGGGCCTCCTGCCACTTGCCAGGTAGAGTACAGCTCTCCGTCTCTCCACAGTGAAAACCAATGCCTCCAATGCTTCATTGGAGAATCTGCGGACTCTCTCCTTGGGGCATGGAACTGCCCTGAGCACACCTGGTTCAGACCTCTGGCTGCTTCTTCTGCTGCTGCTTGTTCTACTTCTACTTTTACTTCTACTTGCTGAGGCAGCTGCACAGCCAGCAATGCTGAGAATGAGGTGCTGCAGCATCAATGAACCGCCCCTTTAAGTGGTGAAAAATGCCTCTGGCAATCATGACTTGCGATTAGACTGCACCTGGTATTGGTCAATCCTTTAAGTCTAACACCAATGAGCTTGGGTTTTAAGACTTGATTTAGGACTCCAATCATTTTATTGAGCAGTGAGCACGAATTTTGCGTGCAGTCTTAAGCATTTGCGTCTGGCGCTAATTCTCCAACTTTTCTACTGACACCACCCATTCCTTGGCTATAACAAATGTTGCCATGGATATGAGAAGTCTTGGGCTGAAAACACCAGCTTAACAATCTCCACCAGCAGTTTTGTATTCCAGTGAATTTTAATAATTATCTTGCTGTGAAGAAGCACAGTAAGGTCTTCTGCTGTTTCACAGTTCTGAGCTCAGCTTATGCAGATTCATTGGTTGAATTCCTCTTACACAAGTTAGACAAGAACGACGAACAAACAAGAGTTGGAGCACTAAGTGCACTGAGGCATCTCATCAGGTTGGACTCCTCACACTTGGCAAGTGAAAAGGCTCAGATTGTGGCTGCCATGAAATGAATGCTTCTAGACAAGAACTTCAATCAGGAAAAGAAGCTAATTGCCCAGGTAATGTGTGCCATGGCCTGTAGTGTATGTACCTTTAAGAGCCCCTGTGTACTGTAATACCGGTAGTGACCACTCGGGTATATAAGCCTGTATAGTGTCTTGTATCTTTTAGTTCACCTCCAGACTTTGTTCAGTAAACACCTGTTAAACCAAATCCTGCATTCCGTGTCTCCATTAACACACGGATACAACAGTGGCGACGAATTGGAAACGGACTTACCTGCAATTCGGCAGCACCTCAAGGAGATCGATTCCTCAGACGAAGGTCGAAGAAAAAAAAAAGAAAAAAACAAAAAACTGTGGTTTCACCAGCTAGCCGGGCTGGTGGCAGGTACTGCACTAATCCTTCCTGGTCGGCGGGCTGGGGCTCGATCGGGTGGCTCTGCAGCGGGGCCGAGCAGCGAGTCAGAAGGCGGAGGCAAACAGAGACGGAGGGTGGAGCACTCGGGAGACAGCTGGCGTTGCAAAGCAGGTCGGCGTTCGGACCAAGCAGAGGGAGGGAAAAGTCCCAGAGAGTCCGGCGGGAACGAGTCTCCAACTATTAAAAATATCTGTGTAAATAAAAACCGCGGAGAACAGCGTTGTCAGCAGCGGCAGCGGCGGGAAAGCGCGGGAGGCGCCATTTTTTTCTCGGCAGGGAAGAAAGGACAGCGCAGGAGGCGCCATTTTTGATTTTCAGGATGTCTAAGACTGGCAATATTACTGCTTTCGATAGTGATATAGAGGATTGGACCACATATGTGGAAATAGTGGCGGTATATTGCTCAGCGAATGAAGTAGAGGATGATAAAAAGGCATCGGTACTTCTAAATCTGATGGGCGCAAGGACATACGGGCTGTTACGAAACTTAATCACTCCAGCCAAACCGTGTACAAGAATTTTAAGGAGATTGTTGATACCCTACAGGAGCACTTAAACCCAACACCGCTGCTGATAGCGGAACGATTCAAATTCTTCAGGAGGAATCAGCACAAGAATGAAAGTAACGCTGATTACCTCACCGAATTAAGAAAGCTGTCAAAGCACTGCCAATTCGCGGCAGGACTGGCAGATTCTCTACGAGACAAATTCGTCTGCGGTCTCCTAAGTGAAGGAACACAGAAAAGGCTACTTTCTGAGAAAGATTTGACACTGGACAAGGCTTTCAGTGTGGCTGTATCATACGAAGCAGCAGCAAGAGGAGCTGCAGAGATACAGCAAAAGCCACAGGACTTCGGCACCCATGAAATGACACGGGGCTTCGAGAGATGTTATCGCTGTGGCAGATCCACCCATGACCAGAGGGACTGCTGGTTCAAGGACAAAGCATGCAGGCAATGCGGAAAGATGGGACACATTGCACGTGTATGCCGATCTGGAAACAAAAAATCCACTGACAGAAAAAAAATCAATAAGGAAAAGTACAGAAAGGTACAAATGATGACGGACAGTAGCTCCGAAGACCAGAAGAGCGATAGCGACTCCGGGAACAAGAGACTAAGCTGTCTCAAATTACATAATGTAATTGCCAAAGAAGATTACCAGACCATTTGGGTTACCCTCACGATAGCGGGGTCCCCAGTTAAAATGGAGCTAGATACAGGATCAGCTCTGACCATCATAAGTCGACGGGATTACGAGCGGCTATTTCCGCATATACCTTTGAAAGACACATCCATTATCTTGAAGACATATATGGGGCAGAAAGTATACCCCAGAGGGAAAATAAGGGTGCCTGTTCTATACAACGGCAAGGAAATACAGAAGTTGTATTTATACGTTCTGCAAGATGGTGGTCCACTGCTGTTGGGACGTGAATGGATCAGGAAGATACGTTTAGACTGGCACTCCATTCAGGCACTGACGGTGACCAGTAAGAAAAAAAATGATGAAGACGTCATATCTGAACGATGAAAAGACATCTTGGCCAACGCCAAAGAAGTGTTTCAACAGGAACTAGGAACCTTGAAAGGCGTCACCACCTCAATAAAAGTGGAAGATGCGGCAATTCCCAAGTTTTTTAAGGCAAGGCCGGTGCCATACGCAATTCGTCCAGCAGTCGAGGCAGAGCTGGAGAATTTGGAAAAGGCAGGCGTGTTATCCAAGGTAGATTGGAGCGAGTGGGCAACACCCATCGTCCCGGTCATGAAGAAAACGTTGAATAATGATAAATCTGAAGAACAGAGAAAAATTCGCATCTGTCGGGACTTCAAGGTGACTGTAAACCCAGTCCTTCACACGGTACAGTATCCTCTTCCGAGGATAGAAGATATTTTTGCCTCACTATCCGGAGGGAAACGTTTCACCAAAATTGACTTGGCACAGGCATATCTACAGATGGAGGTTGAGGAGGCCTCTAAAAAGTATCTCACAATAAACACACACAAAGGCCTGTACCAGTACAATCGACTGGTTTTCGGAGTAGCATCAGCTCCAGCTATCTGGCAAAGAGCTATGGAGCAAGTCCTGCAAGGGATTCCGGGGATTCAATGCTACCTAGACGACATCCTTGTAACAGGAGAAAATGACAACGAGCACCTTGCCAATTTGGAGCAGGTGCTCACTAGGCTGAGAGAACGGGGCCTACGAGCAAATCGCCCGAAGTGCGAATTTTTCCAGAAACAAATATCATATTGTGGCCATATAATTAATGAAGAAGGGTTGCATAAGTCACCTGAAAAAATTGAAGCGGTCCTAAAAGCCCCAGCACCTGAAAATGTCTCACAATTAAGGTCGTTCCTGGGATTGATAAATTACTATCATAAATTTTTACCGAACTTGTCAACTGTTCTGCACCCTCTTAACACACTGCTACAAACGGGAGTAATTTGGAAAGGGAGCGAAGACTGTAAACGTGCCTTCCATAAATGCAAAGGCTTGATCACATCCAAGGAAGTGTTGGCTCATTACAACCCATCACTGCCAATCAGACTGGCGTGCGATGCATCCCCTTACGGCATAGGAGCGGTATTATCGCATAGATTCCCTGATGGCTCGGAGCGGCCGATAGCTTTTGCGTCACGCTCATTGAACTCAGCTGAGCGTAACTATGCCCAGATCGACAGGGAAGCACTCAGCCTGGTGTGGGGAGTGAAGAAATTCAACCATTACCTACACAGACAAAAATTTACCTTGTTGACTGACCATCAACCCCTCGTCTCCATATTCAACCCTAAAAAGGGCGTTCCCATTATGACAGCGCAAAGGCTACAGAGGTGGTCCCTTTTCCTAGGGGCACACCAATATGACATAGAATACAAAGGATCAAAACAGCATGGGAATGCTGACGGTTTATCGCGCCTACCATTGCCAACGGTAGAAGAGGCACCTACAGTGGTTCCACTCAACCATAGTGGAATGTCTACCAGTAACAAATTCTACCATTGAAAAGGAAACGAGAAAAGACCCGACTCTCTCACGAGTCTACGATTTAACGGTGAAGGGATGGCCAGCACATGGCGAACCACTGTTGCCAGCATTCTCGCAAAGAAGAGAACAGCTGTCAGTGTGCCGAGGAACCTTGATGTGTGGATCCAGAGTGGTGATTCCACCCAAATTCCAGGATAAAGTGCTAAAGGAACTTCACGAGGGGCATCTGGGTGGAGTGAAAATGAAGAACCTAGCCAGAGCGTTTGTGTGGTGGCCAGGTATCGATGGAGACATCGAAGAAATGGCCAAGAGCTGTCTAGGATGACAGAAGGTCCAAAATGCCCCACCACAAGCCCCTCTACATCCATGGGAGTGGCCCTCATCTCCATGGCAAAGGGTACATATCGACTTTGCTGGTCCATTTATGGACTCAATGTTCTTAATCGCAGTTGATGCACACTCCAAGTGGCCGGAGGTAATAAAGATGTCCTCCACCACCACGGAAAAAACCATTACAGTATTAAGGACCATATTTGCCAGGAATGGGCTGCCTGAACAGATCTGTTCTGATAATGGACCGCAATTTGTGTCCGAAGAATTCAGGAAGTTCTTAAAAAACAATGGGGTTAAGCACTACACGTCCGCCCCATACCATCCCGCCACCAATGGATTAGCTGAAAGGTTTGTCCAGACCTTCAAGAAGGCCATAAAGGCCATGGGTAATGAAGACATAAATCTACAACATAAGGTAGATAATTTCTTGTTTGCGTACAGGAATGCAACACATGTGGTTACAAACCATACTCCCGCCATGATGTTTTTCAATAGAAGACTAAGATGCCGGCTGGATTTGATCAAGCCAAACATCAGAAGGAATGTAGAGAACCGGCAATTTCAAGGCATGAATGAAAGGCCAACTAGAACCTTCCAGATATGTCAACAAGTTTTGGCCCGGGACTACCGTACCGAGAAATGGCAGCCTGGAACTATTTGCACACGACTAGAACCGCTGATTTATACCGTGGACATTGGAGAAAGTATAATAAGGCGCCATGCTGACCAGATCATAGAGTCATCCGAAAAGGGACAACCTACACCACAACTCTATATGCCTAATGATGAAGCAGAGATACCCATAGTATCTACCTCCGATCCGGTGATACTGGAACCAGATGAACCCGACACTGGCATTCAAGCCGAATCGACCTTGCCAAAAGAACCTACTGCACCACCGAAAACTACTACACCACCGAGGCGTTATCCGGACCGAGTCAGGAAGCCTCCAGAGAGACTGACTTATAATTGATTAACTGCAGCAAATGTGTAGATTATTGTTCTTGTAAACATGTTAATTAATGATTACTTAAAATGTTATGTACCAATTATCTAAAAGGGGAGGAATTGTAGTGTATGTACCTTTAAGAGCCCCTGTGTACTGTAATACCGGTAGTGACCACTCGGGTATATAAGCCTGTATAGTGTCTTGTATCTTTTAGTTCACCTCCAGACTTTGTTCAGTAAACACCTGTTAAACCAACTCCTGCATTCCGTGTCTCCATTAACACACGGATACAACATGGCCCAGCAAGGTTACCTTGAGCCAGAGGGAGGAAAGGCAATGGTGGAATTCCTCATCCGACAGTGTGCTGTACCCATTGATTTAGGGGGCCCAATAACACCGAGCCGTCAACCAGATCAGATGACAGATAAGGAATTAGATGTGAAACACTGATGTTTATGATCACAGGTGCAGCGAAGATGGAGAATGTTCTCTGGTCAACCTTACTGGAGACTATCATCATAACGCAGTACACCAAGGCTCTCACAACAATCTGCAATTTTTTAGCTTAGCTTGCCGAAAAGAAGCTGCAAGCTGGCAGTGAAAGGCTTTTCCTTAATAAAAATGAACATGCCAATCTCCCTAAACCTCAGGCACTGCTGACACAGCTTCCCATTGTGTCCTGTTGCCCATGTCAGGGAGACAGCCAAGGTGCTGCTTCACTGAAGCAAATGCAAGTCCTGAGACTCTATGTCCGTCCAGCATCAGTCAGGGGGTGGAAAGGGTAGCTTCCATTAGCTGACTATTTACTGGAGAATTCAAAGGAGTCTCTGGCCCAACAAGAATGGGAAGAGAAACTATTGCTGCTCTTGTCCAGAACTCTGAATACAATTGATGATGAGGATTGGACATGTCAGCTCGGTGATGAAATTGTTAAACGGATCTATACTGGCCATCATTCCATACAAGAAAAGACATTTCTCTATAAATCTCTTGGTCTAGTGCTATATTAGGCCACAGACAAAACATAAAGGAGGATTTTCACTGAGTGTGCATCACCATGAGAGCTCGAAGAGTGAGGGTGTAGCTATTGCCATTGGTTTCTGTGCCATGACACATTTTGAAGATACCCTCAGTACCCTGGAGGAGTTTGCTAACTCCAACTGCTTTAAGAATACTAAACATTTCCTCAATAATCCTAAAGCCAAGCCTGATCTACAATGTAAAGGGGTAAGAGCACATTGGTTCTGTGCTATGGGAACATGGCATTCTGTCCAGAATGGAAACCCCATTCTGCCAGCTATGGTTAACTAATTCATTTCACATGGGCAGGAGATAAAGATTGACACCAGGGGTATCACACTAAAGCTGGGCTATTAATCCAGTAGATGTGAGTTCAAATCCCCCCATGGCAGTTTGTGGATTTGAAATCAGTTTAAAAAAAATAATTTAATAAATCTGGAACAAAAAAGCTAGTATCGGTAATGGTGACCATGAATCTTGTTGTAAAAACCCAACTGGTTCATTAATTCCCTTCAGGGAAGAAAACCTGCCATTCTTACCCTTGGCCTATCAGTAACTTCAGACTCACAGCAATGTTGTTGACTCCTAACTGCCCTCTGAAATGGCCAAATAAGCCATTCTGTTGTATAATACAGCTACAAAGAAGTAGAATAAGAATAAAACCAAGGGCAAGGGCACAGAATGTACTCTGGTTGTGGGACTACCACCGTGTTAAATGGGATAGAATAAGAACTGACCTGGCAGCTCAAAACTGGGCATCCGAGAGGCACTGTGGGCCATCAGCAGCAGTGGAATTGTATTCCACCACTAGCTGTAACCTCATGCCTTGGCATATCCCGAATCATTACCATCAAGCCAGGCGACCAATGAGGACCTGCGCCAGGTGCACCTGAAAATAAGGCGCCAAACTGGTGAAGTTACAACACAGGACTACATGCAGCATGCTAAATAGCGGAAGCAGCATGCTAAGCGATCCCGCAAACAACAGATCAGATCAAAGCTCTGCAGTCCTGCCACATCCAGCCGTGAATGGTGGTGGACAATTAAACTAACGGGAGGAGGATGGAATCATCCCCATCCTCAATGATGTCAGAGTCCAGCATGTGACTATAGTAATCTGGGATGTTATGATTAAGGTTATCCACCAGGCGGTGCTGTAGCTAGTGCGGCTACTGGTTAAGGTCAGCGGAGGTGGAATGAGAGGATGCAGGCCTGTATGTTTGTTACGCAGTTGTTTAATAAAGTACACGGACTAATTCTAATATCTCACCTCTTTGAGTTCCTTGTTTCCCTACATGGATTTATCACATTTGGCGATGAGGTAAAAGGACACTGAATAAAGAAGAGAAGTCTGCCGGGACTTTAAAAAAAAACTCAAGAGCTAAAGTTAGCTACCAATTGGACGGGAGCATGGCTGCCATGGTAGGAACGGTCTCTGCTTTTGATATTCAAGCACAAACCTGGGAGGAATACTGTGAAGTGTTGGGTTATTTCTTCGAAGCAAATGAAATAAATGATGCTGGAAAAAGGAAAGCCATTCTGCTTAGTTCAGTGGGAAGCCAAACCTACAGTTTGATGAAGAATCTGCTCAGTCCTGAAAAGCCTGGAGACAAATCATTTGTTGAATTAGTGGCCTTGCTAAAAGAATATTTCAACCCTAAGCCTAGTGAGATTGTACAGCGGTTCAAGTTTAATTCAAGGAACAGAAAAGAGGAAGAGAGTGTAATGGACTATGTAGCGGTGTTGCGTAAATTAGCACAAGATTGCAATTATGGGAACAACCTGAAGGAAATGCTGAGAGGTAGGCTAGTTTGCGGAATAATGGATGGCCGAATGCAGCGTAGATTATTATCCGAGACTGGGCTTACTTATGAAAAAGCATTGGAACTTGCTCAAGCCATAGAGACAGCGAACCGAGATGTAAAAGAAATACAGGGTTCAGACAGGGCTAATGCTAAGCAAGTTGCAGGTCCGGTTATTGTGCACAAGTTAAACATGCATCAGAAACCACAACGTGAGCATGTGAAGGCATGTTATAGATGCAAGGGCGATCACCTGGCGAGTGAATGCCGGTTTCTGGAGGAAAAGTGCCACAAGTGTGGGAAACGAGGACACATAAAACGAGCATGCAGGGCAAAATCACCTGTGGAGGAATCCAAACAAAAAGGGGGAGGAAAGCAAAACCAAGGAAGAGAAGTGAAAAAACATGGAGCACACCACATCAGCGGGGAAGCTGAGGAAGAAGAGGACATGGTCATAATGTATAGCATGTTAGAGAACATTCCAAAAGTGGCTCCTATCACCTTGCAACTGACAGTAAATGACTCTAAGGTGAACTTTGAAGTTGATACAGGGTGCGGTGTAACCATAATGAACAGGGCAGAGTACTCAAAATTGTGGAACCGTGCAAAAGTTCCAGAGTTAAAGTCTTGCTCTCTGCATCTTAAAATATATACAGGTGAACGAGTAGCGACATTAGGTGCAGCTAATGTAACTGTGCAACACAGGGACACAGTGGAAAGCAACCTGTAGTTATAGTGTCGGGTACCGGACCAAACCTGTTAGGTCGGGGCTGGATAAAAGAACTTAAATTAGACTGGGGAGCAGTAAATCAAATAGATGAGGGCAAACTGTTGACTTTTCAAGAAGTGTTGAGTGAACATGAGAATGTGTTCAAGGAGGAACTTGGCACATTTAATGGCCCCCCAGCTAAGATTTATGTAGACAAGGAGGCACTGCCAAGGTTTTTTAAACAACGACCTGTGCCTTATGCCATGAAACCAAAGGTAGAGGGTGAGCTTGACCGTCTATTGAGAGAGAACATACTGGAGCCAGTGAAATGTTCAGAATGGGCAGCTCCCATAGTACCTGTTTTAAAACCGGACAATTCGGTAAGACTCTGTGGAGATTATAAATTGACAGTCAATCAGGTGTCCAAACTAGAGCAGTATCCTATTCCCAAAACAGAGGATCTCTTTGCAAACCTGGCTGGAGGGAAGAAATTCACAAAGTTGGATATGAGTCATGCATACTTGCAGATTACACTGGATGACGAATCAAAGAAGTATGTTACCATAAATACACACAAGGGCGTGTTTACATATAACCGCTTACCGTTTGGTCTCTCATCTAGTCCAGCTATCTTCCAGCGGACAATCGAAGGTGTACTGCATGGGATTCCACATGTTTCAATCTATCTGGATGACATTCTGGTGATGGAAAGAACTGACCAGGAGCATCTGAGCACTCTGAGAGAGGTACTACAGAGATTGGAGAGGGCAGGGTTATGGCTCAAGAGGAGTAAGTGCACTTTCCTGGGGAATGAGGCAGTGTTCCTGGGACACAGAGTGGACGCCACCGGGCTCCATCCAATCAAGGAGAAGGTACAAGCACTGCAGGACGCTTCTGCACCTACCAATGTGGCTGAGTTAAAAGCTTACCTGGGACTGCTGAACTATTATAACAGGTTTTTACCAAACTTATCAACAGTGTTAGTACCTCTTCACAAACTACTGCGCAAGGAGACACAGTGGCAGTAGGGAGAGGAGCAGGGGGTTTTATTTGAACAGTCCAAGAAACTGATGCTGTTGTCGGATGTGCTGGTTCACTACAATGAAGAGAAAGACATCATTCTCTCTTGTGATGCTTCACCTTACAGGGTGGGGGCAGTTCTTTCGCACCGCATGAAAGATGGAACTGAAAGACCAATAGGGTTTATGTCCCGAACTCTAACACCAGCGGAAAAAAACTATTCCCAGTTAAACAAAGAGCAGTTAGCCATAATGTTTGGGTTACAGAGGTTCCACAAGTACATATATGGCAGGAAGTTTACCATATGCACCGATCATAAACCTCTTCTCTCTCTTTTCAATGAAATGAAAGCAGTTCCACAGATGGTATCACCCCGGATCCAGAGGTGGGCAGTGATGTTAAGGACATATGAGTATGTCATCGTCTACAAGGCGGGCAAGTACCATGGGAACGCAGATGCCTTGAGCCGTCTTCCACTGCCAGGCACACCTATCCTTGCAGCTCCAGAGGACAGAGTTTTGATGTTGGAGGACACTGACATGGCACTAGTGACTGCAGAGCAAGTAAGAACATGGACAGGTAAGGATCCAGTACTGTCTAGAGTTCGAGAATATGTGGTGAGGGGATGGCCACAGCATCCTGAAGGGACTGACTTCACACCCTACAGTGTCAGGAAAACAGAGCTGAGTGTGCAGGATGGTTGCGTGTTGTGGGGAGCACTAGTGATTATTCCACAGCCAGCACGACAGTCTATCCTACAGCAACTACATCAGTGTCATCCTGGGGTGTCACGTATGAAAGCCTTGGCTAGGAGTTACTTGTGGTGGCCAAAGCTAGATGAGGAGATAGAAAATCTAGTCAAGACATGCAGCACTTGTCAGGTACACAGGAAGGCACCAGCAGTGGCTCCTCTCCACCCCTGGGAGTGGCCGGATAAACCATGGAGAAGATTGCACTTAGATTATGTGGGTCCATTCATGGGGAAGATGTTCCTCATAATCATTGATGCACATTCCAAATGGATGGATGTTTATCCTGTTAATTCTGCTTCCTCCACTACTACTATAGACTGCCTGCATCACAGCTTCAGTAATCAAGGACTACCGGAGATTGTGGTAAGTGACAATTCACTTGTTTAGTGAGTACAGAGACAAAAGAGTTCATGAGAACCAATGGCATAGTGCAGGTGACCTCAGCTCCATATCATCTGTCCTCAAATGGACTTGCGGAGAGAGCTGTACAAACATTTAAAGAGATGATAAAAAAAAGTGCAGAAGGGAGTTTAGCAGCCAAAGTGTCACGGGTTCTGTTCAGCTACAGAATAACACCTCAATCCACCACAGGACTCTCTCCTGCTGAGATGTTATTAGGTTGTAGACTACGCTCCACTCTTGACCTTGTCCACCCAGACCTAAAAAGGAAAATGGAAAATAGACAAAATAAACAAAAAGAGAACCATGACAAAAGAACAAAGAGCCAAAGTTTTGGAGAAGGAGATGCGGTCCTTACCATGAATTTCAATTATGGACCAAAGTGGATTCCTGGCTTCATAGGCTCAATGACAGGTCCAGTATCATACAAGGTCATGTTGGGAGATGGTAGGGTAGTACGCAGACATGTAGATCAGATACTTACCAGACAAGGGGAAATTGAAATTGAGGTTCCAGATGCAATGGCTGAGGACAGGTTTGCCCCCAGTTATCCAAGTGCATCTGTGGTGCCACCACCATGGACAGAGACAATTCCACAGGAACCCATTCGTCAAGAGGGAACCATCGTTGCCGAGTCAGATACTCTGAGCACTGCTCAGGAGCAGCTGGTGGCTTCACCACAAACAAGCAGGGACTTTACTGTTAGACGTTCACAAAGTTCTCACAAGCCACCAGAGAGATTGGTACTGACCTGTTAGATTCATCAAGTATTGAACATAGTGAATGGAGACTTCTTATGTGACCCTTAGGAATGGTTGTTAGTTAAGAAATTCATACTGAAATCTTAAGGGGGGAGAAATATAGTAATCTGGGATGTTATGATTAAGGTTATCCACCAGGTGGTGCTGTAGCTAGTGCAGCTACTGGTTAAGGTCAGCGGAGGTGGAATGAGAGGATGCAGGCATGTATGTTTGTTACGCAGTTGTTTAATAAAGTACACGGACTAATTCTAATATCTCGCCTCTTCAAGTTCCTTGTTTCCCTACATGGATTTATCACAGTGAGTGCAAAAGACAAGGTTGAATTGTTCGCAACCACCTTCAGCCAGAAGTGCAGAGTGGATGATCCATCTCGGCCTCCTCCTGAGGTCTCCACCATCACAGATGCTACTCTTCAGCCAATTCAATTCACTTCCCGTAATATCAAGAAACAGCTTAGTGTACTGGATACAGGAAAGGCTAGGAGCCCTGACAGCATCCCAGCCGAAGACATATGCTCCAGAACTAGCCGTGCCTCTCGCCAAGCTGTTGCAATACAGTTACAATACTGGCATCTACCTGACGAAGTGGAAAATTGCCCAGGTATGTCCTGTCCACAAAAAACAGGACAAATCCAATCTAAGATCATAAGAAGATAAGAATTAAGAATAGGGTAGGCCATATAGGTCCCTCAAGCCTGCTCTGCCATTCAATAAGATCATGGCTGATCTTCCATCTCATCTCCACTTTCTCGCCCAATCACCATATCCCTTGATTCCCCATGAGTCTAAAAATCAAACTATCTCAGCCTTGAATATACTCAATGATTCAGCATCCACAGCCCTTTGGGGTAGAGAATTCCAAAGATTCACAACCTTCTGATTGAAGAAATTCCTCCTCATCACAGTCTTAAATAGCCTACCCCTTATCCTGAGACTATGCCTCCTAGTTCTAGACTCTCCAGCCAGGGGAAACAACAACTCAGCATCTACCCTCTCAATCCCCCTCAGAATCTTCTCTGTTTCAGTGAGATCACCTCTCATTCTCCTAAACTTCAGAGAGTCTAGGCCCAAACTACTCAATCTCTCCTCATAGGACAACCCTCTCATCCCAGGGATCAATCTTCATTGCACCACCTCTAAGGCAAGGATATCCCTCGTCAGATAAGGAGTCCAAAACTGTGCACAGTACTCCAGGTGTGGTCTCACCAGAGCCTTGTATTATTGTAGCAAGACTTCCTTACTCTTGTACTCCAACCCCCTTGCAATAAAGGCCAACATGCCATTTGCCTTCCTAATTTCTTGCTGCACCTGCATGCTCACTCTGTTTCCTGTGCGAAGAAATCTGAATCTCTCTGAACACCAACATTTAATAGTTTAAAAAATATTCTGTTTTTCTATTCTTCCTACCAAAGTGAATAACCTCACGTTTCCCCACATTATACTCCATCTGCCACCTTATTGCCCACTCACTTAACCTGTCTATATCCCTTTGCAGGCTCTTTGTGTCCTCCTCAAAGCTTACTTTCCCACCTAGCTTTGTATTGTCAGCAAACTTGGATACGTTACACTCTGTCCCTTCATCTAAGTCATTAATATAGATTGTAAATAGCTGAGGCCCAAGCACTGATCCTTGTGGCACCCCACTAGTTACAGCCTGCCAATCTGAAAATGACCCATTTATCCCTACTCTCTGTTTACTGTCCATTAACTAATCCTCTATCCATGCTAATATATTACCCCCATCCCCAAATCTGGCCAAATCTAGGCCCATCAGCCTGGTCTCAATCATCATCAAAGTGATAGTAGGTCTTGTTAACAGTGCTATCAAGCAACACTTACTCACCAATAACCTGCTCATCGATGCTCAGTTTGGGTTACGCCAGGACCACTTGACTCCAGCCCTCATTACAGCCTTGGTCCAAACATGAACAAAAGAGTTGAATTCTAGAGGTGAGGTGAGAGTGACTGCCCTTGAACTCAAGGCAGCATTTGACTGAGAGTGGCACCAAGGAGCCCTAGTAAAACTGAAGTCAATGGGAATCGGGGGGGGAATACTCTCCACTGGCTGGAGTCATACCTAGCACAAAGGAAGATGGTTGTGATCGTTGGAGGCCAATCATCTCAGCCCCTGGATATCACTGCAGGAGTTCTTCAGGGCAGTGCCCTAGGCCCAATCATCTTCAGCTGCTTCATCAATGACCTTCCCTCCATCGTAATTTCAGAAGTGGAGCTGTTGGGTGATGCTTGCACAGTGTTCAGTTCCATTCACAATTCCTCAGATAATGAAGCAGTCTGTGCCCACATGCAGCAAGACCTGGATAACATTCAGGCTTGAGCTGATAAGTGGAAAGTAACATTCGTGCCACAAAAGTGGCAGGCAATGACCATCTCCAACAAGAGAAAGTCTAACCACCTCGCCTTGATATTCAATGGCATTACCATAGTTGAATCCTCTACCGTCAACATCTTGAGGGTCACCATTGACCAGAAAATCACATAAATACTGTGGCTACGTGGGCACATCAATGGCTGGGTATTCTGCGGCGAGTGATTCACCTGCTGACCCTCCAAAGCATTTCCACCACCTACAAGGCACAAGTCAGGAGTTTGATGGAATATTCTCCACCTGCCTGGATGAGTGCAGCCCCAAAAACGTTCAAGGAGCTCGACACCATCCAGGACAAAGCAGTCTGCTTGATCAGCACCCTATCCACCACCTTAAACATTTACTCCCTCCACCAATTGGATCGGGTGGATGCGGGGAGGATGTTCCCGATGATGGGTGAAACTAGAACTGGGGGCATAGTCTTAGAATAAGGGGCTGCTCTTTCAAAACTGAGATGAGGAGGAACTACTTCACTCAGAGGGTAGTAGGTCCATGGAATATGCTGCCCCAAAAAGCTGTAGAAGCTACATCATTACATAAATTTAAAACAGAAATAGACAGTTTCCTAGAAGTAAAGGGAATAAAGGGTTATGGGGAGCGGGCAGGAATTTGGACATGAGTCTAGGTTCGGATCGGTCATGGCCCTGTGGGTAGCGGAGCGGGCCCAGGGGCCGTGTAGCCTGATCCTGCTCCTATTTCGTGTGTCTAATTCTGTTAGATTCAGGAGATGGTTCTGTGATAGTAGATTGGCGGTTAGGATCAGATCAGCCATGATCTTATTGAATGGCGGAGCAGGCTCGAGGGGCCGATTGGCCTACTCCTGCTCCTATTTCTTATGTTCTTATGTTCTTAACAGTGCTCCGTGGTTGCAGTGTGTACCATCTACAAGATGCACTGCAGCAACTCGCCAAGACTTCTTCAATAGCACCTCCCAAACCCGCAATCTTTCGCGGATGGAAACTCCGCCAACTTCCCTGCCAAGTCACACACCATCCTGACTTGGATATATATCGTCCCTTCATCGTCGCTGGGTCAAATTCCTGGACCTCCCTCCCTAACAGCACCATGGGAGTACCTTCACCACACAGACTGCAGCGGTTGAAGGCTGCTCACCACCATCTTCTCAAGGGCAACTAGGGATGGGCAATAAATGCTGGCCTTGTTAGCAACGCCCACATCCCATTAATGAATAATTAATAACAAAAGCTGCGCCTGCCAAAAATAGTTCATTTTGTCTTTGTGCGACAGTGTAAAATGGGTGCTAGCGAATCAGCAGCCCGTTTTACATCGCTCCTGATTTTCTTTTCCATTAACTTCAATGGAAATCCGCACCCCACCCCCAACCCCACACCCCCACCCCCAGGTTCAGAAACTCTAGGATCTGCAACCCATCCAAGTTCAGATGCTCAACCCCCATGAACCCCAGCCCAGGTTGACATACACTTTACCCCCTCCAACCTCCCCATCCCAGGTTTAGTCACTTAACTCCCACAAACCTCACACCCAGATTCAGAAAGTTTACCGATCCAAAGCCCACACTGGGTTTACGGTCGATTTTAATCCAGGGCGGATACGAAATGCACTCGCAGGTCTAATTTTCACACCCTGGCCTCAACTAAATGGCACTGGTGCACTTCCCGCCCAGAAGAGGAGGGAAGCAGGCATGGAGCAACTGCCTACAGGGGAAGATCAGGCAAGCCAAGGGGCTTGCGGGAGGAAAGGGGGGGGCGGAATCCACGGCAGGGGTAACATTCCTGCTGGGGCCCAGAGGAGCACTCATGCTGCCTCACTCAGGCCTCAGTTAAAATGCCATTCGAGCCCTATTGACGGCATAGGTCCCCAATTAGCACTTATGCACGAGGCTCCCTCCTGGGTCCAGTGGGCGTCACCAGAAACAATGAAGTTAAAATCGGAGATTGTTGGAAGTAGCACTGGAAATGCAGCCGCTCCAGTGCATCTGCTCCTCCACTCTGTTCCCACGCCAGGGAGTGTTCAAATCCCCTCCCTTTTCCCCTATATCAAGCACTATAACACCTTCAACATACCCCACCTCCAATGGTTAACAGACTTTACCCCTTGCAAAGCACCTCATTCTCAGGCACTTTACTCACTCCAACAAACACCACCCCCCCCCCACCCCCGACCCCAGGGCCAAGCACTTTACCCCCTCTAAACCCTCCCAAGCACAGACAATTTACCCTTCCAAACCCACACCAGGTTTAGATCCCCTCAACATTTTACTGACACTTCCACCTCCCCCCATCCCTCCCTCCCCAAAGGTTCAGAGGCACTTTACCCCCTCCAAACCCCTCCCTCGATCAGACACTTGACTTCCTCCAAACCGCCCTGTTCAGAAACTTTACACCCATCAAACCCACACTAGGTTCAGACATCTCCAAACCCAACTCCCAAACAGTCAGTTTTCCCCCCGCCAAGCCCCATCCCCAAAGGTTTGTAGACACATTACCCCCTCCACTCCCATCCATCCCAGGTACACAGGCACTCTTGCCTCTCTAATCTCCCTTCCCCCTTCGGAAAGTCTGTCGACACTGTGAAACTAGAGTACAGCATAGCACATTCCTAAATACTACAGCGGAGAGACATGACTGGCTTTTTTATGCTCTGAAAAGCACCTTGTGGTACTATAACTATGCATAAGCAGTGTGTGGAATACCAATAAAGAACTGTGGCCTAGAAGCAGTCTCCCAAATGCCGTCATCGCCTAGGCAGAAGTTTAAAAACAGAACTAACCATCACTTGCTCAACCAAAATTGTTGAATATGAATTGGGCTAAGGGAAATCTTTGATTTGCATGTTGGTATTATAGAATCATAATCGAATCTTACAACACAGGATGAGTCCATTTGGTCCATCGTGCCTCTTTGAAAGAGCTATCCAATTAGTCCCAGTCCCCTGCCCTTTCCACATACCCCAGCAACTTTTCAAGTATTTATCCAATTGACTTTTGAAAGTTACTAATGAATCTGCTTCAGGCAGTTCATTCCAGATTGTAACAACTCACTGAGTAAAAAAAAAATCACCTCAGGTTCTTTTGCCAATTACCTTAAACCTGTGTCCTCTGGTTACCGACCAGTATTGCAGTATGTTATATATTTTAATATATATATTGCAGTACAAATCTACAATTCTTTACATGTTTAATATTTCATAAGACAGTGGTCCTCATTTCAATTGTACCCTGTTGTGGTGCTGCAATTAAAAACATGTACGTATTCAGCAAGTTAAGTTCAAGTGCCATAACCTACAGGGCTACGGACCAAGAGCTGGAAAGTGGGATTAGGCTGGATAGCTCTTTCTCGGCCGGCACAGACACAATGGGCCAAATGGCCTCCTTCAGTGCCATAATTTCTATGATTCTATGAGCCATCCAAAGTTCAAGGACAACTGTGCTAAAGACTAAGCAGGATTTAAGCAACTTGGAAACTCCAATGGAGATGTGGGAAGGAGGTGCATGTTTCCTTCAAGTGTACTCACGCACCAAGACAAAATACATTTGTTGAAGGTATCAATCAACGAGACACTGAGGATTAGTCATCTACAGTTGACCTCAAAGTTTACAAAAAGCTACTGAACTTGTTCTTGGCTGTAGCTTGATGACTACAAAATGGAGTTCTTCTCACACTGAGTCATCATTCATGCCAAGATAACAACCCAGTGATGTGCTTGATTTATTACACTGGTAATTATGGATACAAGTAAAGGGGATATTTCCCAAAACAGTTATACGAAAACCTACAGGAGGTGATTTTAATTTTTGGTGATGGGGCAATATTGGATTGATCGCCCGTCGTATACTTCTCCCGAATTTTGCAAAACATTAAAAACCAATAGAAACAAAAATCAGGAGAGGTGTATGACAGGTGGCCAATCCCCACAATGTTCTGTAACCCACCTAATGACGCAACATCTACTGCACTACCTTGATCAACCTTCTCTGTTACCTCATCAAAGAATTCAATCAGGTTAGTTAGACATGATTTGTCGTTAAAAAACCCATGCTAGCTCTCCTTGATTAACCCATGCTTTTCCAAATGAAAATTTATTTTATCCCTGATAATGGTTTCCAATAACTTCCCCACCACCAATGATAGGCTGATTGGCCTGTAGTTTCCTGGTTTATCCCTCTCCCCTTTCTTGAATAGTGGTTTTGTGTTAATTAAATCTCACTAGTTTGCGGCCTGAATCTGATTCAAAGAACCCACTTGCAGCTGGTGGACATTTACAATTCAAAACACAAAAAGAAAGAGTGGGACCCGACTACATGTGAGGAAGGCCCGAATAACAAAATGGAGCCTACATTGGAGTATAACGGAGTCAGATGGCAGCTGTAGGATATATTTATGACTTTCGCACCTCCCACATTAGGTGTTAGAGTGGGGTTCATAGAACTGAATTTAACAGAAAACCACACATACACTATCTTCCAGAGATCTTTTATTTAACCATTAACACATGGATTAAATAAGAACCCAACTGAACCTGTCCTGGAGTCTTCAAGTGCCCGGTGGCCAAACCGATGATCACTTGAAGTCTGTTGAAATCTTTAGATGTCTTCTCTTCGTTAGACCAGGATATGTTTATCCTGGCTGACTGCAGTAAAAAACGAGGTATTGTGTCAGTTCTTATATTTTTCTGTTCAAAACTTCTCTCATGGCTCTCATGTATACACCTCAATGATTGTCTATTTCAAGCATGGCTTTTCCCCTTGTTGGTTCAAAGTTTAGTGGGGTTACATCATCCTGCGTGTAATAAAAACAGAAAATGCTAGAAATACTCAGCAGGTCAGGCAGCATCTGTGGAGAGAGGAAGAGAGTTAACATTTCAGGTCAATGATCTTTCGTCAGAACCTTTCATTCATCATGCGTGTCACTTGTTGCAGTTTAATGAGGGTCTTATCTCAAGACAGGGCTGGTCGGTTCTGTTCATTCCATAGCAACCCCAGATTTGTCCTTGGCTACAAATGCCGTGTTTGTCTGAGTAATGCTTGTTAAAAATGTTCCTCCATATTACTGTTCGCAACTTTCATTTTGATGTTGTTTAGTCATCATTAAAAGTTTTCTTTTCTATTAAAGTTTTCTTGTTGTCAAGGATATTTAAAATAGATTTTCCTTCACAGCAGAGAGACAAAGAACAGCAATTATGGCACCATTTCAAAGAATTGCAATTACAAAGTCAGTTTATTCAAAGACTGAGTCAGACAGAAAAGCTTCCACTTTAAGTGAAAAGGAGTGAGGGGAATTCAGCCCTGTTGACCGACAATGTGGAACACTACCCAGGAATGTCCTGTCCACAAAAAGCAGGACAAATCCAATCTGGCCAATTACCGTCCCATCAGTCTACTCTCAATCATCAGCAAAGTGATGGAAGTTGTCATCGACAGTGCTATCAAGCGGCAGTTACTCACCAATAACCTGCTCAGTGAACCCAGTTTGGGTTCCGCCAAGACCACTCGGCACCCGACCACATTACAGCCTTGGTCCAAACAAGGACAAATGAGCTGAATTCCAGAGATGAGGTGAGAGTGACTGCCCTTGACATCAAGGCACATTTGAGCTAGTGTGGCATCAAGGAGTCCTAGTAAAACTGAAGTCAATGGGAATCAGGGGGAAAATGCTCCACTGGCTTGAGTCATACCTAGCCCAAAGGAAGATGGTTGTAATGGTTGAAGGTCAATCAGCGCCGCCCCAGCACATCGCTGCAGGATTTCCTCAGGGCAGTGTTCTAGGCCCAACCATCTTCAGCTGCTTAACATAGAATCATAGAAGATAGGAGCAGGAGTAGGCCATTCGGCCCCTCGAGCCTGCTCCGCCATTCAATGAGATCATGGTTGATCATCCAAACTAAGTACCCTGTCCCTGCCTTCTCCCCATATCCCTTGATCCCTTTAGCCTTAAGAAATATATCCAACTCCTTCTTGAATATATTTAATGAATTGGCCTCAACTGCCTTCTGTGGTAGAGAATTCCACAGGTTCACCACTCTCTGGGTGAAGAAATTCCTCCTCATCTCTGTCCTAAATGGCTTACCGCTTATCCTTAGACTGTGACCCCTGGTTCTGGACTGCCCGGCCATCGGGAACATCCTTCCTGCATCTAGTCTGTCTAGCCTGTTAGAATTTTATAAGTTTCAATGAGATCCCCTCTCATTCTTCTAAACTCCAGCGAGTATAAGCCCAATCGAACCAATCTCTCCTCATACGTCATTCCTGCCATCCCAGGTATCAGTCTGGTGAATCTTCACTGCACTCCCTCCATGGCAAGAACATCCTTCCTCAGATAAGGCGACCAAAACTGCACCAATACTTAAGGTGTGGTCTCACCAAGGCCCTGTACAACTGCAGCAAGACATCCTTGTTCCTGTACTCGAATCCTCTCGATATGAAGGCCAACATACCATTTGCCTTCTTAACCGCCTGCTGCACCTGCATGCTTACCTTCAGCGACTGGTGCACATGGACACCCAGGTCTCGTTGCACTTCCCCTTCTCCCAATCTATTGTCGTTCAGATAATAATCTGCCTTCCTGTTTTTGCCACCAAAGTGGATAACCTCGCATTTATCCACATTATACTGCATCTGCCATACATCTGCCCAATCACCCAACCTGTCCAAATCATACTGGAGTTTCTCAGGATCCTCCTCACAGCACACACACCCACCCAGCTTTGTGTAATCTGAAAACTTGGAGATATTACATCTAGTTCCCTCCTCTAGATCATTAATATATATATTGTGAATAGCTGGGGTCCTAGCACCGATCCCTGCGGTACCCCACTAGTCACTGCCTGCCACTCGGAAAAAGCCATTTACTCCAACTCTTTGCTTCCTGTCTGCCAGCCTGTTCTCTATCGAAGTCAGTACCTTGCCCCCAAGCCCATGTGCTTTAACTTTACATGCTAATCTCTTATGCGGGACCTTATCAAAAGCCTTCTGAAAGTCCAAATATACCACATCCACTGGTTCTCCCTTATCTAGTCTACCAGTTACATCCTCAAAAAATTCCAGTAGATTAGTCAAGCGCGATTTACCTTTTGTAAATCCATGTTGACTTTGTCCGATCCTGTCACTGTTTTCCAAGTGCTCTGCTATTACTTCTTTTATAATGGACTCTAGCATTTTCCCCACTATCGATGTCAGGCTTACTGGTCTATGATTCCCCATTTTCTCTCTACCACCTTTTTTGAATAGTGGGGTAACATTAGCCACCCTCCAATCCATGGGAACTGTTCCAGAATCGATAGAATTTTGAAAGATGACCAGCAATGCATCTACTATTTCTAGGGCCACTTCCTTATGTACCCTAGGATATAGATTATCAGGCCCTGGGGATTTATCGGCCTTCAATCCCATCAATTTCCTTAACACCATTTCTCTACAAATACTGATTTCATTCAGTTCCTCCCTCTCATTAGACCCTATGTTCCCTGACATCTCTGAGAGGTTATTTGTGTCCTCCTTTGTGAAGACAGAACCAAAGTATGTATTTAATTGGTCTGCCATTTCTTTGTTCCCCATTATAAATTCCCCTGATTCATCAATGACCTTCCCTCCAATATAAGGTCAGAAATGGGGATGTTCGCTGATGACTACAGTGTTCCGTGCCATTCACAACTTCACAGATAATGAAGCAGCCCATGCCCACATGCAACAAGACCTGGACGACATTCAGGCTTGGGCTGGTAAGTGGCTGGTAACATTTGCGCCACAGAAGTGCCAGGCAATGACTATCTCCAACAAGTGAGAGTCGAACCACCACCCCATGACATTCAATGGCATTACCATTGCTGAATCCCCCACCATCAACATCCTGGGGGTCACAATTGACCAGAAACTTAACTGGACCAGCCACATAAATACTGTGGCAACAACAGCAAGTCAGAGGCTAGGTATTCTGCGGTGAGTGTCTCACCTCCTGACCCCCCAAAGCCTTTCCACCATCTACAAGGCACAAGTAAGGAGTGTGAAACATAGAAACATAGAAGATAGGAGCAGGAGTAGGCCATTCGGCCCCTCGAGCCTGCTCCGCCATTCAATGAGATCATGGCTGATCATCCAAAATTCAGTACCCTGTCCCTGCTTTCTCCCCATATCCCTTGATCCCTTTAGCCTTAATAAATATATCCAACTCCTTCTTGAATATATTCAATGAATTGGCCTCTACTGCCTTCTGTGGTAGAAAATTCCACAGGTTCACCACTCTCTGGGTGAAGAAATTCCTCCTCATCTCTGTCCTAAATGGCTTACCTCTTATCTTTAGACTGTGACCCCTGGTTCTGGACTCCCCCGCCATCGGGAACATCCTTCTTGCATCTAGTCTGTCTAGCCTGTTAGAATTTTATAAGTTTCAATGAGATCCCCTCTCATTCTTTTAAAATCCAGCGAGTATAAGCCCAATCAACCCAATTTCTCCTCATACGTCATTCCTGCCACCCCAGGTATCAGCCTGGTGAATCTTCACTGCACTCCTTCCATGGCAAGAACATCCTTCCTCAGATAAGGCGACCAAAACTGCACATAATACTCGAGATGTGGTCTCACCAAGGCCCTGTACAACTGCAGCAAGACATCCTTGTTCCTGTACTCAAACCCTCTCGCTACGAAGGTTAAAATACCATTTGCCTTCTTAAACGCCTGCTGCACCTGCATGCTTACCTTCAGCGACTGGTGCACAAGGAGGCCCAGGTCTCATTGCACTTCCCCTTCTCCCAATCTATTGCCATTCAGAAAATAATCTGCCTTCTTGTTTTTGACACCAAAGTGGATAACCTCACATTTATCCACATTATATTGCATCTGCCATGCTTCTGCCCAATCACCCAACCTGTCCAAATCATACTGGAGTTTTTCGGCTTCCTCCTCACAGCACACACGCGCAGTCAGCTTTGTGTCGTCTGCAAACTTGGAGATATTACATCTAGTTCCCTCATCCAGATCATTAATATATATTGTGAATAGCTGGGGTCCAAGGACCGATCCCTGCGGTACACCACTAGTCACTGCCTGCCACTCAGAAAAAGAGTAGTTTATTCCAACTCTTTGCTTTCTGTCTGCCAACCAGTTCTCTATCCAAGTCAATACCTTGCCCCTAATCCCATGTGCCTTAACTTTACACGCTAATCTCTTATGCGGGACCTTATCAAAAGCCTTTTGAAAGTCCAAATACACCACATCCACTGGTTCTCCCTTATCTATTTTACCAGTTACATCCTCAAAAAATTCCAGTAGATTAGTCAAGCACGATTTACCTTTTGTAAATCCATTTTGAGTTTGTCCGATCCAGTCACTGTTTTCCAAGTGCTCTGCTATTACATCTTTTATAATGGACTCTAGCATTTTCCCCACTACCGATGTCAGGCTTACCGGTCTGTAATTCCCCGTTTTCTCTCTACCACCTTTTTTGAACCGTGTGGTAACATTAGCTACCCGCCAATCCGCGGGTACTGTTCCAGATTCTATCGAATTTTGGAAGATGACCAGCAATGCATCCATTATTTCTAGGGTCACTTCCTTAAGTACCCTAGGATGTAGATTATCAGGCCCTGGGGATTTATCGGCCTTCAATCCCGTCAATTTCTCTAACACCATTTCCCTACAAATATTGATTTCTATCAGTTCCTCCCTTTCATTAGACCCTATTTTCCCCGACATCTCTGGGAGGTTATTTGTGTCCTCCTTTGTGAAGACAGAACCAAAGTATGTATTTAATTGGTCTGCCATTTCTTTGTTCCCCATTATAAATTCCCCTGATTCTGACTGCAAGGGACCTACGCTTGACTTCACCAACATTTTTCTCTTCAAAATATCTATAAAAGCTTTTACAGTCAGTTTTTATGTTCCCTGCAAGCTTACTCTCATACTCTATTTTCCCCCTCTTAATTAATCCCTTATTCCTCCTTTGTTGAATTCTAAACTGCTCCCAATCCTCAGGTTTACTGCTTTTTCTGGCCAATTTATATGTCTTCTCCTTGGATCTTATGCTATCTCTAATTTCCCTTGTTAGCCATGGTTGAGTCACCTTTTTTGTTTTATTTTTATGCCAAACTGGGGTGAACAAATTCTGTAGTTCATCCATGCGATCTTTGAATGTTTGCCATTGCCTATCCGCCGTCAACCCTTTGAGTGACATTCCCCAATCAATCCTACCCAACTCGCGCCTCATACCACCATAGTTTCCTTTATTTAAATTCAGGAGCCTAGTCTCTGAGTCAACTACTTCACTCTCCATCTTAATGAAAAGTTCTATCATGTTATGATCGCTCCAATCCAAAGGGCCTTGCACAACAAGATTGCTAATTAATCCTTTCTCATTTCATAATACCCAGCCTAAGATGGCCTCATCTCTAGTTGGTTCCTCGACATATTGGTCCAGGAAACCATCCCGTGTACACTCCAGGAATTCCTCCTCCACAGTATTGTTACTAATTTGGTTAGCCCAATCTAAATGTAGATTAAAGTCACCCATGATAACTGCTGTGCCCTTATTGCACGCGTCTCTAATTTCCCTTTTAATGCCATCCCAACCTCCGCGTTACTGTTTGGATGTCTATATACCACTCCCACTAACGTTTTCTGCCCCTTGGTATTTCTCAGTTCTACCCATACAGATTCCACATCATCAGAGCTAATATCCTTCCTTATAATTGTGTTAATCCCCTCTTTAACCAGCAATGCTACCCCACCTCCTTTTCCTTTTTGCCTATCTTTCCTGAATATTGAGTACCGCTGGATGTTGAGTTCCCAGCCTTGGCCACCCTGGAGCCATGTTTCCGTAATCCCAATCATATCATATTTGTTTACCTCTATTTGAGCAGCTAATTCATTCACTTTATTACGAATGCTCCTTGCATTAAGACACAAGCCTTCAGGCTTGTTTTTTTAACGCTCTTAGATCTTTTAGAATGATTATTTACTGTGGCCATGTTTGATTTAAACCCTTGATTTCTCTGTCTGCCACTTTTGTTTTTCTCATTCCTGACTTTTGCTTTTATCCTTGTTTCCCTTTCTTCTGTCTCCCCGCTCAGGTTCCCAACCTCCTGCCATTTTAGTTTAAACCCTCCCCCAGAGCACTAGCAAACACTCCCCCTAGGACATCGGTCTCAGCCCTGCCCAGGTGCAAACCGTCCATTTTGTACTGGTCCCACCTCCCCCAGAACCGGTTCCAATGCCCCAGGAAGTTGAATCCCTCCCCCTTGCACCATGGGATGGAATACTCTCCACTTGCCTGGATGAGTGCAGCTCCAACAACACTCAAGAAGCTTGACACCATCCAGGACAAAGCAGCCTGCTTGATTGGCACCCCATCCACCATCTTAAACATTCACTCCCTCCACCTCCAGCGTACCGTGACTGCAGTGTGTACCATCTAAAGATGCATTGCAGCAACTCGCCAAGGCTTCTTCGGCAGCACCTCCCAAACCCGTGACCTCTTCCACCTAGCAGGACAAAGGCAGCAGGCACATGGGAACACCACCACCTCCAAGTTCCCCTTCAAGTCAAACACCATCCTGACTTGGAAATATATCGCCAATCCTTCATCGTCGCTGGGTCAAAATCCTGGAACTCCCTCCCTAACAGCACTGTGGAAGAACCTTCGCCACACGGACTGCAATGGTTCAAGAAGGCAGCTCACCACCACCTTCTCATGGGCAATTAGGGATGGGCAATAAATGCTGGCCTTGCCAGCGATGCCCACATCCCATAAACAAATAAAAAAATATACACATTATATATAATTTACAGCACAACAACAGGCCTTTCTGCCTAACTGGTCTGTGTCAGTGTTTATGCTCCACATAAGCATCCTCCCACCCCTCTTCATCTCAACCTATCTGCATCTCCTCCTATTCCTTTATTCCTCATGTACTTATCTCGCTTCTCTTTTAATGTATGCTATTCTCCTCAACCACTCCCTGTGGTAGCAAATTCGACATTCTAACTACTCTCTGTTTAAAGAAGTTTTACCTGAATTCCCTATTGGATTTATTAGTGACTAGCTTATATTTATGGACTCCCCCACAAGTGGAAACACCTGCGTCTACCCTGACAAAACTCTTCATAATTTTAAAAACCTCTATAAAGTCACCTCTCAGTCTTCTCTTTCCTAGACAAAAGTGCCCCAGCCTATTCAGTCTTTCCTGATAGTTGTACCTTCTCAGTTCTGGCATCATCCTTGCAAATCTTTTTTGCACTTTCCCCACTATCTCTATATACTTTTTGTAATATGGAGACCAGAACTGAGCACGGTACTCCAAATGTGATCTAACCAAAGTTCTATATTAGTTTAACATAAACTCTCTACTTTTGAATTCTATTCTATGGAGCAAGAAGCAAAATATATTCTTTGCTCATTTTAGGTGACAGAGAGAAAGAAAGAGATAGTGGGATTGTGAGAGAGCTGGGGCAAGATTTGAGAGTGGATTTGTGCTGGATAGAGTTGTGGGTGGAAAATTTTGACAGAAGGAGGGCAGCTAGCAGGAGACCTTACCCCACATGAGCTTACAGGTCCAGAACTTCTAACCTGCAGCTCACTGAGGAGTGGTGTGTGAGGAGGTTCTGCTTTACCAGGAAGACTGCCACACAGCTCTTGTCAACCACTGAAGCAATAAGTGCAGCCCAGGGCACGTTCATGTATACCCTTGTCAAAGTTCCTGTCGTGCTGAAACTTTATGGCTCTGGATCATTCCAGTCTGCAGCAGATGACATCTGAAACATCAACCAATTAGCTGCCCAGATCCATATTCGCCAGGTGACAGGTGCGCTCTTTGCCAAAGCCACTGTCTTCATAATCCTTCCCCCAGATGCAGGGCATCATCGACTGCAGTCACATAGCCTTGCGTGCTCCAGTGCAAGATAATACTTCCAGAGAATAAGTCAGCTTCTGCACTGTTTACCCAGGCACAATAAAAAGTTCTCCACTGTAAGGTATGTTATGAAACACATGTCATAGAGAGTTCAACTGCACTGTGCTGATAAGGCCAGACCTCAGCCCTAGTCGGAAGACCTTGTTATGTCCTTAAACCTCTTGGAAAAAAATGCCTACTGGTTTCTGTATGCAAAGACATTTGCATTGCTGTGGGTGAAAAGGAAAAGGAATATTTCAGAAAAATACACCATCCTATGAACAGATTTCTGATATTATTTAAACATGACACACTGGGTTTGAAAATCTAAAAAGCCTCAATGACACAAGCTGTCAATGCAGGCTTCTGAGATAAGATGAAGTGTTAACACAAAAGTTGTAAACACCACACAAACTTTTGAAATGGGAATTGATTGTTAATACTGAGACAAAGGCCCTATTGAAGAAGCAAAGGCTTGCTTCCAAGGAGTCTGCAGTTTGGAACCAACACAATAGCAATGCCCAAGTAAAGTGTTAAAAACTAACACTTTGAACAGAAACACAGAACATTAAAAAACCATGTGCCTTTGATAAAAGTAGCATCAAATGAGAAACAGGAAACACGATTATATATACAACCAATTGAAGTAGCTAAGAAATGCAACAAACACCCTAGTTGAAGTGTTTTTGATTTACATATTGTAAAAGCTACAAAACAGGAGACTTTGAAAAAATGACTTCAGTAGATGACACCAAGCAATCACATGGTTTTTGTATTGGAAATGAAACAGTTAGGAGACACCAGATCTGATTATAATCCACTATTAAGAATTGAATTGAAGACCTTCATAAGAATGGCATCAAAGAGATAAATCTGTAATAACCATTTTTATGATAAGTTTTTGAAACACCTACACAGCAGACAAGATTCTGAAAGTTAACAGCTGAAATGACAGTATGATTAGAAAGAATTCAACAGAAGATGACTAGAGATAATTAGCTTACATCAGCAGAAAACTTCAAAGAATAAACCACTAAAAAGAGTATAAAAATAGAGCTTTCAAATAGAAAGTCAGAAGTCGCTGGAAGAGCAAGTGATTCTCAACTTCAGAGGCAGGCTCTGTAAGTTTTTAACTCTTTGAGTCTCGGGGATCAAGAGGTACTCTTATTTGATTTTGGTGGGTATTCTGGATTAGAAATAACAAGAAATGTAAAAATGTATGAAGTTAAGACTTGAGAATAAGGATCTCTGAGAATATGAAATGTAAGCTATTTGTATTTTGAACTGTTAAAGTCATGATTGACTCACCAGCTGTTAACTGTATGTCAGCTCTTAAATAAATATATATATTTTTAGAATTGTCTCAAATAGTATTTCTGTATCAAACCCGCGAACTCAATTTCTATACACTCTTTTTGTGAGGAGTTGCAGAATTCTGGGGGGGTTTTCCAAACCCTCATAATATCCAGAAGGTTACAGTCTAGTTAAACTTATTAAAAGTGCTATCTGGAAGACGGTAACATCTTCAAGTCGTTCCTTTCCTTTAGAGGGAGATAGCCTGGACCTTTAGACCCAATTAAGCGTCTTATAGAATTTGGCTATCTCTAACTTTAGTTGAAGGTGAACGTCTGGGGAATACGCCTAATTATCCCTTCATGCGGTCCCTGGGTCCCTCCCAGATGGCTGTCTCTTCTGTGTTATAAACTGGTCAAAACTAGCCTTTATTTTAGCACTGCAAGCCTCAAAGCGACAATGTCAGTGGAACACTTGCGAGCAATACTCCAACCGTGCTTGTGGCCTGTATGCCTGAGATGGAATCGATGTTGTATAATGTTCACTGGCAGTGCGCAGAGCAGAGGATGGTTGCTGCATGTCACCTAACTGGGTGGGAGAAAACTGGCATTCATTAGCAGTGTGAGGGAAAAGAAAAAAGGAAGAACTTGCATTTATATAGCACCTTTCACAACCTCAGGACAGCCCAAGGTGCTTTACAGCCAATTAAGTACTTTTTGAAGTTCAGTCACTGTTGTAATGTAGGAAACGCAGCAGCCAATTGGCACACACCAAGGTCTCATAAACAGCAATGCAGTAAATCACCAGATAATTTGTTTTTGGTGTTGGTTGAGGATAAATATTAGATTGGACACCAGGGAGGACTCCCCTGCTCTTTTTTGAATGGTAATCTTTTCCACCTACCTGAGAGGGTAGACAGGGTTTCAATGTAATGTCACATTGTCTGGCTGGATTTTGTGCTCTAGTCTCTGGGATGGGACATGAACCCAGAATCTTCTGACTCAGAAGTGAGAGTGCTACCCACTGATCCAAGGCTGACATAACACACTGTGTGTAAAGTTTAATTAAGTATTAAGTCACAGTATTAAGCCCTTTTATCTGCAGGGGCACAAACCATATCTCTTTTCTGTGCGGGAGTACTAAAGCATAGATTTTTTTGCGCACTGTAGCAATCTGTTGCATTCCTAATCTAAATATGACAATAGGTTTTTCAAATTGGCAATCAGATTTTGGTTTCAATGCACAAAGGAAAGCATCCACAGCTGCCAGCATCACTTAGCAGTGAGGGGAATGGTTTTGCTAGCATGATGTGAATAGAACTGTCGGATTAATTTATACTACATTGACAACAATAAACAAAAAATAAGTTTGGTGCATTCTAACAATTAGCTGTCACAAAAGGCTGTTTTGCATTCTTGTCACAAAAAATATAAACTGGATTGCTATCTGAGTTCATTCATGCAAGAATAAGCTGAACAAGCAGTAACTGTTATAGAATCATCGACTCATACAGCACAGAAGGAGGCCAGTTGGCCCATCATTCCTGTGCCAACTCTCTGATAGAGCTAGCCAATGAGTTCCAAAGCATTGGGGGGGGGGGAATTCAGGGGTGCTCCCTTTGGGGTGCTAAGTTAGCATCCCTGCACCGCCAATTCAGTAGTAGCACCCCAAGCAGGAGGCAGGGCGCTACTGGAAGCGCTCCCCCTCCTTCTTGGGGCGCTACCAGTGAATTTTGCAGTGCTATGTGCAACAGCACCATGTGCGTTGGCACATAGCGCCGCGTCATTGCAGGCCTCCCTCCCCTGAGCAATCGCGGCTGGCACCCTGATGACAAAAGGGGAAGGGGGCAGGTGCTGGCAGTCAGCCCAAAAAAAATGGCCGCCAAAAATCTGCCCTTTAAGTAGTGCCGCCGCGGCTGCAAAAACGCCACCCTGACCCTGTCAGACATGTCATCCGGCGATAGGTCATGGGACGCAACCCAAGTTTGTAGCCGGGGCGCTGCGCACGGCGATGATGTCATCAACGGCGGTGCAGCGCCACAGGGCACTACTGGCTATCGCCGCCACTAACCTCCCACTGAATTTTGTGGAAGGTGTTAGTGGCGTCGCGCCTGGGCGCTAGGGGCTTTGCACCCTGTTAGCGCCCCCTGGGAGCACTAATGGGAGGCACAAAGCTACCCAATTTTTCCCACTTGCTCTTTCCTCATAGCCCTGCAAACTTCTCCTTTTCATGTATATATCCAATTCCCTTTTGAAAGTTACTATTGAATCTCCTTCCGCCACCCTTTCAGGCAGTGCATGCCAGATCATAACAATTCACTTAGAGAAGGTAGATACAAGTGGCAAAGCACCTTTAAAATGAGTTGCAAGCACCCAGTGGAGTGCGAAAGGGCAGACAAGTGTAGATTGTAGCCTCAGCAGCAAAATAGGAGCAGGAGGAGGCCATTCAGCCCCTTGAGCCTGTTCCACCATTCAATTAGATCATGGCTGATCTGTATCTTAACTCCATCTACCCACCTTGGTTCTGTAACGCTTAATACCCTTGCCTAACAAAAATCTATCAATCTCAGCTTTGAAATTTTCAATTGATCCCAGTCTCAACAGTTTTTACAGGGAGAGAGATCCAGAGATCAGGACTCAGTACTCAGGGATTTCATTATCATCCGTTGTACGCTATCGCACACAGTCAAAATTACTCCCAATACTAGGTTGCATCTTAGCTAGAAATGTTTTATTTTTATCACACCGAGTACTGAGTGCCTCAGCATTTCAAAATGACTGGTAGAAGATATGCTAATCCTCTTGTGCAGTTGTGTTGATGTAACACAGGTGCACAGAGATGTCACCATTCAAAGAGCTTCTCTGGGCTTTACACAATAGCACTTTTCATTAGGGCTGTGTCACCAGGATGAAAGAAGCAAATACATGTCTTATTTTCTTAACACATAGGCATGTGGAAAAGCAATGCACTGTCTCTTGAATTATTACAAAGGACACATTCCATACCGCACCAATGGAGAAGCAAAATCATTCTCCTCCACACCATCACAGACTCCTCTGATTAATAATAGCAAGCTTTCAGCCATGTAAGCATAATTCTTCCACATGTAATGAATCATTACCCTTCCGCTCAGCTTTACAATTGTATCTCCAGCAGAGAGAAACATCACAACCAAGCCAAATATTGGATATCAAAATGGGACAGTGAAACTCGATTACAGGCAAGTTGTTTTTGCATTAGCTTAATGCTCAGATATGGCCGCACGTCATCACAGCGTATTAGAGGACTAATGCACCGCTCCACTGTAGTGGGGGGGACGGACACAGGTCTGATTCCCACCAGCTGCTGAACCGTTGCTCTCAGCTGCTCTGCTGTGAGGAATTTCTGAGCGGAAAATAGGAAAATAGATACCTCCTGATTTGAAGAAGGGAACTAAAAGATCTCCGAATAACACGGTGAACATCACCTAGTAGCCGTGCCACAGAGTAGGGTTGCCAAATCTGATTGGACTTTTCCTGAAGGTTTTGTCACATGTCCACCTGCCTCCAACTGCCCGGCCCAATCAAACAGCTTTTTTCCCACTTTTAATATTTTTATAATAAACCAAAGTATTCGACGAAAATACAAAATATGCAAATTTCTTTAAATGCCTCCTATGATTTTTCTCCCGGATTGCTTGCTGCGGTATCCTGGAGATGAATCGTTAATTCCTGGAGACTTCAGGATTATCCTGGATAATTGGCAACCCTACCACAGAGGCATTGGTCGATGCCCATGCCCAGCCTTCTTGGGTCACAACCGGTGAATGACCTTGGAGGAGCGGACTGGTGATGACAAAGATAAGGGTTTCTGCAGTGGTGGTGTGAGGTAAAAGAAAAGAAAGAACTTGCATTTATATAGCGTCTTTCTCACAAACTCAGGACCTCCCGAAGTGCTTTGCAGCCAATGAAACACTTTTTGAAATGTAGTCACTGTTGTAATTTAGGAAATCAGGCAGCCAACTTGCGCACAGCAAGCTCCCACAAAAAGCAATGAGATACTGGCCAAATAACCTGTTTTTTAGTGATGTTGGTTGAGGGATAAATATTGTCCAGGAGACCGGGGCGAACTCCCCTGCTTTCCTTCGAAATAGAGCCATGGAATCTTTTATGTCGACCTAAGAGGGCAGATGGGGGCCTCAGTTTAACATCTCATCCAAGGTAGAGACATAAATGGAAAATGTTTTGAAGTGGAACAGGGCAGTTTTTGTGACAGACCTGAAGGTCTGGTTGGAAGCTCAGCTCAAGATCGAACAGGATGTGGAGATGATGCACCACTACCGGTGCTATGCTGTTAGCAATGGACATCAGCTGCAGTGTGGCTTTAAGGTTTAAAGTTAAACAAAGCCTCGGGTGATGCATTGCATCTCCTCTTCATTTCTAACAACCAAAAAATGCCAACTACCTTGTCAGTTCCTTCAATCACTCGGAGTTTAACTGGCTGTCAGAGGCTGATTAGCAAAGCTCCATGCCTGCACTTGAAAATGTGTTTGGACACAAAGGGTAGTGGTCTTCACACAAAGGGTAGTGGTCCATACAAAGGGTAGTGGTCTTCATACAAAGGGTAGTGGTCTTCATACAAAGGGTAGTGGTCTTTGCACAAAGGGTAGTGGAAATCTGGAACCCTCTCCCTGAAAAAGCTGTTGAGGGTGGGGGTCAATTGAAAAATTTAAGAAAGCGAGATTGATAAATTTTGATCGGCAAAAGTAGTAAGGGTTACAGGACAAAGGCTGGTAGATGGAGTTAAGATACAGATCAGCCATGATCTAATTGAATGGCGCAACAGGTTCGAGGGGCTGAGTGGCCCACTCCTGTTTCTATGTTCCTTCCTATGTTCTTATGACATCTCTGGCTATCTCCCACTCAATGGTAAGTATAACCACAGCTGCCCACTCTAAATATTCAATGCTATATCATAACTTGGGCACAAATGAAGATCATGATTTCTCCTTGATCAGAACTTGGCAGCTCCTGAAAAGATCACGGGGGTCGCTTTTTGTGTATTATCCTGCTGATTGCTCAAATTATTGTCACAATTTCTAGGCATCTGATAATGAAAAAGCATGTTCACTGTCAGGTCTGCAAAGTGACGAGAATGCAGTAATGCTACGCATGATGGAATGGTTTCATAACACTGCTGGTCACGTCTACTGTCTACATTTTGCATGTGATTATGTAATTTGTCAAACAAAATGGCAAAATAAATATGTGCTATAGCCAATCGTATGAGAGTCTGTTAATGGGGCAGTAATGAGTGTTCAATTAATGCAAGTGACACATGTGGTGCAATATCTGTACAGAAGTGGCTGCAGTGCCACAGAATTTAAAACAAACAGGACGTGCAGCGCTGATCCAGGTCTGACTGACAAATCTGGAATTTGAGTTTTGTTCACTTGCTTTTGTCTTGCACCATCATCCCTTTTGTCATTTAATGAGTTCTGCCGTTCACCCTATCACAGACCTTTCCTTTTGTTCTTTCCCCCACTCCTCCCAGCATCGCCCCTCCCAAACTCTTTCCCTGCCTCTGTACTTGCTTATAAACTGTTAAATCTCTTCCAGTTCTGACGAAAGTTCATCGACCTGAAACGTTAACTCTGTTTCTCACTCCACAGATGTTGCCTGACCTGCTGAGTATTTCCAGCATTTTCTGTTTCTATTTCAGATTTCCAGCATCTGCAGTATTGTGCATTTGTTTGTAAAGAGATATTAGGAAGGTGGTCAAAAGCTTTGTCAAAGAGGTAGGTTTTAAGGACCATCTTAAGGGAGGAGGAGCGAGGTGGCGGGGTTTAAGGAGGGAATTCCAGAGCTCAGGGCCTAGATAGATGAAGGAACAACCACCAATGGTGAGCTGAAGGAAATTGGGGATGTGCAAGTGTGCAGATTTGGAGGAACACTGAGTTCTCAGAAGCGTGTAGGGCTGAAGGAGGCTACAGAGATATGGAGGGGCGAGACCATGCCAGGATTTGAACAGTCAGCATCATCTTCCCAAAGACTGTGCAATAACCTCAGAACATATTCCCATGCAGTGGCATTGCTATACTTGTTTACTGATGCGAGTTCAATATCCTTTTGTTTGGGTTTCGCTTCTGTCTTCGGGATGCTGAAAACCCTGTACTGGGCAGCACAACAAAGGTAGACTCCATTGACCAAACTCAGCCAGCGCCGCAGACTGTTAGCGGAGTACTTCACAAGCAACTCCCATGGGGTAGATTGCCTTGCCGTGTGATGGAGGACATCATGACATCACTAAATGATAGATGTGACTACTTATTTGTCAATAAACATATTCAGGTTGCAACAGCAGAGTTTTGGGGATGGCTATACTAGATCTGGTATTGTGCAATGAGATAGGATTAATTAATGACCTCATAGTGAAGGTGCCCCTAGGTAGCAGTGATCATAATATGATTGAATTTTATATTCAGTTTGAGAGAGAGAAGAGTGGGTCCAAGGCTAGTATTTTAAACTTAAATAAGTGGCAATTATGAGGGCATGAAAGCAGAACTAGCTAAAGTGAACTGGCTAATTAGGTTAAGGGATAGGTCAATAGAGTTGCAGTGGCAGACATTTAAGGGGATATTTCAAAATACACAGAATATTTATATACATTCCAACAAGAAAGAAAAATCCCAAGGGGAGGACCCACCATCCGTGGTTAACTAAAAAAGTTAAAGATAGTATTAAACTTAAAGAAAAAGCATATAATTGCACAAAATTGGGTGGCAGGTCAGAAGATTGGACAGAATATAAAAAAAACAGCAAAGAATGACTAAAAGATTAATAAGGAGAGAAAAATTAGAGTACGAGAGAAAGCTAGCTAGAAATATAAAAACAGATAGTAAGAGTTTCTATAGATATTTTAAAAAGGAAAGAGTTAACAAAGTGAGCGTTGGTTCTATAAAAAGTGAGTCTGGGGAATTAATAATGGAAAATAAGGAGATGGCAGTTGAATTGAACAAGTATTTTGCATCGGTCTTCACTATAGAGGATACAAGTAACATCCCAGAAATAGTTATAAATCAGGAAATGGAAGGGAGGGAGGAACTCAAGAAAATTATAATCACCAGGGAAGTGATACTGAGCAAATTGTTGGAGCTGTGAGCTGACAAGTCCCCGGGACCTGATGGACTTCATCCTAGGGTCTTAAAAGAAGTGGCTAGTGAGATAGTTGATGCGTTGGTTTTAATTTTCCAAAATTCCCTAGATTCAGGGAAGGTTCCATTAGATTGGAAAATAGCGGATGTAACTCCTTTATTCAAAAAGGGAGGGAGACAGAAAGCAGGAAACTACAGGCCAGTTAGCTTAACATCTGTCATAGGGAAGATGTTAGAAGCTATTATTAAAGATGTTATAGCAAGGCACTTAGAAAGTTTCAAAGTAATCAGGCAGAGTCAACATGGTTTTGTGCAAGGGAAATCATGTTTAACCAATTTATTGGAGTTCTTTGAGGAAGCAACATGTGCTGTGGATAAAGGGGAACCGGTGGATGTACTGTACTTAGATTTCCAGAAGGCATTTGATAAGGTGCCACATCAAAGGTTATTGCGGAAAATAAAAGCTCATGGTGTAGGGGGTAACATATTGGCATGGATGGAAGATTGGCTAGCTAACAGGAAACAGAGAGTAGGCATAAATGGGTCATTTTCTGATTGGCAAGATTAATGAGTGGTGTGCCACAGGGATCAGTGCTGGGGCCTCAATTTTTTACAATTTATATAAATGACTTGGATGAAGGAACCGAAGGTATGGTTGCTAAATTTGCTGATGATACAAAGATAGGTAGGAAAGTAAATTGTGAAGAGGACATAAGGAGGCTACAAAGGGATATAGATAGGTTAAGTGAGTGGGCAAAGATCTGGCAAATGGAGTATAATGTGGGAAAATGTGAAGTTGTCCATTTTGGCAGGAAGAATAAAAAAGAAGCATATTATCTAAATGGTGAGAGATTGCAGAGCTCTGAGATGCAGAGGGATCTGGGTGTCCTAGTGCATGAATCACAAAAGGTTACTACTCAGGTACAGCAAGTAATTTGGAAAGCTAATAGAATGTTATCATTTATTGCGAGGGGAATTGAATACAAAAGTAGGGAGGTTATGCTTCAGTTATACAGGGCATTGGTGAGACCACATCTGGAGTACTGTGTACAGTATTGGTCTCCTTATTTAAAGAAGGATGTAAATGCATTGGAAGCAGTTCAGAGAAGGTTTACTAGACTAATACCTGGAATGGGTGGGTTGTCTTATGAGGAAAGGTTGGGCAGGCTAGGCTTGCATCCGCTGGAGTTTAGAAGAGTATGAGGTGACTTGATTGAAACATATAAGAGCCTGAGGGATCTGGACAGGGTGGATGTGGAGAGAATGTTTCCTCTTGTAGGAGAATCTAGAACTAGAAGTCACTGTTTAAAAATAAGGGGTCGCCCATTTAAGACAGAGATGAGGAGAATTTTTTTCTCACAGAGGGTCGTGGGCCTTTGGAACTCTCTTCCTCAGAGGGCAGTGGTAGCCAAGTTTTTGAATATTTTTAAGGCAGAGGTAGATAGATTCTTGGTAAGCAAGGGGGTGAAAAGTTATCGGGGGTAGGCGGGAATGTGGAGTAATCAAATCAGCCATGATCTTATTGAATGGCGGAGCAGGCTCGAAGGGCCGAGTGGCCTACTCCTTCTCCTAATTCATATGTTCATAATCAGAGAGGCGGGTCATTTTCAATTCTCTTTCATCTCTGCGAAGGGAAAGATCAACCACAGGAGAAAAAAATATTTCTATAAGGAGATGACTCACAGAGCATCGATAACAAGTTATATTCATAGAGCGTGGCCTCATGTAGAAATATGTCTCAGAGCACTTTACAAAGGGAAGAGGTGGACAATGAGCAGGAAGTGGAAGGGGGAGGCTGAAGACATGGTCGAAGAGATGTCTTCAGGAAGATTTTGAATGTTGGAAGGAGATGGTGGGACTGAATGCCAGATGGCAAAGGGTTAATGCCTGAAAGACTGGCCTCCTATATTGGGGAAAAAGGAGCAGAAACATGAAACAGACCAGAGTTAGAGCAGGGTGTAGGTTGGGATTTATATGGTGTGGAGCCAGGATATATGAGCAGCCAGGATTTCCCATAGTGAAGTAATTGGTGCAAAGGACTTCAATGTGCTCGGAAAGTTCTGGATTCGCTGAAGTTCATGAAAGAGTGGAGGCTGGCAAGGGGAGCAGTGAGAAATCAATTGATGAGGTGACAAAGGATTAGCTAAGGGTTTCAATGGCGATGGATGTGAGGTATGGATGTAAACAGAGAAGGTTCCGGAGTGGAACAAGGCAGCTTTAGCCAGTGGAGTTTGAAGTTCAGCTAACAATCAAGCAGAATGTTCAGATCAATAACCACTGCTGCAAGGCTGAGCAAGAATAATGAAGTCGGAGCCAAAGGTGACATCAGATTTTAGCTGCTTTGAGCTTTGGTAGGCAGCCAGATAACATGGCAACTGCCCTGGAGTAAATGGTAATGATGAAGAGGTAGAATTTGATATTTTCTGCAAAGTTTTCGAAGATGGCCTTGTAATTGTGGATTTAGTTGCTATGATGTAGCTCAGAGCTCTCAACTGATAGGCCGCTGTCCAGAAACATAAGGTGGAGGCGTTTTATTTGGGTGGTACTGGGCTGTGAGATGTTAGCATGGACCTGCAGTTGTATTTGGGAAAGTGGTTGAATCAAGGTCGCTCAGTTTTCAGAAATCTTGAGTGATTTGTGTTAGAAATCAGCCTTCAGTTCCCATAGTCTGGAGGGCTTATTCTCAAACTTTGGTCGACGGCAAGATTCAAGCAGCACAACTAATTTTTTAATGGTGTCTGTCACCTTGACTCAGTTTGTAGCATTCATGCCCGTGAATCAGAAGATTGTGGGATAAGCCTTATTCCTGAAATTGATCATATAATCTAAGCTGATGCTCCAGTGTTGTACTGAGGGAATGCTGTACTGTCAGATGAGATGTCAAACTGAGGCCCATCGCCATGCTCAGGTGGATGGAAAAGAAGCCAGACACTATTTGAAGAAAAGCAGGGAGTTGGGCAACATCCCACCCTCAACCAACACCACCAATAACAGATTATCTGATCATTCATTAATTTGCTGTTCTTGGAGCCTTGCTATGTGCAAATTAACAGCTGCATTTACCCACATAACAACAATGGCTGCAGTTCATAGTTGGTTGTGAACCACTTTGCCATATCCTGAGGACATAATAAGAGTTTATATGAATGTGAGATTTTTCTTTCAATATGTTATAATTTAACTGCCCTATAAAGGGAACTGTTAGGAGGGAGTACAGCACTCACTGAAACACCATTGAGTCTTACTTTGGGGTAGAAATACATTTGCATTGAGCCCATTTTTTGGGCATAAAATGAGTGCAAAGCATACCAATTTAGCAACGAGACGGCCCGAACCTAATCTGCGCAGGCATTGGTCCCACTGCTAAATTCATGCTTTTGTAGGTATCCCGGCTGGACACCTACAACAAGCATTAAGCCCCTTAAATATGTCAAATAGGGGTCTAACACCCTTTGAAGAACCTCATCCAGTGATTAGTCAGCAAGGAGCGGAGCAGGTATCCGGCCTCAGAAATCGTCAGTGGACCCGGCAGCCACCAACCAAGGGCAGGTAGTGAAAGTTTTTTTATTTTTAAAAAATGTTCCTGTGGAGCCCAAATCAACCCCCACCTTCCACCCCAAAGTCCGCTCCAACCCTCCTCCCAGCACGTACCTGAGGGACACAAGTCTTCACTCAGCTTGTGGATACCTTAGGACCAATTTCCCTCTGACCAGCAGGATTGCGCACTGCTTATGAAACTCATTGGATTTTTCTTCCATTCATTTCAAACCATGGCCCGTCGGCTGATCTCACAGGTGGATCTAAAAAATCCCATGACACTATTCAAAGAAAAGCAGGGAGGGGTCCTGCTCAACATTTATCCCTCAAGCAACATCACCAAAAGAACAGAATGGCCCAGAAATTCGGGTCGGAGGCTTCCCGCGGGTGCAAGCCTCCGACCTGCACTTACCTAGCGCGCCGGCCGTTGTGCTTTGGGCCCGCGTGGGATTCCGATCCTGGGCTTGCTCCAACTGCCAGCGCGCAGTGCTTGCATATCCCAGGGGCGCAGTTAGTTCGAAGCGTCCCCTGGGATCACATGGGCCAATGGTAGCAGGGAATCTCCATTCATAGATTTGACAGGAAGAGCTGTCAAATCTATGAATACAATTCAGCCCCAAAACATCACTAAAACTTCAAATAATTTTTTTTTTTAAATCACATTTTTAAAATAACTATAAATTACAGTACATAAAATATTTTAAACAATAATTTATTTTTTGAAAAAATTAATTACAGTTTCTAACGGGGCTAAAAATAAATTACCTTTCTTTAAAATATTTAAAAAT
Organism: Somniosus microcephalus; assembly: GCF_052327205.1. Lineage (NCBI taxonomy): Eukaryota > Metazoa > Chordata > Chondrichthyes > Squaliformes > Somniosidae > Somniosus > Somniosus microcephalus. Next base: position 49,434,753 of record NC_140995.1, read on the forward strand.
AATAAACCTGTGGAAAAAATGTTTTAATTTAACTTAATTCACCACTTACCTTGTTAAAAGCAGGCCTTTCAACTGCTTTTTATAAGTGTAGCTCCTGGAGACTTACCCTCCCGGAGAAACCTGCAAAAAAAAGGAAGTTCCAGGCATACGCGCTGCCTCTCCGGTGCATGCGTTCGACCTGTGAACCCCTTCCTTTAAGGGAACAGAACTTCCAGTTTCCCGCGCATGCGCAGTGCATGCACGAAACCGGCACTTTTGTTGGGCCTACGCGTGAGTACTCAGTGCATACTCACCCGTGGGGACCCGAAGTTCTGGCCCAATATTGTCTGGGCACTTATCTCTTCGCTGTTTGTGGAACATTGCTGTGCGCAAATCGGCTGCCATGTTTCTCTACAGTACAACAGTGACTACATTTCAAAAGTTGGCTGTAAAGTGATTGGGACATCCTGAGATCATGAAAGGTGTGATATAAACGCAAGTTCTTCTTTTTCTTTCAATTAGAAAATGCACTTCCTAACAGGACTGTTTCCATTATTGATTGGCCTCTTCACATTGGCATTTCATGCCACTCCTTGAGTGGTCTAACTGTAGTGCCAGCCTTATCTTCTCTACATCTTTGGAACCTGCTTTAGATTTTGCCTTGAGTGCACATGAGTGGCTCCAATGTTTGGTGTGTTGCATGTGGATTGTACGTGTGTTGTGTTATGTGAGGCTGCATGGAGCTGATTGCCTAATCGACCGTATACGACATTACACTTCACCAACTGGTACAATACCAACAGTGATTGAGTAAGGATTCGATCTTCCACATTACTATGAAGTGGGGGAAGACAGGTATTGGCATGTGCACACCCTGTTGCAGGGCGTTGACTGCTGCTGAAAAGCTTCTGACTGCAGCAAGCTTTCTTAGTGAGGGAGAGAAACTCTTTGCAAATTTTTAGAGGCTGACATTTGGTCACAAAGCGGGATTATTTTTTTCTCTTTCGAAATAGGCTTTAAAAAAAACTGGATTAGAACCAGTGCAGCCAGTGCCAAGGGAAACAAAGCAAGACCATCTCCTGGAGGTCGACTAGTTCGAATCAGTGCTGGACTGCAGTGGCAGCAGCACGCTTTTCTTTTTGGCACCAGTCTGCAAGATTAAAAAGTAAACTAAAAAAAGACAGCACCGAGCCAAGCATGCCGGAGAGTGCGGCTCGGAAATAGCAGATGCTGAGTAAGAAGAGTGGACATCTGACTCATTGTGGGCTGAAAGCCAACAGAGCCTTTGAACAGCATCAAAAGTGGTGCTAAAACTTCATTATTATTACCTTGAAACATTCCACATTCATAGCAGTTCTCCCTCTATTTCTCTAAGCTCAGGCTGGGTACTGAGCCAAGCAACTTGTTAATACCTTTAAACCTTTACAAATTATGGTTTTGCAAGAACTGTACGGTCTTATAATGAGTAGCAATATGAACAGAATGCACCCCATAATTGGACAAAAGTGTGCTATTTTTAATGTTGTTCAAAAATATGAATTTTGGCAAGTCATATTTGTACAATGTATAAAATAATTCTTTGTTGACAATTATTGAGAGAAACTGCACTGTTCGCTGTTTAATTGCATTCAATTTAAATGAAAAAAAATGCCAATGTTTAAAGGAATGCTGCTAAATGCAGTTGGATCTTATCTTGAAGCCATAACTGTCATTCATGAAGGAATTCTGGAACATTTCGAACCAATTCACAATAAACAAACAAGCACGGTAGACTTAGGAAAATGCACATTTGAAAAAAAATAAAGCATGTATGACAACTAGAAATTTACCAAAAAGATTTAGCACAGTTATTTTTCAGAACAGCAATGAAAAAATTTGTCAGTAAAGAGATCTGTCAAGATAGCTTTTGGACTGGGCCAATGTGTGCCTGAACCGAGGCCCAAGGATCGACGGAATTATTGTATTGGGAGTGAAAAATGTATCTTAATTGCAAACCTGTCTATAGGATGGTGTTTTGCTGTATACTGTAAGGGCAATAATGGTAAAATAGCTCAAGTGGTGATGCTATTACTTGTTTCTACAACTGAAAACAAATATTGTCCATCAATCCGGCCTCGGGTGACTGTCTGTGTGGAGTTTGCACATTCTCCCCGTGTTTGCGTGGGTTTCCTCCGGGTGCTCCGGTTTCCTCCCACAGTCCAAAGATGTGCGGGTTAGGTTGATTGGCCATGATAAAAAAATTGGCCCTTAGTGTTAGGGGGGATTAAATACGCGGGGTTACGGGGATAGGGCTTGGGTGGGATGGCTGTCGGTGTAGGGACCGGGTGCTAGGGTTTGGATGATCAGCCATGATCTCGTTGAATGGCGGTGCGGGCTCGAAGGGCCGAATGGCCTACTCTTGCTCCTAGTTTCTATGTTTCTATGTTAATACCTGTGCCAACCTTGTAGTCACTCCACTGTCGCTTGAGTTGGGGTGGCTGAGTGTTGCCATGATGCTGGCTGTTGTTGTAAGAAACAATTGGAATGCTTTTAGAATTAAATCTTGCTTCCCATTGCAAGGAGCTTTTACAATAATCAGTGTCCTAAATTAACAGGTGTTCTTTTTCTTCCTCTGGTGTATGTTTTTGTTTGGAAGGGATGAATGTTTATTTTATAATTTTTTCCTAGGATGTGGGCATCACTGGAAAGGTCACCTTTGTTGTCCATCTCTACTTAGTTGCTTCTTGAGCAATAGGTCACTAAGGGTCAACCATATTCGGTGTTAGCCCTGGCTCAGTGATGGCATTCTTATCTCTGCATTGGATGGCCATTGCTTCAAGTCCCACTCCAGAGGCTTGAGCACATAAGCTAGGCTGACAGTCCAGTGTAGCATTGAGAGACTGTTGCACTCTCAGTGATTCTGTTGTTGGATGAGTTGTTTAACCTTAGGATCCATCTGCTCTATCATCTAGATGCAAAAAATCCTGTGGCACTATTCGAACAAGAGCAGGAGAGTTCTCCTGGTGTCCTATCTAACATTTGTCCCTCAAGCATCACTAAAAAAACAGATTAACTGGTCACTTATCTCATTGCTGTTTGTGGGAGCTTGCAAATTGGCTGCTGTGTTTCCCTATCTTACAACAGTGACCACACTAGTTATGAAGCACTTTGGGACATCCTGAGGTTGTGCAAAGGCATTATATAAATGCTAGTTTTCTTTTATTACATAGTGTGGGAATGGAGTCACATGTAGATCAAGTAGGGGTGACAGGTTCCCTTCCCTAAAGGACATGAGTGCATCCGTTGGGTTTTTGAAACAATCCAGCAGCTCCCGTAGCTACTTTCAGATTTATTGAACTCACAACTTCCCATGGTTGGGATTTGAATTCACAACCTCTGGGCTGTTGGTGCACGACTGTACTCTTAAGTACTGCAGAACAGAATGCTTTGGCGGTGTCAGCATTGGGTCTTCCTTGGTCAGCTATAGTATAGGCTAAATGCAGGTTAAAGACCCCAGTACTCCACTCGCAGTAACACTGTAAGGTTGGAATTTTAATTGTACTACTTGTTCCTATGTTTATGGGAATTAACCTTATTACTCGTTCTGACCCTGAGCGGAGACAACAACCACAGAAACTGGTATCAAGATTATAAATTAGAAACCACCAATGGCCCGATGAAGGAATTTTCTAATTTGTGCACAATTATGGGCAGTTTTATGATGTGAACACACACACACAAGTTTGAGGCAGCCCAAAATCATTTCACATAAGAAGCAACCATCAGAGAGTCTAGAACCAGAGGTCACAGTCTCAGAATAAGGGGTCGGCCATTTAGGACTGAGATGAGGAGAAATTTCTTCACTCAGAGGGTGGTGAATCTTTGGAATTCTCTACCCCAGAGGGCTGTGGAGGCTCAGTTGTTGAGTATATTCAAGACAGAGATTGATAGATTTTTGAATATTAAGGGAATCAAGAGATATGGGGATAGTGCAGGAAAGTGGAGATGAGGTAGAAGATCAGCCATGATCATATTGAATGGCGGAGCAAGCTCGAAGGGCCAAATGGCCGACTTCTGCTCCTATTTCTTATGTTCTTATGTTCTTATATACTTTCTGCAAAAACAATCCATTCCTGAAGATGCTAATATAATCAGACCTGATTAATTCGGATGCGTTGGGAAAATTCAGAATTCATTCAATGTCCTCCAACTCCAGCTCAACGGGACTGTTGAGGAAACCTTTTGCTCTTATCTAAAAAAAGTCATTATTCAGATTTTGTTTCCCATCCTCACCCTCACTATGAAAAATGTTAATCGACTTTTCAGATTAACAAGCTAAAAACAAATGGAAATCAGTAAAAAAGTATAAATTACTAATTCATGTTTAAGAGGCGAACACAATAGAAGTGATACTTGATGTCCGCAGGAGTCAATTTGAAGTCAGAAGCACAAGGCATATGGATTAACCATGTCAAAAACAATGGTGAAATATTTCATAGATCCCCAGACATGTGAACAAATGGGGCATGGATAAAAATGGTCTGATTTGTGTTAGATGAAAAACCAACAAGGAGATCATTGCCTGGTAATTTTTTTACCACTAGCCTGTCTCTCAGCTGAATTCAGCGACTACCACATGCTTGTGTACAAGAACTGAGCTTCTGTACATAACAATGAACTTAAATAAACTCAGAACATCAGCCAAGCTATGGTGCGTGAAAGATAAACAGGGGGAAAGCAAACCATTATATGAGTCGTGCCCACATAGATTATTTATCCAAAAACCAGTGAGTCCCATTATAAGTCTCTGTGTAACTTTCATATCAAGAGAAATGCTCTCAAGAAAAGAATTTGTTACACATATTTCATATCTATGATTGAAAAATGGTACACAATGTGGACAAATTATCAGCAACAACTTGCATTTATATAGCTCCTGTAACATAGTAAAACATCACAAGGTGATTCAACCTTGCTTCAATATTAATATTGCTGAGAAATGCTGAATTATCAGATAAAACGAATAATTGTAATAAAATTTACACAAAGATAAAGCACCTGTCATCTTAATAGTCATTGATCGGTATCACTTAACCCTGATTTTATGAGACCTAGATCATTTGCCCGATTCATGCTGTGCTAAATCTTCCGATAAAGGGCGAGATGAGGGTCAGTAATGAGAGGACACAGATATAAGAACATTTTCAAAAGAGCCGGGGGTGGGGGAGAGATGAGGAGAAATTTCTTTACTCAGCGAGTTGTCATGTGAAGGAATAAGCCATATAACCTATTCAGAAAAAGACACCATCTTATGAAAGAATTCTGGCCTTATCAAAACATGACAAACTGGGTTTGGAAATTTAGAAACTTAACTATGAAATAGCTGTGAAAGAGTTCTGGCTATTGAGATAAGACAGTTGTTGACCCTGAATAAATAACCTTATTGAAAGAGAATGTGAAGGGCTCCGACAGGCTGACCTTTGGGAACAAAAACAATGGTTCACCATGGATAAGGTGTTCTAATTTACACTTCAGAAAGAAGCACATAAAGTAAGGAACATCTGCCCTCGTAAAGATGACATAAAGTAAGGAACACCTGCCTTCACACCATTTTTATATGGTAAACTTAGAACACCTAGAGATGAGACATGAGTCTAGCTGAGGTGGCAGTAAGAGTTGCAGAGGTCGGCAGAAAAATGACAAGAGATAATTAGCTTGCATCAGCAGAAAACCTTAAAGAAAATACCACTGGAAAAAGGTATAAATGTTGAACTCTCAAATAGGATAACAGACTCGCTTTAATCGGTCAAAGCAATTCTCGGCTTCAGAGGCTGCCCTGTAGTCTCCAACTCTTTGTACCTCGGGGATCAAAGGTATTTGATTTTGGTGGATATCCTGAATAGAACTTTAAGAACTGTAATACTGTAGTGAAGTTAAGATTTAAAAAGTAAGATTCTCTGATAATAAGATTGTAAGTTTTCTCTTTTTGGAACTGTTAATGTTGCGATTGATTTACCAACTGTAAATTGCATTTGTCGGTTCTTTAATAAATCTATATATTTTTAGAATTGTCTCACATAAGACTTCTGTATCAAAAACTCGCAAACTCAATCTCTGTACACTCTTTGGTGAGGAGTTGCAGAATTCTGGGGGTATTTTCCGGGCCCTCATAATATCCGGAACGTTACAGTCTAGCTAAACTTATTAAAAGTGCTATCTGGAGGATGGTAATATTCTCTGGTTGTTCCTTTCCTTTAGGAAGAGATAGTCCGGATGTTTAGACCCAATTAAGCATCTTTAGGATTCGGCTACCTCAAACTTTAGTTGAAAGTGAATGTCTGAGAAATACGCCTGATCCAGGGTAGCCCTAAAGGGGCTAGGACTAGTAATTATCCTTTCAGTCATGTTCTGGAATGCACTGCCTAAAAGGGTGGTGAAAGCATATTCACTGGTAACTTTCAAAAGGGAATTGGATAAATACTTAAAAAGGAAAATTTTGCAGGGAAAGAGCAGGTGAGTGGGACTAATTGGATAGCTCGTTCAAAGAGCCGACACAGGCACAATGAGTCTAATGGCCTCCTGCTGTGCTGTACAATTCTATGATTTTGTAAAATAAAAGCCTCATTTAAATAAAATAATGATATTATTTAGGTCCTGAATTTAACGTGTTTTTGCTGTGTTGAGCCCACAACTTATAAAATGGGCACAAGACTGCCCTACTGGCACACCCTGCATTAGTACAATCCTTAAAATTCAGTTGCTGTTATTGTAAACTTATTTTTTGAAAGAAAAAAAGAAAGAAAAATTAATAACTAATTAATTAATTGTATTTATATTGCTCCATTCACAACCCCAGGCTGTCCCAAAATGCTTTACTGCCAATGAAGTAACTTTGAAGTGTAGTCACTGTTGTACGGTAGGGAAACGCAGCAGCCAATTAGTGCACAGCAAGCTCCCACAAACAGCAATGTGATAATGACCAGATAACCTGTTTTAGTGATGTTGATTGAGAGCTAAATATTGGAAAGGACACCAGGAAGAACTCCACTGCTCCTGCTCGAAATAGTACCATGGGATCTTTTACATCCACCAAACGTCTCATCCGAAAGACAGCACCTCCGACAGTGCAGTACTCCCTCAGTACTGCACTGGAGTGGCAGCCTAGATTTTTGTGCTTAAGTCTCTGGAGTGGGACTTGGACCCACAGCCTTCTGACTCGGAGGCGAGAGTGCTACCAACTGAGCCACAGCTGACACCTAAGCAGCTTATTCATAGCCCATCTTTATTTACAATATATTATTAGTCAGATCTACTGTGGTATATTACAGAGAGAGGTTATTCCAATATCAGGATACCAAACCATTTCTGTCTGCTATACTTCAGCTCGTATAAAATGGGTTGACAAATTCATTAAGATGGACTATCTACAGTACAGCACAAACTATACCAGAACATGCCTCTGTAAAACATTATACTGCCTCCAAATTTAACGAAATTACAATGAAAAACAATTTTTCATTCTGTGACACTGATAGACTATCTTTATTTTTAGATATCCTGCTCTAACCACACAGCCGCAAATGTTAAAAGGGCCCTGTCCAATATCTGTGCGGCTGCCAGTTTGATTTAGATTACGGCTGACACAGGTCAGGCAATGTAAGACTGCGGGTCGCACTTTCCCAGTCATTTGCCCTCTGCTTTGCTTTGCACCGTAAAGAATTATGAACCTGTTCAGACCACACTGTGTTGCGATGGTAATCATTTCTAATGGACTGTGCTTACCTGATGCCACTGAAATATAGACATCATGCTGTGCAGGTAATACATCTTCCTTCTCGTATCTAAATGGTGCCCCATTTAACAAGAATGGTCATATCCATCTTGATCTGGCCGGCACTCCATACATCACATAGATGCAATACTGTTGTGCCATTAGAAAGTGGCATAACAGTGAAAAGGGCATCTGAAAAGGAAAATAATTGGGTTTTCACCTACGCAGAGATTGAGTGGGGTGGGAGCAGATTCAATAACTTTCAAATGGAAATTGGATAAATACTTGAAGGGGAGAAAATTTACAGGGCTATGGGGGAAGGGCAGAGCAATGGGACTAATTGGATAGCTCTTTCAAAAAGCCAGCACAGGTAAGATGGGCCGAATGGCCTCCTTCTGTGCTGTATCATTCTATGATTCTATGAATATCATGACTTGCATTCCTGCACAGGCCACAGTAATCAAAGGTAGGAATCCTCCGCAACAAGGTACTGTAGGAAAATAATTGCTTTGTAGGAATTAACGAATTCCTACGAATAACGGAGATCGACACAGGAGAACAATTAAACAGGTCTTTACTCAACGGAGATGCCACGAGGACTGCCTGGGCAGCCCCGTGGTTTGCGACGTGACGTCATCGCGTTTTCCTGCGCTCTTAAAGGGGCCACGCCCCGTACATGCAAACTCTATATACAAAACACAGTAATGCCTAACACAATGGTACAGGTTTAGGCTGGTGTTAGAACATCGTTAAAGAGAATTATATACAGTTAGCCAGAGTCATTCAGTGGTTCTGCCACGGCTTTAGAATTATTATTATTGAATTGAGACATGGACATAGCCACCAGGCACAGATTTTTATGAATAACTTAACAAATGTAATCAAACACTGTCAGCCTGATCAGCGATGAGCTCAGTGCTATGTGAGTAAGCTTGTAGAGGTTGTCTCCAATGGTTTGTAGATCAGTCTGTAATTCAGATGGTCTGGATGGCTCATTCTTTGTTTCCAGTGAGTAAAATAAGTGCAACAAGGGCTGCTCGTGTACGGATACCAGCACATTCAGCAAATCTTACTCCAATAACTGAAAGAGCCACTCAACATTGGTTAGAAGTAACCTCTTTTGACCATTATGTGGAACCAGTTGTGTAACTCGGAGCATCGTAATATATACTGCACCTCATCTCAACAATGTCCTCTCAACAGGCAAACCATCCTCTACTCGAGATTTAGCTTTGAAATTTAAATCCAATGTATTCGACTGCTCATTCAAAATCAATGAACTCAGCAAAGACTAGGAATTGAACCGTGGAATCTCCCTGCTTTGCATGGCTCAGCAGCGCACTAGGACGTGTATAAACTGACTGCACCACCAGGGATGGAAAATTAACGCCCGTACAGGGATTGCACCCACGACCTCAGTGTCACTCTCACCACATTCTAACCAACTGATGTAGAAATATGGAATGTTTCACCAATTTGCATGTCATCCTTGTGCAGGAGCTATGCTAATCTTCTCTCTCTCCTAATTTTAGTATAGAACTTAGTTTCTATCTCCAAATGTGTAATTCTAAATGATCTATCTTTGAAGGCGGTATAACAATAGGGAAAGCCATCCGCCTCCAAATATATTGATGATGGTACCAAAGCTTTACAGTAAGTTGGTTCACACAATTGATCAGTCTGAAATACTTTTGTTTTTATAGTGCAGTCTTTGAGTAGACATGACAGCTAAATGGTAGGTCGCCTTAAAATATCACCGTAAAGTTACCTTGTAAACCAATATACTTTGTGGCATAGAATTAACATCCAATTAGTAAAAGGTCTGGAGAGGCCAATTGGTTGTCACTTAAAGGTATAATATCCCTTTTCTAATTATCTATGACTGCTAAGATGAAAGAAGCATGTTTCGAGAAGGATTAGATGTCAAGAGATCCTAATATCAAGGAGATTACTTGCAATGTCGGTAAGATTAGGACATCATCAAGTGGTCAGAAAAGTCATTATGCTAAGGTTGAGAAGAATGCAGTAACATAATATAGATGCCTAGCCGGTGTTGTTTAATAAAGTAAAGTAGTAAATTATAGGGAAAATTTGATTATACTGATATGAACAGGATTAAATTCGACTGGCCAGAAAAATATTAGAGGAGCATTCTCAGGAATAAATGATTAACATGGTCAGTGAGATTAAAGGAGCAATTTTAAAGAAAGAAAGAAAAAAGAAAGAAAGAAAGAAAGAACTTGCAATTATATAGCATCTTTCACAACCTCAGGATGCCGCAAAGCACTTTACAGCCAATGAAGTACTTTTGAAGTGTAGTCACTGCTCTAACGTAGGAAACACAGCAGCCGATTTGGGTACAGCAAGCTCCCACGAACAGCAATGACCAGATCATCTGTTTTTAGTGATGTTGATTGAGGGATAAATATTGGTCAGGACACTGGGGATAACTCCTCTGCACTTATTCGGAATAGTACCATGGGATCTTTTGCATCCACTTGAGAGGGCAGACAGCGCCTCAGTTTAACGTCTCATCCGAAAGACAGCATCTCTGACAGTGGGGCACTCCCTCAGTACTGCACTGGAGTGTCAGTCTAGATTTTTGTGCTCAAGTCTCTGGAGTGGGGCTTGATCCCACAACCTTCTGACTCGGAGGCGAGCGTGCTCCCCACCTGACAATGGCTGACACTTTGATTCTCTGACTATATAAGCTGTGTCTTTACGCATTTCTCCACTTCACCTGAAGAAGGAGCAGCGCTCCGAAAGCTTGTGATTTCAAATAAAGCTGTTGGACTATAACCTGGTGTTGTGTGATTTCTGACACTTAAGGAGGTTAAGTTAGTTTGGTTTGGAAAATAACAGCAATTCTGTCTGGCAGGTTAAGTTTGTGGATCTCCTCCTGGCTCCACAATAAGGTTAAGTCTAAAACTTTAAACTTACATTCTGGTGGCAGCCTCCAATGGCCCTTTAAGGACTGCTGGTTTGGTTGCTATGTGCCTGAAAAACATGTACGGCAATGCTCTTCCAGTGGGGAATCAGCGCACTCCATTTTGGACCCTTAGGCAAACGGCCACTGCATGACCCAATTTCTGGGCCCATATGTCCAGAGGCACAGGAAGGACAATGTGGCAGCTGAATAACAAGTGATGTCAGTGAATGGTAGGTGTTAGCACCTGTCCCTGCACAAGTGACTTCCAAGGGCTCTCTTGAAAGCAGAAACACCCCAGTAAAGGATATTCCTGGCACTGACAAAGCTACATTGGGGATAGCTGAAACTCTAATCAGATGGCAATGGAATTTCAGCAAGGTAGTGATTTAGCACAGTGGGCACCTGCTACTTCTTCCCCTTATGGCAGAAGAAGGCCAGAGGCGCCATACTTATATCGAAAATATGACTTATGATGATAAGCAATGGCAGTAAATCACATTGAGCAGGTACAACATCACACTGAGGGCTTAGATGCACTTAGACATGACTATATAGACAGGTGATATAGTGAAAATGATGCATCTTTATTTATATCTGCTGTATCCTGGTGTTTTATTGTAAAGAACTGGGGCTGGATTTTGATACTGGAGGCGTGCAGGAGGCGGGACTACAACTTTTGGGGTTGTAGTCCCGCCTCCATCGAGTTGTGGCTAACCCACGTGATTTTCACTTGATTGACCTTGTTGAGCCCGCCCAGCGGGCTCAGCAGGCCAATTAAGGGCCACCCGGCAACAGGTGACATCACAGATTGATATTTCATCTGTCAAGAGCTTTTGACAGATGAAATATCAGCGTTTGACAGCTGTTTGAAGCTGTCAAACACTGACAATCTGTACACTAAGTTAATTCCTTCCTCTCAGGATGATTTAGAGATCTCTCCAGAACAGAAAGCTGAATGCTGCAACTTTTGACAGCTCGCGGCCATTCTGCTTTCTGTGCCGGTGAGATGAGCGACTCCCGAGACCTGAAGTAAGGAAGGCTGTAAAGGTAAGTAAAGGTAATTAAACTTCTTTAAACACTTTACACACACCAAACACACTTACCTCTGCTCTCATGCACCCATCACTCACCTGAACACCGGACATCTCGGACCCTCCAAACCCTTCAGCCCGACGGTCCGCCTCGCTAACTTGGCGTGGTTTGGAGCCATTGGAAATCCCACACTTCAGGAATAAAAATAGGGATTAGGCTAAAAACTGCCTGTTAACAGGTAGTTAATTGGCACTAATCCCCTTCCTGCCTCGGGGAGGCGGCTCCCAGCACAGGTCGGGTATCCGCCTCCTTTGAAACGGGCATGGAGGCGGGTTGGGGGCGGTATGGGTTCGTGCCCCCCGATTTCACGATTTTAACCCCCCACATGCCTCCAATCCCGCCTCCACGGCCCAATGAAAATCCTGCCCATGGAATCTACCTCAACTAGTTGCAAAAGAAAATATTCTACCTTAATACTGTTAAATCAAAAATAGCATGCAGGTACTAAAAATAAATGGAAGTGTGTCTTCCATTGCAAATGGCAAATACAGTGGCTTAGTTCATTTTCAGGTGCCACTGTAAAAAATGGGCAGTACTGTCATATTACAGAGAATTACATAGAAATTACAGCAAAGAAACAGGCAATTCAGCCCTATGCCGGTATTTATGTTCCTCACGAGCTTCCTCCCACTCTATTTACTTTATCTCACCCTATCAACATATCCTTCTATTTGTATGCCTCTTTGTGTGCTGTAAATTCTATGTAATATTATGTCATTCTAGAAAGAGGCCATTCAACCCAACAGGTCCATGCCAGTGTTTATGCTCCACACGAGCCTCCTCCCACCCATCTTCACCTAACCCCATCAACAAATCCTTCTATCCTTTTCTCTCTCATTTATCTAGCTTCCCCTTAAAGGCATCTATGTTATTTGCCTCAACTACTACCTGCGGTAGCGAATTCCACATTCTCACTACTCTCTGAGTAAGGAAGTTTCTCCTGAATTTCGTATTGGATTTATTAGTGACTATCTTATATTCATGGGCCCTATTTTTGGACTCCCCCAAAAGTGGAAACATCACTACATCTACCCTATCAAACCCCTTCATAATCTTAAAGACCTCTATCAGGTCACCCCTCAGCCTTCTATCTTACCACATCTTCCTTGCAGTCTTCAGTGCCTGTTCTCCTGCTGCCGACACTTCAGTATCTTTATCACCCTGCCTCTCCCTGTCTTCTTGCTGCCACTGACAGATCTCTGTAGTGAGGTTTCTCTCTAATGCAATGGTTTACAACAATTGTGCCCACCTTCAACAAAGACTAAAATAAAGCCTCTCCTAAGCAGTGGCAACATTTCTTCAACATCTCAACAGCATACTGGCCATTATAATTTCAATCAGCTTGAAAGCAATTGTTAAGAAGAGATTTCATCAGCTTTGGGCATACCATAGACACTTGCATTATTTTGGCACCTTTCACGACCTCAGGATGTCCCAAAGCGTTTTACAGCCATTTTTGAAGTGTAGTCACTGTTGTAATGTAGGAAATGCGGCAGCCAATTTGCACACAGCAAGATTCCACAAACAGCAATGTGATTTAATGTTCAAATCAACTGCTTTTAGTGATGTTGGTTGAGGGATAAATTTTGACCAGAAATCCCCAGCTCTTCTTTGAAACAGTGCCATGGGATCTTTTATGCCCAGCTGAGAGAGCAGACTGAGCCTTGGTTTAATGTCTCATCTGAAAGACGGCACCTCTTGACAGTGCAGCACACTGGGAATGTCAGCTTAAATGTTGTGCTCAAGTAGGACATGAACCCACAATCCTCTGATGAAAAGGCAAGTGTGCTGCCCTCTGAGCTACAGGTGACACCATGCAGCCCTTGTCTACCGAGAGCTAGCCTTCCATTTTATCTTCCCCAGGCAAATGTCTGTCACGCTAGTTTGAAGGAATCATGCGTACTCTCTGGGGACCCTGTGCTGACATGCAATGTTTTAAAGGTAGGTTGCTTGCTGTCTTGGCATTCAGGGAGTAGAAGCCGTTCCAGTTGGCGTAAGGCCCTAAATTATGAGGAGACGCATGAAGCGCTATCAGCAGACAGTTAATAATCCTCCACACTCTGGGAAAGATGAACAGTGGTCACCATTGAAATATAAGTAACGGTGAGCATTCTGCTGCAGGGCATATGCCAACTCCTTGCTGCAGAAGTTCACAGCATAATGCTAAAAGGGTCAAATTATGAAGACAGGTTGTATAAACTAGGCTTGTATTAACTTGAGTATAGAAGATTAAGGTGTGATCTGATTGAGGTGTTTAAGATGATTAAAGGATTGATAGGATAGATAGAGAGAAACTATTTCCTCTGGTGTGGTAGTCCAGGACAAGGGGGCATAACCTTAAAATTAGAGCCAGGCCATTCAGGGGTGTAGGGTTCTCAAAATTCCCACATTCCCCAAAGTTATTAATAAAGTACCCTGAAGGACAAGTTATCAATAAGGGTACCCTAAAGGAAATGGCTTCTGGACCTTGTGGCAGAAACCTGCAAGATTGAAAGCAGGACCCTGCAAAACAACAGGTCAAGTTCAAAAGGCTTTGAAAAACCTGACATGCCTGGGCCTGTGGGAGACTTGTTATTTTGAGGCCAGACAACTAGATGATGCAGAATACGCATTCTTCATTTTTCAAACAAATCAACTCAGGAAAGACTTAATCTTGAACCCATCAAACCTTTGCATAAATAATCGCTTACAGTTTAAACTGGCTACCGAGCCAGGAAGATACCGATTCATATTATGCATAATAAACACCATGACATTATAGACCATTTAGCAATGAGGCAACCACCCAAAAAGCAGTTAAGGTGAACGACTATAATCACCTTAAAGGAGCCCGCCAAAATTAGACAAAGAACTAACCCTGATTTGGCGCGCAGATAACAACCTCCGAAATAGTATAATTGTAGGCCCACCGGTAACCAAAAGTGTGCAGCAAGCGGGCAAGCAAGGCGAGATGAACGGCAAGGAGATGAGCAAGCAGAGAAGGGCAGTGTGGCGAAGCGTTGGGGACCAGCAGGCACACGCTCGGGTGCAGAGTTACTCGAAACTCAAAGAAGCAGACAGGCACGGTGGAGCAGGCTCGACCGAAGACAACTAGGCCGCAACTGCAGCCTTACACGAGGAATGACCATGAGCACCGCGGTAACAAAGGGCCAGGTAAACCATTCCTTCAGATCATTACTACTGCACAGGTAACGATTTAGGCCACCGCGACCGAGCCAACACCAAAGACCGCCAACCGAACCCCAACCGCAACAAAACTTCGACGACCACCACCAGAAGAACAAAACCCGAAGTTTTCCACTCTACAAGATAAAGTACCCAACAAAGACTTTACTCCCTATCTCTAACGGAGAAAAGAGGGTACTTTACTCAGACAACTCCACCACCGCGCCCTGGGACCACGTGGCGACGGCAGGCCCCAAAGGACACGAAGAGCGAACCCCAAAACCGCAACCGGCTTAATCGACAGGATTTGACCTGTCAAGAAACCCTTATTGGTGAGCACAATCCCTGGCCCCTTATAGCACAATTTAGTTAGATATTGGAGGTGGGACAAGGGTAGGGGGCTCATTAATGTGATTTTTCCCTCGATGTGCCGTGTGTTCCCCATTCCTAATTAAGTGTACTCTTGTATGCCTGTAACTATTCCAGTAATTTTCAGTGTTGTAATTTTATTGTGCCTTTTAATAAAATACCGTTTTCTTGTACCAAACCAGGGCCTAGAAATTCAGTTGCGCTCGCCAGCCGTTAGCGCCATAAGAGGAGTAGATTTCGAGCGCTAGGCACTTTGCGCCCGGGCGCAGAGCGATCTGCGCCTACGCCCAACTTCAGTTGACATTTTGCGCCGGCGCAAAGTGTTTGCGCGCGCTCAGCTGCGAGCGCACCTTATGACGTCATTTCGTTGTGCAACGCCGTTTGTGCACCCCAAACCGGAACTTCAGTGGCGCCCGCCCAATGTGGGCGTGGCGCTGTTAAGAACTGTGAAGTGGAATGCAGCAGAGGCCCTGCGGGCCTCGGGGAGCGCTAATTAAAGGGCACTTAGACTGAGGTATAAAGGCCAGCCATTTTGCTGCAATGACTTTAGTGCTTTGGCTTTCTGGACAGAGACCAAGGAACAGACCTTACTGATTTGGGACAACATAGGAGAGGTATTTTTGGCTTCTGGCCAGAGCTTGGAAATTTGACTCATTGGGCCAGAAATTGGTGAACGGGGCTTGCCGCGCGTGCAAGCCCCGTATATGCACTTACCCCGCGCTACTGCCGATCAGCTCCAGGGACGCCTGGACTTGGTGTTTGAAAAAGAAGAATCCCGGGCAGCGTATGACGTCACGCCGCCCAGGAGTGCAGCCAGCGCGAAGCCAGGAGTGTGCAGTGCAAGTGAGACGCGCCCCTTGAGGTCTCAGTTTCACTGGACACGCCCCCAATGTTTCTGTCAAGCTGCTAAGCATTTTTACATGCAAAGCAGCAGTTTAAATAGGTTTTTGGAAGTTTTTTGAAGATTTTGGTAACTTTTATAAACTTTTTAAAATGTTTACATTATTTTGAGTAATCTGAAGTAGTTTTAAAGAGAATTAAAGCAATTTAAAGACTTTTAAAAGCCCTAAAAGAATTTTTTTAATTCCATTTATTTATTTAGCAATGTCGTCGTCATACGTGTCTTCACACTGTTCCCTTTGGGGAACTGTATGAAGTGGTGGAAGGATTTATGGCCATGATTAACGCTCATTCCGTGACCGTAACCATCTTTGAACCAGCCATTAGGGCGGTTAGTCCTATGGCGGGAGGGTTTTACGGGCTCCCACAAGCTATACAAGGAGGGGGGGCCACCCACACCCACGGACGCAAATATCCCACTGGATGTCAACCCAGAATTTAGAGCCAGAGCTCCGACTCCACTTGCCGGGACTGTCTGGAGCGGGGTTCGAAACCCTACCCTGATCTGGCCCAGCGGCGGGGATCCTACCGCTATGACAAAGGCCCAATCCGATTAGCAACGTGAAATGGCAGCATAGGGCTCCAGTCACGGGGAGGGAAAAGGTGCAGGAAACGTATGGGTGTCACCTTTTGTGCGGAGTGGGCCTTTTGCGTAGCAGTAAGCATCCCCGCCGCTGGGCCAGAAGGAGTAGGGTTTTGAACCCCACTCCAGACAGTCCCGGCAAGTGGAGTCGGAGCTCCAACTTTAAATTCTGGGTGGACATCCAGCGGGATACTTGCGTCCGTGGGTGTTGGTGGCCCCCCCGCCCCCTCAGATGGGTTGTGGGGGCCCGTAAAACCCTCCCGCCATAGGACTAACCACCCTAATGGCTGGTTCAAAGATGGTTACGGTCACGGAATGAGCGTTAATCACGGCCATAAATCCTTCCACCACTTCATACAGTTCCCCAAAGGGAACAGTGTGAGGATACGTACGATGATGACCTCTTGCGCAATGCACCTCCTTGGACCCTCAGTCGCAGATGCGAGGGGGCAAGTCGTGCAATTGTTAAATTTTTCATTTTATTGGCAGGTAAAATGTTGGCCCAGTAATTCCCTTCCAAATGCGCGAGTACGGTCGGGGTACTTACGCATCTGGCCGGATGAAATGCCGGTTTTCAGCATGCACAGTGCATGTGGGGAAAACCGGCATTTCCTGTCCTCTGAACGAAGGGGTTCAGAGGCAGAACGCGTGCGACTGCACAGGCAGCGCGTGCGCAGTATAATTCGCCGCTTTCATTAATGCTTTCAGTGAGGTCAAGTCATTACAACTTACACATGAAAAAAGCATGGGTACAGTTCTTCCAGAGGCTGCGGAGGAAGATATTTATTATCGTGGAGCTTCTGAAAGTATGTATGTCTGTATATATTCCTTTGCGTGTTATGTATATATTCCTTTACTTATGTGTATGAATGTATTATTTAATTATGACTTTCAGAGAAAGTAACTTATTGGAAAATCATAATTAAAAACATACATTCATACACATTAGTAAAGGAATATAAAACATACATACATATACGTAAAGGAATATA
This sequence comes from Somniosus microcephalus, assembly GCF_052327205.1. Classification (NCBI taxonomy): domain Eukaryota; kingdom Metazoa; phylum Chordata; class Chondrichthyes; order Squaliformes; family Somniosidae; genus Somniosus; species Somniosus microcephalus. The sequence continues at coordinate 49,452,512 of NC_140995.1, forward strand.
TGTGGACATACATACATAACTCATTCTCACATTCCATTCACACAGCCACAATTGCTCCTTCTACCTACCGTTCTGAAACCCTTTAAAAAAAAAAAATTTTAACTTTAAAACTTACTTAAAATTTCTTAAAATAACTTCCCTCCCTTTCCCAAACAAAAATATTGCATTTCAGAAGCTCCACGATAAAATATATCTTCCTCCGCAGCCAATGAACAACTTTACACTTGCTTTTTTCAAGTGTAACTTCTAAGGACTTACCCTCACTGAATCCATCATTGAAATCCACAAAGTTCACTGCGCAAGCGCTGCCTGTGCAGTCGCACGCGCTGTGAATAGACCTCGGGTCTGGAAATGCCGGCGTTCCCCGCATGCGCTGTTCCTGCTGAACACTGGCATTTCCAACGGCCAAATGCGTGAGTATCCCGACCGTAATCACGCTTCTGGCCGCGAATTTCTGGCCCAATGTGATTTGACTGTTTGCAAGTATATTATGGGGGCTGCATGGGGTTCCAACCCTCAGTTGCAGCATTATGTGCGAAGGGCTCGCAGACGCTGTGTGAGAGGGGCAGCCATGCCTAGACGCAGAGGGGCCATCAGGCGTCGGCAACGTAGGCCTTACCCACTCAGGGAATACCGGCAGCAGGTGTCCTATCACACCATGACTGCCGCGCATTGTGTGAAGAGGCTGCGCTTCAGAAGGGAGGTGGTTGCAGAGGTCTGCCAGCTGCTTCACAGAGATCTGCGTCCACAGCTGTTGTGCAGGACGTCTCTGTCGGTGGAAGTGAAGGTCACGGTGGCTCTGAACTTTTATGCAAGCGGCTCCTTCCAAGCCGCTGCTGGGGACATAGCGAACATCTCCCAGTTCGCCGTGCATTGCTGCATCCGGCAGGTCACCGATGCCCTTTTCGCAAGGAGACACCAATTCATCTCCTTCCCCATGACCCTAGAGAGGCAGGAGCAGCGTGCAGTCGGATTTGCCAGGATCGCCGACTTCCGCATGGTGCAGGGCACCATTGACTGCACGCATGTGGCTTTGCGGGCACCTATCGACAATGCCGAGGATTACCGCAACCGGAAGGGCTACCATTCCCTCAATGTACAGCTGGTGTGTGACCACAGGCAGCGCATCCTAGCTGTCAATGCCCGCTTTCCAGGAAGCAGCCACAATGCATTTATCCTGCGCCAGACTACTGTGGCTGACATGTTCCAGGCACAGCCTCCCCCAAGGGGATGGCTTATCGGGGACAAGGGCTACCCTTTGTGTACATGGTTCATGACCCCGCTCCGTGCGCCCAGGACCCCTGCTGAGGAGGCATACAACGAAAGCCATCAAGCCACAAGGAACATCATAGAGCAAAAGATTGGCGTCCTCAAGCAACGGTTCCGCTGCCTGGATCGTTCCGGCGGATCTCTGCAGTATTCGCCGGATAGAGTCTCCCAGTTCGTCGTCGTTTGCTGCATGCTGCACAACCTGGCTATCCGCAGGACTCAGGCACTGCCACCTCACGTTGGACCACCACCTCAGGAGGAGGAGCAGGAGGAGCATGAGGAGGAGGAGGAGGAGGAGGAGGAGTACCAGCCCAGGAGGGAACCACAAGGTCCAAGGGCCGTCCGCCGGCGGCTTATTGAACGACACTTCTAGGCCCCCTGTCAGGGAATGGCTTGTGGCAATGAACGCACCTGAATGCAGCCGCTCCGCAAGCCCTCAGCCGGTTAACGCAACAACCACTTGAAACATGACACATGGACAAGCTGAATAAATAAAAAGCTTTATTTAACAAACTCAGGGCCCTTCCCACATGAAACACAAAAACAGACAAGACCCCCAAAAAACAGTCAAAAACATATCTCACTCCCACAACCTGGGGAGGAATAACAAAACTTGTCCATCCAATTGGCCTTCATCCTCGGCCTTACCAAGGCAAACCCCCCCATACAGAACACAAACACCCCCATCTAAAAAAACATTTGCCATCATCTTCGGCCTTACCAAAATAAACCCCCCCCATACAGAACACAAACACCCCCACATAAAAAAACATTTGGCAACACACTCTACTTGGTGTGCCGAGAGGGCAAGTCCTTGTGCAGGCTTCTCCGGCCCCTGCCCGACCTGCTGCTCCGCCTCAACCTGGGCCCTGTGGGTGTTGCAAGGCTGGGGGAAGGCTCCTGAGGGGCACAAAGCGTGACGGCAGATGCCCTTGGGGGTCGGCCTAGATGAGGTCCGGCCCTGGAGGGGCCGGCTGCTGACTGCTGCAGCTGTGGCTGGGCAGCATCAGTCTCTCCAGCAGCTCGTCGCAGCTTTGCTGGGGGAGTGGCAGTGGCGGCTGCAGCAATGGGGGCAAGCTGGCTGATGCCAGGCGCTCGCTGGTCGCCAGAGACACTGGCACTCGGCCGGGCTGGTTGCAGCAAGCGCAGCAATCTGGTGAAGGCCAGACCGCTGTGCTGCAGCAGCGCGGCGGGTGCCCTGGCGATGCGTCCGTGACACAGCGAGTGTGGCAGAAGTGAGTGCCCGTACTGCCCTGGTCTGTGCCCGCATCAGACCAGCCAGTGTCTGCACGGCACCACTCATGAACTCTCGACTCGCGTCCTGTGCTGCCGCGAGTTGTTCGACACCCCTGGCCTGTGAGTCCCCGAAATCGGCCACACTATGAGCCAGGGACTCAATGGCCTGAGGCAACTGTCCCACAACCCCCATGAACTCGGTGTGGCGCCGCTCCGAATCCGCGGACATTTGATCAAGGAGGCGCACCTCCTGGGCGAGGACCGTCTCCGGACTGGAGGCCAGACTCTCCCTCTGGGGAGAAGGCCGCCGAGCTGGCCGACCCTTCCCACGTGGCTGGACGCCACTGGGCCCAGCAACTGCCCTCCCCTGCAACACTTCCCCCCTCTGGGGAGAAGGCAGCCGTGCTGCCCGACCCTTCCCGCGTGGCTGGACGCCACTGGGCCCAGCAACTGCCCTCCCCTGCAACACTTCCCCCCTCTGGGGAGAAGGCAGCCGTGCTGCCCGACCCTTCCCGCGTGGCTGGACGCCACTGGGCACAGGAGCTACACCCCCCTGCAACACTTCCCCCTGGCTCTCCTCCAGGCAAGACGTGTCCCCTCCATTGCCATCCCCTGGCGCGGATGAGGGTTCCCCCGATGTGCCGCCTTCCTCTTGGTCCTCGTCGTCCTCCTCTTCCGAGGGACTGACACTCGCAGCTTCAGGGACCTCCTCCTCACCAGCTGAAAGCAGGAAGGCGCAAGAGTAGCTTTAGAGTGAGGACAGGGCGTCAGCGAGGGAGGCATGAGTGGTGGCATTATGCGCATTGGTGGGACAGTGGCAAAGGATGGTGATCTGAAGCGCAAGGGGAACGAGAGAGGTCCAAACGGTCATGTCCTTACCATTGGGGCCCAGGACAGGGTCGGCATCTCCAACAGCAACGGGGCCAATCACCCGGGCACGCATGAGTCGAGCCACGCGCTCCTCCAGGTCACTGAGCTCCTGGAACTGGACACGGCCTCCCCCGGTGACAGTCCGGCTCTTCAGATTCTGCGCCAGCTTGGCCTGCAAGAGAAAGGACGGCCTCTAAGTACAGTGTGGTGCCCTGTTGTTGTGTGCACTGCCTCCCATGGTCGAATAGCTTGGCCAGTGTTTCAAGTGCAGAAAGTGCTACTGATGATCATGCCAGTGCCATAGCTGCTGGAGGAGGGCTGGCCATTAGGCCTTTGAGGTCCCTTTGCCCATAATGTGAGGTGCACATGCAAGGATGAGGAGGACACTGGAAAGGGTACTCACCCTGACCAACCGAGTGAGGTCGTTGAACTTCTTGCGGCATTGGTCACCAGTCCTGAGGACATCGCTGTTGGCTGTGACCCTCTGGGCGATTTCCCTCCAGGCTCTCCTGTACAGCCTCTTGGGAGCCTTCTTGCCACTGTCCGGGCACAAGATATCTCTTTTCTTCTCCAAACCCCTAAGCAGCACCCTCAAAGCATGCTCTGAGAAGCGCTGCGCTCATTCACGGGCCTTCTGCATGGCTTCAGGCGCTATTTGGGTCCAGCAGCAGTGTTCAGGCCTAGCTGGAGGGCTCCACTATCCAGGGCGTGGCAGCAGACCAAGTCGACCCTTCCCCCTTTAAGAGCTGGCCGGCGTCAGGGTGTCTGCTGTCAATCAAAACATGACCGCACCTGCGCTGCGCCCGGCCTCGGCGTTATCACTCTGCACCGCCAGCTTAGCGCCTAAAGATAGGGGTGCAACGCCAGTTTCAGCGCTCGCCCAAACTCCTTGGCCAAAGCTACTGAATATCGGCGAAGTGGCCTCCACTTTCCGGCGGGCGCTAACTTTAGCGCCCGCCCGACTTTACCGCCCCAAAAGTGGCTATACTGAATTTCTAGGCCCAGTTGTCTACTCCAATTCTGTATCGCCGGCTGTACCTAAGTCCGGTGTCTAGAACCCAGGGGTGTGGGAGTGATTCGAACCGCTCAAAACAGTCAGGGGCAGAGCTGACTGCACACACCACCCCCTACAAGGGTGATATCAGGAGGCACTTCTTCAAGCAAAGAGGAGTGGAAATCTGGAAGTCTCCCCTAAAAGGCTGCTGAGGCTGTGGGTCAATTAGAAAAAATAGGAGCAGGAGTAGGCCATTCGGCCCTTCGAGCCTGTTCCGCCATTCAATATGATCATGGCTGATCATCTATCTCAATACCATATTCCCGCTCTCTCCCCATACCCCTTGATGCCTTTTGTGTCTAGAAATCAATCTATCTCCTTCTTAAATATATTCAGTGACTTGGCCTCTGCAACCTTCTGTGGTAGAGAATTCCACAGGTTCACCACCCTCTGAGTGATGAAATTTCTCCTCATCTCAGTCCTAAATGTCCTACCCCATATCCTGAGACTGTGATCTCTTGTTCTAGACCCCCCAGCCAGGGGAAACATCCTCCCTGCATCCAGTCTGTCTAGCCCTGTCAGAATTTGATACGTTTCAATGAGATCCCCTCTCATTCTTCTAAACTCTAGTGAATACAGGCCTAGTCGACCCAATCTCTCCTCATGCGACAGTCCTGCCATCCCAGAAATCAGTCTGGTGAACCTTCGCTGCACTCCCTCTATGGCAAGTATATCCTTTCATAGGTAAGGAGACCAAAACTGCACACAGTACTCCAGGTGTGGACTCACCAAGGCCCTGCATAACTGTAGTAAGACATCCTTGCTCCTGTATTCAAATCCTCTTGCAATGAAGGCCATCATACCATTTGCCTTCCTAACTGCTTGCTGCACCTGCATGTTTGCTTTCAGTGACTGGTGTACAAGGACACCCAAGTCCCTTTGTACATCAACATTTCTCAATCTATCACCATTTAAATAATACTCTGCCTTTCTGTTTTTCCTACCGAAGTGGATAACTTCACATTTATCCACGTTATACTGCATCTGCCATGTATTTGACCACTCACTCAACTTGTCTAAATCGCCTTGAAGCCTCTCTGCATCCTCCTCACAACTCATAATCCCACCTAGTTTCGTGTAATCGGCAAAGCTGGAAATATTACATTTGGTTCCCTCATCCAAATCATTAATATATATTGTGAATAGCTGGGGCCCAAGCACTGATCCCTGCGGTACCTCACTAGTCATCGCCTGCCACCCCGAAAAAGACCCATTTATTCCTACTCTCTGTTTACTGTCTATTGAACATTTCAAAACTGAGATTAATAGATTTTAGTTAGGCAAGGGTATTAAGGGTTACAGAACCAAGGAGGGTAAATGGAGTTAAGATACAGATCACCCATGATCTAATTAATTGGCGGAATAGGCTCAAGGGGATGAATGACCTACTCCTGTTCCTATGCACGACACCTGTGAAGTCTCCTGTGGATTCTTGGATGGTACTGGTGGAATATAACATTAGGGCAATGGTGACGGTCACTTTGACCAGAAAGGCAGCTCTTCAGCTGAACAGTGGCTGTGATTTCATCACAGACCAGGCAAAATAACTCAGTGACCAAATCCTTACTTTGTCCAAGCCTCATCAAAAACTACTCTTCAGTGAAGACTAAGGTAGCTGTGCCTAACACAGAAGCACCTCATGCTGGAGTCGTTGGCACTTCACTGGGCTGAACTTCCTTTGCTGCGGTCTCTTCCATCTGCTCCTCCACAATCCAATGGCCCACATTGGCACCACACCCAATTGTTGCTGCTGCCAATTTTGCACATTGCAAAGTAAAATTTTAAAAATGTCAGGTTGATGGCGTCACTTGCACAGCTTGACCTTCTGTTCACACACTGATGGGGGGGGGTGCAGGGGAAAGTTCAAAGTGAGGAGAATCACAATGTTGGGTGTAAATCTACAAAGACAATCAGCTAGCCTCACCAGTTGTTCACACTTACAGTAACTCTATGAGCAGGCGATACCGTTGAGCATCCAAAGTGTTGTTCAAATTACTTACTGTAAAGACAGGAAATATTATTCATTAAGAAGGCCATCATTTAGTGCTGGTTAAACTTCTAATCTGATTATGTGCATGGGAAGGCATGAGATAAGAAAGACACTTTGTGGGGCCACTGGCAGATACACGAATTTCAGCTACGGCCATGTCCTCCAGATTTTTCAAGCCAAGTAGTTTGGCTCCTTTTGGAAATATTAAAAAAAGAAAGAAATAACAACAGAAAATGCTGGAAATACTCAGCAGGCCAGGCAGCATCCGTGGAGAGAGAAACAGAGTTAACGTTTCAGGTCTGGGAACCTTCATCAGAACTGGAAAAAGCTGGAAATGTAACCGATATTAAGCAGGTGCAGAGACAGCAGGGGGGGGGGTGTTTAGGAGGGGAGGAAGGAATTGAAAGAACATGCTGTGAAAATGTTGCAAATGGGAATGGCAAAATCATACTGCATGAAAAATGGGGGCAGGGATTATTATCTGAAATTGTTGAACTCTACGTTGAGTGCTGAGGAAATCTACATATTGTAAGGGGTTAATTTCAGGTGCTTGCTGGGTAAAAGTTTTCAGACTTGACACCGGTCAAGAGTCGATGTGTAACTAGAGCTATTGCACGTACTTGGATTACAGCCAAGAACAGATGTCTGCCCACCTAATGAGAATGTAGAAGTGAAACAATGGGTTCCTTTGAAGTAACCAGTGATCTGACAACTTGTGACCGTAAGCAAACCTACCCTCCCAATACACTGTATAAGATTAAAGAGGACCTCCGGTTACACGATTCATGCCCTGTTATAGATTAACGGTTGACTTATGTGTCCAGGATCCTTCTGCCAATATGTCATAAGACCTGATGATTAATCTAAAATGTATCCTGATAGAGGAACAAAGGAATGTCAATCAAACTTGTTTGTTACACTGTATAAATATGGAACGCTTACGCTGTATCATTGGAATAGTAGCCTCACCCCTTGAGTAGAGGTGCTGATTCCCCTTGCAAGTGAAATAAAAGGCCTGTCCATCTGACGAATCCAAGAGTGTATTGAGTCATTACCCAGAGCTAAGAAGTAAGGCACTTCTACAGTGCGGCAGGCTGCAAAGTGCCCAATCGAAAGATGAGGTGCTGTTCCTCGAGCTTACGTTGAGCTTCTCTGGAACAGTGTAAGAGGCCGAGGACGGTGAGATCAGAGTGGGAGTGAAGTGGAGAATTAAAGTGACAGGCGACCGGAAGCTCAGGGCCACCCTTATGAACTGATCGGAGGTGTTCCGCAAAGCGGTCGCCCAATCTGCGTTTGGTCTCCCCAATGTAGAGGAGACCGCATCGTGAGCAGCGAATACAGTAAATTAAATTGCAAGAAGTACAAGTAAATCGTTGTTTCACCTGGAAGGGGTGTTTGGGGCCCTGGACAGTGGGAAGGGAGGAGGTAAAAGGGCATGTGTTGCATCTCCTGCGCTTGCACGGGAAGGTGCCAGGTGAAGGAGATGGGCTGTTGGGGGTGATTGAGGAGGGGACCAGGGTGTCACGGAGGGAGCGGCCCCTTCGGAATGCTGAAAGAGGAGGTGAGGGGAAGATGTGTTTGGTGGTGGGATCACGTTGGAGGTGGCGGAAATGGCGGAGGATGACCGTTGAATGTGGAGGCTGGTGGGGTGAAAGGTGAGGACAAGGGGAATCCTATCATGGTTCTGGGAGGGAGGGGAAGGGGTGAGAGCAGAAGTGCGGGAAATAGAATGGACACGGTCAAGGGCCGTGTCAACCACAGTAGAGGGGAATCCTCGGTTGAGGAAAAAGGAAGACATGTCGGAAGCACTGGTATGGAAGGTGGCACCATCAGAACAGACGCGGCGGAGACGGAGAAACTGGGAGAATGGAATAGAGTCCTTACAGGAAGCGGGGTGGGAGGAAGTGTAGTCCAGGTAGCTGTGGGAGTCGGTGGGATTGTAGTGGATGTTTGTCGAAAGCCGATTGCCAGAAATGGAGACGGAGAAGTCAAGGAAGGGAAGGGAAGAGTCGGAGATGGACCATGTAAAGGTGAGGGAAGGGTGGAAATTGGAAGTAAAGTGAATGAACTTATCTAGTTCAGGGCGAGAGCAGGAAACGGCACCAATACAGTCATCGATGTACCGGAAAAAGAGGTGAGGGAGGGGACCTGAGTAGGACTGGAACAAAGAATGTTCCACATATCCCATGAACAGGCAGGCATAGCTAGGGCCCATGCAGGTTCCCATAGCAACACCTTTAATTTGGAGGAAGTGAGCGGAGTCAAAGGAGAAGTTATTCAATGTGAGAACAAGTTCAGCCAGGCGGAGGAGGGTGGTGGTGGATGGGGACTGGTTGGCCTCTGTTCAAGGAAGAAACGGAGTGCCCGAAGGCCGTCTTGGTGGGGGATGGAGGTGCAGAGGGATTGGACATCCATAGTGAAAAGGAGACGGTTGGGGCCAGGAAACTGGAAACTGTTAAAGTGACGGAGGGCGTCGGAAGAGTCGCGAATGTAGGTGGGAAGAGACTGGACGAGGGGAGAAAAAATAGAGTTGAGATAGGAAGAGATAAGTTCCGTGGGGCAAGAACAGGCTGAAATGATGGGTCTACCAGGGCAGTCCTGTTTGCGGATCTTGGGAAGGAGGTAGAAGCGGGCTGTGCGGGGTTGGGTGACTATGAGGTTGGCGGCCATGGAGGGAAGATCTCCAGAGGAGATGAGGCCAGTGACACACTTGGAAACAATGGCTTGGGCCTAGAAATTCAGTGCCCTTAGCGCCGATTTTGCGGCGCTAGAGGGCCTAGCGCTGCAATTGGCGCCGGTTCCTAAATTGCCTGGGGCCCTTCCGCGGCGGTAGACCGGTAGCGCTGCGCCGGCACCGATGACGTCATCGGTGTGCGCAGCGTCCCGGTTGCCGTGGTAACCCGGCCCCAGGCCGAAATTCAGTTGCGCCTGCCTCGCCCGTGGCAGGCGCAACTAAGACTCTGGCAACAGAGTCTTCCCCCAGTGTGCGCCGGCGCATAAAGGTGGAGCGGCGGCCGGCCGCGTTCCCGGCGGCCGCCTGCCCGCACCTCCCTTCCCGGACTCCTGCATTCCCCCCCCGCGGCCCTGATCAGTGTCTCATGCGAGCCCGGCACTTCCCCGAGGTGCCGGGCTCAGATGTCGGGTCAATCCGCCGGACAGTTGTCGGCTGCAGGCAGCTCCTCCTTAACAGGAGGAGGAGGCCTGCAGCTCCCCCGCCTGCCGCACTGCATCGGGTGCCGCAGCGGGGGATTAGCGCCGGGAAACCCAAGTTCACGCCCGTTTTGAGGCGCTAAAGGAGGCTTTTAGCGCCCACCGCCGTCTGGGCCCGGCGCACCCGAATTTTCGTCGGGCGCTGCCGCATTACCGCTGGCGCAAACTTTCTGGCGCTACAGCCCTGGCAAGACCAGAACCCAATTCCTAGGCCTTGATGTTTGCTAGTGGGGTCATGGTCCAGGCGGAGGTAGGAGGAGGTGTTGGAGAGTTGGCGTTCAGCTTCCGCACGGTAGAGGTCGGTTCGCCAAACAACAACAGCACCACCCTTATCAGCAGGTTTAATGATAATGTTAGGGTTGGATCAGAGCGAACAGAGTGCTGCCAGTTCAGAGGGAGGTAGGTTGGAGTGAGAGAGGGGAGCAGAGAAATTGAGACGGCCGATGTCACGTCGGCAGTTAGCAATGAAAAGATCTAGAGAGGGTAAGAGGCCAGAGGGAGGGGTCCAAGTAGAACGAGAATTTAGAAAGCGGCAGAAAGGATCAGCAGTGCAGGGGGAAGACTCCTGGCCAGAGAAGTGGGCACGGAGATGAAGGCGACGGAAGAAGAGCTCAGCATCGTGCCGAGCTCGCAATTCATTCAGATGGGGGCGTAAGGGGATGAAGCTCAGGCCTTTGCTGAGGACTGATCGTTCGGGGTCAGAGAGGGGAAGGTCAGAGGGGATAGTGAAAGCACGGCAGGGGGTGAGATTGGAAGAAGGTCTGGGATCAGAGGAAAGTAACGAGGAAGAAGGTTCTGGAGTTGCGTTAATGCCTAAGAGTTGATGAAGCTTGCGATCCTTGACTTCAGAAAGGAAGAAAAATAGTTTTTTGTTGAAGCGTCAGATGAGTCGAAGGATGAAATGGAACCGTGGACCCGGACAGCTTTGAAATAGAGTGCGTCGGTGCTGCTGAAGAGAGAAGTCGAGGTTGTTTATGTGGCAGCGCATGGCGTTCAGTGTGGATCTCTAGATGCAGCGAGAGCAGTAGTTCGAGGAACGATGAATATCGATGAGATATTTGTAATCCTGGGTGGATCCGAAACATGAAGGGTGGAAGTTTAGTTGGAATCCATGTGGAATAACTCTGAATCAGAGACAGTTACTGAGGAAAGAGATGTGGCTGTGAAACCGAGTCTTGGCAGATACCTGATCAAAGACGAGAAGGGAAACTGAAAGCAAGGAAGATGAACAAGGATGAATAGATAAACGGAAATCCCGTCGGAGAGAAGAGCAGAACTTATTCAAGGTGGGCATTCCTAGAAGAGAGGTGGCAGTGAACCAAACACTAATATAATAGCAAAATACTGCGGATGCTGGAAATCTGAAATAACAACAGAAAATGCTGGAAATACTCAGCAGGCCAGGCGTCATCCGTGGAGAGAGAAACAGGGTTAACGTTTCAGGTCTGGGACCCTTCATCAGAACTGGAAAAAGCTGGAGATGTAACAGATATTAAGCAGGTGCAGAGACGGGGGGGGTGGTTTAGGAGGGGAGGAAGGAATTGAAAGAACATGCTGTGAAAATGTTGCAAATGGGAAAGTCCATTCTCCCAGTTTCTCCGTCTCCGCCGCGACTGTTCTGATGATGCCACCTTCCATATCAGTGCTTCCGACATGTCTTCCTTTTTCCTCAACCGAGGATTCCCCTCTACTGTGGTTGACACGGCCCTTGGCCGTGTCCGTTCTATTTCCCGCACTTCTGTTCTCACCCCTTCCCCTCTGTTAGATCCGTGATTCTGAGAGTATGATGTTTTCAAATAACTACACGGATGCTGTAACTTAACAATCAACAGGTGTTTACTGGAGTAGGGTAGTCTCAAGACTGGGGGTACAGAGGCATGCTCAAGGCTTATATACAGGTGTGGTCACTGCTGGTACTACAGTATACAGGAGCTGTAAAAGTAGTTCTCTCTTAAAGGTGCATACACTACACCCTCCCTCCCAGAACCACGATAGGGTTCCCCTTGTCCTCACCTTTCACCCCACCAGTCTTCACATTCAACGGATCATCCTCCGCCATTTCCGCCACCTCCAATGTGATCCCACCACCAAACACATCTTCCCCTCACCTCCACTTTCAGCATTCCGAAGGGACCGCTCCCTCCGCAACACCCTGGTCCACTCCTCAATCACCCCCAACAGCCCGTCTCCTTCACCTGGCACCTTCCCGTGCAAACGCAGGAGATGCAACACATGCCCTTTTACCTCCTCCCTTCCCCCTGTCCAGAGCCCCAAACACCCCTTCCAGGTGAAACAGCGATTTACTTGTACTTCTTGCAATTTAATATAAGTATTCGCTGCTCATGATGCGGTCTCCTCTACATTGGGGAGACGAAACGCAGATTGGGCGACCGCTTTGCGGAACACCTCCGTTCGGTCCGTAAGGATGACCCTGAGCTTCCAGTCGCCTGTCACTTTAATTCTCCACTTCACTCCCACTCTGATCTCTCTGTCCTCGGCCTCTTACACTGTTCCAGTGAAGCTCAACGTAAGCTCGAGGAACAGCACCTCATCTTTCGATTGGGCACTTTGCAGCCTGCCGGACTCAAAGCAGAGTTCAACAATTTCATAGAAACATAGAAGATAGGAGAAGAAGTAGGGCATTCGGCCCCTCGAGCCTGCTCCACCATTCAATGCGATCATGGCTGATCATCCATAAGTTTCAATGAGATCATCTCTCATTCTTCTAAACTCCAGCGAGTATAAGCCCAATCGACCCAATCTCTCCTCATACGTCATTCCTGCCATCCCAGGTATCAGCCTGGTGAATCTTCGCTGAACTCTTTCCATGGCAAGAACATCCTTCCTCAGATAAGGCAACCAAAACTGCACACATTACTCAAGATGTGGTCTCACCAAGGCCCTGTACAACTGCAGCAAGACATCCTTGTTCCTGTACTCGAACCCTCTCGCTACGAAGGCCAACATACCATTTGCCTTCTTAACCGCCTGCTGCACCTGCATGCTTACCTTCAGCGACTGGTGCACAAGGACACCCAGGTCCCGTTGCACTTCCCTTTCTCCCAATCTATTGCCATTTAGATAATAATCTGCCTTCCTGTTTTTGCCACCAAAGTGGACAACCTCACATTTATCCACGTTATATTGCACCTGCCATGTTTCTGCCCAATCACCCAACATGTCCAAATCATCCTGGAGTTTCTCGACATCCTCCTCACAGCACACACGCCCACCCAGCTTTGTGTCGTCTGCAAATTTGGAGATATTACATCTAGTTCCCTTGTCCAGGTCATTAATATATATTGTGAATAGCTGGGGTCCAAGGACTAATCCCTGCGGTACCCCACTAGTCATTGCCTGCCACTCGGAAAAGGACCCATTTATTCCAACTCTTGGCTTTCTGTCTGCCAACCAGTTCTCTATCCAAGTCAATACCTTGCCCCCAATCCCATGTGCCTTAACTTTACATGCTAATCTCTTATGCGGGACCTTATCGAAAGCCTTCTGAAAGTCCAGATACACCACATCCACTGGTTCTCCCTTATCTATTTTACCAGTTACATCCTCAAAAAATTCCAGTAGATTAGTCAAGCACGATTTACCTTTTGTGAATCCATGTTGGCTTTGTCCGATCCTGTCACTATTTCCCAAGTGCTCTGCTATTACATCTTTTATAATGGACTCTAGCATTTTCCCCACTACTGATGTTAGGCTTACTGGTCTGTAATTCCCCGTTTTCTCTCTACCATTTTTTTTGAACAGTGGGGTAACATTAGCTACCCTCCAATCCATGGGTACTGTTCCAGATTCCATCGAATGTTGGAAGATGATCAGCAATGCATCTACTATTTCTAAGGCCACTTCCTTAAGTACCCTAGGATGTAAATCATCAGGCGCTGGGGATTTATCGGCCTTCAATCCCATCAATTACCCTAACACCATTTCCCTACAAATACTGATTTCTTTCAGTTCCACCCTTTCATCAGACCCTATGTTCCCCGGCATCTCTGGGAGGTTATTTGTGTCCTCCTTTGTGAAGACAGAACCAAAATATGTATTTAGTTGGTCCGCCATTTCTTTGTTCCCCATTATAAATTCCCCTGATTCTGACTGCAAGGGGCCTACGCTTGACTTCACCAATCTTTTTCTCTTCACATATCTATAAAAGCTTTTACAGTCAGTTTTTATGTTCCCTGAAAGCTTACTCTCATATTCTATTTTCCCCTTCTTAATTAATCCCTTTGTCCTCCTTTGTTGAATCCTAAATTGCTCCCAATCCTCAGGATTATTGCTTTTTCTGGCCAATTTATATGTCCTCTCCTTGGATCTTATGCTATCCCTAATTTCCCTCGTTAGCCACGGTTGAGTCACCTTTTTTGTTTTATTTTTGTGCCAAACTGGGATGAACAAATTCTGTAGTTCATCCATGCGGTCTTTGAATGTTTGCCATGGCCTATCCACCGTCAACCCTTTGAGTGACATTCCCCAATCAATCCTACACAACTCGCGCCTCATACCATCATAGTTTCCTTTATTTAAATTCAGAACCCTAGTCTCTGAGTCAACTACTTCATTATCCATCTTAATGAAGAATTTGATCAGATTATGATCGCTCCCACCCAAGGGGCCTCGTACAACAAGATTGCTAATTAATCCTTTCTCGTTACATAATACCCAGTCTAATATGGCCTGATCTCTGGTTGGTTCCTCGACATATTGCTCCAGGAAACCATCCCGTAAACACTCCAGGAATTCCTCCTCCACAGTATTGTTACTAATTTGGTTAACCCAATCTATATGTAGATTAAAGTCACCCATGATGACTACTGTGCCCTTATTGCACGCTTCTTTACTTTCCCTTTTAATGCCATCCCCAACCTCTGCCTTACTGTTTGGAGGTCTATATACCACTTCCACTAACGGTTTCTGCCCCTTGGTATTTCTCAATTCTACCCATACAGTTTCCACATCATCAGAGCTAATATCCTTCCTTACAATTGTGTTAATCCCTCCTTTAACCAGTAATGCTACCCCACTCCCTTTCCTTTTTGCCTATCTTTCCTGAATATCGAATACCCCTGGCTGTTGAGTTCCCAGCCTTGGCCATCCTTGAGCCACGTTTCTGTAATCCTAACCAAATCATATTCGTTTACCTCTATTTGCACAGCCAATTCATCCACCTTATTACGAATGCTCCTCGCATTAAGACACAAAGCCTTCAGGCTTATTTTTTTAACGCTCTTAGACCTATTAGAATTATTATTTACTGTGGCCACGTTTGATTTAAACCATTGATTTCTCTGACTGCCACTTTTGCTTTTCTCCTTCCTTTCTTTTGCTTTTATCCTTGTTTCCCTTTCCTCTGTCCCCCTGCTCAGGTTCCCAACCCCCTGCCATCTTAGTTTAAACCCTCCCCCAGAGCACTAGCAAACACACCCCCTAGGACATTGGTTCCAGCCCTGTCCAGGTGCAAACCGTCCGGTTTGAACTGATCCCACCTCCCCCAGAACCGGTTCCAATGTCCCAGGAGCTTGAATCCCTCCCCCTGGCACCACTCCTCTAGCCACGTATTCATCTGAAATATCCTTCTATTTCTACTCTGACTAGCACGTGGCACTGGTAGCAATCCTGAGATTACTACCTTTAAGGCCCTATTTTTTAATTTACCTCCTAACTCCCTATATTCAGCTTTAGGACCTCATCCCGGTTTTTACCTATATCGTTGGTACCTATATGCACCACGACAACTGGCTGTTCACCCTCCCTTTCCAAAATGTTCTGCAGCCGCTATGAGACATCCTTGACCCAGGGAGGCAACACACCATCCTGGAGTCTCGTTTGCGGCTGCAGAAATGCCCATCTATACTCCTTACAATAGAATCCACTATTACTATAGCACTACACCTTTTTTTCCTCCAGTCCTGTACAGCAGAGCCACCCCTGGTGCCAGGAAGTTGGCTGCTGCTACCTTCCTCTGATAAGCCATCCCCCTCAACAGTACTCAATGTGGTGTATCTGTTTGAGAGGGGGATGTCCACAGGGGACCCCTACACTACCTGCCTGCACCTAGTACTCTGCCTGTTGGTCACCCGTTCCCTTTCTGCCTGTCCAACCTCTACCTGCGGTGTGTCCAACTCACTAAACGTGCTATTCACGACGGACTCAGCATCGTGAATGCTCCAGTATGCATCCAATCACAGCTCCAGCGCT
Organism: Somniosus microcephalus; assembly: GCF_052327205.1. NCBI lineage: Eukaryota > Metazoa > Chordata > Chondrichthyes > Squaliformes > Somniosidae > Somniosus > Somniosus microcephalus. The sequence continues at coordinate 49,468,351 of NC_140995.1, forward strand.
TCAATGCATTCTGTCAGTAGCTGCAGCTGGATACACTTCCTGCACACGTAGTTGTCAGGGACACAGGAAGTGTCCCTGAGTTCCCACATAGCGCAGGAGGAGCATACCACATGGCCGGACTGTCCTGCCATGACTTACCCTTTAATTAATTGAAATTAAATTGAATCAAATCAATCCCACCAATTACACTACAGTTAAATGGCTCACCAACAGTCCCCGCTTCACCAGAGAGGCCTTAGCAACTGTAAACCACAGAGTTAAAGTTTAAAAAGAGAGAAATACTCACCAACCAATCACTTACCTGCTTTCTGGTGACGTCACACTTCGATTACTTTTTACTTTTCTCCCTCCCTCTGAGCTCGGAGACTGCAGATTAGTACGCCTACCTGGTCTCTGAGCCGCTTTTAACCGCCGCCGCTCAGCCGCCTCGTCCCTCGCAGGTCCGCCCACCTGCCGCCACTGCTCTGAGACCTACCTGGTCTCGGAGCCGCTTTTAACCGCCGCCGCTCAGCCGCCTCGTCCCTCGCAGGTCCGCCCGCCTGCCGCCACTGCTCTGAGACCTACCTGGTCTCGGAGCCACTTTTAACCGCCGCCGCTCAGCCACCTCGTCCCTCGCAGGTCCGCCCGCCTGCCGCCGCTGCTCTGAGGCCTACCTGGTCTCGGAGCCGCTTTTATCCGCCGCCGCTCAGCCGCTTCGTCCCTCGCAGGTCCGCCCGCCTGCCGCCGCTGCTCAGATAATAATCCCTGCCCTCATTTTTCATGAAGTATGATTTTGCCATTCCCATTTGCAACATTTTCACAGCATGTTCTTTCAATTCCTTCCTCCCCTCCTAACCACCCACCCCCCCTGTCTCTGCACCTGCTTAATATCTGTTACATTTCCAGCTTTTTCCAGTTCTGATGAAGGGTCCCAGACCTGAAACGTTAACTCTGTTTCTCTCTCCACGGATGCTGCCTGGCCTGCTGAGTATTTCCAGCATTTTCTGTTGTTATTTCAGATTTCAGCATCCGCAGTATTTTGTATTAAAAAAAGAAAGAACTTGCATTTATATAGTGCCTTATAACATCCCAAAATGCTTCGCTTACAATTAGTTACTTTATAGTGCGGTGACTGTTGTTAAATGGGAAAATGCAGCAGCCATTTTGCACATAGCAAGATCCCATAAGAGATTTATAAGGAATAGAAAGATATGATGATGGGATTAGATGAAGTGCAGTTGGGAGGAGGCTTGTGTGGTGCATAAATAGCAGCATAGACCAGTTGGGCTGAATGGCCTGTTTCTGTGCTGTAAATTCTATGTTTTGCATAATGCGCAATTAAAAGATTTTTATGCTTGATCTTATGGAATCCCTTTGTGATCTCCTGCCACCTTTATGGGTAATGCATCGACCCAGTTGGTGATTACTTCCCACACCTGCTTTCTTGTATGTGGATTGCGTGTATGTGCCAGAGCTGAATATGGCTGCCTTGTGGCCGATAGCTCTTACACAGTACTATGTGTCACTAAAATGAACCTTTCTGGAGAATTGTTTCATCGTGGTTCTGCCATTTCAGCTTAGCACAACTGAATTGGTGAAAGGTTGACTTCTAATAAAGATCAGGAGGCTCATTTCCTAATAATCGAAGTGCTGGTCTCTGACAGTTGCTGCTTTGTTGTGACAGCTTTGAAAATCATCACTAAATCTGACAAATCGTGGGTAGACTTCCCATTTGTTCACAAAGTGTTTGCATCTGACAACAAAGAAGTCCATCGGAGACCCAGATTCCTGACATGCGGAATTTCGCTCCTGAAGTGAAAAGGTTAGTAAATTGACTGGCGATCAATTATGAAGGGATAGCATTGTTGTTTCCACTGAGGGAGTGCTGCACTGTCGGAGGTGATGTCTTTTGGATGAGACGTTAAACCAAGTCCCCTTCTGCCCTCTCAGGTGGACGTAAAAGATCCCTGCATTATTTTGAAGAAAAGCAGGGGAGTTCTCCCTGGTGTCCTGGCCAATATTGGGAGTGTGTTTATTTGCAACACCAGTGGGTTGGACCAGATTTTTGATTGCTCCCCTTGGAGGACAATATACACCCAACAGTTTGACTGCAACGATTAATTTGATTCAGTCTTTTCATGCAGCCTACAGAAAGTGGATGTGTAGTTAGTTTTGTGACGATCCTGTTATCTAGTTTTCTGCAATTGTAATTATAGTTGTCCGGTATCACCGGCAACTTGGGTTAACGGCCACTGAAAATGGACGAAGCGCTACCAGGGAAAAATTCGCGTTGGGGCAAAAGATTTTTAGCCCAGCACTAACTTACTGTGTAACACCCTCCTGGTGGTGTTAATGCAGGCATGGAAGTCGAAGTTCCCAACCAGGAGCGGCATTCCAGCTTCTAACAGCCTCTGGAAGCAAGGCTATGGAGTTTGCAAGGAACTGTGGGTAATTAAAAGGGCAATTATTTAGAAGTGCAATGCCTTCAGAACTAATAAAAATGAAAATTAAATGAAAAAAGGCAGTTGTCAGCCTTTACTGCCTTTAAAAAAATTATCATTAAAAAGAAGTCCCAAATGGGAGTTTTCAGCACTTAAAGCTGAATTCCCTTCCGAACCTCAAAAAATGCGTAAAGTGCTTCAGCACTAATACAAATTGCTCAGCAAGCCAGGAAAGGGACACCCAGGGTTTCACACGCAGCACTCCAGTTTTGTGCAGGGGGTCAACACTGCAAGAGAGGTCCTCTGCCCACAGGGATCAGGAAGGCCTCCAGAAAGAACGACGTGGGAATACATCACTGAGGCCGTCACTGCCAGCACTGTTGCCCCCACCACCTGGCTCCAAAGAAGATTCATGACCTCAGACCACTGGTCAACGACCACAGCATCTTCAAAAGCCGTCTCCTACCAACTGCATCACTAACCTCATACACTTCTCAATGCACGACTCCCCCTCAATCACTCACCTACCAGCAATCTGTACCAATCACAAGGCATATCTCACATTCCTAGCCTCACCCCACCCCTTGGAGGAGACGGTGCAGGCCAATGTGGCAGGGGCATGGCTGAAAGCTTGGCCAGTGGCGGAGCAGAAAGCATACATGATGCTGGTGTCCTCATACATTGTCTTCCTTCTCCCATGCACCTCTTGCTTTCCCGCCCTCCCCTCACCACAACTCCACCCTTGTGCCTTCCTCATTTCACACACCCAAGAAATGCAGCCTGCCCAGCCAATGGTTGGCCAAGAAGAGGGAGAGGAGAGTGAAGAAGAAGAAGAACAACAACTTGTATTTATATAGCGCCTTTAACATAGTAAAACGTCCCAAGGTACTTCACAGGTGTATTATAAGATTAAAAAATTGACACCGAGGCATATAAGGAGAACTTAGGGCAGATGACTAAAAGCTTGGTCAAAGAGGTAGGTTTTAAGGAGTGTATTAAAGGAGGAGAGAGAGGTAGAGAAGTTTAGGCAGGGAATTCCAGAGCTTAGGGCCTAGGCAACAGAAGGCAAGGCCACCAAGGGTTGAGCGATTATAATCAAGAGGGCACAATTAGAGGAGCGCAGATATATTGGGGGGGTTGTGGGGCTGAAGGAGATTACAGAAATAGGGAGGGCAAGGCCACGGAGGGATTTGAAAACAAGGATGAAAATTTTGAAATTGAGGCATTGCTTATCCAGGAGCCAATGTAGGTCAGCGAGCACAGGGGTGATGGGTGAATGGGACTTTGTGCGAGTTAGGACATGGGCAGCCAAGTTTTGGATTACCTCAAGTTTACGTAGGGTAGAATGTGGGAGGCCAGCCAGGTGTGCGTTGGAATAGTCAAGTCTAAAGGTAACAAAGGCATGGATGAGGGTTTCAGCAGCGGATGAGCTGATGCAAGGGCGGAGACAGGCGATGTTACAGAGGTGAAAATAGGCGGTCTTAGTTATGCCGCGGCTATGTGGTTGGAAGCTCATTTCGGGGTCAAGTATGACACCAAGGTTGTGAACAGTGTGGTTCAGCCTCAGACAGATGTTAGGGAGAGGGATGGAGTCAGTAGCTAGGGAACGGGGTTTGTGGCGGGGACCGAAAACAATGGATCCAGTATTCCCAATATTTAATTGGAGAAAATTTCTGCTCATCCAGAATTGGATGTCGGACAAGCAGTCTGACAATTTAGAGAGAGTGGAGGGGTCGAGAGAAGTGGTGGTGAGGGAGAGCTGGGTGCCGTCAGTGTATATGTGGAAACTGACGCTGTGTTTTCGGATGATGTCGCCAAGGGGCAGCATGTAGATGAAAAATATGAGGGGGCCAAGGATAGATCCTTGAGGGACACCAGAGGTAACTGTGTGGGAGCGGGAAGAGAAGCCATTGCACGTGATTCTCTGGCTATGATTAGATAGATAAGCATGGAACCAGGTGAGTGCAGTCCCATCCAGCTGGACGACAGTGGAGAGGCGTTAGAGAAGGATGGAGTGGTCAACCATGTCAAAGGCTGCAGGTAAGTCAAGAAGGACGAGGAGGGACAGTTTACCCTTGTCACAGTCACAAAGGATGTTATTTGTGACTTTGATGAGAGCCGTTTCAGTACTGTGTGCAGGATTTGGCCGGTGCCAACATCAGTGGGTGCATGTGCCTGAAGGATTTTTGGACTTTTAAAATGGATATGCACCCATTTAAAATGGAGAAGCACTTGGGCTGCATTTCAAAATTAAGTTTGGACCTTTGGACTTTAAAAAAAGGACTGTTTTTGGTTTCTGTGAAGATAGCAGGAACTGTCTGTCTTTTGGGTTGCCATGGGACCAGTATCAACGCTGATGTCATGAAAGGTAGGGGCCTTTTCATTTCAAACTTGTGTGATTTGTGGAAAAACACCTTTTGTCCATGGAGCCGGGATGTCTGGATGGACAATGAGGTTTGCAGGCCAAAGGTAACACCTCTGGACTCTTTCAATGAAGGAGCAGTCAAGAACTTAACAAGCAGTTAGCACTTCAAGGACTGCTCATCTACAGTAATGGCCTACCATTGTTTTCATCAAGATGACCAATCCAGGACAGAGTCATCACCAGGAAGACCAACTAGCGTCTCTGCGACCATGGTAACCAGGAATCGCCCAGCCAGTTTTGTGTATTATACGGGGTACAAATATACTGAACTTTGGGGATTCAGAGCGTGCTTTTTCTCGACCATCTGGAATGGGGTTCCCCATGTAGCTATGCATCCGTCAACTCTCCAGGAATGCCCGAAGTGAGTACCTCGCCTTACCGCCTGAACGTAACTCTCTAGGCCTCATCGCATGCCTCTGTTAGGCACGGTTTTGTCTCTGGAGTCGACCGGAGCCGGGACCACGTGAATCAACGACAAGGGTTGGTAATTATATCCAGCATACACCTCTAGAAATCCCCAGGACCACCCGCGTGTTTGGCTGCTGAGGAACTGCAAGTGTCCAAGATGCAGGCTAACACGTGTGTGTGTGAGGAGGCTTCCAAGTGTGGGTTCTGACCAAACCGGGAGAGGGGTTTAATTAGAAGAGTTTTTCATTATCTAGGCTTAGATTCTGGGAAGGGGTTGGTTCGGCATAACCGACAGGGTGGGTATTTTAGTCTAAGGTTATAAGCTAGTGTCCACAGTCACCTACTCGTTCTGCCGTAAGCGAGAGGAGTAGGGGTTGTCGTTTTGTGAGTGTAATAAAAAGGAATCGATCTTTGACCAACCTGAACCGTTTTGTTTCGTCTGAGCCAATTATAATCTATCCATAGTAACTCCTTGGGTCCGAACTTGGGGGTTGTGGGGCTTGTGGTTCGCGGTATAATTTGTAAGACCAACCGGGTGGCATCTGGTCACACAATAAACCCGCTGGGGACGCTGCACATCGGGCATAGGAGAAGACCTATCTGGCCTTGGTCTCTCTCTCTCTCTCTCTGTGGGATTACTTGCTAATCGACGGGCTAGGCAGGGACTATTGGCAAAAGCTCCTGCCATCCAAGGGAAACAACCCAAATCATGGAGCTTTTAATGCATGGGTCAACTCCAGCGAGAGTCATAGAGGCACGCAAAAACACCCTGCATGTGGCAAGGGCGGAAACATGATTGGACGGATTCAAACATGGAGTTGCGGGAAAAATGGGCACGGATTTGGGAGTAGACACCACATTCAAGGACTTTGGAGCGGAAAGGGAGATTGGAGATGGGGCGGTAGTTTGCAAGGACAGAGGGGTCAAGAAGAAGAAGAAGATGAAACACCGTCACTCGATTTGACACTCCCAGCCACCAACTCCTCAAGGTCGACCAGCAGGGCCATTTGCAGTGTCCTCCACTGAAAGTCGGCAGCCTTCCACCAGCCATGCTACAGCCACTGAGGTAGCACTGTGTGACATCCATAGGATAGGCAAAGGTACACACAAGACAATCACAAAAAGAATGCGTAAGTGTGATGTGTTGATTTCTTGATGTCATATTGGATGGATAGATGTATTATGTATTATTAAGTTGGATTGGAAAGTTTGCTTTGTGTTGGCTTTTTTTTTCAACATCGTGGACAAGAAGATGCTTTGTTGGTCAGTAACAGAGGGAAGCTAAGGTGTGGGACTAATGTTGAAAGGGGAATTGGGATGGTGGTCACTGGTACCGCAGGCGAATGATTCCATCCCGGATATCCCGGCCAGAAAGGAGCTGTCTGGTTTATATCCTTCCTTCTGCTTTCTCTTCATTGGCTTCCTCCTCTTCTGTTTCTTTCTCTTCTGTGTCTTCCTCTTCCCTCTGTGAGTGGTTGCCATAAATCTGAAATGATAGCATAAAATGCTGGAAATACTCAGCAGGTCAGGAAGCATCTTGACCTGAGATGTGAACTCTGTTTCTCTCTCCACAGATGTTGCCTGACCTGCTGAGTATTTGCAACATTTTCTGTCTTCTCAGAGGCCTTCCTTTACCATCCAAGGCCTTGTAACTGTTCAGCAGCACTCCCTACACACTTAAAAAAGCATTTAACATTTATTGTGCAAGCCATTACTTCAGTAAAATCAAAAAAGAATCGGTCCAAAAACTTAAATGTAAAGTTATCTGAAAGATGTGTGTATCCCTTTAAGAGATGCTGACAGCACCACTGTGAGTCTGCTTGCACGCAAGGTTTATATGATGAGCTTAGGAATAAGCGCTGAACTCAACGCAAAGGTCCAAGTTCACCATGGTCTCCCTCATTTTACTTTGCAGGGCGATGCAACTTACTGGCAGCACGGCCGGACCTGGGAAAATGGAGGACGCCGCGGGACCCACCACCAGCTGGCGAAAGAGTGGCAGCCACTCTCTTTTCGTCATTGATTTGATGGTAACAGTGAAAGGATTATTACTAGTCCTAGCACCTTTTGGGCTACCCCAGATCAGGCGTATTCCCCAGACGTTCATTTTCAACTAAAGTTTGAGGTAGCCGAATTCTAAAGACGCTTAATTGGGTCTAAAGGTCCGGACTATCTCTCCGTAAAGGAAAGGAACAACCTGAAGATGTTACCGTCCTCCAGATAGCACTTTTAATAAGTTTAGCTAGACTGTAACCTTCCAGATATTATAAGGGTCCGGAAAACTCCTCCAGAATTCTGCAACTCCTCACCAAAGAGTGTACAGAGATTGAGTTCGCAAGTTTGATACAGAAGTATTATTTGAGATAATTCTAAAAATATATTGATTTATTAAAGAAGTGACATGTAGTTTACAGTTGCTGATTCAATCGCAACATTAACAGTTCCAAATACAAAAAGCTTACAATTCTATTATCAGAGATCCTTATTCTCAAATCTTAACTTCGCTAGTTTTACAGTTTAGTTTATTCCAGGATATCCACCAAAATCAAATACAATACCTTGATCCCCAAGATACAAAGAGTTGTAGACTTACAGAGCTTGCCGCTGAAGCCGAGAATCGCTTTGCCCCTTTACAGCGAATCTATCATCCCATTTGAAAGTTCAATTTTTATACCCTTTTGCAGTGGTATTTCCTTTGAAGTTTTCTGCTGATGTAAGCTACTTATCTCTAGTCATTTTTCTGCTGACCCCTGCTATTCTTACAGTTAGATCAGCTGGTAGCATTAAGAATTATGACTCTACCCTAGGTGTTCGAAGCTTATCATAAAAAACAGTGTAACCAGCAGGGGCATCTATTTGATGTAATTCTTACCAAGGTCTTCTGCTTGTGTCTTTTTACGATGTGTAAATTAAAACTGCTCAACCAGGGTGATCTATGCAATTCTTATTTACCTCAGCTGGTTGCAACACAGAATCGTATCTCCTGTGTTTCATTTGATGTCATTTTTATGAAGGCATATGTTTCTTAATTCTTTTGTGTGCCTGTTTCCAAAGTGTAATTTAAGATACCTTAACAGGGTGTACCATTGTGTTCTTTCCAAGGCTGCAGACTTCAGGAGCCTCCACCCTCCTGTTTCAATAAGGCTATTGATTCAGTGTCAACAACTTATCTTATCTCAATAGCCTTATGCTGTTTACAGCTTCTCCATTGTTGAGGTTTCCAGATCCCCAGACCCAGTATGTCATGTATTAATAAGGCTAGAATTCTTTCATAGAATGGTGTCTTTTTCTGAATATAGCTTATTCCTTCACAATGGGTGGCATAAAGCCCCCGAATATTGAGCTCTCTATACTCTAATTAGTGGGTTTGTTACTTTTTTGGAGTTTTATGTTGTTCCCCCCTTGTGGAAATGATAACTTTTCTTTAATTCAGAATGAAGGGACTGTGTGTGGGGGGTCCGTGTGTGTGTGGGGTCCATGTGTGTGTGGGGGTCCATGTGTGTGTGGGGTCCATGTGTGTGGGGGGTCCATGTGTGTGGGGGGTCCATGTGTGTGTGGGGGTCCATGTGTGTGGGGGGTCCATGTGTGTGGGGGGTCCATGTGTGTGGGGGGTCCATGTGTGTGTGGGGGTCCATGTGTGTGGGGGGTCCATGTGTGTGTGGGGTCCATGTGTGTGTGGGGTCCATGTGTGTGTGGGGTCCATGTGTGTGTGGGGTCCATGTGTGTGGGTGCATGTGTTTGGTGCGTATGTGTGGGATGCATCTGTGTGGGGTGCATGTCTGTGGAGTCCATAGAATCCTGGAATCATAGACAGGTTACAGCATGGAAGAAAGCCATTCGGCCCATCGAGCCCATGCCAGCTCTCTGCAAGAGCACTTCAGCCAGTCCCACTCCCCTGCCCTTTCCCCGTAGCCCTGCAAATTTCTTTCCTTCAGATACTTATCCAGCTCCCTTTTGAAAGCTGTGATTGAAACTGCCTCCACCATCCTTTCAGGCAGTGCATTCCAGATCTTAACCACTTTCAGAAGGCCTTCGATAAGGTCCCACACAAGAGGTTCATGAACAAAATTAGGGCACATTGAATTGAAGGTAATATACCAGCATGGATTGAGAATTGGTTAACAGACAGAAACCAAAGAGTAGGGATAAACGGGTCTTTTTCAGGATGGCAGGCTCTGGCTAGTGGGGTACCACAAGGATCGGTGCTTGGGCCCCAGCCATTCACAATCTATATCAATGATTTGGATGAGGGGACTTTTGCATAGCAGGGTAGCATGGTGCGCAACTTGCGACCCTTTAGTAGTTCAGCAGGTGAAGAGCCACAGTCTAAAGGTGAGGCTCGGTAGCTCAGCAGGGCGAGATAAGGATCAGACTTGCTTTCTGTCACTTTCTTCAGTAGCTGCTTGAGAACTTGAAAACCTTTCTCTGCCTTACCATTTGACTGAGCATACAAAGGACTGGATGTGATGTGCTGAAAGTCATAATGTGCTGCAAACTGTTGCCACTCCTTACAGTTGAAGCACGGACCATTGTCGCTAATGGCAATCCTGGGAATTCCATGTCTGGCGAAGATGGGTTTCACATGCATTATTTACACTGCTTGCTGTGGTGCTTGAGAGCAGCGCCATCTCAGGATAGTTAGAATAGTAGTCAATCACTATTAAATAGTCTTTACCATTTAAATGAAAAAGGTCCATACCAACCTTTTGCCATAGTGCTGTTGGTATGTCAGCTACTATCATTGGTTCCTTTGCTTGTTTGTTCTGGTGTTTCTGACATGTCTCACATTTGCCTATCATGTTCTCAATGTCCTTATTTATGCCAGGCCAATAAACAGTGTCTCTTGCTCTCCTTTTGCATTTTTCAATTCCGAGGTGTCCCTCATGAATCCTTTTGAGCATGTCTTGATGTAGAGCCTGTGGAATGACTATTCTGTTCTGTTTTAGTAATAGTCCACTTGCGACACTCAATTCTGACCTTATGTGAAAATATTTTGGACAGGAACCTTTTGGCCAACCATGAGGAATGTTCTCTATTACTGTTTCTAATACTGTGGCCTAGAAATTCAGTATAGCCACTTTTGGGGCGGTAAAGTCGGGCGGCCGCTAAAGTTTGCGCCCGCCGGAAAGTGGAGGCCACTTCGTCGATATTCAGTAGCTTTGGCCAAGGAGTTCGCTCGAGCGCTAAAACTGGCGTTGCACGGCTATCTTTAGGTGCTAAGCCGGCGGTGCAGACTGATACCGCCGAGGCCGGGCGCAGCGCATGTGCGGTCATGTTTTGATTGACAGCAGACACCCTGGCGCCGGCCAGCTCTTAAAGGGGGAAGGGTCGACTTGGTCTGCTGCCACGCCCTGGATACTGCAGCCCTCCAGCTAGGCCTAAACACTGCTGCTGGAGAGAAATAGCACCAGGAAGGATGCAGAGGGCCCGTGAGTGAGCGCAGCGCTTCTCTGCCCATGATTTAAAGGTGCTGGTTAGGGCTTTGGAGAAGAGAAGCCATATCTTGTTCCCGGACAGTGGCAAGAAGCCTCCCAAGAGGGTGTACAGGAGAGCCTGGAGGGAAATCGCCCAGAGGGTCACAGCCAACAGCGATGTCCCCAGGACTGGTGTCCAATGCCGGAAAAAGTTTAACGACCTCACTCGGATTGTCAGGGTGAGTACCCTTTCCAGTGTCCTCCTCATCCTTGCATGTGCACCTCACATTATGGGCAAAGGGACCTCAAAGCCCTAATGGCCAGCCCTCATCCAGCAGCTATGGCACTGGCATGAACATCAATTGCACTTTCTGCACTTGACACACTGGCCAAGCTATTCGACCATGGGAGGCAGTGCATACAGCAACAGGGCACCACACTGGCCAAGCTATTCGACCATGGGAGGCAGTGCACACAACAACAGGGCACCACAATGGCCAAGCTATTCGACCATGGGAGGCAGTGCACACAACAACAGGGCACCACACTGTACTTAGAGGCCGTCCTTTCTCTTGCAGGCCAAGCTGGCCCAGAATCTGAAGAGCCGAACTGTCACCGGGGGAGGCCGTGCCCAGTTCCAGCAGCTCAGTGACCTGGAGGAGCGCGTGGGTCGAGTCATGGGTGCCCGGGTGATTGGCCCCGTTGCAATTGGAGATGCCGACCCTGTGCTGGGCCCCAATGGTAAGGACATGACCATTTGGACCTCTCTCGTTCCCCTTGCGGTTCAGATCTACATCCTTTGCCACTGTCCGACCAATGCGCAGAATGCCACCACTCATGCCTCCCTCGCTGACGCCCTGTCCTCACTCTAAAGCTACACTTGTGCCTTCCTGCTTTCAGCTGGTGAGGAGGAGGTCCCTGAAGCTGCGAGTGTCAGTCCCTCGGAAGAGGAGGACGAGGAGGAGCAAGAGGAAGGCGGCACATCGGGGGAACCCTCATCCGCGCCAGGGGATGGCAATGGAGGGGACACATGTTCCCTGGAGGAGAGCCAGGGGGAAGTGTTGCAGGGGAGTGTAGCTCCTGTGCCCAGTGGCGTCCAGCCACGCGGGAAGGGTCGGGCAGCTCGGCTGCCTTCTCCCCAGAGTGGGGAAGTGTTGCAGGGGAGTGTAGCTCCTGTGCCCAGTGGCGTCCAGCCAAGCGGGAAGGGTCGGCCAGCTCGGCGGCCTTCTCCCCAGAGGGGGGAAGTGTTGCAGGGGAGTGTAGCTCCTGTGCCCAGTGGCGTCCAGCCAAGCGGGAAGGGTCGGCCGGCTCGGCTGCCTTCTCCCCAGAGGGGGGAAGTGTTGCAGGGGAGTGTAGCTCCTGTGCCCAGTGGCGTCCAGCCACGCGGGAAGGGTCGGGCAGCTCGGCGGCCTTCTCCCCAGAGGGGGGAAGTGTTGCAGGGGAGTGTAGTTGCTGGGCCCAGTGGCGTGCAGCCACGCGGGAAGGGTCGGCCAGCTCGGCGGCCTTCTCCCAAGAGGGAGAGTCCGGCCTCCAGTCCGGAGACGGTCCTCGCCCAGGAGGTGCGCCTCCTTGATCAAATGTCCGCGGACTCGGATCGGCGGCACACCGAGTTCATTGGGGTTGTGGCACGGTTGCCTGAGGCCATTGAGTCCCTGGCTCATAGTGTGTCCGATTTCGGGGCCTCACAGGCCAGGGGTTTCGAACAACTCGCGGCAGCACAGGCCAGGGGTCTCGAACAATTCGGGGCATCACAGGACGCGAGTCGGGCCGAATTCGGGGCATCACAGGACGCGAGTCGGGCCGAATTCAGGGCAGCACAGGACGCGAGTCGGGACGACTTCAGGGCAGCACAGGCAGCGAGTGGACAGTTGATCAGTGGTGCCGTGCAGTCACTGGCTGGTCTGATGCGGGCACAGACCAGGGCAGTACGGGCACTCACTGCTGCCACACTCGCTGTGTCACGCATGCATCGCCAGGGCACCCACCGCGCTGCTGCAGCACAGCGGTCTGGCCTTCACCAGATTGCTGCGCTTGCTGCAGTGCCAGCCCGGCCGAGTGCCAGTGTCTCTGGCGACCAGCGAGCGCCTGCCATCAGCCAGCTTGCCCCCATTGCTGCAGCCGCCACTGCCACTCCCCCAGCAAAGCTGCGACAAGCTGCTGGAGAGACTGATGCTGCCCAGCCACAGCTGCAGCAGTCAGCAGCCGGCCCCTCGAGGGCCACAGCTCGTCTAGGCCGACCCCCAAGGGCATCTGCCATCACGCAATGTGCCCCTCAGGAGCCTTCCCCCAGCCTTGCAACACCCACAGGGCCCAGGTTGAGGCAGAGCAGCAGGTCGTCCAGGGGCCGGAAAAGGCTGGACAAGGACTCGCCCTGTCGGCACACAAAGTAGAGTGTGTTGGCAAATGTTTTTTTATATGGGGGTGGTTGTGCTGTCTATGGGGGGGGGTTCTTTTGGTAAGGCCGAGGATGAAGGTAAATGTTTTTTTATATGGGGGTGCTTGTGCTGTCCATGGGGGGGGTTCTTTTGGTAAGGCCGAGGATGAAGGCCATTTGGATGGACAAGTTTTGTTATTCCTCCCCAGGTTGTGGGAGTGAGACATGTTTTTGACTGTTTTTTGGGGGTGTTGTGTGTTTTTGGGTTTCATGTGGGAAGGGCCCTGAGTTTGTTCAATAAAGCTTTTTCTTTATTCAGCTTGTCCATGTGTGATGTTTGAAGTGGTTGTTGCGTTAACCGGCTGAGGGCTTGCGGAGCGGCTGCATTCATGTGCCTTCATTGCCACAAGCCATTCCCTGACAGGGGGCCTAGAAGTGTCGTTCAATAAGCCGCCGACAGACGGCACTTGGACCTTGTGGTTCCCTCCTGGGCTGGTACTCCTCCTCCTCCTCCTCCTCCTCCTCCTCCTCATGGTCCTCCTGCTTGTCCTCCTGAGGTGGTGGTCCAACGTGAGGTGGCAGTGCCTGAGTCCTGCGGATAGCCAGGTTGTGCAGCATGCAGCAAACGACGATGAACTGGGAGACTCTATCCGGCGAATACTGCAGAGATCCGCCGGAGCAATCCAGGCAGCGGAACCGTTGCTTGAGGATGCCAATTGTTTGCTCTATGATGTTCCTTGTGGCTTGATGGCTTTCGTTGTATGCCTCCTCAGCAGGGGTCCTGGGCGCGTGGAGCGGGGTCATGAGCCATGTACACAAAGGATAGCCTTTGTCCCCAATAAGCCATCCTCTTGGGGGAGGCTGTGCCTGGAAAATGTCAGCCACAGTAGTCTGGCGCAGGATAAATGCATCGTGGCTGCTGCCTGGAAAGCGGGCATTGACAGCTAGGATGCGCTGCCTGTGGTCACACACCAGCTGTACATTGAGGGAATGGTAGCCCTTCCGGTTGCGGTAATCCTCGGCATTGTCGATAGGTGCCCGCAAAGCCACATGCGTGCAGTCAATGGCGCCCTGCACCATGGGGAAGTCGGCGATCCTCGCAAATCCGACTGCACGCTGCTCCTGCCTCTCTAGGGTCATGGGGAAGGAGATGAATTGGTGTCTCCTTGTGAAAAGGGCATCGGTGACCTGCCGGATGCAGCGATGCACGGCGAACTGGGAGATGTTAGCTATGTCCCCAGCAGCGGCTTGGAAGGAGCCGCTTGCATAAAAGTTCAGAACGACCGTGACCTTCACTTCCACCGACAGAGACGTCCTGCACATCAGCTGTGGACGCAGATCTCTGTGAAGCAGCTGGCAGATCTCTGCAACCACCTCCCTTCTGAAGCGCAGCCTCTTAACACACTGCGCGGCAGTCATGGTGAGATAGGACACCTGCTGGCGGTATTCCCTGAGTGGGTAAGGCCTACGTTGCCGACGCCTGATGGCCCCTCTGTGTCTAGGCATGGCTGCCCCTCTCACACAGCGTCTGCGAGCCCTTCGCACATAATGCTGGAACTGAGGGTTGGAACCCCATGCAGCCCCCATAATATACTTGCAAACAGTGAAATCACAATGAGTCAAATTTCCAAGCTCTGGCCAAAGCCAAAAATACCTCTCCTATGTTGGCCCAAATCAGTAAGGTCTCTTCCTTGGTCTCTGTCCAGAAATCCGTTGCACTAAAGTCATTGCAGCAAAATGGCTGCCCTTTATAGTTCAGTCTAAGTGCCCTTTAATTAGCGCTCCCCGAGGCCCGCAGGGCCTCTGCTGCGTTCCACTTCACAGTTCTTAACAGTGCCACGCCCACATTGGGCGGGCGCCACTGAAGTTCTGGTTTGGGGCGCACAAACGGCGTTGCACGACGAAATGACGTCATAAGTTGTGCGCACAGCTGAGCGCGCGTAAACACTTTGCACCGGCGCTAAATGTCTACTGAAGTTGGGCGTAGGCGCAGATCGTTCTGCGCCCAGCCACTAAGTGCCTAGTGCTCGAGATCTACTCCTCTTATGGCGCTAACGGCTGGCGAACGCAACTGAATTTCGAGGCCTGTATCTTTTACTGTTTCTTCAGCTATTTGCTTTGATTTTGTGTCTGACACGGGCAGTGCAGCAGTGACCATACTCACATGAACATCCACGTCTTCTTCAGTAGAGCTCACATGACTCATTGTGGGTGCTCGGGATAGTGCATCTGCTAACACTATGTATTTGCCTGGTGTGTAGCTCAGTTCAAAGTCATATCTTTGCAGCTTCATCATGAGTCGTTGAATCCTTGGAGAAATCTCATTCAGTTTTTTTTTTATGATGGCAACCAGAGGGCTGTGGTCTGTCTCAACTGTGAAGGTGGGAAGTCCATATATGTAGCCATGAAACTTTTCTAGTCCAACTACCAAGCCTAGACATTCCTTTTCAATCTGGGCGTATCGACACTCAGTATCAGTCATAGACCTGGAGGCATAGGCAACAGGCTTCCAATCTTCACCCTCTGCTTGTAGCAAGACTGCACCTAGGCCATCTTTTGATGCATCCATTGACACTTTGATTCTTTTTGTTGGGTCAAAGAAGGTGAGTACAGGTGTGGTTGTCAGCACTGTTTTGAGGTTTATCCACTCTTGTTCATGTCTTTCTGTCCATGCGAACTCATTTGTTTTATGTAGCAGGTTTCGCAGACAGGCTGTCTTGGCTGACAAGTTAGGAATGAACTTTCCAATGAAGTTTATCATCCCCATGATGCGTAGCACTCCTTTTTAGTCAGTGGGTCGGGGCATTTTGAGTATGGCATTTACTTTTTCCAAATCTGGCTCTATTCCTTTACCAGATAGATTATCCCCTAGGAAAGTGACTTCCTGGACGCCAAACTGACACTTGGCTTTGTTGAGCTTCAGTCCATTCCGGCGTATGCTTTGTAGCACTTTAGTCAGTCCCTCATTGTGTTCTTTCAGTGTTGAGCCCCAGATGATGATGTCATCAACATAGACCCGAACTCCTTCCAGACCTTCAATTATGTGTTCCATCGCTCTATGAAAGATTTCAGATGCAGATATTATCCCGAAAGGCATTCTGAGGAAACAATACCTGCCAAATGGTGTGTTGAAGGTACAGTATTTGGTGCTCTCTTCATCCAGTTTTAGTTGCCAAAATCCTTGTGAGGCATCGAGCTTTGTAAAGTATCTGGCACCTAACATTTCACTGGTGATTTCTTCTCGCTTGGGAATCTGGTAGTGTTCACGTTTTATGTTTGCATTTAAGTCCTTTGGATCCATGCATATTCTTAGATCATTGTTCTTTTTCTTTACACATACCATGGAGTTAACCCAGTCTGTTGGCTCTTTGACTTTCCTGATGACTCCTAGTGTGGTCATTCTGTCCAGTTCATTCTTGAGCCGGTCACGCAGGGGTGCTGGAACTCTTCGTGGAGCATGTACCACTGGCTGAGCATCCTTCTTTAGCTGGATCTTGTAAGTGAATGGTAGAACTCCAAATCCTTTGAACACATCCTGGAAATTATTCACTACAGAATCCACCAAGCCATCTGGTCTGCTTATGGCACAGTTTATACGGTAGACTCTCTTGACCAGTTCTAAGTCCTCACAAGCTTTGTCACCCAGTATTGAATCAAGTCTTTCAGCCACAACAGAAAACATGAGATGATGCACTTTGTCTTTGACTGTCACTTTAAGTCTGCATACACCTAAGCTATCTATTTTCTGTCCATTATAGTCCTTCAGTAGTACTGACTTTTTCTGTATTTTGGGCTTTTCTTTCATATTGTTAATGTTACTCATACTGATTAAGTTTGCTTTTGCCCCAGTATCTAGTTTCAAGGTAACTAATGCTCCATTCACCTGCAGTGGGATCATCCATTTGTCCACTTTTACTGCATTAACTTTATGTTCAGCATCGTCCATTTCTGAGGGCTGCACATTTTCTGTATCCTTTTTGATATTGTCACATGACACCATTCCTACAAAAAATGTCTCACTTAAATCAGTGTCCTCAATTACATTAACTCGTTGCCCTTTCTTAGTTTTTACTTTTGAAAAGCATTGTTTGGCAAAGTGATTCTTTCCATTACACTTTGTGCACATTTTTCCAAACGCTGGGCATTGTCTTAACTGGTGTTTGTAACCAGAGCGTTTACAATTAAAAATTTCATCCTCCGATTGCTTTTCATTTCTGTTCTGCCCACGTTTCTTCCCCTTGTAGGACAAAGCACCGACAGCAGCAGTATCACTCATTACAATCGCATCATTATTGATTTCACTGAAAGTCTTCGCGTGCTTTCGAGCTAGCTCGCTGGCTTGGCATATTTTCACCGCATTTCCCAAATTTAGTTCGGTTTCTCTCAACAGACATTCCCTGACTTTTTTATCATGAATACCAAACACAATCTGGTCATGAATCATGGATGCTTTGAGCTCAGAGAAATTACATGTCTGTGCTTTCAGTTTCAGATCAGTTATAAAGCTATCAAAAGTCTCATTTTGCTGCTGTGTCCGAGAACAGAAGATGTATCTTTCATAGGTCTCATTCTTTTTGGGAGAGCAATGTGCATCAAATTTTGTTAGCACATCTTCTAATTTTTCTCTGTTCTCCTCTGGATTAAATACAAATGTATTAAATACCTCTATCGCCTGTGGGCCTGCAACCGTAAGCAGCAATGCTATCTTCCTTGCGTCTGGCTTCGTACCGAATCCGATGGCTGCAATGTAGAGTTCGAATTGTTGTTTAAAAGTCTGCCAATTGTAGTCGATATTTCCTGTGAGTTTCAAACCCTCTGGTGGCTTCAAATTCTCCATGTCGCTTCCACAATTTTCAGCAGATCTTCACCATCCTGGTACCATCTTATGTTCATTAATAAATAGACATTCTTATTATGAACACAGCTAGCTTTTGCTAGACACTTTCATTGAGCACATGTGGACTAGGTACAGTATCAGTAGAGGCATCCATCTTGACTGCTGCCTTGTGGGTAGCCTATTGCCTCATGGGTAATGTAGTCTTAATATACCTACAGCTGGGTAGTGTAGTCTTATATACAGCTCTACATAGCTCTACGGCTCCACCTAGTGTCCACTATAGAATGACATGTTATTGATCATTACAGGGATCTCATTGAAGCATACAAAATTATTACAGTGTTTGATAGGATGGATGCTGGGAGAATGTTTCCCTTAGCTGGGGAGTCTAGAACCAGGGGCCACAGCCTCAAGATAAAGGGTAGGCCATTCAGGACTGAGATGAGAAGAAATTTCTTCACACAGAGGGTGGTGAATCTTTGTAATTCTCTACCCCAGAGGGCTGTGGATGCTCAGTCATTTGGTATATTCAAAATAGAAGTCGATAGATTTCTGACTAGTAAGGGCATCAAGGGATATGACAATAGGGCCGGTGAATGGATTTGAGGCAGAAGATCAGCCATGATCTCATTGAATGGTGGAGCAGGCTCGAAGGGCCGAATGGCCTACTCCTGCTCCTATTTCTTATGTTCTTATGTTGCTGCGTAAAAAAGTTTTTTCTCACGTTGTCTTTGGTTCTTTTGCCAATCACCTTAAATCTGTGTCCTCTGGTTCTCAACCCTTCTGCCAATGGGAACAGTTCCTTTCTATCTACTCTCTCTCCTGACCCCTCATCATTTTGAACACCTCTATCAAATCTCCTCTGCTTCAAGGAGAACAACCCCAGCTTCTCTCGTCTATCCATGTAACTGAAGTCCCTCATTCCTGGAATCATTCTCGTAAATCTTTTCTGCACCCTCTCTAAGGCCTTCATATCCTTCCTAAAGTGTGGTGCCAAGAATTGGACACAATACTCCAGTGGGGGCCGAACCAGGGTTTTATACAGGGTCATCAAAATTTCCACACTTTTGTACTCTATACCTCTATTTATGAAATCCAGGATTCTGTAAGCCTTTTTAACTGCTTTCTCAACCTGCCCTGCCACCTTCAATGATTTATGCACACATACCCCCAGGTCTTTTTGTTCATGCACCCCCTTCAGGATTGTACCATTTAGTTTATATGTCCTCTCCTCATTCTTTCTACCAAAAATGTATCACTTCACAGTTTTCTGCATTAAATTTCATCTGCCACGTGTCCGCCCATTTCACCAGCCTGACTATGTCTTCCTGAAGTCCATCACTCTCCTCTTCACTGTTCACTATACTTCGAAGGTTTGTGTCATCTGCAAATTTTGAAATTGTGCCCTGTACACCCATGTCCAAGTCATTAATATATATCAACAACCGACCCCTGGGGAACACCACTGTACACCTTCCTCCAGTCTGAAAAACAACCATTCACCACTACTCTCTGTTTCCTCTCACTTAGCCAATTCCGTATCCATGTTGCCACTGTCCTTTTTTTTCCATGGTCTTAAACTTTGCTGGCAAGCCTAGTATGTGGCACTTTGTCGAAAGCCTTTTGGAAATCCATGTGCAATACGTCAACCGCTTTGCCCTCATCAACCCTTTCTGTTACCTCATCAAAGAATTCAATCAAGTTAGTTAAACACGACTTGCCTTTAACAAATCCATGCTGGCTTTCCTTAATTAATCCACACTTGTCCAAGTGAATTTTGTCCCTGATTACTGTTTCTAAAAGCTTCCCCACGACCAAGGTCAAACTGACTCGCCTGTAGTTGCTGGGTTTATCTTTACAACCTTTTTCGAACAAGCGTGTAATATTTGCAGTTCTCCAGTCCTCAGGCACCACCCCTGAATCTAAGGAGGATTGGAAGATTATGGCAAGTTCCTCCACGATTTCCTCACTCAATTCCCTCAGCATCCTCAGATGCATCCCACCCGCTCCTGGTGACTTATCTACTTTAAATACAGCCAGCCTTTCTAATACCTTATTTTTATCAATTTTTCTCCTATTAAGTATCTCCACTACCTCCTCCTTTACTACCTATGACAGATGCAAAGTACTCGTTTAGTACCTCAGCTATACCCTCTGCCTCCATGCATAGGTCTCCTTTTTGGTCCCTAATCAGTCCCACCACTCCTCTTACTACCCTTTTACTATTTATATGCCTACAGAAGACTTTTGGATTACCTTTTATGTTGGCTGCCATTCTATTCTCATACCCTCTCTTTGCCCCTCTTATTTTCTTTTTCACTTCTCCTCTGACCTTTCTATATATAGCCTGATTCTCAGATGTATTTGCAACCTGACATCTGTCATACGCACTCTTTTACTGCTACATCATATTCTCGATCTCTTTCGTCATCCAGAGAGCCCTGACTTTAGTTGCCCTGCCTTTCCCCCTAGTGGGATGCACCTCGACTGTACCATTTCTTCTTTAAAGGCAGCCCATTGTTACATTACAGTTTTGCCTGCTAATCTTTGATTCCAGTTTACCCGGGCCAGATCAGTTCTCATTCCACTGAAATTGGCGATCCCCCAGTTAAACATTTTTACTGTAGATTGCTCCCTGTCCTTTTCCATAGCTAATCTAAACCTTATGATACTATGATCACTGTTCCCTAAATGTTCATCTACTGACACTTGCTCCACTTGACCTACCTCATTCCCCAGAACCAGATCCACCAATGGCTCCTCCCTCATTGTGCCGGAAACATACTAATCAAGAATGTTCTCCTGAAAACACTTCAGAAGTTCTTCCCCCTCTCTGCCCTTAACACTATTAAGATCCCAGTCTATATTAGGATAGTTGAAGTCCCCTGTAGGAATGGAGGTTCCTATCTGAATAAGGTATTCGACTCAATGAATCAAATCAACAGGTTTTAATGAACAACGAAGTTAACAGGGAAACTACAGGAGAAACGGTACACAGGTCTAATCAGCTTGCTGGGCACTCGACGACTACGGGAAGATTCTGGAAGCTGACGTCATGACGTCATCGCGTCACTGGTGATCACGTGATCAGCGTCATGACATCATCACGTGGAGTGCAGGAAAACACAATACAGTACAGTTAACAGGCAGTTTAAAGGTGCAGTCCGCGGCTGCACTACACTGTAGTTAAAGGGATTATTACTAATTGTTCTGAGACCCTTGGTGGCTCCGCCACAGGCGCCCCCCCTGAATCCACTTTAACGGACATTGTCAACCGAGTAGGAGGTTTAATGGTCCTGGCCGAACGGAGACGAAACTTAGGCAGCGGAAATGGGGCATTAGTAGAAGAACCAGTGCCGGATTGCGGCAGAAGCGGCATCTCGGGTGAGGCAGAAACGGTAGTCAGAGGTGCAGGCACGTCTGAGACCGAATCGGGCTGTTCGACGGTGGGCTGGTGCACGGCTGGTCTGGCGGTCAACGGCGGTCGGCCGCGGCGAGGCGGTTGGGCAGCCACGACAGGCTCACTCCGATCTAGGTGGGCTGGTTTGAGCCGGCCGATAGAGATGGTATCGGACTTTCCACCGACTTCGACTGTGAAAAACTTTTCCCCTGATGAGATGACACGAAAAGGTCCGGTATACAGCGGCTTGAGCGGGTCTCTGTGACCGTCCTGTCTAATAAAGACATAGTCCGAACTCATGAGCTCTGTCGGGACGTGAGGCCTCTGCAGGTCATGCCGCGAGGTTGGGCTGGGCAGGAAATTCCTAGCCGCCTCCTGATGTAGCAGGAGCTGTTGAGCTGCAGACCATGGTTCGGTGTGTGGAGGGAGAAAGTCACCTGGCACTCTGAGTGTCTGGCCATAAACCAGCTCAGCCGATGAAGACTGAAGATCCTCCTTTGGGGCTGTCCAGAGGCCCAGCATCACCCATGGGAGCCTGTCCACCCAGTTGGGTCCCCTCAAGCTGGCACGGAGGGATGCTTTGAGAGACCGATGGAACCTTTCGCACAGACCATTCGCCTGCGGATGGTACGCGGTGGTACGGTGCAGCTTGGTACCCAGGCCTTGTGCCACTGCATTCCACAGCTCTGATTTGAATTGCGGACCGCGGTCCGAGGAGATGTCCGATGGCACCCCGAACCTAGCCACCCATGACGAAAGAAACGCCCTGGCGATGTCTGCTGCGGTGGTAGCGGCCAAGGGAATCGCCTCTAGCCACCTGGTGGTCCAGTCTACCACCGTCAGGAGGTGTGTGAATCCACGTGACCCGGGAAGGGGACCTACTAAATCCACGTGAACGTGGTCGAAACGGCACTCAGGCACCGGGAAGTTGGCAACCAGAGCCTTGACGTGACGGTGGACTTTGGATTTTTGACAATCGACGCAATTGTTTGTCCAGTCCCGGACGTCCAAATGCATGCCTTTCCAAACAAATTTGCGGGACAGTAGCCATTGAGACGCCCGCATCCCCGGGTGAGATAACCCGTGGATTGCCTGGAATACTTTCTTGCGCCATTCGACCGGCACAATGGGCCGGGGCACTCCCATGGATGTGTTGCACAAGAGCGTGGTTCCTGCCGCTTGAAACGGCACGTCTGCAACCTGCCAACTGGAAGGCGTGGTCCTAAACGCTTGTACCTCTGGGTCTGCCAGTTGATCCTCTGCCAGTCCGACGAAATCGATGCCCAGGTGGACTGCCTGGACTGGAACCCGGGAAAGGCAATCTGCCACGAGATTATCCTTGCCTGACACGTGCCGCAAATCCATTGTGAATTCGGATATAAACGTGAGGTGGCGCTGCTGCCGAGCTGACCAAGGTTCCGCCGTTTTGGCCATGGCGAAGGTGAGCGGCTTGTGGTCCACGAATGCAGTGAACGGACGGCCTTCTAGAAGGAAACGGAAATGCCGGATGGCCAAAAACAGGGCTAGCAACTCTCTGTCAAAAGTGCTATACTTTCGCTCGTTCTTGCGCAGTTGGCGGCTGAAAAAGGCTAACGGCTGCCAACCCCCGTCGACCCACTGCTCTGAACTGCTCCGATGGTGTAGTCGGAGGCATCCGTAGTGAGGGCAACAGTCGCGCCCGGGAGTGGGTGTGCTAGCATAGTTGCATCCGCCAACGCCGCCTTGGTATCGCGGAACGCCTGGTCCATTTGCGGTGTCCAAGTGAGAACATCCTTGCCCGACTTTCCTTTCAGTGCTTCGTACAGAGGTTGCATTAACTGGGCCGCCTTGGGGGCGATACGATGATAAAAATTTACCATCCCCAAGAACTCTTGCAGGGGTTTGACTGTGTGAGGCCGCGGGAATGCGGTAACTGCCTCTACCTTGGTGGCTAGCGGGACGGCGCCTTCTGGGGTAATCCTGTGACCCAGGAAATCAATACTGGATACTCCAAATGTGCATTTGGCCGGATTGACAATAAGGCCGTGTTGGTTAGTCGGGCGAAAAGTGTACGTAAATGGGCCATGTGAGCTGTCGTATCCTTGCTGGCTATTAGGATGTTGTCCAAATATACAAAAATGAAGGGCAGGTCCCGTAAGACAGAGTCCATCAAACGCTGGAATGCTTGAGCTGCGTTTTTCAGACCGAATGGCATGCGGAGGAACTCAAAAAGGCCGAACGGAGTGATGACTGCCGTTTTGGGGACGTCTGGAGGGTGCACCGGAACTTGGTGATATCCATGAACGAGATCCACTTTAGAAAATATAGAGTTGCCAGCCAGATGTGCCGAAAAATCTTGGATGTGGGGAATAGGATACCTGTCCGGTGTCGTGGTGTCGTTTAAGCATCTGTAATCCCCGCAAGGTCGCCATCCGCCGCCTGGTTTGGGTACTATATGCAGTGGGGAGGACCAAGGGCTGTCCGAACGCCGGATGATCCCGAGGCGCTCCATGGTCTGGAACTCAGCCTTTGCGGCTGCCAGCTTGCCGGCTTCTAATCGCCGCGCCCGAGCGTAAACGGGTGCTCCGGTCGTGGAGATATGGTGCTCCACCCCGTGCCGTGTGCCTGCAGCCGAAAAAGTAGGCCTGGTGAGCTCCGGGAATTCGCCGAGCAGGCGCGTAAACCCGTCTTGCGACAGAACCGCACAGGCCACCGACCAGGACACGGCGGTGCTGCGGTGGCAGGGCACTGCGTGGAAAGTGGACGCATTAATGAGTCGGCAGTGTTGGACGTCGACCAGCAGACCGTTGGCACAGAAAAAATCAGCCCCCAGGATGGCCTGTGAGACCTTAGCTGTAATAAAGTCGCAGACAAAACGCTGAGCGGCGAAGGTTAAGTTTACCGTCCGTTTACCGAACGTACGCATGGCAGCACCGTTTATTGCCACGAGGGAAGGCCCCTGGCTGCCGGATAGTAGGTCCAGCTTTGAAGCTGGCAGGATGCTGCACTGTGAACCAGTGTCGCACAGGAATTGTCGGCCCATAACGGAATCCGTAACGTAAATGAGTTTGCCCGCTGAGCCCGCCGCCATAGCTAACTTGCCATGCTTTTCAGACCTTGTCGTCCGTCCGGGAGGACGCGGGCTTGTTGGAGTTTGTTTTTTTTCTTGAGGGAAACTGCAAGGGGGCCGGCAGCATCGAGCTTTGGCGCCAAAACGGGCATGGCACGCGCACCATCCTGCTGGGGGAGGGCTGGGCTTCGCTCGCGTGGGGGAAAGGCGCCTCGTGGCTGCACAACATTGCTGAGTAACTGTAAATATCTTGTCTGCCTCTGCAGCGAGTTCAGCACCGTCTGTGATGGCAGTGTTGGCCAAGGCCGCCTGAACCGGTTCGGGTAGCTGGCAGAGGAAAAGCTCACGGAATAAAAAACATTGGGGTTCCGCGCCCAACAGCGTGAGCATTTGACTCATCAGCTCTGACGGTTTTGAGTCCCCGAGGCCGGGCATGGAAATAAGCTTGCGTGCCCGCTCCAATTTATTAAGATCAAATACCTGTAGCAAATGGGCTTTAAGCGCTTCGTACTTGCCCTCCTCCGGTGGGCTTCCAAGGATGCTGATGACCCGCGAGGCCGTGGCACTGTCGAGAGCGGCAACCACATAATAATAACGGGTCAAATCCGCTGTGACATCCCGGAGAGCGAACTGTGCTTCTGCCTGGAAAAACCATGCTGCTGGCTGCTGTTTCCAGAACTGCGGCAGTTTGAGGGCGACGGCGTTCGTGTTCATCCTCGATGAAAGTTGTCCGACGAGATCGGGGTCACCAATGCAGGAACGGAGGTTCCTATCTGAATAAGGTATTCGACTCGATGAATCAAATCAACAGGTTTTAATGAACAACGAAGTTAACAGGGAAACTACAGGAGAAACGGTACACAGGTCTAATCAGCTTGCTGGGCACTCGACGACTACTGGAAGATTCTGGAAGCATCGCGTTCTTTGCGCCACTGGTGGTCACGTGATTGGCGTCATGACGTCATCACGTGGAGTGCAGGAAAACACAATACAGTACAGTCAACAGGCAGTTTAAAGGTGCAGTCCGCGGCTGCACTACACTGTAGTTAAAGAGATTATTACTAATTGTTCTGAGACCCTTGGTGGCTCCGCCACCTCCCCATTATTACTCCTCTATAGTTCTTGCAACTCTCTGTAATTTCTCTGCAAATTTGCTCCTCTGTATCTTTCCCATTATTTGGTGGTCTATAGAATATGCTCAGTAGTGTAATGGCACCTCTATTATTTCTTAACTCTAGCCATATAGATGCTGTCCTTGACCCTCCAGGACATCCTCCCTCTCCAGCACTGTAACATTCTCCTTGACCAAAAGTGCCACACCACCTCCTATCTTTCCTTCCCTATCTTTCCTGAACACTTTATAACCAGGAATATTTAATACCCAGTCCTGCCCTTTTTTGAGCCAGGTCTCAGTTATTGCCACAACATCATATTCCCATGTGTCTATTTGTGCCTGCAGCTCACTTACCTTGTTTTCTACGCTTTGTGCATTCACATACATACATTGTAAACCCATCTTAGACCATCCTGTATTCTCTCTTAGTTTGACCCCACCTAATACCTTATTATTTCTTACTTTAGTGCTCTCTGCATCTCCCAATCCTTTGAGCACTTTATTTCCCCTTTCTAACATTACGTCCTGGTGCCCATCCCCCTGCCAAATTAGTTTAAACCCTCCCCAACAGCACTAGCAAACCTCCCCGCGGGGATATTGGTTCCGGCCCTGTTGAGGTGCAACCCGTCCGGCCTGTACAGGTCCCACCTTTCCCAGAACTGGTCCCAATGCCCCAGGAATCTAAAGCCCTCCCTCCTGCACCATCTCTCCAGCCACGCATTCATCTGCACTATCCTCCTATTCCTATACACACTAGCGCGTGGCACCGGGAGTAATCCAGAGATTACTAACTTTAATGTCCTGCTTTTTAAACTCTTTCCTAGCTCCCAGAAATCTGCCTGCAGGACCTCATCCCCCTTTCTACCTACGCCGTTGGTACTGATATGGACCACGATCTCTGGCTGTTCACCCTCCCACCTCAGAATGTTCTGCAGCCTCTCAGTGACATCCTTGATTCTGGCACCAGGGAGGCAACATACCATTCTGGAGTCACATCTGCGGTTGCAGAAACGCCTGTCTGCTCCCCTAACTACCGAATTCCCTACCATTATTGCTTTCCCACTTTTCTTCCTCCCCCCACCCGTGATACTATAGACTTGGTTCTGGCTGTACTCCCCAGATGAACCATTGCCCTCACCAGTACTCAGAACTGAATATTGGTTGGAGAGTGAGATGCACTCAGGGGACTCCTGCATTTCCTGCCTGGTCCTCTTCTTCTGTCTGGTGGTCACCCATTCCCTTTCTGCCTGCACACTCTTTATCTGCAGGGTGACTGTTATGTTCATTAATAAATAGACATTCTTATTATGAACACAGCTAGCTTTTGCTAGCTACTTTTATTGAGCCCATGTGGACTTGTACAGCATCTTGTAGAGGCTTCCATCTTGACTGCTGCCTTCTGGGTAGCCTAGCCTCATGGGTAATGTAGTCTTAATATATATACAGCTGGGTAGTGTAGTGTTAATACATACAGCTATATACAGCGCTACACAGCTCTACGGCTCCACCTAGTGTCCACTATAGAATGACATGTTTTTGATCGTTACATCCCCCTTTCTTTGAGGTTTAACAAAATCAATATCAATCAACTTTCAAGAAAACAATAAAGATAATATCAGTAACATTTTTGTTAGTGCTCTATAAACATAAACATTTTCAAAACAGTCAACACATTTTCAAAGCTTTACATTGTACTCAAAGATTAAGTCTATCAGGCTTTTTTACTTCACGTGTGGATCTTCTCAACACGGGTAAGTCTGATGTGTCCTCATGAGATTGTTCTGGCGGTGAATGACAAGATGCAGTTGCGGCATTGTCATCAATCTGCTCTTGTATAGATCGAGGTCTCCTTGCGATCTTTGCTTGGAGAGGGTTTCAGTGTTTCCTTCACTCTTCATGCCATAACTCTCAATGTAGTCAATGCACTCTCAAAAAACTGCTGGCAGCTGGATCCCATCATACAGCATAGTCCTCTCAGCAGCCTCGGCTAATGGAACACCAAAGATTGGCCTGAGGGAAGAAGGAGTATCCACCGGAAGTGCTTCCTGCCCTGGTGCAGGCTTCTTCTTTTTCTTTTTCTCTTTCCACTGCTTAACAACATCTGCTGCGGTTATATCTTTGGACTTTTTCTCCTTGTGTTTTTCCTCTTTGTGCTTTTCTTCCTTTGGCTTCTCTTTGACCTTAAAGTCTTTTTCTTTCTTCTTGGAGAAACTAGGCTTTTTGAAGACATGGATACCCTTTGGCCTTTTCATCCTTGATGGGCTCTCTGCTTCATCACCTGAGTCATCTGGTCTGCTTATGGCACAGTTTATACGGTAGACTCTCTTGACCAGTTCTAAGTCTTCACAAGCTTTGTCACCTAGTATCGAATCAAGTCTTTCAGCCACAACAGAAAACATGAGATGATGCACTTTGTCTTTGACTGTCACTTTAAGTCTGCATACACCTAAGCTATCTATTTTCTGTCCATTATAGCTCTTCAGTAGTACTGACTTTTTCTGTATTTTGGGCTTTTCTTTCATATTTTTTATGTCACTCATACTGATTAAGTTTGATTTTGCCCCAGTGTCCAGTTTCAATGTAACTAATGCTCCATTTATCTGCAGTGGGAGCATCCATTTGTCCACTTTTACTGCATTGACTTTATGTTCAGCATTGTCCATTTCTGAGGGCTGCACATTTTCTGTATCTTTTTTGATATCGTCACATGACACCATTCCTACAAAAAATGTCTCACTTAAATCAGTGTCCTCAATTACATTAACTCGTTGCCCTTTCTTAGTTTTTACTTTTGAAAAGCATTGTTTGGCAAAGTGATTCTTTCCATTACACTTTGTGTACATTTTTCCAAACGCTGGGCATTGTCTTAACTGGTGTTTGTAACCATAGCGTTTACAATTAAAAATTTCATCCTCCGATTGCTTTTCATTTCTGTTCTGCCCATGTTTCTTCCCCTTATAGGACACAGCACCGACAGCAGCATTTTCACTCATTACAATCGCATTATTATTGATTTCACTGAAAGTCTTTGCGTGCTTTCGAGCTAACTCGCTGGCTTGGCATATTTTCACTGCATTTTCCAAATTTAGTTCGGTTTCTCTCAACAGGCGTTCCCTGACTTTTTTATCATGAATACCAAACACAATCTGGTCACGAATCATGGATGATTTCAGCTCAGAGAAATTACATGTCTGTGCTTTCAGTTTCAGATCAGTTATAAAGCTAACAAAAGTCTCATTTTGTTGCTGTGTCCGAGAACGGAAGATGTATCTTTCATACATCTCATTCTTTTTGGGAGAGCAATGTGCATCAAATTTTTTTAGCACATCTTCTAATTTTTCTCTGTTCTCCGCTGGATTAAATACAAATGTATTAAATACCTCTATCACCTGTGGGCCTGCAACCGTGAGCAGCAACGCTATCTTCCTTGCATCTGGCTTCGTACTGAATCCGATGGCTGCAATGTAGAGTTCGAATTGCTGTTTAAAAGTCTGCCAGTTGTAGTCGATTTTTTCTGTGAGATTCAAATGCTCTGGTGGCTTCAAATTCTCCATGTCGCTTTTCACAATTTTCAGCAGATCTTCACCACCCTGGTACCATCTTATGTTCATTAATAAATAGACATTCTTATTATGAACATAGCTAGCTTTTGCTAGCTACTTTTATTGAGCCCATGTGGACTTGTACAGCATCTTGTAGAGGCTTCTCTTTGACCTTAAAGTCTTTTTCTTTCTTCTTGGAGAAACTAGGCTTTTTGAAGACATGGATACCCTTTGGCCAGCTAGCTTTTGCTAGACACTTTTATTGAGCACATGTGGACTTGTACAGCATCTTGTAGAGGCTTCCATCTTGACTGCTGCCTTGTGGGTAGCCTAGCCTCATGGGTAATGTAGTCTTAATATATATGCAGCTGGGTAGTGTAGTCTTAATACATACAGCTATATACAGCTCTATACAGCTCTACGGCTCCACCTAGTGTCCACTATAGAATGACATGTTTTTGATCGTTACAGTGACCACCTTCTGAAACATGCTATCCACGAAGCTCTCAGCCTCATGGATGCACTGCAGTAACGCCAGCTGATGCTCAAGCTCCAAATCCCAGTGCTCGAGCTCCTCCAGCTGACGACACTTCCTGCACATGTGATTGTCCAGGACACGGGAAGCATCCTGGAATCCCCACATGGTACAGGATGTGCATTCCACGGGACTGAGCTGCCCTGCCATGCCTTTGCTTAATAGATTATTAACTAGAAACAATTCCCAGCTATTCATCAATCAGCTCCTTGTCTGTATGTAGGGTCTGTGTGTGTGGGGTCTGTGTGTGTGGGGTCCGTGTGTGTGGGGTCCGTGTGTGTGGGGTGCATGTGTGTGGGGTCCGTGTGTGTGGGGTCCATGTATGTGGGGTCCGTGTGCGTGGGGTCCGTGTGTGTGGGGTCCGTGTGTGTGGGGTCCGTGTGTGTGGGGTCTGTGTGTGTGTGGGATCCGTGTGTGTGGGGTCCGTGTGTGTGGGGTCCGTGTGTGTGGGGTTCGTGTGTGTGGGGTCTGTGTGTGTGTGGGATCCATGTGTGTGGTTGCATTTATGGGGTGCGTGTGTGTGGTTGAGTGTATGTGGTGCATGTGTGTGGGGTCCGTGTGTGTGGGGTTCGTGTGTGTGGGGTCTGTGTGTGTGTGGGATCCGTGTGTGTGGTTGCATTTGTGGGGTGTGTGTGGTTGAGTGTATGTGGTGCATGTGTGTGGGTGCGTGTGTGGGGTGATTGTGTGTGGGGTCCGTGTGTATGGGGTGCGTGTGTGTGGGGTGCGTGTGTTTGGAGTTCATGTGTGTAGGTGCATGTGTGGGGTGATTGTGTGTGGGGTGCGTGTGTGTGGGGTGCGTGTGTGTGGTTCGTGTGTGTATCCAACCTTCTGACACACCTGCGAGTTCACACTGGGGAGAGGCCTTTCACCTGTTCAGGCGTTTACCTGCTCAGGGATTCACTAATTCATCCGGTTGGATGTACGTGATCCATATCTAACAAAGGGAGTAGAACGTGATCCGTCTTTCCATCTGGATCACATTCTCACTCTCATCACCACCACCCACCCCCCACCCCTCCCCGCCATTAGATTTGGATCACGTTCTTCCCCCATCCCCACTGTTCTCTCCGTGCTCTAACCCCACCCCCTCCCCATGAGTTCCTGACCATCCTCCCCCACCACGAGTTCCTGACCTTCTACCTCGAGTCCCTGTCCTGCTCCTCCCGAGTTCCTGGCCTTCTCCCCGCCAAGTTCCTGGCCTTCTCCCCCCGAGTTTCTGACATTCACCCCAGAGTTCTTGACCATCTCTCCCTGAGTTCCTGATCTTCTCCTCCCCACCGAGCTCTTGATCTTCTCTCCCCATCCGATCTCCTCTCCCTCCTGAGCTCCTCTCTCCCCCGCGCCCTGAGCTCCTATCTCCCTTCCGAGCTCATCTCCTGCCCCGTCTGAGCTCTTCTTGCCCCCGCTCCAAACTCCTCTCTCTACCCTACCTCCAAGCTCCTCTCTCCCCGCTCCAAAATCCTCGCTCCCCCCCGAGCTCCTCTCTTTCACCTCCCTCCGAGTTCCTCTCTCTCCCCTCCCTCCAAGCTCCTCTCTCCCCACTCCGAGCTCCTCTCTCTCCTTACCCTCCAAGCTCCACTCTCCCCCCCAACCCAAGCTCTTCCCTCCCACCACCCCTCCGATCTCCCCAAACACATGCAGCACGAAAAAGCCGTAACTTCGGTCCGCCGTCTTGAAGCCCCCGCCCCGTGGCTGCAGAGCCTGAGTCTGTTCCCCGCACCCAGACTCCCACCCCAAGGCCGTGGCCTACTGCTCAGGCCTGCACCCGCCATCCTGCCCCACATTGGAGGACAAGGGTCCTCCGGTGCGCATGCGCAGCCGCAATGTCAGGTGCGCATGCGCAGTTCTGGTGGGGGGCGGAATGGTGTTTAGGCTCCGCCCCCATATGGTGCGCAAGCGCAGAAGGGCACAGAAGACCCCGTGCAAATAATCACAGTGCAATATTTATCCCTCAACCAACACCTAATAAACAGATGATCTGGTCATTTATCACATTGCTGTTGGTGGGACTTGCTGTGCGATAATTGACATTTCCTACCTTACAACAGTGACTACGCTTGAAAAAGTAATTAATTTGTTATAAAGCGCTTTCAAATGTCCTGAGGTCGTGAAAGGTGCTTTAGAAATATTTTTTGAACATAGACTCCCCACCTCACCTGAAAGCCATGTGATCTCCTGGGTGAGGCAAAAGACCAGATTAAAATCCAGCCGGGGAGACAAAAAATCTCAAGAATTCCTCTCCGACCCTCTTAGGCGATTGAAATCAGGAGACCACTCTGTGCCATACAGTATCTACCTTATGCTGTGAGCGTGAGTTATTTCAACAAGAATTCTCACGTAAATTTTTGAGAAGTGTTCCAGACAAGGATTCTGTTCCTGCTGAGCCCCAGCTAATTTCTACTTGTTTTTTTCTTTACCATGTGGGTTTTTGATTTGACAAAGAGTGGCAATCCCAGCGGCAAATGAACAGCTTTAATTAAATGCTCTCTGCATATGATTCATAATCAACAGACTATGTAAAAGTTATTAATTACTTATTAAATGCGGCAATACAGATAACTAAAAAACTGTCCGATATTTCTTTCAAAGATGTTCAGTTCTAATTAGTTGAAAAGATTCGAAGGAAAATAAGTCATTCGAAATGCTGCTACAAGACCGTCTCCGCAGCAGAAAGGATTTGGGATCATTTAAAAAACTTTGCTTTTCAGAATTCTTTTCAAAGGGAACACATTTTGTTTCAGGTTTATGGACACGGGATTAAAGGTGGTTTATATATCCTTCTGTGTAAAACTGATAAATGGCAAAGGAGATGGCGGATGAAATCAGGCGTACTGAGTTACGACTTCAATGGTTTTTTTTGACGCGCTATGATACAGGCTGATTTCTGAGACTAACTTGCAAAGGCTACAAAAGCTAAAATTCCCAAGATGAAGACAACGCAAGATTCAACAGCCGCCATGATGCACTGCAAAGATTTGTGCACCAGAGATAAAAGCTTATCAAAATATGAATCTGTGGCGGAGACCACATAGGGACAAATTCACAATTCACAATGTATAGCCAATGTTGTTATATGTACCTAAACACAATTCACTATGTATAGCCAATGTTGTTATATGTACGTATGTGGTTGGGTTATCGGGGCAGGGTCCCTTTAAGAGCGTCGGTAGCGTGATTACGTCATGCGTCGGTAGCGTGATGACATCATAGCCCTGCAACGAGGCTGAGACAGTCAGTCCTCATGGAGAGTGAATAAAGTAACACGCGTTTTGCTTTTGCTGCAACAAAAGTCTCAGAGCCTGTTGATTTCTAGCGACCCCAACATTGGTGACCCCGCTGCTCTTTCGGACGATTCCAGAGGCCTCATCCGAAATGGCGACGAACGCCATTTCCATCAAATTACCCGAGTTTTGGGAACGACAGGCTGCCGCTTGGTTCACCCAGGCCGAGGCTCAATTTGCACTCCGGGACATCACTGCGGATGACACGAGGTACTACTACGTCGTCTCTGCTCTCGGCAGCTCCACCGCAGCCAGAGTCATGAGCCTGCTCGAGAACCCCCCGGAGCTCAACAAATTCGAAACGTTGAAAACGCACCTCTTAGAAACTTATGGACTCACCGAAGCCGAGCACGCATGACGGCTTCTCTCTCTACCCGGGCTTGGCGACTCCAAGCCCTCGGAGCTGATGGACGATATGCTGGCCCCCCTGGGCACACACAGGCTGTGCTTCCTCTTCAAGGAACTGTTCCTTCAACAGCTGTCAGGTCAGGTACGGTCGGCTTTAGCCAACTCTTCCAGTACCGATTTCCGCGACCTGGCCAAGGAGGCTGACAAATTTTTCTCCGCCAGGCAACAGTACTGCGCGGCCACGCGGAGCCCTGCCCCCACCGATACAGCCCAACGGCGGCAGCCCCCAAGCCTCTGCTTCTACCACGTGCAGTTCGGCCCCAAAGCCAGGAAGTGCCGGCCCCCGTGCAGTTTTCCTGCGTCGAAACAAACGAAAGACCACTCGTCGGCTGCTATGGCTGTCGGCCGTTCAGGCAGTTTGTTATTTATTACGGACACCGACTCCGGACGTCGTTTTCTTTGTGACACGGGTGCCCAGGTGATCGTCCTGCCCACGTCAACCATAGACATTCAAGGGGGGAACCACGGCCCCGTCCTCGAAGCCGCCAACGGCAGTTCCATCCGCACCTTCGGGAAACGGAGCATGGCGCTTTGTTTTGGCGGGCAATGGTTCACCTGGGACTTTGTCACGGCAAAAGTGTCCACCCCCCCTTCTCAGCGCTGACTTCCTCTGCGCCAATGGCCTTTTGGTGGGTGTCAAGAAGCGACGTCTCATCAACGCTGAGACTTTCAGCTCACTCCCGTGTTCCCTCAGCGGGTCCAGCACGACGAAGTTGTCCAGCGCACTCTCGGCCTCCGACGAGTTTTCCCGCCTCCTCGCCGAGTTCCCGGACCTCACAAAGCCCACGTTCTTGTCGGCCGCCCCGAAACACGGGGTAGAACACCACATCTTGACCACTGGCCCGCCCGTCTATGCCCACGCTCGGCGCCTCGACCCGGGGAATCTCGCCATCGCTAAAGCCGAGTTCGATACCATGGAGCACCTCGGCATCATCCGCCGGTCGAACAGTCTGTGGGCCTCGCCCCTCCACATCGCTCCAAAACCAGGCATCGGGTGGCGCCCGTGTGGCGATTACCGGCGCCTCAGCGACGCTACGACCCCCGACCGCTACCCAATTCCACACATCCAGGACTTTTCCGCCCGCCTGGCCGGGAAAGTGGTATTCTCGAAAGTGGACCTCGTCCGGGGTTACCACCAGGTCCCTGTCCAGCCGCAGGATGTCCCGAAAACCGCGGTGATCACCCCATTCTGGCTGTTTGAATTCCTCCGCATGCCATTCGGCCTCAAAAACGCCGCCCAGGCGTTTCAACGCCTAATGGACACCGTGTTATGGGACCTGACATTCCTGTTCGTATACCTGGACGACATCCTCATCGCCAGCACCTCCAGGACGGAGCATGTGTCGCACCTTCGGACTCTCTTCCAACGCCTCAGCCAGCACGGCCTAATCGTCAACCCGGCCAAGTGTCAGTTCGGGCTGTCCTCGATCGACTTTCTCGGGCACCGCATCACGAAGGACGGGGCGGTGCCACTGCCATCGAAAGTGGAGGCAGTGATGGACTTCCCGCGACCCCTCACCGTGAAGGCCCTGCAGGAGTTTTGGGCATGGTGAACTATTACCATCGCGTCGCCCCCTGAGCAGCCCAGCTTATGCGACCCCTTTACGAGGCCCTCAAAGGCAAGCCCGACAAGCTCGCCGTCGACTGGTCCGAGGAGATGGCCAATTCTTTCACGGACATGAAAAGGGCCCTGGCTAACGCGACCATGCTGGCGCATCCGTTACCTGATGCGCCGATCGCTCTCACCACCGACGCCTCGGACTATGCGGTCGGCGCCATCCACGAACAGTGGGTCAACGGCACCTGGCAGCTGCTCGCCTTCTTCAGCCAGCAGCTCCGCCCCAACAAGCGGAAGTGCAGCACCTTCGATCGCGAGCTTCTCGGCCTCTACCTCGCCGTCCGACACTTCCATTTCCTACTGGAGGCTCACCTGTTCACAGCGTTCGTGGACCACAAACCATTGACCTTCGCCATGGCCAAAGCTTCCGAGCCGTGGTCGGCCTGTCAGCAATGCCAGCTGGCCTTCATCTCAGAGTTTACAACGGACATCCAGCATGTGGCTGGGAAAGACAACCCCGTCGCCGACTGTCTCTCCCGAGCTGTCGCCAGCGCCGTACACCTCGGCATCGACTACACCCGCATGGCGGCCGACCAGGCCTCTGACCCGGACGTCCAGGCCTACAGGACGGCGGTCACGGGCCTTCAACTAGTGGACGTCACGTTCGACGATGCCGGCACCACACTCCTGTGCGACATCTCCGTTGGGCAGCCACGTCCCGTCGTGCCCGACGGGTGGAGACGGCAAGTTTTCGACGCCATCCAAAAATCTTTCCCACCCGGGCAGGAAACCGTCACAGAAGCTGGTGGTGGCTAAGTTCGTCTGGCACGGGCTCAGGAAAGACGTTCGCGACTGGGCCAGCACCTGCGTGGTATGCAAACGCTTGAAAGTGCATCGTCATGCTAAGGCCCCGTTGGCGCCTTTCGCGGTGCCTGAGAGGCGGTTCGACCATGTTAACGTGGACCTGGTGGGGCCCCTGCCACCCTCCCATGGGTTCACCCACCTCCTCACAATGGTCGACAGAACCACCCGATGGTCGGAAGCCGTCCCGCTGTCTTCAACGACGTCCGTCGATGTGGCTCGGGCGTTCTTCAGCACTTGGGTCGCCCAGTTCGGCGCCCCATCTGACATTTTCTCTGACCGGGGGCCCCAGTTCACGTCGGAGCTCTGGAACGCTGTCGCCCGAGGCCTCGGATTGAGACTCCACCGCACCATAGCATACCACCCTCAGGCTAACGGACTGCGCGAATGGTTTCATCGCTCCATGAAGGCCGCGCTCCGGGCCAGCCTCTGGGATGACAGTTGGATCGACAGACTCCCGTGGGTCATGCTGGGACTCAGGACCGCCTCCAAGGAGGACCTCCAGTCCTCATCCGCCGAGCTCATCTACGGACAGCCGCTGCGGGTTCCCGGGGATTTCGTCCCCAACGCAACGGTACCTTGGTCTGCAGCCCATCAGTGGTCCGACCTTCTGGACAACGCCAAGGTTTTCGCGCCGGTGCCCACGTCGCAGCACGGCCTCCCGCAGTCCCACGTTCTGCTCGACCTTCGTGTGGCGGAGTACGTTTTTGTCCGCCACGACGCCCACCAGGGACCTCTTCAGCCACCCTACGATGGACCATTCCGCGTCCTGGAAACCGGGGACAAGACCTTCGTAGTGGATGTCGGCGGTAAGCTGGACTGCATTACCGTGGACCGTCTTAAGCCGGCCCACCTGGATCTGGACCGACCCGTTGAGTTGGCACAGCCCCCGAGGCAGGGCCGACCTCCGGTTTGTGCACCCTCAGTCCACCACCGAGTGCCCGAGGTCCCTCCGGCAAACCCCCTGGTCCCTGCCCCGGAATTGAGGAGCCGTTCCGACCGTGTGATCCGGTCCCCCCAACGACTGACATTGCCAGTGCTAGTGAGTTCTGGAGACCACATGGGGACAGTAACAAAATTCACAATGTATAGCCAATGTTGTTATATGTACCTAAACACAATTCACTATGTATAGCCAATGTTGTTATATGTACGTACGTGGTTGGGTTATCGGGGCAGGGTCCCTTTAAGAGCGTCGGTAGCGTGATTACATCATGCGTCGGTAGCGTGATGACGTCATAGCCCTGCAACGAGGCTGAGGACCTCAGTCCTCATGGAGAGTGAATAAAGTAACACGTGTTTTGCCTTTGCTGCAACAAAAGCCTCAGAGCCTGTTGATTTCTAGCGACCCCAACAAATCAATGATTTAAAAGCAGGAAAGCCTTCAGTTTTAAAGATAAAACACTTCAGTGTAGCTCCCGCTTTTGTTTATTTTCTGGGGGCATTGCTAAGCCTAGTTTGCAAGTCTTGTGCTGTGAGAAATAATTGCCTTTCTTGAGGTTTAAGTTATTTTTGAAAATCTGGCCAATGCTGACTGACTTGTCATCATGCCAGACTCAAACATAAGTGACTAAATAGCTGCTTAACTAGCGGAGGTAGTGCCAAATCGTGGCTTTCAAAAGGGAATTGGAAAAATACCTAAAGGAATTTTTTTTTGCAAATCTACAGGGAAAGGGGGGTGGTGGGGGGAATGGGACTATCTGAACTGCTCTTGCAGAGAATCGGCATGGGCTGAATAACCTCCTTCTGTGCTGTAACCATTCTATGATTCTATGATTCAAAGCTCACTGGCATAACTGCCGTGAGTCAGGAAAAAGATAGCACTCGGGTTGAGTGTAATGAATGTAAAATTCTAGGTGGACCAGCATTTGGATGTCTTGTAATTTAACAGTTGGGTAAGGAACCTGGGCTGAGGGTGCGGGCCATGAAAGTTTCCATTAGTGGCAGCTTTAGCATAGCTGCTGATCGGAGGGGTTAGTTTCTAGCCGCCTGGTGCTTGGCCCATGTCTGGAGCTCCCTCACGCAAAGGCATTGGAGGAAGCAGGCTCGCTGCCACTCTAAACCAGCGACATCTGCGCCCACTTCTTGCAGCCCACTAGTGCATGGCACAGGCTCAGAAGTGCTACTGGTCATTGTTACCACAGACCAAATAGTCTCAGTGAGCTATTGCGAGACCTGTGACATTGTCCCGCTGAAAGCTTCAATGGTGGTTGCCACCCAGATACTTAAAGAGAAAGTGTATGTAATCTCTGGATGGATGTGAAGGCTCTATTAGGGCTAAAAGATGTGTGTTGGCACAAATGCCTTGACCTACCTAGGCCACCCTTGTGAGGCCATTGCAATTTTTCCAGAAATCTGTGGTGGTTCTTGGGGTGGTGGAGATCACACTGACAGCCTGTACCATGGGGCTTCCTACCCTCTGTGCCCATGAGACCGTCCCTCCTTGCCCTGACTTCTGCCCAGCAGCACCTCCACAGATGCATCTGAAAACGTTGGTGCCCTTGTTGCTCCTTCCATACCGGAGACTGCTGGTCTTCAGCCACCTTGCCATGTCTGCAGCTGTAAATGCAAGGTCCCTCCTTTAACTGGCTGCAGTCTTTTAAAGGTGACACCAGAGTTGCATTTCCCTCCTTCCCAGAGGTGGTAAGCAAAATGCCACAAACAGCAATGAGATAATTAACCATATAATCTGTTCCAATGATACTGGTTGAGGGTTAAATGTTGGGTCGGGCATTGGAAGAATTACTTGTGGGAAAGAGCAAAACCAGAGGACGTCAATATAAGATAGTCATCAAGAAATCCAACAGGGAAGTCAGGAGAAACTTCTTTACCCAGAGAGTGGTGAGAATGTGGAGCTCAGTACCACAGAGAGTAGTTGTGGCAAGTAGTATAAATGCATTTAATGGGGAGCTAGATAAGCATATGCAGGAGAAGGGAATAGAGGGTAATACTGATAGAGTTAGATGCGGAAGGATGGGAGGAGGATGGGAGGAGGCTCGTGTGGAGCATAAAGGCTAGCATGGACTGGTTGGGCCAAATGGCCTGTTTCTGTGCTGTATATTTTACATAATGCTATGTAATTTCTTTGCTCTTGTTTGAATAATACTACGGATCCTTTTACATCGATTTGAGAGGGAAGATGGAGCCTTAGTATAACATCTCATCTGAAAGACAGTGCAGCACTCCGTCAGTACTGTACTGAAGTGTCAGCCTGGATTATGCACTCAAATCTCTGGAGTAGGGCTTAACCTCACAAACATTCTGACTCAAACAGGAGAGTGCTACCACTGAGCCAAGGCTGACGCCTTGACTAATCAGACCATGATTCATCACAGCTTAATTTGAAAACACAGTTGTAGCATTTTCTATTTCTATCTGAAATCTTCACTTTGCTAATATATGATGTTTCAACAATCAAGGAAAAGGAATAGTCCCTTATCATAGAATCATACAGCACAGAAGGAGGCCATTCAGCCTATCGTGCCTGTGCCGGCTCTTTGGTAGAGCTATCCAATTAGTCCCACTTTCCTTCTCTTTCCCCATAGCCCTGTATTTTTTTTCCTGGCAAGTATATATCTAATTCTCTTTTGAATATTACTATTGAAGCTGCTTCCACCACCCTTTCAGGCAGAGCATTCTAGATCACAACAACTCACTGTGTAGAATCATAGAGTGGTTACAGCACAGAAGGAGGCCATTTGGCCCATCAAGCCCATGCCGGCTCTCTGCAAGAGCACTTCGGCTAGTCCCACTCCCCCTCCCTTTCCCCGTAGCCCTGCATTTTTTTTTCTTTCAGGTACTTATCCAATTCCCTTTTGAAAGCCACAATTGAATCTGCCCCCACAACCCTTTCAGGCAGTGAATTCCAGATCCTAACCACTCACTATGTATAAAAGTATTTCCTCATGTCTCCTTTGGTTCTTCTGCCAATCACCTTAAATCTGTGTCCTCTGATTCTTGACCCTTCTGCCAATGGGAACAGTTTCTCTCTATCTACTCTGTCTAGACCCCTCATGATTTTGAACACCTCTGTCAAATTTCCTCTCAACCTTCTCTGCTCTAAGGAGAACAACCCCAGCTTCTCCAGTCTATCCACATAACTGAAGTCCCTCATCCCTGGAACCGTTCTTGTAAATCTTTTCTGCACCCTCTCCAAGGCCTTCACATTCTTCCTAAAGTGTGGTGCCCAGAATTGGATACAATACTCCAGTTGAGGCCGGACCAGTGTTTTATAAAGGTTCATCGTAACTTCCTTGCTTTTGTACTCTATACCTCTATTTATGAAGCCCAGGATCCTGTAAGCCCTTTTAACTGCTTTCTCAACCTGCCCTGTCACCTTCAATGATTTGTGCACATATACCCCAGGTCTCTCTGTAAAAAATGTTTCCTCATGTCATCTCTGGTTCTTTTGTCAATCACCTAAAATCTGTGTCCTTTGGTTACCGACCCTTCTGCCACTGGAATCTGTTTCTCCTTACTTACTCTATCAAAACCATTAATGATTTTGAACACCTCCATCAGATCTCCTCTTAACCTTCTCTGCTCTAAGGAGAACAATCCCAGCTTCTCTAGTCTCTCCACATAACTGAAGTCCCTCATCCTTGGTACCATTCCAGTAAGTTTCTTCTGTACCCTCTCTAAGTCATGATGTCCTTCTGAAAGTGTGGTACCCAGAATTGAACACACTACTCCAGCTGAGGCCTAACAGGTGTTTTATAAAGGATTTGCATAACTTCTTTGCTTTTGCACTTTATTGCACTATTAATAAAGCCAAGGATACCA
This sequence comes from Somniosus microcephalus, assembly GCF_052327205.1. Classification (NCBI taxonomy): domain Eukaryota; kingdom Metazoa; phylum Chordata; class Chondrichthyes; order Squaliformes; family Somniosidae; genus Somniosus; species Somniosus microcephalus. The sequence goes on from NC_140995.1 coordinate 49,508,759, forward strand.
TATGTTTCTTTTAACAGCCTCCTGAACTTGTCCTGCCAAGTCCAGGTCAATAATATATATCAAAAAGAGCAGTGGTCCTAACACTATCCCCTGGGGAACACCACCCTATACCTCCCACCAGTTTGAAAAACAATCATTCCCCACACTCTCTGCTTTCTATCCCTTAGCCAATTTTGTATCCATACTGCCACTGTCTCTTTAATCCCATGGGCTCTAATTTTGTTAACAAGTTTATTATATGGTACTTTGTCAAATGTCTTTTGAAAGTCCACACACAACATCAACATCTTCAAAACTTCCCCACCACAGACATTTATGATTGATTGTTCCTTGTCCTTTTCCATAATAATTCTATAGCTGATGATATTATGATCACTGTTCCCCAAATGCTCTTCCACTGAAACATGCTCCACTTGCCCCACTTCATTCCCCAGAACTAGCTTCAGCACTGACTCTTTCCTTGTTGGGCTGGAAACACACTGATCAAGAAAGTTGTCTCATACATTTTAAGAATTCCTCCCCCTCTTTGCCCTTTACATTGTTACTATGCCAGTCTATATTAGGATAATTGAAGTCCTCCATTATCGCTACTCTCTAGTTCTTGCATGTATCTGTAATTTTCATGCAAATTTGCTCCTCTCCTTACCACTATTTGGTGGCCGATAGTATACACCCAGTAGTGTAATAGCTCCTCTATTGCCCCTCAACTACATCATCCCTCTCCAGTGCTATAATAGTTTCGTTGATCAAACTGCCAGCTCCCCATCCTTTTTTTCCTCCCTTATCTTTCCCGAATATCTTATAGCCAGGATTAGGGTTGCAAAATTCTGGGAATTTTTAAAAGAGGAAACTTTCCATGGGAATTTTCAGGAATTTATGTGAATTTTGGGAATTTATGGGAATTTATGGGAATTTTGAGTTTTTTTGCATACTGATGGTTTTTGTCTCTGACCCTTATATTATCTTTGTCGTCAAAATAGACATACTGTTCCATACAAATAAAAACAGGCTTTCAAAACTTTATTTAGGTTATAATTTTGAACTTTATTGAACCCCCACAAAAAAGACCCATCTAAAATAAAATAAAAAGAGTGTCAGCTTATTTAGCCTGTAATTTGTCCTTATTTTGTCCCTTTGAGTCTTCTACTCATGAGTCTTCTGAGTCTTCTACTCCTCATTGCTCCTCCTGATTCTCTGACTCTGGCTCTGACGTGTCCATTTCCTCCTCTGTGTCAGTGTCTAGCTGTGTGGTGGACACTTCTGTATCTGGCTCAATAAGTTGTAGGTTCGCCCAGATAGCCACCAGTTTCTCCACTCTCTTGTTAGTCAGCCTGTTGCGCACCTTTGTATGCGTATTCCCAAAAAGTGACCAGTTTCGTTCAGAGGCCGCTGATGAAGGTGGGATTTGGAGTATCACCGATGCAATAGGTGACAGGGCCTCAGATGCACAAAGTCCCTTCCACCAGGTATGTGCACTGATATGCTTGCATGATTCCCATATCCCATCCCCATTCCAAAGACCTTGCTTGGTAGAGAACTTTGCCAGACTTCCCAGAACTTTGCCCACATCCAGATTGAGATGGTGTGAGAGGGTAGAAATCACACTGTAAGCGCTGTTGATCTGTTCTCCAGAAAGTATTGGTCTCCCAACATGCTTTGGGTCCAGCATGTATGCTGCAACATGAATCGGCTTGACACAAAATTCTTGACGCATCTGTATGAATTGAACAATTGCCTTCTCCTCTGCTTTGAGCAGCAGGGATGTGGGTAGGGCAATGCTGATTTGTTCTTTTAAATCAGTAAAAAGCCTGAGAACATCTGACAAGACAGCGTCATCTCCTTCAATCTGAGCAATTGCAGATGCTACTGGTGAGAGTAGTTTAAGGCTGCTAACCACTCTCTCCCAAAACACATCATCCAGCAGTATTTTCTTGATGGTGGTTTCCATATCCCCAGACTGGGATATTGCCATTTCTTGCAGCGACTCCTTACCCTCCAGAAGGCTGTTGTACATTATGACAACACCACCCCATCTAGTGTTGTTGGGCAGCTTCAGTGTGGTGTTCTTGTTCTTTGTCATTTGCTTGGAGTTGTAGGTTGCTGCAACTACCTGTTTTCCCCTGACATACTTAACAACTTGCTTGGCTCTCTTGTACAGTGCTTCCATGGTTCTCAAACCCATGATGTCCTTGAGGAGCAGGTTAAGCCCATGAGCTGCGCACCCAATAGACGCAATATGAGGGTAGGCCTCCTCCACTTGAGCCCAAGCAGCCTTCATATTCGCAGCATTGTCAGTAACTACTGCAAAGACCTTTTGTGATCCAAGATCGTTGATGACCGCTTTCAGCTCATCAGCAATGTATGTGCCTGTGTGTCTGTTGTCCTTCGTGTCTGTGCTCTTGAAGAACACTGGGAGAGGAGTGGAGACGATGTAGTTTATGATGCCCTCCCCTCGTACATTTGACCACCCATCTGAGATAACTGCAACACACAGTCTGCCATCGCTATCGTTTCTTTGAGCTTCCCTTGGACTCTGTTATACTCAGCCTCCAGCAAATAAGTAGACAAAGCATGTCTGGTGGGAGGACAGTATGCAGGGTGAATAACATTGAAAAATCTCTTCCAGTACACATTGGCTGTGAGCATGAGGGGTGAGCCTGTTGCATATACAGCTCGAGCAAGGCACTCATCTGCATTCTTCTGGCTATGGTTATCCATTGTATCAAAGAACCTTCCAAGTGGGCCAGGAGTTGCTGATGATAAGGAGCCTGATGCTGAATGAGAACCATCATCTTCTTGAATAGAAGCAGAGGAACTCTGGGCTGACTGCTGTGAGCTTTGAGTGAAGTTGTTGCATTTGGATAAATGCTGCTGCATCTTTGTGGCATTCTTTACATATGGCTTTCTACAGTGTTTGCACATGTACACAGTCTTTCCATCTTTAATGCCTGGGGTAAAATCCTTCCACACATCCGACGGTAAACATGGCATTGTTCTATGCAGAGAAATAAAGGGCATTCATCTCTGTGTCGAACTGCGGTCGATCAGCACGATTGCAACAGGGTGAGTACATTTTTGCTGATGCTCCATGTGATGGAAGCATGGCCTGTACACACACGACGCTACATCACCAATAGTGTATTATTTTGTATATTTTAAATTGAAGGACAACAGAGTTCAACAAGTAACTGGTTTATTTGGTATAAAGTCTGATTTACTTACTGCATCATCACTGCATCAATGACTTCCCTCAGGACCCCTAACCTGGATCTTAAAAAAACTATAGCAGTCTTACAGATGCCTGCAGGCCAATCACAATTCGATATGCAAATATTACAAATAGAGGGAGCTAATCGCTCATCCACTCATCCAACCAATCAGGACACATTTGTTCACAGTCACACACAAAACTTGTAATTATTAAAACAAGCCAAGTAAGAAGATAAACATATATTGATTAAGAAATTCCTTAATAATTAAGGTTCCATCTCTGTTAGTAATTTTAAGAGAGGACCTGTGGAAAAAAAAGAAAGAAATACAAAAAAAACAATATTATGTTAGCATGTGCTTTTTTGGGCAAAATTCCCCAAATTCCCAAGCTAAACTTCCCGTGGAAAATTTCCGGAAATTTACCGGAAATTTACTGGAAACTTTCCACCCCTTTGCAACCCTAGCCAGGATTATTAAGTTTCCAATCCTCCCCTTCTTTGAACCAGGTCTCTGTTATTGCCAGTTCATCATAGTCCCATGTGGCAACTTGTACCTGCAGCTCACCAACCTTAGTTACCACACTCCCTGCACTTACACAAACCCATCTGCCTCGCATTACCTCTAACCACCACCCCCCCCCGCCTGATCCTTCCTATTTCTGAACTATTCTTTACTCTAGTGCTATTTGTCTCCCCCAGTGCTCTGTGCACCTTGTTTCTCCTTTTTAATGTTTCATCCTGGTGCCCATCCCCTTGCCAAATTAGTTTAAACCCTCCCCACAGCACTCATTAACCTCCCCACCAAGACATTGGTGCCAGCTGTGTTGAGGTGCAACACGTTCACCTTGAACAGGACCATCCTGTCCCAGAGTTGGTCCAATGCCCCAGAAATCTGAAGTCCTCCCTCCTGCACCATGACTTGGATAGAGAACTGGTTGGCAGACAGGAAGCAAAGAGTTGTAATAAACGGGTCTTTTTCCGAGTGGCAAGCAGTGACTAGTGGGGTACCGCAGGGATCGATGCTAGGATCTCAGCTATTCACAATATATATTAATGATCTAGACGAAGGAACTAGATGTAATATCTCCACATTTGCAGACGACACAAAGCTGGGTGGGCGTGTGTGCTGTGTGGAGGATGCAGAGAAACTCCAGTATGATTTGGACAGGTTGGGCGATTGGGCAGATGCATGGCAGATGCAGTATAATGTGGATAAATGCGAGGTTATCCACTTTGGTGGCAAAAACAGGAAGACAGATTATTATCTGAACGGCAACAGATTGGGAAAAGGTGAAGTGCAACGAGACCTGGGTGTCCTTGTGCACCAGTCACTGAAGGTAAGCATCCAGGTGCAGCAGGCGGTTAAGAAGGCAAATGGTATGTTGGCCTTCATAGCGAGAGGGTTCGAGTACAGGAGCAAGGATGTCTTGCTGCAGTTGCACAGGGCCTTGGTGAGACCACACCTTGAGTATTGTGTGCAGTTTTGGTCACCTTCTCTGAGGAAGGATGTTCTTGCCATGGAGGGAGTGCAGCGAAGATTCACCAGACTGATACCTGGGATGGCAGGAATGATGTATGAAGAGAGATTGGGTCGATTAGGCTTATATTCACTAGAGTTTAGAAGAATGAGAGGGGATCTCATTGAAACTTATAAAATTCTAACAGGTCTAGACAGACTAGATGCAGGAAGGATGTTCCCGATGGTGGGGGAGTCCAGAACCAAGGGTCACAGTCTCAGGATAAGGGGTAAGCCATTTAGGACTGAGATGAGGAGGAATTTCTTCACCCAGAGAGTGGTGAACCTGTGGAATTCTCTACCACAGAAGGCAGTTGAGGCCAACTTATTAAATATATTCAAGAAGGAGTTAGATATATTTCTTAAGGCTAAAGGGATCAAGGGCTATGGGGAGAAAGCAGGGACAGGGTACTGAATTTGGATGATCAACCATGATCTCATTAAATGGCGGAACAGGCTCAAGGGGCCGAATGGCCTACTCCTGCTCCTACCTTCTATGTTTCTATGTCTCCAGCCACGTGCCAACCTGATATACCCTGCTATTCATATACTCACTAGCGTGTGGCTCTGGGAGTAATCCAGAGACCTTTGAGGTCCTGCTTTTTAATCTCCTCCCGAGCTCCTGAAACTCTGCCTGTAGAACCTCAACACTTTTCCTCTCTATGTCATTGGTTCCCATGTAGTCCATGACTTCTGGCTGTTCCCTTCCTCCCTCAAAATGTTCTGCATCCTCTCAGTGATGTCCTTTACCCTGGTACCAGGGAGGCAACACATCATGCAAGACTCACATTGGCATTTGCAGAAACGTCGGTCTATCCCCCTGAATATCGAATATTGAATCCCCTATGATCACTGCATTTCTACACTTTGCTGTGCCCCCCTGTGCAGTCATTTGGTCTACGGTGCTGTGGATGTGCTCTAGACTGCACTGCTCCAAGGTATTGTCACCCTCACTGGTATTCAATGCTGAAAAACTGTTTGTGAGTGCCACACTACCGGAGGATTCCTGAACTGCCTTCCTCTTCCTACCCTGCTGGATGGCCACTCACTTACTATCCCCCTGAACTCTCTCTAGCTGTGGGGCGATCACCTCCTGGAACATGCACTCCAGGAAATTCCCATCCTTCCAAAAGCCCTGCAATAACTCCAACCACTCCTCAAGCTCAGAAACCCTGAGCTCAAGTTCAAGCAACTGAAGGCACTTCCTGCACATGTGGTTATCCAGGACACATGAAGTGTCCTGGAGTTCCCACATGGCACAGGAATTGCAGGCAATGGGTTTCAGCTGTCCCATAATTTTGATTAAAAATCTATCTACTTATGTTATTAGTTTAGTATCCTGCTTATTCCAATTTAATATTTAATTATTTTGCATACCAGATTTTTATTTAATGCAATTTGGATCCCTTTAATGTTGGTATCCTCGAGTTATCTAATTTTAGTTTTATCCCATGATATCAAGTTATTTACACTAATTTGAGGATTTTCTTGCTTTCAAAATAAAAAGTCATGAAAACAACAGGTGGTAATTAAAGAATTAACTTAAGCTGGTATCTCAAAAGTGCTGCTGAGAGTGGGAAATATCATGGGAATGCAATGAATAGATGAGCGAGATAGTGATTGTGTGGAAGAGAAACTGCTGCCCAAGGGGATTACAGCTAAAGAGGTTCACTCAGTAGGCAGTCTCATCCAGCTTTATTTTAATTTGGAAAGAGAAACTTTAAACAGTAAATGTCACTTGTACCCTTTCAATGATTTGTAGAGTCATTTAACTGTGTCAGCTGTGGCTCAGTTGGTAGCCTTCTCTTCTTCTTAGGCAGTCCCTCGGAACCGTGGATGACTTGCTTCCACATTAAAAATTAATTCGCAGGTGACTGATGAGTCCAATGCGGGACCTACAGTCTCTGTCACAGGTGGTGTAGTGTATGTACCCGTCTACCTTTAAGGAAACTATTGTATGTAACCGTTCACCTTTAAGAGAACTACTTTAGGTGTGGCACTATTTGTTTGGCTTCTGTATACTGTAATACCGATAGTGACCACACCAGTATATAAGTGTTGTGGCAGGATTGCTGGGGCAGATTCGCCCGGACATTCGAATAGTAAAGACCTGTTTGTTTGTTACTTCTGAAGTCTGTGTATTTATTAACTGCACAACCCACAGACTTTACAGTGGCGACGAGTCCAATCGTACCCTGCGGCAAGACTACCAAAGCAGCGAAGAGCGTCGAAGAGAGGCAACCGCCCTTGTCGTGCTGCTGGGAGAAAACACGAGGCCGCAGCAACAGAAAGAGAAAACACGAGGCGGCAGCAACAGAAAGGAAGCAGACTAGCAACAAAAGTTCATCAGCAACAGGCACTGACTACCCTTTTACCACGGTGCGGAGTGAGCCGATCAGCAGGAAACAAGGCGGCCGCGGAGACTGTGAGTAGGGGAAGAGGTAGAGAATATCCGGAGGATAAGGGCTGTGCACTCGACCACGGTCGAGGGGGAACGGAGCCGGTCAGAAAAGTCGGGTCCAACGGCGTCGTGAGACAGTCGGACCTCGATCGGCGGGAAAAGCCGGGCAGCGACCGCAGCCACGAAGCGCTGAGACTGGGAGTAGGCGCGGGAAGAGAAACCCAGCCGCAGCCGGGGAGGGAAACACCGGTCTGCGAGAGGGCTGGGAGGCGAACAGGAACCGTGCGGGTGGGAGAGAGAGACAGAGCCGAGCAAGGGGAGAGAGACTGCGCGAGAGCCAGTCCAGCGGCTGAGCTGTTCTCCACCAACGGGGTACCCAGAGCCGGTGGAACCGAACGTGCGGGAGAGAGAGCGACAGAGCCGGGTACGGAGAGAGAGACTGCGCGAGAGCCAGTCCAGCGGCTGAACTGTCCTCCATTAACGGGGTGTACCCAGCGCCGGTAGAGCCGTGCGGGCGGGAGGAAAAGACAGAGCCGAGTAAGGGGAGCTGTGCGGAAGCCAGCCAGCGGCTGAACCTGTCCGCTGTGGGGGAAGCGTACCCCTTCCACCGGGAAGAAACGCGGGAAGCCGCCATTAGGCGGAGAAGACTACAGAAGCGGGAAACCGCCATTGAAGTGGGCGGGGCGAGAAGGAAAGAGCGGGAAACTGCCATTTTCGCGGGAAAACCGCCATCTTAGAAATAAACAAATAAATAAGAATTTTTAAAGAAATACTTGTGTTGTACCCAAGGAAAGGAAGATGCCTAAGCGGGCGGACATCAACGAGTTCAATCCGGAGATAGAAGACTGGGCCACGTACGTAGAACGTATTGAGATACATTGTAAGGCTAACAAAATAGCTAAGGATGAAAAAGCTTTAACCTTACTTAACATGATGGGTGCGAAAACATTCGGGTTGTTGAAGCATCTTCTCTCACCAGCTAAACCGGCAGATCAGACTTTCGATGATGTGGTAGCAGTGCTGAAGGATCACTTGAACCCCACACCGTTGATGCTGGTTGAACGATTCAAATTCTACGCAAGAACGCAGAGGAAAGACGAAAGCAATGCGGAATACTTGGTCGAACTGCGTAGGCTAGCGAAATACTGCCAGTTCGGAGGGAATCTGACAGAGGCACTGCGTGACAAGTTCGTATGCGGATTGTCCAAAGAAGGAACGCAGAAGCGACTACTGGAAGAAAATGACCTCACACTGGACAGGGCTGTCCTCATAGCTGCATCGCACGAAGCCGCAGCGAAAGGAACGGCGGAAATGCAGCTAAAGGCGGCGGCACTAGGGGTGGACCAAATTACTTCGAGCACAATAAAATGCTACCGTTGTGGGAAGGCAACGCACGACCAGAACCAATGCTGGTTTAAAAACCAAGAATGCAGGAAATGTGGCAAGATCGGGCACATAGCTAAGGTATGCCGGTCAGGAGCAACGTACAACAATAAGGAGTCACCACAAAAATGGTACGAAAAGGTACAAGAGGTGACTAAGAAGAGTCTGAGGGAACAGAAGTCGGTCTCACACTCCAAATGCAAAGGACTGGACAGTCTGAGAATTCACAACGTGAGCAATGAAGCTGACCAACAAACTATCTGGATAACGCTACAGATTGCAAAGGTCCAAGTAAAAATGGAAGTGGACACCGGATCGGCGTTGACGGTCATGAATAAGCATGACTACAAGAAATTTTTCAAGCATATTCCACTACGGGATACGGAACTAGTATTACAGACATACACGGGGCACAAAGTAGTCCCCATCGGAAAGATAGAAGTCAAGGTGAGATACAAGGATAAAGATCATCACCGGTTGGACCTATATGTATTGCCTGAGGGAGGACCACCACTTCTGGGGCGGGAGTGGATCCGAAAAATAAAGTTGGACTGGCAGTCACTAAACACCATGACGGTGGATTCCGAAAAAGAGGATGTCAAACCTGAACGGTTGTCCAGAATATTGGACGAAGCTAAGGAGGTATTCCAGCAAGGGCTGGGAACACTGCGAGGAATTAAAGCAAAGGTTAAGATTGCAGAGAATGCAAGCCCAAAGTTTTTTAAGGCCAGATCGGTACCTTACGCAATACGGCCAGCTGTGGAGGCAGAACTGGAAGAACTTGAACGATCAGGGGTTCTGTCAAAAGTGGACTGGAGTGAGTGGGCCACGCCCATTGTTCCCGTCATGAAGTCCTCACCAAGTAATAAGCCAGGGGGACCGGGGAAGGTCCGTATCTGCGGAGATTTCAAGATTACTGTGAATCCGGTGCTTCACACGGTACAATACCCGCTTCCGCGGATTGAAGATATCTTTGCTTCGTTGGCTGGAGGGAAGCATTTCACGAAAATAGATCTGGCTCAAGCATATCTACAGATGGAGGTCGAGGAAGAGTCACGCCAGTACCTTACCATCAACACTCACAGAGGCTTGTATCGCTACAATAGACTGGTCTTTGGGGTAGCTTCGGCGCCAGCAATTTGGCAGAGGGCCATGGAACAGGTGTTACAAGGAATTCCAAGCACGCAGTGCTACTTAGATGACATTTTAATCACGGGAAAAGATGAGGAAGAACACCTCACGAATTTGAAACTGGTACTCACCAGGTTGAAGGAGTATGGCCTTCGGGTTAATCGCAAGAAGTCTGAGTTCTTCCAAAAACGGATCTCATACTGCGGTCATGTCATTGACCGAGAGGGACTGCATAAGTCACCTGAAAAGATAGAAGCGGTCGTGAAGGCCCCCGCTCCAGGAAACGTATCACAGTTAAGATCATTCTTGGGGTTGATTAATTACTATCACAAGTTTCTGCCAAATTTATCCACGGTGCTGCATCCGCTGAATGACCTGTTGCGGAAAGAAACACCATGGAAGTGGAGTGAAGAATGCAAAAAGGCTTTTCGCAGAAGCAAGGAGTTGATTACCTCTGAAGAAGTGCTGGCTCATTTCAACCCAGCATTACCCCTTCGTCTAGCTTGCGATGCTTCCCTGTACGGAATTGGGGCAGTACTCTCGCACAGGCTACCAAATGGCTCGGAAAGGCCAGTGGCTTTCGCGTCCCGATCATTGACACCCGCGGAGCGAAATTACGCCCAAATAGATAGGGAGGCCCTCAGTCTTGTGTGGGGCGTGAAGAAATTCAACCATTACCTACAATGTAAAAAGTTCACATTGCTGACAGACCACCAGCCGTTGGTGTCCATATTCAACCCAAGTAAGGCCGTTTCCACCATGACAGCACAAAGGTTACAAAGGTGGTCTGTGTTACTTGGGGCACACCAATACGAAATTGAGTACAAAGGGTCTAAACAGCATGGAAATGCTGATGGGTTGTCACGCTTGCCATTGCCGATGGTAGAAGAAGCGAGTATAGTGGACCCAGTAGAGTTGTTCCACTCATCCGTGGTGGAGTGTCTACCGATAACAAACTCAATGATTGAGAATGAGACAAGGAATGACCCGACTCTTTCACGAGTCTATGATGTAACGGTGGAGGGATGGCCAGCACAGAGCGAACCAACACTGCAAGCATTTGCACAGAGGAAAGAACAACTGTCAGTGTCGAGGAACCCTGATGTGTGGATCTAGAGTGGTGATTCCACCCAAACTCCAAAAGAAAGTGCTAGAGGAGCTGCACGAAGGACATCTGGGCGGAGTAAAGATGAAGAATCTAGCAAGAGCGTTTGTGTGGTGGCCAGGCATTGATGGAGACATAGAGGAGATCACGAAGAACTGCCTAGGATGTCAGAGGGTTCAGAACGCGCCACCCCAGGCTCCTCTGCATCCATGGGAGTGGCCCTCATCGCCTTGGCAAAGAGTACACATCGACTTTGCTGGTCCATTTATGGACTCGATGTTTCTGATAGCGGTGGATGCCCACTCCAAGTGGCCGGAAGTAATTAAGATGACCACCACCACGACTCTGTTTGCTCGGAATGGCCTGCCGGAACAGATCTGTTCTGATAATGGACCACAATTTGTGTCCGAAGAATTCAAGAAATTCTTAAAGAGCAATGGGGTTTAACATTACACGTCAGCCCCATACCATCCTGCCTCCAATGGATTGGCTGAAAGGTTTGTCCAGACCTTCAAGAAGGCCGTAAAGGCCATGAGTAATGAAAACATAAGTCTACAACATAAGGTGGATAGCTTTTTGTTGGCATACCGAAATGCAACACATGCGGTCACAAATCAAACTCCCGCAATGATGTTTTGTAATAGACGCCTAAGATGCCAGCTGGATTTACTAAAACTGAACATCAGAAGAGACGTAGAGAACCGGCAATTCCAGGGCATGAACGACAGGGTCACTAGATCTTTCCAGATCGGTCAACGAGTTTTGGCCCGGGACTACCGTACTGAGAAATGGCAGCCTGGAACTATTGGGAAACGGCTGGGGCCGTTGATGTACACCGTGGACATTGGAGACAATATTATAAGGTGCCATGTTGACCAAATCATAGGGTCCGCCACAAATGGGCAACCGACTTCACCACCTTATCCGGGTAAGGTCGAGACTGAGATACCCAGAACACCTACTTCCGATCTAATAATAATGGAGTCAGCTGAACCTGACATGGCTTTTCAAGCCGAATCGACCTTGCCAGAAGCACCTCCTAGCCCGCCTGAAATGACGACACCACTGCGGCGTTATCCGGACAGAATCCGGAAACCCCCAGAAAGACTGAATCTATGAACTGTCTTACATAAACCTGTATATATGTTAGAATGTATGTTCACTATGGACTTAGTATGTTGAAAGCTAAAAAGGGAGGATTGTAGTGTATGTACCCGTCTACCTTTAAGGAAACTATTGTATGTAACCGTTCACCTTTAAGAGAACTACTTTAGGTGTGGCACTATTTGTTTGGCTTCTGTATACTGTTATACCGATAGTGACCACACCAGTATATAAGTGTTGTGGCAGGATTGCTGGGGCAGATTCGCCCGGACCTTCGAATAGTAAAGACCTGTTTGTTTGTTACTTCTGAAGTCTGTGTATTTATTAACTGCACAACCCACAGACTTTACAGGTGGGGCAGACTGTAGTTGAAGGGGTGGGTGGGTGGGGTGCTTGGGTTGACGTGCCTTGCGCTGCCTGCGCTTGGCACTCTTCGCCTCGCTGTCAGAATTGAATGCAAAATTCAAGATGACACTCCCAGTGCAGTACAGAAGGAGTGCTGAGGTGCCATCTTTCAGATGAGTTATCATATAAGGAATAACAGCAGAAGTTGACCACCTTTTGCATCAACACCACCTTCTTGCCATATCCCTTGACTCCCTTAGTGTTCAAAAACACAGCGCCCACAAATAAAAGGAGCTGCCATGATGTCTGCAACCAGTTTCATGAGTTGAAGAAGATCACCAAGGAAAAGACTTCATTCAACAATTAGACAAGGAGAGCAGCTGGAGCAAGAGCAGGAAGGGAAGGAGCTGGCATCAGCTGAGGAGAAGGTCATAGTTGCTTGCTGCAATGAATCCACACATCACCATGGGGGCTAAATCCCCTAAAACGTGCACGGGGATCGTGATGCACGATTAACTCGTGCCCGTTGATTGCAATGCAGGCAGCATGCCAACTTCCTGTGGCCTGCTCATTTCAATTATCTCTGCGTCCAGCCAGTGCTAACCCCGCTGTTCATTAGCTGGATGCATCAGCCACCATCGTGAGAGGCTAACACCAGTTAAAGCTAGCCTGCACTGCTTAAAGCGAGCCTGTACCTCGTAAAGGGGAGGTGCATTGTGGCTGGAGTAGGTGCTGGGAGTCATGCAGGAAATTAATCTGACCTGGGAAATAGTGAGGAATAGCACAACATGGGAGAGAGCGGTCTCCAAAGTTGTCCAACGCTGCACTGCAGGCCTTGGTGGATGAGGTGGAATGTAGGAGAGATGTCTTGTGAAGTAAGAAAACTACTAGGCACTTGGCCTTATTAAACAAGGCTTTAATCAAATGTTTTTCAACATGGAGATCTAGTTGTGTCCTTCACTAGCTCCTGTTAAAGAATGTCCTGAGCAAGCTGGGCCCATGCCAAAATATTTATACTCTCCCTGGACAGTGCCACCAGCAGGCCGCCCAGTATCATTTCATAAGTCATTTCCACATGAATGACAAGATTCATGTCATTTTGTATACGCAGGAGTCCAGGTCCCCCCCCGCCCAGATACACGCCAGGACTCTTACCACTTCACCTGACCCTCACAGACTTGCAACTACTACAAGCCTCACACCCACATCTCACAGCTTGCACACACTGCCAGCTATTCAACCATGACAGACACAGCAACCAAACATAACTAAACATAGTTAGCATGACACTAACTGACACACTTCCCTCTCTCTTGCAGGACAAGGTGGCCCACAAGCAGGGGCTACCCATAGAGGGGACAGGCGTGCTTACATGTCCTAACGCGCCGTGGAGGAGATGGGCTAGGACATTATTGGAAGGGCAATTACTGAGCCCTTGGCCAGCAGCGGGGCTAAATCTATTGAAGATGACGGTAACATAATAACTAATTCTCCTTCTCACATTCCACTTCCTTCTCATCCCACAGTCTCTTCTGACTTACAAGCTGCAGATGGTGTAAGCATGCAGCTCTTACTTTCCCCCCTCACCGCACAACAAACTTATCCTTGTGCCTTTCTCCTTTCAGCTACCCAAGAAGTGCAACCTGGCCAGGTAATGGAGGAACAGCAAGAAGACAGTGATGATGAAGGCACACCGCCACTCATAGAAACATAGAAACATAGAAGATAGGAGCAGGAGTAGGCCATTCGGCCCCTCGCGCCTGTTCCGCCATTTAATGAGATCATGGCTGTAATGTATGTAATGTATATACCTTAAGGGAGAGAACTACTTTTTACAGCTCCTGTATACTGTAGTACCGGCAGTGACCACACCTGTATATAAACCCTGAGTAGTGATCTGTACAGTTAGTTCTAGAGTAACCCTCATTCAGTAAACACCTGTTGAATCATTCCCTGCAGTCTTGTTGTCTAATTATTGAAGGACACAACATCAAGATACACGGACATAACATTGGCGACGAGCAGATTCGAACCTACCTGCAACTCTGCATCACCTCCCAGGGATTCGCTCCTGGAGAACAGTGGAAGGAGGTCGAGTCCAGAAGCACGGGCGTCGACCACGTGCAACTGCCCAGTCATCCAGCGGAGATTTGAGCATCACAGGGGAGGCTGTCGAGAGCCAGGCTTGGCTTTCCAGTCACGGTGGTCCAGCGAAACGGGCTGGCAACAGGTACTGCGCAGACCCTTCCCGGACAGCGGTGGCTAGAGCCGACCGAGCAGCACAGAAAAAGGCCGAGCAGCGTTGACGGGGGAGAGAGAGAGGGCAGAGCGCACAGGGCACAGCCGGTGTTCAGGACCGAGCGGCGTCAACGGGGGAGAGAGACGAGAGAGAGCAGAGCACAGCCGGTGTTCAAGGGCCGAGCAGCGTCAACGGGGGAGAGAGATGAGAGAGAGCAGAGCGCAGCCGGTGTTCAAGGGCCGAGCAGCATCAATGGGGGAGAGAGGCACGCAGGAAAATGCGCAGAGCGCAGCCGGTGTTCAAGGGCCGAGCAGCGTCAACGGGGGAGAGAGGCGTGCAGGAAAACGCGAGGCACTGCCATTGCCACAAGGACTGCAGAGAGCGGCGTTGGCAGCAGCGCGGGAGACGCCATTTTAAGCCGCAGTGGGGAAGAAAGGAAAGCGCGGGAGACGCCATTTTAAGCCGCAGCGGGGAAGAAAGGAAAGCGTGGGAGACACCATTTTAAGCCAGTCTAACCACACCCAAGAAAGCCGAAGAGTGGCAGTATCATAGCGTTCGACAATGAAGTCGAAGATTGGACGACATATGTCGAACGCATAGAAGTATACTGCAAGGCAAATGAAGTGCCAGATGACAAGAAAGCACTGGTATTGTTGAATTCAATGGGTGCAAAAACGTATGGCTTACTACGAAACCTAGTAACCCCAGAGAAGCCAGTAGAAAAGGATTTTGAAAACATAGTGTCAATCCTACAGGACCACTTAAACCCCACACCGCTGCTGATAGCAGAAAGATTTAAGTTTCACAAAAGGAACCAGCATAAAGATGAAAGTAATGCTGAGTATTTAACGGAACTGCGCAAGCTATCGAAACACTGCCAGTTTGGAACGGGACTAGCAGGTACTTTAAGGGACAAGTTTGTGTGTGGGCTTCAAGGTGAAGGAACCCAGAAACGGCTTCTATCAGAAAAGGATCTTACGCTGGACAAGGCTTTCAGCATTGCAGTATCACATGAAGCAGCAGCACGGGGCGCTGCAGAGATACAACGGAGACTGCAAGAATATGGCACAACTGAAATGTCATACGGAACAGTGAAGTGCTATCGCTGTGGCAGAACAACACACGACCATAATGATTGCTGGTTCAAGGACAAAGTGTGCAGACAGTGTGGAAAAGTAGGACACATAGCAAGAGTCTGCAGGTCAGGAAAGAAAACCAGCAGCAAGAAATCTCCACAGGAGAAGTACAAGAAGGTACATAAGGTGACGGAGAGTAGTTCAGACGAACAGAAGAGTGATACAGACTCCGGAAGGAAGGAGCTGGGTTGTCTGAAACTACATAATGTGATCAAAACGGAGGATCACCAAACTATCTGGGTCACGCTCAAGATAGCAGGAGTCCAAGTGAAAATGGAATTGGACACAGGATCAGCCCTAACAGTCATAAACCGAAGGGACTACAAGTGGCTATTCTCACATATACCCTTGAGAGATACAAAGATTGTCTTGAAGACGTACACGGGGCAAAAAGTCTACCCCAAAGGAAAAATAAGGGTGAACTGCGGAGGCGGAGCAGCGAGACGAGCCAACCAAACAGGCCCCACAGACAGTATTCAAGGAGGAGGTTGGTGATCAGCTGGTTGGTTGGTTTTCTTCCTTCTCTTTTATTCCTTTAAGTTGGTAAGTCCTATTGAATAGTGGTGTAATAGTATCATCTACATTGGGGCAGAGGGCCTTCATAACTAATAATAATAAATTTAATTAATTACATAGATATGGGTGAACAGGTGATGTGTCACTGTTGCGAAATGTGAGAGCTGCCGGACCCCATTGAGGCTCACGGTGATTACATTTGCGATAAGTGTTTGCTGCTAGAGGAACTCAAGTTCCATGTTAAAGAGCTTGAGACCGAGCTTCAGACACTGCGACACATCAGGGAGGGGGAGAAGTTCCTGGACTCTATGTTTCAGGAGATGGTCACACCTATGAAGTTAATTACTGCAGATGTAGTCCGTGGCCAGGGACAGGACGGTGTGACTACGAGTGAGGAAGGTATAGGGATCCAGGATGTAGTGTTGAAGGAGACGCAGCCCTTGCTCTTGTCAAGCAGGAGCGAGGTTCTTACTCCCTGTGAGGGTGGGAGCGGGGACTGCAGGGAGGATGAGCAACCTGGCCACAGCACCGTGGTACAGGGGGCCATTCAAGTGGAGGGAGTAAAAAGACATGTTGTAGCGGTAGGGGATAGTATCATTCGGGGGATAGATAGGGTTCTCTGCAGTCAAGAGCGGGAGTCCCGAAGGCTGTGTTGCCTGCCCGGTGCCAGCGTTAAGGACATCTCTTCTGGGCTGGAAAGAAACTTGGAGTGGGAGGGGGAGGATCCAGTTGTCGTGGTCCATGTTGGTACAAACGACGTAGATAGGACAAGGAAGACGGTTCTGTTAAAGGAGTATGAGCAGCTAGGGGTCAAATTAAAAAACAGAACCTCAAGGGTAATAATCTCTGGGTTATTACCTGAGCCACGAGCGAATTTGGCTAGGATAAATAAAATTAAAGAGTTAAATGCGTGGCTCAAAGACTGGCGTGGGAGAAATAGGTTTTGCTTCTTGGGACACTGGCACCAGTACTGGGACAGGAGGGAGCTGTTCCGTTGGGACGGACTCCACTTGGCCAGTGCTGGGACTAGAGTCCTAGCGAATCATATAACTAGGGCTGTAGAGAGGGCTTTAAACTAATTAGTGGGGGGGAGGTTTCTAGAGAGCAAATAATAGAAATGACAACAGAGAAGGTCATAGATTAGGTAGCAGTGGGGGAATTAAAAAACAGAACGTGTCAGGGAAGGACAGAAGGTATGGAGTAAAAAGTAAAGTACTAAAAAGGGAAAAAACAGGAACTAAGTGTTACAAAACATATTTGAAAGTTCTTTATCTGAATGCACGTAGCATTCGTAACAAAATGAATGAGTTAACGGCACAAATAATGACATATGGGTATGATCTTGTGGCCATTACAGAAACATGGCTGCAGGGTGACCATGACTGGGAATTAAACATACCAGGTTATTTAACAATCAGGAAGGACAGGCAGGAAGGGAGAGGAGGTGGGGTGGCTATGTTAATAAAGGAAGGAATCACTATAATACAGAGAAATGATATTGGGTCAAAGGAGCAGGATAGTGAAACAGTTTGGGTGGAGATAAGGAATAATAAGGGGAAAAAAACACTAGTGGGTGCAGTCTATAGGCCTCCGAACAGTTGCAACTCTGTTGGACGGAGTATTAATCAGGAAATAGTTGAGGCTTGTAATAAGGGAACAGCTATAATTATGGGGGATTTTAATTATCATATTTACTGGACAAATCAAATTGGGCAGAGCAGCCTTGAGGATGAGTTCATTGAGTGTATTAGGGATGGGTTTCTTGAGCAGTATGTAACTGAACCGACCAGGGGGCAAGCAACCTTAGATTTGGTCCTGTGTAATGAGACAGGATTAATTAAAAATGTCCCAGTAAAGGATCCCCTTGAAATGAGTGACCATAACATGGTTGAATTCCATATTCAATTAGAGGGTGAGAAGGTTGGATCTCAAACAAGCGTGCTGAGCTTGAATAAAGGAGACTATGATGGTATGAGAGCGGAATTGATTAGAGTGGACTGGGAAAATAGATTAAAGGGTAAGACGGTACATGATCAGTGGGGTATATTTAAGAAGTTATTTTACAACTTCCAAAAAATATATATTCCACTGAGGAAAAAAGGGCGTAAAAGAAAAGATAGCCATCCGTGGCTAAGTAAAGTAATTAAGGATAGTATCCGACTAAAAACAAGGGCATATAAGGTAGCCAAATCTAGTGGGAGGATGGAAGATTGGGAAGTCTTTAAAAGACAGCAAAAAATAACTAAAAGATTGATTAAGAAAGGGAAGATAGATTATGAAAGTAAATTAGCAAAAAATATAAAAACAGACAGCAAAAGTTTCTATAGTTATATAAAAAGAAAAAGGGTGGCTAAAGTAAATGTTGGTCCCTTAGAGGATGAGACCGGGAAATTAATGGTGGGAAACATGGAGATGGCAAAAACGCTGAACAATTATTTTGTATCAGTCTTTACAGTAGAGGACACTAAGAATATCCCAACACTGGACAAACAGGGGGCTCTAGGGGCGGGGGGGGGAGGAACTAAATACGATTAAAATCACTAAGGAAGTGGTACTTGGTAAAATAATGGGACTCAAGGCGGATAAATCCCCTGGACCTGATGGCTTGCATCCTAGGGTCTTGAGGGAAGTGGCAGTAGGGATTGTGGATGCATTGGTAATAATTTTCCAAAACTCCCTGGACTCAGCAAAGGGCCCGGCAGATTGGAAAACTGCTAATGTAGCACCCTAATTTAAAAAGGGTAGTAGGCAGAAGGCTGGTAACTATAGACCTGTTAGCCTAACATCTGTGGTTGGTAAAATGTTAGAGTCCATTATTAAGGTGACAGTAACGAGACATTTGGATAAACATAATTTAATAGGACAAACTCAGCATGGTTTCATGAAGGGGAAGTCATGTTTGACAAATTTGCTTCAGTTTTTTGAGGAAGTAACATACAGGGTGGATAAAGGGGAACCAGTGGACGGAGTGTATTTAGACTTCCAAAAGGCATTTGACAAGGTGCCACACAAAAGATTATTGCTCAAGATAAAAAATCACGGGATTGGGGGTAATATTCTGGCGTGGGTGGAGGATTGGCTCTCTAACAGAAAGCAGAGAGTTGGGATAAATGGTTCATTCTCAGACTGGCAATCAGTAACTAGTGGTGTTCCGCAGGGGTCAGTGCTGGGTCCCCAACTCTTTACAATCTATATTAACGATTTGGAGGAGGGGACCGAGTGTAACATATCAAAGTTTGCAGATGATACAAAGATGGGACGGAAAGTAGTGAGTGAGGAGGACATAAAAAACCTGCAAAGGGACAGGCTAAGTAAGTGGGCAGAGATTTGGCAGATGGAATACAATACTGGAAAGTGTGAGGTTATGCACTTTGGCAGGAAAAATCATAGAGCAAGTTATTATCTTAATGGCAAGAAACTGGAAAGTACTGTAGTACAAAGGGATCTGGGGGTCCTGGTGCACGAAACTCAAAAAGCTAGTATGCAGGTGCAGCAAGTGATCAAGAAGGCCAACGGAATGTTGGCTTTTATTGCTAGGGGGATGGAATATAAAAACAGGGATGTATTGCTGCAGTTGTACAAGGTATTGGTGAGACCGCACCTGGAATACTGCATACAGTTTTGGTGTCCATACTTAAGAAAAGACATATTTGCTCTCAAGTCAGTACAAAGAAGGTTCACTCGGTTAATCCCAGGGATGAGGGGGTGGTCATATGAGGAGAGGTTGAGTAGATTGGGACTCTACTCATTGGAGTTCAGAAGAATGAGAGGTGATTTTATTGAAACATATAAGATTGTGAAGGGGCTTGATCGGGTGGATGCGGTGAGGATGTTCCCAATGATGGGTGAAACTAGAACTAGGGGGCATAATCTTAGAATAAGGGGCTGCTCTTTCAAAACTGAGATGAGGAGAAACTTCTTCACTCAGAGGGTGGTAGGTTTGTGGAATTTGCTGCCCCAGAAAGCTGTGGAAGCTACATCATTAAATAAATTTAAAACAGAAATAGATAGTTTCCTAGAAGTAAAGGGAATTAAGGGTTACGGGGAGTGGGCAAGAAATTGGACATGAGTCTAGGTTTGGAATGGTCATGGCCCTGTGGGTAGTGGAGTGGGCCCAGGGGCCGTGTAGCTTGGTTCTGTAGGGGGTTTCTCTTGCTTGCTCTGGTCTCCTGCCAGGCTTCTTGCAATAATTACCCGTGAGTGGTTCGACCCACTCGCCCCTACGGTTCTCGACCTTGGACTTAGGTGCAGGGAGCTGTAGTGCAGAAAAACTCAATAGACCAGGTCGAATAGCACGAAATGGATGCCTTTATTGAACAGTTTGCAGCATTATAAAATACATGTCATATGCACAGATTAAAGCAACTACAAGCATGCACACATCTATAAACTTAACTCTATGGAAATGGGGAACACACGGCACATCGTAAAAGGGGTAACACATTACAACTACCCTTAAGCCCCTCCCCTAGACCTAACTAAGTTTCGATTTGAGGAACTCGGGATCATGCTCACCACTTTAAGAATTGCGAAAAGGGGTTTGCAGCCTTTCGACACAGCTTTCCGTCGTCACGTGGGTTTGGAAAGTTCTGGCGCAGCTTGTTTTCCTCTTGGTTCTCCTGCGATGGGGCAGCCGATACAGCCTTGGTGAGCGCTCGCCACGGATGAATCCATTACTGACGTGACTTTAAGAATTGGATGCACATGGATGAATCCATTACCGATGTGATGTTGAGACACTGGAGTGCTGGGCCCTGAGAGTCTTCTTCTCCGGCCTGGGTCGTCGATCTCCCGATGGTCTTCCTCGGGGCGGGACGCTGGTCCCAAAAAGCTTTCTTTATACAGTCATAATGTCCTTCTGATTTGAAGGAAGAGCTGGAGTACAGGGTGTCTTCTTCTTCGGCCTGGGTCGTCGATGATCTCCCGACAAAAGTACCCGGGCCACCCTCGTCGTCTTCCCGTCGTGGCCGGGCCTTGCCTGTCTGAACACCGAACACGTTTCGAACCGAAATGCTGCTCGGTTCCGATGGAGTCTGTCCCGAAGCGTACCGATGGAGAACTCGAAGAAGTACCGTAGAAGTTCCGAAGCTACTCCCAAGCGTTGAGCGTACTGAAGTTCTGAGGCGTACAAGAAGTGAAGCCCGAAGTGAATCGTACTGATGGACTTTTTCAATCCACAGTTATACCTTTTTGGAACATTCTTATATCCCGCCAAATCATAGTCCTGTCTTTGTAATAATTTTGGTGGGCAGAGCTCTCTGCAGGGGTGTTTTGTCTTCATAACGGGAGTCGGTGATAGCTTAACTGGCCTTCCTGGGCCGATAATGTCTTTGCTTTGTCACCGTAACTCGGCTTGTATATTGATCGGTCTGGAGATGGCCCTTGATGGCTGTTAAACGGCTTCTCTTTGTACAGTAAATGGGTTAAAGTGTTCATTCAATTGTCCGCCCATTTCTTGATGGGCCTCATCCTGCTACCCAAATCTGTCCTGTACTTATAATCTAATCAATATGTATACTCAGTTCCATGAGTTTCGATTTCCCGAAACTGGTTTTCGCGGGCTTTAATGTCCTTAATCCACAAGCCTGTCTGGCTTGCAGTAACAGAAATTCAAATGGTCCCAGAAGCTGGTCACGAGGTCTGGCGGCCATTTTGTGTGCCCTTTTATCAAAGGTTTCTCTGTACAAGCTTCCTTTTGGTCAATAAAGCTGTTTTATTAACCCTAAATTCTTGCGTGATTACTTATGAACATTTCGCGAATCTTACAGTCCCTCCTGTGATACTGATAGCTTGCTTAAAGTATCAATAACCCTTGGTGAGCAAATTTTCCCTGTTTCCTCACATCCAAACATTCCTAGTAATTAACTACCTATAACCCCCACGACACATGCAGTTCCCATTTCAGAAAATTACGTTGTGTACAGTTGGACAATCATAGGCAGTACTACCTTAAACTACAACACATTCATTTTTCAGATGTGAAGGGGCCGATACCCTTTACACCACCTGCATACACATTTTGTTAATCAAAAATTAGAAAACCAATCAATGGTTATAACACAACAGTATTCATACACTTAAAACATATAGTGACCAAAGCCAGGAGTGGAGGGACGCTCTATCCTTTAATACATAGCAGCCTAAGCGGGCGTCTCTTCACCCACTTGTATATAGCGTTCTCTCCATTCTCCTGTGTTCTCGTGCCTCTGGAGGCGTTTGCCTCTCTTGCAATGCACGAACAGTAAATATATTACAATCAAAACCTGACACACTACTAGGATGTGGGATGCTATTCTAATCCAGGGCGGGATCTCTATATTAGTGAACAGGTCCCACCATGGTGGGGTGACTATGTCTAATATGTCTTTCCCTATCTCCAATGTCTTCTGCTCTAGTGTGTAAAAATGTTTCTGTGAGACTATTACAGCTTTTAAAATCTTGGTGAGGTGTTCAGGGAGAGGGGGAATGACATAACCAAAATGCGCGACGAATCACTGAAAATCCGTGAAATTCTCTTTTACAGTGAGGTGAACAGTGGAAGGTACAGGAATGGGGACAATTCGCTGTTGTGCCACTTGAACTTCAGCCCTGGGTTTGAAACAGAAACTGCTGTCACTGACCGGACACCACCCGTGCTGTCTGTGTTGGTAGTGAGGCGCTGCAGTGGTAACACAGTATGTCCCACCTCTGATATATGCCACCTGCAGGGGCACATGGTCTTTTGCCATTGCCTCCATGGTGCAATTTACCGGCTTCACGCTAGCGGCTCTGAACCCGCACTGTGGTTTTAAAAAGGCATTCAAGTGCTGGGGACACATGATGATGTGTGCTCCCCGGCTTCGACACCCCGAGAGGTCGGTGCCTGTCATCGTACGCTCCCATCTGATGACATAATGCGGGACCACTGCGTAACGAATGTGCGCACCCCCCTGAATGACTCCAATGTTCTCCACCCTGTATACCAGGGCGGGTTTTGCTTTGGGACCCAACACCGGCATCCTCACCACTATTCCCATGATAGTGTGATTTGAGCGTCCACAGTCCACTGGGACTGGGTACGCCTCTGCAGCTAGTCTGAGCTGGCACGGACTTAATGCGTTCTCAAAAGGGTGGAGCGCTTGCAAGTGCTTATTGCTGATCCAAGACGGGACCAAACCTTGTTTTAAATCCTCCAGATTACTACGGCCCTCGCCCAGTAACCACGCCCCGTATAGCACACAAGCCTCGTTCTGTGCTGCCTGATCGGACGCATTCTGATCCTCTCTAATGAGTTCATTTACCGTTCTAGCGTGTTTCTCCAGCTCAGCGATTATCTCTTTTAAGTGTAGTGTCATGGCCTGGTCCTCATGTAGCTCAGAGCCCACTACCTTATTTTCATTTGTCAGTATGTTCTTTAACTGGGCCTTTAGACCATTAACCTGTGTCTGCAGCTCCATGTTGTCTAGAGCGTTGACAACAGATGTCCCGGTAATAAAAGCAGTGAAAATGTCATTTACAGTACCCCTTCTTTGCCTTCCTACCCGATCCAAAACTTCCTGTGGTGTGGTGTACAATTTGGCTTTGTCGATGTCGGCAAAGTCAAATTCATAAAATCGTCTGAACATCCTGGTTAACAGAACCTGGTACAATGGCTCCGTTTCCTTGGGACACCACTCCGGCAATCGTACCTCAGCGAGGTTTAAAATCACTGAGGCCACCGCGTAGTGTACCCCTTGGTACAGCACCTGACCGGTGGGTACCAATACTAAACCGTTCCCGGGTCCCTTTGTGGTGGTGGGGCACCCTTCCTTCTGGGCTAGTGCTACCGGAATCGTGGGCAGGGGCTTGCGTGGGCGGGTGATGAGTTCAGTGGCGTTTACCGGAATCGGGGAGAATGGGGCTCCGCACGCCCGGGTGCTGACGTCCCACCTCATCCCTTTCCCTTCATCCTGCCACTGCCTCTGGAAAAAGATGGATATGCCTTTGGGGCAAACGCGCTTCGAACCCCACATGCAGACATATATCCCTTCATCTGGTTCCCACCATTTGTCCCAACACACACGTAATTGTCCGTGAGTCCCTGTAATTGTCCGATGGGTATTGTTACCCAGTCGCTCCAACTCGATTGTAGAGTTGTTCATATTCTTTCCCAGCTTTCGCAGCCACCACCATCTACTTAGCGGTATGTTCCCATTACACACCAAACAGATCCTCTTTCCCACGGTAACGCTGACTCTGGGTGCAATGATCCTCACCCGAGGGCACAGTAACGAAGTCTCTTGGTAGGCAAACCCGGATTTGCTGGAGTATTCTGTAGAATTCGAACCCAGCCATCCTGGCCATCTCCCTTGGTGGAAGTAGGTGGCGGTTTCCTCAACCTCTCGCTTCCCCGTCCCATCCGTCGCGATGGGGGCTGTGTCCCCGGAGCATCCGAACACGATGACGTCCTTGGTGCGGCCTCGGTAGGCCAACCCGCACCCGATCGCCGCGAGCACCACGAGAATCCTCTCCATTGTATTCCTGGTTTCTGTAACCGATAAGATGATGTAGCCAGGCTCCCAATAGGTGCTGGCCTAATTAAACGGACGCTCGGGTCCCCTGACCCCGCTTCCAAACAAACACACATACTGGGCAGACTTCGAAAACTACCTTTTACAACATCCCCATCATCTTAAACTTACATGTCTTAAACTAACATTAAAATTACTTAACTTAACTTATCATTACCTAAGCTTATGTACAGCGCCGCCCTCCTTCGGGCGGCCTACCTAATTCCTGTGAGGGCTGCAGCGTTCCGCTCCCTGTGGCGGGGCTGCACTGACCTTCGGCTTTGATCCCCCGCAGCCTGTCGCTGCTGCTGAACGGGAATCGTGTCTTTCCTGGGCTTTCTGAAGTCGGCGTCTACTGGGAGTGGGTGACTCGGGCCAAGACTTTACAGGCTGAGGTGTTCGGGTTGACCTACGAGGGAGCGCCTTGGGCGAGGCTCCCAGGGCTAACGGACCGGGGATCGGGACTGTTAAGTATGTGTATTGTATTGAACAATTAACACAAAGACTTAAACGTATAACTCAAACAGGTCTTTACTGGTTGGAGGTAGGGACTATACGTAGGTCTTTACTTCATGCCCACAGGCGGGAACTGAGGGGAGATCAGTACCCACAGTACTATTTATACCCCTATGGCCAGGAGTGGTACTGCGTATCACTACGCCCTACAAGTAGTGCAGTCCTGTCCATAGGTTCAAAGTAGCACACATATTACATACACAACATTCCTCCCTTCCTAGCTTTACAGTCATCTCCCCATTTAACATAACGTAATAACATATATACATATATAACTTCAGGTTTACATAACAGAATAACATAGATACATAGATAACTTCATGTCAAAACAGATCACAGATTCAGTCTCTGCGGAAAACAGTTCACAGATTCAATCTCTGTGGTGTAGTCGGTTCACGTTGCTGGAGTGACTCATTCAATAGTCCTTCCATGGATTTAACAGTTTGAACTTCCGAACTGAATTGGCTCCGTTCGGAGGGACCACGTGTGTGATCTGGTAGAGGTAATAATGGTTCAGATGGGTCATCTTCTGTTTCGACTTTTCCTTTTCTGCTTCTTGGAGGCTCTCTGGGCTCCACTGTCAGCTGCCAGCTGCATGCGCAGTTCCTCCTTCTCTTCCTCCTTTTTCCGTAGTAGAGCCACCTTCTCCCAATGTTCCGTAGACTTTCGGTGCTCCTCCATGATTTCTGTATGGTGGGAGTCGAAGTTACAAGTTGGGCAGGACAGGACATAGTAATATTCGGTGTCGTCCTGATCTAGGCCAGCGAGAGGGTCTTCTATTTCCTCCATACCCAGCTGGGCGTTAGCCAGCTTTTGTTCCAAGTCCAGACATCTTTCCTGAAGAGACTTCTTCATGCGTACCTCTTCATCCAGCTTTTTCTGGGCTTTCAGCAAGTTGTTTACTAATGACCTCATTTGAGATTTTACTACTTCAACTTCTTTTGGAGATTGATTGATCGGACTATTCAATCCCTCTACCGGAGCAGCTGTTTCAGCGGTCTGTTGTTCTACGTTGACGTGAGTCAGCGTACTTTTGGCATCCAAGGGCTGCTCTGTTGCAGTCATCTCAGTCTGTGTTGCCACCTCAGCTCTTCCAATAACTTTTGAGAGCTCCGAACCCCTTTCGTTTGAATATTGAAGTTCGTGTTCAAGTTTTTCCTATTTCAGAGTCCTGTCCTTCAGCATATGCAGGAGTTGGCTGACCGTTAACTCCTCTGACATCAGACGTTTTGTGTGCTCCTGCTCCATTTTCTCCATCAGCTGCTTCTGTTGTCTTTCCAGATTCTCCAACTCTATATCAAAGAACTCTTTCGTTGCATTCAACTCTTGCTCAAAACGGCGAAGCATTTGTTCTAATTGCTGTTGTAGTTTGAAATGGAGTTGAGTTCGAGCCCGGTGTCCCTCAGAAATGGGCACATCAGTAGACTTGCCAGACTCAGAATCCACAGTTAAACTATGTTGTTGTTGCTCAGTGGAATTCTGTGCTGAAACTTTGTCTTTTGCACCTGAGTTGGGCTTACCATCATCCGTTCCAGAGTCTGGGCCGACTATCTTCACCGAGTTCTCATTTGTTATTGTTTGTAGGAAATGCCAGTCCATATTCATTTTCCTAATCCACTCCCATCCTAGTAGTGGAGAACCTCCTTCAGATATCACATATAAGTCCATTATTTGACTGTCTTCGCCCTTGTGGACCACTGCAACCTCTATTTTCCCGATGGGGTACACTCTTTGCCCCGTGTATGTTTTCAATATAATCCCCGTATCCTGTAGGGGAATATGTTGGAATAACTTTCCGTAATCTTTCTTATTTATGACCGTCAATGCCGATCCAGTGTCCAATTCCAGTTTTACTTGGACTCCTTCTATCTGAAGGGTGACCCAAATTGTCTGGAGGTCTGCACCCTTACCAGCGTTGAGTACTCTTAAGCTAGCCAGTTCATTACAGCTTAAGCTAGCCAGTTCATTACTGCTAGCGTCTGAATCGGACTCCTGTTCGGTCACCTTGTGTACCTTTGCGTATTTTCCTTGCGGTGACTTCTTGTTGCTGGTCTTCTTCCCTGACCTGCATACTCTAGCTATATGTCCAAGCCTACCACAAGTTCTACATTCTTGGTTTTTAAACCAACACTGGTTCTGATCATGCGTTGTCTTTCCACAACGATAACATTTGTCAGAACTCACACCCAATTTGTGTGCACTGAGCTCCAGTGACCGTAGCTGCATTACTGCCGTGCCTCTCGCTGCGGCTTCGTGTGCTGCTGCCATAGTGACCGCCTTCTCAAGCGTCAGCTCATTCTCCTTGAGCAGTCGCTTTTGTGTATCCTGTTTAAATAAACCACACACAAATTTGTCTCGTAGTGCATCTGTCAGTCCCGTTCCAAACTGGCAATATTTCGCTAATTTACGCAATTCCAGCAAATATTCAGCATTGCTTTCATGCTGTAGCTGCCTTCTGTCATAAAATTTAAATCGTTCCGCTAGCATCAGCGGCGTGGGGTTTAGATGATCTTTCAGGACAGTAACAATCTCATTGAATGTCTTATCCGCCGGTTCATCTGGTGATAACAGGTGTTTCAATTGCCCGTATGTCTTTGCACCCATTAAATTTAATAATGTTAGAGCTTTATCTTGGTCACGAATTTTATTGGCCTTACAATAATTTTTTACTCTTTCAACATATATGGCCCAATCTTCGAGGTCACTATCAAAGGTGCTAATATTCCCGTGTTTAGGCATTGTAGATTTGCAATTTCTCAGATTTTATTTTGTTTACTTGTTATCAAAGATAGCGGCTTCCCGCTCTTGCCGTCGTCCTCCGCCCACAAAATGGCGGTTTTCCCGCGCTTGGCGGTCTTCACCCGTCCCCCGACGCCGTCTCCCTTCAGCCCCCGAGTGCGGCCCTTATCTTCGCCGCGATCGCCCGAGTGTGGCCCTTATCAGCGGATGCGATCGCTGGATCGCGAAGTGGCTCCCGACCGAAGCGGCTCTTGCTCGCTCCCTCCCGGGCTCTGACTTACCCGCTCGCGCGTTTCACCGCGGCTCTTATCAGGGATTGCGATCGCCCTTATCTTCTCCAACTTCCCCAGCCCTGTCTTTGCAGCCAACGCTGCACGGCTTACCCCACCACCTAGGTTGAACAAGGAAACTGCAGAAAGACTTCTGTCAGTCGCTGGAAGCTGTCAGGATGGCTGCTGCACTCCAGTGCTCAGTCGCTGATGGAGGCTTCAGAGTCCTAAAGCCTGTCGCTTCTAGTGGGGTGGTGATGTTTGAAACCTCTCTTCAACTGCCACAGGGTAAGAACCTGACTCGTCGCCAGTGTTAAGTATGTGTATTGTATTGAACAATTAACACAAAGACTTAAACGTATAACTCAAACAGGTCTTTACTGGTTGGAGGTAGGGACTATACGTAGGTCTTTACTTCATGCCCACAGGCGGGAACTGAGGGGAGATCAGTACCCACAGTACTATTTATACCCCTATGGCCAGGAGTGGTACTGCGTATCACTACGCCCTACAAGTAGTGCAGTCCTGTCCATAGGTTCAAAGTAGCACACATATTACATACACAACAGGGACCTTCACCGTCGCAGCCTGTGGTCCCACCACAGCTGCCGGCTCCGGCTCCCCTCCCTCAGGCTCCGCCCCCCTGGGGCCGGGATCTGTGGCATCCGACTCCACTCCACCTGTCCCCACAGGTGGTGAGTCTCCGCCTCCAATCCCTACCTCCCCTAAGCTCGAGTCGGGGTCGGGACTTTCGGCCTCCGACTCCTCCTCCTCCTCCGTGATCGGGTCCTGGGTGGGGTCGAGCTGTTCGGGCTCTTCCTCGTCTGAATCCCAGATCAACGGGGAGACCTCCCACTCCAATGGGATGACTTCTCCCCTCACGCAGGCTACAGTTCCAGCCTGTGTGGTCTGTGACCCTGTCTCAGGCTGAGGATTTCTGTCCTCAGACCTGGCCTCTGTTGTTGGCCCTTGTGCACCCGGCTTAAACAGTTTACACTGGTTAATGTGAAACCATTTAGTACGTCGGGGCACCTTCACTGCGTAGACCATGGGGCTGGCCTTGTCTACAATGCTGTAGGGCCCCATGTACAGTGGTTCTAGACTCACTACTCGGGCATAGTTCCTAACCATGACCTGGTCTCCGACTTCCCACTCTTGCATCTTACGGGGTTCCAGCAACAGTCGGTTGCCCTGATGCTGTCTCCCCATGTTCCCAGCCGCTTGCTCATAAACCTGTTTCAGGCGCTCCAAAAGGGTTTGGACGAACTTGTCCCGATTCACCTCTTGGAGCTGGCCCTCAGTGAGCACCGGGGCTAGTACATGGGTGGGTGTTCGCATGATCCTCCCAGTCATTAACTCGTGCGGGGAGTACCCTGTACTTTTGGACTGGCTGGCCCGGATCCCCATGAGGACTAGAGGCAGGATCTCTGCCCTTTTCTTGGGCGAGCCCATTGCCTCTTTCCTCAGCTTTTCCTTGAGGGTCCGGTTCATGCGTTCAACAATCCCGGATGACTGAGGATTGTGCGCTACGTGCCACTTCCCTTCTATGCCCAAGAGCATGAAGGTGTTCTGCATCACTTGGCCGGTGAAATGACTCCCACGGTCGGACTCCACAAACCGGGGGAGCCCCCACCGTGAGAACACTTCCCAGATCAAGATCTTGTCAGTACCCAGCGCCGTAGCTGTTCTACACGGGAAGGTTTCTACCCACTTGGTAAACACGTCCACCAGGACAAGGCAGTACTTATAGCCTCCCTGGGCGGTGGGCAGGGGCCCTATGTAGTCGACCTGGATCGACTGCCATGGTCCCTCTACCCTCCTGATGTGCCCCATGGGCACCTTCCTTTTCTGGGGGTCTGGGTTGTTTGCAGCGCACACAAGACAGCTTGCACAGAACTCGTGGACATCGTCTCGAAGTCCCGGCCACCATCCCGCCTGCTCTACCTGTTGCCAGGTAACCTCAGGCCCGGGGTGTCCTGCCCCTGGACCCTCATGGGCCAGTTGAAGGAATTCCCTCCGGTGCTGCTGCGGCACAACCCACTGTTCCTCCCGGAACAACATGCCTTCCTTAACGGAGAGGGCTGCCGTACTGTACGGGCCCTCTACCGTCTTGCCCTCAGCAATAGCATTGAGGACTGTTTTCAGGGAGGAATCCCGGGTTTGGACGGTCTTTAGGTCCAGGGGCGGTGTCACCCCTGTGTTCCCTGAAGTCCCCTCCCTGCCTCGGATTGCTGCCACGGGTCCGGGTCCATAGGGGTCCCAGAAAATGCTGTTGCGGGCACCCTCCCTGGCTAGCGCATCTGCCTGCTGGTTGCCCTGACTGCGGGGTTCTGTGGTGGAATGAGCCTTCACCTTGTGGATGAAC
Organism: Somniosus microcephalus; assembly: GCF_052327205.1. Classification (NCBI taxonomy): domain Eukaryota; kingdom Metazoa; phylum Chordata; class Chondrichthyes; order Squaliformes; family Somniosidae; genus Somniosus; species Somniosus microcephalus. Next base: position 49,539,261 of record NC_140995.1, read on the forward strand.
ACCTCCCCTTCCTCCCCCACTGCTGCAAGGATCTTTTCCAGCAAGGGCTTAACTGTTAAAGGTCGCCCGTCTGCGGAGGTGTATCCGCGACGAGACCAAATGGCCAGGTATTCCGTACACGAATTGCATGTGAACATGCTGTCCGAGCAGATTGTGTATGGGGTTGGGAAGATCTCGGGGTGGGTAACCACGTACGCCACCGCGGACAGTTCAGCCTGCTGTGCGCTCATAGTGCCGGGGAGCCTAATCGCCAGGGCAATGTTTGCCGCGGGGTCATAAACTCCACACCCTGTGAGTCGTTCGCCAGCAGATACCGTGCTGGAACCGTCTACATAGATCTCATGGCCTGTGGGGTGTATCCCAGCCCCTAAACCTATGTTGACCTCCCATACCCCATCGACGGAACACCGATGGGCTGTTCCGGGATATACCAGGTTGGCCGCGAGCTTCGGCTCGCAAAGACCTTTAACTTTGAGATCCATCTGAGAAAGGAGGAGGGTCCAGCGTGGAATCCGAGCGCTGCTTACAGTCCCATCCTTAATCCTTCCATCCAGAAGCATCTTTGTGGGTGTGTGGTGGGTGAGGAGAGTGATGGGAGAGGTTCCTGTGAAGATCACTGATCTGTTCACAGCCCAATGCGTGGCCAGGAGATGCCGTTCGCAATTGGAAAAGCTCCTCTCCACATCCGTAAGCACCCTGGAGGAGTAGACCACCGGTCTCAGCTTGCCGTGTCGCTCCTTGAGCAGCACGGCACTCAGGCTGTCTCCACTAGCGGCTACTTCCAGGAAAAACTCCTTCCCCCCATCTATGGCCCCTAGGGCTGGCGCGGTCTGCAGGTCCCTCTTCAACTTCTCGAATGCTGCCTGACAACCCTCGTCCCAAGACCACTCGACTCCCTTGTGTAAGAGTCGGAGTAGCGGGGCTGCTGTGGCTGCATAGTCCTCGATGAAGTCTCTGCAGTACCCGGTCAGTCCCAAAAAGGACCTCACACCCGTTACTGTGTTAGGAATCGGCAAATCTTGCACCGATTCCCGCCTAGCCTTATCTATGGCTCTTTCCCCAGCGCGGATGGCCAGACCCAGGAATTTCACCTCCTGCTGGCCGATCCGTGCCTTCTTTGGGTTTACTTTAAAACCCTTCCTTTCCAGTAGCTCCAATAATTCGGCTAATAGTGGGCCATGCTCCTCCCTTGAATCGGTGAACAGGAGCAAGTCGTCCACATACTGCACTATCTGATTGGGCTGGCTAAATTCCTTTAAACTTCCTGCCATGCACTGATGGAAAATGCTGGGGCTGTTGTGGAAACCCTGTGGCAAGCAGTTCCAAGTGTACTGTTGCCCTTTAAAAGTAAAGGCAAACTTGTACTGATCCTCCCGCCGCAACGGAATGGACCAAAAACCGTTCGAGATATCCAGCACCGTGACCTATGGTCGCGGATGCTGGAATACTCCCTATTAGGTTGGCAACTGCTGCTACCGTGGGCGCGCAGGCTGGGATGTTACTGTTGAGGACTCTGTAATCCACCGTGGCCCTCCACGAATTGTCCGGCTTCTTTACCGGCCATAATGGGGAGTTCACGTGAGTGGCTATTGGCCTCAACACGCCCTGCTGCACCAATGAAGATATTGCTGTCTCCATGTCGGGTTCTGCTTCCTTGGGGAAGTTATACTGCTTTTGGCGTTGGATCATGGGGTCCCCGTCTACGCTGACCTCAAACCCGGTGACCTTCCCACAGTCGTGCTTGTGGGTGGCAAACGCGGTCAGATTGTCCGACACACACGCTTGCAAGTCCGTTGGGACGTCCGCGACCATAAGCTCGAGGTCGTAACCTCCTGACGGCTTCATGGTGCACAGGGCCCCTTTTTCTCCCTTCCCTGGGATCACGACTACCTTGCCTAACCCATTCTCGGCTCCCCAGAGACAGTGATTTCTAAGGTCCACGAGGATCCCGTGTTCCACCAAGAAATCAGACCCGAGGATGCCTTTGCCACCCCCCTCACTCCACTTCAGCAGGATACACGTCCATGTGGTTTGGAGTGCTCCCAAATGAATGGAGAGCGGGATGGAGAACGCGCCAGCCTGTTCTTTGCCTGTGAAACCCGCTACTGAGAATGGAGCCTGGGTAGACAGAGGTGAGGCAAAAGGTTTAGCTGTGTGGGTCACGGTACAGGATGCCCCCGTATCCAACAGGTAACTACCCTTTTCCTTCTCTACCTCCATCTCCACAAGGGGTCTTCTCCATGCGTCATACCGGAGCGGACACAGGTAGACGGGCTGCGCGGGCTTTAGTCATTGGGGCGCTGTGGTTTGGGCTGGGGGAGCAACAGGGCCGTTGGCGACTGCCACCTTCCCCTGCGAGGTCATTAGAGACCGCATTGCCTCTAAAACTGACTCGATCGCATCGGGATGGATCGACACATCGGCTCCTTTCTCCCGGATGGGCATTTGGGCTGGGGCTGAGGGAGCTTTTCCCTTTGAATCCTTCCAAGGATTTTTACAGTCCCGGCGCCAGTGACCCTCCTTCCCACACCCGTAACAACTACTTTTGGCTTGGGGAGGGCGATTCCCCTCCTGATGCCATTCCTTTTTAACAGGAGCTGCAGGCCTCGCCTCATGCACCTTTCCCTTCGGGGGAGGCACTTCCTTACTCCTGCTGTTCCTGTAACCTATCGTGAGCTGATCAAGTACTAACTCTTCCGTGGAGCGGGGGTTATTGGGGTCAAACCATGCTTTGGCCTGCTCCCTCACCTGGGGCAAGCAATTGGTGACCAGGCACCGGAGCCAATGAGCCCTTTGGCCATCGTCCAGCCCGTTCCGGGCCGGCCCGCCCGGGCAGCTGCGCCGATACACTGACCACAACCTTCCGGCGAAAACCCGTGGGGGCTCTCCCTCTAGCTGTACCGTCCTACCCAATCGGAGGAACGGATTTCCGTCATCTTCCCCCATAACCTGCAGGACCTCGTCCCGTAAATCCTCATACACCCCGTGTCCTCTCTTGCTCTCGTCAGAGAGACACTGGAGGATCGAGCTGTCCAGGGAGAACAGCAGCATTTTGCACTGCTCTCTCCCGTCGCAGTCATTAACTGCTGCGGTCTGCTCCACGTCCCTAAAATGGACGAAGGGATCTCCTGACTCGGAGAGTTTTGGGATGTGGCTTATCATTGCCCTTAGCTGTTGTGCGCTGTGGGGCATTATGATCTGATTGACGAGGGGTCCGTCCTCGCCATCGTCGTTGCCCGGACCGAGCCGCCGGTGTCGAACGGGACACAGCGGTACCGGCTTCGACTCTACTACCTGGGGTTGCTCTACCTCCGGAATCTCTTCGACTAACTTCACCGTTTCCTTCCCCTCATCCCAAGACTCACTATAGCTGGGAGGTGCCGATGGCATGGTGGTTGGTACCACAACTGCCTCTTGCGGAATCGGTCTTTTGGATTCCTTGGCTAAAAGCAGCTGGCTCGCTGGTGGGTTTATGAGACACACCAAGCCGTTTGCCTTCGCTAGGGCCGTTCTCAGGTCCTCTAGTTCCCTTTGGCAAGCGCTATGGTCGGCGTTCTCAGACCTATCCTCGATGGCCACCTTGTAAGCTGCCCTAGCTCCCAGAATACTTTCCTCCTGTGCCTCTACCTGCTGAGCTAGGCGGAAACACCTGTCCCTTAATCTACCTTCACTGGCCTCGGCCTCAATGACCTGACACTCCAAGTAATCTATCTTGGTCTCATGGCGATGGGTTATGGATTGGCGTTCCTGATTCAGCGCGTTGAGCGACTCAATCAGTTTCTTTCCTCCCGCAACCTTTTCCTCTACTTCTGCTAGTAACCCTTTGATCTGGGCCGTCTGTGCTACAACGACTTGGTCCAAAAGTTGGGCTTGCTTCTTGTAGCACATTAGCCAGACCGCTTTTTCTACAGATCTTTTGTGCTCTTTGCTTTCTGTCCACTTGATGGATGCGTCTAGCGGGCGCCTATCTCTTAATAGGTCAGATATCCACTGTTTTGTAAGGTTTACCTTCCCAAAAACATAATCCACTATTCTCTCATCCATCACATTTCGTTTATTCAGACCTTGATCTAAAACACTACATTCCTGCTGCCAAGGTCCTGCCGTGGTCACCATCTCTGTAGGGGGTTTCTCTTGCTTGCTCTGGTCTCCTGCCAGGCTTCTTGCAATAATTACCCGTGAGTAGTTCGACCCACTCGCCACTATGGTCCTAGACCTTGGACTTAGGGGCAGGGAGCTGTAGTGCAGAAAAACTCAATAGACCAGGTCGAATAGCACGAAATGGATGCCTTTATTGAACAGTTTGCAGCATTATAAAATACATGTCATATGCACAGATTAAAGCAACTACAAGCACGCACACATCTATAAACTTAACTCTATGGAAATGGGGAACACACGGCACATCGTAAAAGGGGTAACACATTACAACTACCCTTAACCCCCTCCCCTAGACCTAACTAAGTTTCGATTTGAGGAACTCGGGATCATGCTCACCACTTTAAGAATTGCGAAAAGGGGTTTGCAGCCTTTCGACACAGCTTTCCGTCGTCACATGGGTTTGGAAAGTTCTGGCACAGCTTGTTTTCCTCTTGGTTCTCCTGCGATGGGGCAGCCGATACAGCCTTGGTGAGCGCTCGCCACGGATGAATCCGTTACCGACGTGACTTTAAGAACTGGATGCACATGGATGAATCCATTACCGATGTGATGTTGAGACACTGGAGTGCTGGGCCCTGAGAGTCTTCTTCTCCGGCCTGGGTCGTCGATCTCCCGATGGTCTTCCTCGGGGCGGGACGCTGGTCCCAAAAAGCTTTCTTTATACAGTCATAATGTCCTTCTGATTTGAAGGAAGAGCTGGAGTACAGGGTGTCTTCTTCTTCAGCCTGTGTCGTCAATGATCTCCCGACAAAAGTACCCGGGCCACCCTCGTCGTCTTCCCGTCGTGGCCGGGCCTTGCCTGTCCGAACACCGAACACGTTTCGAACCGAAATGCTGCTCGGTTCCGATGGAGTCTGTCCCGAAGCATCCTAGGGTACTGAAGGAGGTGGCCCTAGAGATAGCGGATGCACTAAGGATGATTTTTCAGAATTCATTAGACTCGGGAACAGTGCCGATGGATTGGAGGGTAGCTAACGTTACCCCACTATTCAAAAAGGGGGGTAGGGAAAAAGCAGGTAATTACAGACCTGTAAGCCTTACATCAGTTGTGGGCAAAATGCTGGAGTCCATCATTAAGGATGAAATAGCGGAGCACTTAGCAAATGGGGACAGGATAGGACAGAGTCAACATGGATTTACAAAGGGTAAATCGTGCTTGACTAATCTATTGGAATTTTTTGAGGGAGTAACTGGTAGAATAGATGGGGGAGAGCCAGTAGATGTGGTGTACCTGGACTTCCAAAAGGCCTTCGATAAGGTCCCACATAAAAGATTAGCATGGAAAATTGAGGCTCATGGGATAAAGGGGAAAGTTTTGGCGTGGATAGGGAACTGGCTGTCAGATAGAAAACAGAGAGTTGGAATAAACGGCTCATTTTCTGAATGGCAGGCAGTAACAAGTGGGGTACCACAGGGATCTGTCCTGGGCCCCCAGCTGTTCACAATTTACATTAATGACCTGGATCAGGGAGTCGGATGCAGCATTTCCAAATTTGCAGACGACACTAAACTAGGAGGGGGGGTGGGCTCAGAGGAAGAGACCAGGAAGCTCCAGAGCGATTTGGACAGACTGGGCGATTGGGCGGATAAATGGCAGATGCACTATAATGTGGACAAGTGCGAAGTTATCCACCTTGGGTGCAGGAACGGGAGGGCAAATTATTATTTAAATGGCAATAGATTGGGAGAGGGGGAAGTACAGAGAGACCTGGGTGTTCTTGTACACCAGTCACTGAAGGCGAGCATGCAGGTGCAACAGGCGGTCAAGAAGGCAAACGGTATGCTGGCCTTCATAGCAAAAGGGTTAGAATACAGGAACAGGGATACCTTGCTGCAGCTGTACAGGGCACTGGTGAGACCACACCTCGAGTACTGTGTACAGTTTTGGTCGCCTCATCTGAGGAAGGATGTTCTTGCCATGGAGGGGGTGCAGCGGCGATTCACCAGGCTGATACCAGGAATGGCGGGAATGACCTATGAGGAGAGACTATGTAGTTTAGGGATGTACACACTGGAGTTTAGAAGATTGAGAGGGGACCTCATAGAAGTGTATAAAATTCTGACAGGTCTAGACAGACTGGATGCAGAAGGAATGTTTCCCTTGGCGGGTGAGAACAGAACTAGAGGACATAATTTAAGGATAAGGGCTAAACCATTTAGGACAGAGATGAGGGGGAATTTCTTCACTCAGAGAGTGGTGAACCTGTGGAACTCATTGCCACAGAGGGCAGTGTACGCCAGCTCATTAAATATATTTAAGAGGGAATTAGATATATTTCTACGGGCAAAAGGGGTTAAGGGTTACGGAGAGAAGGCGGGGACGGGATACTGAATTAAAGGATCAGCCATGATCTCATCGAATGGCGGAGCAGGCACGAAGGGCCGAATGGCCTACTCCTGCTCCTATCTTCTATGTATCTATGTATCTATCTATGTATCTATGTACCGATGGAGAACTCGAAGAAGTACCGTAGAAGTTCCGAAGCTACTCCCAAGCGTTGAGCGTACTGAAGTTCTGAAGCGTACAAGAAGTGAAGCCCGAAGTGAATCGTACTGATGGACTTTTTCAATCCACAGTTATACCTTTTTGGAACATTCTTATCTCCCGCCAAATCATAGTCCTGTCTTTGTAATAATTTTGGCAGGCAGAACTCTCTGCAGGGGTGTTTTGTCTTCATAACGGGAGTCGGTGATAGCTTAACTGGCCTTCCTGGGCCGATAATGTCTTTGCTTTGTCACCGTAACTCGGCTTGTATATTGATCGGTCTGGAGATGGCCCTTGATGGCTGTTAAACGGCTTCTCTTTGTACAGTAAATGGGTTAAAGTGTTCATTCAATTGTCCGCCCATTTCTTGATGGGCCTCATCCTGCTACCCAAATCTGTCCTGTACTTATAATCTAATCAATATGTATACTCAGTTCCATGAGTTTCGGTTTCCCGAAACTGGTTTTCGCGGGCTTTAATGTCCTTAATCCACAAGCCTGTCTGGCTTGCAGTAACAGAAATTCAAATGGCCCCAGAAGCTGGTCACGAGGTCTGGCGGCCATTTTGTGTGCCCTTTTATCAAAGGTTTCTCTGTACAAGCTTCCTTTTGGTCAATAAAGCTGTTTTATTAACCCTAAATTCTTGCGTGATTACTTATGAAAATTTCGCGAATCTTACAGTTCTGCTCCTACTGTGCCCAAAGATTTTTAAGGCCAGACGGGTACCTTATGCGATCCGCCCAGCCGTCGAAGCAGAGCTGGAAGGTTTGGAACGTTCAGGAGTACTGTCCAAAGTGGACTGGAGCGAGTGGACTACACCCATCGTTCCTGTAATGAAGAGGTCATTGAGTAATACGCCTGGGGAACCAAAGAAGGTTCGCATCTGTGGGGACTTTAAGGTGACAATGAACCCAGTCCTTCACACTGTACAATATCCGCTTCCGCAGATTGAAGATATTTTCGCCTCGCTATCTGGAGGGAAACGCTTCACTAAGATTGATCTGGCCCAGGCGTACCTGCAAATGGAGGTAGAAGAAGCCTCGAAACAGTACCTCACGATCAACACTCATAAAGGTCTCCACCAATACAACTGGCTGGTGTTCGGGGTAGCATCAGCTCCGGCTATTTGGCAAAGGGCAATGGAACAAGTCCTGCAAGGGATTCCAGGAACCCAGTGTTATTTGGACGACATCCTGGTCACGGGCGAAAATGACAGTGATCACCTCGCCAACCTGGAGCAGGTGCTCACTAGACTGAAGGAATATGGGCTCCGAGCTAATCGCCACAAATGCGAGTTTTTCCAGAAGCAGATCTCGTATTGTGGCCACGTTATTGATAAAGAGGGGTTACATAAGTCCCCTGAAAAGATTGAGGCAGTAGTCAAGGCTCCAGCACCGGAAAATGTGTCACAACTGAGGTCGTTCCTCGGGCTGGTGAACTACTACCATAAGTTCTTGCCGAATTTGTCTACCGTACTACACCCACTGAACACCCTGCTGCAAACGGGGGTACCATGGAAGTGGAGTGACGAATGTAAACGAGCTTTCCAAAAGAGCAAAGCATTCATCACATCAAAAGAGGTGTTGGCTCATTTCAACCCAGCACTACCAATTCGGTTGGCGTGTGATGCATCACCCTATGGCATTGGAGCGGTGCTGTCGCACAAATTTCCGGACGGCTCGGAGAGGCCAGTAGCCTTTGCGTCTCGGTCACTAACCTCAGCCGAGCGTAACTACGCCCAGATTGACAGGGAGGCCCTCAGCCTAGTATGGGGAGTGAAAAAGTTCAATCACCATCTGCACGGGCAGAAGTTCACCTTGCTGACTGACCACCAACCACTTGTCTCCATCTTTAATCCAAAGAAGGGCGTTCCGGTGATGACTGCGCAACGGCTACAAAGATGGTCCCTTTTTCTAGGGGCGCACCAATATGAAATCGAGTATAAGGGCACGAAACAGCATGGAAACGCTGATGGGCTATCACGCCTGCCACTGCCTACTGTGGAGGAAGCACCAGCAGTGGATCTTGTCGAAATATTTCATTCGACTATAATTGAATGCTTGCCAGTAACTAACGCTGGTATAGAGAAGGAGACCCAAAATGACCCGACACTGTCTCGGGTATATGATTTGACGGTGAAGGGATGGCCAGCACATGGCGACTCACTGTTGCCAGCATTCTCATCCAGAAGAGAACAGCTGTCAGTATGCCAGGGGACCTTGATGTGTGGATCCCGAGTGGTAATTCCACCCAAGTTAAGGGAGAGAGTGCTCAATGAGCTTCACGAAGGTCATCTGGGAGGGGTGAAAATGAAAAGCCTTGCTAGGGCTTATGTGTGGTGGCCGGGGATCGATCAGCAAATCGAGGACCTGACAAAGAGCTGCTCAGGGTGCCAGAAGGTCCAAAATGCACCACCACATGCCCCTCTACACCCATGGGAGTGGCCCTCATCTCCATGGCAACGGGTGCATATTGATTTTGCTGGTCCATTCATGGACTCAATGTTTTTAATAGCCGTGGATGCGCACTCGAAATGGCCTGAGGTGATCAAAATGTCCTCCACCACCACGGAGAAAACTATTGCAGTCCTACGGACCATTTTTGCCAGGAACGGCTTGCCAGAGCAGATTTGCTCTGATAACGGACCATAGTTTGTGTCCGAAGAATTTCAAAGATTTATGAAAAGGAATGTGCTAAGGCGTTACACATCCACCCCGTATCATCCAGCCACAAATGGATTGGCTGAGAGGTTCGTACAAACCTTTAAAAAAGCAGTAAAGGCCATGTCCGATGACGACATTCCACTGCAGCATAAGGTGGACAATTTCCTGTTAGCCTACAGAAATGCGACACATGCAGTCACCAACCAGGCCCCGGCCATGATGTTCTTTAACCGAAGGTTGAGATCTCGTCTGGATTTGCTCAGACCAAATGTACGAAGAGATGTTGAGAGTAAGCAATTCCAGCACATCAATGAGAAGCCGACAGGGAGCTTCAATGTAGGGCAACCAGTCTTGGCCCGCGACTACCGAACAGAGAAATGGCAACCAGGAACGATATTCACACGGCAGGGGCCACTAATGTACACAGTGGATGTTGGGGAGAACATTGTGAGACACCATGCTGACCAGATCCTAGAGTCACAGGAACGAGTCAACCCCATGTCTCGGCCATACGTACCTGGTGAGGAACCCGACGTACAGGTCGCATCTACCTCAGAAACAATAGCATTGGAAGCTGATGAATCAACTGACGACAGGGTGCTAGAATCGCCTCTGCACCAAGAGCGAGACACTCGGGAAAGGCGTTATCCAGAAAGAATCAGGAAGCCTCCCCAGAGACTGAATATATGAATGGACTATTTTCATATAACATTGTATATTAAAAATGTTAATTGTTAAATGAGTATTATGGTACTGTTAATCTAAAAGGGGAGGAATTGTAATGTATGTAATGTATATATACCTTAAGGGAGAGAACTACTTTTTACAGCTCCTGTACACTGTAGTACCGGCAGTGACCACACCTGTATATAAACCCTGAGTAGTGATCTGTACGGTTAGTTCTAGAGTAACCCTCATTCAGTAAACACCTGTTGAATCATTCCCTGCAGTCTTGTTTTCTAATTATTGAAGGACACAACATCAAGATACACGGATATAACAATGGCTGATCATCCAAATTCAGTACCCTGTCCCTGCATTCTCCCCATATCTCTTGATCCCTTTAGCCTTAAGAAATATATCTAACTCCTTCTTGAATATATTTAATGAATTGGCCTCAACTGCCTTCTGTGGCAGAGAATTCCACAGGTTCACCACTCTCTGGGTGAAAAAAATTCCTCATCTCAGTCCTAAATGGCTTACCCCTTATCCTTAGACAGTGACCCCTGGTTCTGGACTCCCCCGCCATTGGGAACATCCTTCCTGCATCTAGTCTGTCTAGTCCTGTTAGAATTTTATAAGTTTCAATGAGATCCCCTCTCATTCTTCTAAACTCTAGTGAATATAAGCCTAATCAACCCAATCTCTCCTCATACGTCATTCATGCCATCCCATCAATATCACACTCACAGCCCCCAGCTCAGATACTAACACTGCATGTAATTTAGAGGCTAGCATAGAGGAGGAAGCTACATGTGGTGTGACACCAGTTACGAGTATTTTTTTTATTCATTCATGGGATGTGGGCGTCGCTGGCAAGGCCAGCATTTATTGCCCATCCCTAATTGCCCTTGAGACGGTGGTGGTGGTGAGCCACCTTCTTTAACCTCTGCAGTCCATGTGGTGAAGGTATTCCCACAGTGCTGTTAGGGAGGGAGTTCCAGGATTTTGACCTAGTGACAATGAAGGAACGGCGATATATTTCCAAGTCAGGATGGTGAGTGAATTGGAAGGGAACTTGGAGGTGGTGGTGTTCCCATGCGCCAGCTGTCCTTGTCCTTCTAGGTGGAAGAGGTCGTGGGTTTGGGGGGTGCTGCCGAAGAAGCCTTGATCAGTTGCTGCAGTGCATCTTGTAGATGGTACACACTGCAGCCACGGTGCATTGGTGGTGAAGGGAGAGAATGTTTAACGTGGTGAATGAGGTGCTAATCAAGCGGGCTCCTTCATCCTGGATGGTGTCGAGCTCCTTAAGTGTTGCTGGAGCCGCACTCTTCCAGGCATGTGGAGAGTATTCCATCACACTCCTGACTTGTTCCTTGTAGATGGTGGAAAGGCTTTGGTGAGTCACTCGCCACAGAATACCCAGCCTCTGACCTGCTAGGTATTTATGTGGCTGGTCCAGTTAAGTTTCTGATTCATGTGACCCCCAGGATGTTGATGGTGGGGGATTCACCAATGGTAATCCAGTTGAATGTCAAGGGGAGGTGATTAGACTCTCCCTTGTTGGAGGTGGTCATTGCCTGGCACTTGTGTGGCATGAATGTTACTTGCCACTTATCAACCCAAGCCTGAATGTTGTCCAGGCCTTGCTGCACGTGGGGACAGGCTGCTTCATTATCTGAGGAGTTGCGAATGGAACTGAACACTGTGCAATCATCTGCAAATGCCCCCACTTCTGACCTTATCATGGAGGGAAGATCATTGATGAAGCTACTGAAGGTGGTTGGGCCTAGGACACTGCCCTGAGGAACTCCTGCTGCGAAGTCCTGGGGATGAGATTATCCTCCAACAACCACAACCATCTTCCTTTGTGTTAGGTATGACTCTGGCCAGTGGGGGGTTTTCCCCTGATTTCCATTGACTTCAATTGTGCTATGGCTCCTTGATGCCACACTCAGTCAAATGCTGCCTTGATGTCAAGGGCAGTCACTCTCACCTCACCTCTAGAATTCAGCTGTTTTGTCCATGTTTGGACCAAAGCTGTAATGACGTCAGGAGCCAAGTAGTCCTGGCGGAACCTGAACTGAGAATTGGTGAGCAGGTTATTGGTGAGTAAGTGCCTCTTAATAGCACTGTCGACGACACCTTCCATCACTTTGCTGATGATTGACAGTAGGCTAATGGGGTAGTAATTGGCCAGATTGAATTTTTCGTGCTTTTTGTGGACAGGACATCCCTGGGCAATTTTCTACTTTGTCGTGTAGATGCCAGTGTTGTAGCTGTGCTGGAACAGCTTGCCTAGAGGCGCGGCTGGTTCTGGAGCACAAGTCTTCAGCACTGCAGATGGAATATAGTCGGGGCCCATAGACTTTGCTGCAACCAGTATGCTCAGCCTTTTCTTCATATCATGGAAAGTGAATCGAATTGGCTGAAGACTGGCTTCTATGATGGTGGGTACCTCAGGAGGAGGCCATGATGGATCATCAACTCGGCACTTCTTGCTGAAGATGATTGCAAACACTTCAGCTTGTCCTTTGCACTTGCGTGCTGGGCCCCATCTTCATTCAGGATGGGGAATTCATGGAGCCTCCTCCTCCCGTTAGTTGGTTAATTGCCCACCACCATTCATGACTGGATGTGGCAGGACTGCAGAGCTTTCCTCTGATCTGTCATTTGTGGGATCACTTAGATCTGTCTATAGCATGCTGCTTCCACTGTTTAGCATGCATGTGTTGTAGCTTCACCAGGTTGGCACCTCACATTTAGGTGTGCCTGGTGCTGCTCCTGGTCTTCTACACTGTTCATTGAACCAGGGTTCATCCCCTGGCTTGATGGTAATGGTAGAGAGAAGGATATGCCTAGCCATGAGGTTACTGCTTGTGGGGCTACACATTTTTGCTGCTACACATTTTTGCGGCTACTGATGGCCCACAGCACCTCATGGATGCCCAGTTTTGAGCTGCTAGATCTGTTCTGAATCTATCCCATTTAGCATGGTGATCATGCAACACAACACGATGAAGGGTGTCCTCAATATGAAGAAGGGACTTCATCTCCACAAGGATTGTGCAGAGATCACTCCTACCAATACTGTCATGGACAGATGCATCTGCAACAGGTAGATTGGTGAGGGCGAGGTCTGTAATGTCCGTGTGTAATTGAGACACGGACTGCAGAAGTTGGTTATAACAGGTGTTTACTGAATGGAGACAAAACTGGAACTACTATACAAAGTTGCTGCACAGGCTTATATACAGGGGTGGTCACTACTGGTACTGCAGTATACAGGGGCTGCAGAATATAGTTCCTTCTTCAAAGTACATACACTACAATTCCTCCCCTTTTAGCTAAACAGTACATAACATTCGATTAATAATTAAATAACATATTTACAATTACAGTTACTATATACATTAGCTGAAGTTAATCAATTATAAATTCAGTCTTTGAGGAGGCTTCCTGATTCTGTCCGGATAACGCCTCTTTGGGGTATCAGGTTCTTCTGGCAAAGTTGATTCAGGATCAACGTCGTTGTTTGGTTCGTCTGCTTCAAATATCACCGATTCTGAGGTAGATGCAATTGGTACTTCGGTTTCATCACCAGGTGTATAGGATCGTGGTGTAGATTTGACGTTTTCCAGTGACTCTAGAATCTGGTCAGCATGGCGTCTTACAATGCTCTCTCCAACGTCCACGGTATACATTAGAGGTCCTTGCCGTGTGCAGATCGTTCCTGGCTGCCATTTCTCAGTGCAGTAGTCCCGGGCCAAAACTGGTTGACCTATCTTGAAACTCCTGGTTGGCCTTTCATTCATATTCTGAAACTGTCTGTTCTCCACATCTCTTCTGATGTTTGGCTTAACCAAATCCAAGCGGCACCTTAGTCTTCGATTGAAGAACATCATGGCTGGAGTTTGGTTGGTAACCGCATGTGTCGCATTCCAGTAGGCAAACAAGAAGTTATCCACCTTGTGTTGTAGGGGTATGACTTCATTACACATTGCCTTGATAGCCTTCTTGAATGTTTGAACAAACCTCTCAGCCAATCCATTGGTGGCTGGATGATATGGGGCGGATGTGTAATGCTTAACACCATTGTTCTTTAAGAACCTCCAGAACTCTTCAGACACAAACTGTGGTCCATTGTCGGAGCAAATCTGTTCAGGCAGCCCATTTCTGGCGAATATGGTTCGTAAGACTGTGATAATTTTTTCTGTGGTGGTTAAGGACATTTTTATTACCTCTGACCACTTTGAATGTGCATCCACCGCAATTAAAAACATCGAGTCCATAAATGGACCAGCAAAATCAATGTGTACCCTTTGCCATGGAGATGAGGGCCACTCCCATGGATGTAGAGGGCTTTGTGGTGGGGCGTTTTGGACCTTCTGGCATCCTGTACAGCTCTTGGTCATCTCTTCAATTTCTCTATCGATTCCTGGCCACCACACAAACGCTCTGGCTAAGTTCTTCATTTTGACCCCTCCCAGATGACCCTCATGAAGCTCATTGAGCACTCTATCCTTCAATTTGGGTGGAATTACTACTCTGGATCCACACATCAAGGTTCCTCGTCACACTGACAGCTGTTCTCTTCTCGGCGAGAATGCTGGCAACAGTGGTTCGCCATGTGCTGGCCATCCCTTCACCGTTAAATCATAGAGCCTGGAGAGTGTCGGGTCATTTCATGTTTCCTTTTCTATGTTTGCATTTGTCACAGGTAGACATTCGACTATGGTCGAGTGGAATATCTCCACAGGATCCACTGCAGGTGCTTCTTCCACCGTCGGCAACGGTAGGCGCTGTAGTGTATGTGCTTTAAGTCAGAACTACTTTTTACAGCTCCTGTATACTATAGTACCGGCAGTAACCACACCGGTATATAAGCTGTGCGCATGCCTCTGTACTCCAGTCTAGAGATGACCCTCCTCCAGTAAAGACCTGTTGTTTGTTTATGTACAGCATCCGTGTAATTCTTTATCCACTGAACCACGGATCTAACAGTGGCGACGAGTGTTGATGCGAATCTACCTTCAACATTAAACAAAAAAAAACACCAACAAAAAGTCGAGTCCAGGAGCACGGGCGTCGACCGCGAGGAACCGCCCAGCAGTCAGGCAGAGATCAAACTTTGCTGGGGAGGCTGTGGAGAGCCGGGCTTGGTTGCCCAGCCACAACGAGCAGTAAGAGACCGACGACAGGCCCAGAGCAGACCCTACCCGAGCAGCGGCGGCTGGAGCCGACCGACGGCAGAGAGAGAGAGCCGGGCAGCGTCGACGGGGTAAGAAAGAGGGTGAAGAGAGCAGGGCGCAGCCGGGGATTGATCACCGAGCGGCGTCGAGGAAAAATACTGCAAACCGGAGAGAGAGAGGGTAAGAAACAGCTGGGTTCTAGAGTGAGCGGCGTCGACAAATATCAAGAGAAGAACGCGCAGAGCACAGCCAGGGATCACGGGCTGATCAGGGTCCGCGGGGCAAAGCAAGGGGAGACGCCATTGAGTCGCGGAGAAGCAGGGAGAGTGCGGGAGGCGCCATTGAGCCGCGGAGAAGAAGGAAGAGCGCGGGAGACGCCATTTTGCGAAGCCGCAGCGGAGAAGACGGGCGAGCGCGGGAAGGAAGGAAAGCGCGGGAGACGCCATTTTGTGCCAGCGGAGAAGAAGGGGAAGCGCGGGAGGCGCCATTGGGGATAGTTAACGCACAACCAAGGATGCCGAAGAGTGGCAGTATCTCTACATTCGACAATGAAGTCGAAGATTAGGCGACATATGTGGAACGTATTGAGGTGTACTGCAGGGCGAATGAAGTGCCAGATGCTAATAAAGCACAGGTTCTGTTAAATTCCATGGGTGCAAATACTTATGGGTTACTGCAAAATCTAATAACCCCAGAGCAGCCGGTAAACAAGGATTTTGGAAGCATAGTAGAAATCCTACAGGACCACTTAAGCCCCACACCGCTGCTGATAGCAGAACAATTTAAGTTCCATAAAAGGAACCAACACAAAGACGAAAGCAATGTTGAGTACCTAACGGAACTGCGCAAGCTATCGAAATACTGCCAGTTTGGAGCGGGACTAGCAGACACGTTAAGGGACAAGTTTGTGTGTGGGCTACAAAGTGAAGGAACCCAGAAACGGCTTCTATCAGAAAAGGACCTTACGCTGGACAAAGCTTTCAATATGGCAGTATCACACGAAGCAGCCGCAAGGGGCGCTGCAGAGATACAACGGAGACCGCAAGAATATGGCACCAACGAAATGACCTATGGAACAGGGAAGTGCTATCGCTGCGGCAGAACAACACATGACCAGAAAGATTGTTGGTTCAAGGACCAAGTGTGCAGACAGTGTGGGAAAGCAGGACACATAGCAAGAGTCTGCAGGTCTGGGAAGAAAACCAACAGTAAGAAATCTCCACAGGAGAAGTACAAAAAGGTACACCAGGTGATGGACAGTGGTTCAGACGAACAGAAAAGTGACACAGACTCCGGAAGTAAGGAGCTGGGTTGTCTGAAACTATATAATATAACCGAAATAGAGGATCACCAGACTATCTGGGTTACACTCAAGATAGACAGAGTCCAAGTGGAAATGGAATTGGACACAGGGTCAGCTCTAACAGTCATAAATCAAAGAGGCTACAAGCGGCTATTTTCACACATACAAAGCTACAGAGATTGTCTTGAAGACGTATATGGGGCAAAAAGTCTACCCCAAAGGAAAAATAAGGGTGAAAGTGACATATAAAGGTCAGGAAATACCTAAAATGGATATATATGTATTGCCAAATGGAGGACCACCACTGCTAGGACGTGAGTGGATCTGGAAGATACATTTAGATTGGCATTCCATACAGGCACTGAAGGTGGAGGCCAAAAAGGATGATGACATCACACCTGGACGACTGTCAAAAATGCTAACTGACGCAAAAGTAGTGTTCCAGGAGGGACTAGGAACACTAAAAGGAATAACAGCAACAATTAAAATAGAGGATAATGCAAGCCCAAAGTTTCTGAAGGCCAGACCAGTGCCTTATGCGATCAGACCAGCGGTTGAAGCAGAGCTGGAAGGGTTGGAACGTTCAGGAGTACTGTCCAAAGTGGACTGGAGCGAGTGGGCTACACCCATCGTCCCTGTAATGAAGAGGTCGTTGAGTAATACGCCTGGGGAACCAAAGAAGGTCTGCATCTGTGGGGATTTTAAGGTGACAGTGAACCCAGTCCTTCACACGGTGCAATATCCGCTTCCACGAATTGAGGATATTTTCACCTCGTTATCTGGTGGTAAACGCTTCACCAAAATTGATCTAGCCCAGGCGTACTTGCAAATGGAGGTAGAAGAAGCTTCGAAACATTACCTTACGATCAACACCCAGAAAGGTCTCTATCAATACAACCGGCTGGTGTTTGGAGTAGCCTCGGCTCCGGCTATCTGGCAAAGGGCAATGGATCAGGTCCTGCAAGGGATTCCAGGGACCCAGTGTTATTTGGACGACATCTTGGTCACGGGCAAAAATGACGGTGATCACCTCGCTAACTTGGAGAAGGTGCTCGCCAGATTAAAGGAATATGTGCTACGAGCTAATCGCCACAAGTGCGAGTTTTTCCAGAAACAGATCTCGTATTGCGGCCACGTCATCGATGAAGAGGGGTTACATAAGTCCCCTGACAAGATTGAGGCAGTAGTCAAGGCTCCAGCACCGGAAAATGTGTCACAACTGAGGTCGTTCCTCGGGCTGGTAAACTATTACCACAAGTTCTTACCAAATTTGTCTACGGTACCACACCCGCTGAACACCCTACTGCAAACAGGGGTACCATGGAAGTGGGATGACAAACGTAGACGAGCTTTCCAGAAGTGTAAAGAATTGATCACATCAAAAGAGGTGTTGGCCCATTTCAACCCAGCACTACCAATTCGTTTGGCATGTGATGCATCACCCTACGGCATTGGAGTGGTGCTGTCGCACAAATTCCCAGATGGGTTGGAGAGGCCAGTAGCCTTTGCGTCTCGGTCACTAACCTCAGCCGAGCGCAACTATGCCCAGATTGACAGGGAGGCCCTCAGCCTGGTATGGGGAGTAAAAAAATTCAACCATTATCTGCATGGGTAGAAGTTCACCTTGCTGACTGACCACCAACCACTTGTCTCCATCTTTAATCCTAAGAAGGGCGTGCCAGTAATGACTGCACAGCGGTTACAAAGATGGTTCCAGTTTCTAGGGGCGAATCGATATGAAATAGAATATAAAGGCACGAAATAGCATGTGAACGCTGATGGGCTATTGCGCCTGCCACTGCCTACGGTGGAGGAAGCACCAGCAGTGGACCCAATCGAGATATTTTATTCGTCGATAATTGAACGATTGCCAGTAACAAACGCGGATATAGAGAAGGAGACCCGCAATGATCCGACGCTGTCACGGTTATATGAATTGACGGTGAGGGGATGGCCAACACATGGCGACTCACTGTTGCCAGCATTCTCATCCAGAAGAGAACAGCTGTCAGTATGCCAGGGGACAGTGATGTGTGGATCCAGAGTGGTGATTCCACCCAAGTTAAGGGAGAGAGTGCTAAAGGAGCTACATGAAGGTCATCTGGGGGGAGTGAAAATGAAAAGCCTTGCTAGGGCTTATGTGTGGTGGCCGGGAATCGATCAACCAATCGAAGACCTAACTAAGAGCTGCTTAGGATGCCTGAAGGTCCAAAATGCACCACCACATGCCCCTCTACACCCATGGGAGTGGCCCTCCTCTCCATGGCAACGGGTGCACATTGATTTCGCTGGTCCATTCATGGACTCAATGTTCTTAATAGCAGTGGATGCTCATTCAAAGTGGCCTGAGGTGATAAAGATGTCTTCAACCACTACAGAGAAAATGATTGCAGTCCTACGGACCATATTTGCCAGAAACGGTTTGCCAGAGCAGATCTGCTCTGATAATGGACCACAGTTTGTGTCCGACGAGTTCCAAAAATTCATGAAAAGGAATGGGGTAAGGCATTACACATCCGCCCCGTATCATCCAGCCACCAATGGATTGGCTGAAAGGTTCGTACAAACCTTTAAGAAGGCGATAAAAGCCATGTGCAACGAGGAAATTCCACTACAGCATAAGCTGGACAATTTCTTATTAGCCTACTGAAACGCGACACATCCAGTTACCAACCAGACCCTGGCCATAATTTTCTTTAACCGAAGGTTGAGATCTCGTCTGGACTTGCTCAGACCAAATGTGCGAAGAAATGTTGAGGACAAACAATTCCAGCACATCAACGAGAAGCCGACAAGGAGCTTCAATGTAGGGCAACCAGTCTTGGCCCGTGACTATCGAACAGGGAAGTGGCAACCCGGAACGATATGTACAAGGCAGGGGCCACTAATGTACACAGTGGATGTCGGGGAGAACATTGTGAGACGCCACGTCGATCAGATCTTAGCATCACAGGATGGCGTCAACCCCATGTCTCGAGTACCTGGGGATGAACCCGACATACCGGTAGCATCTATTTCAGACCCAGTAGCAGTGGAACCTGATGAACTACCCGATGAAAAGGGGTCAGAATCGCCTCTGCACCAAGAACAAGAACCTCCGGAAAGGCGCTATCTGAAAGGGTCAGGAAGCCGCCCCAAAGACTGGATCTATAAATGGACTTTTTGTTATTGAATGTACATGTAAAAATGTAATTGTTACTTGAATATTAAGGGGGTATTATTAATCTAAAAATGGAGGAATTGTAGTGTATGTGCTTTAAGTCAGAACTACTTTTTACAGCTCCTATATACTGTAGTACCGGCAGTAACCACACCGGTATATAAGCTGTGCGCATGCCTCTGTACTCCAGTCTAGAGTTGACCCTCCTCCAGTAAAGACCTGTTGTTTGTTTATGTACAGCATCCATGTAATTCTTTATCCACTGAACCACGGATCTAACAGGCGCGACAATCCATCAGCATTCCCATGCTGTTTAGTTCCTTTGTACTCTATGTCATATTGGTGTGCCCCTAGGAAAAGGGACCACCTCTGTAGCCGTTGTGCTGTCATTATCGGGACGCCCTTCTTAGGGTTGAAAATGGAGACAAGAGGTTGATGATCAGTTAGTAGAGTAAATTTCTGTCCGTGCAGGTAGTGATTGAACTTCTTCACCCCCCACACCAGGCTGAGGGCCTCGCTGTCAATATGGGCATAGTTACGCTCGGCTGAAGTTAACGAGCGTGATGCAAAAGCTATCGGCCTCTCTGAACCATCAAGGAATTTATGTGACAGTACCGCTCCAACGCCGTAGGGAGACGCATCACACGCCAGTCATATCAGTAGTGATGGGTTGTAGTGAGCCAATACTTCTCTTGAAGTGATCAGGCCTTTACACTTCTGAAAGGCCCGCTTAGATTCATCACTCCATTTCCATGCTACTCCAGTTTGTAGCAGGGCGTTCAGCGGGTGCAGAATTGTGGACAAATTCGGCAAAAACTTATGGTAGTAATTCACCAATCCGAGGAATGACCACAGTTGCAACACATTTTCAGGCGCTGGAGCCTTAACTACCGCTTCAATTTTGTCAGGGGACTTATGTAACCCTTCCTCATCAATCACGTGGTCACAATACGATATTTGTTTCTTAAAAAACTCGCACTTGGGGCGATTGGCTCGTAGCCCATGTTCTCTTAGTCTAGTGAGCACCTGCTCTAGGTTGGCATGGTGTTCACTGTCATTTTCACCTGTCACTAGGATGTCGTCCAAGTAACACGGAGTCCCCGGAATCCCTTGCAGGACTTGTTCCATCGCTCTTTGCCATATAGCCGGAGCTGATGCTACTCCGAATACCAGTCGATTATACTGGTAAAGACCTTTGTGAGTGTTTATCGTGAGTTATTTACTAGAGGATTCTTCAACCTCCATCTGCAAATATGCTTGCACTAGGTCAATTTTTGTAAAACGTTTCCCTCCAGATAGTGAGGCGAAAATATCTTCTATCCTCAGAAGAGGATACTGTACTGTGTGAAGGACTGGGTTCACAGTCACCTTGAAGTCCCCACAGATGCGAACCATCCTTGGCTCCTCAGACTTATTGTTTAACGTTTTCTTCATGACAGGAACGATGGGTGTCGCCCACTCGCTCCAGTCTACCTTAGATAACACGCCTGCATTCTCCAGATTCTCCAGCTCTGCCTCGACGGCTGGGCGAATTGCATATGGTACCGGTCTTGCTTTGAAAAACTTGGGAATTGCATTCTCTTCTATTTTTATCGAGGCGGTTACGCCTTTAAGAGTTCCCAGTCCTTGTTGAAATACCTCTTTAGCATTAGCTAAGATTTTTGACAATCGTCCAGGTGTGACGTCGTCATCCTTTTTACCAGCCACAGTCAGTGCCTGAATGGAGTGCCAGTCTAAACATATCTTTCTGATCCATTCACGTCCCAATAACGGTGGTCCACCATCTTGCAGTATGTACAGATACAATTTCTGTATTTCCTTGCCGTTGTATTCGACAGGCACCCTTATTTTCCCTCTGGGGTATACTTTCTGCCCCGTAAATGTCTTCAAGACAATGGATGTGTCTTTCAAGGGTATGTGTGAGAATAGCCGCTCGTAGTCTCGTCGATTCATGACGGTCAGGGCTGATCCTGTATCCAATTCCATTTTGACTTGGGACCCTGCTATCATGAGGGTGACCCAAATGGTTCGGTGATCCTCTTTTGCGATTACGTGTGTAGTTTGAGACAGCTTAGTCTCTTGTTCCCGGATTCACTATCGCTCTTCTGGTCTTCGGAACTACTGTCCGTCACCTTTTGTACTTTCCTGTACTTTTCCTTAGTAGTCTTTTTGTTGTCGTTAGTCTTCTTCCCGGACCTGCAAACTCGTGCAATGTGTCCCATCTTTCCACAATTCCTGCATGTTTTGTCCTTGAACCAGCAGTCCTTCTGGTCATGGGTTGTTCTGCCGCAGCGATAACATTTTTCAAATCCCCGTGTCATTTCATGGGTGCCGTATTCCTGTGGCTTTTGCTGTATTTCCGCAGCTCCCCTTGCTGCTGCTTCGTACGATACTGCCACGCTGAAAGCCTTACCTAGCGTCAGCTCTTTCTCTGAGAGTACCCTCTTCTGGGTTCCTTCACTCAGGAGTCCACAGACAAATTTGTCCCGTAGGGTATCTGCCAGTCCTGCTCTGAACTGGCAGTGCTTTGATAGCTTGCGTAGTTCCGTAAGGTAATCAGCATTGCTCTCATCTTTATGCTGATTTCTCTTGTGGAATTTCAATCTTTCTGCTATCAGCAGCGGTGTAGGATTTAGATGTTCCTGTAGGATATCAACAATTTCATTAAAACTCTTCTCCATCGGTTTGACTGGAGTGATCAGGTTCCGCAATAGGCCGTACGTTCTTGCGCCCATTAAGTTTAGTAGTACCGATGCCTTTTTCTCATCGGCTACTTCATTTGCCTTGCAATATACTTCAACTCTTTCCACATACGTGGTCCAGTCTTCTATTTCATTATCGAAGGCAGTGATATTGCCAGTCTTCGGCATCTTGGAGATCTAAGATGGCGCCTCCCACGCTTTGCCTTCTTCCCCGATTGAACAAAATGGCGCCTCCCGCGCTTTGCCTTCTTCCCAGATTGAACAAAATGGCGCCTCCCACGCTTTTCCTTCTTCCCCGCTGGATTAAGATGTCGCCTCCCGCGCTTTCTGTCTTTTCCGCTGCTGCCAACGCTGTTGCTGGCATTTTTATGCCTTGATGGCGACACCCTATGGTCTTCGCACGCTTCCCCTCGCGCTGCTGCCAACGCCGCTCTCCGCGGTCCCCGTGGCAAACTGCAGCTCCTCGCGGCTTTCTGCACTTCTAATTTCTTTTTCTTTTATTTTAATTACTGTTCCCGTCATCAGAGCAGACCCTATGGGACATTTTCCTCCCTCTTCTCGGGTCTGTACGCTGCCCGGCTTCGTAGCACCGGCCGCGCCCTGTGTGCTCCACCCTCTCTCTCTCTCTCCTCTTCCCGACAACGCTGCTCGGTCCCGTTGAAAAGCCACCAGATCGAGCTCTAGCCCGCCGCAGCCCAGGAAGGATCAGTGTACTACCTGCCACCAGCCCGATTAGCTGGAACACCATAGACTGGAGACCCAAGCCCAGCTCTCGACAGCCTCTCCTGCAAATCTTCGAATTCGATGAATCAGAGGGCGGTTGCCCACGGTCGACGCCCGTTTCTTCTGTTTTTTTTTCTCTTTTTGGATTTCTTCCTTCTGGCTTCGACCTCTAATAACTTCACTTCAGGGATGGATCCCCGTGAGGTGGTGCAGAACTGTAGGTAAGTTCGGATCTGTTCGTCGCCAATGTAATGTCCATGTGTAATTGAGACACGGACTGCAGAAGTTGGTTATAACAGGTGTTTACTGAATGGAGACAAAACTGGAACTACTATACAAAGTTACTACACAGGCTTATATACAGGGGTGGTCACTACTGGTACTGCAGTATACAGGGGCTGCAGAATATAGTTCCTTCTTCAAAGTACATACACTACAAGGTCAAGTAGGTTTTTCGTTCATGTTGGTTCTCTCACCATCTGCTGCAGTCTCAGTCTGCCAACTATGTCCTTCAGTAGTGGTGCTACCGAACCACTCTTGGTGATGAACATTGACGTCCTCCATCCAGAGTGCATTCTGTATCCTTGCTATGCTCAGTGCTTCTTCCAAGTGCTGTTCAACATGGAGGAGTATTGATTCATCAGCTGAAGGAGGGCTGTAGATGGTAATCAGCAAGAGGTTTCCTTGCCCATAGAAGCTTACAGCACAGAAGGAGGCTATTCGGCCCATCGTGCCTGTGCTGGCTCTGAAAGGTCAGTCGTGTTTAGTCCCACATCCCTGCTTTAGTCCGTAACCCTGTAAGTTCCTCATCCTCAGGTACCTGTCCAACTCTCTTTTAAAATTATTTATGGAATCAGCTTCTACCACTTTTTTCAGGTAGTGCATTCCAGATCCTGACAACTCTCTGAATGAAAAAATCTCTCCTCATCGCCCCTCCAGATCGTTTGCCAATGATTTTAAATCTATGGCCTCTAGTTATTGACCCACTCGCCAGAGGAAATGGTTTTTCTCTATCTATTCTATCAAAACCTCTCATCATCTTGAAAACCTCTTAACCTTCTCTGTTTCAAAGAGAACAGTCCCAACTTTTCCAACCTTTCCTCATTACCTCATCCCTGGTAACATCCTGGTAAACCTCCTCTGTTCCCTTTCTAAGGCCTTTACATCTTTCCTGAAGTGTGGTGCCCAGAATTGTCCACAATACTCCAGCTGAGGCCTAACCAGTGATTTATAAAGTTCTAGAATGATCTCTTTGCTTTCATATTCTATTCCTCTATTTATAAACCCAAGTAACCAATATGCTTTTTTAACCACCTTATCAACTTACCCTGCCACCTTTAAGGATTTGTGTATATGGACACCAAGGTCTCTCTGCCCAACCACACTTTTCAAAATTGTACCATTTATAGTTTACTGTCTTTCCATATTAGTCCTCCCACAGTGCATTACTTCACACTTCTCCGCCTTGAACTCTATCTGCCATGCTTCTGCCCATTTCACCATCCTGTCTATATCATCCTGAAGTCTACAACTACCCTCATCATTATCTATTGCAGGTTAGTGTCAATAGATATAACACAATCACCGATTGAATAATGACCAAAACGTGGGAAATAATCCTTGTCCAAGGCTGAATCTCGATATTCGTACCAATATCCCACCAGGGCAAATCATCCCCTATTTTAGGTATTTTCTCACGCAGTTCACAGTTTTTCTGGGCCAGGGTATAATAGTGCATTTGGGACTGACTAACGCGCCTCATCAACTCTACCAAGTGTTTCGGCAGAGGTGGAATGTGATAGCCGAACCGAGTCACATACTGGTGTAATTCATCCCTTAACTCATCATTTACATCAATATCTACTTGCCTATGCAAATAAATACTTAACAAAACCCACACCCCAAGTCTCTCAGGTTGAACTGTGGTAAAACAAAAAGTTCCCGCTGCAATAGGACAATTCAGGTTGTTACCGTACTGGTACTTCTGGTGCATTGTAAGTGATACAATATTTACCCTTCCCTCAATATGCAGATCGTACCGGGAAAAGCTGTCCTGCCATCACTTTCATGGTGCAGTTCCATGCTATCCCATCCCAATCAAACCCTCACGCAGGAGCTGCATGTTCTACCACGTCGTAAGGGCAGATGAATGTATCCCGAGCTTCAGCATACCCGGTAAGATCTGGGGCCACCCATGTGGTTCCATCCGCCATGTGGTCACGTACTTCGGGGGTTCATCATAGCTTATCAGGTGATCTCCCTGACGTACTCCTATGTTCTCCACATGAAACAGAGGATTTGGGATCGCCTTTTCGGGCAAAATGGGATAGTATACAGTAATACCATCCCTAACAGGGTGATGTTGTTCTGTTCCTGCAAATGACTTTCATGTTTCACCGGGTACACCTGTACCAACCCCCTGACTTTACACATATTCATGGTAAATTGGTATGTGGACATTGCCTTCAGGTGTTGATCAGTCACCCACGAGGGAAGCCTCCCTTCAGCAATGCTCTGCAGGTTTTCATGGGCTTGTTCCACGAACCAAGAACCATAAATTACACACACATCATTCCGCATGGCCTCGTTAGAGGCATTCTGATCCTCCTTCAAAATTTGGTTTATCTTTTTAGCATGGGATTCTAAATGTTTGACCACATCCTACAGACGAATCGTCATAATTTGGCTCTCTTCCAATTCCTCCTGTTCTAGACCATTAAGCGATTTCTGACCGCTTTTACAGACTGATCTAAGCTAGCCAAATCAAGGCTATTAACTAGGGAGGTTCCAGTGTTAAAAACAGTGGCTGCATCATTTATCATACCTCGTCGCCTTCTGATATGGCCCCTTTTAATCCCATTACCGACATTGTTTTCTTCAACGCGCTCGGTATTATTTTCCCCAAAGGTATCGTTAAATCCATTACCCTCCTTAGGGCTCATGTGATATAACGGCTCTAATTCCGATTCCGCCAGGGTTGTACTGGCCCTTTCCCAAAATTCCTTTATTAATTCCCGTGTCATTCTCCCATATAACCGCACTGTCTCTGGCTTGCACCAGTTCAGCAGACCCACCTCGGTCACAATCAATATTACTGGCACCACCTCGTGATGCACATCATGGTACAATATCATCCAAGTTGGGATTACCACTAACCCATTTGTCGACCCCGGAGCGAGTTTAGGGCAGACAACCCGGGTTTCTTCTTGTTCTTCCCGTGGTTGTCTTTTATTCGTTGGGGAAGGGATTTTCGGGCGAACTTTCACTTTTAATTCTACGGCATCGATGGTTCTGTTTACGCATTCCAAAATATGTAACACACATTTATTGACATAGCCCTCCCTCCTTTTCATCCGGTATCCATTGATAAGGGTGGGTAATTTTCTGCACCGTACACGAACGCAGGAGAAAGGCTGCAAACCGAGAATTCAGATCTAAAATTGACCCAATTCTTCAGTGGGCCTGGTGGGGGTTTACGCATCCATATATACCCTCATGCTCTTGCCACCATCGTGGCCAACATAGCATAGTTTCCCCATTGCTTTCTAATTGAGTTGGACTCCCGGGGTTCTCCCGAGGGTCCCCTATCTGATGGTACCTCGTAATGTTGCCAGCTTCTGTTCGGAGGAACCATACAAGTGCTTGACTCACGGTTCCACTCTCACACCTTATACATACCCCTTTTCCCTTTTGAATTTCGTGAGTGGTCACCCATATCCTTCCGGAACAAGAGTACTGCCGGGCTGAGTGATCGCGGCTAGCACCCCGAGTAAAAAAGGGGAAGGGGGCAGGTGCTGGCAGGCGGCCAATAAAAAATGACCGCCCGACACCTGCCCTTTAAATTATGCCACCGTGGCTGCAAAAACGCCACCCTGACCCTGTTGGACATATCGTCCGGTAATAGATCAGGGGGCACTACTGAAATTTGCGGCCAAGGCACGAGCTGAGTGTTGCACATGGTGATGATGTCATCGCCGGAGGTGCCGCACCACGGGGTGCTACTGGCTACCGCTGCCATTAACATCCCGCTGAATTTCACGGGAGGCGTTAGCGGCGCCACGCCTGGGCGCTAGGGACTTTCCCCCAGGGGCGCTAACAGGAGGCGCAAAGCAATCCAATTTACCCCCCATAGTCCGTAAAACTTCCACACTTTCACACAAACGGAAATTCCAGCATCCCTTAAGGTTCCTTTCACTCAACAAATCTTGGCCTAGAAATTCAGTATAGCCACTTTTGGGGCGGAAAAGTCGGGCGGCCGGTAAAGTTTGCGCCCGACGCAAAGTCGAGGCCACTTCGCCGATATTCAGTAGCTTCGCCCTAAGAGTTTGCTCGAGCGCTAAAACTGGCGTTACACAACTATCTTTAGGCGCAAAGCCGGCGGTGCTGAGCTAAACCGCCGAGGCCAGGCGCAGCGCAGGTGCGGTCATTTCTTGATTGACAGCAGACACCCTGGCGCCGGCCAGCTCTTAAAGGGGGAAGGGTCGAGTTCGTCTGCTGCCACGCCCTGGACACTGCAGCCCTCCAGCTAGGCCTAAACACTGCTGCTGAACAGAAATAGCGCCGGGAAAGATGCAGAAGGCCCGTGAACGAGCGCAGCGCTTCACTGGCCATGATTTGAGGGTGCTGGTTAGGGCTTTGGAGAGGAGACGCAAACTCTTGTTCCCGGACAGTGGCAAGAAGCCTGCCACCAGTGTCTACAGGAAAGCCTGGAGGGAGGTCGCCCACAGGGCCACATCCAACAGCGAGGTCCCCAGGACTGGTGTCCAATGCCGGAAAAAGTTCAATGACCTCACAAGGATTGTCAGGGTGAGTCCCCTTTCCAGTGTCCTCCTCATCCTTGCATGTGCACCTCACATTATGGGCAAAGGGACCTAAAAGCCCTAATGGCCAGCCCTCATCCAGCAGCTCTGGGACTGGCATGAACATCAATTGCACATTCTGCACTTTACACACTGGCCAAGCTATTCCACCATGGGAGGCAGTGCACACAAGATCAGGGCACCACACTGGCCAAGCTATTCGACCATGGGAGGCAGTGCACACAAGATCAGGGCACCACACTGGCCAAGCTATTCGACCATGGGAGGCAGTGCACACAAGATCTGGGCACCACACTGTACTTAGAGGCCGTCCTTTCTCTTGCAGGCCAAGCTGGCACACAATCAGAAGAGCCGGACTGTGACCGGGGGAGGCCGTCCCCAGATCCAGCAGCTCAGTGACCTTGAAGAGCGCGTGGGTAGCCTCATGGGTGCCTGGGTGATTGGCCCCGTTGCATCTGGAGATGCCGACCCTGTTCTGGGCACCAATGGTAAGGACATCACCTTTTGGACCTCTCTCGTCCCACTTGCGCTTCAGATCTACATCCTTTGCCACTGTCCGACCAATGCGCTGAATGCCACCACTCATGCCTCCCTCGCTGACGCCCTCTCCTCACTCTAAAGCTACTCTTGTGCCTTCCTGCTTTCAGATGGTGAGGAGGAGGTCCCTGAAGCTGCCAGTGACAGCCCCTTGGAAGAGGAGGAGGAGGAGGAGGAAGAGGAAGAGGAAGGCGGCCCATCAGGGGAACCCTCAGCCATGCCAGGGGATGCCAATGGAGGGGACACGTCTTCCCTGGAGGACAGCCAGGGGGAAGTGTCGCAGGGGAGTGTAGCTCCTGTGCCCAGTGGCGTGCAGCAATGCAGGAAGGGTCGGCCAGCTCGGCGGCCTTCTTCCCAGAGGGGGGAAGGGTCGCAGGGGAGTGTAGTTGCTGGGCCCAGTGGCATCCCGCAACGCGGGAAGGGTCGGCCAGCTCGGCGGCCTTCTCCCCAGAGGGAGAGTCCGGCCTCCAGTCCGGAGACGGTCCTCGCCAAGGAGGTGCGCCTCCTCGATCAAATGTCCGTGGACTCGGATCGCCGGCACACCGAGTTCATGGGGGTTGTGGCACGGTTGCCTGAGGCCATCGAGTCCCTGGCTCATAGTGTGGCTGATTTCGGCGCCTCACAGGCCAGGAGTTTCGAGCAATTTGAAGCAGCACAGGCCGCGAGCCGGGCCGAATTCGGGGCAGCACAGGTCGCGAGTCGGGCCGAATTCGGGGCAGAACAGTCCGCGAGTTGGGCCGAATTCGGGGCCGAACAATCCGCGAGTCGGGCCGAATCCGGGGCAGAACAGTCCGCGAGTCGCCAGGTGATCAGTGGTGCCGTGCAGTCACTGGCTGGTCTGATGTGGGCACAGACCAGGGCAGTACGGGCACTCACTGCTGCCACACTCGCTGTGTCAGCCAGGCATCGCCAGGGCACCCGCCGCGCTGCAGCAGCACAGCGGTCTGTCCTTCAGCAGATTGCTGCGCATGCTGCAGTGCTGGCCCGGGCGAGTGCCAGTGTCTCAGGCGAGCAGTGAGCGCCTGCCATCAGCCAGCTTGCCCCCATTCCTGCAGCCGCCACTGCCACTCCCCCAGTGGCGCTGCGACGAGCTGCTGGAGAGACTGCTGCTGCCCAGCAACAGCTGCAGCAGTCACCAGCCGGCCCCTCGAGGGCCAGAGCTCGTCTAGGCCGACCCCCAAGGGCATCTGCCGTCACGCCATGTGCCCCTCAGGAGCCTTCCCCCAGCCTTGCAGCAGCCACTGGGCACACTTTGAGGAGGAGCAGCAGGGCGGCCAGGGGCCGCAAAAGGCTGGTCAAGGAATCGCCCTCGCGGGCCACAAAGTAGAGGGTGTGGGTAAATGTGTTTTTATATGGGGATGGTTGTTTTTATGTGGGGATGGTTGTTTTGTTTATGGGGATGGTTGTTTTTGTAAGGCCGAGGATGAAGGCCATTTTTGTGGAAATGTTTTGTTATTCCTCCCCAGGTTGTGGGAGTGAGTCATGTGTATGACTGTTTTTTGGGTGTGTTGTCTGTTTTTGGGTTTCATGTGGGAAGGGCCCTGAGTTTGTTCAATAAAGCATTTTATTTATTCACCTTGTCCATGTTTGATGTTTGAAGTGGTTGTTGCCTTAACCGGCTGAGGGCTTGCGGAGCGGCTGCATTCAGGTCCCTTCATTGCCACAAGCCATTCCCTGACAGGGGGCCTAGAAGTGACGTTCAATAAGCCGCCGACGGGCGGCCCTTGGACCTTGTGCCTCCCTCCTGGGCTGGTACTCCTCCTCCTCCTCCTCCTCCTCATGCTCCTCCTGCTCCTCCTCCTGAGGTGGTGCTCCAGCGTGAGGTGGCAGTGCCTGAGTCCTGCGGATAGTCAGGTTGTGCAGCATGCAGCAGACGACCACGACCTGGGAGACTCTCTCCGGCGAATACTGCAGAGATCCTCCGGAACGATCCAGGCAGCGGAACCGTTGCTTGAGGACGCCAATCGTTTGTTCTATGATGTTCCTAGTGGCTTGATGGCTTTCGTTGTATGCCTCCTCAGCAGGGGTCCTGGGCGCGCGGAGCGGGGTCATGAGCCAGCTACACAAAGGATAGCCTTTGTCCCCGATAAGCCATCCTCTTGGGGGAGGCTGTGCCTGGAACATGTCAGCCACAGTAGTCTGTCGCAGGATAAATGCATCGTGGCTGCTGCCTGGAAAGCGGGCATTGACAGCTAGGATGCGCTGCCTGTGTTCACACACCAGCTGTACATTGAGGGAATGGTAGCCCTTCCGGTTGCGGTAATCCTCGGCATTGTCGATAGGTGCCCGCAAAGCCACATGCGTGCAGTCAATGGCGCCCTGCACCATGGGGAAGCCCGCTGTTCTCGCAAATCCCACTGCACGCTGCTGCTGCTTCTCCAGGGTCATGGGGAAGGAGATGAATTGGTGTCTCCTTCTGAAAAGGGCATTGGTCACCTGGCGGATGCAGCAATGCACGGCAAACTGGGATATGTTAGCAATGTCCCCAGCAGCTGATTGGAAGGAGCCGCTTGCATAGAAGTTCAGAGCCACCGTGACCTTCACTTCCACCGACAGAGACGTCCTGCACCTCAGCTGTGGACGCAGATCTCTGTGAAGCAGCTGGCAGATCTCTGCAACCACCTCCCTTCTGAAGCGCAGCCTCCTAACACACTGCGCGGCAGGCATGGTGAGATAGGACACCTGCTGGCGGTATTTCCTGAGTGGGTAAGGCCTAGGTTGCCGACGCCTGTTGCCCCCTCTGCGTCTAGCCAGGGCTGCCCCTCTCACACAGCGTCTACGAGCCCTTCGCACATAATGCTGAAACTGAGGGTTGGCACCCCATGCAGCACCCATAATATACTGGCAAACAATGACCTCACAATGAAGGCGAATTGCCAAGCTCTGGCCTGAAGCCAAAAATACCTCTCCTATGTTGGGCCAAAGCAGTAAGCTCTCTTCCTTGGCCTCTGTCCAGAAATCCGTTGCACAAGAGTGATTGCTGCAAAATGGCTGCCCTTTATAGTTCAGGGTAAGTGCCCTTTAATTTGCGCTCCCCGCGGCCCGCATGGCCTCTGCTGTGTTCCAGTTCACAGTTCTTAGGAGCGCCACGCCCACATTGGGCGGGCGCGACTGAAGTTCCGGATTGGGGCGCACAAAGGGCGTTGCACGAGGAAATGACGTCATAATCTGCGCGCGCAGCTGAGCGCGCGCAAACACTTTGCGCCGGCGCTAAATGTCTACTGAAGTTGGGCGTAGGCGCAGATCGCGCTGCGCCCGGCCGCTAAGTGCCTAGCGCTCGAGATCTACTCCTCCTAAGGCGCTAACGGCTGGCGCACGCAACTGAATTTCTAGGCCCTTGTATTTTATTTGTCTCAGCACAGAAACTGATAGCTTCCGTGTCAGCAAAACTTTAAGTTTCTCTTTTTTTTCCTTTTAAATTGTCATCTCAGCAGCTTTTCCTGACCCCCTCGCCTCTCTGGCGCGGTCCCTTCCTGTTGCCATTTTCGAGGGGTCCCACCTCTCATTTCACATACCTTGCCTTTCGGGTTATTCATTACTCCGGTATTCTTTTTATCTGCCTGATGCGCCTGGAAGCGCAGGGTCATTTTCCTCACTGCCCTAGCTTCGGTATTTCCGTCACCCGCATCCTCTGGATCAAACTCAGACATCGCAGCTTGTAGATAGGGCAGACTGTGAGAAATCAAAGTGCGCAACCAGTAGTTACGCAGGGCTCCCACTAGTTGTCCTCTACCTCCCAGCGCCCCTCCCATGGCCGCTAGATATGTGTGCCACAGCCTGTCGGCAAATGCCGTCGGGGTTTCATTTGGGCCCTGCTCCACGTCTGCTATAGCTTTGAAAGGATCCCCTTTTCCTTGTCCCATCACTTGGGCAATTTTAACCTTTAACCCTGCATAATCGCCACCTGCTCTTTTGCTTTCTGGAGGGAGGCCAGCAAGAACTCTGGAGCTCAGGGTGACTAGCAGTAAGCGCTTCCTCTCCTCCTCATCAAGGCCGTTTAAGGCGGCCATTTGTTACACCTCTAAATAGTGCCCTTGGGGGTCCCTTCCCTGCTCCAACTTTTTCATAACACTGGACATTTTCCTTAATTCCTCAGTATTATATGGGACCACAAATTCCCAATCTAGCGGCTCTAGGGCTCCTGCCTCCACACCCTCGCCCGGTGCCTGGTATCGTTTTTGGCTCATCGGGGCCATAGGTGGGGGCCGAACTCCCTCCGGTGCACCATATCCTGGTCCCTGCTCTAACTCCGCTTCACCTTCCTCGCCTTCACTATCCCTTTCTCCATCGTCCAGCCCTTCTCCTCCCGATGAAGGGATCATGGTGCACACAATACCCCTCTGAACCCGTAACTTATCCTTCAACTCCTTAATGCCTTGTTTGACCTGATGCCATGAAACTTTATGGGGTCCAGAGTCAATGTTGAGGACTCCCAGGGCCACTCCTTTCCCAACTGTATACCATTTTCCACCACCTCTGGTGGGTCTGTCCTGCCGGTGGGGCAGGCCATACCCAGGGATAGTCATAGAGTAGTGTGGGACATTGGCTGAAAGTTATGATTGCGCAAGTATGTCAGTCTGTTGCTTGACTATTCTGTCGGACAGCTCCCCCAATTTTAGCACAAGTCCCAGATGTTAGTGAGGAGGAATTTGCAGGGTTGATAGGGCTAGGTGTGCCTTTGCCATGTCCGAATTTGGTGCCTAGGTCGATCCCGGGTGGTCCATCTGGTTTTATTCTTATTGTTTTTCCTAGCGGTTTGTCACACGGGCTTGCTAGGCCATTTCGGAGGGTGGTTAAGAGTCAACCACATTGCTGTGCGTCTGGAGTCACATATAGGCCAGACCGGGTAAGAGCAGGAGATTCCCTTCCCTAAAGGACATTAGTGAACCAGGTGGGTTTTTATGACAATCCGGTAATTTCATAGTCACCATTACTGATACTAGTAATTATTCCAGATTTATTTAATTAACTGGATTTAAATTCCCCAGCTGCCGTGGTGGGATTTAAACTCATGTATCCAGATCATTAGTCCAGGCATCTAGATTACTAGTCCAGTAACATAACCACGATGCTACCGTTCCTGTAACCAGTGGTCTACAGCCAGGGCAAGGGGGCAAGGATAGCATAGATGCCAGCTTGTCAGAGGGCAAGATCACAAACTGGTTCCACGACAGAGGACTCAGATGAGGACTTCGATGGGGCAGTCTACAGAAGGCTGATGGGTATGCACAATGAAATGCGTGGTGCATTGGGAGGCCTGCCAGAAAGCCTGCGTGCAATGTCATGGAGCATGGAGGAGTCCACCACCAACTTGGCACAGGGCTTTGGGCAGAACTTGGAGCCCATCCTTTCCAGCTTGGAGGTGGTAGCCAACGCCGTTCACACACTTGTGGACCCAACCATGATGCAGCATCTGATTTCCAATGTCACAACTTCCATTGCAGCACAAGCAGCAGCCACCCAACATCTGAATGCTGCAGCGGAATCACAGACCAGTGTCACCATGGCTGTTGGTTACAGTGTGTAAAGGGGCTTGCAGAGTTTCACAGCAGTTCAGCAATCTGTCCTCCAAAAAATTACTCGGATTGCTGAGGCGCCGCCCCGGGGGGTGGCAGCAGCTCTGTGGAGCACGAACCTGCTGTCCGCTCTCAGGATCACAGCATTCATACTTCCACTACTGTCACTCCGCCAGTGTCCTTGCTGTTGCCTGTCAGCCAGCCAGCCCAGACTGATGCCGCCTATGCCAAGATGGCGCAGTCTGCAGCCAGGCCTTCGAGGCCCAAGCTACTCAAGGTCGTCCTCCAAGGCCATCTGCCGTCTCCCCCACTGAAAGTCAGCAGCCTTCCACCAGCCATGTTACAGCCATTGGGGTAGCACTGCCGAGGAGCAATAGGACAGGCAAAGGCCCATGGAAGACAGGCACTAAGGGGTTAGGTTGATTGGCTATGATAAATTGACCCTTAGTGTTAGGGGGATTAAATACATGGGGTTACGGGGATAGGGTGGGATATGTGTTGGTGTAGGGGTCACGGGGATCGGGTGGGATATGTGTCGGTGCAGGCTCGATGGGCCGAAATGGCCTCTATCTGCACTGTGGGGTTTCTGTGATTCTGTGATTCTGTGTGAATGCACAAGGTTGATTAGTTGACCTTTGTATGCAATATGGCATGATTTCCTTTATAAATTTGGTTTCGAATGTTTGTTTTGCGTTGGCTTTTATTTTTGCATTGTGACTAAGCAGGCACTGTGATGGTCAGTGACAGAGGGAAGGTAAGGTGTGGGACTGTTGGTGAATGGGGAATTGGGGTTGCGGTTACTGGTATCACACTCAAATTAGTTCTTCACGGACAGCCTGGGCAGAAAGGGGTGGTTTAGGTTGCCTCCTCCCTTCCTCTTCTTTTTCCTCCTGCTCCTCAGCTGGTCACCATATCGTTGGTGGCAAGGGCTGTGCCCTCATGATTGTGCAGTTGTGCAGCATGCAGCAGACCACCACGAATTTAGACACCCGCTCTGCTGAGTACTGCAGGGCTCCTCCAGAGCAGTCCAGGCAGTGGAAGTGTTGGTTCAGCACACCAATGGTCTGCTATATCATGTTTTGTGGGGCAGCGTGGCTTTCATTGTATGCATGCTACGCACATGTGCGTGGGTTGTGCACCAGAGCCATGAGCCATGTCGTCAGTGGATAGCCCTTGTCACCCAGTAGCCACCCTTTGGTTTGCCATGGTGGCTGAAGTGCAGATGGCACAGCGGATTGCCGCAGAATGAAGCCATCCTGACTGCTGCCAGGATACCGGGCATTGACCTGCATGATTCACTGCCTGTGGTCGCACAGCAGCTGGACATTGAGGGAGTGGAATCCCTTTCAGTTCTGGTATATGGCAGAGTTTACATGCGGTGCCAGCAAAGCAATGTGAATGCAGTCAATGTCACCCTGCACCATGGGTGAGCCTGTATTCCTAGCAAAGCCGTGTGCTCTCTCCGCCTGCTTGTCTTTGTCAAGAGAGAATGGAATGTAGTTAGATCTCTTGGAATAGAGAGCCTCAGTGACCTCCCTCACGCAACAGTGGACGGCAAACTGCGAGATGTTGCTAATACCGCCAGTTCCAGCCTGGAAGGTGCCACTGGCAATGCGGTCCTTGCCCTACTCTGAGGTTCCAGTTGTGGCTGCAGCAGGTGGCAGCTTTCAGTGAGGACGTTTCAACACAATTGGATTGGCTGGAGGAGGACTGGGTAGTGCACAGTCGGAGAAACAAGTATTCACTGTTGTGCTTGATTGGAGGCCTCAGTTCGTCTTGAGCAGCCGAGGGACTGAGACCAGGAGACGGTAAGAAATGGAGACACGAGATCTTGCAGAAGGTGGGAATCTGTACTCCAGCAAGTAAAGCTGAAGACTGCTTATACAAGAGGGGATAGGGGAAAATGGCAGTGATAATGAGAGGCTCAGAGGAAAATCATTAGTAATAAAATGCCTGGAGCAGGAGGGAAAGCAATGAGCATGGGAAAGAGAGCTCAGGACAGTAAAAACAATTTGATCCTTTTGTGGTTTAGGAATAAAGTGACAGCCCAGTAATTCAAGGTGATGTGGGAATGTTCCAAAGCAGTGCAGGCAAAAAACAATCACAAAAAAACCCATTGATAAGTCTTTAAAATGTTAAAAGGATTCAATGGGGTAGATACAGAGAAACTATTTCCTCTGGTGGGGAAATCAAGAACGAGGGGACAGAATCTTAAAATTAGAGCCAGGCCATTTAGGAGGCACATCAGGAACCTTTTTTTGACACAAGTGACAGTAGAAATATGGGATTCTCTCTCCCAAAAGGCTGTGGATGCCAGGGGTCAATTGGAGCTTTCAAGGCTGAGATTCATAGATTTTTGTTAGGTAAGGGTATCAAAGGATATGGAGTTAAGGCAGGTACATGAAGTTGAGGTGTAGATCAGCCATAATCTAATTGAATGGCAGAGTAGGCTTGAGGGACAGAATGACATCCTCCTGTTCCAATGTTCCTAAGAAAATAATTAAATCATTCACTTTTTTAAAAATAGGTCATCAAATCCGTAATATGTTTGTATCTGCTCTCTCTAAACTCATTTGCTATTGGCAATATTTTACAAGAGCGCATGATTCTGGCTGCACATGAGTGCGGTACTGAGGGAGTGCTGCACTATTGGAGGTGCCATCTTTAAACCGAGGCCCCGTCTGTCCTCTCAGGTGGACGTAAGTGATCCCATGGCATTATTTCAAAGGAGAGCAGGGGGAGTTCTCTCCAGTGTCTTGGCCAATATTTATCCCTCAACCAACACCATTAAAACTGATTATCTGGTTGTTATCACATTACTGTTTGTGGGACCTTGCTGTGCAAAAAATTGGCTTTCCTACATTACCCAGTGACTGCCTTTCAAGAGTACGTCATTGGCTGTAAAGCACTGAGGGATGTACTGAGCTCATGAAAGGCGCTATATAAATGTAATAAAAACAGAAAATGCTGAAAATGCTCAGCAGGTCATGCAGCATCTGGTGAGAGAGAAAAAGAGTTAACTTTTCAGGTCGACGACCTTTCGTCAGAATTGGAAAAAGTTAAAGATATAACAGGTTTTAAGCAAATACAGAGGCAGGGAAAGGGGGAGGGGAGGAAAGAACAAAGGGAAGGTATGAGAGATTAAATGACAAAAGGGATGATGGTGCAAGGCGAAAGGAGATGGTAATGTGACAAGTAAAGAAACAAAAGATTGGTCAAGAGGAGGTGTAAATGGGAATACCAACAACAAAAACAACTTACATTTATATAGCACCTTTAATGTAGTAAAACATCTCAAGGCGCTTCACAGAAGTGATATCAAAAACAAAAATTTGACACTGAGCCATGTAAGAAGATGTTAGGGCAGATGATCAAAAGCTTGGTCAAAGAGGTAGGTTTCAAGAAGCATCTTAAAGGAGGAAAGAGAAGTAGAGAGGCGGAGAGGTTTAGGGAGGGAATTCCAGAGTTTAGGACATAGGCAGCTGAAAGCAGGAGCAGCAATGGCGGAGCAATTAAAATCTGGCATGTTTAGCAGAGCACAGAGATCTCTGGGGATTGTAGGGCTGGAAGTGATTACTGAGATAGGGAGGGGCGAGGCCATGGAGAGATTTGAAAACAAGGATGAGAATTTTAAAATCGAGGTGTTGTTTAACTGGGAGCCAATGTAGATTAGCGAGCACAGAGGAGATGGGTGAGCGGGACTTGATGCTAGTTAGGACATGGGCGGCAGAGTTTTGGATGACCTCAAGTTAATGGAGTGTAGATCTAGGGAAGCCGGGTAGGAGTGCGTTGGAATTGTCAAGTCAAGAGGTAACAACAGCATGGTTGAGGGTTTCAGCAGCAGATAAGCTGAGGCAAGAATCAGCAGCAAATCTGCCATCTGACAAAAATGGGGGCAGAAGTTATTATCTGGAATTGTTGAACTCAGTGTTGAGTCCGTAAGGCTGTAAAGCGCCGAATCGTTTCCTGTGGACAATTTTTGGTGGTGATCTAAACAGCTCTAGTGTTTCTATAAATTACATATACCAAGTATTCATTACACATCAGGGTGGACCTCAATTCAAAGGGCTTGCTCCAAAGAGCCAGGATTCCCCATTCTCCTTAATAGTAGCTAGACTTCAGATGGAATTACTTTTGGGTGTCGCACTGTGCTAGTCATGTTAATTTCATCGACTGCAACAAAGCCATCTTTGCTCTGGATACCAGATACACAATGAATAGTTTGCCACCATAATTTATTGGTGTTTAGACACTATGTGCAGACGAGACAGTTTGAATCAGGTAAAAAGAGGAAGGCCGACTAGCGCTGTTAACGTTGAGTCTACCGTTCAGTGATGAGGAAACATGTGTTAATTCAGGAAATTCGCGATCGCCATTGATTTGAATGGTGAGGGCAGAGCTATTATAATTAGCTTGTTGCTGTTTGGGCGAGGATAACGGTGGAGCAGCGCAAATGGCCCAGGAAATTTGGGCAAGGAGTAAAAATTAGTGTAACTTGCATACATTGTATTTTCCTCAAATTTCTGGAGAGAAGTGAGTGACAGAACACATGAAGGCTTGGAACACATGGGGCTAGATTTTCAGTTGCTAGCGCCAGCAGTTAGCGCCTTAAGAGAAGTGATTTTCGGGCGCTATGCGTGTAGCGCCCGTGCGCAGCGCAGTTTGCGCCCCGCCCCAAATTAAGTTGCCCGTTAGCGCCGGCGCAAAGTTTAGCGCCCGCCCGGATGCGCGCGCAGAAAATGACGTCACATCCTCGTGCAACGCCCTTTGGCTGCCCCGATTCCAAACTTCAGTCGGACCGCCCCATTGTGCGGCTGGCGGCCGGAGCGTTTGGAAAAAGGAACGCAACACAACCAGCGCGGGCCCCGGGGGGCGCAAATTAAAGGGGACGTGCTCTCCAGTATAAAGGCCAGCCTTTTTTCAGAAAACACTCTTGTGCAACGCATTTCTGGAGACACAACAAGGAGGATAGCTAACTGGTTTCAAGCAGCAAGAGCTCAGGTATTTTTGGACTCAGGCCAGAGCGCTGCAAGTGGCCTTTTGGAAATTTGAGTGTTTGCCAGGATTTGATGGGGGTTGCATGGGGTGCCAACGCGAAGCTGCAGCTCCATGTCCGTAGGGCTCGCAGACGCATTGTGAGAGGGGCAGCCCTGGCTAGAGGCAGAGGGGGCTACAGGCGTCGGCCACGTAGGCCTTACCCAGTCAGGCTATACCGCCAGCAGCGCTCCTACCTAAACATGAGTGCCGCGCGATGTGTTAAAAGGCTCCGATTCCGAAAGGAGGTGATTGCAGAGATCTGCCACCTGCTTCGCCGAGATCTGCAGCCAAAGCTCAGGTGCAGGACGTCTCTGTCGGCGGAAGTGAAGGTGACGGTGGCATTGAACTTCTATGCCACCGGCTCCTTCCAATACGCTGCTGGGGACATAGCAAACATCTCCCAGTACGGCGCGCATCGCTGCATCCGCCAGGTGACCGAAGCACTGTTCAGAAGGAGAAGCCAATTCATCTCCTTCCCCATGGCCCTGGAGAGCCAGCATCAGCGCGCATTGGGATTTTCCAGACTCGGGGAATTCCCCTTGGTGCAGGGCGCCATTGACTGTACGCATGTGGCTTTGTGGGCCCCTCTGGAGCATGGCGAGCAGTATCGCAACAGGAAGGGCTACCATTCTCTGAATGTGCAGCTGGTGTGTGACCACAAGCAGCGCATCATGGCAGTCAATGCCAGCTTCCCAGGCAGCAGCCACGATGCCTTTATCCTGCGGCAGAGTACTGTGCATGACATGTTCCAGGCACAGCCTCCCCCAAGAGGATGGCTACTCGGGGACAAAGGCTATCCTTTGTGCACCTGGCTCATGACCCCGCTCCGCACGCCCAGGACCGCTGCTGAAGAGGCCTACAACGAGAGCCATCAAACCACCCGCAACATCATCGAGCAAACTATTGGGGTCCTCAAGCAGCGGTTCCGCTGCCTTGATCGCTCCGGAGGAGCTCTCCAGTATTCGCCGGACCGGGTCTCCCAATTTGTGGTGGTTTGCTGCATGCTACACAACCTGGCTATCCGCAGGACTCAGGCACTGCCACCTGACGTTGGACCAGCACCTCAGGAGGAGGAGCAGGAGGAGCATGAGGAGGAGGAGGAGGAGGAGCAGGAGTACGTTCCCAGGAGGGAGCGACCAGGGCCAAGGGCCGCACGACGCCACCTTATTACACGGTACTTCTAAGCCCCCTGTCAGGGAATGGCCAGGGGCCATGAGGGAAGATGAATGCAGCCGCTCCGCAACCCCTCAGCCGGCGAAGCCAACAAACACTAAGAAGAACAACCATGGAGACTGCATGAATAAAGATAATTTTTTATTACACAAAAATGAAAAGCCCTTCCCACATGAATCCCCAAAAACAATAAACGGGCCCCACAAAAAGCCTAACAAACGACTCACTCCCACAAACTGGGGAGGAGTCACTCCACATTTCTTCAAACCGGGCCTCAACGTCGGCCTAACGCAAAAAATAAGCCCTCCAACAACACAACCATGGGCAAAATAAAGATGGCCACCGCCATATAAAAGGAAAGCTGGCCACACCCTCTACTGAGTGGCCCGCGAGGGCGAGACCTTGCCCAGCCTTTTGCCTCCCCTGCCCGGCCTGCTGCTCCTTCGCAAGCTCTGCCCAGTGGCTGCTGCGAGGCTGGGGGAAGGCGCCTGAGGCTCAGATGCCCTTCCGCCAGATGCCACTGGGGGGCGGCCTACTCGGCGTTTGGGCCTCGAGGGGCCGTCTGCTGAGTGGCGCACCTGAGCCTGGCCACCATCAGCTGCAGCCGCTTGCCCTTGACGCCCCAGTGGGGGAATGGCGGCGACGGATGGCGCAATGTGGGCCAGCTGGCGTCTGGGATGCGCTGGCTGGTGCTGTGGCGTGGTGGCACTCGGCCGGGCCCGCACTGCAGGATCCGCAACAATCAGCCGAGGGGCGGCTTGCTGGGATGGTCCAGCGCGGCGGCTGCCCTGGCGATGCCTGCCTGAGACAGCGCGTGTGGCAGCAGTGAGTGCCCCTGTTGTCCTGGTGTGCGTCCGCATCACATCCGCCAGGGTCTTGACGGCATCAGTCAGCATGCCGCCACTCGCGGCAGTTGCTGCCCCGAACTCGCGCACACTGGTCGCCAGCGACTCGATGGCCTCAGGCATGCGCCCCACCACGCTCATGAGCTCCGTGTGGCGCCGGTCCGAATCCTCGGCCATCTTATCCAGCTTCCGCACCTCCTCCAAGGTGAAGGTGTCCGGACTGGAGTCGCGACTCTCCCGCTGGGGAGGAGGGGGCCGAACTAGGGGACCCTTGCCATGTTGGTGGCGGCGAGTGTGCCGATCAGCAGCACTCCCCTCTGATCCTTGCCCCCTTTGGGGGGAAGGCCGCGGGCCACGCGCACGGCTCCTGGGT
This sequence comes from Somniosus microcephalus, assembly GCF_052327205.1. Taxonomy (NCBI): domain Eukaryota; kingdom Metazoa; phylum Chordata; class Chondrichthyes; order Squaliformes; family Somniosidae; genus Somniosus; species Somniosus microcephalus. The sequence goes on from NC_140995.1 coordinate 49,580,610, forward strand.
GGCTGGACGCCACTGGTCCCAGAAGCTGCATTGCCCTGCGACAGTTCCTCCAGGCACTCGTCCAGTGAGGAGGTGTCAAGCATTTCCTCCTCTCCTGCGGGACGTGACTGTTCCCCTGATGGTCCGGCTTGCTCCTCCTCCTCCTCCTGCTCGGAGGTGCTGTCACTGGCAGCTTCAGGGTCCTGGTCGTCACCAGCTGAAAGCAGGAATGCACAAGAGTAGCTTCAGAGTGAGGAGACGGCGTCAGCGAGGGAGTTAGGACTGGTGGCATTCAGCGCATTGGTGGGACAGTGGCAAAGGAGGTAGCTCGGATGGGCCAGTGCGACGCGAGAGGGCCAAAAGGCGAGGTCCTTACCATTGCCGGGCAGTGGAGGGTCGGCTACTCCGCACGCTGTGGGGACGAGCACACGGGCTCCCATGAGCACACACACGCGCTCCTCCAGCCGAGTGAGCTTCTGCAGCTTGGCGCGGCCACCCCTGGCATGGGCCTGGCGATTAAAGGCTACTTTAGCCTGCAAGAGAAAGGACGGGCTGTAAGTGCGCAGTGTAGCCCTGATGTAGTGTGCACTGCCTCCCATGGTGGAATAGCTTGGACAGAGTGAAGCCCTGATGTAGTGTGCACTGCCTCCCATGGTGGAATAGCTTGGCCAGAGTGAAGCCCTGATGTAGTGTGCACAGCCTCCCATGGTGGAATAGCTTGGACAGAGTGAAGCCCTGATGTAGTGTGCACAGCCTCCCATGGTGGAATAGCTTGGCCAGAGTGTAGAGTGCCGAATGGCCAATTGATGCTCATGACTGTCCCAATGCTGCTGGCTGAGGGCTGGCCAATAGGACTTTCAGCTCCCTTTGCCCATCATGTCAGGTGTACATGCAAGAATGAGGAGGAGACTGGAAAGGGTACTCACCCTGACAATCCTGGTCAGGTCGTTGTATTTTTTACGACATTGTTTGTGGGTCCTGGGGGCATCACCGGTGAACGTCACCCTCTGGGCGATCTGCTTCCAGGCTTTGGTGTAGTCGTGGTGGGTTGGATTCCTCCCACTCTCTGGGAATAAGATCTTGCGCCTCACCTCCAGAGCTGTGACCATTATGTCTGTAAAGTCTGTGGGTTGTGCAGTTAATAAATACACAGACTTCAGAAGTAACAAACAAACAGGTCTTTACTATTCGAAGGTCCGGGCGAATCTGCCCAATAACTCCTGGCACAACACTTATATACTGGTGTGGTCACTATCGGTATTACAGTATACAGAAGCCAAACAAGTAGTGCCACACCTAAAGTAGTTCCCTTAAAGGTGAACGGTTACATTCAATAGTTCCCTTAAAGATAGACGGGTACATACACTACAATCCTCCCTTTTTAGCTTATTACTTACAGAGTCCCCGTTAAACATACATATCTTCAACTTCCTATAAAACAAATTACAGATATAATCTCGGTGGAGTCAATGTCATATAAAACAATTTACAAATATAATCTTGGTGGAAACAGTTCACAGGTTCAGTCTCTGCGGAAACAGTTCATAGATTCAGTCTCTGATCTTGACTCGTTCCGGACAACATTTCTTTGGTGTAGCCGGATTACCTGGCTAGCGTGACTCCTCCATAGCCTTTTTCTTGACGTAACAGCTTGAACCTTCGTCCTGTTGAACCAGCAGTGCGGACTTTTACAACCAACTGGCTGTCTTGACATTTTCCAGTTTTTCGACTAATTTAGCTCCTTTCGTAATGTCCTGCCTGGAATGGTAGAAGTGCTAATATTTTAGACAGTTATTATCTTCTGCTTCTTCTTTTTCTTTTCTGCCTTTTTGAAACTCTCGGAGCTCCTTTCTCGGCTGCCAGCTGTAGCGCCACCAACTCTCTATGTTCCTTAGACCTTAAGTGCTTCCTCCGGATTTCAGCACTTTGAGAGTTTTCATCACAAGCTGGGCAGACCACATCCTCGTAATATTCAGTGTCACTCAACAGGTCATGGTAATATTCGGGTTCGTCCTGAGTTAGGCCAGCGAGAGAGACTTCTTCTTCCTCCTCACCCGTCTGGACGTTAGCTGACGGTGGTTCCTTCCCTAAACATCTTTCTTGAAAAGCCTTCTTCATGCATTCATATTCATCCCGCTCTTCCTGGGTTATCTGCCATTCCTTCACGACGGACCTCATTTGTGAGTTCAATACCTTCCTTTCCATCGGTAATTGCGTTATCAGGCTATTTAACCCTTCTACTGAAGTAACGGTTTCCACATTCTTCTGTTCACCTTGACGTGATTCAACGTACTTTTGGCATCCTTGTAAAATTTGTGTTGCCACCTCTGCTATCTCCGTGACTTTTGAGAGCTCCGAACTCGTTCCCCCTGAAGATTGAAGCTCGTGTTCAGATTGTTCCCCTTGCAGAGTCTTGTCCTTCAGCATATGAAGGAGTTGGCTGACCGTTAACTCTTCCCTGGGAACACGGTGGATCAGAGTCTTCTCCATTTCCTCCCCCTCTTTCTCCAATACTTCCACCTTACGTTCCTCTTGAACTTTGGCTTTCAGCGCTCGGAAAAGTTGCGCCCTGATGCTCTCTAGTTCATGTTCAGGGACCATTCTTACAGTGTCCTGTTCTTCCACTGAAAGGATTCCCAGTTGAATCTGTTCTTCAAGTTGTTGAACCTCGGTCATTGCCGCCTCATATTTGTCTTGGGTGTCCTTCAATGTTTTTATAAGTTCTTGGACATCCTGTCTTTCATGCTCTGCCATGATTTTCACCTCTAATTTCTCATCTATGGATGGATCTCCTACCGATGAGTCTGTCTTGGCCTTGAGCTCATCAAGAATTTCCTGCAGCCTTCGGACTTCTTGCTCATGTTCAACCTTTAGTTGTTCATATGCTTCTACTGAAACTAGCTTTTCGGAGGCTGCCGAGTTAACCCCCTCCAGAATTGTAGCCTGGGCCTGTTCATACTGTTCTTTCAACTTCTCACACTCTGCTTGTAAGGAGTCGTAGAGAAGAACTGGAATAAAATCCTGGCTCCCTGAAGATTCCTCTTCCTTTGGTTCATTCTGTAAATATTCTAGTTCCTGAACAGCATCAGGGGAATGTGATTGGTATTTGACCACGATGGCTCTATGGTCGCTCTCTGCTTGAGCTAGCTGTCTCTGTTGTCTTTCCAGGTTCTCCCATTCGGTGTCCCAGAACCTTTCCATATTTTTCATCTCTTGTATGAGACGGTCACTCAACTGTTCTAATTGTTGTCGTACTTTGACATAAGTTTGCGTCCGAGCTCGGTGTTCTTCCGTCATGGATGAATCCTTTGCTTGAACAGGCTCAGAATTCTCTGTCAACCTGGAGTTCTGCTCTGCAGCTTTATTCTTCTTGGTACCATAAGTCCTTCTGCATGTCTTCGTTTTCTTTCCCATCGTCGGCAAGTCCCTTTTAGCCTTGTCTTCCATATTCGACTTGGTCTTATCATCATCCATTTCAGAATCTGAGATAATAGCTTGCACCGAGTCCTCCCTCATTATGGCTTTTAGGTAATGCCATTCCATGTCTATTTTCTTAATCCACTCCCGTCCTAGAAGTGGTGGTCCTCCCTCAGGTAATACGTACAAGTTCATTCTTGGGTGTTCTTTACCCCTATCTCTCACCTTGACTCTTATTTTCCCCACGGGGTATACGTTATGCCCCGTGTATGTCTGTAATACGAACTTGGTATTTCTTAAAGGTATGTGAGAGAATAGCCGGTGGTAGTCCCTTCGGTTGATGACTGATAGAGCTGATCCAGTGTCCAGCTCCATTCTTACTTGGACTCCAGCTATTTTTAGTATGACCCAGATGGCCTGTAGATCCGTTTCTTTACCCACATTGTGGATTCTCAGCCTACCCAGCTCCTGGTTGTTTGGGTCTGAGTCTGAATTCTGTTCGTCTGAACTCTTCTCAGCCACCTTGTGTACCTTGTTGTACTTTTCTTGTGGTGGCTTCCTTTGATTATTGGTCTTTTTCCCGGACCGGCATACCTTCGCGATGTGACCCAGTTTGCCACATTTCCTACACTCTTGGTTCTTAAACCAGCATTGATTCTGGTCATGCGTGGTCTTCCCACAACGGTAGCATTTTGTTGTGCTTGAAGTAATTTGGTCCACCCCAAGTGCCGCCGCCTTTAGTTGCATTTCCGCCGTTCCTTTCACTGCGGCTTCGTGCGATGCAGCTATAAGGACAGCCCTGTCCAGTGTGAGGTCGTTCTCTTCCAGTAGTCGCTTCTGCGTCCCTTCTTTGGACAATCCGCATACGAACTTGTCCCGCAGCGCTTCTGTCAGATTCCCTCCGAACTGGCAGTATTTCGCTAGCCTACGCAGTTCGACTAAGTATTCCGCATTGCTTTCGTCCTTCTTCTGCGTTCTTGCGTAGAATTTGAATCGTTCAGCCAGCATCAGCGGTGTGGGGTTCAAATGGTCCTTCAGCACAGCCACAATCTCTTCGAAGGTCTGATCCGCTGGTTTATTTGGTGCTATTAGATGCTTCAAGAGCCCGTATGTTTTTGCCCCCATCGAGTTTAGCAATGTTATCGCCTTGTCGTCTTCCTCTATTTTGTTGGCTTCGCAATAGATCTCTATGCGTTCCACGTACGTGGCCCAGTCTTCTATTTCCGAATTAAAGTCGTTAATATTCCCTCGCTTAGGCATTTTTCTTCCCTTGGGAGCAGCACCAGTATTTCTTTAAGTATTCTTATTTATTTGTTTGTTTCGAAGATGGCGGTTTTCCCGCGAAATCGGCGGTTTCCCGCTCTTTCCTTCTCTCCCCGCCCACTTCAATGGCGGTATGTCAATCAAGATGGCGGTTTTCCCACGAAAATGGCGGTTTCCCGCTCTTCCTTTCTCGCCCCGCCCACTTCAATGGCGGTTTCCCGCTTCTGGCGTCTTCTCCGCCTAATGGCGGCTTCCCGCGTTTCTTCCCGGTGGAAGGGGTACGCTTCCCCCACAGCGGACAGGTTCAGCCGCTGGCTGGCTTCCGCACAGCTCCCCTTACTCGGCTATGTCTTTTCCTCCCGCCCGCACGGCCCAACCGGGGCTGGGTACACCCCGTTAACGGAGGACAGTTCAGCCGCTGGACTGGCTCTCGCGCAGTCTCTCTCTCCGTGCCCGGCTCTGTCGCTCTCTCACCCGCACGTTCGGTGCTACCGGCCCTGGGTACCCCGTTGGTGGAGAACAGTTCAGCCGCTGGACTGGCTCTCGCGCAGTCTCTCACCCCGTTTTCGGCTGTGTCTCTCACCCACTCCCGCACGTTCGGTTTTGCCGGCTCTGAGTACCCCGTTGGTGGAGAACAGCTCAGCCGCTGGACTGGCTCCTCGCAGTCTCTCTCTCCGTACCCGGCTCTCACCCGCACGGTTCCCGTTCGCCTCCCCAGCCCTCTCGCAGACCGGTGTTTCCCTCCCCGGCTGCGGCTGGGTTTCTCTTCCCGCGCTTACTCGCAGGCTCAGCGCTTCGTGGCTGCGGTCGCTGCCCGGATTTTTCCCGCCGATCGCGGTCCGGCTGTCACCCGACGCCGTTGGACCCGACTTTTGGCCGGCACAGCTCCCCCTCGACTGAGGTCGAGTGCTCTGCCCTTATCCTCCGGATACTTCTACACTTTCCCCTACTCACAGTCTCTTCGGCCGCCTTGTTCCCTGCTGATCGGCTCACTCCGCACCGTGGTAGAAGGGTAGTCAGTGCCTGTTGCTAATGGAAGCTTTTGTTGCTAAAGTCTTCCACCTTTCTCCTGCTGCAGCCTCGTGTTTTCTTCCAGCAGCACGACGAGGGCGGTTGCCTCTCTTCGACGCTCTTCTTGCTTTGGTAATCTTGCCACAGGGTACGATCGGACTCGTCGCCACTGTAAAGTCTGTGGGTTGTGCAGTTAATAAATACACAGACTTCAGAAGTAACAAACAAACAGGTCTTTACTATTCGAAGGTCCGGGCAAATCTGCCCAATAACTCCTGGCACAACGCTTATATACTGGTGTGGTCACTATCGGTATTACAGTATACAGAAGCCAAACAAATAGTGCCACACCTAAAGTAGTTCCCTTAAAGGCGAACGGTTACATTCAATAGTTCCCTTAAAGATAGACGGGTACATACACTACAATGTCCAGATCACCCTCTGAGAAGCGCAGGGCACGCTGACGGGCCTTCTCTGGCGTTGCCATGACTCCCTGGGGCTGAGCAGCAGTGTTGAGGCCTCTTTGCAAGGCTGCAGTGTGCAGGGCGTGGCAGCAGACCAATTCGTCCCTTCCCCCTTTAAGAGCTGGTCGGCGCCACGGGGTCTGCTGTCAGTCCAAAAATGACCGCACCCGCGCTGCGCCCCGCCTGGGCGCTATCCCTCTGGACCGCCGGCTTAGCGCCTAAAGATAGTAGTGGAACGCCTCTTTTAGCGCTCCACCAACCTCTTAGGGCGAAGCCAATGAATTTCCGGCAACGGGGCGCTACTTTGGGGCGGGCGCTAACTTCGGGCGGGCGCTAAGGTTAGCGCCCCAAAACTGCCTATACTGAAAATCTAGCCCCTAGACTCATAATAATCCCTACTAACATGAATAAATGATTTCAGGCCTCTTGAATATTATAATAATTAAAAGGAACTGCGAAAGAAAGAAAGAACTAACTTACTTTGATTGAGCACCTTTCACAACCTCAGGATGCCCAAACTGCTTTACAGCCAATGAAATACTTTTGAAGTGTAGTCACTGTTGTAATGTAGGAAACACAGCAGCCAAATTGCGCACGGCAAGGTCCCAGAAACAGCAATGACCAGAAAATCTATTTTCAATGATAAGAACATAAGAACATAAGAATTAGGAGCAGAAGTAGACAATTAAGCCTGCTCCACCATTCAATCAGATCATGGCTGATCTTTAACCTTAACTCCACTTTCCTGCCTGATCCCCATATCCCTTGAATCTCCTAGAGTCCTAAAATCGATCTATCTCAGCCTTGAATATACTCAACCATTCAGCATCCGCAGCCCTTTGTGGTAGAGAATTCCAAATATTCACAACCCTTTGAGTGAAGAAATCCCTCCTCATCTCAGTCTTAAATGGCTGACTCCTTATCCTGAGACTATGCCCCCTAGTTCTAGATTCTCCAGCCAGGGGAAACAACCTCTCAGCATCTACCCTCTCAATCCCCCTCAGAATCTTTCATGTTTCAATGAGATCAACTCTCATTCTTCTGAACTCCAGAGAGTATTGACCCAAACTACTCAATCTCTCCTCATAGGACAAACCTCTCATCCCAGGAATCAATCTAGTGCACCTTTGTTGCACCGCCTCTAAGGCAAGGATATCCTTCCTCAGATAAGGAGACCAAAACTGTGCACAGTACTCCAGGTGTGGCGTCACCAAAGCCCTGTACAATTGTAACAAGATAATTGTTGGTTGAGCGGTAAATATTGGCATGGACATCAGGGAGAACTTCCCTGCCATTGTTTGAATAGTGCCATTGTTACTTTTACATCCACCTGAGAGGGCAACTGATGGCCTCGGTCTAATGTCTCATCCTATAGGAGGTGCCTCCGATACGAGTCAACCTCCTGTGGCATTGCACATGAGAATCGAGACTTTGTGCAATGAGGCTTAGAGGGTGAAGGATAATTGGACATAAAATTCAGTCCTCATTTTAAAGTCATATGTTCTGTCCTTATTACAATACTTCGATTTGATATTATTTATAGTTAAAGAGAAAAATTTACAGTAGGTTGGGAAGAAGAGTAGAGGTGGTTAGAGAAGTTTGTCTGCAGTGTGGGATGAAGAGCTGGGAGCAACAAATCTGAAGGGCTACAGCACCACCAGTGGTGGGGAGGGTGTAATTACAGCATGACAAGTTTCCATCATAAATGTGGACATAGGAATTTACAATAAGAAAAGTTAACAGAAAAGTGTAACAACAGGAAGGAAGATTTAAGAGGACATGAAGTGCAGAAACCTTTTTGAAAATATATTATAGATAGATTAAAAAATGCAGTAAATTCTGCAAAGATGAAACAAAAACAGAAAATACTAGAACTTCAGAGCAGAGCCGATTAGCATTTGAAAGGGAAAAAAAGACAATTTAACACTTCGGGTGAAGAAAATTATCATCACTGAACCAGTATTTAAATAGCTTCCGTGTCCAGGACCAATATTTCTTACTTTCCTTTTAATGAGCTGTCCAAAGCTCATTCACATATAAAGAACTTATTTTTGCAGTCATCTTGCAAAACAAAACATTACTGAGCCCTGGAAGGGGAGCATTTTTTAAATCTACAATCGGGCAGCAAAAAACCCTCATCTGATCGCAAGAGAAACTACAGCCCCTTGGCGGTGAAAGAGAATATAAACAAGCAGCTTGGCAGATCACTGGGTGAGATGTTGGAATGTTTTATGCTACGCAACCACTTTGGAAAGTGGCTCAATGCATTTACAATTTTGTCCTCAGGCTTGTAAAATTGCTTGATTTATACTGCAGGGTAGCTTTGCCAGCGAGCGGTAGCAAGAATACGGCTGCAAGCAACAGAAAATCATTGCCACTGCCAGACCGACTACCTCCTGTGTAAACCCAAGTCTGGGCTTCAGCCTACCAGAACCTAATGATGCCGGGAGATCTTGGAACTTCAACAAGGCTGATTTCATTTTAAGTCAGGGGCCTAGAATTTGGATACCATTAGAAAATGGGTGCAGGCACCGCGATGCGATATATGTCTGCGCCCATTCAAAAAGCACAAGCAGCACGTCAATTTGGTGCTGCCGGCTTATTACCATGATAGGGACGCACAGCCCAGCACGAAACGCGCTGCTGACAGGCTGTGTGCTCAGCAGGGGATCGAAGTTCGCATTGCTGGAGTGAGGCTAGCTTTCGTTAAAGCTAGCCTGCTCCTCTTCAAGGCAGTCTGAAGCTTTTAAAGCTGAGCTGCCTTCTGCAGATAAAAAATTAAAATTCCTTCAGCACTAGGCAGTCTGCACCTCTTAAAGGTGAGCTGCATTCTGCTGATCAAAAATGCTAAAAATGCTTCAGCACTTACAAAAATGGTTCAACAGGCCAGGGAAAGGGTACCCAGGATCTCAGATGCAGCGCTCGAACTTTGTGCAGAGGGTGAACACTAGAAGAGAGGTCCTCTACCCACAAGGTGCCAGGAGGCCCTCCAGAAAGAAGGACATGGGACCAGATCACCGAGACGGTCACTGCCAGCAGTGTCACCCCCACAACCTGACTCCAGTGCCCAAAGAGGTTTCATATCCTCAGACGAGTGGTCAAGATTAGTGAATGCATCTTCAAAAGCCAAATCCTACCAACTGAACCATTACTCAATGTACAACAACCCCTCCCCCCCCACAATCCCCAACCTACCAACAATTTCACATTCCTATCTTCACCTCTCCCCCTCGGAGGAGATGGTGCTGTCCATTCTTGACAAGGGCATGGGTGAGCCCTTGGCCAGCAGTGGGGCTGGAAGAATACAAGATGCTGGTAGCCTCATACATTATCCTCCTTCTCGCATGCACATCTCACATTCCCTCCCCTCACCACAACTCCGCCCTTGTGCCTTCCTCATTTCAGACAAACAAGAAATGCAGCCTGCCCAGCCAATGGTTGACCAAGAAGAGAGAGAGGAGAGTGAAGAAGAAGAAGAAACACTGTCACTTGATTTCACATTCCCAGCCACCAGCTCCTCAAGATTGACCTACAAGCCCATCTGCAGTGTCCCCCACTGAAAGTCAGCAGCCTTCCAACAGCCATGCTGCAGCCACTGGGGTAGCAATGTGTAACAGCACTAGGATAGGCAAAGGCACACGCAAGACATTTACTAAGGGAATGCACAAGGGTGATCTGTTGATTTTTGCTGTAACATTGGAGTCATATATGGATAAAGTTGGATTGGAAAGTTTGCTTTCTGGTGGCTTTGATTTCAGCAATGTTGACAAGAAGAAGCTGTGATGGTCAATGACAGAGGGAAGGTAAGCTGTGGGACAAATGTTGAAAGGGGAATTGGGGTTGTGTTCACTGGTACCACAGGCGGATGATTCGATCCCGGATATCCCGGCCAGAAAGGGGCCATCTGGGTTGCCTCCTTCCTTCCGTTTCCTCCTCTTCTGCTTTATCCTCATCTGCTTCTTCCTCTTCCTCCTCCCCCTCCTTCTGCGAGCAGCTTGTCCCCTTTGTTGCCTCTGCTTCATCTCTATGTGATGCTGCAGCCCAAGGGGGACTGCAACTATAGCCCCCAGGACTGGGAGCAAGTGGTGTTCTCAGAGGCCTTCCTTTAAAAGCCAAAGCCTTGCAAACGTCCAGCAGCACTCTCTGCATTCCTTCACACTTTAACAACTTTTTAAATGTATTGCACCAAGCCACTACTCCAATAAAATGTAAAGAAACCAGTCCAAAAACAAAAATCTAAACTTACACCTGAAAGTTGTGTGTGTCCCTTTAAGACGCGCTGGCAGTGGCTCTGTTGTACTACTGCACGCACATTCTTCCGTGCGTGGGTTGGAGGGGGCAGTATTAAGAGCGTCGATGTCCAAAATCACAGATCGCGCATCAATTCAGGCATTGCACGCCGATTGACGTCACGATCTGGATCATTTAAATATGGGAAGCAAGCACAGGCAACGGCAGCGCTGCCATCCTGCACAAAATGGTGGCCGCCGCATTCCACGCCGGAAGTGGGCAGCTGCCATTTTTTCTTCCAAATGGGCCTTAATGGCCTTAATTTCCCAGTCAGGATATTTAAACATCTGTAGATTACAGCAACAAGCATATGTTATTCAGTTCTACCTCTTCTTTGCTCCTTCAAAGGAAGAGTTGTCTAACCTGCCAGGCTTTGATGTCAGGTGAGCCACCACACTGGGTGCTCACACATATGAAGACTCGCTTTTCTCCAATTCGCACTTCAGATTTAAATTCCAGTAAAATCACTCTTGGTTCTCATCCATCTCAAATACACCCAGTTTCCTAATGGTTGCAGCAGAAGGCAATCTTAAAATTTCATTCATACTGAGTACTGATGGCACAATGAATTTGAACACTAAACCGTTAAGCCCTGGAATCAAATCCAGCCTGAACCAATGGGGTGAATATCTCTTCTTTGTGATGCCTATAATAAATAAAATCAGATGGATTTGTTGTTTACATTAAATTCTGTGAGTGTCTCAACATGAGTTATGTTCTGGGAATCATTCTTGCTGCTTTTTTTATGTTAGCGTCCTCACAATTGCACCACATAGGACTATTCTTCCAACTGTGCAATCCTGGTGGGGAGACTTGCCTGCCAGGAGTGTATATTGTAAATTCCAGAAAACACAGGGGCCATGATTTTGCAAATGGATGCGGCTTGGGAGCGGGTCAGCTGGTTTCCGGGTTCCAGTCCCGCCCCCAACTGTATCCGGCCCACAGATGTGATTTTATGTCGATTGGCCTTGTTAAGCCCGCCCTGTGGGCTTGCCGGCCAATTAAGAGGAAGCCGGTCAGATGACGTCATTTGATGACGCGCCATCTGCCGGTTTTCTTAAAGGGACCACACACAATTTTTCTTTGACAGCTCATTTCTCAGTGTTTGACAGCATTGAGGTGCTACAAACACTGACAATGACTGTTCACAGGTGAGCTCTTGCACCCAGGCTCTGCAGTGACTCCCTCCTTAGGCGAGATCAGATGGCAGCTGCAGGTGAGGTTACAGAAGCGATATGTCACTGGTGAGAGAAGTTGTCCCAATGAGGTGGGACTCGACAGTCAATTCAAAACTTGTTACATACAGAAAAGTGTAAATGCATTCAAAATGATTTTCCCAACAGTTCCTTACCCCTGAAACTCACCAGTGCACCACTGGATCCTTCACACCACTTATGCAGCTGTCATCAATGCAGAAACATTACAGCAGACTGACAACATGCCGCACTTACCTGGCGTGGTGTCCGGACATCGGGGAACCCGAGGCAGAAGTGGCAAAATTGAAAAAGAGCCTGTTAACAAGTATCAAGTGCCTGTTAACAGCCAGGTAAATAGCTATAATCCTCTTCCTGCCGCTAGGTGTCGGGTCCATGCGCAAATCGGGGACCTGACACTTGGGAAGATTGATTGGAGGCAGGTTGACAGTGGCTTTCCTGCCACTGTCACTCTTTGTGATTTTGACAGTGGTCCCGCCTCCAATCCCGCACTTTGAGGACCGGCAAAATTCTGGCCTGGGTATGCCGTCTAACATAATAACCCACCCTGATTTAGTTGGGGGATTCTAGAATGCATTGGGCTAGATTTTGGTATTAAAATAATGCTGAGGCGAAGGGCGCTCGCCGTTATTTATGCGTAACTGGTACAGCAACTTCAAACGAGGAACTGATGCGCGGCTAAATGCCAATATCCAAAAGTATCTGTTCGGGTTGCACTGCTTCGCCATTCGGTCTACGAAAATGGCATTTCTCTTCCTGCCTCACCATTGAAAGGCATTGAATGTTGTGAAGTTGCTGCATTTGCGCGGTAGATACGAACTATTAACATGCCATGGAAAGTTAAGTCTTGTCGTTACAAGCATAAGTATCCTTTTAACAACATCATCATTTTTAATTACAGCTAATCAACCTCTCTGACACTGAAAGTTAACTATTACAAGTGTGGAGTCTCATTCCTGCCCCCATTAATTGTTGTTGGAGATGTTAAAAATGTAATATTTTTATTGGTGAAATTGGGTATCGCCCCGTTTGGGGTGCGAACACTTGAAAAGTTGAGAAAATTAGCGCCAGGTACTAATGCTTCTAAACTTTTCAAAAATTCGGTTTTGTGCTCCAGGAAGGAAGTGGAGCATTAAATCAAGCACTCCACTTCCTTCTTGGAGCGCAATTGACAGCAGGCGGGGCGGAGACTTCAACAGCGCTGCACACTGGGCCGTGCAGCACTGCCGCGTTCAAAGTCTCCTTCCCTCCCATAAAGGGAAGGGCCATCACTGCAGGCTCTGCAATTTAACAAGAGTGCCAAGCTGATCGATCGCGGGCAGGAACCCACGAAAAAAACTTCAACAGGAAAGGTAAGTATTTTTTTTACTTACCTCAGCCATCTCGCCTTTAATCATCACCTCCGAAGTGGCCGGCCGCCTGATGCACATTTCCTGTAGCTGTTGGTGTTATCGACTGGCACTGTTGCAGGGGGCGGAAGTCAATTTCGGGTCCGGGGCACTACCGGGGTGATGTGCACAATGATGACGTCACAATCTCTGGGCGAAGGAGATTGGGGTGCAATGCCGTAGCGCTGCCGCAAAACTCCCGCCGAATATGGCAGGAGTCGATGCCAGTGCTGCACCACGCCCGGTCGCAAAGCCCCGTTAGCGCAAAGGCGCCCAATTTCTCACCCTTAAACGTTAAAAAAATATATACTTTTCCTTTCTGCCTCTTTTTTCCTTCTCTTTTAATCCAATCTTTCTTTCCCTCTGTTTATTTATCTTTCTGTACCTGATTTGGTATTGAATTCACCCACTCTCATTTACACTTAGTTCTCATAGAATCATAAAATCACAGAATGATACAGCACAGAAAGGGACCATTTGGCCCATTGTGTCTGTGCCGGCTCTTTGAAAGAGCTATCCAATTAGTCCCACTATCCTACTCTTCCTCATAGCCCTGCAAGTTTTTCCATAAAAGTTTTATCCAATTCCCTTTTGAAAGTTATTATTGAATCTGCATTCCAGATCATAACTTGCTGCGTAAAAAAAAAATACCTTATGTCGCCGCCAATTACCATTAAACTGGTTTCTGACCCTTCTGCCACTGGAAACAGTTTTTCCTTATTTATTCTGTCCAAACCCTTCATAATTTTGAATACATTTATCAAATCTCCCCTTACTCTTCTCTACTCCAAGGAGAACAACCCCAGTTTTTCTAGTCTCCACGTAACTGAAGTCTTTCATCCCTGATACCATTCTAGTAAATTTCCTCTGCACCCTCTATAAGCCCTTGACATCCTTCTTAAAGTGCGGTACCCAGAATTGGACACAATACTCCAGCTGGGGCCCAACCAGTGTTTTATAAGGTTTAGCAGCACTTTCTTGCTTTTGTACTCTACTCCTCTATTAATAAAGCTAAGGATCCTGCATGCCTTAGTAAAAACCTGCTCAACATTTGTCCTGCCACCTTCAAAAATGTGTGTATGTACACCCCCATGTCTCTCTGTTCCTATATCCGTCTATATCCTTCTGAAGTCTGTTACTATCCTCCTCACTGTTTACTACATTTCTGAGTTTCATGTCATCTGCAAACTTTGAAATTATGCCCTGTATACCAAAGTCCAGGCCATTAATATATATAAAAAACAACAGCGGTCCTAATTATAACCCCTGGGGAACACCACTGTATACCTCCCTCCAGTCTGAAAAACAACCATTCACTACTACTCTCTGCTTTTGATCCCTTAGCTAATTTCATGTCCATGATCCCTTTAATCCTATGGGCGTCAATTTTGCTAACAGGTCTATTTTGTGGTACTTTATCAAATGCCTTTTGTAAGCCCATATACACATCAACCACACTACCCTCATCAACCCTCTCCTTTACTTCAGCAAAGTCCTTCTGCTGTTTATTTCTCAATCCTTCAATCTGATTGATTAAGTAGATATACAGTTGTGTGCTCTGTCCACTCAGGTCCCAGATGCTCGGTTTCCCTCCCGTAATCAGCTCAGACTTCCAGCAACTTGCAAAAGCAACATTTAAAAAAACTTAAATGTGCACAAACAAATCTAAATAACAGCAAAATCTGGGCCAATGATCCACCCTGATTTAGCTGTGGAGAATAGACCATAATGACCCACCCTGATTTATCTTGGGGGAGTATATAGACCATAATGCCCACCCTGATTTATCTTGGGGATGTATAGAACAGTTATCCAGCCAATTTCAGCTGTCATGCCCTGTCTTCATAACTGTAAATATTAGTTTTCAAATGCCAGCTCTAATGGAACTTGTCATTTTATTCTTTTTTTTACCAGTGAAAATGATGTCAGCCCCCTTGTGTATTGAGAAATATTGGCGTCCTGAAAATAATTATTGAACTGACATTATAGTTATAGGTCACATAATTCTGGCAAATATTTTGTCAGTAATTTATCTCTCACCATACAGTCGCTAGCCCTCCTTTCAGAGGAGCACCTCGACATATAGGATGCCAGTTCCCTATATATATATTCAACCTACAGGCTATATGAGCCTGAATGAAGATGAATGGCCTCAATCAGGAGGTGACAGAATCTCTAAAAGAGCCAAGAAGCAGATTAATGAAGAGCAAACTGTTGATTTTACAAATAGAACCTGCAGCCAACGCAAAAGCACATTTCTTTCAAAATTAATCATGTTTGTTTTTCCCTTTAGTTTCAAATATGCAGAATTGCAGGAATGAGTTGCATCTGAGGTAAGGTTGAAGTTAGATGCAAATGCCCTTAGCAATATTGTGCAATCTAGTAATAGACTGACCTGCTGAGAGACATACTCCTGTACTAGTAACTGGGTTAAGGTAGATTGTACAGTATATGTAATGCATTGGGTAGCATGTTTATCCATTTATTTTAAATGAGTTAATGACTTTCTTAAAATAACGAACAGAGGACTTTCACACTGAATACATTACGATATCACACAGTGAACTGTCAACTACTTACACTATCTATACTTTGATGCAATGTATCACCTCCATCATCAATGGTAGTGGCATTAGCATTAGACCAGTATCATAATGCTGAGAGATATGAAATTAAATAAAATAAAATAAATGAGGGGTGGAATGCTCACCAAAGGAGGAAATTGGCCAAAACTCAGAATAAATAATAACAACATTGCTTCAAAAGTTTCATGCAAAATGGAAACTTGGACAAAACTACATTCAGTAACCGTTTCCCATGTAGAAAATTGACACCAATTGGAAGACTTTTTTATTGACTCGGGGGATGAGGGCATCATGAGCAAGGCCAGCATTTATTGCCCATCCCTAGTTGCCCTTGAGAAGGTAGGTGGTGGTGAGCCACCTTCTTTGAACTGCTGTGGTGAAGGTGCTTCCACGGTGCTGTTAGGTAGGTAGGAAATTCCAGGATATTGACCCAGCAACATTGATGGAATGGTGATACATGTCCAAGTCGCGATGGTGTGTGACTTGGAGGGGAACTTGGAGGTGGTGGTGTTCCCATGCGCCTGCTGCCCTTGTCCTTCTAGGTGAGGGAGGTCGTGGGTTTGGGAGGTGCTGCCAAAGAAGCCTTGCCGAGTTGCTGCAGTGCATCTTGTAGATGGTACACATTGTAGCCATGGTACACCAGTGGTGGAGGGAGTGAATGTTTAAGGTGGTGGATAGGGTGCCGATGAAGTGGGCTGCTTTGTCTTGGATGGTATCCAGCCCCTTGAGTGTTGTTGGAGCTGCACTCATCCAGGCATATCAACATAAGAAATACAGTATGTTATCCTGGGCACAAAAATGTTGTCATGATATAATAGTGTTAAGATACATTTTCCAAGTGTGTTCTCTATTACTCAGCTGTATTTTTGCGTGTAGTCAGGTTAAAGCAATAACGGGTAGCAAAGCTCCAGCCTCAGTATGTTCCTTTTTCCTTTAATTTGCTTTTTTTCCCCTTTGCAAAGCAATACCTGTGAAGTCTTCTGTTGACCTCAGTGTAGTCTACTTCATCACTTTTGTACTTCCTTCTCTTCCTTCTTTGTTTTTCTTTTTTGAGTAATATGTGTACTGTTTGGAAATTACTGTGCTTTCGAGCTGTGTGCAATGCATTGTACAAGTGTGCTGCTTACAATGAGGGTCAGGGGATAAAGGCAAAAACTGCCAAGCTTATCTCTGAATAGCCTACTTACATATCTATACATATAATATGTATATATGTATATCACCACATATATCAAGTGCCACAGGTAAAAAAGGGTTAAAGTAATTTCAGAAATTGCTTGGTGTGTTCTTCATTCACAAAAGAAATGCAACCCACAATGATCGGGAAACAAACAGGAGCATTTCACAGAAATGTAAAGCTTATTTTCATGAGGAAGGTTAAAACTTTGAGCCCATTCCATCTTTCACACAGACATCACGGCACTGCAGGAGCCTGCAAAGCTTCTTGGGAAGTTTCAAGGACGTGGTGAAGGGGAATCAAATTATCAAGTAATGTTATAGCTTGTAGTGTTCATATATTTACATTTATCTGGGAGGAAGGTGATTTATTTTGCAGACCAAAAGAGTCCCATATATCAAACTAATGCAGTAGCCATGAGCAATTTGTCCTTCATGCTGTGACTGGACATTGTCAGCTGAGGTTTATCACCTTTATCCATTGAGAAATAAGGTGGAATTAGTCAGATGTCAGACACTTTTTGCTCCTTTTGATGTGCGGTGTCAGAAATCAACCTACATTTATTAGAGTATTATTGATTACAGCAAGGGAAATTACGCGGAGAAAGATAACCTTTCGAAAAGCGGACAGATCAGCACTCAAAAGTCTCCAGGTGGAGAGGCAGCGAATTGGAACCTAAAAGCACCCAGAGGCAGTGAGCATGATTCTCCTGAGAATATATAAGGAAAAAAAGCCTACACTGTCATTACCCAGGACATCGCTGGTTTCCCTAGATGTTGAGAATATATGAATCTGTCTGCGTGCTAGATTTCAAAGTCAAAAATACTGAAAGACTTTCCAGTTAGGAAGAAAAACCTTAAGAAGAAGTGACGCAATATTAGTTGAATTAGCTTTATTAGACCAATTCAAAGTCTGCACAGTGTACGCTGTCATTCTTCTGCTGTATTTTTAAATATTTGCTTTTTGCAGGCCATTTATAACCACGATAAGTCAGTGCATAATTTGATATATAGTGCAATGTAAACTATGATACACGCACAGAAGTGGGGAAGATTGAAATGCACACATTTGGAATGTACTGTCTTAGGTGAAAACAAATGCCATTGGATTGAAGCTCTTATTAATCTAGCGAGGCTGTGTTTTATTTATTGGTTTCAGTGATATTTATACTTCAACCTTCTCACGGCTGTATCAAAGGGTGTTTTATCAAGCTTGTCTGCTTAAAGTGGTGTGAATGGGTTTTTAAATGGGAGTCAGGCAGTAAAATTACTTAATTTACAGCTCCATTATGACATGAAGGGAATGTAAGGATGGTACCGATATGAGAGCAGGTACAATGCAAACCCAGCAGGGAATCATAATATCCGAAAATAATATTTCTAATCAAATGAGGGACATTATCATAAGCAATAGATATTCACCCTTGATTTAGTTCAGTGTTCAGTCTAGATAATGGAGTGGTGACACTGAAAGCAAAGTATTAGCCTTTTATGGTTTTCTATTTAAAATCATTGAAATTCTGTACCATTTAAACATAATCCCTGGTTCTATGGCAGAGCTGGGGACACTGTTTTAACATGATTATTTGTCGAATATAAATCAATGAGGCATTTTCCAGCTCAATTCTTTGCCACAAAATCAGTTCATTATTATGGCAAAGATACACACAAAAAAACTAACAATGCAGATGCCAGGCATTATCTGGTCTAAATATAACTCCTTCCTCATATCAATTCTCTCTCTTGCTTTCTCTCCCATTCTTTCTATCTTGCCTTTTTCAAGACTGCAACGTTCAATTATTGATGAGCAAAGATAGCGCCACAAAATGGTTATTAACGTTGAACAGCCCCGGCTTGGAAAATGCCCCAAAGGTGCCATGGGGGTGGATTCTTTTATCTTGCCAAAAAAATGCATCTAATTGTACCATTGTGTGCCATGCCAGGTGCCATGTCCAATCAGTGTCAAAGGGACCACTGTGGACTGCACTGCTGAATGGAACGAGGGATTGCTCAGATATTTGGTCTTTTACTAGCTAGCGGCAAGGGTATGAACACTTCTGCTCTGTAAACACTTATCTTCAAATATCCCGTTTATCGAGTCATCTTTTGTCAGGCTTCTGTTGCCAATACATTGGCTTTTATCCATGTTTCTTGATGCACTGATTGCCGTTAATCTTTAAATGATACGTGACTGAAGCTCAAGGCACTGATTTTGCTGGCTGCATTAAATCCTTAATAGAAAGCTGCAGGAAAAAAAGGTGCAACTAAAATTGCCTGTTGTTTGGGCAAAGGAGGTGCGATGAGTGAGTGTGATTGAAGTGTGATAGCACTGGTGTTCTTAGTGCCCCAGAAGCATTACCACCTTTTATTCTGTTTTACATCTTTGGCAATTAAATCATAAATGTTGTGTAAAATAATGATTTGAGATGCTCCCTTGGGCATCAATAATGTCAAGTAACAATAAATATAAATCAGAGTGGACTGTCTTTATAGAACTATGCTTTATGTGGAAAGTCACTGAAAAATAATTTTGTCCTTTCCAGTATACACCCACTAAAACATGCATTGTATATAATTTATATCTACCAGCAATCACAAAATGCTTCCAATAACATATGTTCTTATTCCTTTGTGAATATGTTTCATTGTTTCATTTTGTTCTGTTCTGTATGTACCTGACACAAGAGTCACTTTCAGTTACCTGGGGTCATTTACATTCATTGGTATTTTACAGATCTGTCAGTCCAAACTACCTAGGGTATGTGTCCAGTCAACGCTACATTACACATAATAGCTCCAATTGTTTTACTCTTGGCCATTGTGGTTTATCATAGTTCTGGGATAGGAAGTATAAAAGTGTACAGAGCCTATGAATATAATATTTCATCCAACCTTGAAAAAGTTGACTGAAAAACTTTATTGCTGACAAAAGGTATATAAATAGTGTCTTGATGAAAATTGGCACAGGTTTGCAAAAGCGTGATCATGTTTGGAATGATCGAACTGTAGTGTGATTGTGAGAAGAATGTTCAGTGCTTACACCAACTTTTAACCAACTATCGACTCTGCTGCTTGCATCCTAAATCCCATTCATCCATCGACCCTGTGCTAACTGACCGACATTGACTTCCGGTCCGGCAAAGCCTCCATTTTAAAATTCTCATCCTTGTTTTCAAATCCCTACATAGCCTCTCCCCTCTGTATCCCGGAAACCTCCTCCGACCCTACAACCCTCCAAGATCACTGCGCTCCTCCAATTCTGGCCTCTTGTGTATCCCCGATTTTAATCGCTCCACCATTGGCGGCTGTGCCTTCAGCTACCTCGGCCCGAAGCTCTGGATTTCCCTCCCTAAACCTCTCCAGCTCTCTCCATCTCGATCTCCTCTTTGACTAAGCTCTGGGTCATCTGTCCTAATATCTCCTTATGTGGCTCAGTGTCAAATCCTGTCTGATAATGTTTTTGTGAAGCGCCTTGGGACATTTTACGATGTTAAATTATATAAATACAAGTTATTGTTGGTTATATAGTCCAGTTACTGTTGAAGTGATGGGTTGGAGTCGACATTTTAGAGAATTGAACCTGTTTTCATTGGCATATTGAAGATTGAGAAGGGATATAGTCCAGGGGGGAAAAATTGATCGCGCCCCCTTTGGGGCGCTAACTTCGCCGGAGCGCTACTTTTAGCGCCCCAAAAATGTTAGCGCCCCCATGCTGGAAATTGAATGATAGCGCCCCAAGCAGGAGGCGGGACGCTACAGGAAGTGCTCCCCCTCCCTCTTGGGGCACTACCATTCAATATCACAGCGCTACGTGCAACAGCACCATGCACATCGGCATGTAGCGCCACGGTACTACATGCTTCCCTCCCCTGATTAAAGGGGAGGGGCCTAGCGCAGTATGCACTGGGGCCCTGCTGGACCACCGGAGAGCGGGGTGCCGACAAAAGAGCCCGGCACTCGAGAGGAGTGCCGGTCTGATCGATCGCGGCCGGCACCCCGCAGGAGGAGGTGAAAGGGGGCAGGTGCTGGCAGGTGGCCCAATAAAAATGGCCGCCCGGCACCTGCCCTTTAATTTGTGCTGCCGTGGTCACAAACATGGCACCCTGACCCTGTCAGACATAGTGTTCGGTGGTAGGTCAGGGGGCGCGAGCGAAGTTTGTGGCGGGGGCGTGAGTGGGGCGCTGTGCACGGTGATGATGTCATTGCTGGAGGCGCAGCACTGGTGCTACTGGCTACCACAGCTGCTAACCTCCTGCTGAATTTTGCAGGAGGCGTTAGCAGTGTCGCGCCCGAGCGCTAGGTGCTTTGCGCGCCGTTAGTGCCCCCTTGGGAGGCGCAAAGCAACCCAACTTTTTTCACCAGCTGTTTAAAGGGTGAAAGGTGTGGATAATGTAGAACTAAGCAATTTAATTAATTTAGACTGTGATTCCAAAAAGTGGAGAGTATGAGTACGAAACGTAACAAACATCAAGGCAGACCAGAGATTGGGAGTGTTTGTTTGTCCATGGAATGGTGAATATGTGGAGTCGACTCCTAGCAGAAGCAAAGAATGTCATGTTAAAAGATAACTGGGTAAACATCAGTTTTAAAATGGGAATGAAGGTTATAATAGATAAAAATGACTATGGATGAGTGGGGTTGGGTAGAGTCCTTGACGGGAAAAATTAGATTCATAGAATCATATAGCACAGAAGACCATTCGACCCATCGTGTCTGTGCCGGCTTTCTGAAAGAGCTGTCCCACTCTCCTTCTCTTTCCCCGTAGCCCTGCAAATTTTTCCTTTTCAAGTATATATCCAATTCCCTTTTGAAAGTTGTTATTGAATCTGCTTCCACCACCCTTTCAGACAGTGCATTCCAGATTATAACAACATGCTGCTTAAAAATAATGGCCTAGAAATTCAGTTTGGGCCCGCCAGCTCGCTTGCGCCCAGAATTTACCGCTGGGCGCGGAGCCAGTTGCGCCCGTCAGATATTCAGTTTTTGCGTCCCAAGTCGGAACCGGGTGCTATTCCAGGGTGTGCCCGCCTCCGCTTGGGGCGCTGAAACTGAATTTCAGCGCTCTAGGCGCCGCTGCGCCACCCGCTGCGGAACGGCAGGCTGCGGTACTGCAGGCCTCCTCCTTCTCTTAAGGGGGAGGTGCCTGCAACGGGTAGATCGCCGCTGGATAGAGTCGGCAAATGAGCCCGGCACCACGGAGAAGTGCCGGGTTTGCGGAAAGCAACCGGCAATGCCGCGGGGGGGGGGTGGAGGAGGCCGGGGAAGGAGGTGCGGCCAGGCGGCCGCCGAAAAAGCGGCCGGCCGCACCTCCACCTTAAAGCGCCCCACTAAGGCTGCAGTACCGACCCGGTCTCCGAATGTTATTAGCGACCGCTACGGAAGAGGCGGCCGCTACTGAAGATGGGGGTCGGGGCGGTAGCGGGGCGGAACCAGGGCACTGCGCACACCAATGACGTCATCGGTGCCGGCGCAGCGCTACCGGCTACCGCCGCCATTACCGCGGCGCTCAATATCAGCGCTACCACCCCTACTGGCGCAAAAGCCCTCTTTGGGCGAAAACTCGGCGCAAAGCCAACTGAATTTCCAGCCCAATGTCTCCTCATCTCCCTCTGGATCTTTTGTCAATTATCTTAAATCTGTGTCCTCTGATTACCAACTCACTTGTTAGTGGAAAGATTATACATACTCTATGGAGAGAATGAACTTAATGAGGCTAAATAATCTTTAGCTTTTCATGTTTCCTTATGCCCTTAAAGGAGAACATACTCTTAACAGTACGGTTGCTGGTTTCTCTCAGCGCCTCTTGTTACATATTTTATTTTAGAATAAAGATGACAGCACTGCCAGTGGCCCTCAAGGTGACCGTGGCCCAGAATTTTTTCGCCAGTGGATTCTTCCAGGCTGGTACAGGCGACAATGCAAACATTTCGCAGTTGGCTGTCCATCGCTGCATCTGGGAGGTTACAGAGGCTGGAAAATGGGATTAGACTGGACAGGGATGGATGGGCGGCGCAGACACGATGGGCCGAAGGGCCTCTTTCTGTGCTGTAAAACTCTATGACTCTATGACTCTATGTATGCCAGGAAAGGGGACTTCATTGTCTTATATCTAAACAGAGAGAAGCAGGAGGAGCGTGCACATGGTTTTGCCAGGATAAAGGGTTTCCCCATGGTGCAGGGTGCCATCGACACACACACGTTGCTTTGCAGGTGCCACACCTCCAAGCTGAGATGTACTATAACCATAAAGGGCACCACTCATTGATGTACAGTTGGTGTGTGACCATGCCCAGCACATCATGCTGGTGAATTCCCGCTATCCTGGCAGCAGTCATGATGCATTCATCTTGCGCTAGTCCACTGTGCCAGCAATCTTCCAGTCACTGCATCGAACCCAAGGGTGGCTGCTCGGCGACAAGAGCTATCTGCTCTACACCTGGCTGATGACTCCCCTCTGCAACCCCACCACTCGTGGCCAGCACTCATATAATGAGAGCCATGCTGCCATGAGAAACGTCATCGAGCAGACCATCTGGGTGCTACCTTAACCACTCAAGAGGAGCTGTCAATACTCACCGGAGCGGGTGTCCCAATTTGTGTTGGTCTGCTGCAATCTCCACAACTTGGCCATCATGAGGGTGCAGCCCTTACCACTAAGGGTTCCACAACCACCTCAGGAGGAGGAGGAGGAAGAAGAGGAGGAGGAGGAGGAAGGGAGTCAGCAGCCTGCATATCCACATTCTGGATGGTCTGTCCGTGACCGCATCATCAGACTCCGGTTCCCATGAATGAAAGCCCAGATCCCTGTTGCTCAAGACTTCCCCACCTTACCGTCACAGAACATCATAGCACCCTCTTGGCCACAATGCTGAAATGAAAGCCAACACAAAACAAACATTCCAAACATAATTTATAGACCAATCAATCCAATATTACATAACAAAGTCAACTCATCACTATATTGCATTCCCTTAGTGCCTGTCTTCCGTGTGCCTTTGCTTGTCCCAGTGCTCCTACGAAGTGCTACCCCAGTGACTGCAGCATGAATGGTGGAAGGCTGCTGCCTTTCAGTGGGTGAGACTGCAGATGGCCTTGCAGGACAACCTAGAGCAGCTCTGAGCCTAGAAGGCTCGGCTGTGGACTGCACCAGCTTGGCATGTGCGGCAGCAGTCTAGGCTGGCTAGCTGACAGGCAACAGCAAGGGCAATGACAGAGTGGCAGCATTGGAAGTACAGATGCTGTGCTCCTGAGAGAGGACAGCAGGTTCATGCTCTACGGAGCCACTGCCACTCATCAGGGGCAGCACCTCAGCAATCCTAGTAATCTGTTGGACGACAGGTTGCTGCAGTTCCAAAATTCGATAGACTCTGGAACAGTACCCATGGATTGGAGGGTAGCTAATGTTACCCCACTGTTCGAAAAAAGGTGGTAGAGAGAAAACGGGGAATTACAGACCGGTAAGCCTGACATCGGTAGTGGGGAAAATGCTAGAGTCCATTATAAAAGATGTAATAGCAAAGCACTTGTAAAACAGTGACCGGATCGGACAAAGTCAACATGGATTTATAAAGGTAAATCATGCTTGACTAATCTACTGGAATTTTTTGAGGATGTAACTGGTAAAATAGATAAGGGAGAACCAGTGGATGTGGTGTATTTGGACTTTCAAAAGGCTTTCGATAAGGTCCCACATAAGAGATTAGTATGTAAAGTTAAGGCACATGGGATTGGGGGCAAGGTATTGACTTGGATAGAGAACTGGTTGGCAGACAGAAAGCAAAGAGTTGGAATAAACGGCTCTTTTTCTGAGTGGCAAGCAGTGACTAGTGGGGTACCGCAGGGATCGGTCCTTGGACCCCAGCTATTCACAATATATATTAATGATCTGGACGAGGGAACTAGATGTAATATCTCCAAGTTTGCAGATGACACAAAGCTGGGTGGGCGTGTGTGCTGTGAGGAGAATGCCGAGAAACTCCAGTATGATTTGGACAGGTTGGGTGATTGGGCAGATGCAATATAATGTGGATAAATGCGAGGTTATCCACTTTGGTGTCAAAAACAAGAAGGCAGATTATTATCTGAATGGCAATAGATTGGGAGAAGGGGAAGTGCAACGAGACCTGGGCGTCCTTGTGCACCAGTCGCTGAAGGTAAGCATGCAAGTGCAGCAGGCGGTTAAGAAGGCAAATGGTATGTTGGCCTTCGTAGCGAGAGGGTTTGAGTACAGGAACAAGGATGTCTTGCTGCAGTTGTACAGGGCCTTGGTGAGCCCACATCTTGAGTATTGTGTGCAGTTTTGGTCGCCTTATCTGAGGAAAGATTTTCTTGCCATGGAAGGAGTGCAGCGAAGATTCACCAGGCTGATACCTGGGATGGCAGGAATGACGTATGAGGAGAGATTGGGTAGATTGGGCTTGTACTCGCTGGAGTTTAGAAGAATGAGAGGGGATCTCATTGAAACTTATAAAATTCTAACAGGACTAGACAGACTAGATGCAGGAAGGCTGTTCCCGAAGGTCGTGGAGTCCAGAACCAGGGGTCACAGTCTAAGGATAAGGGGGAAGCCATTTATGACAGAGATGAGGAGGAATTTCTTCACCCAGAGAGTGGTGAACCTGTGGAATTCTCTACCACAGAAGGCAGTAGAGGCCAATTCATTAAATATATTCAAGAAGGAGTTGGATATATTTCTTAAGGCTAAAGGGATCAAGGGATATGGGGAGAAAGCAGGGACAGGGTACTGAATTTGAATGATCAGCCATGATCGCATTGAACGGCGGAGCAGGCTTGAGGGGCTGAATGGCCTACTCCTGCTCCTATCTTCTATGTTTCTATGTTTCTATGTACCCCTTTCAAAACTGGTAAATGCAGCCACAATTGCAGCAAGCTGAGCCTGCAGGAGAGCAGTCTGAGCTTGCATGACAGAATTGTTAGCTTCCGCTACAGCACTCAGATGTTGGGTCGCTTCCGCTTGTGCTGCAATGGAAGCTGAGACATCGCCCATCAGACCCTGCATCATGGTTGGATCCACAAGTGCTCTAATGGCGTTGCCCATCACGTCCAACCTGGAAATCATGGGCTCCAAGCTCTGCGCAAAGCCCGGTGAAAAATTGGTCTGGACTGCTCTATGCTTCTTGACAGTGACAAGAGGCTCTCCGGCAGGCCTGCCAATGCACCAAGCATTTCTGTGTGCGTGGCCATCACCCTTCTTCTGTAGGCTGTGTCATCGACGTCCTCATCTGAGTCCTCTGCAGCAGAACTCATGTGCAACCTCGCCCTGGGGAACTGGCACCTGCGCTACCCTTTCCCCCAGCCCTGGCTGCAGGCCATTCGTGCTCGGTGTCTCACCAAGTGCAAATCCTGCATCTAACCTATCCTCTAAAGATTGTGAGATGAGGGGGAAGTGGGATGTGAGAAGGTATGAGCATGCTATCATCTTCAATGGTTTCAGCCTCACTGCTCACCATGGTCTCAGTGATGGTCCCTCCAATAATGTCGAACACCGTCTCCTCAAGCTGGGTAAGCTGTTGCTGCCTGTGGTTATGCACCACCTTGCTCTGAAAGAGAAAGGGAAGTGTGTCAGTGAGAGTGGTGCAATGTGTTTGGTTGATGTGCCTGTCATAATCGAATAGCTGGCAGTGTGTGCAAGGCGTGAGATGTGGGTGTGAGGCTTGCAGCAGTGGTAAGTGTGTGAGTGTGAGGTAAAGCAATCAATGTGAGATTTGAATCACGATTCTAGAGATTATTGGTAGGTGAGTGATGGGGGTGTGGTGAATTGAGCAGTGTGTGAGGCACTGGGCTGAACGCTACAATCATTCTAATTAGCAGGCAGCATGAAGGTTGCCTGCTGCCTGCATTCCTTTCAACAGGTGCGGGCCAATCGCGCTTCATGATCCCCGCCCCTGTTTTCGGGGTCCATTGAATTTAGCCCCTTTAATTCTGGTTTTTGTTCTTTTTATTCCCGCAACAACTCTGGGGGTGATTTACCCTGGATACTTAGGCGCTAAAGAGCCTCTGAGGTGGCCAAGTGGGGTCTAAAGCTGAAACACTGATTTAGCCCCGTGTTTAGCGCAGGACACCATCTTGGTAATGGAGTTGAAGCTTGCTCTTGGAACAGCCGCCCAGAGGAGCGTTAAGCAGTTGATTGCCACTTAAATTGCCTACTCGTGCTCATTAACAAGGTTGCACAGCATATTGGTGGCTAGCACTTGACCTAACACCCTCTGCTAACAGCAACCAGCTGATTGAGAGTAAACTCTCGAGTGCTAATTAAATGTATATTACCTTTTGCTGTTCGCTTGCTGCTGAAGGTTTGAAGAGGACTTTTGAAACACGTCAGGAGACTTTCTGGGACACTTTGTCAAGATTTCACCAACACTCTATCAACATTTATTCTCAAAATTCTCTGAGGACTTCAGCTAAAAAGAGTGAGTGCTGTGCAACTCTTACCTTATTGGACACCTTATAGGAGGCATCTTGATAGTGGGCCCTTTGGTCTGGATGAGGAATGGGAGGAGGACATGAGGCCAGACACAGCAGCACCAGCTGCAGCAAGAGAGAGGAACAGAAGGGCAAGGTTGGTTCCTTTCCCCCCTGCGGGTACAGGACATCCCTCCTCCTTTGGACCTCCTCCGCCAGGACCTCGAGTCCGAGAATCTGTGTGCCCTCTCCCTTGGTCCCTGAGCCATCCTGAAACCTGCTGCTGTGTGTTAGCCAGCCCACTCCACACCATCAGTGGAGCCCACAAATACCGCTCCACAAAAATTGCGTCTAATCAGCACTTGAGTGCTAAACCTGCAGGTGTCTCCAGGCAAGGTCAAATTATGGTAATCAATACTTAGGCCCAAAACTGTGTGCTAAAACCAGACTTTCAAACAGTCATGTCTTATTAGCACAGCACCCATTTCCTGCCTGTTTTCACCCTTTGCCCAAAATAACTCACTGTGCTTTTTAAAAATATTTCTCGAAAATTAATTTTTAGATTTTATTTTGGTATCACAACTTGTAGAGAATATTTATGTAAAAATAAATAGAGCAGCACATAATTTGCACCATGCCCTGCAAGTTGACTGCATTTGAAGCAACTACAAGACTTCTGAAAGTGATTTTCATTTTCAGTGTGTACCATCTACAAGATGCACTGCAGCAACTCATCAAGTCTTCTTCGACAGCACCTCCCAAACCCGTGACCTCCAGCACCTAAAAGGATAAGAGCAGCAGGCGCATGGGAACACCACCATCTCCAAGTTCTCCTCCAAGTCACACACCATCCTGACTTAGAAATATATCACCATTCCTTCATCGTCGCTGGGTCAAAATCCTGGAACTCCCTCCCTAACAGCACTGTGGGAGTACCTTCACCACACGAACAGCAGCGGTTCAAGAAGGCGGCTCACCGCCACCTTTGCAAGGGCAATTAGGGATGGGAAATTAATGCTGGCTTTGCCAGCGATGCCCACATCCCGTGAATGAGTAATAAAAAAAATTCAGTGAATGGAAGAATTTTTTCAAAGAGGGGGCTCTGACAATGTAAAATTTTGTGGGAGCAACAAGGCATCTTAGTGTAAGCTAAAGAGCTAGTTTAAAATGAAGGATGAGGGTTTGTTACCAAAGTAGCCTGGAATCAGTGTTTCATAGTAGAAGTGATATAAGTTGAAAGGTAGCATTCCTGCATTACAACCGTGACTACACTTCAGAAAGTATTTCATTGGCTGTAAGGCGCTTTGGGACGTCCGGTGGTCGTGAATGGTGCTATATAAATGCAAGGCTTTCTTTCTTTTTTCAAGTGGACCAGCAGTCACCACGGCTGAATTTTATACATCTGCCATTAAGCCTATCTACAGGACCTGTAGCAACAGCAATATGACTCTGTTGGCCAAAATCACTGCACTGCTATATTTCTGAAAGTGCAGGGTGCCACTGATGTCAGCCATATGGCCACTTGGGCATCAGGTTCCTGTATCTCCCCTGCAACTGCCACTTACACTTCCTCACTCTGCACTGTAGCTTACCCAGTGCTACTTCTCCAAGCTCACTAACTACATCCTCCTGCATCTGTGTAGCTGTACTGGTGCTGGCAAATATTGGCGAGAGAGATGCAGGGTTCTGTGGGGTGCTGTTTTTGTTCTAGGCCACTGGCCGTGCTGGAATGCTACCCTTTCTACAATGACAGGAAAAGAACAAGTGCTAAAAAGCTGGCTCCAAAAGTTGCCTTCAAACAGAGCTTGAACTGCAAGATATTGTATGTGATATTTGTGTGGTTACGTGCATGGCTATGTGGGGGTGAGTGCAAAGGGGCAAAAGACACAAGAGTAGGATGGTAGTAACCAGGATGTTGTGGGTGACCTGCAGCTTCACCTTTCCCTGCTTCCTCAATGCTCTTATAGCATAGCCAAGGTGGCATAGTGGATATGTTACTGGATTAGTAACTGATCCAGTAGAACAGGAGTTCAAAGTTGCCACTTCCCTTTAATTTTGGCATGCACCCCTTAAGGGCTGATGATGTGCACTGTTAACCACCCTACCCATACTGGCAAGCTCCCGCATGCAGGTTCAATCCAAGCTAATCCTGGAATATTTGGAGAGATTCTCCCATCCCAATTGGGATCGAGCCTCGGGCTTCTGGCACACCCTCCACGCATGCCAACCATTCCGCGGCTGAAAATGGGCTGAAAGTTATTTCCAGCCCACCATCTCTTCCTGGACAAACCTGTACATCCTTGCCGCTCTACTTTAGAACCTTCAGCACTTGATTTTGCTTCCAGGTGCACCATCAATATTGTAGGGAGAGAGGGAAAGCACTTCAAATGCAATTGAATGTTCTCCTGTCGACCAAAACACAAGTCTGAGATTCACTTACTTCCCTATTGTAGCAATTCATTTGAATCTTAACAGAAGCTTAAGTGATTATACGACAATTCACTTGGATTTTTGTCACAGCAAGACTCCAAAAGTAATGCCTTGCATAAAGTGATTCAATGTGATAAGGCATTATGCAAATACAACTATTATATTATTAATTTGACTTAAATTGTTTCTCTGTCTTTGCCTGGTTTCAGAACAGATTGTTTTATATTTGACTTTATACTTGACACTGCAGGCTTCCTGATCAAAAGGTGTTGCTATCTCTGTGTTCATTGTTCAAAGAATTCTTGATACTCCCTCACCGGGAGTATCTTTTCACAGAAAAATGCTGCAACATTGCTCTCTGATTTCAGATTCTTTGAGTATCAGCAGTACCACATAAGGAAGATGTGCACTGAATGTAAACTATGAAGAGCTGTCTTGATAGAATTATCGCTAAAAGTAGCAATGCAGGTTTTTAAGGCCATAAAAAAATGACAAGTAAAGCACTGGGGTTCATTTCTAAAGGGATAGAATTGAAAAGCAGAGAAGTTATGTTAATCTTGTATAGAACCTTGGTTAGTCCACACTTGGAATACTGTGAACAGTTCTGGGTCTCCATATTATAAAAAGGATACAGAGGCACTGGAGAAGGTGCGAAAAAGATTTACTGGAATGATACCAGAACTGTGAGGTTATAACTATCAGGGCAGATTGAACAGGCTGAGGCTCTTTTCTCTAGAAAAGAGAAGTCTGAGTTGTGACCTGAGAGAGGTCTTCAAGATTATGAAAGGGTTTGATAGGGTAGATGTAGAGAACATTTTTCCACTTGTGGGTGAGACCAGAATTAGGGGCCACAAGTATAAGATAATCACTAATAAATCCAATAGGGAATTCAGGAGAAACTTCTTTACCCAGAGAGTGGTTAGAATGTGGAACCACGGGGAATAGTTGAGGTGAATAGCATAGATTCATTTAAGGGGAAGCTGGATAAGCACATGAGGGAGAAAGGAATAGAAGGATATGTTGATGGAGTGAGATGAAGAGGGGTGGAAGGAGGCTCGTGTGGAAATCAAAGACTGGATATCAGACAAGCAATCTAACCGCGCAGAAGCAGTGGCGGGGTCTAGTGAGGCAGTGGCGAGGTAGAGCTGGGTGCATGTGTGGAAGTTGATGCCATGTCTTTGTATGATATCACCAACAGGCAACATGTAGATGAAGAAGAGGAGGGGGGCAAGAATTAAAACCTGTGGTGACTCCAGAGGTAAGAGTACAGAGATGGAAAGAGAAGCCATGTCTGGAGATGCCCTGGCAATCATTTGATAGACAAGAATGGAGCCATGGGAGGGCAGTCCCACTGAGTGGGACAACAGAGGAGTGGCATTGGAGGAGAATGGTGTGGTCAACCCTATCAAAGGCTGCAGAGAGGTCGAGAATGATGAGAAGGGATGGTGCACCATGGTCACAGTCACAGAGGATGCCATTTGCGATTTTGATTAGGGCCGTTCCAGTGCTGTGACAGGGGGCAGAAACCTGATTGAAGAGATTCAATGGAGTTGTGGGAAAACTGGGCAATGGATTTGGGAGGTGACAATGCATTCAAGAATTTGGGAGAGAAAAGGAATGCTGAAGAAGGGAGGGGAAATTGCAAGAACAGGGGTGAGTCAGAGAAGAGACGTTTAAGGTTGTGAAAAAAAGCTATGAGTTATCTTTGATTTCCAGCTTGATTCTGGAATAGTTGGCAGTTTGGGCAGTAGAGAGTGAGGCCCGTTGTAGTGCAGCCAGATCTGGTGATGGATGGCTAATTAGTTATGTGCCAGATGCACCCCAAGCAATCTCAGTTGGACCACATTAGACTTCTTTTGAGTAGCAGGATTTGGCAGAATATGGAGCTGACTAATCCTTTCCTTTATGAAATAGTGGATATGTTCAGGAAGACAAAACATGTCTCTGCGTATGTGCCGTCTTTTGTTATCTTGCCATTAATTACCCACTGCAAGGTGACTCTGGCTTTCTGATGCACGTGGCTTTAGTACAGCATGCAAAGTAGAGGATTTTATCTTTAGTAAATTTTTTTGTAATATTCTTTATTATATGTTTTAATTTTTTTAAAGTCAGATTCAATGGTTCAATTGATATGAAATGATCCTAGTCAGTCCAGATTATAGAAACAGAGCTTTAATCGGAGCTTCTCTTCCTTTACACATTGGGCCGTATTTTGCGACCCCCACGGGTGTGTACGAGGTGTGTACGCGCCCGTAGGGGCCGCGCAAGTGCCGGCTTCAGGAATGCAAAGCGCACGTGCTAAAAGCGTAAGGCCTGCTTTTACCAGCAGAAGAGTTTAAAAACATTAAAAAAAACATTTTCACTCATTTATAATTTTAAAATGCTTTGAAAAAAAGGTAAGTTTATTTTTAGCCCCGTAAAAAACTTAATTTATTTTTTTCAAAAAATTTAATTTTTGTTTAAAATATTTAATTTAATGTAATTTTAACTATTTTTAAATATGTGATTTAAAAAAATGTATTTAATGTTTAACTGTGTTTTTTAAGTGATGCCCACTCATACTTTTGACAGATCTATGCGTAGAGACCTGTCAAAAGTGTGAAGGGGGATTCCCTTCTTTGATTGGTTCCCTATGGCCCAAGTGATCCCAGGGGCACTTGCAAACTGCATGCGCCCCTGGGATACCTGGGCCTCTGCGCATTTCGTAGAGCAGAGGCCCAGGATCACATGTCTTGGGACCCACGGAGCCAGCAGGTAAGTGCGTAGATTTTTTCCAATCGGAGACACCTATCCGCAGGAAACCTCCGATCGGAAATTCAGGGCCAATATGTAGGAAATTGATTATTATCAGCAATGGTTAAGGGGAGTTTTAATAGAGGTGTTCAAAATCATGAGCAGTTTTGATAGAGGAAATAAAGAGAAACTGCTTCGAGTGGCAGAAGGGTCGGTAACCAGAGGACACGGTTTTAAGGTAGTTGGCAAAAGAACCAGAGGGGAGATGAGCAGAATTTTTTTTACAGAGCGAGTTGTTATGATCTGGAATGCACTGCCTGAAAGGGTGGTGGAAATAGATTCAATAGTAACTTTCAAAAGGGAATTGGATAAATACTTGAAAAGAAAAGATTTACAGCGCTATGGGGAAAGAGCAGGGCGAGTGAGAATAATTTGATAGCTCTTTCAAAGAGCCGGCACAGGCACGATGGGCAGCATGGCCACCTTCTGTGCTGTAGGGTTCTATTATTCTGTCATTATAGAAATATTATACTCATATATTGAGATGAGCTTAGAGTGAAATGTTGTCAAAGTTGCTTGCAAAACTGTGAGCATTTCCTTATGGCTAGTGCCAATACACTGCCCATATATTCTATTAACTTCATTCGAGAAACCTAGATAAAGGAACAAGATCCATAAAGCTGGTTTTAAAATTGTAGCAGAAAAGACAAGGGCCCACAAATTGCTGAAACTGCGCATCTTGTGGTGAGCAGTGTGAATTAATTCATCACCTCACCCTTCAGATTGTGTTTCTTTTCGCATTGCAACTTGCAGGAAGTGCGAATAGTGACATCCACGGGGCATCCGGAACCTCATGAACGTCAGGTCCAATGGTCTATCTCCTTAACCAATGAAATTTCAGCTACAGAAAGAAAGAGAGTGAACAACGAAGAAGGAAACAGTGTGAATTAAAATCAAATTAGAGTCAGAAAGTGAGGGAAAGAATGTCAGTGGATTAAGCGAGAGAGAGAGAAAAAGGAGAAATAAAGGAAAAGTAAGAAAAAAAATTAAATTTCGATTTTAAAAGCATCTCGGAACAATTTAGTACTGGGAGAGTGAGACTCCACATTTTCATTGTTCTCTTTCTGGGCCTCCAAGGGTGAATGGCATGTCAGCACCATAAATCACGTCATTAACAGAGATCTTACGACATGAATTACCAGCCCTAAATGGCTGTGGCAAGATTACTTTGCATCAGTTTGTGAATGCAGCAATGTGCTGACACACAATGGGGAGGCTCACGGCGAGATGGTAATTTTTTCAGTTTGGAGGGGCAAACGGCTGAGCGCCGCAAACTTGGAACACCTAGAGAAGAGACATAATTCTGTAAAGCTACCAGTTGAGGTGACTTTAAGAATTGCAGGGGTCAGCAGAAAAATGACTAGAGATAATTAGCTTATATCAGCAGAAAACCTTAAAGGAAATACCACTGGAAAAGGGTATAAATATTGAACTCTCAAATGGGATAGTAGACTTGCTTTAAAGGGGCAAAGTGATTCTCAGCTTCAGAGGTGGCTCTGTAAGTCTCCAACTCTTTGTACCTCGGAGATCAAAGATATTTGATTTTGGTGGATATCCTGAATAAAACTAAGAACTGTAAAACTGTAGCGAAGTTAAGATTTGAGAGTAAAGTTCTCTGATAATAGAATTGTAAGCTTTCTCTTTTTGGAACTGTTAATGTTGCGATTGACTCACCAACTGTAAATTACATGTCGGTCCTTTAAAAAATCTATATATTTTTAGAATTGTCTCACATAAGACTTCTGTATCAAACTTGCAAACTCAATCTCTCTACACTCTTTGGTGAGGAGTTGCAGAATTCTGGGGGAGTTTTCCAGACCCTCATAATATCCAGAAGGTTACAGTCTAGCTAAACTTATTAAAAGTGCTATCTGGAGGACGGTAACATTTTCAGGTTGTTCCTTTCCTTTAGGGAGAGATAATCCGGACCTTTAGACCCAATTAAGCATCTTTAGGATTCGACTACCTCAAACTTTAGTTGAAAGTGAACGTCTGAGGAATACGCCTGATCTGGGGTAGCCCTAAAGGGGCTAGGACTAGTAATTATCCTTTCAATCATTCAGCAATTTGTGGCAAATCGGAAATCATGACATATCTATTCTTCGCCACAAATTGCTGGGTTGTTATAAAGACGGGAGCCATGAACCCACCATTATGTTTCCAGCAATTTCTGGGCCAAGGTTAAATCCGGAAATAACAGTTAGGTAATGTTGGGCTCGGGTTTTAAAAGCCTGGAGATTGAAGGAAGAATGGAAGATTGAGGCAGGTAAGGAGTTGCACAGTTTTTGAGGTCCTGGGACAGAGTTAGTTTGAGTAGGAGATCATGTAAATAGTCTTGATTTCAATGCAATAATGATTTAAGGAGGAAACCCATGTAGGACATTGCACTTGCAGCTAAGAAGGAACAAATAGAGGTAATTTCAAAGGAACAATGATGTAATAAAATAAAGAGGTTATAGCAAGGGTCGGTTGGAGCCTAGAGGTCAGATAAACAAATGTATCCTGTCCAGGAGTGTGACAATGATGTTGTAAAAACTTCCCAGAGATTGTGCTGGTTTGGGAAGGCTCTTAAAATTGTGTTCATTTTCTTAGACACACAGACACTAGTAGGGATGTTTTAAAAGTTTTTCATACCAAAAAATATATAATTTCCTAAGAAAGTGACTAGTGTACACCATTAAAACTATTAAATGTTTCAGTATACTTTTTAAAGTCATTTTCAGTGATTTTAAATCCAGTTACTCACAGTTGGAGGACTGGACACTTAATAAAAATGCTTATTTTTAGTGTTAAACCCATTTTCATCTGTATTAATCAAACTGCAACAGCTTACCGCTCCTAAATATATCAAAGGATACTTTTTAATGGAAAGAAAAAAAGAAATGATTATGCTGTCAGATTCGCTGGTTCATTGAGGATTTTATGTTTGTGATTATGCAAATAAATTTTATCAGAAAGTTGAACTGTAACCTAACCAATGCAATTTCAAATACATTTTGGGTGCAATTTCCCAAATCTATACATTCTTAACATGAGAGAAGAAGTCAGACTTCTTGGAGACAATTATAGCAATCAAGGAAATGTGAGAGTTCCACTTGAGGTCTGAGAAGCTAGTGAGGACAAGAATGAAGAAAGACTGTGGAACCATCAAATATAAGAAATGATAGCTGTTGGTTAGACTTGGAAGAGATATGAAGAAATTGTGTGGTTGAATAAAGAAGCAAATTTTTCTTTGCCCATTGAAGAGCATGGGAGAGATTTAGATCAAGCGATCCTTTCATTACATCATGAGAGGACTGAAGATTCTGATTCCCTGAGGGTGTGTGATCTGAAGAAAGTTGATGAATGCAGAATAGAATCATCAGCAAAAGAGTAGTTTGGGTTGGATGATGAATGGAGGTGACTGATATGAAGAAAGAAGAGAGTGGGTGAGAGGACAAATCCCTCGAAAAAGAGTCAACGGATGAACGATCACCGACAACACAGATAGCGTAATTTGAGAAGAAACTAAGAAAGAAAGACTTGCATTTATATAGTACCTTTCATGACCTCAAGATGTCCCAAAGCACTTTGGGCTAGATTTTCAGTATAGACAGTTTTGGGGCGCTAACCTTAGCGCCCGCCCGAAGTTAGCGCCCGCCCCAAAGTAGCGCCCCGTTGCCGGAAATTCAGTGGCTTCGCCCTAAGAGATTGGTGGAGCACTAAAAGAGGTGTTCCACTCCTATCTTTAGGCGCTAAGCCGGCGGTCCAGAGGGATAGCGCCCAGGCGGGGCGCAGCGCGGGTGCGGTCATTTTTGGACTGACAGCAGACCCCGTGGCGCCGACCAGCTCTTAAAGGGGGAAGGGACGAATTGGTCTGCTGCCACGCCCTGCACACTGCAGCCTTGCAAAGAGGCCTCAACACTGCTGCTCAGCCCCAGGGAGTCATGGCAACGCCAGAGAAGGCCCGTCAGCGTGCCCTGCGCTTCTCAGAGGGTGATCTGGACATAATGGTCACAGCTCTGGAGGTGAGGCGCAAGATCTTGTTCCCAGAGAGTGGGAGGAATCCAACCCACCACGACTACACCAAAGCCTGGAAGCAGATCGCCCAGAGGGTGACGTTCACCGGCGATGCCCCCAGGACCCACAAACAATGTCGTAAAAAATACAACGATCTGACCAGGATTGTGAAGGTGAGTAGCCTTTCCAGTCTCCTCCTCATTCTTGCATGTACACCTGACATGATGGACAAAGGGAGATGAAAGTCCTATTGGCCAGCCCTCAGCCAGCAGCATTGGGACAGTCATGAGCATCACATGGCCATTCGGCACTCTACACTTTGTCCAAGCTATTCCACCATGGGAGGCAGTGCACACTACATCAGGGCTTCACTCTGTCCACGCTATTCCACCATGGGAGGCAGTGCACACTACATCAGGGCTTCACTCTGTCCACGCTATTCCACCATGGGAGGCAGTGCACACTACATCAGGGCTTCACTCTGTCCACGCTATTCCACCATGGGAGGCAGTGCACACTACATCAGGGCTTCACTCTGTCCATGCTATTCCACCATGGGAGGCAGTGCACACTACATCAGGGCTTCACTCTGTCCACACTATTCCACCATGGGAGGCAGTGCACACTACATCAGGGCTTCACTCTGTCCATGCTATTCCACCATGGGAGGCAGTGCACACTACATCAGGGCTTCACTTTGTCCACGCTATTCCACCATGGGAGGCAGTGCACACTACATAAGGGGTTAACTCTGTCCACGCTATTCCACCATGGGAGGCAGTGCACACTACATCAGGGCTTCACTGCGCACTTACAGCCCGTCCTTTCTCTTGCAGGCTAAAGTAGCGGTTAATCGCCAGGCGCGTGCCAGGGGTGGCCGCGCCAAGCTGCAGAAGCTCACTCGGCTGGAGGAGCGCGTGTGTGTGCTCATGGGAGCCCGTGTGATTGTCCCCACAGCGTGCGGAGTATCCGACCCTCCACTGCCCGGCAATGGTAAGGGCCTCGCCTTTTGGCCCTCTCGCGTCGCACTGGCCCATCCGAGCTACCTCCTTTGCCACTGTCCCACCAATGCGCTGAATGCCACCAGTCCTAACTCCCTCGCTGATGCCGTCTCCTCACTCTGAAGCTACTCCTGTGCATTCCAGCTTTCAGCTGGTGACGACCAGGACCCTGAAGCTGCCAGTGACAGCACCTCCGACCAGGAGGAGGAGGAGGAGCAAGCCGGACCTTCGGGGGAACAGTCACGTCCCGCAGGAGAGGAGGAAATGCTTGACACCTCCTCACTGGACGAGTGCCTGGAGGAACTGTCGCAGGGCAATGCAGCTTCTGGGACCAGTGGCGTCCAGCCACCCAGGAGCCGTGCGCATGGCCCGCGGCCTTCCCCCCAAAGGGGGGAAGGATCAGAGGGGAGTGCTGCTGTTCGGCACACTCGCCGCCACCAACGCGGCAAGGGTCCCCTAGTTCGGCCCCCTCCTCCCCAGCGGGAGAGTCGCGACTCCAGTCCGGACACCTTCACCTAGTAGGAGGTGCGGAAGCTGGATAAGATGGCCGAGGATTCGGACCGGCGCCACACGGAGCTCATGAGCGTGGTGGGGCGCATGCCTGAGGCCATCGAGTCGCTGGCGACCACTGTGCGCGAGTTCGGGGCAGCAACTGCCGCGAGTGGCTGCATGCTGACTGATGCCGTCAAGACCCTGACGGCTGTGATGCGCGTGCACACCAGGACCACAGGGGCACTCACTGCTGCCACACGCGCTGTCTCAGGCAGGCATCGCCAGGGCAGCCGCCGCGCTGGACCATCCCAGCAAGCCGCCCCTCGGCTGATTGTTGCGGATCCTGCAGTGCGGGCCCAGCCGAGTGCCACCGCGCCACAGCACCAGCCAGCGCATCCCACACGCCAGCTGGCCCACATTGCGCCATCCGTCGCCGCCATTCCCCCACTGGGGCGTCAAGGGCAAGCGGCTGCAGCTGATGGTGGCCAGGCTCAGGTGCGCCACTCAGCAGACGGCCCCTCGCGGCCCAAACGCCGTGTAGGCCGCCCCCCAGCGGCATCTGGCGGAAGGGCATCTGAGCCTCAGGCACCTTCCCCCAGCCTCGCAGCAGCCACTGGGCAGAGCTTGCGAAGGAGCAGCAGGCCGGGCAGGGGAGGCAAAAGGCTGGGCAAGGTCTCGCCCTCGCGGGCCACTCAGTAGAGGGTGTGCGCAGCTTTCCTTTTATATGGCGGTGGCCATCTTTATTTTGCCCATGGTTGTGCTGTTGGAGGGCTTATTTTTTGCGTTAGGCCGACGTTGAGGCCCGGTTTGAAGAAAGGTGGAGTGACTCCTCCCCAGTTTGTGGGAGTGAGTCGTTTGTTGGGCTTTTTGTGGGGCCCGTTTATTGTTTTTGGGGATTCATGTGGGAAGGGCTTTTCATTTTTGTGTAATAAAAAATTATCTTTATTCATGCAGTCTCCACGGTTGTTCTTCTTAGTGTTTGTTGGCTTCGCCGGCTGAGGGGTTGCGGAGCGGCTGCATTCATCTTCCCTCATGGCCCCTGGCCATTCCCTGACAGGGGGCTTAGAAGTACCGTGTAATAAGGTGGCGTCGTGCGGCCCTTGGCCCTGGTCGCTCCCTCCTGGGAACGTACTCCTGCTCCTCCTCCTCCTCCTCCTCATGCTCCTCCTGCTCCTCCTCCTGAGGTGCTGGTCCAACGTCAGGTGGCAGTGCCTGAGTCCTGCGGATAGCCAGGTTGTGTAGCATGCTGCAAACCACCACAAATTGGGAGACCAGGTCCGGCGAATACTGGAGAGCTCCTCCGGAGCGATCAAGGCAGCGGAACCGCTGCTTGAGGACCCCAATAGTTAGCTCGATGATGTTGCGGGTGGTTTGATGGCTCTCGTTGTAGGCCTCTTCAGCAGCGGTCCTGGGCGCGCGGAGCGGGGTCATGAGCCAGGTGCACAAAGGATAGCCTTTGTCCCCGAGTAGCCATCCTCTTGGGGGAGGCTGTGCCTGGAACATGTCATGCACAGTACTCTGCCGCAGGATAAAGGCATCGTGGCTGCTGCCTGGGAAGCTGGCATTGACTGCCATGATGCGCTGCTTGTGGTCACAGACCAGCTGCACATTCAGAGAATGGTAGCCCTTCCTGTTGCGATACTGCTCGCCATGCTCCAGAGGGGCCCGCAAAGCCACATGCATACAGTCAATGGCGCCCTGCACCAAGGGGAATTCCCCGAGTCTGGAAAATCCCAATGCGCGCTGATGCTGGCTCTCCAGGGCCATGGGGAAGGAGATGAATTGGCTTCTCCTTCTGAACAGTGCTTCGGTCACCTGGCGGATGCAGCGATGCGTGCCGTACTGGGAGATGTTTGCTATGTCCCCAGCAGCGTATTGGAAGGAGCTGGTGGCATAGAAGTTCAATGCCACCGTCACCTTCACTTCCACCGACAGAGACGTCCTGCACCTGAGCTTTGGCCGCAGATCTCGGCGAAGCAGGTGGCAGATCTCTGCAATCACCTCCTTTCGGAATCAGAGCCTTTTAACACATCGCGCGGCACTCCTGTTTAGGTAGGAGCGCTGCTGGCGGTATAGCCTGACTGGGTAAGGCCTACGTGGCCGACGCCTGTAGCCCCCTCTGCCTCTAGCCAGGGCTGCCCCTCTCACAATGCGTCTGCGAGCCCTACGGACATGGAGCTGCAGCTCCGCGTTGGCACCCCATGCAACCCCCATCAAATCCTGGCAAACACTCTAATTTCCAAAAGGCCACTTGCAGCGCTCTGGCCTGAGTCCAAAAATACCTGGCTCTTGCTGCTTGAAACCAGTTAGCTATCCTCCTTGTTGTGTCTCCAGAAATGCGTTGCACAAGAGTGTTTTCTGAAAAAAGGCTGGCCTTTATACTGGAGAGTACGTCCCCTTTAATTTGCGCCCCCCGGGGCCCGCGCTGGTTGTGTTGCGTTCCTTTTTCCAAATGCTCCGGCCGCCAGCCGCACAATGGGGCGGTCCGACTGAAGTTTGGAATCGGGGCGCACAAAGGGCGTTGCACGAGGATGTGACGTCATTTTCTGCAAGTGCATCCGGGCGGGCGCTAAACTTTGCGCCGGCGCTAACGGGCAACTTAATTTGGGGCGGGGCGCAAACTGCGCTGCGCCCGGGCGCTACACGCATAGCGCCCGAAAAACACTTCTCTTAAGGCGCTAACTGCTGGCGCAAGCGACTGAAAATCTAGCCCTTTATACCCAATTAAGTATTTTTAAGTGCAGTATTGTTGTAATTTTTCTTTGCCCATTGAAGAGCATGGGAGAGATTTAGATCAAGCGATCCTTTCATTACATCATGAGAGGACTGAAGATTCTGATTCCCTGAGGGTGTGTGATCTGAAGAAAGTTGATGAATGCAGAATAGAATCATCAGCAAAAGAGTAGTTTGGGTTGGATGATGAATGGAGGTGACTGATATGAAGAAAGAAGAGAGTGGGTGAGAGGACAAATCCCTCGAAAAAGAGTCAACGGATGAACGATCACCGACAACACAGATAGCGTAATTTGAGAAGAAACTAAGAAAGAAAGACTTGCATTTATATAGTACCTTTCATGACCTCAAGATGTCCCAAAGCACTTTGGGCTAGATTTTCAGTATAGACAGTTTTGGGGCGCTAACCTTAGCGCCCGCCCGAAGTTAGCGCCCGCCCCAAAGTAGCGCCCCGTTGCCGGAAATTCAGTGGCTTCGCCCTAAGAGATTGGTGGAGCACTAAAAGAGGTGTTCCACTCCTATCTTTAGGCGCTAAGCCGGCGGTCCAGAGGGATAGCGCCCAGGCGGGGCGCAGCGCGGGTGCGGTCATTTTTGGACTGACAGCAGACCCCGTGGCGCCGACCAGCTCTTAAAGGGGGAAGGGACGAATTGGTCTGCTGCCACGCCCTGCACACTGCAGCCTTGCAAAGAGGCCTCAACACTGCTGCTCAGCCCCAGGGAGTCATGGCAACGCCAGAGAAGGCCCGTCAGCGTGCCCTGCGCTTCTCAGAGGGTGATCTGGACATAATGGTCACAGCTCTGGAGGTGAGGCGCAAGATCTTGTTCCCAGAGAGTGGGAGGAATCCAACCCACCACGACTACACCAAAGCCTGGAAGCAGATCGCCCAGAGGGTGACGTTCACCGGCGATGCCCCCAGGACCCACAAACAATGTCGTAAAAAATACAACGATCTGACCAGGATTGTGAAGGTGAGTAGCCTTTCCAGTCTCCTCCTCATTCTTGCATGTACACCTGACATGATGGACAAAGGGAGATGAAAGTCCTATTGGCCAGCCCTCAGCCAGCAGCATTGGGACAGTCATGAGCATCACATGGCCATTCGGCACTCTACACTTTGTCCAAGCTATTCCACCATGGGAGGCAGTGCACACTACATCAGGGCTTCACTCTGTCCACGCTATTCCACCATGGGAGGCAGTGCACACTACATCAGGGCTTCACTCTGTCCACGCTATTCCACCATGGGAGGCAGTGCACACTACATCAGGGCTTCACTCTGTCCACGCTATTCCACCATGGGAGGCAGTGCACACTACATCAGGGCTTCACTCTGTCCATGCTATTCCACCATGGGAGGCAGTGCACACTACATCAGGGCTTCACTCTGTCCACACTATTCCACCATGGGAGGCAGTGCACACTACATCAGGGCTTCACTCTGTCCATGCTATTCCACCATGGGAGGCAGTGCACACTACATCAGGGCTTCACTTTGTCCACGCTATTCCACCATGGGAGGCAGTGCACACTACATAAGGGGTTAACTCTGTCCACGCTATTCCACCATGGGAGGCAGTGCACA
This sequence comes from Somniosus microcephalus, assembly GCF_052327205.1. Taxonomy (NCBI): domain Eukaryota; kingdom Metazoa; phylum Chordata; class Chondrichthyes; order Squaliformes; family Somniosidae; genus Somniosus; species Somniosus microcephalus. Next base: position 49,622,850 of record NC_140995.1, read on the forward strand.
CTACATCAGGGCTTCACTGCGCACTTACAGCCCGTCCTTTCTCTTGCAGGCTAAAGTAGCGGTTAATCGCCAGGCGCGTGCCAGGGGTGGCCGCGCCAAGCTGCAGAAGCTCACTCGGCTGGAGGAGCGCGTGTGTGTGCTCATGGGAGCCCGTGTGATTGTCCCCACAGCGTGCGGAGTATCCGACCCTCCACTGCCCGGCAATGGTAAGGGCCTCGCCTTTTGGCCCTCTCGCGTCGCACTGGCCCATCCGAGCTACCTCCTTTGCCACTGTCCCACCAATGCGCTGAATGCCACCAGTCCTAACTCCCTCGCTGATGCCGTCTCCTCACTCTGAAGCTACTCCTGTGCATTCCAGCTTTCAGCTGGTGACGACCAGGACCCTGAAGCTGCCAGTGACAGCACCTCCGACCAGGAGGAGGAGGAGGAGCAAGCCGGACCTTCGGGGGAACAGTCACGTCCCGCAGGAGAGGAGGAAATGCTTGACACCTCCTCACTGGACGAGTGCCTGGAGGAACTGTCGCAGGGCAATGCAGCTTCTGGGACCAGTGGCGTCCAGCCACCCAGGAGCCGTGCGCATGGCCCGCGGCCTTCCCCCCAAAGGGGGGAAGGATCAGAGGGGAGTGCTGCTGTTCGGCACACTCGCCGCCACCAACGCGGCAAGGGTCCCCTAGTTCGGCCCCCTCCTCCCCAGCGGGAGAGTCGCGACTCCAGTCCGGACACCTTCACCTAGTAGGAGGTGCGGAAGCTGGATAAGATGGCCGAGGATTCGGACCGGCGCCACACGGAGCTCATGAGCGTGGTGGGGCGCATGCCTGAGGCCATCGAGTCGCTGGCGACCACTGTGCGCGAGTTCGGGGCAGCAACTGCCGCGAGTGGCTGCATGCTGACTGATGCCGTCAAGACCCTGACGGCTGTGATGCGCGTGCACACCAGGACCACAGGGGCACTCACTGCTGCCACACGCGCTGTCTCAGGCAGGCATCGCCAGGGCAGCCGCCGCGCTGGACCATCCCAGCAAGCCGCCCCTCGGCTGATTGTTGCGGATCCTGCAGTGCGGGCCCAGCCGAGTGCCACCGCGCCACAGCACCAGCCAGCGCATCCCACACGCCAGCTGGCCCACATTGCGCCATCCGTCGCCGCCATTCCCCCACTGGGGCGTCAAGGGCAAGCGGCTGCAGCTGATGGTGGCCAGGCTCAGGTGCGCCACTCAGCAGACGGCCCCTCGCGGCCCAAACGCCGTGTAGGCCGCCCCCCAGCGGCATCTGGCGGAAGGGCATCTGAGCCTCAGGCACCTTCCCCCAGCCTCGCAGCAGCCACTGGGCAGAGCTTGCGAAGGAGCAGCAGGCCGGGCAGGGGAGGCAAAAGGCTGGGCAAGGTCTCGCCCTCGCGGGCCACTCAGTAGAGGGTGTGCGCAGCTTTCCTTTTATATGGCGGTGGCCATCTTTATTTTGCCCATGGTTGTGCTGTTGGAGGGCTTATTTTTTGCGTTAGGCCGACGTTGAGGCCCGGTTTGAAGAAAGGTGGAGTGACTCCTCCCCAGTTTGTGGGAGTGAGTCGTTTGTTGGGCTTTTTGTGGGGCCCGTTTATTGTTTTTGGGGATTCATGTGGGAAGGGCTTTTCATTTTTGTGTAATAAAAAATTATCTTTATTCATGCAGTCTCCACGGTTGTTCTTCTTAGTGTTTGTTGGCTTCGCCGGCTGAGGGGTTGCGGAGCGGCTGCATTCATCTTCCCTCATGGCCCCTGGCCATTCCCTGACAGGGGGCTTAGAAGTACCGTGTAATAAGGTGGCGTCGTGCGGCCCTTGGCCCTGGTCGCTCCCTCCTGGGAACGTACTCCTGCTCCTCCTCCTCCTCCTCCTCATGCTCCTCCTGCTCCTCCTCCTGAGGTGCTGGTCCAACGTCAGGTGGCAGTGCCTGAGTCCTGCGGATAGCCAGGTTGTGTAGCATGCTGCAAACCACCACAAATTGGGAGACCAGGTCCGGCGAATACTGGAGAGCTCCTCCGGAGCGATCAAGGCAGCGGAACCGCTGCTTGAGGACCCCAATAGTTAGCTCGATGATGTTGCGGGTGGTTTGATGGCTCTCGTTGTAGGCCTCTTCAGCAGCGGTCCTGGGCGCGCGGAGCGGGGTCATGAGCCAGGTGCACAAAGGATAGCCTTTGTCCCCGAGTAGCCATCCTCTTGGGGGAGGCTGTGCCTGGAACATGTCATGCACAGTACTCTGCCGCAGGATAAAGGCATCGTGGCTGCTGCCTGGGAAGCTGGCATTGACTGCCATGATGCGCTGCTTGTGGTCACAGACCAGCTGCACATTCAGAGAATGGTAGCCCTTCCTGTTGCGATACTGCTCGCCATGCTCCAGAGGGGCCCGCAAAGCCACATGCATACAGTCAATGGCGCCCTGCACCAAGGGGAATTCCCCGAGTCTGGAAAATCCCAATGCGCGCTGATGCTGGCTCTCCAGGGCCATGGGGAAGGAGATGAATTGGCTTCTCCTTCTGAACAGTGCTTCGGTCACCTGGCGGATGCAGCGATGCGTGCCGTACTGGGAGATGTTTGCTATGTCCCCAGCAGCGTATTGGAAGGAGCTGGTGGCATAGAAGTTCAATGCCACCGTCACCTTCACTTCCACCGACAGAGACGTCCTGCACCTGAGCTTTGGCCGCAGATCTCGGCGAAGCAGGTGGCAGATCTCTGCAATCACCTCCTTTCGGAATCAGAGCCTTTTAACACATCGCGCGGCACTCCTGTTTAGGTAGGAGCGCTGCTGGCGGTATAGCCTGACTGGGTAAGGCCTACGTGGCCGACGCCTGTAGCCCCCTCTGCCTCTAGCCAGGGCTGCCCCTCTCACAATGCGTCTGCGAGCCCTACGGACATGGAGCTGCAGCTCCGCGTTGGCACCCCATGCAACCCCCATCAAATCCTGGCAAACACTCTAATTTCCAAAAGGCCACTTGCAGCGCTCTGGCCTGAGTCCAAAAATACCTGGCTCTTGCTGCTTGAAACCAGTTAGCTATCCTCCTTGTTGTGTCTCCAGAAATGCGTTGCACAAGAGTGTTTTCTGAAAAAAGGCTGGCCTTTATACTGGAGAGTACGTCCCCTTTAATTTGCGCCCCCCGGGGCCCGCGCTGGTTGTGTTGCGTTCCTTTTTCCAAATGCTCCGGCCGCCAGCCGCACAATGGGGCGGTCCGACTGAAGTTTGGAATCGGGGCGCACAAAGGGCGTTGCACGAGGATGTGACGTCATTTTCTGCAAGTGCATCCGGGCGGGCGCTAAACTTTGCGCCGGCGCTAACGGGCAACTTAATTTGGGGCGGGGCGCAAACTGCGCTGCGCCCGGGCGCTACACGCATAGCGCCCGAAAAACACTTCTCTTAAGGCGCTAACTGCTGGCGCAAGCGACTGAAAATCTAGCCCTTTATACCCAATTAAGTATTTTTAAGTGCAGTTATTGTTGTAATCTAGGAAACATGGCAGCCAACTTGATCATCTGTTTTATCGATGTTGACTGAGGGATAAATATTGGCTAGGACAATAATAGGGCACAAGTTAGAAGAATAAAAGGCTTATCTTTCTTAGAGATAGGGTGAACACAAGCAAATTAAGAAAATGAAAGGTGGAACAATCTAGTGTTGAATGATTTTTCATAGTTCTATAATTTTGATATAATGACATGCCTTAAGGGTGTTATTTGTATACTTACAGAGATGTGAACTGGGTATTTGAAATAGGCATTTAAAAATTTGGTAATTTATACCGACTTATTGAACTAAAAACTCATAGCAGCTCTGTGGTCCAGCTGTTGAATTAAGTTCACATGGAGTTATCTAGGCACATTTAAAATAGCTGGGATATTATCACTCACAGAGTATTCAAGAGAGCAGCCTCCAGGCTAGTCATCACTGGAGAGAGATCAGACACAGTTCGCATAACTGAACACAAGACAGGATGGAATGAGAGGAGATCACTGAACCCTCCCGTCCCCAATTTTCCACAGATCATGTCTAATCTGTTCTGTCATGTAGCCCACCCCATCAATCTTATCCTCTGAGGTAGGCATCTGCCAAGTTTCCGTTTACAATTTATTGATAAGATGACTCAGTGACATGTTTGATTTTTAAGCAGCACCTACAAATAGGAACTTAGGAATAGGTGTAGACCATTCAGCCCCTCGAGCCTGTTCCGCCAGATCTGAGTGATTGATTGGAGCTAATTTCTCTGAAGCTGTTTGAATGCTGCTTTCACCTAGAATTACATAGAATGTACAGCACAGAAACAGGCGATTCGGCCCACCTGATCTACGCAAGTATTTATGTGCTACACGAGCCTCCTCCCACCATACTTCATCTAACCCTATCAACATATCCTTTCTCCCTCATGTACTTATCTAGCTTCCCCTTAAATGCATCGTTGCTATTCACCTCAATCACTCCATGCGGTAGCAAGTTACACATCCCAACCACTTCTTGTGTAAAGATGTTTGTCTTGAATTCCCTATTGGATTTATTAGTGACTATCTTATATTTATGATCCCGATTTCTGAACTCCCTCGCAAGTGGAAACATGGGCCTAGAAATTCAGTGCCCTTAGCACCGATTTTGCGGCGCTAGAGGGCCTAGCGCTGCAATGGCGCCGGTTTCTAAATTGCCTGGGGCCCTTCCGCGGCGGTAGACCGGTAGCGCTGCGCCGGCACCGATGACGTCATCGGTGTGCGCAGCGTCCCGGTTGCCGTGGTAACCCGGCCCCAAGCCGAAATTCAGTTGCGGCCGCCTCGCCAGTGGCAGCCGCAACTAAGACTCCGGCAAACGAGTGTTGCCGGAGGCTGCGCCAGCGCTTTAAGGAGGCGCGGCGGCCGGCCGCTTTCCCGCCGGCCGCCTGCCCGCAGCTCCCTCCCCGGACTTCTCCCCACGACCCCCCCGGAATTCTCCCCCCGACCCCCCCGGAATAGATGCAAGCCCGGCACTTGTCTGAGGTGCCGGGCTCATTTTTGAAGAGATTTGCGCGGGCCGCGGCCGGGTGCAGGCAGCTCCTCCTTAACGGAAGGAGGAGACCTGCACTTCCCGAGCCTGCCGCACCGCAGCGGGCGCCACAGCGCCGGAATAGCGCCGCAATGCGGCGCATTGCGCCAGTTTTCAGGCGCTAAAACCCTTCAGTAGCGCCGGCAGCCGTTTGGGCGCGGCGCTACTGAATTTTTGGCGCGCGCAAAGGGACTTAGCGCCGGCGCTAACTTCCGGCGCTAAAGCCCTGGCGCAGCACAAACTCAATTTCTAGGCCATCTTCTCTACATCTGCCCCCATCAAACCCTTTTGAAATTTTAAAGACCTCTGTCAGGTCACCCACAGCCTTCTTTTTTCTAGAGAAAAGAGCCCCAGCATGTTCAATCTTTCCTGATAGTCATAACCACTCCGTTCTAGTTTAGTGTCACTTTCCAGTCAGTTCTCTGGAAGACAAGGGTTAGAAATTCAATCGTGCCCAAAAACGGGTGTGCGGTGGGTGGGACACACAGTGAGCACGTTAAATTAGTGCTGGGACCTCAGGCATGCAGTCAGCGCTACCCCGTGCTATTCATTGGCAGCACACCTGTTTGGGGGGCATCGGGGGACCTGGAGATCGGGCATCTCTGATGCCCACACCTCTTAAAGGGGAGGGGCACTGACAGGGCTCCCAGATTCTCCAATGCTACTTTGGAGGTCCTGGTCCAGGCACTGGACAGGAAGAGGGAGAGACTGTTCTCCTCTAGGGCACAAAAAGCCCTCCGGGCAACACTTCTGCCACCAATGGAAAGGCATAACCTGTTGTGTATGTACCTTTAAGGGAATAACTGGTCTCAGACTGCAGTACCGGCAGTGACCACCCCTGTATAAAAGGCCCTAGCAGGCTTCTGTAGTTTCAGTTTCCAGGTTGTCTCCATTCATAAAGACTTGTTATAATCAACTCCTGCAGTCCGTGTCTCAATTATACACGGACATAATACTGGCGACGAGTAAGAAACAAACTTACCTGCAACTCGGCAGCACATCAGACGACGTTATTGAAGGTCGAAGCCAAAAGAAAGAAAAAAAATAATAATCCAAAGAAACTCGAGAAACGGGCGTCGACCGTGGGCAACCGCCCTCCAAATCATCGAATTGAAAAGCTGCAGGAGAGACTGTCGAGAGCCAGGCTTGGTTCTCCAGTCTGTGGTTTCCCAGCTAATCGGGCTGGTGGCAGGTAGTGCACTGATCCTTCCTGGGCTGCGGCGGGCTAGAGCTCGATCGGGTAGCTGTGCAACGGGGCCGGGCAGCGAGTCGGGAAGCAAAGAGAGAGAGAGATGGTGGAGCACACAGGGCGCGGCTGGTGCTTCGAAGCCGGGCAGCGTTTGGACCTAAGAAGAGGGAGGGAAGTGTCCCAGAGGGTCCGCTCCATGACGGGAACAGTTCTTCAATTAACGGAGCAAATATTGAAGCGCGATAGAAAAATAAAAATACAGCGGAGAGCGGCGTTGGCAGCAGCGATCGGGGAGGCGTGAAGACCATAGGGCGTCGCCATTACAGGATAGTAAAATAAATATAATCACCAGCAACAGCGTTGGCAGCAGCGGCAGCGGCAGGAAAGTGCGGGAGGCGCCATCTTAACTCGGCGGGGAAGAAGGAAAAGCGCGGGAGGCGCCATCTTAGATTTTCAAGATGCCAAAGACTGGCGATATCACTGTCTTCGATAATGCAATAGAAGACTGGACCACGTATGTGGAAAGAGTCGAGGTATATTGCGAGGCAAACAAAATAGCCGATGAGAAAAAGGCATCGGTATTGCTAAATTTAATGGGCGCAAGAACGTACGGCCTATTGCGGGACCTGATTACTCCAGCCAAACCGAAGGTGAAGAGTTTTAACGAAATTGTTGCTATCCTACAGGAACACCTAAATCCTACACCGCTGCTGATAGCAGAAAGATTTAAATTCCACAGGAGAAATCAGCATAAAAATGAGAGCAATGCTGATTACCTTATGGAACTACGCAAGCTATCAAAGCACTGCCAGTTCAGAGCAGGACTGGCAGATACCTTACGGGACAAATTTGTCTGTGGACTCCTGAGTGAAGGAACCCAGAAGAGGTTACTCTCAGAGAAAGAGCTGACGCTAGATAAGGCTTTCAGCGTGGCAGTATCATACGAAGCAGCAGCAAGGGGAGCTGTGGAAATACAACAAAAGCCACAGGAATACGGCACCCACGAAATGACACGGGGATTTGCAAAATGTTATCGCTGCGGCAGAACAAACCATGACCAGAAGGACTGCTGGTCCAAGGACAAAATATGCAGGCAATGCGGAAAGATGGGACACATTGCACGAGTTTGCAGGTCCGGGAAGGAGACCAACGACAACAAAAAGGCTACAAAGGAACCGTACAGGAAAGTACAAAAGATGACGGACAGTAGTTCCGAAGACCAGATGAGTGATAGTGAATCCGGGAACAAGAGACTAAGCTGTCTCAAACTTCACAACGTAATCGCAAAAGAGGATCATCGAACCATTTGGGTCACCCTCACGATAGCAGGGTCCCAAGTCAAAATGGAATTGGATACAGGATCAGCGCTAACCGTCATGAATGGACGAGACTATGAGCGGCTATTCTCACACATACCCTTGAGAGAGACATCCATTGTCTTGAGGACGTATACGGGGCAAAAAGTATACCCCAGAGGAAAAATAAGCGTGCCTGTCGAATACAGGTAGACTATCCTTTATCCGAAAACCTCGGGACCAGCCGAGTTTCGGATAAAGGAAAATTTTGGATTTCAGAAGGTGGGTCGGCGGGGGTCCGCTGGGGGGTCGGCGGGGGTCTGCAGGGGGGTCGGCGGGGGGTCGTGCGCACGACTTACGCTGACGCTCAGCGTACGTCAGTCGGGGTCGGCGGGGGTCGGGGCCGGCGGGGTCCGCGGGGGGGGTCGGCGGTTGTCGGGGCTGGCGGGGTCGGCGGTTGTCGGGGCCGGCGGGGGCCGCGGGGGTGTCGGCGGGGGGTCGTGCGCACGACTTACCCTTTATCCGAACTTCCGAAACCGGAACCCTCTAAAAACCGAAGGTTTTTTCGTTCGTACACACGACTTACGCTGAACTGTAGTCTACCTGTACAACGGCAAGAAAATACGGAAATTGTATCTCTACATTCTGCAAGATGGTGGACCACCATTATTGGGACGTGAATGGATCAGAAAGATAAGTTTAGACTGGCACTCCATTCAGGCACTGATGGTGGCTGGTAAAAAGGATGACGACGTCACTCCTGGACGATTGTCAACAATCTTAGCTGACGCCAAAGAGGTATTTCAACAAGAACTGGGCACTCTTAAAGGCGTAACCGCCTCGATAAAAATAGAGGAGAATGCAATTCCCAAGTTTTTCAAAGCAAGACCGGTACCATATGCAATTCGCCCAGCCATCGAGGCAGAGCTGGAGAATCTGGAGAATGCAGGCGTGTTATCTAAGGTAGACTGGAGCGAGTGGGCGACGCCCATCGTTCCTGTCATGAAGAAAATGTTAAACAATAAGTCTGAGGAGCCAAGGAAGGTTTGCATCTGTGGGGACTTCAAGGTGACGGTGAACCCAGTCCTTCACACAGTACAATATCCTCTTCCAAGGATAGAAGATATCTTCGCCTCACTATCTGGAGGGAAGCGTTTTACAAAAATTTACCTAGCACAAGCATATTTGCAGATGGAGGTTGAAGAATCCTCTAGGAAGTATCTCACGATAAACACTCACAAAGGTCTTTACCAGTATAATCGACTGGTATTCGGAATAGCATCAGCTCCGGCGATATGGCAAAGAGCGATGGAACAAGTCCTGCAAGTGATTCCGGGGACTCAGTGTTACTTGGACGACATCCTAGTGACAGGTGAAGATGACAGTGAACACCTTGCCAACCTAGAGCAGGTGCTCACTAGACTACGTGAACATGGGCTATGAGCCAATCGCCCCAAGTGCAAGTTTTTTAAGGAACAGGTATCGTATTGTGGCCACATGATTGATGAAGAGGGGTTGCATAAGTCCCCTGACAAAATTGAAGCAGTAGTTAAGGCTCCAGCGCCTGAAAATGTGTCGCAACTGAGGTCATTCCTCGGATTGCTGAATTACTACCATAAGTTTTTGCCGAATTTGTCCACAATTCTGCATCCACTGAACGCCCTACTACAAACGGGAGTAGCATGGAAATGGAGCGATGAATGTAAGCGGGCCTTTCAGAAGAGTAAGGACCTAATCACTTCAAGAGAAGTATTGGCTCACTACAACCCATCACTACCGATAAGACTGGCGTGTGATGCGTCTCCCTACGGCATTGGGGCGGTACTGTCACATAAATTCCTTGATGGTTCAGAGAGGCCGATAGCTTTTGCGTCACGCTTGTTAACTTCAGCCGAGCGTAACTACACCCAGATTGACAGAGAGGCCCTCAGCCTGGTGTGGTGGGTGAAGAAGTTCAATCACTACCTGCACGGTCAGAAATTTACTCTACTAACTGATCATCAACCTCTCGTCTCCATTTTCAACCCTAAGAAGGGCGTACCGATAATGATGGCACAACGGCTACAGAGGTGGTCCCTTTTCCTAGGGGCACACCAATATGACATCGAGTACAAAGGAACTAAACAGCATGGGAATGCTGATGGATTGTCACGCCTACCATTGCCAACGTTGGAAGAAGAACTGGCAGTGGATCCAGTGGAGTTATTCCACTCGACTATAGTTGAATGTCTCCCTGTGACGAATGCAGACATAGAAAAGGAAACACGAAATGACCCGACACTCTCCTGGGTCTATGATTTAACGGTGAAGGGATGGCCAGCACATGGCGAACCACTGCTGCCAGCATTCTCGCCGAGAAGAGAACAGCTGTCAGTGTGCAGAGGAACATTGATGTGTGGATCCAGAGTAGTAATTCCACCCAAATTGAAGGATAGAGTGCTCAATGAGCTTCATGAGGGTCATCTGGGAGGGGTAAAAATGAAGAACTTAGTCAGAGCGTTTGTGTGGTGGCCGGGAATCGATAGAGAAATCGAAGAGATGACCAAGAGCTGTACAGGATGCCAGAAGGTCCAAAACGCCCCACCACAAGCCCCTCTACATCCATGGGAGTGGCCCTCATCTCCATGGCAAAGGGTGCACATTGATTTTGCTGGTCCCTTTATGGACTCGATGTTTTTAATTGCGGTGGATGAACATTCAAAGTGGCCAGAGGTAATAAAAATGTCCTCAACCACCACAAAAAGCTATCACAGTCTTACGAACCATATTCGGACTGTCGGCGGGAAACCTGAGCGGCAGAGCGGGGTATAAAAGTCCCCAGAGACCAGGTAAGGCCTCACAGCGTCGGCGGGAAACCTGAGCGGCAGAGTGGGGTATAAAAGTCCCCAGAGACCAGGTAAGGCCTCACAGCGTCGGCGGGAAACCTGAGCGGCAGAGCGGGGTATAAAAGTCCCCAGAGACCAGGTAAGGCCTCACAGCGTCGGCGGGAAACCTGAGCGGCAGAGCGGGGTATAAAAGTCACCAGAGACCAGGTAAGGCCTCACAGCGTCGGCGGGAAACCTGAGCGGCAGAGCGGGGTATAAAAGTCCCCAGAGACCAGGTAAGGCCTCACAGCGTCGGCGGGAATCCTGAGCGGCAGAGCGGGGTATAAAAGTCCCCAGAGACCAGGTAAGGCCTCACAGCGTCGGCGGGAATCCTGAGCGGCAGAGCGGGGTATAAAAGTCCCCAGAGACCAGGTAAGGCCTCACAGCGTCGGCGGGAAACCTGAGCGGCAGAGCGGGGTATAAAAGTCCCCAGAGACCAGGTAAGGCGTACCAATCTCCAGTCTGGAAGGAGAGAGGTAAAAAGTAATCCAAGTGTGACGTCACCAGAAAGCGGGTAAGTGATTGGTTGGTAAGTATTTCTCCCTTTTAAGCTTAAATCTCTTTGGTTTATAGGGCTAGATTTTCAGTTGCTTGCGCCAGCAGTTAGCGCCTTAAGAGAAGTGATTTTCGGGCGCTATTCGTGTAGCGCCCGGGCGCAGCGCAGTTTGCGCCCCGCCCCAAATTAAGTTGCCCGTTAGCGCCGGCGCAAAGTTTAGTGGCCGCCCGGATGCGCGTGCAGAAAATGACGTCACATCCTCGTGCAACGCCCTTTGGCCGCCCCGAATCCAAACTTCAGTCGGACCGCCCCATTCTGCGGCTGGCGTCCAGAGCGTTTGTAAAATGGAACGCAACACACCCTGGGGAGCGCAAATTAAAGGGCACTCCTCCTGCACTATAAACGGCAGTCTGCATGTGTTGTGTGGAAGGATCCAGTGTGTTGTTGTGAACGGTGTATTTATGTTTCCGGCCTCCTCCTCCTCCTCCTCCTCCTCCTCCTCCTCCTCCTCCTCCTCCCTTCCCCTTTAAGAGCTCACTGGCACCAGAGTGTCTGCCGCGCGCTGCGCCCGAGCTCGGGCGCTGCGCTCTGCACCGCCGGGTTAGCGCCTAAAGATAGTAGTGGAACGCCTCTTTTAGCGCTCCACCAACCTCTTAGGGCGAAGCCACTGAATTTCCAGCAACGGGGCGCTACTTTGGGGCGGGCGCTAACTTCGGGCGGGCGCTAAGGTTAGCGCCCCAAAACTGTCTATACTGAAAATCTAGCCCATAGTTTCTAAGGTGTGATATTAACCATCTAGAATCGGGGCAGAGGATATTTAAGAATAATATTAATAAATTTAATTAATTACATAGAATGGGAGATCAGGTGATGTGTTGCTGCTGCAACATGTGGGAGCTGGTGAACACCATTGATGCTCACGGTGATCACATTTGCAGTAAGTGTTGGCTGCTCGAGGAACTTCGGCTCCGTGTTGAAGAGCTGGAGTCCGAGCTTCAAACACTGAGACACATCAGGGAGGGGGAGAGTTACCTGGACTCTGTGTATCACGAGGTAGTCACACCAATTAGATTAATTAATTCAGATGTAGTCCGTGGCCAGGGTCAGGATGGTGTGACTAGAAGTGAGGCAGGTACGGGGATCCAGGAGGTAGTGTTGGAGGAGCCGCAGCCCTTGCACTTGTCCAACAGGTTCGAGGCTCTTACTCCCTGTGGGGACAAGAGCAGGGACTGCAGGGAGGATGAGCAACCTGGCCACAGCACCGTGGAGCAGGGGGCCATTCAAGTGGGGGGAGTTAAAAGAAATGTTGTAGTGGTAGGGGATAGTATCGTTAGGGGGATAGATAGAGTTCTTTGCAGCCGAGAGCGAGAATCCTGAAGGCTGTGTTGCCTGCCCGGTGTCAGGGTTAAGGACATCTCCTCTGGACTGGAGAGAAACTTGGAGTGGGAGGGGGAGGATCCAATTGTCGTGGTCCATGTTGGTACCAACGACATAGATAGGACTAGGAAGGAGGTTCTGCTGAGGGAGTTTGAGCAGCTAGGGGCCAAATTAAAAAGCAGAACCACAAGGGTAATAATCTCTGGATTATTACCTGAGTCACGAGCAAATTTGGCTAGGACAAATAAAATTAGAGAGTTAAATGCGTGGCTCAAAGACTGGTGTGGGAGAAATGGGTTTTGCTTCCTGGGACACTGGCACCAGTACTGGGGCAGGAGGGAGCTGTTCCGTTGGGACGGGCTTCACTTGGCCAGTGCTGGGACTAGAGTCCTGGTGGATCATATAACTAGGGCTGTAGAGAGGGCTTTAAACTAACTAGTGGGGGGGAGGTTCCAAGAGAGCAAATAATAAAAATGACAACAGAGAAGGTCACAGACTTAGGTAACGGTGGGGAAATTAAAAAGCCAGAGCATGTCAGGAAGGGGCAGAAGGTATGGAGTAAAAGGTAAAGTAATAAAAAGGGCAAAAGCAGGAACTAAGTGTCACAAAACATCTTTGAAAGTTCTCTATCTGAATGCACGTAGCATTCGTAACAAAATAGACGAGATAATGGCACAAATAACTACATATGGGTATGATCTTGTGGCCATTACAGAAACATGGCTGCAGGGTGACAATGCCTGGGAATTAAACATACCAGGTTATTTAACGATCAGGAAGGACAGGCAGGAAGGAAGGGGAGGTGGGGTGGCTATGTTAATAAAGGAAGGAATCACTGTAATACAGAGAAATGATATTGGGTCAAAAGATCAGGATAATGAAACAGTTTGGGTGGAGGTAAGGAATAATAAGGGGAAAAAAACATTGTGGGCGTAGTCTATAGGCCTCCGAACAGTGGCAACTCAGTTGGACGGAGTATCAATCAGGAAATAGTTGAGGCTTGTAATAAGGGAACATCTATAATTATGGGGGATTTTAACTATCATATTAATTGGACAAATCAAATTGGGCAGGGCAGCCTTGAGGATGAGTTCATTGAGTGTATTAGGGATGGGTTTCTTGAGCAGTATGTAACTGAACCGACCAGGGGGCAAGCAACCTTAGATCTGGTCCTGTGTAACGAGACGGGATTAATTAAAAATGTGTTATCATAACATGGTTGAATTCCATATTCAATTAGAGGGTGAGAAGGTTGGATCTCAAACAAGCGTGCTAAGCTTGAATAAAGGAGACTATGAAGGTATGAGAGCGGAATTGAGTGGAGTGGATTGGGAAAATAGATTAAAGGGTAAGACGATACATGACCAGTGGTGTACATTTAAGGAGTTATTTTACAACTTCCAAAAAAAAATATATTCCACTGAGAAGAAAAGGGTGTAGAAGAAAAGACAGCCATCCGTGGCTAAGTAAAGAAATTAAGGATAGTATTTGACTAAAAACAAGGGCATATAAGGTAGCCAAATCTAGTGGGAGGATAAAGGATTGGGAAAACTTTAAAAGACAGCAAAAAATAACAAAAAGATTGATTAAGAAAGGGAAGATAGATTATGAAAGTAAATTAGCAAAAAATATAAAAACAGATAGTAAGAGTTTTTATAGTTATATAAAAAGAAAAAGGGTGGCTAAAGTAAATGTTGGTCCCTTAGAGGATGAGACCGGGAAATTAATGGTGGGAAATATGGAGATGGCAAAAACACTGAATGAATATTTTACATCAGTCTTTACAGTAGAAGACACTAAGAATATCCCAACACTGGACAAACAGGGGGCTAAAGGGGGGGAGGAGCTAAAAACGATCAAAATCACTAAGGAAGTGGTACTCGGTAAAATAATGGGACTCAAGGCGGATAAATCACCTGGACCTGATGGCTTACATCCTAGGGTCTTGAGGGAAGTGGCAGTAGGGATTGTGGATGCATTGGTAATAATTTTCCAAAACTCCCTGGACTCGGCAAAGGTCCCGGCAGACTGGAAAACTGCTAATGTAACACCCTTATTTAAAAGGGGCAGTAGACAGAAGGCTGGAAACTATAGACCGGTTAGCCTAACATCTGTGGTAGGTAAAATTTTGGAGTCCATTATTAAGGAGACAGTAACAGGACATTTGGATAATCATAATTTAATAGGACAAAGTCAGCATGGTTTAATGAAGGGGAAGTCATGTTTGACAAATTTGCTGGAGTTCTTTGAGGAAGTAACGTATAGGGTGGATAAAGGGGAACCAGTGGACGTAGTGTATTTAGACTTCCAAAAGGCATTTGACAAGGTGCCACACAAAAGATTATTGCTTAAGATAAAAAATCACGGGATTGGGGGTAATATTCTGGCATGGATAGAGGATTGGCTATCTAACAGAAGGCAGAGAGTTGGGATAAATGGTTCATTCTCAGACTGGCAATCAGTAACTAGTGGTGTTCCGCAGGGGTCAGTGCTGGGTCCCCAACTCTTTACAATCTATATTAACGATTTGGAGGAGGGGACCGAGTGTAACATATCAAAGTTTGCAGATGATACTAAGATGGGAGGGAAAGTAGTGAGTGAGGAGGACACAAAAAACCTGCAAGGGGACATCGACAGGCTAAGTAAGTGGGCAGAGATTTGGCAGATGGAATACAATACTGGAAAGTGTGAGGTTATGCACTTTGGCAGGAAAAATCGTAGAGCGAATTATTATCTTAATGGCAAGAAACTGGAAAGTACTGAAGTACAAAGGGATCTGGGGGTCCTGGTGCACGAAACTCAAAAGGTTAGTATGCAGGTGCAGCAAGTGATTAAGAAGGCCAATGGAATGTTGGCTTTCATTGCTAGGGGGATAGAATATAAAAATAGGGAGGTATTGCTTCAGTTGTACAAGGTATTGGTGAGACCGCACCTGGAATACTGCGTACAGTTTTGGTGTCCATACTTAAGAAAGGACATACTTGCTCTCGAGTCAGTACAAAGAAGGCTCACTCGGTTAATCCCGGGGATGAGGGGATGGACATATGAGGAGAGGTTGAGTAGATTGGGACTCTACTCATTGGAGTTCAGAAGAATGAGAGGCGATCTTATTGAAACATATAAGATTGTAAAGGGGTTGGATCGGGTGGATGCGGGGAAGATGTTCCCGATGATGGGTGAAACTAGAACTAGGGGGCATAGTCTTAGAATAAGGGGCTGCTCTTTCAAAACTGAGACGAGGAGGAACTACTTCACTCAGAGGGTGGTAGGTCCATGGAATATGCTGCCCCAAAAAGCTGTAGAAGCTACATCATTACATAAATTTAAAACAGAAATAGACAGTTTCCTAGATGTAAAGGGAATTAAGGGTTACAGGGAGCGGGCAGGAATTTGGACATGAGTCTAGGTTCGGATCGGTCATGGCCCTGTGGGTAGCGGAGCGGGCCCAGGGGCCGTGTAGCCTGATCCTGCTCCTATTTCGTGTGTCTAATTCTGTTAGATTCAGGAGATGGTTCTGTGATAGTGGATTGGCGGTTAGGATCAGATCAGCCATGATCTTATTGAATGGCGGAGCAGGCTCGAGGGGCCGATTGGCCTACTCCTGTTCCTATTTCTTATGTTCTTATGTTCTTATATTCGCCAGGAATGGGCTGCCTGAACAGATTTGCTCTGACAATGGACCACAGTTTATGTCTGAAGAATTCCGGAGGTTCTTAAAGAACAATGGTGTTAAGCATTACACATCCGCCCCATGTCATCCAGCCACTAATGGATTGGCCGAGAGGTTTGTTCAAACATTCAAGAAGGCTATCAAGGCAATGTGTAATGAAGATATACCCCTACAACAGAAGGTGGATAACTTTTTGTTTGCCTACCGGAATGCGACACATGCGATTACCAACCAAACTCCAGCCATGATGATCTTCAATCGAAGACTACGATGCCGCTTGGATTTGGTTAAGCCAAACATCAGAAGAGATGTGGAGAACAGGCAGTTTCAGAATATGAATGAAAGGCCGACCAGGAGTTTTAAGATAGGTCAACCAGTTTTGGCCCGGGACTACCGCACAGAGAAATGGCAGCCAGGAACGATCTGTACACGGCAAGGACCCCTAATGTATACCGTGGACGTTGGAGAGAGCATTGTAAGACGCCATGCTGACCAGATTCTAGAGTCACTGGAAAACGTCAACTCCACACCACGATCTGATGCACCTGGCGATGAAACCGATGTACCAATTGCATCTACCGCAGAATCGGTGATATTGGAAGCAGACGAACCAAACAACGACATTGATCCCAACTCAACCTTGCCAGAAGAACCTGATATCCCAAAGAGGCGTTATCCAGACAGAATCAGGAAGCCTCCTCAAAGACTGAACTTATAATTGCTCAACTTCAACCAATGTATCTAGCAACCGTAATTGTAATTGTAATTAGTTATTATTTAGTTGTTAAATGAATGTTATGTACTGTTTATCTAAAAGGGGAGGAATTGTTGTGTATGTACCTTTAAGGGAATAACTGGTCTCAGACTGCAGTACCGGCAGTGACCACCCCTGTCTAAAAGGCCCCAGCAGGCTTCTGTAGTTTCAGTTTCCAGGTTGTCTCCATTCAGTAAAGACTTGTTATAATCAACTCCTGCAGTCCGTGTCTCAATTATACACGGACATAATATAACCGAGGAGATCAATGTCAGGAGCTTAGCTCCAAGGACATGGCTGCCATGCCTCAAAAGGTTCAATAACCTCACCAGAGTTGTCAAGGTAACAATATAGCTCTCTTACTCGCTGCTCATACCTCCACAGCAATGCTGCCCTCCTCACCTCCCTTCATTCTCCTACAATCACTGCACCACATTTCACTACACCTCCTTCTCCTTATACTCACACAATCACCACTATAGCAACACTCACTTCCCCACACCTCACACCTGGCACACTGCATACTAGCTACTCTACCATGGCAAGCACATTCTCTAAACATCTCCCAAGGTTTCCACTAACACACTCTCTTCTTTCTGGCAGGAGAAGCTCAGCAACAGCTCCAGACAGGAGGCTGCAACCGCACAGGCCGAGTTCACCTGCACAAACTGTCCTCCGTCGAAGAAAGTGTGTTGGCCATCACGGGCAAGGGCATAGTCCCAGCCAGGTGAGTGGTAATACTGGAGGAGACATCGCGCAGGGTTTCTTCACACCCTTATCCCCTTTATTACTTCTTATTCCTATCTCACCCTCCACACTCTGCAGGGCAAACTTCAAATGCTTTCACCAGCCACTTCTTTAATTGCTCTCAGTTCTCACTAAAAGCTAACCCTTGTCCCTCTCTTTCTTTTCAGGTGGTGAAAATGTAGAAGCCCCTGAACAAGAGGAGCTCAGCATTCCTGAAGATGCACCGTCACTCGATCTCACCCTCGTAAGTCCAAGCTCAGAGATTGGCACCGCACGTACTTTAGCGGCCAGGCTAGAGGAGCAGTCTCCATGTGGTGACTCACATGGCGCGCGTGCAGGAGCTAACACAGTGGCATAGGAAACCACAGGAGCCAGCTCTCAAAAGCATCAAGTTTATTATTTGATTTATCAATTTAAAAAAAAAGCTCAATCTTCTTAACTATTATAGAACCTTACAGCACAGAAGGAGGTCGTTTGGCCCATCGAGCCTGTGCCAGCTCTTTGGTAGAGCTATCCAATTAGTCCCACTTCCCTGCTCTTTCCCCATAGGCCTGCAATTTTTTCTTTTTCAGGTATTTATCCAGTTCCTTTCGAGAGCTACTATTGAATCTGCTTCCACACCCTTTCAGGCAGTAAATTCCAGATCATAACAAATCTCTGCATAAAAAATTGTCCTCATCTTCCCTCTGGTTGTTTTGCCAATTATCGTAAATCTGTGCACTCTTGTTATTGACCCTACTACCAGTGGAAACAGTTTCTCCCTATCTACTGTATCAAAACTCTTCATAATTTTGAACACCCCTATTAAATCTCCCCTTAACCTTCACTGGTCTAAGGAGAATAATCCCAGCTTCTCTAGTCTCCCCACATCCCTGGTACCATTCTTGTAAATCTCCTCTGCCCCCTCTCCAAGGCCTTGACATCCTTCCGAATGTGCGGTGCCCAGAATTGAACACAATATTCCAGCTGAGACATAACCAGAGTTTTATAAAGGTTTATTATTACCTCCTTGCTTTTGTACTCTATGTCTCCTTTTTATAAAGCCAGGTGTCCAACATTCTTTTCTAACAGCCTTCTCAACTTGTCCTTCCACCTTCAAAAGTGTTGCATGTAGTGTTGCATGGAGGGTGAAATTGGTGTTTGCCAGTAGTGTAAAATGCGCTCATAGTGAATCGGTGACCTGCTTTAAACTGTGCCCGGTTTCCTTTTCCGATGAATAGAAAAGACAATGGGTGCAGTGTAAAATGGGTCGCTGATTTGCTGTGAGCACATTTTGCGTGACTAGAGGAGACTAATTTTGCTGCATTGTGTCGGCACACATTGAGGGGCAGATCTTCAATTCACACAATAGTGTAAAATGGGTGACAGCAAGTCTGCAGCCCGTTTTACATCTCTCCCGATTGAAGTCCATGGAAATAAAAACCGTGAGAAATGCAAAACGGTCTGCCGACTCGCTATCGCCCGTTTTACACTGCCACGCAAAGTCAAGGTCTACCCCAGAATGTTTAACATAGCTCATTACAGCCTTGGTCCAAATATGGACAAAAGAGCTGAATTCCAGAGGTGAGGTGAGAGTGACTGCCCTTGACATCAAGGCAGCATTTGACCGAGTGTGGCATCAAGGAGCCCTAGTAAAATGGAAGTCAATGGGGATCAGGGAGAAAACTCTTCACTCTTTACCACCTTAAATATTCACTCCCTCCTGGCTACAGTGTTAACCATCTACAAGATGCACTGCAGCAACTCGCCAAAGCTTCTTCGACAATACCTTCCAAACCTTCAACCTCTACCACCTAGAAGGTCATGGGCAGTAAGTGCATGGGAACACCAACACCTCCAAGTTCCCCTCCAAATCACGCACCATCCTGACTTGGTAATATATTGACATTCCTTCATTGTCGCTGGGTCAAAATCCTGGAACTCCCTGCCTAACAGTACTGTGGAAGCACCTTCACCACGCGGACTGCAGCGGTTCAAGAAGATGGCTCACCACCACGTTCTCAAGGGCAATTAGGGATGGGCAATAAATGCTGGCCTTGCCAGCAACGCCCACATCCCATGAATGAAAAAAAAATGCTTACGAACCTATGTTCTAATCCACAATACAACTGGGAGCCATTTTACACCAAGAATGTTGGCATATTTCAAAACAAGTCCACCTGTGGGCCACCCGCAAATAACCTGTCCTCAGCACTTGTAGTTTTATGATCCCATTAAAATTGTGCCAGTGTGATTTAATCTGCTATCTGTCAAGATACCCGAGAGCAAAACCTAACTCTGATAGGTAAATCAAAGGTCAATGATGTCAAGACATTCAACAATCAACATTTCTTTGGTATCTTGTGAAAAGTAGTAGTAGGAGGGAAGCAATGAATTCATAGAATTACGGAGAATTTTACAGCACAGAGACAAGCCATTTGGCCCAACTGGTCCATATCAGTGTTTATGCCCCACCCCTCATCATCTCACTCTATCGCCATATCCTTCTATTCCTTTCTCCCTCATGTACTTATCTAGCTTCCCCTTTGGGGAAAGAGCAGGGGAGTGGGACTAACTGCCACTGTTTTGGGTAAGAAAAATTTAGAGTAGGACACTGTGTGATGAATTGTACTTCAATGCGGGGAAGAGGAGGAGTGCGTAATCATGATTCAGAGATTTAAAATTCCAGCTGAAGTTAAAACAAAACTACAGAGACCAAGTCGAAAAAAACTATGGGCATCAAACTGAGCTGACAGATTCTACAAGGTCATTTGCTTTTGATTACAGGGGCCCAGGGGGAGACCAGCTCTGGTAAAATTCTGAATTACCTGGCCTTACTGACATAGCAATGCTTGGGAAATGTGAGTACATTTAATAAAACACTACTTATTGTTATTATTATAGACTATATTTGTTTTCCCACAGTATTGCTGATGGGCGAGAGCGGAGTGGAGGTAGGGGTGGGGGGTGCGGTGGGGGGGAGGTGGATGGGAGTGCTGTGTGCATTCAAAGTGGGTGGGAAGTGCCAAGAGGCTGGTGAGAATAAGGCCTGTGGGCCCAGCCTTCCAAGGGAGAGGCCAACAGCCTCAGAACAAGCAAGTACAGGCGGGGTGTGTGGCTTGGGTTTGGGAGCATCGGAATCGGCACCCTGTTATTAAAATCCTGCAGGAATAAAAAGCAGGAAAACCAAGAAAGGGAGTAAGGAGTCCTTTGTGAATGTCAACATTTTTGCATCCATTGATCAGATGCAGGTAAGTGTATGAACTTTCATTTGAAGTGCTTTCATGCAGGCAATTATACAAGCGAACATGTGCATTGCAACGTCCCAGAAACAGTAAATGAGATGGATGACTGGTTAGAATCATACAATCATAGAATGATGCAGCACAGAAGGAGGCCTTTCGGCCCATCATGCCTGTGCCGGCTCTTTGGTACAGCTATCCAATTAGCCCCACTCCCCTGCTCTTTCATCATAGCCCTGTCATTTTTTCCCTTCAAGTATTTATTCAATTCCTTTTGCAGGTTACTCTTGAATCTGCTTCCACCATCCTTTCAGGCAGTGCGTTCAAGATCACAACAACTCCCTGTGTAAAAACAAATTCCTCATGTTGCCTCTGGTTTAATCTGTGTCCTATGGTTACTGACCCTTCCGCCACTAGAAACGGTTTCTCCATATTTACTCTATCAAAACTGTAATGTCCGTGTGTAATTGAGACACGGACTGCAGAAGTTGGTTATAACAGGTGTTTACTGAATGGAGACAAAACTGGAACTACTATACAAAGTTACTGCACAGGCTTATATACAGGGGTGGTCACTACTGGTACTGCAGTATACAGTGGCTGCAGAATATAGTTCCTTCTTCAAGGTACATACACTGCAATTCCTCCCCTTTTAGCTAAACAGTACATAACATTCGATTAATAATTAAATAACATATTTACAATTACAGTTGCTATATACATTAGCTGAAGTTAATCAATTATAAATTCAGTCTTTGAGGAGGCTTCCTGATTCTGTCCAGATAACGCCTCTTTGGGGTATCAGGTTCTTCTGGCAAAGTTGATTCGGGATCAACGTCGTTGTTTGGTTTGTCTGCTTCCAATATCACCGATTCTGAGGTAGATGCAATTGGTACTTCGGTTTCATCACCAGGTGTATAGGATCGTGGTGTAGATTTGACGTTTTCCAGTGACTCTAGAATCTGGTCAGCATGGCGTCTTACAATGCTCATTCCAACGTCCACGGTATACATTAGAGGTCCTTGCCGTGTGCAGATCGTTCCTGGCTGCCATTTCTCTGTGCGGTAGTCCCGGGCCAAAACTGGTTGACCTATCTTGAAACTCCTGGTTGGCCTTTCATTCATATTCTGAAACTGCCTGTTCTCCACATCTCTTCTGATGTTTGGCTTAACCAAATCCAAGCGGCATCTTAGTCTTCGATTGAAGAACATCATGGCTGGAGTTTGGTTGGTAACTGCATGTGTCGCATTCCGGTAGGCAAACAAGAAGTTATCCACCTTGTGTTGTAGGGGTATGTTTTCATTACACATTGCCTTGATAGCCTTCTTGAATGTTTGAACGAACCTCTCAGCCAATCCATTGGTGGCTGGATGATATGGGGCGGATGTGTAATGCTTAACACCATTGTTCTTTAAGAACCTCCGGAACTCTTCAGACACAAACTGTGGTCCATTGTCGGAGCAAATCTGTTCAGGCAGCCCATTTCTGGCGAATATGGTTCGTAAGACTGTGATAGTTTTTTCTGTGGTGGTTGAGAACATTTTTATTACCTCTGGCCACTTTGAATGTGCATCCACCGCAATTAAAAACATCGAGTCCATAAATGGACCAGTAAAATCAATGTGTACCCTTTGCCATGGAGATGAGGGCCACTCCCATGGATGTAGAGGGGCTTGCGGTGGGGCGTTTTGGACCTTCTGGCATCCTGTACAGCTCTTGGTCATCTCTTCGATTTCTCTATCGATTCCCAGTCACCACACAAACGCTCTGGCTAAGTTCTTCATTTTTACCCCTCCCAGATGACCCTCATGCAGCTCATTGAGCACTCTATCCTTCAATTTGGGTGGAATTACTACTCTGGATCCACACATCAAGGCTCCTCGGCACACTGACAGCTGTTCTCTTCTCAGCGAGAATGCTGGCAACAGTGGTTCGCCATGTGCTGGCCATCCCTTCACCGTTAAATCATAGACCCTGGAGAGTGTTGGGTCATTTCGTGTTTCCTTTTCTATGTTTGCATTCGTCACAGGTAGACATTCGACTATGGTCGAGTGGAATATCTCCACAGGATCTACTGCAGGTGCTTCTTCCACCGTCGGCAACGGTAGGCGCGACAATCCATCAGCATTCCCATGCTGTTTAGTTCCTTTGTACGCGATGTCATATTGGTGTGCCCCTAGGAAAAGGGACCACCTCTGTAGCCGTTGTGCTGTCATTATCGGGACGCCCTTCTTAGGGTTGAAAATGGAGACAAGAGGTTGATGATCAGTTAGTAGAGTAAATTTCTGTCCATGCAGGTAGTGATTGAACTTCTTCACCCCCCACACCAGGCTGAGGGCCTCTCTGTCAATCTGGGCGTAGTTATGCTCGGCTGCAGTTAACGAGCGTGACGCAAAAGCTATCAGCCTCTCTGAACCATCAAGGGATTTATGTGACAGTACCGCTCCAACGCCGTAGGGAGACGCATCACACGCCAGTCTTATCGGTAGTGATGGGTTGTAGTGAGCCAATACTTCTCTTGAAGTGATCAGGCCTTTACACTTCTGAAAGGCCCGCTTACATTCATCGCTCCATTTCCATGCTACTCCAGTTTGTAGCAGGGCATTCAGTGGGTGCAGAATTGTGGACAAATTCGGCAAAAACTTATGGTAGTAATCACCAATCCGAGGAATGACCTCAGTTGCGACACATTTTCAGGCGCTGGAGCCTTAACTTCCGCTTCTATTTTGTCAGGGGACTTATGTAACCCCTCTTCATCAATCACGTGGCCACAATACGACATTTGTTTCTTAAAAAACTCGCACTTGGGGCGATTGGCTCGTAGCCCATGTTCTCTTAGTCAGTGAGCACCTGCTCTAGGTTGGCAAGGTGTTCACTGTCATTTTCACCTGTCACTAGGATGTCGTCCAAGTAACACTGAGTCCCCGGAATCCCTTGCAGGACTTGTTCCATCGCTCTTTGCCATATAGCCGGAGCTGATGCAACTCCGAATACCAGTCGATTATACTGGTAAAGATCTTTGTGAGTGTTTATCGTGAGATATTTCCTAGAGGATTCTTCAACCTCCATCTGCAAATATGCTTGCACTAGGTCAATTTTTGTAAAACGTTTCCCTCCAGATACTGAGGCAAAAATATCTTCTATCCTCGGAAGAGGATACTGTACTGTGTGAAGGACTGGGTTCACAGTCACCTTGAAGTCCCCACAGATGCGAACCTTCCTTGGCTCCTCAAACTTATTGTTTAACGTTTTCTTCATGACAGGAATGATGGGTGTCGCCCACTCACTCCAGTCTACCTTAGTTAACATGCCTGCATTCTCCAGATTCTCCAGCTCTGCCTCGACAGCTGGGCGAATTGCATACGGTACCGGTCTTGCTTTGAAAAACTTGGGAATTGCATTCTCTTCTATTTTTTTCGAGGCGGTTACGCCTTTAACAGTTCCCAGTTCTTGTTGAAATACCTCTTTAGCGTTAGCCAAGATTTTTGACAATCGTCCAGGTGTGATGTCGTCATCCTTTTTACCAGCCACAGTCAGTGCCTGAATGGAGTGCCAGTCTAAACTTATCTTTCTGATCCATTCACGTCCCAATAACGGTGGTCCACCATCTTGCAGTATGTACAGATACAATTTCTGTATTTTCTTGCCGTTGTATTCGACAGGCACCCTTATTTTCCCTCTGGGGTATACTTTCTGCCCCGTATATGTCTTCAAGACAATGGATGTGTCTTTCAAGAGTATGTGTGAGAATAGCCACTCGTAGTCTCGTCGATTCATGGCGGTCAGGGCTGATCCTGTATCCAATTCCATTTTGACTTGGGACCCTGCTATCGTGAGGGTGACCCAAATGGTTCGGTGATCTTCTTTTGTGATTACGTTGTGTAATTTGAAACAGCTTAGTCTCTTGTTCCCAGATTCACTATCGCTCTTCTGGTCTTCGGAATTACTGTCCGTCATCTTTTGTACTTTCCTGTACTTTTCCTTAGTAGTCTTTTTGTTGTTGTTAGTCTTCTTCCTGGACCTGCAAACTCGTGCAATGTGTCCCATCTTTCCGCATTGCCTGCATGTTTTGTCCTTGGACCAGCAGTCCTTCTGGTCATGGGTTGTTCTGCCGCAGCGATAACATTTTTCAAATCCCTGTGTCATTTCATGGGTGCCGTATTCCTGTGGCTTTTGCTGTATTTCCGCAGCTCCCCTTGCTGCTGCTTCGTACGATACTGCCACGCTGAAAGGCTTATCTAGCGTCAGCTCTTTCTCTGAGCGTAACCTCTTCTGGGTTCCTTCACTCAGGAGTCCACAGACAAATTTGTCCCGTAGGGTATCTGCCAGTCCTGCTCTGAACTGGCAGTGCTTTGATAGCTTGCGTAGTTCCGTAAGGTAATCAGCATTGCTCTCATCTTTATGCTGATTTCTCTTGTGGAATTTAAATCTTTCTGCTATCATCAGCGGTGTAGGATTTAGATGTTCCTGTAGGATATCAACAATTTCGTTAAAACTCTTCTCCATCGGTTTGACTGGAGTGATCAGGTTCTGCAATAGGCCGTACGTTCTTGCACCCATTAAGTTTAGTAGTACCGATGGCTGTTTCTCATTGGCTACTTCATTTGCCTTGCAATATACTTCGACTCTTTCCACATACGTGGTCCAGTCTTTTATTGCATTATCGAAGGCAGTGATATTGCCAGTCTTCGGCATCTTGGAGATCTAAGATGGCGCCTCCCGCGCTTTGCCTTCTTCCCCGATTGAACAAAATGGCACCTCCCGTGCTTTGCCTTCTTCCCCGCTGGATTAAGATGGCGCCTCCCGCGCTTTCTGTCTTTTCCGCTGCTGCCAGCGCTGTTGCTGGCGTTTTTATGCCTTGATGGCGATGCCCTATGGTCTTCGTGCACATCCCCCCCGCGCTGCTGCCAACGCTGCTCTCCGCGGTCCCCGTGGCAAACTGCAGCTCCTCTCGGCTTTCTGCGCTTCTAATTTCTTTTATTTTAATTACTGTTCCCATCGTCAGAGCAGACCCTATGGGACACTTTCCTCCCTCTTCTCGGGTCTGTACGCTGCCCGGCTTCATAGCACCGGCCGCGCCCTGTGTGCTCCACCCTCTCTCTCTCTCTCCTCTTCCCAACAACGCTGCTCGGCCCCGTTGAAAAGCCACCCGATCGAGCTCTAGCCCGCCGCAGCCCAGGAAGGATCAGTGTACTACCTGCCACCAGCCCGATTAGCTGGAACAGCATAGACTGGAGAACCAAGCCCAACTCTCGACAGCCTCTCCTACAAATCTTCGAATTCGATGAATCAGAGGGCGGTTGCCCACGGTCGACGCCCGTTTCTTCTGGTTTTTTTTCTTTTTGGATTTCTTCCTTCTGGCCTCGACCTCTAACAACTTCGCTTCAGGGATGGATCCCCGTGAGGTGGTGCAGAACTGTAGGTAAGTTCGGATCTGTTCGTCGCCAATGTAACGTCCGTGTGTAATTGAGACACGGACTGCAGAAGTTGGTTATAACAGGTGTTTACTGAATGGAGACAAAACTGGAACTACTATACAAAGTTACTGCACAGGCTTATATACAGGGGTCGTCACTACTGGTACTGCAGTATACAGGGGCTGCAGAATATAGTTCCTTCTTCAAGGTACATGCACTACAAAAACCGTTCATGATTTTGAACAACTCTATAAAATCTCCTCTTAACCTTCTCTGCTATAAAGAAATCAACCCCAGCTTCTCCAGATTCTGCACATAATTGAAGTCCTTCACCCCTGATACCATTCTAGTAAATCTCCTCTGCACTCTCTTTAAAGCCTTGACATCCTTCCTAAAGTGTGGTGCCCAGAATTGAACACAATACTCCAGCTGAGCCTAACAAGTGTTTTATAAAGGTTTTGCATAACTTCCTTGCTTTTGTACTCTATGGGCTGGATTTTCATTGAGGAGGCGGGTAGGAGGCGGGGCTACAACTTTCGGGGTTGTAGTCCCGCCTCCATCGAGTTGTAGCCAACCTACGCTATTTTGACTTGATTGACCTTGTTGAGCCTGCCCAGCGGGCTCAGCAGGCCAATTAAGGGCCACCCGGCAACAGGTGACATCACAGATTGATATTTCATCTGTCAAGACCTCTTGACAGATGGAATATCTGCATTTGACAGCTGTTTGAAGCTGTCAAACACTGACAATCTGTACTCTAAGTTAATTCCTTCCTCTCAGGATGATTTAGAGATCTCTCCGGAACAGAAAGCTGAATGCTGCAATTTTTGACAGATCACGGCCATTCTGCTTTCTGTGCCGGTGAGATGAGGGACTCCCGACACCTGAAGGAAGGAAGGCTGTAAAGGTAAGTAAAACTTCTTTAAACACTTTAAACACACCAAGCACACTTACCTCTTCACTCATGCACCCATCACTCACCTGAACACTGGACATCTCGACCCCTCCAAGCCCTTTAGCCCGACGGCTTGCGTCGCTAACTTGGCGTGGTTTGGAGCAATCGGGAATCCCACACTTCAAGAATGAAAATAGGGATTAGGCTAAAAACTGCCTGTTAACTACCTGATAACAGGCAGTTAATTGGCACTAATCCCCTTCCCGCCTCGGGGAGGCGGGTCCGAGTGCGGGTCGGGTACCCACCTCCTTTGAAACTGCCATGGAGGCGGGATGGGGTCGGGACCCCCGAATTCGGGATTTTAACCCCCCACACGCCTCCAATCCCACCTCCACGGCCCAATGAAAATCCTGCCCTATGCCTCTATTAAGAAAGCCAAGGGTACCATTGGGGAAAAATTGGGTATCACCCATTTTGGGGCGCTAATATCGGCTGAGCGCAAAGTTTAGTGCCTGGCGCTAATTATTGCATCCGACTGCAAAATTTGCCTCTATTGCCCCTGGAGGTGATTTGAGCACTAACTCAAGCGCTACACTCCTCTCTTAAGGTGGTAACGTCGGAGACCGAGACGCTACCTCAGAACGCTACCGAAGCTCAGGTGATGTCAGTTACCATAGAAGCCAGACAGACTGGTGCCATTCAGTTCTTAAAGGGAAGGGGCCATCTTGCTGGCCAGCCACACCCTGCTCATTGCAGCCTTGAATCCCGGCCTGGAGAGACCACTAAAGCAATTGTGTTGGAAGCACTAATGGATAGGCCCAGGGAAAGAGCTCGGCGCTTAGGAACCTCAAAAATGGTGCTGAGGACCAAAACTCCTTAGGACAGCGTTAAATCTCTCCAGACATCTCTCTCCCTCTCAACCTGCATGTACCAAAAATGTGTCGACAAGAAAAAGCAGGAAGTGCACGCCTTTAAATAGTGCACTCCCAGCCCCTTCCCGACTTGAAAACGTTCCCCCCTACCTGTCATTCCTAGCGGCACGTGCTAAGGCAGGGGGTGCGACTCAATTTCCAGTCCAGGGCGCTACCAGGGCATTGCACGCTTGACTGACGTCACGATCTGCCAGCGCAGGCGATCGTGGCGGTAGTGTTTAGCGCCACTGCAAAATGACTGGTCAATTTCACGAGCGGCACTAAAATCGCCGCACTCGTGCGCTAAGTTAGCACCCCCTCATAGGCACTAACAGAAGGCGCTAACCAACCGAATTTTTCCCCCATATGTTTTCTTAACAGTCTTCTCAACTTGTCCTGCTACCTTCAAAGATTTGTGTACATACTCCCCCAGGTCTCTCTGTTTCTGCACCCCCTTTAAAATTGTACAATCTAGTTTATATTGCCTCTCCTCATTCTTCTTATTACTTCACACTTCTCTGCGTTAAATTTCATCTGCCCATGTGTCTGCCCATTCCACCAGTCTGCATATATCCTCTTGAAGTCTATTACTATCCTCCTTATTGTTTACTACATTTCTGAGTTTCATATCATCTGCAAACCTTGAAATTATGCCCTGTGTACCCCAGTTCAGGTCATTAATATATATCAAAAAGAGCAGTGGTCCTAATACCGACCCCTGGGGAAAACCATGATATACTTCACTCCAGTCTGAAAAACAACCATTCACATATGCTTTCTGTCCCTTAGCCAATATCATATTCACAGTGCCACTGTCCCTTTAATCCTATGGGCTTTAATTTTGATAAACGTCTATTATGTGGTACTTTGTCAAATGCCTTTAACAAATCCATGTTGACTTTCATTTATTAGGAAGTCACACAACACCAGGTTATAGTCCAACAGCTTTATTTGAAATCACAAGCTTTCGGAGCGCTGCTCCTTCGTCAGGTGAAGTGAAGAGAAGCATACAGGCACAGCATATATAGTCAGAGAAAACTGCCAGATGATTACAGGTAATCTTTCTAACTGCCCTTTATCACACCTCGGCAGAGAGATAATCACAGCAATCAAAGGTGTGAATGGTGTCCAAACAGTTCAGTCAGGAAAACATTACATCAAAGAACAATGAGGTGGGGTCACAAGGGGTCAAATGTTGCAGATGCTGGGGTCTGTATGAAAAACAGAAAGAACCCAAAAACTTTGCTGGAAATCACAGCAGGTCCGGCCGCATCTGTGCAGAGAGAACAAGCCAACGTCCGGCTGCACAGATGCGGCCGGACCTGCTGTGATTTCCAGCAAAGTTTTTTGTTAAGAGGCAGAACGCTTGCGACTTGTGATGCAGCGCGTGCGCGCTGAAATTCCTTTTTTTTTCAGAGTTGTCCGAGTGTAAAGGCCTCCGGTTTTTAGGCGTGGAAAAACCAGATGTTTGTACTTAGTTTTACAGGTAAGTGGTCTTTTAGTACAATTTAGAAACATTTTTTCCACAGGTTTATTATTTTTTAAGAATTTACAGTAAGGTAAGTTTAGTTTTAGACCCTATTTTTAAAAAAATTATTTTTTTCAAAAATTTGATTAATTGTTTAAAATATTTTTTTTAACTTATTTATAGTTAATATAATCAGTGGGATGTTTTTTAAAATGTTATTTAAAGTTTAAGTAGTGTTTTGGCAGCCCATACTTTTCATGAGTTTGACAGTTCTTACACTCAAACTCATGAATGAGGTTTCCCCTCCCCTGATTGGCTGCACAGTGCTCACCTGATCCCAGCCGGCACATCGCACTAACTACGCCGCTGGATCAGGTAAGCACATCGCGCCGACATCTGAACCGGGCCTGTGACAGGAAATGCAAGCAGGCCCGGGCTTCAGATGTCGGCGCGCCGGGTGAGTGCACATCGGGGGCTTGCACGCGGAGCAAGCTCCCGATCCTAATTTCAGGGCCATTGTCTCTGAAGGTTCCACCACCACCGACATTAGGCTGACTGGCCTGTTATTCCCATGTTTATCCTTCTCCCCTTTTTTGAACAGGGGTGTAACATTTGCAATGCTCCAGTTCTCTGGCACCATTCGCATATCTAAGGAGGATTGTAAGCAATTTCCACCTTTCCTTCCCTCAGTAACCTAGGGTGCATCCCATCCGGACCGGGCGACTTTTAATCCAATCCAATATCACTACTACCTCCACCTTTACTGCTACATTGGCAGCATCCTCTTCTCTAGTGAAGACAGATACAAAGTACTCATTTAGTAGCTTAGTCATGCCCTCTGCCTCCACAAGAAGATCTCCCTTATGGTCCCTAATCAGCTCCACCCTTCCTTTGACTACCCTTTTACTATTTATATGTTCATAAAAGACATTGGGTTCCCTTCTATGTTGCGCTTTAATCTATTCTAATACTCTCTCTTTTCTCCTCATTCCCCTTTTTTAACCTCTTCTGTAATTTCTATGTTCAGCTTGGTTTTCTACTGTATTATTAACCTTACATTTGTCATAAGCCTTTTTTAAATGTCTTAATCTCCACAGCTTTAGTCATCCAGGGAGCTCTAGCTTTGGATGCACTTCTTTTCCCCCTCATAGGAATGTGTCTATTCTGTACATGAACCATCTCCTCTTTGAAGGCCTCCCATTGTTCAGTTACTGTTTTGCCTACCAATTTTTGATTCCAATCCACCTGGGCCAGATCCCTTTTCAACTCATTGAAATTAGCCCTCCTCCAGTTAAGTATTTTTATGCTCAGTTGTTCTTTGTCCTTTTCCATAACTATTCTAAACCTTATGATATTATGATCATTGTTCCCCAAATACTTCCCCATTAAAACATGCTCCACTTGCCCCACTTCATTCCCCACCACCAGATCCAGCACTGCTTCCTTCCTCATTAGGCTAGAAACACACTGATCAAGAAAGTTGTCTTGTACACATTTCAGGAATTCCTCCCCTTTTTGCCCTTTACACTGTTACTATCCCAGTCTGTGTTAGGATAATTGAAGTCCCCCATTATCACTACACTGTTATTTTGCATCTTTCTGTAATTTTCTTGCAGATTTCCTTCTCACTATTTGGTTCCTAGTACCCAGTAGTGTAATAGCTCCTTTATTGTTCCTTAATTCTAACCAAATAGTGTCTGTCTTTGGCCCCTCAACGACATCATCTCTCTCCAGTGCTATAATGGTTTCTTTGATCAATACTGCCACCCCCTCCTTTTTTTCCCTTTCCCTATATTTGCTGAATACCTTGTAGCCAGGAACATTAAGGCCTAGAAATTCAGTATAGCCACGTTTGGGGCATTACAGCCGGGCGGCCGCTAAAGTTTGCGCCCGGCACAACTTCGCGCCACCTTCGCCGATATTCAGTGGCATCGCCCCAAGAGGTTGCTGCTGCGCTAAAGCAGGCGATGCACGACTATCATTAGGCGCTAAGCCGGTGATCCGGGGCGCTAACACCGAGGACGGGCGCAGCGCAGGTGCGGCGAGTTGCTCAATGAAGGCAGACACGCTGGCGCCGGTCAGCTCTTAAAGGGGAAGGGTCGACTTGTTTGGCTGCCATGCCCTGCACACTGCAGCCCTGAAGCAAGGCCTGACCATTGCTGGTTCATCAGTTCTACGCCCTCAACCATGGGGAAGCCCGCTATTCTTCCAAATCCGATTGCACGCTCTTGCTGCTTGTCCAGGGTCATGGGGAAGGAGATGTACTGACGTCTCCTTCTGAAAAGGGCATTGTTCACCTGGCGGATGCAGCAATGTACCGTGAACTGGGAGATGTTGGCAATGTCCCCAGTAGTGGATTGGAAGGAGCCAGTGGCATCGAAGTTGAGAGCCACCGTCAACTTCACTGCCACTGACAGAGATGTCCTGCTCCTCAGCTGTGGCTGCAGAGCTCTGCGAAGCAGGTGGCAGATCTCAGTGACCACCTCCCTTCTGAATCGCATCCTCCGAACACACTGCTCCTCAGACATGTTCAGATATGAAAACTGCTGGCGGTATACCCTGGGTGGGTAAGGCCTCCTGTGCCGACGCCTGTTGGCCAATCTCCGTCTGGCCATGACTGGCACTCTCTCACGGCGTCTCTGATCCCTTTGAATGCAATGCAGAAAGCCAACGTTTCCACCCATTGCAGCCCCCATTATATGTGGCGACTCAAGGCTATGGCACTGAAAGTGAAGTCCAAGTGCAAAGCTCTGGCCTGAAGCCACAAGTACCTGTGCAAGCGCTGAGTCAAAGCAGAAAGCTCTCTGCCTTTGTCTCTCTCCAAATATCCGTCTCTCACACAGAGGGATTGGCACAAAATGGCTGCCACTTATACTGCAGGAGGAGTCCCCTTTAAATAGCGCCCCCCGCGCCCCGCAGCGACCGGGAACCGTTCCCCTCTACCAGTCGCTGGGGGCGCCAGGCGCAAAGAAGGGCGGCGCCACTGAATTTCCGGTTCGGGGCGCACAAAGGGCGTTGCACGATGAAATGACGTCAGGATCTGCGCGCGCAGCTGAGCGTGCGCAAAGGCTTTGCGCCGCCGCTAAATCTTCACTGAAGTTGGGGAGAGGCGCAGATCGCGCTGCACCCGGCCGCTAGCCGCCTAGCGCCCCGCATCTCCTCCTCCTAAGGCGCTAGCGGCTGGCGCAAACAACTGAATTTCTAGGCCTAAGTTCCCAATCCTCCCATTCTTTGAGCCAGGTCTTTGTTATTGTCACTATATTATAATCCCATGTGGCGACACTTGTGGTTAATCTGCTTATTTTAGGATGGTGACAGATGTTGTGTTACAGGGAATCTCACAGCCCCCAGAGTTGCGGATTTATTATTTGTGGGACCTTTCTGTGCTCAACTGACTGCCATGGAGGACATTAAGCAGAAAATCTCCCCTTTAAAGAAAGACATGCATTTATATAACACCTCTCACAACCTCAGGATGTTCCAAAGTGCTTTACAGCCAATTAAGCACTTTTTGCACTGTTGTAATGTAGGAAACATGGCAGCCAATTGCACGCAGTAAGGTCCCACCAACAACAATTTGGTGATAGCAAAATACTGCAGATGTTGGAAATCCGAAATAACAACAGAAAATGCTGGAAAAACTCAGCAGGTCAGGCAACATCCGTGGAGAGAAATTTGGTGATTATCAGTTGATTTTTTTAGTTGTTTTGAGGGATAAATATTGGCCAGGACACCAGCGAGAACTTCCATGCTCTTCTTCTCAATAGTGCCATGGCACCTTTTACATCCGCCTAACAGAGCAAATAGGGCCTCAGTTTAACATCTCATCTGAAAGACGGCACTCCCTCAGTATTGCACTGGAGTGTCAGCCTGCTTTTTGTGCTCAAGTCTCTGAAGTGGGTACTTGAACTCAGAACCTTCTGACTCAGGGCTGAGAGTGCTACTCACTGAGCCATGGCTGTCACCTTTAATACGAACCCGTTAAGCACTCATATGGTGATCTTTACACATTAGGGATAACTTTAAACTCCTCTACATTAAGAATCAACTGGGGCGGAGCGCAGAAGGGAAACTCTGCCAGGGGAGGATCCCACGCCCTTTATAGAACCTGCAGGATTTTCTTTCTATTGACTTCAATGAAAAAGAAACCCAGTAGGTTCTGTTGGTCTTCATCTCCAGGGGGTTGGAATACAAAGGGGTGGAAGTTATGCTTCAATTGTATAAATCTCTGGTTAGACCCCATTTGGAGTACTGCGTTCAGTTCTGGCAACCACACCTCAGGAATGATATATTGGCCTTGGAGGGGGTGCAGCGCAGATTCACTAGAATGATATTGGGGCTAAAAGGGTTAAATTTTGAGGACAGGTTGCACAGACTAGGCTCGTATTCCCTTGAGTATGGAAGGTTAAGGGGTGATGTAATTGAGGTGTTTAAGGTGATTAAAGGATTTCATAGGATAGCCTGGATGAGTGCAGCTCCAACAACACTCAAGAGGCTCGACACCATCCAGGACAAAGCAGCCCACTGGATTGGCACTTCATCCACCACCTTAAACATTCACTCCCTGCACCACTGGCGTATGGTGGCTGCAGTGTGTACCATCTACAGGATGCACTGCAGCAATTTGCCAAGGCTTCTTCAGCAGCACCTCCCAAACCCGCGACCTCTATCACCAAGAAGGACAAGGGCAGCAGGTGCATGGGAACACCTTCACCTGCAAATTTCCCTCCAAGTTACACACCATCCTGACTTAGAAGTATATCGCCGATCCTTCATTGTCGCTGGGTCAAAATCCTGGACCTCCCTCCCTAACAGCACTGTGGGTGTATCGTCACCACAAGGACTGCAGCGGTTCAAGAAGGCGGCTCACCACCACCTTCTCAAGGGCAACTAGAGATAGGCAATAAATGCTGGCCTTGCCTGTGGCTGAATGGCCTACGCCTGTTCATAAGAACATAAGAACATAAGAAATAAGAGCAGAAGTAGGCCATTCGGCCCTTCGAGCCTGCTCCGCCATTCAATGAGATTATGGCTGATCTTCTGCCTCAACTCCGTTCACCGGCCCTATCGCCATATCCCTTGATGCCCTTACTAGTCAGAAATCTATCGACTTCTGTTTTGAATATACCCTATGACTGAGCCTCCACAGCCCTCTGGGGTAGAGAATTCCAAAGATTCACCACCCTCTGTGTGAAGGAATTTCTTCTCATCTCAGTCCTGAATGATCTACCCTTTATCCTGAGGCTATGGCTCCTGGTTCTAGACTCCCCAGCTAAGGGAAACATTCTCCCAACATCCATCCTATCAAGCCCTGTAATAATTTTGTATGCTTCAATGAGATCCCCTCTCATTCTTCTGAATTCAAGAGAATACAGGCCTAGTTTACTCAATCTCTTCTCATACGACAGTCCCGCCATCCCAGGAATCAATCTCGTGAACCTTCGTTGCACTCCCTCTATGGCAAGTATATCCTTCCTTAGGTAAGGAGACCAAAATTGTACACAGTACTCCAGGTGTGGTCTCATCAAGTCCCTATATAATTGGAGTAAGACTTCTTTACCCCTGTATTCAAATCCTCTTGTAATGAAGGCCAGCATACAATTTGCCTTCCTAATGGCTTGCTGCATCTGCACATTCACTTTCAGTGACTCATGTACAAGGACACCCAGGTCCCTTTGAGCATCTGCATTCCCCAATCTATCACCATTTAGGAAATACTCTGCCTTTCTGTTTTTTCTACCAAAGTGGATAACTTCACATTTATCCACATTATATTCCATCTGCCATGTTCTCGCCCACTCACTGAGCCTGTCAAGATCCCCTTGAAACCTCTTCACATCCTCTTCACAACTGACACTGCCACCTAGCTTTGTATCATCAGCAAATTTGGAAATGTTACATTTAGTCCCCTCATCCAAATCATTGATGTAGATTGTGAATAGCTGGGGCCCTTGTGGTATCCCACTAGTCACAGCCTGCCACCCGTTTATCCCTACTCTTTGTTTTCTGTCT
Source organism: Somniosus microcephalus (assembly GCF_052327205.1). Taxonomy (NCBI): domain Eukaryota; kingdom Metazoa; phylum Chordata; class Chondrichthyes; order Squaliformes; family Somniosidae; genus Somniosus; species Somniosus microcephalus. The sequence continues at coordinate 49,658,186 of NC_140995.1, forward strand.
GTTAACCAATTCTCAATCCATGCTAGTATATTACCCGCAATTCCATATGCCCTAATTTTGTTCACCAACCTCTTGTGTGGGACCTTATCGAAGGCCTTCTGAAAATCCAAATACACCACATCTACCGATTCCCCTTTGTCTACTCCACTAGTTACATCCTCAAAGAACTCCAATAGGTTTGTCAAACAGGATTTCCCTTTCATAAATCCACGTTGACTCTGCCCAATCTTACTATTAGTTTCTAAGTGCCAGTTATTGCATCCTTTATAATAGATTCCAGCATTTTCCCAACTACTGATGCGAGGCTAACAGGTCTGTAGTTCCCCGTTTTCTCTCTCCCTCATTTCTTAAATAGCAGGGTTACATTCCGATGACATAGATGGCAACTCTGAATGGATGGTTCCACAATCCACTGCTCCTAAAGGCAGCAGGCCTCGCAGGGAAATAATTTGAGAAATCACGGCTGCACAGCCATGATTTTATAAGATGCTCTCCCATGTGGGCTGCTCCCCACAGGAGCTGCTGAATGATAGAATCATATGGGATCATTTTGACTTTGGCTGATAGTGTAAAACGGGTGCTATCACTGGAAATTAAAATCAGGAGTGATGTATAACAGGTGGCTCAATCAAGATCGCTTGCTTTACACTCGCCCAAAGTCAAAATTACCCCTTTCGAATCTTACAGCACACAAAGAGGCCATTTGGCCCATCATGCCTGTCTGTGCCGGCTCTTCAAAAGAGCTACCCAATTAGTCCCACTTCCCCCTCGTGGAATCACAACTTTAATGTCAAAAGCCTTTAAAGTCTCATTAAGTATCAGCTCTGGCAGAGTTGGAGTGTTATGGGACTGTAAACATGTCAGCAGTTTCAGTATCAAGGCACATCTCTGTCCCCCTTAATCCAGTGTGCGATTTGCTGATTTCTTCAATAAAGTCTTAACAGTGAGCAACAGCCTGGAAAGCAGCAACAAGCAAATTCTATTAAGAGTAAAATATAATTTAAAAATGACGAGGTTAATTGTACTCTAAATTATTCAAGATAACTTGTCATAAAATCATTGGAATCATTAGGTGAAATATGACTTAAATTAATCAATGTTAACTGAACACTTTGAGGGAATGTACTCGCCCTCATTTCCTTCCTATTTATTTCCCAGCAGTGACTTCACTGAAAGTTGTGAGAGATGTATAACGAGTGGCTGAATCGATAGTGCCCGATTTACCCAATCGCCCAAAGTCATAATTACCCCAGTAATGTTTTAATAAAATATAATATAGGGAGGATTTTCCCATTGAGTTAGACTGATTTTCCAGCGTAAATTGGGCAGGTGGGCAAAGAAAAAAATGGACTGGTCTTTTTCATTTCTGTCCCCATAGCAATTTGCTGACATCACTTCACCTGGATGACAGAATCTCCCAGCCATTGAGAGTTAGGAGTTTCTAAATACATCGAATTACACAGAATGTACAGCACAGAAAGAGGCCATTCGGCCCAACTGGTTCGAGCTGGCGTTTCTGCTCTACACAAGCCTCCTCCCAACCTACTTCATCTAACCCTATCAGCATATCCTCCTATTCCTTCCTCCATCATGTACTTATCTAGCTTCCCCTTAAATGCATCTATGCTATTCGCCTCAGCTACTCCTTATGGTAGGGAGTTCCACAATCTAACCACTCTGGGAAAAGAAGTTTCTCCTGAATTCCTTATTAGATTTATTAGTGACTATCTTACTTTATGACCCCTGGTTTTGATCTCCTCCACAAATGGAAAAACCTTCTCCACATCTACCCTATCAAACCACTTCATAATTTTAAAGACCTCTATTAGATCACCCCTCATCCTTCTCTTTTCTGGAGAAAACAACCCCAGCCTGTTCAATCTTTCCTGATAGGTATAGCCTCTCAGTTCTGGTTTAGTGTCAGTCCTCTGGGATACAAAGGCCTAGAAGTTCGATCCAGACCTGAGACCATCACTTCTATTTCCACTTTTTTCTTCACCTTTTTTACTTCTTTTCTCTTTGCCCCTTCTAGACCCCTCTCCTGTCATCATGCCTCCTTTCATTTCTCCCCTCTCAGGTACTCTGCCCTCCTAAATGCCTACCCCAACCCTTTAGCATTCCTCGACCTTCCTACTCTCCTGCCGCTGTCCCAGGCTTGACTCCCTCTTAAATAAGCCGACAGCTTCCCTCTGTGTCTCTCTTAGCATCCTCCAAAAGGCCCTTTGATACACTCATCGCTGCCTCCTTATGAGCAACAACCCCAACTGCCCCATCCTACTCTCTCATCGACCATCCCACCCAGCACGCCCGATGGGTGCTAATCTTGCCAATCTCCTTCCCATCCAACACACCCCTCCCAGTGCTGACCCTGTGAATTCTGCCAGTGAATCAGCTATCACCGCCCTTCTCTGCATCTCCCTCCAGAATGCCCGTTCACTTGTGAACAAGGCCCTTGCCATACAGGAGCTTATTGTGGATGATTGCATCAACATCCAGGCCTTGATGGAAACCTCGCTGAGGGGTGATGACACCTTCCTCCTAAATGAAGCTTCCCTGCCTGGCTATACCTTCCACCACTTGCCCCACTCAAACCGCCGTGGTGGTTCTTATCACCAAATCTTGGTCTGTCCCCCTACTCCTCTGACACCTTCTCCTCCTTTGAGCATCTCACCTTGTTCCACCCCTCACGTGCTCATTTAAAATCTTCGTTCTCTGCTGCCCACCCAAGTACCATAAAAATGTTCTTACCAAGATACCGACCATGAGAGGCCACCCCCTTGACCTTGCCATCTCACGTGGCCTCGTTTCTACTATCATGTCAATCACAGATAAGGCCATCTCTGATCACTTCCTTGTATCGCTTTCCGTCCACATCCCCCTTCACCCTCCGAACCCTACTTCATTCTGTGTCAGCCCCTGGAAAAAACTCTCTCGCAATTCACTTACAACTGCACTTACAAAATCCCAAATATTCAGCCTTTGGCCCTCCATTCACCACGACATTTCTGGAGTTACCGATCTGCTCAACTACACCTTCACCTCCACATTTGATGCCCTAGACCCCATTAAAACCATTACCCTCTCTCACCCTGGCTGTTCCCCCTGGTACGGCCCTCATCTCTGCTCCCTTAAGTCCAAGGGATGCAGACTTGAATGGATATGGTGAATAACTGGTTTAGCCATTCACCACCAGATCTGGCTGGACCATATAAAGCATTATCGGGTCCTGCTCTCGTCTGCCAAAACTGCTCACATTCTTCCTGGAATGCAAAGGTAAACCCGGATTCTTTTCTCTATTGCAAATCATCTTCTTAAACCCCTCTCCCCGTCTCCATCACCCTCACCTCCAACAACAAGTGCGAGGAGCTCATAGACTTCTTTGTCACTAAGATTGAGACCATCCAATCAGCTGCCTCTGCTGCTTCCTTCCCTTCCCCTAGCCCACAGGGCCAAACTTGCTCTAAGGACACTCCCTTCCCTATCCCTGAACTCGCATATTACTCTTGTTTCTCTCCTATCTCCGCTCATGCCCTCTCCGAGCTCATCTTATCATGAGACCCACCTCCTGCTCCCTTGACCCTAAGATGCTGACAACTCAACTTCTCTTCCCGGCTACCATGTTAGCTGATATTGTTAACGGTTCTCTCTACTCAGGTACTGTCCCCCTCCCCTTCAAATCTGCCATCATCACCCCTCAGCTCAAACAAATCCTTGATCCCTTCCCTCCTTGCAAATTACCACCCCATCTCCAACCACCCTTTCCTCTCCAAAGTCCTTGAACATGGTGTCACCTCCCAAATCCATGTCCAACTTGTCCCGGAACTCCATGTTTGAATCTCTTCAATCAGATTTCCGCCCCGCCACAGTACCGAAATGGCTCTTACCAACATCACAAATGACATCCTATGTGACTGTGACAATGGTAAACTATCCCTCCTCGTCCTTCTTGACCAGTCTGCAGCCTTTGACACGTATGACCACACCATCCTCCTCCAATGCCTCTCCACTGTCATCCAGCTGGGTGGGACTGCACTCGCCTGGTTCCACTCTTATCTATCCAGTTGTAGCCAGAGAATCACCTGCAATGGCCTCTCTTCTCACTCCTGCACCATTACCTCTTGTGACCCCCAAGGACCTATCCTTGGCCCCCTCCTATTTCTCATCAGTACCAGCTGTGGCTCAGTGCGTAGCACAACTTGCCTTTGATTCAGAAGGTTGTGGGTTCATAGTCCCACTCCAGGGACTTGTGCACATAAAGATAGGCTGACACTCCGGTGCAGTGCTGAGGGAGTGTTACATTGTTGGAGGTGCCATCTTTTGGATGAGATGTTAAACCAAGATGTCTGCTCTCTCAGGTGGACGTAAAAGATCCCAAGGTGCTATTTCGAAGAAGAGCAGGGGAGTTATCCCCGGTGTCCTGGCCAATATTTATCCCTCAATCAACATAACAAAAACAGATTATCTGATCATTATCACAATGCTGTTTGTGGGAGCTTGCTGTGTGCAAATTGGCTGCCGCTTTTTCTACATTACAAAAGTGAATACACTCCAAACAGTACTTCATTGGATGTAAAGCGCATTGAGACATCCAGTGGTCGTGAAAGGCGCTATATAAATGCGTCTTTCTTTTTTTTCTTTATCTACATGCTGCCCCTCGGCAATATCATCCAAAAACACAGTGCCTGTTTCCACATGTAAGCAGATGACACCCAGCTCTACCTCACCACCACTTCTCTCGACCTCTCCACTGTCTTTACATTGTCACACTGCTTGTCCGACATCCAGTACTGGATGAGCAAAAATTTCCCCCAACTAAAAGCTATTGGCCTAGAAATTTGGTATAGCCGCGTTTGGGGCGCTAGTCCTGGCGATGCGCAAAGTTTAGCGCCAGGTGCAATTTAGCGCCACCTAGCACGATATTGGGTTGCAGCGCCCCTAAAGGTGATTGCGGCGCTAAATCAGGTGCTGCACGCTACTCTTAAGGCGCTAACCCAGCGGCGCAACCCAGTTTCGCGGCGGGGCGCAGCGACGGTGCTGTCAATAATCGCTTTCCCTGAGACACACTGGCGCCGGCCAGCTCTTAAAGGGGCAGGTCAATTGGCATCACCAGACACACTCACTGCCTTGTAGGCCTTCAAAGCGGTGGGAGCCTACCTGTGGTGCACCAGCCTAGCAAGACATGGAAAGGGTGAGGCAGAGGGTGGAACGCCTCACTGATGTGGCATTGGATGCTTTGGTTGGTGCAGTGGAATCAAGGCCAAGGAAGATGGTCGGAATGTGACAGTCTCCCGGGTGTGAGAGGCAGTTATGTGTCAGTGTATTAGTTTTGCTTTCTGTTGCCATAGCTTTCTCATGTTTGAAGGAACCACATTTTGTGTAATGAAACACTTTCTTCATTTACAATGGCCATGCCTGCTATTTACATGCATCTTGCCCTTCACAGGCTTGGGGGTATCAGACCGGTTCCATTCCTGTTCTTGGAATGGCAGCAAGCATTCCGTCAGCGGAGCCTAGAAGCTACTTCTGATCAGCCTCTGACGCGCAGCCTGAGAAGAGCCGCTCGTGTAGAAGTTCAGGCCAGCAGCCATCTTCTCAGCCACCGACAGAGATGTCCTGCACCTTATCTGAGGCTGCAGATCTGGCTGAAGCAGCTGGCACAGCTCAGTCACCACCTCCTTTCTAAATCGCAGCCTTCTGATACACTGCTCCTCCGGCATGTTCATGTAGGAAAACTGCTGTCGGAAAACCCTGCCAGCGTAAGGTCTGCTGTGGCGACGTCTGTTGGCCCTCCTCCGTCTGGCCATGCCTGCCCCCCTCTCCCAGCGTCTCAGTGCCCTTTCCAGATGATTCAGCAGCAGGTCGTTCCCCTCCAATGCAGCCCCCATAAAAAGTGCCCACAGGAAGGTTCCCCGTTGTCAAGGCTCACCAACAGCAAGGTGATGGTCAGAAGGCTGAAGATCGTCTGCCTGTGCTGGCTCAGTGGTCAAATGGCTCTCAGTGTGCAGCTCAGCAACTCTTTGTAGCTCTCGAGGAAGTTGTGCTCCAAAAATGGCTGCTGCTTTTAAACCACACCAGTCCCCTTTAAATAACACTCCTCCAGCCCGAGAGCGACTTGGTAAGGCCCAGGTAAGCTGTCACTATTAGCGCCAGGCGCTACGGAGGGGGGCACCACTGAATTTCCGGTCTGGGGCACCCAAAAGGCGTTGCACACTCAAATGACATCATAATCAGCCTGCGCCCATGAGCGAGCGCTAAGCTGGCGCTAAATGCATGCTCAATATGGGGCGAGGCGCTAGGCGCCTTGTGCCCGCCCGGAAATTGGCTCGCGCCCCACTTCTTGGCCTCTTTAGGCGTTAATCGGTGGCGCTAACAACCGAATTTCTCCCCCATTGTCTTCAGTCCCCACCACAAACTCTGTTCCCTAGCCACCTCATCTTTCAATTAGGCACTTTACAGCCTTCCGGACTCAACATTGAGTTCCACAATTTCAGATCATAACTATCGTTTCAATTTTTTCGGACAGCAGCTGTTGGTAATGATTCTGTTATTGCCATTTACAGCTCCTCTAGACCCATCTTTTGTTTCTTTACTTGTCCCATTACCATCCCCTTTTGCCTCGCACCATCATCCCTTTTGTCTCTTAATCTCTCCTGCCTTCCACCCTATCACAGACCTTCCCTTTTGTTCTTTCCTCCCATCCCTGCTTTCCTTGCCTCTGTACTTGCTAAAAACCTGTTCCATTTCTAACTTTTTCCAGTTCTGATGAAAGGTCATTGACCTGAAACCTGAACTCTGTTTCTCTCTCCACAGATGTTGCCTGACCTGCTGAGTGTTTCCAGCATTTTCTGTTTTTATTTCAGATTTCCAGCATCTGCAGTATTTTGCATTTGTATTTCTTTAAGAAAGCCAGCCTAGGCAGAATGTACCAAATAGTTGCCTCTTTACTGTAAAAACCTATAATTGTAGGTGCTTTTGTGACTGGCTGGATTAGTGCCATTCCCATGAACAAAATCGCAGTGCACAAAATCACTTGTTCAAGAATGAACACACCCACCATTTTGCTAATGGATCATAAATAACATAATAACTACACAAGAGTCATTGGCTCTCTTCTTCAAACAAAGAGATAAATATAGCCTTATGTTTCCTGCTACCAATTGTAGGTACGCTCTGTCATGTTTGACTCCCAGTTCTTGTGAAGAGCTTACAATAACTGTAAGTGGAGAAGCTAATGTTATAATGGTAGGCTTTCTACAATGGCCTGTATTTTCCGGTGCATACGTGGTGCGAGGCACATGCGCGAAAACCCGGAACTTCCGATCAGTCAAGAATCTTCTTGACAGATCGTAGCCATCCTCGGGAAAGGGGCATCTGTGGGCGGAGAGTTACTGCCCAGCGAATGCCTATGAAATTCTTACACCTGCTAAAAGCAGAAGGCCTGCTCTTACCAGCGTAAGAGTTTAAATGAACATAAAATAATTTTTTTCAATTATTTAAGCATTAAAACACCTGTAAAATAAGTTAGTTATTTTTAGCCCCTTTAAAACATTTATGTTTATTTTTCAAAAAATAAAATTTTTGTTTTAAATATTCAACTAAAATGTATTTTAATTAATTTTAAATATGTAATTTTAAAAAAATTAGTTATGTAAATGTGTTTTTTATTCATGCTTATGGGGTTTCCGTATTTAATGAATTCCCATAAGCATGAATGGGGATGCCCTTCTTTCATTGGTTGGGCCGGCCCACTTGATCTTAGGGCACTTGAGAACTGCCTGCACCCCTGAGTTATGTGGGTCTCTACATAGGTCTACACATAGAGGCCCAGGAGCGGGAATCTTCATGGATCCCGAGGCAGAAGGTAGGCACGGATCTTATTTGTGGATCAAAGGCATTTCCCCGCAGGAAACCTCCGACTGCAAATTCAGGCCCATTAACTCTAAGGTCACAGTGACAGAGATCCTTCTGCCTTTCTATTTCGTCTTGTCTTTCTCTATATTAATACTATTCTCTACTCTTGTTCCCCTTACGCTCCAGATATGCTGTCTTACGCACTTTGGGGTTGATTTCCCTGTTATTTGTGCCCTGGGAACACCTATTCCCCCAATCCAAAGTACAGGAAATAAGGCCAGAGACCCATCAACCACCTCCTTTGCCTCGCCTCAGGAAAGGGCTGGCTTACAAATGAGTTGGGTAAAGGGGTTCTCCTCCATTCCACCAGAAGGGCACCAGGACTTAGAGCCATGGAAAATACTGGCGTTGAATTGGAGAATCTGAAGGCGACAGGCGGCAAGGAAAGAAAGAAAGAAAGAAAGACATTAAAATGGTATTTAAGTAAATATTTAAAACAAAAATTTAATTTGTGAAAAATAAATTTACATGTTTTAAAGGGGCTAAAAATAAACTTACCTTATTTCACAGGTTTTTAAATGTATAAATTATTGCTAAAATGTTATTTTTCTGTTTTTTTAAAACTCTTACACTGGTAAAAGCAGGCCTTACGCCTGCTTTTACCAGGCATAAAAATTTTACGGGCATTCGCTGGGCAGAAGTTGGGCAAATAACCCAAATCTCCGACCGCGGATGCCCTTTCCCCGGGGATGCGGAGGATCTGTCAAGAGGATTCTTGACAGATCGCAAGTTCCGGGTTTCAGTGCATGCGCTTCGTATGCCTAAACCTGGAACTTGCGCGGCCCCTACGGGCACGTACACACCTCATATGCACCCGTAGGAGCCGCAAATTATGGTCCAACGTTTCAAGTCGCTGACCTTTCATTGACCTGAAATGTTAACTGTGTTTCTCTCTCCACAGATGCTGCCTGACTTGCTGAGTATTTCCAGCATTTTCTGTTTTTATTTCTATATAAATGCAAGTTGTCGTTGCTGCATTACCACACCTCGGTGCCCCTTTCTGTCTCTCATTGTATAAGTTGGACAGAACCACCCGCTGCGCTGTTATTCTCCTGCTTTTATCATGGAAGGTAAAGGACATTTAAAGAACAGAAAAAAAACTCGCTCCATAAGTGTAATGCAAGATAAATCGATTTAAAAAAGAAATATAAAATCCATGTGTCATCTTTATTGTGGTGTACATTTCAATGCATAATATGCAAATATGCACAGGGGAATTTTATCAACAATCTCTACAAAAGCAGTTGAATAATCCCTAATGCCAGTTTCAAGTAAAACAGTGACTCACAATTGATTTTACATCCATTTGGAAAAAAAAATCTGACTCCCAATGCTCCCTTGTTAAGTTGATTTTGGTCTTACCTATCATTTTTATAACAAATTGTTTGTTGTGGCCTTGAATACAAACATGCTCGACAGAGTAGCCAGCCAGTGGAAGGAGCACAGCCTCATTATTCAACTTGTGCTCTCCTCTCCAACCTTACACAGATGTAACTACATTGAAACGGTTATTAATTCAGTTAGTTTTGGCATCATCTTGCAGAGAGCACTTCTAACTAGGTCTCGCACAATGACGTGAATTAGGTTAAGGTATATGCGGCTCATTTGATTCGGGAGAACTGATTAAATTTCCTTTGCTTCTGAGCGGGTTGCAGAAGGAGTTTAAGAGCACGTATATTTTTAACCCGATTCCTTTGAAATATTACACCTTATTAAAATATATCTTGCAATGGAGAATATGAGAGAAGGTTATGTAAAAAAAATTCTGGAGATTTTCCAGCAAGGCTGAAAAAAAATCATGAGTCCACAATTTTTGAATTATCTGAGAATATTACAAATGAAATGTTATCTTGTGTATTACATTTGATCATTTCATTCTGCTTTACAACATTGAGCATTATAGAAATTCACATTTGTAAATATTATACAGCGGGAAACATACGCCTTTAAAGAATGTTGAGAATTGAAGGCATGAATGGCTGGAAATGAATGAGTTTTGCTAATACATATAACACATGAAGATTTTGTGGGTTTAATGAGCAGAATTGATGATGTGTCCATTAATCTCAGGGATTAGTGATAACGGAAATCACCCTGGCAAGATTCGCCTGTGTGAAATGTGACTGTGAGACTTTGCCTCAATCAACTGGAGTCTATCGTGGACACCAGTAACAATATTATGATTTAAACTTATAAGTTTCCTTTGTTTTTTATGTTTAAGTTCTTATTAGTTTGGCCCTTCTAAAAAAGGGGGCACTTTTGATTGGTTTTAGATTTTTGGCTTATTTTGGGTTATTTTGGAAAAGGCATAACTGTTGGAGCATTTCCTCTTTAAAATTCACTACTCTTCAGGTGAGTAAAGCATCCTAAATTTCTGCACTTAATTAAACATTTACGGTGAAAATTAGAACAAAATGCCTTGCCCCCTGCGTTTGGACGTGTGCACTTTGCTGACACTGACTTGGCAGCAGGAGAGCTGGGGAGTGTCCTGCACTGTTTCTGGAGCTCTGCAGTCACCTCCCTCAAACCCCTGGGGGGTTACAAAGCTTTACATCTGCAAGAAGTGGGATCGGGAGCTCCAGCATCATTCATCATTTCTGAAAGTAGCAGTGCGACATCTAACTGACCAACGTGTCACTTGCAGAATCGCGGCTTTGCTTGGCAGCCTTGCAGACAGGAGACCTGTGCGAGTACCGCAGGGAAAACACTCCCCCTCGCTCCTTCTATTCTCTCATTTAACAAACACGCTGAAACCATTTTAAGGCATCTGAAATCTGAGTTCAGCTTCCGGCTAATAATCATTACCGAGGAATAAAGTCAGCATATGCTCAGTCAGCATATGTCAGTGTTCCAGGCTAATTTAACAAGCTATCGGGGCTGACTTTCAACCTGGTTGGGGAGGGAAACGGAGCTGGGTGTATATGGGCAGCTGGTCAGATCACCCCAGTTTACCTTCAGTACAGAAGATTGAGGGGTGATCTGATTAATGTTATCATTAATTAAAGAATGATAGCAGGACTAAGAGGGTTAAATTATGAGGACAGGTTGCATAGATTAGGCTTGTATTCTCTTGAATATAGAAGATTAAGGGGTGAATTAATTAAGGTGTTTAAGATGGTTAAAGAGGGTAGATAGAGAGAAACTATTTCCTCTGGTGGGGGAGTCCAGAACAAGGGGGCATAACCTTAAAATTAGAGCTAGTCCATTCAGGGGTGATGTCAGGAAGCACTTCTTCACACAAAGGGCAGTGGAAATCTGGAACTCTATCCCCTAAAAAACTGTTGAGGCGGGGGGGCAATCGAAAATTTCAAAACTGATTGATAGATTTTTGTTGGGTAAGGGTATTAAGGGTTACGGACCCAAGGCGGGCAGATGGAGTTAAGATACAGACCAGCCATGATCTCATTGAATGGCGGAACAGACTCGAGAGGCTGAATGGCCTACTCCTGTTCTTACCTTCCTATGTTCCTTCCTATGTTAAAAGGTTTTGATAGCGTAGATAGAAACTATTTCCTCCGGTGAGGGAATCAAGAACAAGGGGACGTAATCTTAAAATTAGAGCTGGGCCGTTCAGGTGCAATGTCAGGAAGCAACAAAGGGTATTAAAAATCTGGAACTCTCTCAACCAAAAAGCTGTGGATAATTGGAGCTTTCAAGACAAGATAGATAGATTTTTGTTGGTTAGGGTATCATGGGATATGGATCAGAGGCAGGTAAATGGAGGTAAGGAGCAGATGAACAATGATCTAATTGAATGGCTGAACAGGCTCGAGGGGCTGAATGGCCTACTCCTGTTCCTAATGTTTCTATGTTCAGCACCCGCTGAAGTTGAAAGTTATCCCCATTGTTTCATTAATGATAACAAATGTTCATGGGAAGCTCCCTCAGCAGCTGTAGTGTACAACAGGGGTATTTAAATTTAACCTACCAAGTGGACCTAAAGACACCTTCACCTCTCATTAACAGAGCCAGCAGCCTAGAATTCATGTCAGTGATTCAATATGGACCAGGGGACTGAGCTACCTCATCTGGGAAATGTGACATTATACAAGGAAAAATGCAGGAGGTACGTTTATTTCTGTGTGGATTTTGACATTTATGAAGTAAGTTGTGTAACACAGGCAAACCGAGTGCACATTATAGTCATGATTCAGTAAAATGGACTGAAAACATTGTGTTACCTGTCAAATTACATCATTCACGCCCACCAACAAAAATAAATGGTACAATTTCATGATTTTAAATCAGGATCCCAAACATACATTAGAAACAAAAACAGAAAATGCTGGAAACACTCAGCTGGTCAGGCAGCATCAGTGGAGAGAGAAAACCAGAGTTAACGGCCGAAATTTTAATTTAGAGGTAGGTAGGGAGCGGGAAAGCGGTCGGGAAACCCGGGTTTCCCTCAGGCCCTGCCGAATTTAAATAAATCTGGAATAAAAGGCTAGTATCAGTAATGGTAACCATGAAACTACTGGATTGTCGCAGAAACCCACCTGGTTCACTAATGTCCTTTATGGAAGGAGGCCAGCCGTCCTTACCCGGTCTGACCTGGGTGTGAGTCCAGACCCACAGTAATATGGTTGACTCTTAACTGCCCTCTGAAATGGCCTAGCAAGCCACTCAATTCTATAAGGCAGCTCACCACCACCTTCTCAAGGGCAATTACAGATGGGCAATAAATGCTGGCATTGCCAGCAACGCCCACATCCCGTGAATGAATAAAAAAAGCAGAGGAGGGTTCAGGGTCGGGAGGTCAGGGATCACCGGCGAGGCAGGGGGCTGGATCATTGGAGAGGAAGTTGGGAGTTGGATCATTGGAGGGGAGATCGGGGTGGAGGAGAGGTCGGGGGCTGCAGATTGTCGGCGAGGTCGGGGGCCAGATCATTGGAGAGGAAGTTGGGAGTTGGATCATTGGAGGGGAGATCAGGGTGGAGGGGAGGTCGGGGGCTGCAGATTATTGGAGCGGAGGTCAGGGGCCAGATTGTTGGAGGGGAGGGTGGGAGTTGGATCATTGGAGAGGAGGTTGGGGGCTACAGATTGTTGGAAGGGAGGTCGGGGGCTGGATCATTGGAGGGGAGATTGGGGTGGAAGCGAGATCGGGGGCTGCAGAATGTTGGTGAGGTCGGGGGCCGGATCGTTGGATGGGAGGCCGGGGTGAAGGGGAGGTCGGGGTGGAGGGGAGGTCGGGGGCCGGATCCTTGGATGGGAGGTCGGGGTGGAGGGGAGGTCGGGGTGGAGGCGAGGTCGGGGGCCGGATCGTTGGATGGGAGGTCGGGGTGGAGGGGAGGTCGGGGGCCGGATCCTTGGATGGGAGGTCGGGGTGGAGGGGAGGTCGGGGTGGAGGCGAGGTCGGGGGCCGGATCGTTGGATGGGAGGTCGGGGTGGAGGCGAGGTCGGGGGCCGGATCGTTGGATGGGAGGTCGGGGTGGAGGGGAGGTCGGGGGCCGGATCGTTGGATGGGAGGTCGGGGTGGAGGCGAGGTCGGGGGCCGGATCGTTGGATGGGAGGTCGGGGTGGAGGGGAGGTCGGGGGCCGGATCGTTGGATGGGAGGTCGGGGTGGAGGGGAGGTCGGGGGCCGGATCGTTGGATGAGAGGCCGGGGTGGAGGGGAGGTCGGGGTGGAGGGGAGGTCGGCCGGATCGTTGGATGAGAGGCCGGGGTGGAGGGGAGGTCGGGGTGGAGGCGAGGTCGGGGGCTGGATCGTTGGATGAGAGGCCGGGGTGGAGGGGAGGTCGGGGTGGAGGCGAGGTCGGGGGCCGGATCGTTGGATGGGAGGTCGGGGTGGAGGGGAGGTCGGGGTGGAGGCGAGGTCGGGGGCCGGATCGTTGGATGGGAGGTCGGGGTGGAGGGGAGGTCGGGGTGGAGGCGAGGTCGGGGGCCGGATCGTTGGATGGGAGGTCGGGGTGGAGGGGAGGTCGGGGTGGAGGCGAGGTCGGGGGCCGGATCGTTGGATGGGAGGTCGCGGTGGAGGGGAGGTCAGGGGCCGGATCGTTGGATGGGAGGTCGGAGTGGAGGGGAGGTCGGAGGCCAGATCGTTGGATGGGAGGTCAGGGTGGAGGGAAGGTCGGGGGCTGGATCAACCTGAAATATTAACTCTGTTTTTCTTTCCACAGATGCTGCCTGACCTGAGTATTTCCAGCAATTTCTGTTTTTAGTCCAGATTTCCAGCATTGCAGTATTTGTTTTTTATATACATTAGAAGGGTCCTGGTTATTGCTGGGGTACGGATCCATAGGCACTTGGCACCTTCCTCGATGGTGATTGGGCCTCAATGGTGAGTTTAAGCAGGCTATTTGACTGAGAACGATAGATTTTTGTTAGTTCAGGGTATCAATGGATATGGGGCAAAGGTGAGTAAATGAAGTTGAGGTGTAGATCAGCCATGGTCTAGTTGAATGGCAGAGTAGGCTTGAGGGACAGAATAGCATTCTCCTGTTCCTATGTTTCTAAGGAAATAATTACATCATTCACTTTTTTAAAAATAGGTCATGCTTGTATCTGCTCTCTCTAAACTCATTTGCTATTGGCAATATTTTACAAGAGCACATGATTCTGGCTTCACAAGGGAGGGGGTGCTGCACTATTGGAGGTGCCGTCTTTAAACCGAGGCCCTGTTTTCCTTCTCAGGTGGACATAAGTGATCCCAAGACACTATTTTGAAGAAGAGCAGGGGAGTTCTCTCCAGTGTCTTGGCCAATATTTATCCCTCAACCAACATCATTAAAACAGATTATCTGGTCGTTATCACTTTACTGTTTGTGGGACCTTGCTGTGCACAAATTGGCTTTCCTACATTACAACAGTGACTGCATTTCAAAAGTACTTCATTGGCTGTAATGCATCTATGTTCCTATGTTCCATTATCTTACCTGAGTGCCCATCCTTCATGGCTGAGCGTTGAGCCAGCTGCCCTCGCCTAATGGCCTATTCTTCATGTGTGGGCCTCGATGGTGAGCGGCACAGGCTATCTAACTGTGAAGGACGTCATAACCAAGCCGAATCCTGCCTTCACCCAGTATTGACGCACGCTCACTTTCTAAGAGGAGTCACCGGATGGCGATAAGAATTTAGGGTTGAATTTTTCCCCTTCCTACTGAGTTCCTCTGCAGAGTTAGCTGACTTAGTAGTACCCCTAAGTTAACTAACTCTGCAGAGCGGACATGTCATCTGGGACCTTGCATCTTTAGTATGCATCGTTTATTCCACACTTGGCAGTGAACTTAACAACTGGGTGACAAGGGAATTGTAAGTATGATTTGTTGAACTTCTCACTCTTGATGCTGTTTACAACAAGGTATAGTGTAAAATGTCTGAATATCTGAGATTTGAGACATGACATGTGGTAAGTGTAGCACGTTTGGGAGGTGAAAGGTGACTTTGGACCAATGCTTTCTAAACCTCTCCACCACTGGGGTTTTCCTCGACTCATGTCTGGGTCTGTTGTAGACTAATTGATAGAGATTGATTGCTATGATTAGTCAACAACTCCATTGCCATTGTATCATGCAACTACCAGGATGGCAGAAGGCAAACTAGATGGACCTTGGTCTTTTTCCGTTTAGCAATTCCTACGTAACTATATGATCTGTCACTGTCATGCCCAGTACTGCTAGGAAAGCCAGAACTAGTAAGTAGCATAATAAATTGTTTCATTGATCACAGCTGGTGAGATGGGATGTCACAGTTCTTCAGCAGCACCTTCCAAACCTGTGACCTCTATCGCCTAGAAGGACAAGAGCAGCAGGCGTGTGGGAACACCATCACCTGCAAGTTCTCTTCCAAATCACACACCATCCCAACCTGGAAATATATCGCCGATTCTTCATCGTCACTGGGTCAAAATCCTGGAACTCCCTACCTAACAGCACTATGGGCCTACTGCAGCGGTTCAAGAAGGCAGCTCACCTTCTCAAGGGCAATTAGGGATAGGCAATAAATGCTGGCCTTGCCAGCGAAGATAATATCTGAAGAATTATTATTTCATTAAAGTTGACCTCAGCACCCCTAGGTTAAGGAAAGAAAAATTGCCCATTGTTCCACCTATCCGGTGAATCCCGCTGGAAGTGAATGCATGTGGTGACTGGTGAAGGCAGGTTCAGGTTTAGCCCTGACAGCCTCTTGAAGTGAATTCATAGAGTAATAAGATCATACAGCACAGAAGGAGGCCATTCGGCCCATCAAGCCTGTGCCGGCTCTTTGAAAGAACTATCCAATGAGTCCCACACCCCTCTCTTCGCAACCCCACCCCGCCCCACCCCCCAGCCAGCTCTTGCCCCATAGCCTTGCAAATTTTCCAATTCCCAGCTGACACTCACTGCTGAAGGTCAAATATAAGAATGGTGACTGGTGCAGACACAGCAATGGCCTAGGATGGAATCAGCACTTTCAGGAGAGGAGGAGCTGAGGGGGTTGGTGGGGCTGGGGTGGGGGGGTTGGGGAGTGTTGGGGGTGTGGTTGGGGGGAAGGGCATTGGGGAGAAGAAAGAATAAAAAAATGAAGCTTATAAATGATTCACAAAAACAATCTGGTCAGCGTCTCAAAGTAAGACCGAGCAGTCCGATCTGTAAAACGGGGCTGTGTTGATGCCAATAACAAGGTTGGAGAGAAGTCACTGGAGAATTAGAATAACGTGTTTAAATTCCTTTCTGTTTGGGCAATCTCAGTGCAGTTCTTAGTGGGCAATAACTGCTGGCCTTGCTAGCGATGCCCATATCCCAAGAATGAACAAAAAAAAGGTTGCCTGAGGGTAACATTTTTACTGACTTGCTCTGGGAACTTCATTGAAATTTTAAAACCTCAATTAAGGATTAAAATAAGTGTTTTGACAGGCATGTACTGACTTCCCCCCCACCACCCCTTTAATTAAGGATTGAAATAATTGTTTTGACAGGCATGTACTGACTTCACCCCACCCCCTTAATTAAGGATTAAAATAAGTGTTTTGACAGGCATGTACTGACCTCCCGTTTCCCCTCCCCCCACCTCAATTAAGGATTAAAATAAGTGTTTTAACAGGCAAGAAGGATAAGAGCAGCAGGTGCATGAGAAAACCACCACCTCAATGCTCCCCTCCAAGTCATGCACCATCCTGACTTGAAAATATATCACCGTTCCTTCATCATCACTGGGTCAAAATCCTGGAACTCCTTCCCTAACAGCATTGTGGGAATACTTTCACCACACAGACCACAGCGGGTCAAGAAGGGGGTTCACCACCACTGTCCCAAGGGCAATTAGGGAGGGGCAATAAATGCTGGCCTTGCCAGTGACACCCACATCCCATGAATTAATAAAAATCAATGCTCGCTGTGGTGTATTTTAATTATTTATCCAGCAAATTGTGGTGTGAATTCGCCACTAGAGGATCAGAGCACAATGGTCTATTTTATGGTGTTTGTAGTCAGTATCTCATGTCAAGAAGGATGCCAAGGCCTTGGAGAGAGTGCAAAGGAGATTTACCAGAATGGTATCAGGGATGAGAAACTTCATTATGTGGAGAGACTGGAAAAGCTGTGATTGTTCTACTTAGAGCAAAGAAGGTTAAAGGGAGATTTGATCTAGGTATTCAAAATGATATGGGCCCAAAATTCAGTAGCGCCCCATTTGGGGTACTAACTTTTAACTTTTTGAAAAATTAGCGCCCGGCGAATTCGATTGAAAAATGTTGCAAAATTGTGCATTTTCGCCCCAGGAGTGAAGCGGGGCTGTAAATGAGGCACTAGGGGTCTGAGTGGAGCACCGCAGGGGCGCTAATGGTCTGAGTGGAGCGCTGCAGGGGCGCTAATGGTCTGAGTGGAGCACCGCAGGGGCGCTAATGGTCTGAGTGGAGCGCTGCAGGGGCACTAATGGTCTGAGTGGAGCACTGCAGGGGCACTAATGGTCTGAGTGGAGCACCGCAGGGGCGCTAATGGCCTGAGTGGAGCGCTACAGGGGCGCTAATGGCCTGAGTGGAGCGCTGCAGGGGCGCTAATGGTCTGAGTGGAGTGCTGCAGGGGCGCTAATGGTCTGAGTGGAGCACTGCAGGGGCGCTAATGGCCTGAGTGGAGAGCTGCAGGGGCGCTAATGGTCTCAGTGGAGCACTGCAGGGGCGCTAATGGTCTGAGTGGAGCACTGCAGGGGCGCTAATGGCCTGAGTGGAGCGCTACAGGGGCGCTAATGGTCTGAGTGGAGCACTGCAGGGGCGCTAATGGTCTGAGTGGAGAGCTGCAGGGGCGCTAATGGTCTCAGTGGAGCACTGCAGGGGCGCTAATGGTCTGAGTGGAGCACTGCAGGGGCGCTAATGGTCTGAGTGGAGCACTGCAGGGGCGCTAATGGTCTGAGTGGAGCGCTGCAGGGGCGCTAATGGTCTGAGTGGAGCGCTGCAGGGGTGCTAATGGTCTGAGTGGAGCGCTGCAGGGGCGCTAATGGTCTGAGTGGAGCGCTGCAGGGGTGCTAATGGTCTGAGTGGAGCGCTGCAGGGGTGCTACAGGGGCGCTAATGGTCTCAGTGGAGTGCTGCAGGGGTGCTAATGGTCTGAGTGGAGCGCTGCAGGGGCGCTAACGGTTTGAGTGGAGCGCTGCAGGGGCACTAATGGTCTGAGTGGCGCGCTGCAGGGGCACTAATGGTCTGAGTGGAGCGCTGCAGGGGCGCTAATGGTCTCAGTGGAGCGCTGCAGGGGCACTAATGGTCTGAGTGGAGCGCTGCAGGGGTGCTAATGGTCTCAGTGGAGCGCTGCAGGGGCACTAATGGTCTCAGTGGAGAGCTGCAGGGGCACTAATGGTCTGAGTGGAGCGCTGCAGGGGTGCTAATGGTCTGAGTGGAGTGCTGCAGGGGTGCTAATGGTCTGAGTGGAGCACTGCAGGGGCGCTAATGATCTGAGTGGAGTGCTGCAGGGGTGCTAATGGCCTGAGTGGAGCGCTGCAGGGGCGCTAATGGTCTGAGTGGAGCGCTGCAGGGGCGCTAATGGTCTCAGTGGAGCGCTGCAGGGGCGCTAATGGTCTGAGTGGAGCGCTGCAGCGGCGCTAATGCCAGAGTGCTACCCAATTTCAGCAGACTTGCGTTCAGCAATCAGCCTTCAAGCCTTGACTCCAGCTTATTCCAGTTCTTAAAGGGGAGGTCATTTCAAGCTGCAGCTGCTCATTATCAGCATTGCTGCACTTGGGTGCCACCTCTCAGCTACTGAGACAGCTCTGTGCCATGGCTGTTGCAAGGGAGAGAGAGAGGGCTACTCAATTCAGCGATGTGGAATTGGATATGTTCAGCTGCTTGCCTGACAAAGTCTCAGCAGAGTTATGGCCGACAAAATGTTTCCCCAAGATGGCGCATTTAAATAGCCGACTCCCGACCGCTGATGTTGTCGTTGTTAACAGCAGGCGGTAAATGAGGGGGGCGGGGCCGAATTTTGCATCCGGGACACTAACGAGGCGCTGCGCATGGCAATGACGTCATCATCGCCGGGTGCGGCCGGGTGGGGCGGTATCTATAGGAGCAGGGCGCTAACTCTTAGCACCTCCGCAAAAATCCCGGCCCAATTTAGCGTGGGGCACTAATATCGCAGCGTCTGGGCGGAAAATCCATTTGCGTCCCGTTAGCGCCCCATGGAGGCGCTAATAGCAGGTGCAAAGCAGCCGAATTTTGTGCCCTAAGGGTTTTTGATAGTGTATGTAGGGAGAAACTGTTTCCACTGGCAGGACACAGATTTAAGATAATTGGCATAAAATGCAGGGGGAAAATGAGGAAAACATTTTTTACAGTGCAAGTTGTTGTGATCTGTTATGCACTGCCTGAAAGTTTGTTGGAAACAGATTCAATAATAATTTTCAATAGGGAATTGGATAAATACTTGAAAAGGAAAAATTGGCAGGGCTTTGGGGAAAGAGCAGAGGAGTTGGATTAATTGGATAGCTCTCCCAAAGAGACACGATGGGCTGAATGGCCTCCTTTTGTGTTGTAAGAGTCTATGATCTCCATTGCAGAGAATTACAGGCCTATATGTTGCAGCATCATAAATGTGATCAAAAGGAAAGGGAAGATTTTCCTTTCTCGCACTTGAATGCCAAACAAGCGACAGGAGTGCATGGAGGAAAATTGGGGTGGGGAGGACCACATGCCCATAATGGGGACTGGGCCGATTTTCCACACATTTAAGATGGAGCATTGGCCAGGCTCCATTACAGTCCCCACCTGATTTCTGTGTACGTGCTCCATGCAGAAGCTTACTTGGCACCCAAGCACAAAAGAGGAAAACCTGCCTCAAGCATGTCTATACAAAGCAACCAGAGCAATTCCTTCTCCCCCCCAATGGTGGGTGTGGCAAAGGGAAAATAAAACACTTCTTGCAAGTTGTGGCTGAGCTGCCTTGTTAGGGTAGGACAGAGAAGGGGCTTCACTTAGTGTTGCCAAGTCCGTTTGGTCATATTCCTTGAGATTTCATCGCGTGACCTCCCACCTCCAACTGTCCCGTCCACTCAAGCAGCCTATTTTCCCTATCTCCAATATTTTTATAGCTAATAGATGAAATTGTTTACAGAAAATGCCCCTTTGATTTTTCTCCTCGGTTGCTCCCTGCAGTGTCCGGGAGATTAATGGAGACGCCAGGAGGGCTGGCAACCCTAGCTTCACTCTGCATGTAAACCACCCTAAACCTGACCAGGGAGTGCTTGATTCGGACACGGGATGCCCGATGTGGGAAATGATCCATTATAGCAACAACAACAACTTATATTTATATAGTGCCCTTCGCGTAGTAAAACGTCCCAACGTTATCAAACAAAATCAAAGGCTCTGGGGAAAGGACAGGAAATGGAGTTGAGGTCGAAGATCAGCCATGATCTTATTGAATGGCAGAGCAGGCTCGGGAGGCTGCGTGGTCAACTCCTCCTCCTATTTCTTATGCTCTTAAAATTTGACACTGAGCCACATAAGGTGATATTAACACAGGTGACCAAAAGCTTGGTCATAAGAGATAAGGAACGGCTTAAAGGAGGAGAGAGAGGTGGAGTGGTTTAGGGGGTGAATTCCAGAGCTTAGGGCCTAGGCAGCTGAAGGCACGGCCGCCAATGGTGGGGTGATTAAAATCGGGGATGTGCAAGAGGCCAGAATTGGGGGAGCACAGAGATCTCGGAGGGTTGTAGGGCTGGAGGAGGTTACAGTGATAGGCAAGGACAGAGCCATGAATGGATTTGAACACGAGGATGAGAATTTTAAAATCGCGGTGTTGCCAGATCGGGAGCCAATGTATATCAGCGAGCACAGGGGTGATGCGTGAACAGCACTTGGTGCGAGTCACTCGACGAAGCTCAAAATTCACGAAAAGAAGTCTTTCTCTAAAAATTCCTCTTGATTCTCTTGGTTATAAAGATGAATGAAAGGTAGTGTGCACTGAGACATCTTTAAAATTAACAATGAAAGGCAGGTTCCATTAAAAAGTGATATGCAATATAAAAACAGTGAATCTACCATTTGTGCATCATATACCTGTTTCAACTGGTCATTAATTTTAATTGAACAAGTACCTTTTTTGCTTAATGAGCATGATAACGTTTGGGGATATGTAAATTTTTATGAAAGAACTTACATGCCTATAAGATTCAACGTTGACAGCTTTACAGCGGAGATCTGTGTATAAATATTTGCTTTGATTACAGCATATTGCTGAGCTCTGTACCACTCTTTATTGATGCCGTGATACAGCAAGCTTTGGCGGCTCGTGTCTTGGGCCAACTTAGAGTTTTAGTACAATAACTTGCTAGGTCATTAAAAGCAACCTGCACCGCGCTTAATGAACATGTCCCAATTCTTCCAGCAAGCAAAAAGGGACGCTACATAAAAAGCTCCTTTCGACGGCCATTAGCTAATGAGTCTCATAAACTCTGACGAAAGAATCGCAAGTTTTTTTTTTAAGTGCCGGGTCTGGGGCGGAATTTTATTCGTTTTAATTTCAGTAAGTTTCCCATTTTAAGTATGAAAGCCCCTCAGTCTGCCACTCAGATCATCAGCTTTACATTATTCATACACTAATAGCCCTCAGGCAATATTAAAATTGAGAGGAAAGAAAAAAGAACAAGAAGGATAGATAATTAAGGTAGCATCCCCTGCAGCACTTAACGCATCAACAAATGAGAGTCTCCACCACCCCCCTTCAGTTCACAATCACATGATTACAAATCCACATTCATACAGTGACATGAACAGTTGACTATTCTACAAAGTGTAGCCTTGTCTGCGCAGTGCGGTCATTTGCTGAATAATGAAATATCCTGTATCAACTTCAATACATCCAAATGAGGAGTAAGTAGATAATTAGTATCATTGTGGTGTGAAAACAAAACAGACCCCTCTCTATCGCCCAAGAGATCCCCTTCTAATGTCAAACATCGCCCAGTATAATAACCCTTATGTTCAACATAAACCAATTAGGACCACTGGCATTTATTTTTCAGTCCAATTACAATGGAAAATGTTAAGGGAAATATAGTTAGTGTTGAGGTAATACAAAGCCTGTGTCATTACAGAGCCTGCGTTATTACATAAAAACATAAGAAAAAGGAGCAGGAGTAGGCCATACAGCCCCTCGAGCCTGCTCCGCCATTCAATAAGATCATGGCTGATCATCGACCTCAACTCCACTTTCCCGCCCGAGCTCCATATCCCTTGATTCCCCTCGAGTCCAAAAATGTATTTATCTCAGCCTTGAATACACTCACTCAGCATCACAGCCCTCTTGGGCAGAGAATTCCAAAGATTCACAACCCTCTGAGTGAAGAAATTCCTCCTCATCTCGGTCTTAAATGGCCTACCCTTTATCCTGAGACAATGCCCCCTAATTCTAGACACTCCAGCCAGGGGAAACAACCTCTCAGCATCTACCCTGTCAATCCCCTTCAGAATCTTGTATGTTTCAATGAGATCACCTCTCATTCTGCTAAACTCCAGAGAGTACAGGCTCAATCTACTCAATCTCTCATCATAGGATAGCCCTCTCATCCCAGGAATCAATCTAGTGAACCTTTGTTGCACCGCCTCCAAGGCAAGTATATCCTTCCTTAGATAAGGAGACCAAAACTGTGCACAGTGCTCCAGGTGTGGTCTCACCAAGGCCCTGTACAATTGTAGCAAGACTTCCTTACTCTTAGGGCTGGATTTTCATTCAGCAGTTGGGATGGAGGCAGGACTGCAACTTTCGGGTTTTAGTCCCACCTACATCGACGTCCGGCCAATCCTCGCGATTTTCCCTTGATTGACCTTGTTGAGCCTGCCCAGCAACAGGTGACGTCACAGACTGAAATTTCATCTGTCAAGACGTCTTGACAGATGAAATATCAGTGTTTCACAGCTGTTTGAAGCTGTCAAACACTGACAGTCTGACTTCTAACCTGAGTCCTTCTACGCAGACTCAGTTAGAACTCTCACTGGCAATGAAAGCTGAAGGCTGTCACTTTTGACAGATCGCAGCCATTTTGCTTTCAGTGCCGGCTGAGTGATGGACTCCCGAAACCTGGAGGAAGAAAGGCTGTTAAGGTAAGTACAGGTAATTTAAACTTCTTTACACACTTTAGACACACCAAACACACTTACCTTTGCACTCATGCACCCATCACTCACCTGAACACCGACATCTCGACGCCTCCAAGTCCTTCAACCCGACGGCCCGCCTGCTCTAACCTGGCGTGGTTTGGAGCCGTCGGGAATCCCACCCGACACCTCTCAAAATAGGGATTAGGCTAAAAACTGCCTGTTAACTACCTGTTAACAGGCAGTTAATTGGCACTAATCCCTTCCCGCCTCGGGTTGGCGGGTCCCAGTGCGGGGCGGGTACCCACCTCCTTTGAAACTTACGTGGAGGCGAGATTTGGGCAGGATGGTATCGGGACCCCCGAAATCGGGATTTTAGCCCCCCGCACGCCTAAAAGCCCGCCTCACGGCACACTGAAAATCGAGGCCTTATCCTCCAACCCCCTTACCATAAAGGCCAACATGCCACTTGCCTTCCTTATTGCTTGCTGTACCTGCATGCTAGCTTTCTGTG
Source organism: Somniosus microcephalus (assembly GCF_052327205.1). Taxonomy (NCBI): domain Eukaryota; kingdom Metazoa; phylum Chordata; class Chondrichthyes; order Squaliformes; family Somniosidae; genus Somniosus; species Somniosus microcephalus. Next base: position 49,682,106 of record NC_140995.1, read on the forward strand.
TTTCTTGCACAAGAACACCCAAATCTCTCTGAACACCAACATTTGAAAGCTTCTCACCATTTAAAAAATATTCTGTTTTTCTATTCTTCCTACCAAAGTGAATAACCTCACATTTCCCTACATTATACTCCATCTGCCCTCTCACTTAGTCTATCTATATCCCTTTGCAGACTCTTTGGGCTGGATTTTCATTGAGGAGACGGGTAGGAGGCGGGATAAAAAATTTCGGGGTTGTAGTCCTGCCTCCATCGAGTTCTAGCCAACCCACATGATTTTCACTTGATTGACCTTGTTGAGCCCGCCCAGCGGGCTCAGTAGGCCAATTAAGGACCAGCCGGCAACAGGTGATGTTACAGATTGATATTTCACCTGTCAAGACCTTTTGACAGATGAAATATCAGCATTCAACAGCTGTTTGAAGCTGTCAAACACTGACAATCTGTACTCCAAGTTAATTCCTTCCTCTCAGGATGATTTAGAGATCTCTCCGGAACAGAAAGCTGAATGCTGCAATTTTTGACAGATCACGGCCATTCTGCTTTCTGTGCCGGTGAGATGAGGGACTCCTGAGACCTGAAGGAAGGAAGGCTGTAAAGGTAAGTAAAACCTCTTTAAACACTTTAAACACACCAAGCACACTGACCTCTGCACACATGCACCCATCACTCACCTGAACACCGGACATCTCGACCCCTCCAAGCCCTTCATCCCGACGGCCCACCTCGCTAACTTGGCCTGGTTTGGAACTGTCGGGAATCCCACATTTCAACAATGAAAATAGGGATTAGGCTAAAAACTGCCTGTTAACTACCTGTTAACAGGCAGTTAATTGGCACTAATCCCCTTCCCGCCTCGGGAAGACGGGTCCCAGTGCAGGATGGGATCGTGCCCCCCCAATTTCGGGATTTTAACCCCCCACACGCCTCCAATCCCACCTCCAAGGCCCAATGAAAATCCTGCCCTTTGTGTCTTCCTCACAGCTTACTGTCCCACCTAGTTTGTATTGTCAGCAAACTTGGATACATTACACTCGGTCCCTTCATCTAGGTCATTAATATAGATTGTAAATAGCTGAGGCCCCAACACTGATCCTTGCGGCACCCCACTAGTTACAGCCTGCCAAACTGAAAAAGATCCATTTATCCTTACTCTCTGTTTTCTGTCTGTTAACCAATCCTCTACCCATCTACTATATTGTCCCCAAACCCATGAGCCCTAATCTTGTGTAATAACCTTTTATGTGGCACTGTAAATGACGTCTTAGAATTAAAAGTTAGAAGAAACTATGGCCTAGAAATTCGGTGGGCTGCGCCACCAGTTAGCGCCCAAAGAGTGCACTTAGTGGGTTTAGCGTCACTGGCCACGCCTCCCGCAAAATTTAGCGGGGCACTAATGGCAGCGTTAGCCTGTAGCACTGCGCCGCCACCAATGATGTCATCGGTGTGCACTGCGCCCCGCTACCGCCCCGATCACAATATTTGGTCACGCCGCCCGCTGTAACACCGGTCGCAATTTGCAGGTGCGGGGCGGCCATTATTTTTGCTGGCCGCCTGCCAGCACCTCCTCGCGCCGCCATCCCCAGCCTCCTGAGCAACCCCCCCCCGGGCAGTGCCGGCTGTGTCCCAAGAGCCCGGCTCTTCTCCTCGGTGCCGGGCTCTTTTGCCGGCACTCGCGATCTCCGATCGCGCTGGTGCAATCCCCTCCCCTTTAAGAAGGGGAAGAAGGCCTGTATTACCGCAGCACGCCATGCCACAGCATGTGGCGCTGTGGCACGTTGCGCTGTGATATTCAGTTGCAGTGTCCCAAGAGGGATGCGGGGCGCCTCGAGCAGAGCCCCGCTTCCATTTGGGGCGCTGAAACTGAATAGCGGGCTGGCGCAAGCGGCTCCATCCGGAGTGGTAATTCTGGCGCCCAGGCGAGCTGGGCCCCCCAAACGGGGTGCCACCGAATTTCTAGGCCTATAACTTCTTAGAATTAAAATTAGTGGAAACTAGAAGCTGATAAGTTTGTCTCCTATCCTTGCTTAGGAATGTAGGACCTAAACAAAACAGGAACTGTAAAGCTAATAAGCTGGTCTTGTGTCCTTGCTTAAGATAAGACAGGACATACAGATTCTCAAAGCATGATTCTGTAAACCAATCAATGAGCATAGAAGGGGGCTGCATGAGGGGTGCATGCCTCAAGTTAGGTATAATTGCTGTACGTATTTGATACTCGGTGGAAGAATCCTTTCTCTGGGATGAAACTGAGATTTTCCCCCTACATATGCTTGAATAAAGATTGTGAAACTTATCCAAGGTGTCCGTCTGGTGAATTTGTGGTTGCTATAGGGCAAGCGTCAACCCCTTATCTCAGTGGGTCTGCTTTAGAGAAGGGAAGACTTCTCTTTTACCGCAACAATTGGCGTAGTCGGCAGGACACAGACACTCCGACTTGAACAATGTGGCAGCTGTTGGGGTGAGTATCTTTTAAATACCACCTACAAGTTAGAGCTGATACATTGTGGATGGGAAGGGAGGTAATCTGTATAAAAGAACTAAGTATAGCAAACCACGAACTGACGAAAACCGAGTAATCAGCATGATGCTGGTTATGAGTAGATCCTGAAGCGCGGCAAATGAGGTAATACCAGCGAACCAGTATTGGTCGTATACGGCCGGGGCAGACAAGAAGGAATACAAGAGTAACCTAGGGGCGACGTAACGACCCCAGCGTTTTACAGGTTATGAGTAGGTCCTGAAGCGTGGCCAACGAGGCAATACCAGCGAACCGGTATTGGTCGTATACGACCGGGGCAGACAAGAAGGAATACAAGAATAACCATGGGGCAACGTAACGACCCCAGCAATCTTAAAGAATGGCCAACGGGTATGACTGGGGACCGGAGGGGTCCCTCGTAAAAATGCTAACGGAAAAGAATGTGAAACTAATAGATACGATGAAGAAAAATGATTGGCAACCAAACGACCCACCAGTAAAACAAAGAGAATGGTGGACGAAGGATACAAAATTAAAGGAAGAAAAGCTCATCATTTTAGTAGCTCGTGCATATTATGAGTTGAGTAGACGTACTCGAATTTGGACCAAAAACGGGTGCCAAAATTGTATCCGCATACCAGTAATGTAAGAAAGGGGATAAGGAAAAAGAAATAGAGTTTTATTGACACAGAAGCTATCAGTTTCTGTCCAAAACAAGTAAAATACAGGATTTGCTGAGTGAAAGGAATCTTAAAAAGAATTTTGAATTCTCAGTTTGTGTGAACGTGTGTGTTAAAAATGTGGAAGTTTTCTGTCTTTGAAAGTGTCTGTTGTGTTTGTTTTAGCTCCACCCACTCTTTTGTACAGAGAGCTAAAAGCTGTTTAACCCTTTGAAGACTTGTCTTGAATATGGACAAGCGTGTGTTGTTTTAAGTTTGTTAATTGTTTTACAAAAGATAAGCTTCAGCCTTTAAGTTACAGCTGCCAATGTGCCTGGAAGAAAATGAATTTGAATTTTTACAAGGCATGGGTGATTGTTTCTTTGTTAATGTGGCTTCTTTCTTTCTTTTCCAAGTGATACTGGTTAGTTTAAAAAAAAATTGATCTGGATTAAATTGGAGTTATGAGGTTAACTAACCTATTAAAACCAGACTTTCATTGTAGCCACGGTGAAATTTTGGTTGGTGTAAATTTGTGTAGACCACATTGAATAAGATAACTCCGCTCCGCAAGAACATCCGATAGTGGCAGGTTCCTCTACAATATTTAATTGACTATGGTACCGGGAGCCCTACAGAATGCGGGGCTAAAGGTAAACCCTAGAAAGGTACAGGAAGGGAAGGATGAAGTAACCTACCTAGGATACATAATAACACAAGGGAAGAGACAAATGCCCGAAGACAGAAAGGAGGCTATTAGAATGATGCTGAGGCCAGGACCTGTGAAAGGGATCAGGCAGGTACTACGGCTATTTAATTATTGCCGGAACTTTATCCCAGAATAAGCAGAAATGGCCCAGCCTATACAGGATTTGCTCAAAGGGGGGAAACCATCCCAGGAGATGGTGGACTGGGGCCCCAACCAAGAAACAGTGTTTGTAAAGTTAAAACAAGCCCTCATAAGTGCCCCTGCCCTGGGATTACCAGACCACAGTAGGCCATTCCACATCTATAACTACCACAGTAAGGATCATTACAATGCGGTAGTATCCCAAGTGCATGGGGATAGACAAAGGCCGGTAGCGTACTACTCCACTAAGCAGCAGCCTGTAGCTGTAGGATTGTCCGGATGCGTTGTTGCCCTCGACTGCGCTGCGTGGGCCATCAGAGTTAGTGAACTAATAGTGATGTCAGGACAAATTATTCTACATACCCTAGCAGAGCTGCTTAACACAGGAAGGCTAAGAACTGTATCAGATGTGCGTAGGGCCACATGGGAGGCAATGCTCATACCCCCCAATGACACAGTAACAATAGTTAAAGACAATGGTAACAATCCCGCAGGGTGGATTATAATGGAAGGAGAGGAACATCAGTATAACATGACAGGAAGTGAAGGGGAAAATAGTCATGTTAGTGAAGCCCCGCTCGAGGAAGCGGAAATGGATATATATGTAGATGGGTCCCGGCGATATATAGACGGGACACCACGAACAGGATGGGCAGTGGTAGATGGCAACAGACAGGTTAACACACACAGACACAGAATCCCCACGGTGCAGATAGAGGCCATTTCAGCCCATCGAGCCTGCACCGACACATATCCCACCCTATCCCCATAACCCCACGTATTTAATCCCCTAACACGAAGGGTCAATTTATCATAGCCAAATCAACCTAACCCGCACATCTTTGGACTGTGGGAGGAAACCGGAGCACCCGGAGGAAACCCACGCAGACACAGGGAGAATGTGCAAACTCCACACAGAAAAGGGAAGGTCGGCTAGAAGGCAGCCTATCGGCTCAGGTAGCAGAATTTGTGGCACTCACCGAAGCCCCAATGTTAGCTGAAGGAAAAAGGGTAAACATATATACAGATAGTCGATATGCCTTGGGGGTGGCGCATGATTACATGGTAGCCTGGAGTAGGCGAGGATATATGACATCAGGAGGAGGACACATAAGACACAAGAATATTATCAAGGAATTAGTGGGAGCCTCCCTCCTACCCCAAGAGTGCGCAATAATAAAAATTAAAGCATACAAGAAGATTATTGACTGACACCAACAGGGCAATGCATGGGCAGACGAGGCAGCCAAGTGGGCAGCTGAGAAAGGGAATCTGACCAATGAAGCCCAAGTTGGTGCGTGTGCAATTGGGCCTGAGGAGGTGAACATGCTTAAGGTACAGGAAGAAGCCACCCCGTGGGACAGGGATGGGTAGACATGTTACCCTGAGTCCTGATGAAATTAAGGGCAACCCCTAGCCAGACTACAGGACTGACTCCCTTTGAGTTAATGACAGTAAAAGCAATGAAACTGCCCAAGGTATGGGTCACAGGAAGTAAGGATGTAGGACCAAATAAAGATAGAATACAAAGGTTTGTGATGGAACTCTGTACGCAATTACACAACCCGAAAGTACAGGCTAGAGACCAACAAATAATTAAAGACTTAGAGAACAGAAAGTCCAAATACCCCAGGTAGGCAGTCAGGTAATGGTAAAGATAAACAACCCAGAGAAACCCGGGTTCTCGCCAAAATGGACCAGCCCCCATCAGGTAATAATGGTAAGTGACATGTGTGCATGCGTAGATATAAGGGGCACCAGCAAATGGAAACACTGGACCCAGTTGAAAAGGCATGGACCCTAATTAACCGGTGACGACCGGGAAATATTTTACAGGATCTTATCCCTTATAGGGGGAGCCACGGGAGAAGCTGTGCAGGCCGGCCAAAAGGACCAACAAGGCTTGTATTACAGAAACTCGAGCGACGTTAGCTGTGATCAGGAGCAAAAGGGGGATTGGTAATAAAGAAAAGCAAGGATAAAATACACTTACGCTAACGAATAATTACGGTGTTCCTAAACTTAATGGATATAACCATTCCCAGCTTTTGTGGAAAGGAAACCGTAAGCCTGTACAATAACTTTACCCTACGAGCTCTTGAAGGCCCTGAATCAAGAACCATGACATTTAATGTGAAAAGGAAGACAGGTAGAAAAGGGGACCGGGAAAAATGAGGGATACTAGAAACGGCAGGCGTGGGATACGCGGCAGGGGGGTGCGACGGTGAACACTATAGACCTGCACACCATAGACGATCGGGTTGATGCCCTAATCCGAATCTTACAAGAATTGTTGGGTAGGGAAGGGGATAACCAAAGACTGCAGGCACAGCTAGGTGATGGTACGGAGGGAGAATTGTTACAAGTGGCCCACACGTTGCGGGACCACGCCAGAACTATAAATTTGATAAACAAAGCAGGGGAAGACGTGAGCCAACAATTACAGTCGGAAATAGTTTGCGCAGGGTACGGAGCATGGATACTCAGTGAAGTACACCATAACCTAGAGCAACTCCAAAATGGAGAAGTGCCGGATTGGATACCGAATGATGTATTTACCAATTGGGCCTTAGATAAAAATATGACGCATACGTGTGAGGTACGGAGGAATAGTCATGCTTGGATACCAAAAGTTAGATGCATAACCGGACATTTAAATATAATAGGATTTGTACTATCAATACTGCAGTATAATGTAACAAAAGGAGATCCCTTAACCAAACAAATATAGGGGAGATAAGGAATCAAACTCGCTTGCGCTGCCATGGCTTGTCCAGACATGTGATTAAAGAGAAAAAGATTACAAGGGGTATTAACATAAATGATTGTTACCGAAATAACCAAGTTGTTTAATGCCGAGATCCACCAAGAACGACCAAGGATGACTGTGGTTATGGCCGAACGGAAGGGTGCACGTTGAGTATCACGCCAATGACACGGGATTCCGAAACAACCGCCGCCCCGCGAGGGAATGGAGAATGGTGTGTGAGCACCAAGGCACCGCCCCACGGGGGAATGGAGAATGGTGTGTGAGCACCAAGGTACCGCCCCCTGGGGGAATGGAGAATGGTGTGTGAGCACCAAGGCACCGCCCCGCGGGGGAATGGAGAATGGTGTGTGAGCACCAAGGCACTGCCCCACGGGGGAAAGGAGAATGGTGTGTGAGCACCAAGGCACCGCCGCCCCGCGGGGGAATGGAGAATGGTGTGTGAGCACCAAGGCACCGCCCCGCGGGGGAATGGAGAATGGTGTGTGAGCACCAAGCACCGCCGCCCCGCGGGGGAATGGAGAATGGTGTGTGAGCACCAAGGCACCGCCGCCCCGCGGGGGAATGGAGAATGGCGTGTGAGCACCAAGGCACCGCCCCGCGGGGGAATGGAGAATGGTGTGTGAGCACCGAGTCACCGCCCTGCGGGGGAATGGAGAATGGTGTTTGAGCACCGAGTCACCGCCCCGCGGGGGAATGGAGAATGGTGTGTGAGCACCGAGTCACCGCCCTGCGGGGGAATGGAGAATGGTGTGTGAGCACCAAGGCACCGCCGCCCCGCGGGGGAATGGAGAATGGTGTGTGAGCACCAAGGCACCGCCCCACGAGGGAATGGAGAATGGTGTGTGAGCACCAAGGCACCGCCGCCCCGCGGGGGAATGGAGAATGGTGTGTGAGCACCAAGGCACCGCCCCACGAGGGAATGGAGAATGGTGTGTGAGCACCAAGGCACCGCCCCGTGAGGGAATGGAGAATGGTGTGTGAGCACCAAGGCACCGCCGCCCCGCGGGGGAATGGAGAATGGTGTGTGAGCACCAAGGCACCGCCGCCCCGCGGGGGAATGGAGAATGGTGTGTGAGCACCAAGGCACCGCCGCCCCGCGGGGGAATGGAGAATGGTGTGTGAGCACCAAGGCACCGCCCTGCGGGGGAATGGAGAATGGTGTGTGAGCACCGAGTCACCGCCCCGCGGGGGAATGGAGAATGGTGTGTGAGCACCGAGTCACCGCCCCGCGGGGGAATGGAGAATGGTGTGTGAGCACCGAGTCACCGCCCCGCGGGGGAATGGAGAATGGTGTGTGAGCACCAAGGCACCGCCCCGTGAGGGAATGGAGAATGGTGTGTGAGCACCAAGGCACCGCCCCCCCCCCGCGGGGGAATGGAGAATGGTGTGTGAGCACCAAGGCACCGCCGCCCCGCGGGGGAATGGAGAATGGTGTGTGAGCACCAAGGCACCGCCCCGCGAGGGAATGGAGAATGGTGTGTGAGCACCAAGTCACCGCCCCGCGGGGGAATGGAGAATGGTGTGTGAGCACCAAGGCACCGCCGCCCCGCGGGGGAATGGAGAATGGTGTGTGAGCACCAAGGCACCGCCCCACGAGGGAATGGAGAATGGTGTGTGAGCACCAAGGCACCGCCCCCCCCCGCGGGGGAATGGAGAATGGTGTGTGAGCACCAAGGCACCGCCGCCCCGCGGGGGAATGGAGAATGGTGTGTGAGCACCAAGGCACCGCCCCGCGGGGGAATGGAGAATGGTGTGTGAGCACCAAGGCACCGCCGCCCCGCGAAGGAATGGAGAATGGTGTGTGAGCACCAAGGCACCGCCGCCCCGCGAAGGAATGGAGAATGGTGTGTGAGCACCAAGGCACTGCCCCGCGAGGGAATGGAGAATGGTGTGTGAGCACCAAGGCACCGCCGCCCCGCGGGGGAATGGAGAATGGCGTGTGAGCACCAAGGCACCCAATATGACAGTTACGAATAAGGGAGGGACCACCTCCTGTGCCATCATGAATACTGACTTCTGCTTTAGCCCACAAGAAGAGACACATATAAACGGGTATATCATATATCCTGAACTAAAAGAAGAAACTACTAATGGGACAGTGACGGACACTATCCGAGAAGGGTATACAAAGGCAATAAGGCCACAAGGAAAACCGATACTCGAACTGAACGAAGAACAGACCCAACTGGAGCATGACATTCAGAAGCAGAGACAAAAGTATGTTATTTTGATGGAAGAAATAGATAAGCTACAAAAGGACACTGAAGAAATGTTGGCTAGTCGGCCTTGGTACACTAAGTTTTGGAATACTGGACTCAATGTGCAAATACACCCCTGGATAAGGATAATATCACATGTATTGGTTGTATCGGTGATCTTGTTGTTGTTATCCTGTCAAAAATGTAGCAAGAATAAGAGACAAGCCATAGCAAGAGCGATAAGTAAAAAACTGGATAAGGCACATTTAAAAAGTCCGGCAGAAAGGACTTATCTTATATAACCTCGATGGGAAAGTCAACAGGCAGATCCTGCAGTTTGGGAAGTAGCTACCCAAATAGAGGGACAAACCTAGGGCTCACCCCCGAGAAAGTAATAGGGAAATGACCTGGCTTGGGCATATAGCCAAGGGACATAAGGGGGGATTGTAAGGGGACAAAAATGACTTCTTAGAATTAAAAGTTAGAAGAAACTATAACTTCTTAGAATTAAAATTAGTGGAAACTAGAAGTTGATAAGTTTGTCTCCTATCCTTGCTTAGGAATGTAGGATCTAGACAAAACAGGAACTGTAAAGCTAATAAGCTGGTCGTTTGTCCCTGCTTAAGATAAGACAGGACATACAGATTCTCAAAGCATGATTCTGTAGACCAAACAATGAGCGTAGAAGGGGGCTGCACGAGGGGTGCACGCCTCAAGTTAGGGTATAATTGCTGTACGTATTTGATACTCAGTGGAAGAATCCTTTCTCTGGAATGAGACTGAGATTTTCCCCCTGCATATGCTTGAATATAGATTGTGAAACTTATCCAAGGTGTCCGTCTGGTAAATTCGTGGTTGCTATAGGGCAAGCATCGACCCCTTATCTCAGGGGGGCCGCTTGAGAGGAGGGAAGACTTCTCTTTTACCCCAACAAGCACCTTATCGAATGCCTTTTGGAAATCCAAATATACTACATCCACTGGTTCCCCTTTATCTACCCTGCTAGTTACATCCTCAAAAACTCTAATATATTTGTCAAACACGATTTGCCTTTCATAAAACCATGTTGACTCTGCCTAATCATGTTATGGTTTTCAAAGTGCCTTGATACCACTTCCTTAACAATGGATTCCAGCATTTTCCCGACGACTGATGTCAGGCTAACTGGCTTGTACTTCCCTGTTTTCTCTCTCCCTCCTTTCTTGAATAGCGGTGTTACTTTTGTGACCTTCCAATCCACTGGGACTGTTCTAGAATCTAGGGAATTTTGGAAGATCAAAACCAATGTATCCACTATTTCTTCAGCTACCTCTTTTAGAACCCTAGGATGTAGGCCATCAGGTCAAGGGTATTTGTTGGCTTTTAGTCCCATTAGTTTCTCTAGTACTTTTTCTCTACTTATATTGATTACATTAAGTTCCTCACCCTCATTAGACACTTGGTTCCCCACCATTTTTGGTATGCTTTTTGTGTCTTCTACTGTGAAGGCTGATACAAAATATTTGTTTAACGTTTCTGCCATTTCCTTATTTCCCATAATTTCTCCTGTCTCAGCCTCTAAGGGACCAATGTTTACTTTTGCTACTCTCTTCCTTTTTACATACTTGTAGAAGCTCTTACAATCTGCTTTTATATTTCTTGCTAGTTTTCTCTCATTCTATTTTTTTTCCCTTTTTATCAATTTTTTGGTCATCCTTTGCTGGTTTCTGAGACACTCCCAATCCTCAGGCTTACTACTATTCTTCACAACATTATAAGCTTCTGCTTTCAATCTGATGCTATCCTTAACTTCTTTAGTTAGCCACGGTTGGATCACTTTTCCCATGGAGTTTTTGTTTCTCAATGGAATGTATTTTTGTTGAGAATTATGAAATATTTCTTTAAATGCTAGCAACTGCTTATCTACCGCCATACCTTTTAATCTATTTTTCCAATCTGCCTTAGCCAACTCGCCCCTCATACCTATGTAATCGGCTTTAATTAAGTTTAAGACTCTAGTTTTGGACTTAGGCAAGTCACTCTCAAACTTAATGTGAAATTCTATCATATTATGAACACGCTGCCCCAGAGGATCCTTTACTATGAGATTGCTAATTAACCCTATCTCATTACACAATACAAGATCTAAAATAGCCTGTTCCCTGGTTGGTTCCATGACGTATTGTTCTAGGTAACTGTCCCGAATGCATTCCATGAACTCGTCCTCCAGACTACCTTTGCCAATTTCATTTATCCAGTCTACATGAAGATTAAAGTCCCCCACAATTATTGCATTACCTTTGTTACAAGCTCCTACTATTTCTTTATTAATACTCTGTCCAACAGTATAGCTACTATTCCCACCAGTGTTTTCTGCAACTTGTTATTCCTTATCTCCACCCATACTGATTCTACTTCCTGATCTTCCGAGCCAAGATCCTTTCTCTCTACTGTCCTTTTGTCATCCTTTATTATCAGGGCTACTCCCCCTCCTTTTTTATTCTGCCTGTCTTTTTGAAAAATACAGAGCCTGTGTCATTACAGACTCTGTGTTATTACAGCCTCTGTGTCATTACAGAGCCTGTGTCATTATACAGCCTGTGTCATTACAGAGCCTGTGTCATTATACAGCCTGTGTCATTACAGAGCCTGTATCATTACAGCCCCTGTGTTATTACAGCCTCTGTGTTATTACAGTCCTTGTGTTATTACAGAGCATGTGTCACCTTTATCAAATCACCTAGTAATCTTCTCAGTTACCTCTGGTAAGAGGGTAGGCAGCCTCCTTTGTCATTAGGAGGCGGAGGGAACTTCCCAAGTAGGGCACAAATCCATCTGATTTTCCTTACCCTGTGAGGAGCTGGCGCAACCTCCACCTGGCTACCTCCCACCCCAGCCCATCAGAGCTCTGTGCTGATGTGTTTCAGCGTTCAACTCTGGGCTTGATTTTAACTCCCAGGCAGGAACACACCAAAGCGTGCAGCATGCCCATCCGGGAGCAGCTGTGGGCAGGCTCGGCCATTTTAACGACCGGGCCTCATTAGCATGCCGCTTGCCAACTTCCTGACCAAAAGTGCCAGGAAGTCGGTGGGAAGCGGCTGTCCGGCCATTAGAATCAAAGGGAAATCCCAGTTGTTCCCTGGCACAGAGGGGAAACCCGGTTGGGATGGGGTGGGGGGAAGGGGGGAAGGTCCAGGGCAGGGAAGGCTCCTTGTTGACTTGTGGGGCCCGGAGGAATACTTGAAGAACCTGTCTTGCGGGGCCTCTTCTGGCACTGGCTGTTGTTGCTGGCAGGTTTGGCCTAGCGGGTAAGCCACCACCATTCCCCTTGCTCAGGCCTCAGGTGAAAATGGCAGGTTAGGCCCCGATGGTGTAATTGGAGCCCGATCTGCATATTTAAAGAGGGCATCGCTGGTTTGGGGCTAGTGTCCTCATCACCCACAATTTAAAATTGTAATCAGCCAAATTGGGGCAGAGCACTTACTGCAAACGTGGTCGTCCGGGATCACAATGCTCTCCACAAACTCCCACGTGCTGCAGTTACGGCACACCACCTGCACTGCCATCCCTATATGACCTTGTTTTATTTAATTAAATTTTATTAAATTTGTAGTTACATAACTTAGTTTACAGTGTAGTTTCTTGACTACTTGATCTAGATTAAGTTATGGGTACTGAAATTAAATATCTACCTGTAACACAAAACACAAGTAGTGGAGGCAAAAAGCAACATCTCCTTCCCCCTCTTCTCCAAATTCCCACTCTTTCTTTCCACTCCATTTTAACTGCCCCCGCACCCTCCCCCCCACCCAATTATCATCAGGCAGAGGTGTTCAAATCAAGCCCATTGCGTCAGTACAATTAGTAGTTTTTCTTGTAATTAAAAAAGGTTCTTAGGAAACATCCATTTGCAATAGGAAGTATTCACAAACAGAAGTATGATTGTTTCGGACCTATTTTGGGGAGAGGTGCCAATCAACATCCTTACTGCTTTTAGTATATGTAAGCATTACATCATGCTGAAATCATATATTTATCAAATGGGAAAATAATACTGTAGTGGAGCAAAATCTGAAAGGCAGAAATTATAGCATCACTTAATGAAATGGTCAGTCAATATAGCAAAGGACTGATGTGCAGAATTAAATCAGAAAGGCTAGTAAAATATGAATAGATTGGACTGCAGCAGCGATCGTGTAGGATGCAGGATGACAGACTCCAAAGCAAGTGCTGCCACAGCAGAATTGGAATGGCGAAGACAGCAGCTTGTTCCATGATAGGCGCATCCATTGTAGAACAGATTATGGAACTTTGCTCTGTGACATTTTTAAATTAGAAATGAGGAATCTGAACTGAGTCTCGTTTGAAGAGCCTTCACATCTCCCCGGTATCAGATGATGAACATTATGCGAAAAACTGAGGCAAAAAAACACATAATGGGCTGTATTTTACTGGAGTGGTGCATCTTGCAGCGTGCCCTGTTAGACCTGCTCGTACATGGGTATTTTTTTAAAACTTTTTTTGCGCCGTTACTTGCTGGAAGTGTGAGCGCATAACAGAGCAATGAGGGCAACGGTGCATCTGGGGCCTTGGTGAACTAAGGGACCAACAGTCTATATCCTTAACCAATGAGTCATAGAATTATTAGAATCATAGAATGGTTATAGCACAGAAGGAGGCTATTCCGCCCGTCGAGCCTGTGCCGGCTCCCTGCAAGAACACTTCAGCTACTCCCACTCCCCTGCCCTTTCCCAATAGCCCTGCAATTTTTTTCCTTCAGGTACTAATCCAATTCCCTATTGAAAGCCACAATTGAATCTTCCACCACCACCCTCTCAGGCAGTGCATTCCAGATCCTATCCACTTGCTGCATAAAAAAGTTTTTCCTCAGGTCGCCTTTGGTCCATCTGCCAATCACCTTAAATCTGTGTCCTCTGGCTCTCGACCCTTCCGCCAATGAGAACAGTTTCTCTCTATCTACTCTGTCTTGACCTCTCATGATTTTGAACACCTCTATCAAATCTCCTCTCAACCTTCTCTGCTCCAAGGAGAACATTCCCAGCTTCTCCAGTCTATCCACGTAACTGAAGTTCCTCATTCCTGGAACTATTCTTATGCATCTTTTCTGCACCCACTCGAAGGCCTTCACATATTTCCTAAAGTGTGGTGCCCAGAATTGGACACCATACTCCAGTTGAGGTCAGACCAGTGTTTTGTAAAGGTTTATCATAACTTCCTTGCTGTAGTACTCTAGGCCTCTATTTATGAAGCTCAGAATCCCATATGCTTTTTTAACCATTTTCTCAACCTGCCCTGCCACCTTCAATGATTTGTGCACATATACCCCCAGGTCTCTCGGTTCATTCACCCCCTTTAGGATTGTACCCTTTAGTTTATATTGCCTCTCCTCATTCTTCCTACCAAAATGTATCACTTTGCACTTCTCTGCATTAAATTTCATCTGGTACATGTCCACCCATTCCGCCATCCTGTCTATGTCCTCTTGAAGTCTATTACTATCCTCATCACTATTCACTATACTTCCAAGTTTTATGTCATCTGCAAATTTTGAATTTGTACCCTGTACACCCAATTCCAAGTCATTAATATATATCAAGAAAAGCAATGGTCCTAGTACCGACCCCTGGGGAACAACACTGTGTACCTTCCTCCAGTCCGAAATACAATCGTTCAGCACAACTCTCTGTTTCCTGTCACTTAGCCAATTTTGTATCCATGCTGCCACTGTCCCTTTTATTCCATGGGCTTCAATTTTGCTGGCAAGCCTATTATGTGGCACTTTATCAAATGCCTTTTGGAAGGCCATTTACACCACGTCAACCGCATTGCCCTCATCAACTCTCTCTGTTACATCAGCAAAAAAACTCAATCAAGTTAGTTAAACACGATTTGCCTTTAACAAATCCGTGCTGACTTTCCTTAATTAATCCACACTTGTCCAAGTGACTGTTAATTTTATCCCTGATTATCATTTCGAAAAGCTTCCCCTCCAACAAGATTAAACTGACTGGCCTGTAGTTGCTGGCTTATCTTTACATCCTTTTTTGAACAAGGCTGTAACATTTGCAATTCCCTAGTCCTCTGGCACCACCCCTGTATTAAAGGAGGATTGCAAGATTATGGCTAGTACCTCCGCAATTTCCACCTTTACTTCCCTCAGCATCCTACGATGCATCCCATCCAGTCCTGGTGACTTATCTACTTTAAGTACAGCCAGCCTTTCTAGTACCTCCTCTTTATCAATTTTTATCCCGTCCAGTATCTCAACTACCTCCTCTTCCACTATGACTTTGGCAGCATCTTCTTCCTTGGTAAAGACAGATGCAAAGTACTCATTTAATACCTCAGCCATGCCCTCTGCCTCCATACGTAGGTCTCCGTTTTGGTCCCTAATTGGTCCCACCCCTCCTCTTACTACCCGTTTACTATTTATATGCCTATAGAAGAATTTTGGATTTCCTTTTATGTTAGCTGACAATCTGTACTCATACTCTCTCTCTTTGCCCCTCTTATTTTCATTTTCACTTCCCCTCTGAACGTTCTATATTCAGCCTGGTTCTCACTTGTATTCTCAACCTGACATCTTTCATATGGCTCCTTTTTCTGCTTCATCTTTCATCATCCAGGGAGCTCTGGCTTTGGTTGCATTACCTTTCCCTCTCGTGGGAATGTACCTCGACTGTACCCGAACCATTTCTTCTTTAAAGGCAGCCCATTCCAATTTACCCAGGCCAGATCCATTCTTAACCCACTGAAATTGGCACTCCTCCAATTAAGTATTATTACTCTAGATTGCTCCTTGTCCTTTTCCATAGATAATCTAAACCTTATAATACTAGGATCAATGTTCCCTAAATGTTCCCCTACTGACACTTGCTCCACTTGACCTACCTCATTCCCCAGAACCAGATCCAGCAATGCCTCCTTCCTTGTTGGGCTGGAAACGTACTGATCAAGAAAGTTCTTCTGAACACACTTCAGAAATTCTTCCCCTTCTCTGCCCTTTACACTATTTCTATCCCAGTCTATATAAGGCTAGTCGACGTCCCCCATGATCTCTATAGTTCTTGCACCTCTCTGTAATTTCCCTGTAAATTTGTTCCTCTATATCCTTCCCATGAGTTGTGGCCTATAGAATAAACCTAGTAGTGTAATGACATCTCTATTGTTTCTTAACTCTAACCAAATAGGTTCTGTCCTTGATCCCTCCAGGACATCCTTTCTCTCCAGCACTGTAATGTTCTCCTTAATCAATACTGCCACCCCACCACCTTTCTTTCTTTCACTACCTTTCCTGAACACCTTGGGGGAAAAATTCGGTTGGTTTGCGCCTCCCGTTAGCGCCCGCCCGGGCACGGCGGTGTTTGTGCCGCCGCAAAATTGACTAGAGTTTTTGCGGCGGCGCAAAAGTTTACCGCCCCAATCTCCTACGCCCGCAGATCGTGATGTCAGTCGAGCATGCAATGCCCTGGTGATGCCCCAGACCGGATATTGTATGGCGCCCCCCTCCTTTCCGCCTGGTGCAAGCAACAACAGGGAGACTGGAACGTTTGCCAGTTGGTGAGGGGCTGGGGGCGGGGGGGGGGGGGGGCGCTATTTAAAGACGCCCTCTTCCTGGCTTTTTCTGTGGTAGACATTTTTGCACCACTCATTCTGACAGAGAGAGAGATTCTGAGAGAGAGAGATATAGAGAGACTTCTGCATAGAGTCAACGCTGTGTGAAGTAGTTTTGGCTACTGGCATCACTTTGCAGGTACTTTTGGATTTGACCTTCATTACTTTGATTGCCAAGAGACTATGGGGGCTGCACTGATTTGTGGTGTCGTCCTGCACCTGCAGAATCAGAGGCAACAGTGACGCAGAGAGAGAGTGGCAATCATGACCAGACGGAGGAGGGCCAACAGGCCTCTGCACAGGAGACCTTACCCTCCCAGGGTATTCTGGGAACAATTCTCCTACATTAATTTGCACAGGCTGCGCTTCAGCAAGGAGGTTGTCACTGAGCTCTGCCACCTGCTGCAGCCAGATCTGCAGCCTCAACTGAGGACCAGGACATCTCTGTCGGTGGCAGTGAAGGTCACAGTGGCTCTGAATTTTTATGCCACCGGCTCCGTTCAAGCAGCTACTGGGGACATCACCAATATCTCCCAGTTCGCGGTCCATTGCTGTACCTGTCAGGTCACAAATGCCCTCTATAAAAGGAGACGCCAGTACATCTCTTTTCCGATGACCCGGGCCAAACAGCATTGTTGTGTATGTACCTTTAAGAGAAGAACTGATTCTATACTGCAGTACCGGCAGTGATCACCCCTGTATATAAAGCCATAGCAGGCTTCTGTACTTCAGTCTTAAGTTACCCTCCGTTCAGTAAATACCTGTTTTATTGTTCTCCTGCAGTCTGTGTATTATTAAGGCGCGGACACTACAGTGGCGACGAACAGGTTCGAACTCACCTGCAGTACTGCATCACCTCATGGGGATCTTTCCCTGAGAAGAAGCTTCTTGGAGGTCGAAGTCAGAGCAACGGGCGTCGACCGCGGGCAACCGCCCAAGGATCCCTCAGAGTTCGGAGAGTTGCAGGAGAGGCTGTGGAGAACTGGGCTTGGCTCCCCAGTCAAGGTGTTCCAGCAAATCGTGCTGGTAGGAGGTAGTGCGCTGACCCTTCCGGACTGCGGCGGGCTTGAGCTCGATCGAGCGGCTCTGCAAAGGGGCCGTGCAGCATCGTCGGGAGGAAAAGAGAGAGAGAGAGGGTGGAGCGCACAGGGCGCGGTCGGTGTTCAAGAACCGGGCAGCGTAGCGAAAATAAAACAAGGGGAAGGAAAAGTGAGATGCGCCGAAGCCGCGGGTCGCTGCCATTACCCTGCAGAACGCTAGGAGCAGCGTGGCAGCAAGGGGAAGAAGGAAAAGCATGGGAGGCGCTATTTTATTCCATTGGGGAAGAAGGAAAAGCACAGGAGGCGACATTTTAATCCATTGGTGAAGAAGAAAAAGTGCAGGAGGCGCCATTTTAAATCACCCAAGATGCCGAAAAATGGCAGTATCACTGCTTTCGACAACGAGGTAGAAGACTGGACCACATATGTGGAAAGAATTGAAGAGTACTGCATGGCAAATGAGGTGGCCGATGGAAAGAAGGCATCGGTATTATTAAATTTGATGGGCGCGAGAACGTACGGCCTATTGCGGAATTTAATTACCCCAGCTAAACCAATGGAGAAAAGTTTTGAAGAGATTGTTAACATCTTACAGGAACACCTAAACCCTACACCGCTGCTGATAGCAGAAAGATTCAAGGCCTAGAAATTCAGTTGGGCGCGCCAGCCGTTAGCGCCTTAGGGGGAGTAGATCTCGAGCGCTAGGCGCTTATCGCCCGGGCGCAGCGCGATCTGCGCCTCTCCCCAACTTCAGGACACATTTAGCGCCGGCGCAAAGTCTTAGCGCGCGCCCTGCTGCACGCGCAGATCATGACGTCATTTAATAGTGCAACGCCCTTTGTGCGCCCCAAACCGGAACTTCACTCGTGCCGGCCCATTGTGCGCCGGGCGTCCCGAGCGACTGTGAAGTGGAACGGTACACAGGCCAGCCGGGCCGGGGGGAGTGCTAATTAAAGGGCACTTACCCAGCAGTATAAAGGCCAGCCATTTTGCAGCATTCACTCTTGTGCGACGGTTTTTTGGACAGAGACCAAGGAGGAGAGTTTACTGGTTTGGACCAACGCTTGGACAGGTATTTTTGGCTCAGGCCAGAGCTTACCAATTATCTTAGCCTTCATTCAGAGCTCAGTGTTTGCCAGCATATAATGGGGGCTGCATTGGGTGGCAACGCTGAATTTCAGCCTTATGCCAGAAGGGCTTACAGACGCCGTGAGAGAGTGGCAGCCCTGGCTAGACGCAGAGGGGGCAACAGGCGTCGCCAACTGAGGCCTTACCCACGCAGGATATACCGCCAGCAGACCTCCTATCTGACCATGTCTGCCGCGATGTGTGTTAGGAGGCTGCGATTCCGAAGGGAGGTGGTTACAGACATCTGCCGGCTGCTTCAGAGAGATCTGCAGCCACAGCTGATGCGCAGGACATCTCTGTCGGTGGCAGTGAAGGTGACGATGGCTCTCAACTTCTATGCCTCCGGCTCCTTCCAATCCGCTACTGGGGACATCGCTAACATCTCCCAGTTCGCCGTGCATTGCTGCATCCGCCAGGTGACCGAAGCCCTTTTCAGAAGGAGACATCAATTCATCTCCTTCCCCATGACCCTGGACAAGCAGCAGCAGCGTGCAGTGGGGTTTGCAAGAATAGCGGGCTTCCCCATGGTGCAGGGCGCCATTGACTGCACGCATGTGGCTTTGCGGGCACCTCTTGAGCATGCCGAGGATTACCGCAACCGGAAGGGCTACCATTCCCTCAATGTACAGCTGGTGTGTGACCACAGGCAGCGCATCCTAGCTGTCAATGCCCGCTTTCCAGGCAGCAGCCACGATGCCTTTATCCTGCGACAGACAACTGTGGCTGACATGTTCCAGGCACAGCCTCCCCCAAGAGGATGGCTTATCGGGGACAAAGGCTATCCTTTGTGTACCTGGCTCATGACCCCGCTCCGCGCGCCCACGACCCCTGCTGAAGAGGCATAAAACGAGAGCCATCAAGCGACGAGGAGCCTCATAGAACAAACAATCGGCGTGCTCAAGCAACGGTTCCGCTGTCTCGATCGCTCCGGGGGAGCCCTCCAGTATTCGCAGGATCGAGTCTCCCAATTCGTCGTCGTTTGCTGCATGCTGCACAACCTGGCTATCCGCAGGACTCAGGCACTGCCACCTCACGTTGGACCACCACCTCAGGAGGAGGAGCAGGAGGAGCATGAGGACGACGAGGACGAGGAGTTACCAGCCCAGGAGGGACGCACAAGGTCCAAGGGCCGCCCGTCGTCGGCTTATTGAACGTCACTTCTAGGCCCCCTGTCAGGGAATGGCTTGTGCCAATGATAGAACATGATTGCAGCCGCTCCGCAAGCCCTCAGCCGGTTAAGGCAACAAACACTTCAAAGATCAAACATGGACAATGTGAATAAATAAAATGCTTTATTGTACAAACTCTGGGCCCTTCCCACATGAAAACCAAAAACAGAGGAAACCCCCAAAAAACACTCAAACACATTACTCGCTCCCACAACCTGGGGAGGATTAACAAAATAGGGCAACTAAAATGGCCGTCATTCTCGGCCTTCGTCCAAAACAAACATCACATCATCGGCCTTCAAAAAACAAACATCCAATTCTCGGCCTCAAGAAACAAACACAAATGGCCACACATTCGACTATTTGGCCCGCTAGGGCGATGCTTTGGCCATCTTTGGGTGGCCCCTGCCCACCCTGCTGCTCCGCCTCAAAGTAAGGCCATTGGCTGCTGCAAGGCTGGGGGCAGGCTCCTGAGGGGCACATGTCGTGACGGCAGATGCCCTTGGGGGTCGGCCTAGTCGAGGTCTGGGCGTCGAGCGGCCGGCTGTTGATTGCTGCAGCTGTGGCTGGCCAGCATCAGTCACTGCAGCAGCTCCTGGCAGCTCCACTGGGGGAGTGGCAGTGGCGGCTGGAGGAATGGTGGCAAGCTGGCGGATGGCAGGCGCTCGCTGGTCGCCTGAGACACTGGCACTCGCCCGGGCCAGCACTGCAGCATGCGCACCAATCTGCCGAGGGACAGACCGATGTGCTGCTGCAGCGCGCCGGGTGCCCTGGCGATGCCTGGCTGACACAGTGAGTGTGGCAGCAGTGAGTGCCCGTGTTGACCTGTTCACTGCCCGCAGCAGAGCAGCCAGTGACTGGACGGCACCACTAATCACCTGGCCAGTCGCTGAAAGATCTGCCCGGTATTCCGCCCGACTGGTGGCCTCTAAGGGCCCGAACTCGGACACACTCCGAGAGAGGGAATCGATGGACTCAGGCAACCGTGCCACTGCCGCCATGAGCTCCGTGTGCCGGCGCTCCGAGTCCGCGGACAAGTCTTCGAGGCGTTCCATCCCCTCGGCGAAGAGCATCTCCTGACTGGAGGCCGGACTCTCCCTCTGGGGAGAAGGCCGCCGAGCTGGCCGACCCTTCCTGCGTTGCTGGAGGCCGCTGGGCCCAGCAATTGGACTCCCCTCCGACGCATCCCCCCTCTGGGGAGAAGGCCGCCGAGCTTCCACCCCCCTCCCGCCTTTCTGCAGCACGCAGGTCCCAGGAGCTCCCCTCCCCTTCGACACTTCCGCCACGCTGCCCTCCAGGGAAGATGTGTCCCCTACATTGGCCTGGGTGGCCGCGGCTGAGGGTTCCCCTGATAGGCTGCCTTCCTCTTGCTCCTCCTCCTGCTCCTCCTCGGAGGGTCTGTCACTGGCAAGTTGAGGGACCTCCTCTTGACCATCTGAAAGCAGGAAGGCACAAGAGTAGCTTTAGAGTGAGGAGAGGGCGTCAGTGCGGGATGCATGAGTGGTGGCATTCAGCGCATTGGTCGGACAGTGGCAAAGGATGTAGATCTGATGCGCAAGTGGGACGAGAGAGGTGCAAAAGGTGATGTCCTTACCATTGCTTCCCAGAACAGGGTCGGCATCTCCACATGCAACGGGCCCAATCACCCGGCCACCCATGAGGCGCTCCACGCGATGTTGCAGGTCGGTGAGTGGCTGGATATGGGGTCGTCCTCCCCCGGTCGCAGTCCGGCTCTTGCGATTATTCGCCAGCTTGGCCTGCAAGAGAAAGGACGGCCTCTAAGTACAGTGTGTCGCCGTAATCTTGTGTGCACTGCCTCCCATGGTGGAATAGCCTGGCCAGTGTGTCGCCATGATCTGGTGTGCACTGCCTCCCATGGCGGAATAGCCTGGCCAGTGTGTCGCCATGATCTGCTGTGCACTGCCTCCCATGGTGGAATAGCCTGGCCAGTGTGTCGCCATGATCTGCTGTGCACTGCCTCCCATGGTGGAATAGCCTGGCCAGTGTGTCGCCATGATCTGGTGTGCACTGCCTCCCATGGTGGAATAGCCTGGCCAGTGTGTCACCATGATCTGGTGTGCACTGCCTCCCATGGTGGAATAGCCTGGCCAGTGTGTCGCCATGATATGGTGTGCACTGCCTCCCATGGTGGAATAGCTTGGCCAGTGTGTTCAGTGCAGAATGTGCAATTGATGCTCATGCCTGTGCCATAGCTGCTGGATGAAGGCTGGCCATTAGAGCTTTCAGGTCCCTTTGCCCATAATGTGAGGTGCACATGCAAGGATGAGGAGGTCATTGGAAAGGGTACTCACCCTGACAATGCGTGTGAGGTCATTTATCTTTTTGCGGCATTGGGCACCGGTCCTGGGGACGTCGCTGTTGGCTGACAGCTTGCTGGCGACATGCCTCCAGGCTCTCCTGTAGACGCGGACCGTCGCCTTCTTGCCATTGTCCGGGTACAAAACATGGCGCCTCTTCTCCACAGCAGCAAGCAGCACACTCAGATCACGCTCTGAGAAGCGCTGCGCACGTTCACGGGCCTTCTCCATGTCTTCAGGCGCTATTTGTGTCCAGCAGCAGTGTTCAGGCCTAGCTGGAGGGCTCCACTATCCAGGGCGTGGCAGCAGACACAGTCGACCCTTCCCCCTTAAGAGCTGGCCGGCGCCAGGGTGTCTGCTGTCAGTCACGAGATGGCCGCACCTGCGCTGCGCCCGGCCTCGGCGCTATCGATCACCACCTCCGGCTTAGCGCCCAAAGAGAGGCGTCCAACAGCAGTTTTAGCGCTCGCCCGAACTAGTAGGGCGAAGCTAATGAATATCGGAGAAGTGGCCTAGATTTGGCAGCGGCCGCAAACTTTAGCGGACGCCCCACTTTAACGCCCCAAAAGTGGCGTCAATGAATTTCTAGGCCCAAGTTTCATAAAAGAAACCAGCACAAAGATGAGAGCAATGCTGACTATCTTACGGAACTACGCAAGTTATCGAAGCACTGCCAGTTCGGAGCAGGACTGGCAGACACCTTACGGGATAAGTTTGTCTGCGGGCTCCAGAGTGAAGGAACCCAGAAACGACTATTTTCGGAAAAGGACCTGACGCTAGAACAGGCTTTCAGCGTGGCAGTATCCTACGAAGCAGCAGCACGGGGAGCTGCGGAAATACAATAGAAACCACAGGAATACAGCGCTAACGAAATGGCGTATGGAGCAGAAAAGTGCTATCGCTGCGGCAGAACAACCCATGATCAGAAGGACTGCTGGTTTAAGGACAAAGTATGCAGGCAATGTGGGAACATGGGACACATAGCATGAGTCTGCAGGTCGGGAAAGAAAACCAATACTACAAGAACTACTAAGGAGAAATACAAGAAAGTAAAGAAATTGACAGACAGTAGTTCGGAAGACCGGAGAGTGATAATGACTCCTGGAGCAGGAGACTAAGTTGTCTAAAGTTACACAACGTGATCGCAAAGGAGGATCACCAAACCATTTGGGTCACCATCATGATAGCAGGGTCCCCAGTAAAGATGGAATTGGACACAGGATCAGCCCTAACTGTCATGAATCGACAAGACTATGAGCGGCTATTCTCACACATACACTTGAAGGACACGTCCATTGTATTGAAGACATACATGGGGCAAAAAGTCTACCCCAGAGGAAAAATAAGGGTGCCAGTTGAATACAACGGCAAGGAAACACAGAAACTGCATCTATATATACTACCGGATGCAGGACCACCACTATTGGGACGTGAATGGATCCGAAAAATACAATTGGATTGGCATTCCATTCAGGCGCTAACTGTGACTGATAAAAAGGATGATGACGTCTCACCTGGCCGACTGTCAAAAATTCTAACTGACGCGAAAGAGGTGTTCCAACAAGGACTTGGGACTCTAAAAGGAGTAACGGCAACGATAAAAATCGAAGATAACGCAAACCCCAAATTTTTTAAGGCCAGACCGGTACCTTACGCGATCCGCCCAGCCGTTGAAGCAGAGCTGGAGAGTCTGGAGCGTTCGGGTGTGCTGTCCAAGGTAGACTGGAGCGAGTGGGCCACACCCATCGTTCCTGTAATGAAGAAATCATTGAGCAGCATGCCTGGGGAACCGAAGAAGGTTCGCATCTGTGGGGACTTCAAGGTAACTGTGAACCCAGTCCTGCACACAGTACAATATCCACTTCCACGGATAGAAGATATTTTCGCCTCACTATCTGGAGGGAAATGCTTTACAAAGATTGATCTGGCCCAAGCGTATCTACAAATGGAGGTGGAAGAAGCATCTAGGAAATACCTCACGATAAACACTCACAAAGGCCTTTACCAGTACAAGCGACTGGTATTCGGGGTAGCATCAGCCCCGGCTATTTGGCAGAGGGCGATGGAACAAGTCCTGCAAGGGATCCCGGGGACCCAGTGTTATTTGGACGACATCCTGGTTACGGGCGAAAATGACAGTGAACACCTTGCCAACCTGGAGCAGGTGCTCACGAGATTACAGGAATATGGGTTACGAGCCAACCGCCCCAAATGTGAGTTCTTCAGGAGACAAATCTCGTATTGTGGCCACATGATTGATGAGGAAGGGTTGCATAAGTCGCCGGACAAGATTGAAGCTGTCGTCAAGGCTCCAGCACCGGAAAATGTGTCGCAACTGAGGTCGTTCCTCGGGTTGGTGAACTACTACCATAAGTTCTTGCCGAATTTATCTACAATTCTGCACCCACTGAACACCCTACTGCAAACTGGAGTAACATGGAAATGGAGTGATGAGTGTAAGCGTGCCTTTCAGAAATGTAAATGCCTAATCACTTCAAAAGAAGTATTGGCCCACTACAATCCAACACTACCGATTCGGTTAGCATGTGATGCGTCTCCCTACGGCATCGGAGCGGTGCTGTCACACAAATTCCTTGATGGTTCAGAGAGGCCAATAGCCTTTGCATCGCGCTCGTTAAACTCAGCCGAGCGTAACTATGCCCAGATTGACAGGGAGGCCCTCAGCCTGGTGTGGGGGGTGAAGGAGTTCAATCATGATCTGCACGGGCAGAAATTCACCCTACTGACTGATCATCAACTCCTGGTCTCCATTTTTAACCCAAAGAAGGGCGTTCCGGTGATGACGGCGCAACGGCTGCAAAGATGGTCACTTTTTCTAGGGGCACATCAGTACGACATAGAGTACAAGGGTACGAAACAGCATGGAAACGCTGATGGGCTGTCGCGCCTACCGTTGCCTACGGTAGAGGAAGCACCTGCAGTGGACCCTGTTGAGATATTCCATGTGACCATAGTCGAATGTCTACCTGTTACAAACTCAAGTATAGAGAAGGAAACCCGAAATGACCTGACACTCTCTCGGGTCTATGATTTGACGGTGAAGGGGTGGCCGGCACATGGCGACTCACTGTTGCCAGCATTCTCGCCAAGGAGAGAACAGCTGTCAGTGTGCCGGGGGACCTTGATGTGTGGATCCCGAGTGGTAATTCCACCCAAGTTGAGAGATAGAGTGCTCAATGAGCTTCATGAGGGTCATCTGGGAGGGGTAAAAATGAAGAGCCTAGCCAGGGCGTTTGTGTGGTGGCCGGGAATCGATAAAGAAATCGAGGATATGACCAAGAGATGCACAGGATGCCAGAAGGTCCAAAACGTTCCACTACAGGCCCCGCTACATCCATGGGAGTGGCCCTCATCTCCATGGCAACGGGTACACATTGATTTTGCTGGTCCATTTATGGACTCAATGTTCCTAATCGCTGTGGACGCCCATTCAAAATGGCCAGAGGTCATCAAAATGTCCTCCACCACCACGGAGAAAACTATTGCAGTCCTACAGACCATCTTCGCCAGGAATGGCTTGCCAGAACAGATTTGCTCCGACAATGGGCCACATTTTGTGTCCGAGGATTTCCGGAGGTTTCTGAGGAATAATGGGGTGAAACATTACACATCTGCCCCATATCATCCAGCCACAAATGGATTGGCTGAGAGGTTTGTTCAGACCTTTAAAAAGGCAATAAATGCAATGCATAATGACGACATACCACTACAACACAAGGTGGATAATTTCTTGTTTGCTTACCGGAATGCGACACATGCAGTCACCAACCAAGCTCCAGCCATAATGTTCTTCAACCGAAGGCTAAGATGTTGCCTGGATTTGCTCAAACCAAACATAAGACGAGATGTTGAGGATAAGCAATTCCAGCACATAAATGAGAAGCCAACCAGGAGCTTCAAGATAGGGCAACCAGTCTTGGCCCGCGACTACCGAACAGAAAAATGGCAGCCAGGACCGATATGCACACAGCAGGGACCACTAATGTACACAGTGGACATTGGAGGGAGCATCGTGAGACGCCATGCTGACCAGATTCTAGAGTCACAGGAACAAGCCAAACCCATACCACGAGCAGGTGCACCTGGTAATCAACCCGAAGTACAGATTGCGTCTACCTCAGAAGCAGTGGTATTGGAAGCTGACGAACCAACCAATGACAATGAGCCAGAATCAACTCCGTCGCAAGAACAGGATACTCGAGAAAGGCGTTATCCAGTCAGGATCAGGAAGCCCCCTCAAAGACTGAACTTATAAATGATTATTTCAGTTGATGTATATAGTACAGAGAAAATTGTAATTGTAATTAGTTATTATTTAGTTGTTAAATAAATGTTATGTACTGTTTATCTAAAAGGGGAGGAATTGTTGTGTATGTACCTTTAAGAGAAGAACTGATTCTATACTGCAGTACCGGCAGTGACCACCCCTGTATATAAAGCCATAGCAGGCTTCTGTACTTCAGTCTTAAGTTACCCACCGTTCAGTAAATACCTGTTTTATTGTTCTCCTGCATTCCGTGTATTATTAAGGCGCGGACACTACAAGCATGAACGCGCATTGGGCTTTGTGAGGATAATGGGCTTCTCCATGGCGCAGGGCGCCATTGACTGCACGCATGTGGCATTGCGGGCACCGCATGAGAATGCAGAGGTTTTCCGAAACCGCATGGGGTTCCACTTGGTCCAGTTGGTCTGTGACCACAGACAGCTGATACCCTCTGTCAATGCCCGCTACCCTGGCAGCAGCCACGATGCTTTCATCCTGCACCAGACTGCTGTGCCAGGACTTTTCCAGGCACCGCATCAGCCAAGTGGTTGGCTCCTCAAGGACAAGGGTTATCCACTCTGCACCTGGCTGATGACACCACTCTGTAACCCCAACACCCCTGCTGAGCTGCAGTACAATGAGAGCCATCTCGCCACCAGGAACATCATTGTGCAGACGATCAGAGTGCTCAAGCAACGGTTCCGCTGTCTGGACCACTCAGGAGGAGCCCTGCAGTACTCGCCTGAGCGAGTCTCCCTCTTCATAGCTGTGTGCTGCATTCTTCATAACCTGGCAATCCTCAGGACCCAGCCAATACCACCAGGCCTTGGAGCACCATCAGACGAGGAGGAAGAGGAGGAGGAGGATGATCTTCAGCAGCACCAAGGCAGGAGGGAGGCCCACAAAGTTGAAACTGCAAGGGCCATTCGTCAACAACTGATAACAAGCCGCTTCTAGGCCCCTACATAGGAAATGGCTTCTGTCATGGAGAACATGAATGAAACCAACCCGCAACCCCTAAGCCGGCCAAGGCAGCAATGATTCCAAAGGCCAAACCTGTACATTTTGAATACAAAAACTTTTTTATTTTACAATCTCTGTGTGTGTCATTTCTTCATGACAAACTAATAGAAACAAACACAAAAAATCATTAATTAACATAACTGGTTTTCACAACCTGGAGATAATGTCCAAAACACTAAACAAAAGTTTGAACACGAACCTTGGCCTTTAATAAAGAAATTCCCAACATTTTGTCACACCTCCTACTTTTTGCCCTTCGAGGGTGATCTCCTTCCCTTGCGCACTTCCCCCCTTCCCACCCTACTGCTCCTCCGTAACGGGGCCCCAGTGGCTGCAGCAAGGCTGGTGGAAGGCTGCTGATTGTCAGAACCTGAGACTACAGATGCCCTTGAAGGATGGCCTCGACCAGCTCTGGGCCTGGAGGGCCCGGCTGCAGACTACACCAACTCTGCATGGGCGGCAGCAGTCTGGGCTACAGGCGGTGGCAAGTACAATGGGGAAGTGACAGTGGTGGTAGCAGGAATGCTGTCATCTTGAGAGAGGACAGCAACTCCCTGCTCGACCTACACATTGGCACTCCCACGGGGCAGCACATCAGCATCTGGAGCAATCTGCTGGAGCACAGATTGCTGGCCTGCTGCGGTGTGGTGAGAGCCCCGGAGAAATGTGTCCAAACCAGTGACAATCGCAGCAGTCAGTGCTTACGTGGCCTCCATCTGAGTCTGCATGTGAGCAGTCTGAGATTGGATCACGGCAGCCAGTGACTGAATTGCAGCACTAAGCATTTGCGTGGCATCCGCCTGTGCTACAGCGTCGTGCTCCACATTCCTTGCCAGTGCATCAATGCATTCGGGCACACTTCCCACTGCACCCATGAGCTGAGTGTGCATGTCCACCGCCTGGATGTTCATTTCAGCGATGAGCCGCTCCTCCTCTGCATCTAGCGCAGCAGGACTCGCTGGCCTACTCTCCCTCCGGGGAGAAGGCCCCCGAGCTTCCCTAGCCACATCGCGATGCTGCAGCCCGCTGGGTCCTGGAGCTTCA
Source organism: Somniosus microcephalus (assembly GCF_052327205.1). Classification (NCBI taxonomy): domain Eukaryota; kingdom Metazoa; phylum Chordata; class Chondrichthyes; order Squaliformes; family Somniosidae; genus Somniosus; species Somniosus microcephalus. The sequence goes on from NC_140995.1 coordinate 49,710,685, forward strand.
CCCTCAACAGACCCTTCCCCCCTGCTCCCCTCCAGGGAAGGCGTGTTCCCAGTGTAGGCATGGGCTTCCTCGGGAGAGGGTGGCGCTGATGCTCCGGCTTCCTCTTCCTCCTCACCTGCGGCTTCGCTCCCACTGGCAGCTTGAGGGCCCTTCTCCTCAGCTGGTGAATCACCATCTGAAAGCAGGGAGGTACAAGAGTGTCTTTAGCGTCAGGACAGGGGGGCAGTAAGGGAGGAAGGAGTGGAGTGATTTAGTAAGTTGGATTGAAAGTGTCAAAGGCTGGTGTTGTGAGGGACAAGAGGAAGGAGAGAGGACAAAAAGGTGATGACCTTACCATTGCTGTCCAGAACGGGGTCGGCCTCTCCAGGGGCGACGGGACCAATCACCTGGCTTGCCAGAATCCTGTGGACACACGCCTCAAGATCGCTGAGGGGTTGCAGCTGAGGCCGCCCTCCACCCGTCCATTGCTGCTGTCTCCTGTTATGAGATAGCTTGGCCTGCAAGAAAAAGGACGGTGTCTGAGTAAATATACAGCCATGGTCTTGCCTGATGTGCCTCCCATAATTGAATAGCCCTTAATGTATGCAGCCATGGTCTTGCCTGATGTGCTTCCCATAGTTGAATAGTATGCAAGGTGTAGAATGTGCATGTGTGTTTCATAAGAGGGCCATAGGTGTTGGATGAGTGTTGGGCATTGGGGTTGTAATTCCCTCTGGCCATAGAGTGAGGTAGAAATGGAGGCATGGTGAGGTATTGAAAAAAAGCCACTCACCATGACGACCCGAGTGAAGTCATTGAACTTTTTTCGACATTGAGTACGGGTCCTGGGCACCATGCTCCTGGGGGAGACGTTCTGAGCCACCTCCCTCCACACACTTCTGTAGTCACGCGGCAAAGGCCTCCTGACACTCTCAGGGTAGAGTATAGATCTTCTGCACTCCACCGCACCAACCAGAGCCTCCAAGGCCTGCTCGATGAAGCGCTGAGCATGTTCTGCCACCCTCTCCATAGTCCTTGGCTGGAAAATGTAATCACAGGTCTCTCCAGGCCGAGATTCAAGGCTCCAATGAGCAGGGTGTGACTGGAGAGCAAGATCTGCCCTCTCCTTTAAGAACTGTCCGGCGCCAGTGTGTCTGTGTTCCATCGCTAACTGACATCACCTGCGCTGCGCCCGCACTCTGAGTTAGCACCTCGCTCCTCGGCCTTTGCACCTTAAGACAGGTGTGCAGCACCTGATTTAGCGCTTCAATCACCTCCAGGGGCGATAAAAGCCAAGTTTGCAGTCGGAGGTGATAATTCGCGCCAGGCGCTAAACTTTGCGCCCGACCGATAATTGCGCCCCAATTGGGGCGATACCAAATTTCTCCCCCCTTATATCCAGGAATATTTAGTACCCAATCCTGCCCTTTTTTAAGCCAGGTCTCCATTATTGCCACAATATCATATTCCCATGTAGCTACTTATACCTGCAGCTCACCAACCTTATTTACCAATAAAAGAGAGAGAAATAAAGAGAGGCCCACTGTGCAGGGCCCCAAACACTCCTTCCAGGTGAAACAGCAATTTACTTATACTTCTTGCAGTTTAGTATACTGTATTCGCTGCTCACGATGCGGTCTCCTGTACATTGGGAGATCAAACGCAAATTGGATGATTACTGCACGGAACACCTCCGTTCATGTCCTCGAGCTTTCGGTCGTCTGCCATTTTAATTCTCCGCCCCACTCACACTCTGACCTCTCCATCCTCAGCTTCCGACACTGTTCCAATGAAGCTCAATGGAAGCTCGAGGAACAACACCTCATCTTTCAATTAGGCACTTCACAGCCTTCCGGACTCAACATTGAGTTCAACGATATCAGATCATAACATCTGCCCCCATTTTCTGGACAGCAACTGTTGGTAATTATTCCTATTTACAACTCCTCTAGATCCACCTTTTGTTTCTTTACTTTACTGACCTTTCATCAGAACTGGAAGAAGTTAGAGATATATCAGTTTTTAACCAAGTACAGAGCCAGGGAAAAGCGGGGGCCCAGAGGAGGTCCAGTGTAACCTTTTACACCTCCTCTGGAACCATCTTCTGTTTCTTTACTTGTCCCATTACCATCTCCTTTCGCCTTGCACCATCATCCCTTTTGTCATTTAATCTCTCCTGCCTTCCACCCTACCACAGATCTTCCCTTTTGTTCTTTCCTCCCCCCCTCCCCCGACCTTCCCCTGCCTCTGTACTTACTTAAAAACTGTTACATCTCTAACTTTTTCCAGTTCTGGTGAAAGGTCATCGACATGAAACGTTGGGCTAGATTTTCGGGAAGCTGTCAGGCGGGGTTTCAGGCGTGTGCGGGGGGGAAATCCCGAATTTGGGGGTCCCGACACCATCCCGCCCAAAACCCCGCCCCACATAAGTTTCAGGGGCGGTGGGTACCCGCCCCGCACTGGAACCCGCCGAAACCAGGCGGGAAGGGATTAGTGCCAATTAACTGCCTGTTAACAGGTAGTTAACAGGCAGTTTTTAGCCTAATCCCTATTTTGAGGGGTTTCGTGTGGGTTTCCCGATGGCTCCAAACCACGCCAGGTTAGAGCAGGCGGGCCGTCGGGTTGAAGGAGTTGGCGGGGTCGCGATGTCGGTGCTCAGGTGAGTGATGGGTGCATGAGTGTAAAGGTAAGTGTGTTTGGTATGTCTAAAGTGTGTAAAGAACTTTTACTTACCTGTACTTACCTTCACAGCCTTTCTACCTGTAGCCGTCGGGAGCCCATCACTCACCCGGAACTTAAAGCTGAATGGCTGCAATCTGTCAAAAGTGACAGCCTTCAGCTTTGAGTGCCGGTAAGAGGTCTAAATGAGTCTGTGCAGAATGACTCATGTCAGAACTCAGACTGTCAGTGTTTCACAGCTTCAAACAGCTGTCAAACGCTGATATTTCATCTGTCAAGAACTCTTGACAGATGAAATTGCAGTCTGTGACGTCACCTGTTGCCGGGTGGCCCTTAATTGGCCTGCTGAGCCCGCTGGGTGGGCTCAACAAGGTCAATCAAGGGAAAATCGCGCAGATTGGCCAGACGTCGAAGTAGGCGCGTCAAAAACCCGAAAGGGGAAGTCCTGCCTTCTTCCCGACAGGTTCGGGAAAATCTACCCCATTAACTCTGTTTCTCTCTCCACAGATGCTGCCTGACCTGCTGAGTATTTCCAGCATTTTGGCCTAGAAATTGACTATAGCCCCGTTTGGGGCGCCAGCCTCGCCAGGGCGCTAAAAGTAGCGCCCTGGAAGCAGTCGCGGCCGCCCGCCGGAAATTCAGTTGGAGCACTCCAAAGGGAAGCGCGGCACTACTGGAGGCGCCGCGCATCCCTCTTGGGGTGCTGCAACTGAATATCGCTGCGCAACGTGCTGCAGCGCCACACGCTGCGGCACATCGCACTGCGGTACTGCAGGCCTTCCTCCCCTTCTTAAAGGGGAGGGGCCTTGTTCTGCGCGATCTGGGGCCCAGCTGGGCCCCCGAGGATTGCGAGTGCCAGCAAAAGAGCCCGGCACCAAGGAGAAGTGCCGGGCTCTTGGAACACAGTCGGCACTCCGCGGGGTGGGGGGGGTGCTCAGGAGGCCGGGGATGGCAGCGCGGAGAAGTACTGGCAGGCGGCCAGCAACAAAAATGGCCGCCCCGCACCTCTCCTTTAATTAGCGCCTCTACCGCCGCAAGTAGGCCCCCCTGAACCGGTCGCACATAGCGTCCAGCGTTAAATCAGGGGGCGCATCTAAATATCGTGATCGGGGCATCAGCGGGGTGCTGCGCACACCGATGACATCATCGGTAGCGGCGCAGCGCTAACGGCTAGCGCCACCATTAGCGTCTCGCTAAATTTAGCGGGAGGCGTGGCCAGTGGCTTCCGACCCACTTAGCGCCCTCTTAAGGTGCTAACGGGTGGCGCAGCCCACTGAATTTCTAGGCCCTTCTGTTTTTATATTAGACAGAAAGAAAGATTGGATGAAGAGAGAGAGAGAAAAAAGACAGAAATGTAAAGTAAGATTCTTTTTACATTTGGCATTTTTTAAATCTCCAACAACAATTCACAATCTGAAGGAATGAGACTCCACACTTCTAATTGTTCATTTTCTGGGCAAGAGCGGTTGATTGGCAGTCATTAACAATTATCACGTTGTTAAAAGGGTACTTACGTTGTTAATTGTAAGACTTAACTTTCTGCGGCGAGTTTAATGAGCAATTAATGTGCAAATGCAGCAACCTCATGAAACTCAAGGGGGGGGGGTTGAAGGTGCGGTGCTGTTTTTGTGAGGCTAACAGCGGAGCAGCACAAATAGTCCAGCAACTTGTGATGCTTCATAATTCATGGGGTATCTCTTCCCTGCCACAAGTTGCTGGCTGATTTGTGCATTAATAACGATGCACATCATTTAGACACCATTATTTATCAGCAAAATCTGGGCCAAATTCTGTCAGTGGAGAACCAAGTCATCCAAGGACGTGATTTTTGTAAGCAGCCATTCGACTCAACACACTTTTGATTGAGTCCCTCTGTGTTACTCGGTTCTTGGTGGTATGTTGTGTGATTAACACACTAAACCTTGTTATTGCCACTTACAATCTGCTGCCCCAAAAAGAGACAAAAAGTAGCCGGAAGTGAGAACTGCAGAGTTTGACTCCAATGCTTTAATTTGCAATATAATTACTGTGACATCACAGAGGCCAAATCAGGCCTCACTACTTTCTTTCTTTTAAAGAACCTCTTAACTGTGCAGCTCCTAATCTTTCTCAGTCTTCCTTGTGGAACAGGCTTGAGGGGCTGAATGGCCTACACCTGTTCCTATGTTCCTTATCTTCTTCAGTCTTCCTTCCATCGAACTCAATGGCCCAAATATTGCTGTCAAAATAACAGTGAGGCTAATACCACTCGCCGTTATTTATGCACAAAATGTCACAGCAACTGCAGGTGAGGGCAGATGCGCGATTAAATGTGGAAAGTGAAAAGTTGCTGTCCGAAATGCGCCGCTTTGCCGTTAACCTCGCGAAAAGGACATCTCGCTGTCTGTCTCCCTATTGAAATGCATTGAGCAGCATGAAGTTCCTGTACTTGCACGATAAATACAAACTAAACTCACCACAGAAAGTTCATTTCAAGTCTATGTACACTTTTAATGGCATGGTAAGTGTTAATTACAGCAAGTCAACCTCTCTGGCACTGAAAATAACTATTACATGTGTGGAGTCTCATTCCTTCAGCTTTTAATTGTTGGATATTTTTGTCCTTTCTGTCTCTCTTTTTCTCTCTCTCTCTTAATCCAATCTTTCTTCCCTCTCTTTATTTCTCTTTTTGTACCTGATTTGACATTGAATTCACTCACTCTATCTTACACTTCCTGGTTCAGACTTTGCGCTGTTAATTTCGGAATCCTTCAATCTGATTGGTTAAACAGATATCCAGTTTTTTTAGACCATTCTTTTTAAGAACCTCTTTTAAGAAACTCTTTGCCTTCCTCAATCTTCCTTTCCTGGAATTCATTCATTTTAAGAGCCTTTCAAGAGACTTGGCTTACTGCATGAATGGCACCATCATTTCTTTGTTGTGAAGATTTTGATTGCATTCTTTATTTGTGCTCTTATATTGCTGGGATTTTCATGCCATACTTACATTTGAAGCAGTGCGATAGCAAGGCAAAGATTCAGTCTTTATGCTAAATTCAAACCTGCTCTGACTCACTCATAAGTGGTGCCATATTGGCACCACTTTAACATCGGCAGTGCATAGTACTTCTACATGGATAGTGATGCTCCTGGTTCAAAGGAGACCTTTAGCACACAATTGCACGCAACCATTGTAACTTGGGCAGCGAGACTAAGGTGTAGTTAGTCAATGCATTTCACTTGGGCTGGCAGGTTAGATATAAAAAGGGCACTAAATCTCACTGCAATAATGCGTTTCCTGGAGACTGTCTCCAAATCCTTCATGGGAGAGATTGGAGAAGTTAGGTTTGTTCTCCTGAGAGCAGAGAAAGCTAAGGAGAGATTAAATTGAGGTGTTCAAAATTACAAGGGGTTTTGATAGTGTAAATAAGGAGAAACTGTTTCCACTGGCAGGTGGGTCAGTAACCAGAGGACACAGATTGATAATAATTGGCAAAAGAACCAGAGGGCAGAGGAAGACAATTTTTTTAACGCAGTGAGTAGCTGTGATCTGGAATGCACTGCCTGAAAGGGTGGTGGAAGCAGATTCAATAATAACTTTCAAAAGGGAATTGGATATATACTTGAAGAAGAAAAAAATTGCAAGGCTATGGAGAAAGAGCAGAGGAGTGGGACTAATTGGATAGCTCTTTCAAAGAACCAGCAGAGGCACAATGGGCCGAATGTCCTCCTTCTGTGCTCCAAGATTCTATTAATTTATGACTTAAACAAGGCCTTACTGCAAAGATTGCTAAAACTACAGGCATAATTTAAAAAAAAAATCTGTTCAGAGTCTCTCGTACCGGAAGTCCATGTCAGTAGTTTGGGCACATTGCCTTCCCTTCCCACAATGACTTTCAGAGAGTTAATAGAGTGGCATGCACCTGAATCCGCAGGCACCTTGCTAGAAGTTCGAATTGGTAACATTACCCCTTTAAAAAGAAAGAAAAAATATAGTGTTTTTCATGACCTCAGGACATCCAAAAATGCTTTACAGTCAATGAAGTCCTTTTGAAGTGTAGTCTCTGTTGTAATGTAGGAAATGCAGCAGCCAATTTCTGCACAGCAAGCTCCCACAAACAGCAATCTGATAATGACCAGATAATCTGTTTCTGTGATGTTGATTGAGGGATAAATATTGGCCTGGACACCAGGGACAACTCCCCACTTCTCCTTCAAAATAGTGCAATGGGATTTTTACGTCCACCCGAGAGAGCAGATGGGGCCTCGGTTTAACGTCTCATCCGAAAGACAGGACCTCCGATAGTGCAGCACTCCCTCAGCACTGCACTGGAGTGTCAGCCCAGATTTTTGTGCTCAAGAATTTGGAGTGGGACTTGATCCCACAACCTTCTGACTCAGAGGCAAGAGTGCTAGTATCTGCTTTCCCTTGAAGTGAAGGGTCAGACGCCATGACACTCCAGCCACCATGGGACAGGCTTGATGGCGCAGCTGGTCTTTTCCTGCCCATCAATGTAGTATGTCCAATATGCTGTCATTACACCACACATCACCGTGCCCTCCTTTGGAGGCAAACTTGGTGAGGAACCTTGCAATGGTGATTCTGACTGGTGTGAGAAGGAAATTATAAAGCATGTGCACTGCGGAAGTAGTGATAATGAGGACAATGAAAAGTGGCATTGGGCAAATAGAAGATAAGTCATGGGTAGCAGTGAGATATGATAAACATCACTACCAGTGGAGTGGGCCAGATAAATGGCAAAAGTGATAAATGAATTACACTCCATCTCCTGAGTGGAGGTATTTATTGCTAGAGTTAGATTGTACTTCACTGCTATGTATGGCATTCTATTTATGCCATATTTTAAATGAATTTATGTTTTATGACATCTTGAGCACTGAAGTATAAAAATATTTGTACAGTTCCCACAAGTGACTAAAATGAATATATGTGAGATGAGGAGGAATTTCTTCCCTCAGTGGGTTGTGAATCTTTAGAATTTTCTACTGCAAAGGGCTGTGGATGCTGAATCATTGAGTATATTCAAGGCTGAGATAAAGTGATTTTTGGGCTCTAGGGAAATCAAGAGATATGGGGTTTGGGCAGGAAAGTGGAGTTGAGGTCAAAGATCAGCCATGTAGGATGTGCGGAATTACCCCTTGCCCCGTCCAACAGATTATAGCGTTCAGACTTGAGACTTATGAGAAATTATACCAGACACACGGGTTCTGCCTTTAACCTTTTATTGCTCCTAAGACAGATTCAAAACCCCAACCACTATTCGAGCAGTTCACCAATAATGTTACAATAAATCATACATACAACCACCCGCGGATTGATCAGTCCAGTATCCATTAATTGTAGCCCACTTCCTTTCGGCTGCAGTAACTCTTCACCTTTCGTCTGCAGTAACTCTTCACCTTTCGACAGTAACTCTTCACCTTTCGACTGCAGTAACTCTTCACCTTTCGACAGTAACTCTTCACCTTTCGACAGTAACTCTTCACCTTTTGACTGCAGTAACTCTTCACCTTTTGCCTGCAGTAACTCTTCACCTTTCTGCAGTAACTCTTCACCTTTCGCCTGCAGTAACTCTTCACCTTTCGACAGTAACTCTTCACCTTTCGACACTAACTCTTCACCATTTGGCTGCAGTAACTCTTCACCTTTCGACAGTACCTCTTCAAATTTCGACAGTAACTCTTCACCTTTTGGCTGCAGTAACTCTTCACCTTTCAACAGTAACTCTTTACCTTTCGACAGTAACTCTTCACCTTTCGACAGTAACTCTTCACCTTTCGACAGTAACTCTTCACCTTTCGACAGTAACACTTCACCTTTCGACAGTAACTCTTCACCTTTTGACTGCAGTAACTCTTCACCTTTCGACAGTAACTCTTCACCTTTCGACAGTAACTCTTCACCTTTCAACAGTAACTCTCCACCTTTCGGCAGTAACTCTTCACCTTTCGACAGTAACTCTTCACCTTTCGACAGTATCTCTTCACCTTTCGACAGTAAATCTTCACCTTTCGACAGTAACACTTCACCTTTCGACAGTAACTCTTCACCTTTTGGCTGCAGTAACTCTTCACCTTTCGACAGTAACTCTTCACCTTTTGACAGTAACTCTTCACCTTTCGACAGTAACTCTTCACCTTTCAACAGTAACTCTTCACCTTTCGGCAGTAACTCTTCACCTTTCAACAGTAACTCTTCACCTTTCGACAGTAACTCTTCACCTTTCGGCAGTAACTCTTCACCTTTCGACAGTAACTCTTCACCTTTCGACAGTAACTCTTCATCTTTCACCTGCAGTAACTCTTCACCTTTCGGCTGCAGTAACTCTTCACCTTTCGGCTGCAGTAACTCTTCACCTTTCACCTGCAGTAACTCTTCACCTTTCGGCTGTAACTCTTCACCTTTTGACAGTAACTCTTCACCTTTCGACAGTAACTCTTCACCTTTCGACAGTAACTCTTCACCTTTCGGCAGTAACTCTTCACCTTTCGACAGTAACTCTTCACCTTTCGACAGTAACTCTTCACCTTTCGGCAGTAACTCTTCACCTTTCGACAGTAACTCTTCACCTTTCGACAGTAACTCTTCATCTTTCGCCTGCAGTAACTCTTCACCTTTCGGCTGCAGTAACTCTTCACCTTTCACCTGCAGTAACTCTTCACCTTTCGCCTGCAGTAACTCTTCACCTTTCGGCTGTAACTCTTCACCTTTCGACAGTAACTCTTCACCTTTCGACAGTAACTCTTCACCTTTCGACAGTAACTCTTCACATTCCGCCTGCAGTAACTCTTCACCTTTCGACAGTAACTCTTCACCTTTCGACAGTAACTCTTCACCTTTCGGCTGCAGTAACTCTTCACCTTTCACCTGCAGTAACTCTTCACCTTTCGACATTAACTCTTCACCTTTCGACAGTAACTCTTCACCTTTCGACAGTAACTCTTCACCTTTCGACAGTAACTCTTCAACTATCGACAGTAACTCTTCACCTTTCGACAGTAACTCTTCACCTTTCGGCAGTAACTCTTCACCTTTCGACAGTAACTCTTCACCTTTCGACAGTAACTCTTCACCTTTCGGCAGTAACTCTTCACCTTTCGACAGTAACTCTTCACCTTTCGACAGTAACTCTTCATCTTTCGCCTGCAGTAACTCTTCACCTTTCGCCTGCAGTAACTCTTCACCTTTCGCCTGCAGTAACTCTTCACCTTTCGCCTGCAGTAACTCTTCACCTTTCGGCTGTAACTCTTCACCTTTCGACAGTAACTCTTCACCTTTCGACAGTAACTCTTCACCTTTCGACAGTAACTCTTCACCTTCCGCCTGCAGTAACTCTTCACCTTTCGACAGTAATTCTTCACCTTTCGACAGTAACTCTTCACCTTTCGGCTGCAGTAACTCTTCACCTTTCACCTGCAGTAACTCTTCACCTTTCGACAGTAACTCTTCACCATTCGACAGTAACTCTTCACCTTTCGACAGTAACTCTTCACCTTTCGACAGTAACTCTTCACCTTTCGACAGTAACTCTTCACCTTTCGACAGTAACTCTTCACCTTTCGACAGTAACTCTTCACCTTTCCACAGTAACTCTTCACCTTTCAACAGTAACTCTTCACCTTTCGACAGTAACTCTTCACCTTTCGACAGTAACTCTTCACCTTTCGACAGTAACTCTTCACCTTTCGACAGTAACTCTTCACCTTTCGACAGTAACTCTTCACCTTTCGACAGTAACTCTTCACCTTTCAACAGTAACTCTTCACCTTTCGACAGTAACTCTTCACCTTTCGGCAGTAACTCTTCACCTTTCGACAGTAACTTCTCCTTTCGACAGTAACGCTTCACCTTTCGCCTGCAGTAACTCTTCACCTTTCGACAGTAACTCTTCACCTTTCGACAGTAACTCTTCACCTTTCGGCTGCAGTAACTCTTCACCTTTCGACAGTAACTCTTCACCTTTCGACAGTAACTCTTCACCTTTCAACAGCAACTCTTCACCTTTCGACAGTAACTCTTCACCTTTCGGCTGCAGTAACTCATCACCTTTCGACAGTAACTCTTCACCTTTCGACAGTAACTCTTCACCTTTCGGCTGCAGTAACTCTTCACCTTTCGGCTGCAGTAACCCTTCACCTTTCGACAGTAACTCTTCACCTTTCGGCTGCAGTAACCCTTCACCTTTCGACAGTAACTCTTCACCTTTCGCCTGCAGTAACTCTTCACCTTTCGACAGTAACTCTTCACCTTTCGACAGTAACTCTTCACCTTTCAACAGTAGACCCTCCACCTTTCGGCAGTAACTCTTCACCTTTCGACAGTAACTCTTCACCTTTCGACAGTATCTCTTCACCTTTCGACAGTAAATCTTCACCTTTCGACAGTAACTCTTCACCTTTCGACAGTAACTCTTCACCTTTTGGCTGCAGTAACTCTTCACCTTTCGACAGTAACTCTTCACCTTTTGACAGTAACTCTTCACCTTTCGACAGAAACTCTTCACCTTTCGACAGTAACTCTTCACCTTTCGGCAGTAACTCTTCACCTTTCGACAGTAACTCTTCACCTTTCGACAGTAACTCTTCACCTTTCGACAGTAACTCTTCACCTTTCGACAGTAACTCTTCATCTTTCACCTGCAGTAACTCTTCACCTTTCGGCTGCAGTAACTCTTCACCTTTCGACTGCAGTAACTCTTCACCTTTCACCTGCAGTAACTCTTCACCTTTCGGCTGTAACTCTTCACCTTTTGACAGTAACTCTTCACCTTTCGACAGTAACTCTTCACCTTTCGACAGTAACTCTTCACCTTTCGGCAGTAACTCTTCACCTTTCGACAGTAACTCTTCACCTTTCGACAGTAACTCTTCACCTTTCGGCAGTAACTCTTCACCTTTCGACAGTAACTCTTCACCTTTCGACAGTAATTCTTCATCTTTCGCCTGCAGTAACTCTTCACCTTTCGGCTGCAGTAACTCTTCACCTTTCGCCTGCAGTAACTCTTCACCTTTCGCCTGCAGTAACTCTTCACCTTTCGGCTGTAACTCTTCACCTTTCGACAGTAACTCTTCACCTTTCGACAGTAACTCTTCACCTTTCGACAGTAACTCTTCACATTCCGCCTGCAGTAACTCTTCACCTTTCGACAGTAACTCTTCACCTTTCGACAGTAACTCTTCACCTTTCGGCTGCAGTAACTCTTCACCTTTCACCTGCAGTAAATCTTCACCTTTCGACAGTAACTCTTCACCTTTTGACTGCAGTAACTCTTCACCTTTCGACAGTAACTCTTCACCTTTCGACAGTAACTCTTCACCTATCGACAGTAACTCTTCACCTTTTGACAGTAACTCTTCACCTTTCGGCAGTAACTCTTCACCTTTCGACAGTAACTCTTCACCTTTCGACAGTAACTCTTCACCTTTCGGCAGTAACTCTTCACCTTTCGACAGTAACTCTTCACCTTTCGACAGTAACTCTTCATCTTTCGCCTGCAGTAACTCTTCACCTTTCGCCTGCAGTAACTCTTCACCTTTCGCCTGCAGTAACTCTTCACCTTTCGCCTGCAGTAACTCTTCACCTTTCGGCTGTAACTCTTCACCTTTCGACAGTAACTCTTCACCTTTCGACAGTAACTCTTCACCTTTCGACAGTAACTCTTCACCTTCCGCCTGCAGTAACTCTTCACCTTTCGACAGTAACTCTTCACCTTTCGGCTGCAGTAACTCTTCACCTTTCGACAGTAACTCTTCACCTTTCGACAGTAACTCTTCAGCTTTCGACAGTAACTCTTCACCTTTCAGCTGCAGTAGCTCTTCACCTTTCGACAGTAACTCTTCACCTTTCGACAGTAACTCTTCACCTTTCGGCTGCAGTAACCCTTCACCTTTCTGCAGTAACCCTTCACCTTTCGACAGTAACTCTTCACCTTTCGGCTACAGTAACTCTTCACCTTTCGGCTGCAGTAACCCTTCACCTTTCGACAGTAACTCTTCACCTTTCGGCTGCAGTAACCCTTCACCTTTCGACAGTAACTCTTCACCTTTCGCCTGCAGTAACTCTTCACCTTTCGACAGTAACTCTTCACCTTTCGACAGTAACTCTTCACCTTTCAACAGTAGAGCCTCCACCTTTCGGCAGTAACTCTTCACCTTTCGACAATAACTCTTCACCTTTCGACAGTATCTCTTCACCTTTCGACAGTAAATCTTCACCTTTCGACAGTAACTCTTCACCTTTCGACAGTAACTCTTCACCTTTTGGCTGCAGTAACTCTTCACCTTTTGACAGTAACTCTTCACCTTTTGACAGTAACTCTTCACCTTTCGACAGTAACTCTTCACCTTTCGACAGTAACTCTTCACCTTTCGGCAGTAACTCTTCACCTTTCGACAGTAACTCTTCACCTTTCGACAGTAACTCTTCACCTTTCGGCAGTAACTCTTCACCTTTCGACAGTAACTCTTCACCTTTCGACAGTAACTCTTCATCTTTCACCTGCAGTAACTCTTCACCTTTCGGCTGCAGTAACTCTTCACCTTTCGCCTGCAGTAACTCTTCACCTTTCACCTGCAGTAACTCTTCATCTTTCGGCTGTAACTCTTCACCTTTTGACAGTAACTCTTCACCTTTCGACAGTAACTCTTCACCTTTCGACAGTAACTCTTCACCTTTCGGCAGTAACTCTTCACCTTTCGACAGTAACTCTTCACCTTTCGACAGTAACTCTTCACCTTTCGACAGTAACTCTTCATCTTTCGCCTGCAGTAACTCTTCACCTTTCGGCTGCAGTAACTCTTCACCTTTCGCCTGCAGTAACTCTTCACCTTTCGCCTGCAGTAACTCTTCACCTTTCGGCTGTAACTCTTCACCTTTCGACAGTAACTCTTCACCTTTCGACAGTAACTCTTCACCTTTCGACAGTAACTCTTCACATTCCGCCTGCAGTAACTCTTCACCTTTCGACAGTAACTCTTCACCTTTCGACAGTAACTCTTCACCTTTCGGCTGCAGTAACTCTTCACCTTTCACCTGCAGTAACTCTTCACCTTTCGACAGTAACTCTTCACCTTTCGACAGTAACTCTTCACCTTTCGACAGTAACTCTTCACCTTTCGACAGTAACTCTTCACCTTTCGACAGTAACTCTTCACCTTTCGGCAGTAACTCTTCACCTTTCGACAGTAACTCTTCACCTTTCGACAGTAACTCTTCACCTTTCGGCAGTAACTCTTCACCTTTCGACAGTAACTCTTCACCTTTCGACAGTAACTCTTCATCTTTCGCCTGCAGTAACTCTTCACCTTTCGCCTGCAGTAACTCTTCACCTTTCGCCTGCAGTAACTCTTCACCTTTCGCCTGCAGTAACTCTTCACCTTTCGGCTGTAACTCTTCACCTTTCGACAGTAACTCTTCACCTTTCGACAGTAACTCTTCACCTTTCGACAGTAACTCTTCACCTTCCGCCTGCAGTAACTCTTCACCTTTCGACAGTAACTCTTCACCTTTCGACAGTAACTCTTCACCTTTCGGCTGCAGTAACTCTTCACCTTTCACCTGCAGTAACTCTTCAACTTTCGACAGTAACTCTTCACCTTTCGACAGTAACTCTTCACCTTTCGACAGTAACTCTTCACCTTTCGACAGTAACTCTTCACCTTTCGACAGTAACTCTTCACCTTTCGACAGTAACTCTTCACCTTTCCACAGTAACTCTTCACCTTTCCACAGTAACTCTTCACCTTTCGACAGTAACTCTTCATCTTTCGACAGTAACTCTTCACCTTTCGACAGTAACTCTTCACCTTTTGACAGTAACTCTTCACCTTTCGACAGTAACTCTTCACCTTTCAACAGTTACTCTTCACCTTTCGACAGTAACTCTTCACCTTTCAACAGTAACTCTTCACCTTTCGACAGTAACTCTTCACCTTTCGGCAGTAACTCTTCACCTTTCGACAGTAACTTCAGCTGTCGACAGTAACTCTTCACCTTTCGCCTGCAGTAACTCTTCACCTTTCGACAGTAACTCTTCACCTTTCGACAGTAACTCTTCACCTTTAGACAGCAACTCTTCACCTTTCGGCTGCAGTAACTCTTCACCTTTCGACAGTAACTCTTCACCTTTCGACAGTAACTCTTCACCTTTCAACAGTAACTCTTCACCTTTCGACAGTAACTCTTCACCTTTCGGCTGCAGTAACTCATCACCTTTCGACAGTAACTCTTCACCTTTCGGCTGCAGTAACTCTTCACCTTTCGACAGTAACTCTTCACCTTTCGACAGTAACTCTTCACCTTTCGCCTGCAGTATCTCTTCACCTTTTGACAGTAACTCTTCACCTTTGGACAGTAATTCTTCACCTTTCGACAGTAATTCTTCACCTTTCGGCTGCAGTAACACTTCACCTTTCGACAGTAACTCTTCACCTTTCGACAGTAACTCTTCAGCTTTCGACAGTAACTCTTCACCTTTCAGCTGCAGTAGCTCTTCACATTTCGACAGTAACTCTTCACCTTTCGACAGTAACTCTTCACCTTTCGGCTGCAGTAACGCTTCACCTTTCTGCAGTAACCCTTCACCTTTCGACAGTAACTCTTCACCTTTCCACAGTAACTCTTCACCTTTCAACAGTAACTCTTCACCTTTCGACAGTAACTCTTCACCTTTCGACAGGAGCTCTTCACCTTTCGACAGTAACTCTTCACCTTTCGACAGTAACTCTTCATCTTTCGCCTGCAGTAACTCTTCACCTTTCGCCTGCAGTAACTCTTCACCTTTCGCCTGCAGTATCTCTTCACCTTTCGCCTGCAGTAACTCTTCACCTTTCGGCTGTAACTCTTCACCTTTCGACAGTAACTCTTCACCTTTCGACAGTAACTCTTCACCTTTCAACAGTAGACCCTCCACCTTTCGGCAGTAACTCTTCACCTTTCGACAGTAACTCTTCACCTTTCGACAGTATCTCTTCACCTTTCGACAGTAAATCTTCACCTTTCGACAGTAACTCTTCACCTTTCGACAGTAACTCTTCACCTTTTGGCTGCAGTAACTCTTCACCTTTCGACAGTAACTCTTCACCTTTTGACAGTAACTCTTCACCTTTCGACAGAAACTCTTCACCTTTCGACAGTAACTCTTCACCTTTCGGCAGTAACTCTTCACCTTTCGACAGTAACTCTTCACCTTTCGACAGTAACTCTTCACCTTTCGACAGTAACTCTTCACCTTTCGACAGTAACTCTTCATCTTTCACCTGCAGTAACTCTTCACCTTTCGGCTGCAGTAACTCTTCACCTTTCGCCTGCAGTAACTCTTCACCTTTCACCTGCAGTAACTCTTCACCTTTCGGCTGTAACTCTTCACCTTTTGACAGTAACTCTTCACCTTTCGACAGTAACTCTTCACCTTTCGACAGTAACTCTTCACCTTTCGGCAGTAACTCTTCACCTTTCGACAGTAACTCTTCACCTTTCGACAGTAACTCTTCACCTTTCGGCAGTAACTCTTCACCTTTCGACAGTAACTCTTCACCTTTCGACAGTAACTCTTCATCTTTCGCCTGCAGTAACTCTTCACCTTTCGGCTGCAGTAACTCTTCACCTTTCGCCTGCAGTAACTCTTCACCTTTCGCCTGCAGTAACTCTTCACCTTTCGGCTGTAACTCTTCACCTTTCGACAGTAACTCTTCACCTTTCGACAGTAACTCTTCACCTTTCGACAGTAACTCTTCACATTCCACCTGCAGTAACTCTTCACCTTTCGACAGTAACTCTTCACCTTTCGACAGTAACTCTTCACCTTTCGGCTGCAGTAACTCTTCACCTTTCACCTGCAGTAAATCTTCACCTTTCGACAGTAACTCTTCACCTTTTGACTGCAGTAACTCTTCACCTTTCGACAGTAACTCTTCACCTTTCGACAGTAACTCTTCACCTATCGACAGTAACTCTTCACCTTTTGACAGTAACTCTTCACCTTTCGGCAGTAACTCTTCACCTTTCGACAGTAACTCTTCACCTTTCGACAGTAACTCTTCACCTTTCGGCAGTAACTCTTCACCTTTCGACAGTAACTCTTCACCTTTCGACAGTAACTCTTCATCTTTCGCCTGCAGTAACTCTTCACCTTTCGCCTGCAGTAACTCTTCACCTTTCGCCTGCAGTAACTCTTCACCTTTCGCCTGCAGTAACTCTTCACCTTTCGGCTGTAACTCTTCACCTTTCGACAGTAACTCTTCACCTTTCGACAGTAACTCTTCACCTTTCGACAGTAACTCTTCACCTTCCGCCTGCAGTAACTCTTCACCTTTCGACAGTAACTCTTCACCTTTCGGCTGCAGTAACTCTTCACCTTTCGACAGTAACTCTTCACCTTTCGACAGTAACTCTTCAGCTTTCGACAGTAACTCTTCACCTTTCAGCTGCAGTAGCTCTTCACCTTTCGACAGTAACTCTTCACCTTTCGACAGTAACTCTTCACCTTTCGGCTGCAGTAACCCTTCACCTTTCTGCAGTAACCCTTCACCTTTCGACAGTAACTCTTCACCTTTCGGCTACAGTAACTCTTCACCTTTCGGCTGCAGTAACCCTTCACCTTTCGACAGTAACTCTTCACCTTTCGGCTGCAGTAACCCTTCACCTTTCGACAGTAACTCTTCACCTTTCGCCTGCAGTAACTCTTCACCTTTCGACAGTAACTCTTCACCTTTCGACAGTAACTCTTCACCTTTCAACAGTAGAGCCTCCACCTTTCGGCAGTAACTCTTCACCTTTCGACAATAACTCTTCACCTTTCGACAGTATCTCTTCACCTTTCGACAGTAAATCTTCACCTTTCGACAGTAACTCTTCACCTTTCGACAGTAACTCTTCACCTTTTGGCTGCAGTAACTCTTCACCTTTTGACAGTAACTCTTCACCTTTTGACAGTAACTCTTCACCTTTCGACAGTAACTCTTCACCTTTCGACAGTAACTCTTCACCTTTCGGCAGTAACTCTTCACCTTTCGACAGTAACTCTTCACCTTTCGACAGTAACTCTTCACCTTTCGGCAGTAACTCTTCACCTTTCGACAGTAACTCTTCACCTTTCGACAGTAACTCTTCATCTTTCACCTGCAGTAACTCTTCACCTTTCGGCTGCAGTAACTCTTCACCTTTCGCCTGCAGTAACTCTTCACCTTTCACCTGCAGTAACTCTTCATCTTTCGGCTGTAACTCTTCACCTTTTGACAGTAACTCTTCACCTTTCGACAGTAACTCTTCACCTTTCGACAGTAACTCTTCACCTTTCGGCAGTAACTCTTCACCTTTCGACAGTAACTCTTCACCTTTCGACAGTAACTCTTCACCTTTCGACAGTAACTCTTCATCTTTCGCCTGCAGTAACTCTTCACCTTTCGGCTGCAGTAACTCTTCACCTTTCGCCTGCAGTAACTCTTCACCTTTCGCCTGCAGTAACTCTTCACCTTTCGGCTGTAACTCTTCACCTTTCGACAGTAACTCTTCACCTTTCGACAGTAACTCTTCACCTTTCGACAGTAACTCTTCACATTCCGCCTGCAGTAACTCTTCACCTTTCGACAGTAACTCTTCACCTTTCGACAGTAACTCTTCACCTTTCGGCTGCAGTAACTCTTCACCTTTCACCTGCAGTAACTCTTCACCTTTCGACAGTAACTCTTCACCTTTCGACAGTAACTCTTCACCTTTCGACAGTAACTCTTCACCTTTCGACAGTAACTCTTCACCTTTCGGCAGTAACTCTTCACCTTTCGACAGTAACTCTTCACCTTTCGACAGTAACTCTTCACCTTTCGGCAGTAACTCTTCACCTTTCGACAGTAACTCTTCACCTTTCGACAGTAACTCTTCATCTTTCGCCTGCAGTAACTCTTCACCTTTCGCCTGCAGTAACTCTTCACCTTTCGCCTGCAGTAACTCTTCACCTTTCGCCTGCAGTAACTCTTCACCTTTCGGCTGTAACTCTTCACCTTTCGACAGTAACTCTTCACCTTTCGACAGTAACTCTTCACCTTTCGACAGTAACTCTTCACCTTCCGCCTGCATGTAACTCTTCACCTTTCGACAGTAACTCTTCACCTTTCGACAGTAACTCTTCACCTTTCGGCTGCAGTAACTCTTCACCTTTCACCTGCAGTAACTCTTCAACTTTCGACAGTAACTCTTCACCTTTCGACAGTAACTCTTCACCTTTCGACAGTAACTCTTCACCTTTCGACAGTAACTCTTCACCTTTCGACAGTAACTCTTCACCTTTCGACAGTAACTCTTCACCTTTCCACAGTAACTCTTCACCTTTCCACAGTAACTCTTCACCTTTCGACAGTAACTCTTCATCTTTCGACAGTAACTCTTCACCTTTCGACAGTAACTCTTCACCTTTTGGCAGTAACTCTTCACCTTTCGACAGTAACTCTTCACCTTTCAACAGTTACTCTTCACCTTTCGACAGTAACTCTTCACCTTTCAACAGTAACTCTTCACCTTTCGACAGTAACTCTTCACCTTTCGGCAGTAACTCTTCACCTTTCGACAGTAACTTCAGCTTTCGACAGTAACTCTTCACCTTTCGCCTGCAGTAACTCTTCACCTTTCGACAGTAACTCTTCACCTTTCGACAGTAACTCTTCACCTTTAGACAGCAACTCTTCACCTTTCGGCTGCAGTAACTCTTCACCTTTCGACAGTAACTCTTCACCTTTCGACAGTAACTCTTCACCTTTCAACAGTAACTCTTCACCTTTCGACAGTAACTCTTCACCTTTCGGCTGCAGTAACTCATCACCTTTCGACAGTAACTCTTCACCTTTCGGCTGCAGTAACTCTTCACCTTTCGACAGTAACTCTTCACCTTTCGACAGTAACTCTTCACCTTTCGCCTGCAGTATCTCTTCACCTTTTGACAGTAACTCTTCACCTTTGGACAGTAATTCTTCACCTTTCGACAGTAATTCTTCACCTTTCGGCTGCAGTAACACTTCACCTTTCGACAGTAACTCTTCACCTTTCGACAGTAACTCTTCAGCTTTCGACAGTAACTCTTCACCTTTCAGCTGCAGTAGCTCTTCACATTTCGACAGTAACTCTTCACCTTTCGACAGTAACTCTTCACCTTTCGGCTGCAGTAACGCTTCACCTTTCTGCAGTAACCCTTCACCTTTCGACAGTAACTCTTCACCTTTCCACAGTAACTCTTCACCTTTCAACAGTAACTCTTCACCTTTCGACAGTAACTCTTCACCTTTCGACAGGAGCTCTTCACCTTTCGACAGTAACTCTTCACCTTTCGACAGTAACTCTTCATCTTTCGCCTGCAGTAACTCTTCACCTTTCGCCTGCAGTAACTCTTCACCTTTCGCCTGCAGTATCTCTTCACCTTTCGCCTGCAGTAACTCTTCACCTTTCGGCTGTAACTCTTCACCTTTCGACAGTAACTCTTCACCTTTCGACAGTAACTCTTCACCTTTCGACAGTAACTCTTCACCTTCCGCCTTCAGTAACTCTTCACCTTTCGACAGTAACTCTTCACCTTTCGACAGTAACTCTTCACCTTTCGGCTGCAGTAACTCTTCACCTTTCACCTGCAGTAACTCTTCACCTTTCGACAGTAACTCTTCACCTTTCGACAGTAACTCTTCACCTTTCGACAGTAACTCTTCACCTTTCGACAGAAACTCTTCACCTTTCGACAGTAACTCTTCACCTTTCAACAGTAACTCTTCACCTTTCGACAGTAACTCTTCACCTTTCCACAGTAACTCTTCACCTTTCAACAGTAACTCTTCACCTTTCGACAGTAACTCTTCACCTTTCGACAGTAACTCTTCACCTTTTGACAGTAACTCTTCACCTTTCGACAGTAACTCTTCACCTTTGAACAGTAACTCTTCACCTTTCGACAGTAACTCTTCACCTTTCGGCAGTAACTCTTCACCTTTCGACAGTAACTTCACCTTTTGACAGTAACTCTTCATCTTTCGCCTGCAGTAACTCTTCACCTTTCGACAGTAACTCTTCACCTTTAGACAGTAACTCTTCACCTTTCGGCTGCAGTAACTCTTCACCTTTCGACAGTAACTCTTCACCTTTCGACAGTAACTCTTCACCTTTCAACAGTAACTCTTCACCTTTCGACAGTAACTCTTCACCTTTCGGCTGCAGTAACTCATCACCTTTCGACAGTAACTCTTCACCTTTCGACAGTAACTCTTCACCTTTCGGCTGCAGTAACTCTTCACCTTTCGACAGTAACTCTTCACCTTTCGACAGTAACTCTTCACATTCCGCCTGCAGTAACTCTTCACCTTTCGACAGTAACTCTTCACCTTTCGACAGTAACTCTTCACCTTTCGGCTGCAGTAACTCTTCACCTTTCACCTGCAGTAACTCTTCACCTTTCGACAGTAACTCTTCACCTTTCGACAGTAACTCTTCACCTTTCGACAGTAACTCTTCACCTTTCGACAGTAACTCTTCACCTTTCGACAGTAACTCTTCACCTTTCGGCAGTAACTCTTCACCTTTCGACAGTAACTCTTCACCTTTCGACAGTAACTCTTCACCTTTCGGCAGTAACTCTTCACCTGTCGACAGTAACTCTTCACCTTTCGACAGTAACTCTTCATCTTTCGCCTGCAGTAACTCTTCACCTTTCGCCTGCAGTAACTCTTCACCTTTCGCCTGCAGTAACTCTTCACCTTTCGCCTGCAGTAACTCTTCACCTTTCGGCTGTAACTCTTCACCTTTCGACAGTAACTCTTCACCTTTCGACAGTAACTCTTCACCTTTCGACAGTAACTCTTCACCTTCCGCCTGCAGTAACTCTTCACCTTTCGACAGTAACTCTTCACCTTTCGACAGTAACTCTTCACCTTTCGGCTGCAGTAACTCTTCACCTTTCACCTGCAGTAACTCTTCAACTTTCGACAGTAACTCTTCACCTTTCGACAGTAACTCTTCACCTTTCGACAGTAACTCTTCACCTTTCGACAGTAACTCTTCACCTTTCGACAGTAACTCTTCACCTTTCGACAGTAACTCTTCACCTTTCCACAGTAACTCTTCACCTTTCCACAGTAACTCTTCACCTTTCGACAGTAACTCTTCATCTTTCGACAGTAACTCTTCACCTTTCGACAGTAACTCTTCACCTTTTGACAGTAACTCTTCACCTTTCGACAGTAACTCTTCACCTTTCAACAGTTACTCTTCACCTTTCGACAGTAACTCTTCACCTTTCAACAGTAACTCTTCACCTTTCGACAGTAACTCTTCACCTTTCGGCAGTAACTCTTCACCTTTCGACAGTAACTTCAGCTTTCGACAGTAACTCTTCACCTTTCGCCTGCAGTAACTCTTCACCTTTCGACAGTAACTCTTCACCTTTCGACAGTAACTCTTCACCTTTAGACAGCAACTCTTCACCTTTCGGCTGCAGTAACTCTTCACCTTTCGACAGTAACTCTTCACCTTTCGGCAGTAACTCTTCACCTTTCGACAGTAACTCTTCACCTTTCGACAGTAACTCTTCACCTTTCGACAGTAACTCTTCACCTTTCGACAGTAACTCTTCATCTTTCACCTGCAGTAACTCTTCACCTTTCGGCTGCAGTAACTCTTCACCTTTCGCCTGCAGTAACTCTTCACCTTTCACCTGCAGTAACTCTTCACCTTTCGGCTGTAACTCTTCACCTTTTGACAGTAACTCTTCACCTTTCGACAGTAACTCTTCACCTTTCGACAGTAACTCTTCACCTTTTGGCAGTAACTCTTCACCTTTCGACAGTAACTCTTCACCTTTCGACAGTAACTCTTCACCTTTCGGCAGTAACTCTTCACCTTTCGACAGTAACTCTTCACCTTTCGACAGTAACTCTTCATCTTTCGCCTGCAGTAACTCTTCACCTTTCGGCTGCAGTAACTCTTCACCTTTCGCCTGCAGTAACTCTTCACCTTTCGGCTGTAACTCTTCACCTTTCGACAGTAACTCTTCACCTTTCGACAGTAACTCTTCACCTTTCGACAGTAACTCTTCACATTCCGCCTGCAGTAACTCTTCACCTTTCGACAGTAACTCTTCACCTTTCGACAGTAACTCTTCACCTTTCGGCTGCAGTAACTCTTCACCTTTCACCTGCAGTAAATCTTCACCTTTCGACAGTAACTCTTCACCTTTTGACTGCAGTAACTCTTCACCTTTCGACAGTAACTCTTCACCTTTCGACAGTAACTCTTCACCTATCGACAGTAACTCTTCACCTTTTGACAGTAACTCTTCACCTTTCGGCAGTAACTCTTCACCTTTCGACAGTAACTCTTCACCTTTCGACAGTAACTCTTCACCTTTCGGCAGTAACTCTTCACCTTTCGACAGTAACTCTTCACCTTTCGACAGTAACTCTTCATCTTTCGCCTGCAGTAACTCTTCACCTTTCGCCTGCAGTAACTCTTCACCTTTCGCCTGCAGTAACTCTTCACCTTTCGCCTGCAGTAACTCTTCACCTTTCGGCTGTAACTCTTCACCTTTCGACAGTAACTCTTCACCTTTCGACAGTAACTCTTCACCTTTCGACAGTAACTCTTCACCTTCCGCCTGCAGTAACTCTTCACCTTTCGACAGTAACTCTTCACCTTTCGGCTGCAGTAACTCTTCACCTTTCGACAGTAACTCTTCACCTTTCGACAGTAACTCTTCAGCTTTCGACAGTAACTCTTCACCTTTCAGCTGCAGTAGCTCTTCACCTTTCGACAGTAACTCTTCACCTTTCGACAGTAACTCTTCACCTTTCGGCTGCAGTAACCCTTCACCTTTCTGCAGTAACCCTTCACCTTTCGACAGTAACTCTTCACCTTTCGGCTACAGTAACTCTTCACCTTTCGGCTGCAGTAACCCTTCACCTTTCGACAGTAACTCTTCACCTTTCGGCTGCAGTAACCCTTCACCTTTCGACAGTAACTCTTCACCTTTCGCCTGCAGTAACTCTTCACCTTTCGACAGTAACTCTTCACCTTTCGACAGTAACTCTTCACCTTTCAACAGTAGAGCCTCCACCTTTCGGCAGTAACTCTTCACCTTTCGACAATAACTCTTCACCTTTCGACAGTATCTCTTCACCTTTCGACAGTAAATCTTCACCTTTCGACAGTAACTCTTCACCTTTCGACAGTAACTCTTCACCTTTTGGCTGCAGTAACTCTTCACCTTTTGACAGTAACTCTTCACCTTTTGACAGTAACTCTTCACCTTTCGACAGTAACTCTTCACCTTTCGACAGTAACTCTTCACCTTTCGGCAGTAACTCTTCACCTTTCGACAGTAACTCTTCACCTTTCGACAGTAACTCTTCACCTTTCGGCAGTAACTCTTCACCTTTCGACAGTAACTCTTCACCTTTCGACAGTAACTCTTCATCTTTCACCTGCAGTAACTCTTCACCTTTCGGCTGCAGTAACTCTTCACCTTTCGCCTGCAGTAACTCTTCACCTTTCACCTGCAGTAACTCTTCATCTTTCGGCTGTAACTCTTCACCTTTTGACAGTAACTCTTCACCTTTCGACAGTAACTCTTCACCTTTCGACAGTAACTCTTCACCTTTCGGCAGTAACTCTTCACCTTTCGACAGTAACTCTTCACCTTTCGACAGTAACTCTTCACCTTTCGACAGTAACTCTTCATCTTTCGCCTGCAGTAACTCTTCACCTTTCGGCTGCAGTAACTCTTCACCTTTCGCCTGCAGTAACTCTTCACCTTTCGCCTGCAGTAACTCTTCACCTTTCGGCTGTAACTCTTCACCTTTCGACAGTAACTCTTCACCTTTCGACAGTAACTCTTCACCTTTCGACAGTAACTCTTCACATTCCGCCTGCAGTAACTCTTCACCTTTCGACAGTAACTCTTCACCTTTCGACAGTAACTCTTCACCTTTCGGCTGCAGTAACTCTTCACCTTTCACCTGCAGTAACTCTTCACCTTTCGACAGTAACTCTTCACCTTTCGACAGTAACTCTTCACCTTTCGACAGTAACTCTTCACCTTTCGACAGTAACTCTTCACCTTTCGACAGTAACTCTTCACCTTTCGGCAGTAACTCTTCACCTTTCGACAGTAACTCTTCACCTTTCGACAGTAACTCTTCACCTTTCGGCAGTAACTCTTCACCTTTCGACAGTAACTCTTCACCTTTCGACAGTAACTCTTCATCTTTCGCCTGCAGTAACTCTTCACCTTTCGCCTGCAGTAACTCTTCACCTTTCGCCTGCAGTAACTCTTCACCTTTCGCCTGCAGTAACTCTTCACCTTTCGGCTGTAACTCTTCACCTTTCGACAGTAACTCTTCACCTTTCGACAGTAACTCTTCACCTTTCGACAGTAACTCTTCACCTTCCGCCTGCAGTAACTCTTCACCTTTCGACAGTAACTCTTCACCTTTCGACAGTAACTCTTCACCTTTCGGCTGCAGTAACTCTTCACCTTTCACCTGCAGTAACTCTTCAACTTTCGACAGTAACTCTTCACCTTTCGACAGTAACTCTTCACCTTTCGACAGTAACTCTTCACCTTTCGACAGTAACTCTTCACCTTTCGACAGTAACTCTTCACCTTTCGACAGTAACTCTTCACCTTTCCACAGTAACTCTTCACCTTTCCACAGTAACTCTTCACCTTTCGACAGTAACTCTTCATCTTTCGACAGTAACTCTTCACCTTTCGACAGTAACTCTTCACCTTTTGACAGTAACTCTTCACCTTTCGACAGTAACTCTTCACCTTTCAACAGTTACTCTTCACCTTTCGACAGTAACTCTTCACCTTTCAACAGTAACTCTTCACCTTTCGACAGTAACTCTTCACCTTTCGGCAGTAACTCTTCACCTTTCGACAGTAACTTCAGCTTTCGACAGTAACTCTTCACCTTTCGCCTGCAGTAACTCTTCACCTTTCGACAGTAACTCTTCACCTTTCGACAGTAACTCTTCACCTTTAGACAGCAACTCTTCACCTTTCGGCTGCAGTAACTCTTCACCTTTCGACAGTAACTCTTCACCTTTCGACAGTAACTCTTCACCTTTCAACAGTAACTCTTCACCTTTCGACAGTAACTCTTCACCTTTCGGCTGCAGTAACTCATCACCTTTCGACAGTAACTCTTCACCTTTCGGCTGCAGTAACTCTTCACCTTTCGACAGTAACTCTTCACCTTTCGACAGTAACTCTTCACCTTTCGCCTGCAGTATCTCTTCACCTTTTGACAGTAACTCTTCACCTTTGGACAGTAATTCTTCACCTTTCGACAGTAATTCTTCACCTTTCGGCTGCAGTAACACTTCACCTTTCGACAGTAACTCTTCACCTTTCGACAGTAACTCTTCAGCTTTCGACAGTAACTCTTCACCTTTCAGCTGCAGTAGCTCTTCACATTTCGACAGTAACTCTTCACCTTTCGACAGTAACTCTTCACCTTTCGGCTGCAGTAACGCTTCACCTTTCTGCAGTAACCCTTCACCTTTCGACAGTAACTCTTCACCTTTCCACAGTAACTCTTCACCTTTCAACAGTAACTCTTCACCTTTCGACAGTAACTCTTCACCTTTCGACAGGAGCTCTTCACCTTTCGACAGTAACTCTTCACCTTTCGACAGTAACTCTTCATCTTTCGCCTGCAGTAACTCTTCACCTTTCGCCTGCAGTAACTCTTCACCTTTCGCCTGCAGTATCTCTTCACCTTTCGCCTGCAGTAACTCTTCACCTTTCGGCTGTAACTCTTCACCTTTCGACAGTAACTCTTCACCTTTCGACAGTAACTCTTCACCTTTCGACAGTAACTCTTCACCTTCCGCCTTCAGTAACTCTTCACCTTTCGACAGTAACTCTTCACCTTTCGACAGTAACTCTTCACCTTTCGGCTGCAGTAACTCTTCACCTTTCACCTGCAGTAACTCTTCACCTTTCGACAGTAACTCTTCACCTTTCGACAGTAACTCTTCACCTTTCGACAGTAACTCTTCACCTTTCGACAGAAACTCTTCACCTTTCGACAGTAACTCTTCACCTTTCAACAGTAACTCTTCACCTTTCGACAGTAACTCTTCACCTTTCCACAGTAACTCTTCACCTTTCAACAGTAACTCTTCACCTTTCGACAGTAACTCTTCACCTTTCGACAGTAACTCTTCACCTTTTGACAGTAACTCTTCACCTTTCGACAGTAACTCTTCACCTTTCAACAGTAACTCTTCACCTTTCGACAGTAACTCTTCACCTTTGAACAGTAACTCTTCACCTTTCGACAGTAACTCTTCACCTTTCGGCAGTAACTCTTCACCTTTCGACAGTAACTTCACCTTTTGACAGTAACTCTTCATCTTTCGCCTGCAGTAACTCTTCACCTTTCGACAATAACTCTTCACCTTTAGACAGTAACACTTCACCTTTCGGCTGCAGTAACTCTTCACCTTTCGACAGTAACTCTTCACCTTTCGACAGTAACTCTTCACCTTTCAACAGTAACTCTTCACCTTTCGACAGTAACTCTTCACCTTTCGGCTGCAGTAACTCATCACCTTTCGACAGTAACTCTTCACCTTTCGACAGTAACTCTTCACCTTTCGGCTGCAGTAACTCTTCACCTTTCGACAGTAACTCTTCACCTTTCGACAGTAACTCTTCACATTCCGCCTGCAGTAACTCTTCACCTTTCGACAGTAACTCTTCACCTTTCGACAGTAACTCTTCACCTTTCGGCTGAAGTAACTCTTCACCTTTCACCTGCAGTAACTCTTCACCTTTCGACAGTAACTCTTCACCTTTCGACAGTAACTCTTCACCTTTCGACAGTAACTCTTCACCTTTCGACAGTAACTCTTCACCTTTCGACAGTAACTCTTCACCTTTCGGCAGTAACTCTTCACCTTTCGACAGTAACTCTTCACCTTTCGACAGTAACTCTTCACCTTTCGGCAGTAACTCTTCACCTTTCGACAGTAACTCTTCACCTTTCGACAGTAACTCTTCATCTTTCGCCTGCAGTAACTCTTCACCTTTCGCCTGCAGTAACTCTTCACCTTTCGCCTGCAGTAACTCTTCACCTTTCGCCTGCAGTAACTCTTCACCTTTCGGCTGTAACTCTTCACCTTTCGACAGTAACTCTTCACCTTTCGACAGTAACTCTTCACCTTTCGACAGTAACTCTTCACCTTCCGCCTGCAGTAACTCTTCACCTTTCGACAGTAACTCTTCACCTTTCGACAGTAACTCTTCACCTTTCGGCTGCAGTAACTCTTCACCTTTCACCTGCAGTAACTCTTCAACTTTCGACAGTAACTCTTCACCTTTCGACAGTAACTCTTCACCTTTCGACAGTAACTCTTCACCTTTCGACAGTAACTCTTCACCTTTCGACAGTAACTCTTCACCTTTCGACAGTAACTCTTCACCTTTCCACAGTAACTCTTCACCTTTCCACAGTAACTCTTCACCTTTCGACAGTAACTCTTCATCTTTCGACAGTAACTCTTCACCTTTCGACAGTAACTCTTCACCTTTTGACAGTAACTCTTCACCTTTCGACAGTAACTCTTCACCTTTCAACAGTTACTCTTCACCTTTCGACAGTAACTCTTCACCTTTCAACAGTAACTCTTCACCTTTCGACAGTAACTCTTCACCTTTCGGCAGTAACTCTTCACCTTTCGACAGTAACTTCAGCTTTCGACAGTAACTCTTCACCTTTCGCCTGCAGTAACTCTTCACCTTTCGACAGTAACTCTTCACCTTTCGACAGTAACTCTTCACCTTTAGACAGCAACTCTTCACCTTTCGGCTGCAGTAACTCTTCACCTTTCGACAGTAACTCTTCACCTTTCGACAGTAACTCTTCACCTTTCAACAGCAACTCTTCACCTTTCGACAGTAACTCTTCACCTTTCGGCTGCAGTAACTCATCACCTTTCGACAGTAACTCTTCACCTTTCGGCTGCAGTAACTCTTCACCTTTCGACAGTAACTCTTCACCTTTCGACAGTAACTCTTCACCTTTCGCCTGCAGTATCTCTTCACCTTTTGACAGTAACTCTTCACCTTTGGACAGTAATTCTTCACCTTTCGACAGTAATTCTTCACTTTTCGGCTGCAGTAACACTTCACCTTTCGACAGTAACTCTTCACCTTTCGACAGTAACTCTTCAGCTTTCGACAGTAACTCTTCACCTTTCAGCTGCAGTAGCTCTTCACATTTCGACAGTAACTCTTCACCTTTCGACAGTAACTCTTCACCTTTCGGCTGCAGTAACGCTTCACCTTTCTGCAGTAACCCTTCACCTTTCGACAGTAACTCTTCACCTTTCCACAGTAACTCTTCACCTTTCAACAGTAACTCTTCACCTTTCGACAGTAACTCTTCACCTTTCGACAGGAGCTCTTCACCTTTCGACAGTAACTCTTCACCTTTCGACAGTAACTCTTCATCTTTCGCCTGCAGTAACTCTTCACCTTTCGCCTGCAGTAACTCTTCACCTTTCGCCTGCAGTATCTCTTCACCTTTCGCCTGCAGTAACTCTTCACCTTTCGGCTGTAACTCTTCACCTTTCGACAGTAACTCTTCACCTTTCGACAGTAACTCTTCACCTTTCGACAGTAACTCTTCACCTTCCGCCTTCAGTAACTCTTCACCTTTCGACAGTAACTCTTCACCTTTCGACAGTAACTCTTCACCTTTCGGCTGCAGTAACTCTTCACCTTTCACCTGCAGTAACTCTTCACCTTTCGACAGTAACTCTTCACCTTTCGACAGTAACTCTTCACCTTTCGACAGTAACTCTTCACCTTTCGACAGAAACTCTTCACCTTTCGACAGTAACTCTTCACCTTTCAACAGTAACTCTTCACCTTTCGACAGTAACTCTTCACCTTTCCACAGTAACTCTTCACCTTTCAACAGTAACTCTTCACCTTTCGACAGTAACTCTTCACCTTTCGACAGTAACTCTTCACCTTTTGACAGTAACTCTTCACCTTTCGACAGTAACTCTTCACCTTTCAACAGTAACTCTTCACCTTTCGACAGTAACTCTTCACCTTTGAACAGTAACTCTTCACCTTTCGACAGTAACTCTTCACCTTTCGGCAGTAACTCTTCACCTTTCGACAGTAACTTCACCTTTTGACAGTAACTCTTCATCTTTCGCCTGCAGTAACTCTTCACCTTTCGACAGTAACTCTTCACCTTTAGACAGTAACTCTTCACCTTTCGGCTGCAGTAACTCTTCACCTTTCGACAGTAACTCTTCACCTTTCGACAGTAACTCTTCACCTTTCAACAGTAACTCTTCACCTTTCGACAGTAACTCTTCACCTTTCGGCTGCAGTAACTCATCACCTTTCGACAGTAACTCTTCACCTTTCGACAGTAACTCTTCACCTTTCGGCTGCAGTAACTCTTCACCTTTCGACAGTAACTCTTCACCTTTCGACAGTAACTCTTCACCTTTCGCCTGCAGTATCTCTTCACCTTTTGACAGTAACTCTTCACCTTTGGACAGTAATTCTTCACCTTTCGACAGTAATTCTTCACCTTTCGGCTGCAGTAACTCTTCACCTTTCGACAGTAACTCTTCACCTTTCGACAGTAACTCTTCAGCTTTCGACAGTAAATCTTCACCTTTCAGCTGCAGTAGCTCTTCACCTTTCGACAGTAACTCTTCACCTTTCGACAGTAACTCTTCACCTTTCGGCTGCAGTAACCCTTCACCTTTCTGCAGTAACCCTTCACCTTTCGACAGTAACTCTTCACCTTTCCACAGTAACTCTTCACCTTTCAACAGTAACTCTTCACCTTTCGACAGTAACTCTTCACCTTTCGACAGTAACTCTTCACCTTTTGACAGTAACTCTTCACCTTTCGACAGTAACTCTTCACCTTTCAACAGTAACTCTTCACCTTTCGACAGTAACTCTTCACCTTTCGGCAGTAACTCTTCACCTTTCGACAGTAACTTCACCTTTCGACAGTAACTCTTCACCTTTCGCCTGCAGTAACTCTTCACCTTTCGACAGTAACTCTTCACCTTTCGACAGTAACTCTTCACCTTTAGACAGTAACTCTTCACCTTTCGGCTGCAGTAACTCTTCACCTTTCGACAGTAACTCTTCACCTTTCGACAGTAACTCTTCACCTTTCAACAGTAACTCTTCACCTTTCGACAGTAACTCTTCACCTTTCGGCTGCAGTAACTCATCACCTTTCGACAGTAACTCTTTACCTTTCGACAGTAACTCTTCACCTTTCGGCTGCAGTAACTCTTCACCTTTCGACAGTAACTCTTCACCTTTCGACAGTAACTCTTCACCTTTCGCCTGCAGTAACTCTTCACCTTTTGACAGTAACTCTTCAACTTTTGACAGTAATTCTTCACCTTTCGACAGTAACTCTTCACCTTTCGGCTGCAGTAACTCTTCACCTTTCGACAGTAACTCTTCACCTTTCGACAGTAACTCTTCAGCTTTCGACAGTAACTCTTCACCTTTCAGCTGCAGTAGCTCTTCACCTTTCGACAGTAACTCTTCACCTTTCGACAGTAACTCTTCACCTTTCGGCTGCAGTAACCCTTCACCTTTCTGCAGTAACCCTTCACCTTTCGACAGTAACTCTTCACCTTTCGGCTGCAGTAACTCTTCACCTTTCGGCTGCAGTAACCCTTCACCTTTCGACAGTAACTCTTCACCTTTCGGCTGCAGTAACCCTTCACCTTTCGACAGTAACTCTTCACCTTTCGCCTGCAGTAACTCTTCACCTTTCGACAGTAACTCTTCACCTTTCGACAGTAACTCTTCACCTTTCAACAGTAACTCTCCACCTTTCGGCAGTAACTCTTCACTTTTCGACAGTAACTCTTCACCTTTCGACAGTATCTCTTCACCTTTCGACAGTAAATCTTCACCTTTCGACAGTAACTCTTCACCTTTCGACAGTAACTCTTCACCTTTTGGCTGCAGTAACTCTTCACCTTTCGACAGTAACTCTTCACCTTTTGACAGTAACTCTTCACCTTTCGACAGTAACTCTTCACCTTTTGACAGTAACTCTTCACCTTTCGGCAGTAACTCTTCACCTTTCGACAGTAATTCTTCACCTTTCGACAGTAACTCTTCACCTTTCGGCAGTAACTCTTCACCTTTCGACAGTAACTCTTCACCTTTCGACAGTAACTCTTCATCTTTCACCTGCAGTAACTCTTCACCTTTCGGCTGCAGTAACTCTTCACCTTTCGCCTGCAGTAACTCTTCACCTTTCACCTGCAGTAACTCTTCACCTTTCGGCTGTAAGTCTTCACCTTTTGACAGTAACTCTCACCTTTCGACAGTAACTCTTCACCTTTCGACAGTAACTCTTCACCTTTCGGCAGTAACTCTTCACCTTTCGACAGTAACTCTTCACCTTTCGACAGTAACTCTTCATCTTTCGCCTGCAGTAACTCTTCACCTTTCGGCTGCAGTAACTCTTCACCTTTCGCCTGCAGTAACTCTTCACCTTTCGCCTGCAGTAACTCTTCGCCTTTCGGCTGTAACTCTTCACCTTTCGACAGTAACTCTTCACCTTTCGACAGTAACTCTTCACCTTTCGACAGTAACTCTTCACATTCCGCCTGCAGTAACTCTTCACCTTTCGACAGTAACTCTTCACCTTTCGACAGTAACTCTTCACCTTTCGGCTGCAGTAACTCTTCACCTTTCACCTGCAGTAACTCTTCACCTTTCGACAGTAACTCTTCACCTTTCGACAGTAACTCTTCACCTTTCGACAGTAACTCTTCACCTTTCGACAGTAACTCTTCACCTATCGACAGTAACTCTTCACCTATCGACAGTAACTCTTCACCTTTCGGCAGTAACTCTTCACCTTTCGGCTGCAGTAACTCTTCACCTTTCGACAGTAACTCTTCACCTTTCGGCAGTAACTCTTCACCTTTCAACAGTAACTCTTCACCTTTCGACAGTAACTCTTCACCTTTCGGCTGCAGTAACTCATCACCTTTCGACAGTAACTCTTTACCTTTCGACAGTAACTCTTCACCTTTCCACAGTAACTCTTCACCTTTCAACAGTAACTCTTCACCTTTCAACAGTAACTCTTCACCTTTCGACAGTAACTCTTCACCTTTCGACAGTAACTCTTCACCTTTAGACAGTAACTCTTCACCTTTCGGCTGCAGTAACTCTTCACCTTTCGACAGTAACTCTTCACCTTTCGACAGTAACTCTTCACCTTTCAACAGTAACTCTTCACCTTTCGACAGTAACTCTTCACCTTTCGGCTGCAGTAACTCATCACCTTTCGACAGTAACTCTTTACCTTTCGACAGTAACTCTTCACCTTTCGGCTGCAGTAACTCTTCACCTTTCGACAGTAACTCTTCACCTTTCGACAGTAACTCTTCAGCTTTCGACAGTAACTCTTCACCTTTCAGCTGCAGTAGCTCTTCACCTTTCGACAGTAACTCTTCACCTTTCGACAGTAACTCTTCACCTTTCGGCTGCAGTAACCCTTCACCTTTCTGCAGTAACCCTTCACCTTTCGACAGTAACTCTTCACCTTTCGGCTGCAGTAACTCTTCACCTTTCGGCTGCAGTAACCCTTCACCTTTCGACAGTAACTCTTCACCTTTCGGCTGCAGTAACCCTTCACCTTTCGACAGTAACTCTTCACCTTTCGCCTGCAGTAACTCTTCACCTTTCGACAGTAACTCTTCACCTTTCGACAGTAACTCTTCACCTTTCAACAGTAACTCTCCACCTTTCGGCAGTAACTCTTCACTTTTCGACAGTAACTCTTCACCTTTCGACAGTATCTCTTCACCTTTCGACAGTAAATCTTCACCTTTCGACAGTAACTCTTCACCTTTCGACAGTAACTCTTCACCTTTTGGCTGCAGTAACTCTTCACCTTTCGACAGTAACTCTTCACCTTTTGACAGTAACTCTTCACCTTTCGACAGTAACTCTTCACCTTTTGCCAGTAACTCTTCACCTTTCGGCAGTAACTCTTCACCTTTCGACAGTAATTCTTCACCTTTTGGCTGCAGTAACTCTTCACCTTTCGGCTGCAGTAACCCTTCACCTTTCGACAGTAACTCTTCACCTTTCGGCTGCAGTAACCCTTCACCTTTCGACAGTAACTCTTCACCTTTCGCCTGCAGTAACTCTTCACCTTTCGACAGTAACTCTTCACCTTTCGACAGTAACTCTTCACCTTTCAACAGTAACTCTCCACCTTTCGGCAGTAACTCTTCACTTTTCGACAGTAACTCTTCACCTTTCGACAGTATCTCTTCACCTTTCGACAGTAAATCTTCACCTTTCGACAGTAACTCTTCACCTTTCGACAGTAACTCTTCACCTTTTGGCTGCAGTAACTCTTCACCTTTCGACAGTAACTCTTCACCTTTTGACAGTAACTCTTCACCTTTCGACAGTAACTCTTCACCTTTTGACAGTAACTCTTCACCTTTCGGCAGTAACTCTTCACCTTTCGACAGTAATTCTTCACCTTTCGACAGTAACTCTTCACCTTTCGGCAGTAACTCTTCACCTTTCGACAGTAACTCTTCACCTTTCGACAGTAACTCTTCATCTTTCACCTGCAGTAACTCTTCACCTTTCGGCTGCAGTAACTCTTCACCTTTCGCCTGCAGTAACTCTTCACCTTTCACCTGCAGTAACTCTTCACCTTTCGGCTGTAAGTCTTCACCTTTTGACAGTAACTCTCACCTTTCGACAGTAACTCTTCACCTTTCGACAGTAACTCTTCACCTTTCGGCAGTAACTCTTCACCTTTCGACAGTAACTCTTCACCTTTCGACAGTAACTCTTCACCTTTCGGCAGTAACTCTTCACCTTTCGACAGTAACTCTTCACCTTTCGACAGTAACTCTTCATCTTTCGCCTGCAGTAACTCTTCACCTTTCGGCTGCAGTAACTCTTCACCTTTCGCCTGCAGTAACTCTTCACCTTTCGCCTGCAGTAACTCTTCGCCTTTCGGCTGTAACTCTTCACCTTTCGACAGTAACTCTTCACCTTTCGACAGTAACTCTTCACCTTTCGACAGTAACTCTTCACATTCCGCCTGCAGTAACTCTTCACCTTTCGACAGTAACTCTTCACCTTTCGACAGTAACTCTTCACCTTTCGGCTGCAGTAACTCTTCACCTTTCACCTGCAGTAACTCTTCACCTTTCGACAGTAACTCTTCACCTTTCGACAGTAACTCTTCACCTTTCGACAGTAACTCTTCACCTATCGACAGTAACTCTTCACCTTTCGGCAGTAACTCTTCACCTTTCGGCTGCAGTAACTCTTCACCTTTCGACAGTAACTCTTCACCTTTCGGCAGTAACTCTTCACCTTTCAACAGTAACTCTTCACCTTTCGACAGTAACTCTTCACCTTT
The DNA here is from genome assembly GCF_052327205.1 of Somniosus microcephalus. NCBI lineage: Eukaryota > Metazoa > Chordata > Chondrichthyes > Squaliformes > Somniosidae > Somniosus > Somniosus microcephalus. Next base: position 49,745,809 of record NC_140995.1, read on the forward strand.
CGGCTGCAGTAACTCATCACCTTTCGACAGTAACTCTTTACCTTTCGACAGTAACTCTTCACCTTTCGGCTGCAGTAACTCTTCACCTTTCGACAGTAACTCTTCACCTTTCGACAGTAACTCTTCACCTTTCGCCTGCAGTAACTCTTCACCTTTTGACAGTAACTCTTCAACTTTTGACAGTAATTCTTCACCTTTCGACAGTAACTCTTCACCTTTCGGCTGCAGTAACTCTTCACCTTTCAACAGTAACTCTTCACCTTTCGACAGTAACTCTTCAGCTTTCGACAGTAACTCTTCACCTTTCAGCTGCAGTAGCTCTTCACCTTTCGACAGTAACTCTTCACCTTTCGACAGTAACTCTTCACCTTTCGGCTGCAGTAACCCTTCACCTTTCTGCAGTAACCCTTCACCTTTCGACAGTAACTCTTCACCTTTCGGCTGCAGTAACTCTTCACCTTTCGGCTGCAGTAACCCTTCACCTTTCGACAGTAACTCTTCACCTTTCGGCTGCAGTAACCCTTCACCTTTCGACAGTAACTCTTCACCTTTCGCCTGCAGTAACTCTTCACCTTTCGACAGTAACTCTTCACCTTTCGACAGTAACTCTTCACCTTTCAACAGTAACTCTCCACCTTTCGGCAGTAACTCTTCACTTTTCGACAGTAACTCTTCACCTTTCGACAGTATCTCTTCACCTTTCGACAGTAAATCTTCACCTTTCGACAGTAACTCTTCACCTTTCGACAGTAACTCTTCACCTTTTGGCTGCAGTAACTCTTCACCTTTCGACAGTAACTCTTCACCTTTTGACAGTAACTCTTCACCTTTCGACAGTAACTCTTCACCTTTTGACAGTAACTCTTCACCTTTCGGCAGTAACTCTTCACCTTTCGACAGTAATTCTTCACCTTTCGACAGTAACTCTTCACCTTTCGGCAGTAACTCTTCACCTTTCGACAGTAACTCTTCACCTTTCGACAGTAACTCTTCATCTTTCACCTGCAGTAACTCTTCACCTTTCGGCTGCAGTAACTCTTCACCTTTCGCCTGCAGTAACTCTTCACCTTTCACCTGCAGTAACTCTTCACCTTTCGGCTGTAAGTCTTCACCTTTTGACAGTAACTCTCACCTTTCGACAGTAACTCTTCACCTTTCGACAGTAACTCTTCACCTTTCGGCAGTAACTCTTCACCTTTCGACAGTAACTCTTCACCTTTCGACAGTAACTCTTCACCTTTCGGCAGTAACTCTTCACCTTTCGACAGTAACTCTTCACCTTTCGACAGTAACTCTTCATCTTTCGCCTGCAGTAACTCTTCACCTTTCGGCTGCAGTAACTCTTCACCTTTCGCCTGCAGTAACTCTTCACCTTTCGCCTGCAGTAACTCTTCGCCTTTCGGCTGTAACTCTTCACCTTTCGACAGTAACTCTTCACCTTTCGACAGTAACTCTTCACCTTTCGACAGTAACTCTTCACATTCCGCCTGCAGTAACTCTTCACCTTTCGACAGTAACTCTTCACCTTTCGACAGTAACTCTTCACCTTTCGGCTGCAGTAACTCTTCACCTTTCACCTGCAGTAACTCTTCACCTTTCGACAGTAACTCTTCACCTTTCGACAGTAACTCTTCACCTTTCGACAGTAACTCTTCACCTTTCGACAGTAACTCTTCACCTATCGACAGTAACTCTTCACCTTTCGACAGTAACTCTTCACCTTTCGGCAGTAACTCTTCACCTTTCGACAGTAACTCTTCACCTTTCGACAGTAACTCTTCACCTTTCGGCAGTAACTCTTCACCTTTCGACAGTAACTCTTCACCTTTCGACAGTAACTCTTCATCTTTCGCCTGCAGTAAATCTTCACCTTTCGCCTGCAGTAACTCTTCACCTTTCGCCTGCAGTAACTCTTCACCTTTCGCCTGCAGTAACTCTTCACCTTTCGGCTGTAACTCTTCACCTTTCGACAGTAACTCTTCACCTTTCGACAGTAACTCTTCACCTTTCGACAGTAACTCTTCACCTTCCGCCTGCAGTAACTCTTCACCTTTCGACAGTAACTCTTCACCTTTCGACAGTAACTCTTCACCTTTCGGCTGCAGTAACTCTTCACCTTTCACCTGCAGTAACTCTTCACCTTTCGACAGTAACTCTTCACCTTTCGACAGTAACTCTTCACCTTTCGACAGTAACTCTTCACCTTTCGACAGTAACTCTTCACCTTTCGACAGTAACTCTTCACCTTTCGACAGTAACTCTTCACCTTTCGACAGCAACTCTTCACCTTTCCACAGTAACTCTTCACCTTTCGACAGTAACTCTTCACCTTTCGACAGTAACTCTTCACCTTTCGACAGTAACTCTTCACCTTTCGACAGTAACTCTTCACCTTTCGACAGTAACTCTTCACCTTTCGACAGTAACTCTTCACCTTTCGACAGTAACTCTTCACCTTTCGGCAGTAACTCTTCACCTTTCGACAGTAACTTCACCTTTCGACAGTAACTCTTCACCTTTCGCCTGCAGTAACTCATCACCTTTCGACAGTAACTCTTCACCTTTCGACAGTAACTCTTCACCTTTCGGCTGCAGTAACTCTTCACCTTTCGACAGTAACTCTTCACCTTTCGACAGTAACTCTTCACCTTTCGCCTGCAGTAACTCTTCACCTTTCGACAGTAACTCTTCACCTTTCGACAGTAACTCTTCAGCTTTCGACAGTAACTCTTCACCTTTCAGCTGCAGTAGCTCTTCACCTTTCGACAGTAACTCTTCACCTTTCGACAGTAACTCTTCACCTTTCGGCTGCAGTAACCCTTCACCTTTCTGCAGTAACCCTTCACCTTTCGACAGTAACTCTTCACCTTTCAGCTGCAGTAACTCTTCACCTTTCGGCTGCAGTAACCCTTCACCTTTCGACAGTAACTCTTCACCTTTCGCCTGCAGTAACTCTTCACCTTTCGACAGTAATTCTTCACCTTTTGACAGTAACTCTTCAGCTTTCGACATTAACTCTTCACCTTTCGACAGTAACTCTTCACCTTTTGACAGTAACTCTTCACCTTTCGACATTAACTCTTCACCTTTCGACAGTAACTCTTCACCTTTCGACAATAACTCTTCACCTTTCGACAGTAACTCTTCACCTTTCGACAGGAATTCTTCACCTTTCGGCTGCAGTAACTCTTCACCTTTCGGCTGCAGTAACCCTTCACCTTTCGACAGTAACTCTTCACCTTTCGCCTGCAGGAACTCTTCACCTTTCGACAGTAATTCTTCACCTTTCGACAGTAACTCTTCACGTTTCGGCTGCAGTAACTCCTCACCTTTCAACAGTAACTCTTCGCCTTTTGGCTGCAGTAACTCCTCACCTTTCAGCTGCAGTGCCGATATTTTTAGTCACTTTTTTATACAGTTTTCCTTGCCTTTTTTCAGTAAACCAATCATTCAGAGATTGAAATGTGTTCCTTTAATGTTCGACCTGAGTTGTTTGAGCTGCCAAACTTTCACACTCACACATCCTGTGTGGTTAACCGTTAGCTGCCTTTATCAAAACCCAATTTGTTCGTTCATTCATAAAAGTTTACAGTGTGGCAGTTAATCACTTGGTCACATTTTACGTGTTACATTGCATCCTGTATTTCAGAACTCTCAAGGCTTGATTCCTCCCCTTTAGCTACCAAAAGTCGTTCTACAACCTTGTGGCCTATTCGTTGTAGACATGAAGTCTGCAAATCTAAGGGAGTTTGTTTATCTCTATTGTCCATGACTACCCCTTGCAGTCACACACATTTGTTCTGTCAGTATCTGCTTATCTGAAACACAGCTCTTGAAATATCTCCATCACAAAGCAGCTCTAAAATCCAACAGTTTCTTTTGAAAGCACATTTGCTCACCAAATGTTTGTTACCTTATAGTAAAGCTCATCAAAGCACATTCCATGTCCACTTATCAGTGAAAAGCAGTCTGTTCATTCACCAACTTTATTTCACTTCGAAAAAATCTTTTGGCCTGGCAAAGCATTTTAATATATACCTAAATTAAAACTTACGGGTCTGTATATACTTCCAGCCACGATCTTATTGAATGGTGGAGCAGGCTCGAGGGGCCGTATGGCCTACGTCTGCTCATAATTCTTATATTCTTATGAATATTAAATAAGATTCTGTGGATTTTCTTGTATAGGTTGATTGTGGAACCAGCCAACTGTGCATCCACCTTCCAACCTCATTGTGTATTTCCCACGATTGGCAGTAAATAGCAGGTTAAATTCCATCAGAGCAATAAAGTATTTATTTTCGTCTTTCCCAATCCAGTGTCATTTGAACAAGTGTCTTAGTTCCTATCCAGTTAAGAACAGAAGTCTAGCCATGTGGGAAAGAAGAGGGTGACGAGTGGGTTTAATGAACACTCACCCAACTCAAGTTAAGGCCCAGTTCAGCAAGTGGCTCTCTCTCTACAAAAATTCTCTCTACAACAACAATAACCTTTAATGTAGTAAAATGTCCCAAGGCGCCTCACAGGAGCATTATCAAACAAAATTTGACACTGAACTACATAAGGAGATATTAGGGCAGGGGACCAAAAGCTTGGTCAAAGAGATAGGTTTTAAGGAGAACTTAAAGGAGGAAGGAGGGGTGGCGAGGCGGACAGGTTTAGGCAGGGAATTCCAGAGCTTAGGGCCTAGGCAATAGAAGACATGGCCACCAATGGTTGAGCAATTATAATCAGGGATGCTCAAGAGGGCAGAATTAGAGGGGCACGGATATTTTGAGGAGTTGTGGGGCTGAAGGGGATTACAGAGATAGGGAGGGCAAGGCCATGGAGGGATTTGAAAACAAGGATGAGGATTTTGAAATCGAGGTGTTGCTTAACCGGGAGCCAATGTAGGTCAGCGAGCACAGGGGTGATGGGTGAATGGGATTGGTGCGAGTTAGGACACAAGCAACCGAGTTTTGGATCACCTCAAGTTTACGTAGGGTACAATGTGGGAGGCTGGCCAGGAATGCATTCGAATAGTCAAGTCTAGAGGTAACAAAGGCATGGATGAGGGTTTCAGCAGCAGATGAGCTGAGGCAGGGACAGAGACGGACGATGTTATGGAGGTGGAAATAGGCGTTCTTAGTTATGCTGTGGATATGTGGTCGGAAGCTCACCTCACCAAGGCCCTGTACAACTGCAGCAAGACATCCTTGTTCCTCCACTCAAACCCTCTCGCTACGAAGGCCAACATACCATTTGCCTTCTTAACCGCCTGCTGCACCTGCATGCTTACCTTCAGGGACTGGTGCACAAGGACACCCAGGTCTCGTTGCACTTCCCCTTCTCCCAATCTATTGCCATTTAGATAATAATCTGCCTTCCTGTTTTTGCCACCAAAGTGGACAACCTCACATTTATCCACGTTATATTGCATCTGCCATGTTTCTGCCCAATCACCCAACATGTCCAAATCATCCTGGAGTTTCTCGACATCCCCCTCACAGCACACATGCCCACCCAACTTTGTGTCATCTGCAAATTTGGAGATCTTACATCTAGTTCCCTTGTCTAGATCATTAATATATATTGTGAATAGCTGGGGTCCAAGGACCGATCCCTGCGGTACCCCACTAGTCACTGCCTGCCACTCGGAAGATGACCCGTTTATTCCAACTCTTTGCTATCTGTCTGACAACCAGTTCTCTATCCAAGTCAATACCTTGCCCCCAATCCCATGTGCCTTAACTTTACACGCTAACCTCTTATGCGGGACCTTATCGAAAGCCTTCTGAAAGTCCAGATACACCACATCCACTGGTTCTCCCTTATCTATTTTACCAGTTACATCCTCAAAAAATTCCCGTAGTTTAGTCAAGCACGATTTACCTTTTGTGAATCCATGTTGACTTTGTCTGATCCTGTCACTGTTTTTCAAGTGCTCTGCTATTACATCTTTTATAATGGACTCTAGCATTTTCCCCACTACCAATGTCAGGCTTACCAGTCTGTAATTCCCCGTTTTCTCTCTACCACCTTTTTTGAATAGTGGGGTAACATAAGCTACCCTCCAATCCATGGGTACTGTTCCAGATTCCATCGAATGTTGGAAGATGATCAGCAATGCATCTACTATTTCTAGGGCCACTTCCTTAAGTACCCTAGGATGTAGATTATCAGGCCCTGGGGATTTTTCGGCCTTCAGTCCCATCAATTTCCCTAACAGCATTTCCCTACAAATACTAATTTCTTTCAGTTCCACCCTTTTATCAGACCCTATGTTCCCCGGCATCTCTGGGAGGTTATTTGTGTCCTCCTTTGTGAAGACAGAACCAAAATATGTATTTAGTTGGCCTGCCATTTCTTTGTTCCCCATTATAAATTCCCCTGATTCTGACTGCAAGGGACCTACGCTTGACTTCAACAATCTTTTTCTCTTCACATATCTATAAAAGCTTTTACAGTCAGTTTTTATGTTCCCTGCAAGCTTACTCTCATATTCTATTTTCCCCTTCTTAATTAACCTTTTGTCCTCATTTGTTGAATCCTAAATTGCTCCCAATCCTCAGGATTATTGCTTTTTCTGGCCAATTTATATGTCCTCTCCTTGGATCTTATGCTATCCCTAATTTCCCTTGTTAGCCACGGTTCTGTCACCTTTTTTGTTTTATTTTTGTGCCAAACTTGGATGAACATTTTCTGTAGTTCATCCATGCGGTCTTTGAATGTTTGCCATTGCCTATCCACCATCAACCCTTTGAGTGACATTCCCCAATCAATCCTACCCAACTCGTGCCTCAGACGATTTAAATTTTGGACCCTAGTCTCTGAGTCAACTGCTTCATTCTCCATCTTAATGAAGAATTCGATCATATTATGATCGCTCCGACCCAAGGGGCCTCATACAACAAGATTGCTAATTAATCCTTTCTCGTTACATAATACCCAGTCTAAGATGGCCTGATCTCTGGTTTGTTCCTTGACATGTTGGTCCAGGAAACCATCCCGTAAACACTCCAGGAATTCCTCCTCCACAGTATTGTTACTAATTTGGTTAGCCCAATCTATATGTAGATTAAAGTCACCCATGATGACTGCTGTGCCCTTATTGCACACTTCTTTAATTTCCCTTTTAATGCCATCCCCAACCTCCGCCTTAGATTTGGAGGTCTATATACCACTCCCACTAACGTTTTCTGCCCCTTGGTATTTCTCAATTCTACCCATACAGATTCCACATTATCAGAGCTAATATCCTTCCTTACAATTGTGTTAATCCCTTCTTTAACCAGTAATGCTACCCCACCTCCCTTTCCTTTTTGCCTATCTTTCCTGAATATCGAATACCCCTGGATGTTGAGTTCCCAGCCTTGGCCATCCTTGAGCCACGTTTCCGTAATCCCAACCAAATCATATTCGTTTACCTCTATTTGTGCAGCCAATTCATCCACCTTATTACGAATGCTCCTCGCATTAAGACACAGCCTTCAGGCTTATTTTTTTAATGCTCTTAGACCTATTAGAATTATTATTTACTGTGGCCATGTTTGATTTAAACTGTTGATTTCTCTGACTGCCACTTTTGTTTTTCTCCTTCCTTTCTTTTGCTTTTATCCTTGTTTCCCTTTCCTCTGTCCCCCTGCTCAGGTTCCCAACCCCCTGCCATCTTATATTAAACCCTCCCTCAGAGCACTAGCAAACACACCCCCTAGGACATTGGTTCCAGCCCTGCCCAGGTGCAAACCCAACTCGCGCCTCAGACCATCGTAATTTCCTTTATTTAAATTCAGGACCCTAGTCTCTGAGTCAACTACTTCATTCTCCATCTTAATGAAGAACTCTATCATATGATGATCACTCCGACCCAAGGGACCTCATACAACAAGATTGCTAATTAATCCTTTCTCATTGCATAATACCCAGTCTAAAAGTGGAATGGTCTGACGAAGGGTCATCGGTCTGTTTCTCTCTCCACAGATGCTGCCTGACCTGCTGAGTATTTCCTGCATTTTCTGTTTTTATTTAGATAAAAGTGGAACCAGGCAAATGCAGTCCCACCCAGCTGGACATTGTTGTTGTTGTTGTAAAGAGCTTTTTGACATCCTGAGGTCATGAAAGGTGCTACATTAATGCAAGCTCTTTCTTTATTTATATTTATGTTTATTTTCTTGTGTAATAATCCTTTGCATAAGACTTTGCCCTACTTGATTAGTGCGAGATGGCATGCAGTCTGGGAGAGCAAATTAAACCCTATCGGCAATAATCCTGCCCAGCATTTGTTTAAAGCACTGACTGGCCATTGAAGGTTTTGAAATATAAGCTGTTGGTGAACATTTTGCCGAATGATAACGGAATGTAGAAGGCAAAGGAAATGTTACTTTGATGAACAGGCACTTGAGGCTTTAGCCAAGTGAGTGAGTGAAAGTTGGAGCACAATGCATAGAACGCAGGACTGCTCCCTGTCCCAAGAAACACGTGGCTCACTAAGCATGGTCGGAAATAGCAGAGAGTGAACAATGTGTTGCTAACCCATTGGGACTGTGAGAATGTCCAAACCTGAAGAAATCCACTAAGTCAATTGTATTCATGACAGGCATGTGCTCTAAGTGTAGATAAAACACACTCGGCCCTGCCAAACCTCTCTCTGAGCTACTTCTCCATGAAGAATAGAAAGAGGAAGTTATCCAGTGAAACATAGAACATAGAAAAATAGGAGCAGGAGTAGGCCATTCGGCCCTTTGAGCCTGCTCCACCATTCAATATGATCATGGCTGATCCTCTATCTCAATACCATAATACCCCTCTCTCCCCATACCCCTCAATGCCTTTTGTGTCCAGAAATCTATCTATCTCCTTCTTAAATATATTCAGTGACTTGGCCTCCACAGCCTTCTGTGGTAGAGAATTCCACAGGTTCACCACCCTCTGAGTGAAGAAATTTCTCCTCATCTCAGTCCTAAATGTCCTACCCCTTATCCTGTGACTGTGACCCCTCGTTCTCGACCCCCCAGCCAGGGGAAACATCCTCCCTGCATCCAGGCTGTCTAGCCCTGTCAGAATATTATACGTTTCAATGAAATCCCCTCTCATTCTTCTAATCTCTAGTGAATACAGGCCTAGTCGACCCAATCTCTCCTCATACGACAGTCCTGCCATCCCAGGAATCAGTCTGGTGAACCTTTGCTGCACTCCCTCTATGGCACGTATATCCTTTCTTATGCAAGTGTTAAGATCAATAACATGTCATTCTATAGTGGACACTAGGTGGAGCCGTAGAGCTGTGTAGAGCTGTATATAGCTGTATGTATAAGACTACACTACCCAGCTGTATATATATTAAGACTACATTACCCATGAGGCTAGGCTACCCACAAGGCAACAGTCAAGATGGCAGCCTGCACACAAGAGCACACATGCTGCATCTCTACAGATACTGTACCTAGAGAACGTGTACTGAATAAATAACTAGATAGAAGCTAGCTGTGTTCATAATAAGAATGTCTATTTATTAATGAACATAACATGGTACCAGGATGGTGAAGATCTGCTGAAAATTGTGAAAAGCGACATGGAGAATTTGAAGCCACCAGAGCGTTTGAATCTCGAGGGAAATGTCGACTACAATTAGCGGATTCATAAACAACAATTCGAACTCTACATTGCAGCCATCGGATTCGGTACAAAGCCAGACGCAAGGAAGATAGCGTTGCTGCTTACGGTTGCAGGCCCACAGGCGATAGAGGTATTTAATACATTTGTATTTAATCCAGAGGAGAACAGAGGAAAATTAGAAGATGTGCTAAAAAAAATTTGATGCACATTGCTCTCCCAAAAAGAATAAGACGCATGAAAGATACATCTTCCGTTCTCGGACACAGCAACAAAATGAGACTTTGGACAGCTTTATAACTGATCTGAAACTGAAAGCACAGATATGTAATTTCTCTGAGCTCAAAGCATCCATGATTCCTGACCAGATTGTGTTTGGTATTCATGATGAAAAAGTCAGGGAACGTCTGTTGAGAGAAACCGAACTAAATTTGGAAAATGCGGTGAAAATATGCCAAGCCAGCGACCTAGCTCGAAAGCACGCGAAGACTTTCAGTGAAATCAATAATGATGCGATTGTAATGAGTGATAATGCTGCTGTCGGTGCTGTGTCGTACAAGGGGAAGAAACGTGGGCAGAACAGAAATGAAAAGCAATCGGAGCATGAAATTTTTAATTGTAAATGCTGTGGTTACAAACACCAGTTAAGACAATGCCCAGTGTTTGGAAAAATGTGCACAAAGTGTAATGGAAAGAATCACCTTGCCAAACAATGCTTTTCAAAAGTAAAAACTAAGAAAGGGCACCGAGTTAATGTAATTGAGGACACTGATTTAAGTGAGACATTTTTTGTAGGAATGGTGTCATGTGACAATATCAAAAAGGATACAGAAAATGTGCAGCCCTCAGAAATGGACAATGCTGAACATAAAGTTAATGCAGTAAAAGAGGACAAATGGATGATCCCACTGCAGGTAAATGGAGCATTAGTTACCTTGAAACTAGACACTGGGGCAAAAGCAAACTTAATCAGTATGAGTGACATTAACAATATGAAAGAAAAGCCCAAAATACAGAAAAAGTCAGTACTACTGAAGGACTATAATGGACAGAAAATAGATAGCTTAGGTGTATGCAGACTTAAAGTGACAGTCAAAGACAAAGTGCATCATCTCATGTTTTCTGTTGTGGCTGAAAGGCTTGATTCACTACTGGGTGACAAAGCTTGTGAGGACTTAGAACTGGTCAAAAGAGTCTACCGTATAAACTGTGCCATAAGTAGACCAGATGACTCGGTGGCCAGGATGTGTTCAAAGGATTTGGAGTTCTACCATTCACTTACAAGATCCAGCTAAAGCAGGATGCTCAGCCAGTGGTACATGCTCCATAAAGAGTTCCAGCACCCCTGCGTGACCGGCTCAAGAATGAACTGGACAGAATGACCAGACTAGGAGTCATCAGGAAAGTCGAAGAGCCAACAGACTGGGTTAACTCCATGGTATGTGTAAAGAAAAAGAACAATGATCTAAGAATATGCATGGATCCAAAGGACTTAAATGCAAACATAAAACATGAACACTACCAGATTCCCAAGTGAGAAGAAATCACCAGTGAAATGTCAGGTGCCAGATACTTTACAAAGCTCGATGCCTCACAAGGATTTTGGCAACTAAAACTGGATGAAGAGAGCACCAAATACTGTTCCTTCAACACACCATTTGGCAGGTATTGTTTCCTCAGAATGCCTTTCGGGATAATATCTGCATCTGAAATCTTTCATAGAGCGATGGAACACATAATTGAAGGTCTGGAAGGAGTTCGGGTCTATGTTGATGACATCATCATCTGGGGCTCCACACTGAAAGAACACAATGAGAGACTGACTAAAGTGCTAAAGAGCATACGCCAGAATGGACTGAAGCTCAACAAAGCCAAGTGTCAGCTTGGCATCCAGGAAGTCACTCTCCTAGGAGATAATCTATCTGGTAAAGGAATAGAGCCAGATATGGAAAAAGTAAACGCCATACTCAAAATGCCCTGACCCACTGACAAAGAAGGAGTACTATGCATCATGGGGATGATAAACTTCATTGGAAAGTTCATTCCTAACTTGTCAGCCAAGACAGCCTGTCTGCGAGACCTGCTACATTTAAACAAATGAGTTTGCATGGACAGAAAGACATGAACAAGAGTGGATAAACCTCAAAACAGTGCTGACAACCACACCTGTACTCACCTTCTTTGACCCAACCAAAAGAATCAAAGTGTCAACGGATGCATCAAAAGATGGCCTAGGTGCGGTCTTGCTACAAGCAGAGGGTGAAGATTGGAAGCCTGTTGCCTATACCTCCAGGTCTATGACTGATACTGAGTGTCGATACGCCCAGATTGAAAAGGAATGTCTAGGCTTGGTAGTTGGACTAGAAAAGTTTCATGGCTACATATATGGACTTCCCACCTTCACAGTTGAGACAGACCACAGCCCTCTGGTTGCCATCATTAAAAAAAACCTGAATGAGATGTCTCCAAGGATTCAACGACTCCTGATGAAGCTGCAAAGATATGACTTTGAACTGATCTACACACCAGGCAAATGCATAGTGTTAGCAGATGCACTATCCCGAGCACCCACAATCAGTCATGTGAGCTCTACTGAAGAAGACGTGGATGTTCATGTGATTATGGTCACTGCTGCGCTGCCTGTGTCAGACACAAAATCAAAGCAAATAGCAGAAGAAACAGTAAAAGATACAATATTACAAACAGTAATAGAGAACATTCATCATGGTTGGCCAAAAGGTTCCTGTCCAAAATATTTTCACATAAGGTCAGAATTGAGTGTCGCAAGTGGACTATTACTAAAACAGAACAGAATAGTCATTCCACAGGCTCTACGTCAAGACATGCTCAAAAGGATTCATGAGGGACACCTCGGAATTGAAAAATGCAAAAGGAGAGCAAGAGACACTGTTTATTGGCCTGGCATAAATAAGGACATTGAGAACATGATAGGCAAATGTGAGACATGTCAGAAACACCAAAACAAACAAGCAAAGGAACCAATGATAGTAGCTGACATACCAACAGCAGCATGGCAAAAGGTTGGTATGGACCGTTTTCATTTAAATGGTAAAGACTATCTAATAGTGATTGACTACTATTCTAACTATCCTGAGATGGCACTGCTCTCAAGCACCACAGCAAGCAGTGTCATAATGCATGTGAAATCCATCTTCGCCAGACATGGAATTCCCAGGATTGCCGTTAGCAACAATGGTCCGTGCTTCAACTGTAAGGAGTGGCAACAGTTTGCAGCACATTATGACTTTCAGCACATCACATCCAGTCCTTTGTATGCTCAGTCAAATGCTAAGGCAGAGAAGGGTGTTCAAGTTCTCAAGCAGCTACTGAAGAAAGCGACAGAAAGCAAGTCTGATCCTTATCTCGCCCTGCTGAGCTACCAAGCCTCACCTTTAGACTGTGGTTCTTCACCTGCTGAACTACTAATGGGTCGCAAGTTGCGCACCACGCTACCCTGCTGTGCAAAAGAACAGCAAAGTGAGGAACTGAGACAGAGACTTCAACTGTTAAAGCTGAAACAGAAATCATACCATGACAAGTCATCCAAAACTCTAAAACCATTGACAAGGGATGATGTTGTCAGGATTGAGGATCCAGATGCATGGAACAGGAAAGCTACAGTTCTTGAGGAAGTAGGACCAAGGTCATACACTGTTAGAACTGAGGAAGGACAGATTCTCAGGAGGAACCGCCGTTCCCTCCTAAAAACACAAGAGACTATTCAAGACCAGATTGATGACAATGCCGCAACTGCATCTTGTCATTCACCGCCAGAACAATCTCATGAAGACACATCAGACTTACCTGTGTTGAGAAGATCCACACGTGAAGTAAAAGAGCCTGATAGACTTCATCTTTGAGTACAATGTAAAGCTTTGAAAATGTGTTGACTGTTTTGAAAATGTTTATGTTTATAGAGCACTAACAAAAGTGTTACTGATATTATCTTTATTGTTTTCTTGAAAGTTGATTGATATTGATTTTGTTAAACCTCAAAGAAAGGGGGATGTAATGATCAATAACATGTCATTCTATAGTGGACACTAGGTGGAGCCGTAGAGCTGTGTAGAGCTGTATATAGCTGTATGTATAAGACTACACTACCCAGCTGTATATATATTAAGACTACATTACCCATGAGGCAAGGCTACCCACAAGGCAACAGTCAAGATGGCAGCCTGCACATAAGAGCAAACATGCTGCATCTCTACAGATACTGTACCTAGAGAACGTGTACTGAATAAATGACTAGCTAGAAGCTAGCTGTGTTCATAATAAGAATGTCTATTTATTAATGAACATAACAGTAAGGAGATCAAAACTGCACACAGTACTCCAGGTGTGGTCTCACCTAGGCCCTGCATAACTGCAGTAAGACTTCCTTGTTCCTGTACTCAAATCCTCTTGTAATGAAGGCCAACATACCACTTGCGTTCTTAACTGCTTGCTGCAACTGCATGTTTGCTTTCAGTGACTGGTGTACAAGGACACCCAGGTCTCTTTGTACATCAACATTTCCAAATCTATCACCATTTAAATAATATTCTGCCTTTCTGCTTTTTCTATTGAAGTGGATAACTTTACATTTATCCACGTTATACTGCATCATGCAGGCATGCCATGAGATGACCGGTGGAAGGAACTCTTGACATGATTGTGAAGAATTAGCAGCACCAAAAACAACAACAACTTGCATTTGTATAGTATTGTATCCGTGTGTTAATAGAGACACGGAAGGCAGGAGTAGGTTTCACAGGTGTTTACTGAACAAAGTCTGGAAGTGAACTAACAGATACAAGACAATATACAGGCTTATATAGCCTGAGTGGCCATTACCAGCATTACAGTAGGGGGCTCTTAAAGGCACATACACCACAATTCCTCCCCTTTTAGACAACCAGTACATAATATTTTAAGTAATCATTAATTAACATGTTACAAGAACAATAATCTACACATTGCTGCAGTTAATCAATTATAAGTCAGTCTTTCTGAAGGCTTCCTGACTCGGTCCGGATAACGCCTCGGTGGTGTAGTAGTTTCTGGTGGTTTAGTAGGTTCTTTTGGCAAGACTGATTCGGCTTGAATGCCAGTGTCGGGTTCATCTGGTTCCAGTATCACTGGATCGGAGGTAGATACTATGGGTATCTCTGCTTCATCATTAGGCGTATAGAGTTGTGGTGTAGGTTGTCCCTTTTTGGATGACTCTATGATCTGGTCAGCATGGCGCCTTATTATGCTTTCTCCAATGTCCACGGTATACATCAGCGGTCCTAGTCGTGTGCAAATAGTTCCAGGCTGCCATTTCTCGGTACGGTAGTCCCGGGCCAAAACTTGTTGACCTATCTGGAAGGTTCTAGTTGGCCTTTCATTCATGCCTTGAAATTGACGGTTCTCCACGTCCCTTCTGATGTTTGGCTTGATCAAATCCAGCCGGCATCTTAGGTTTCTATTGAAGAACATCATGGCGGGAGTTTGGTTTGTAACCACATGTGTTGCATTCCTGTATGCAAACAAGAAGTTATCTACCTTATGCTGAAGTTTTATGTCTTCATTACCCATGGCCTTTATGGCCTTCTTGAAGGTCTGGACAAACCTTACAGCCAATCCATTGGTGGCGGGATGGTATGGGGCGGACGTGTAGTGCTTAACACCATTGTTTTTTAAGAACTTCCTGAATTCTTCGGACACAAATTGCGGTCCATTATCAGAACAGATCTGTTCAGGCAGCCCATTCCTGGCAACTATGGTCCTTAATACTGTGATGGTTTTTTCTGTGGTGGTGGAGGACATCTTTATTACCTCCGGCCACTTGGAGTGTGCATCAACCGCGTTTAAGAACATTGAGTCCATAAATGGACCAGCAAAGTCGATGTGTACCCTTTGCCATGGAGATGAGGGCCACTCCCATGGATGTAGAGGGGCTTGTGGTGGGGCGTTTTGGACCTTCTGGCATCCTAGGCAGCTCTTGGTCATTTCTTCGATGTCTCCATCGATACCTGGCCACCACACAAACGCTCTGGCTAGGTTCTTCATTTTCACTCCACCCAGATGCCCCTCGTGAAGCTCCCTTAGCACTTTATCCTGGAGTTTGGGTGGAATCACCACTCTGGATCCACACATCAAGGTTCCTCGGCACACTGACAGCTGTTCTCTTCTTTGCGAGAATGCTGGCAACAGTGGTTCGCCATGTGCTGGCCATCCCTTCACCGTTAAATCATAGACTCGTGAGAGAGTCGGGTCATTTCTCGTTTCCTTTTCAATGGCAGAATTTGTTACTGGTAGACATTCCACTATGGTTGAGTGGAACATCTCCACTGGGTCTACTGTAGGTGCCTCTTCTACCATTGGCAACGGTAGGCGCGATAAACCGTCAGCATTCCCATGCTGTTTTGATCCTTTGTATTCTATGTCATATTGGTGTGCCCCTAGGAAAAGGGACCACCTCTGCAGCCTTTGCGCTGTCATAATGGGAACACCCTTTTTAGGGTTGAATATGGAGACGAGGGGTTGATGGTCAGTCAACAAGTTAAATTTTTGTCCATGTAGGTAATGGTTGAATTTCTTCACTCCCCATACCAGGCTGAGCGCTTCCCTGTCGATCTGGGCATAGTTACGCTCAGCTGAGTTCAATGAGTGTGACGCAAAAGCTATCGGCCGTTCTGAGCCATCAGGGAATCTATGTGATAATACCGCCCCTACACCGTAAGGGGATGCATCGCACGCCAGTCTGATTGGCAGTGATGGGTTGTAATGAGCAAAACTTCCTTGGACGTGATCAAGCCTTTACATTTATGGAAGGCACGTTTACAGTCCTCGCTCCATTCCCAAATTACTCCCGTTTGTAGCAGTTCGTTAAGAGGGTGCAGAACAGTTGACAAGTTCGGTAAAAATTTATGGTAGTAATTTATCAATCCCTGGAATGACCTTAATTGTGAGACATTTTCAGGTGCTGGTGCTTTTATGACCGCTTCAATTTTCTCAGGGGACTTATGCAACCCTTCTTCATTAATTATGTGGCCACTGTGATAATAATAATAACTTCCGGGAAGTTATGTGCACATCACTTCCTGTGAACTGTGAACTGTGAACTCTGTGCATACATCACTTCCTGTGCATATGTCACTTCCTGTGTTTGGAGTAGTATAAATACTGAGCTGCTCAGTATGGTAAAAGGGCTTCACCTAGAGGCATGGTATATAGTTTAATTATAAGTTGCTTAAAGCTTACTTTAAAGTTCCTTGATGTGTGAGACTCTTTTGTTACATCAATTTAAGCAACTTAGTATTTACACTCACAAATACTAGACCTTCGGACAAACTCGGAGTTAAGGATCCAGGGAACCACCCATCATGGAAAACATCCTTAAACCTACTCGTCTGGACTTGGACCCAAACGCACCAGTAGCTGGCAGGGTATGGAAGCATTGGTACCATACTTTTGAGAATTTTCTTGATGAATGTAAAGCGGATGCTTCTACTAAACTGAGGATACTTATCAACTCTGTGACCCCAACAGTGTTTGAATATGTTGATGAATGGGATAATTACAATGAGGTGATCCGGGCACTTAAAAAACTATATGCCAAGACCGCAAATGAGGTCTATGCTAGACATCTACTGGCCACAGCCCGACAAGGGCCAGGGGAATCGATTAACGAATTCCTTCAAGAACTTCGCAGGCTCAGCGTAGATTGTAACTTTCAGGCAGCCTCGGCTGAGCTGTACCGCGAAGAAATGATTCGTGATGCTTTCATCTGCGGGATTGCCTCTCCATTTATACGCCAGCGTCTACTAGAAAGTAAAACACTTGAGCTACAAAAGACTTTTGACCTGGCTTGTTCTCTGGATTCGGCAAAGAAAAATGCAGACCTCTATCAGCTGCCCAGATCTCGATCTGCTGCTGCAACTGCAACCAGACGATTCAAGTGGCCTCAGGTGAACCCTATCATGGAGGAATCTAATCCTGATGATACTTCTGATGAAGAAGAGGAGTATGACCCCACTTTAGCAGCCTCTTGGCAATCTAGGAAGGAATGCTTCTTTTGTGGAGATTCTTTTCACCCTAGGAAATTCTGCCCTGCTCGCAATGCGATCTGCAGTCATTGCGATAAAAACGGACACTTTGCAAAAGTTTGCCAATCAAGAGCCTCTACGAGGGCCTATCCAGCTAAGGCCTACCGAACTGCCCCAATTAGGGCCTATCAAGATGCTCCGGCTAGGACCTATCAAGCTTCCTCTCGAGCTCTCTCCCGAAGAAGCACACCTAGAGTTTCAGCCACTCTCTGTGCAACCACACCAATTACAGCTGCTTGCCCACAGAACCTGTTTCATGCAGCTACAAAAGTTTCAATTAATGGGCATACCTTAGTTGCCTTAATTGACTCAGGAAGTACTGATAGTTTCATTAGAGAACAGATTGTTGCGAAATTGAAACTACATATCTTCCCATCGGACCAGGCAATTGCGATGGCTCAGTCATCACTTAATACCAGAATCTCCGGCTTTTGTATTATTGATATGACACGTAATGGTCGCATGTATCCCTCCACCCGACTTTCGGTGCTCAAGGACTTATGTAGTGATCTCATCTTAGGGCTGGATTTTCAAAAACAGCATAAGAAACTCACCATTGAGTTCGGCGGATCCAAACCTGGACTTACTATTTCTAATATACTGTCTAAATTACCGTTTTGTGCATTATCAGCAGCTTCACTTGATGAACCCTCATTATTTGCCAGTATTCCTCCTCGATGCAAACCAATAATAACGAAATCGCGGCGCTTTAGTCAGGAAGACCAATCTTTTATTGAGGCTGAAATCTCTCGACTTTTAGCAGAGGATATCATTGAACCATGTTCGTCGCCCTAGCGGGCTCAAATCGTCATCGTCAAGAACCCTCTAAAACCTCACAAACAACGACTATGCATTGATTATTCGCAAACCATCAATCAATATACTGACTTGGACGCCTACCCATTGCCACGCATTGATGATATGGTTAATAAACTGGCCGAATACAAAGTGTTCTCAACTTACGATTTAAAAAGTGCCTATCATCAGGTACCCTTGAATGTCTCAGATAAGCATTACACGGCCTTTGAGGCTAATGGACGGCTGTACCAATTTCGTCGCCTCCCATTCGGGGTTACTAATGGAGTGGCTGTCTTCCAACGGGCAATGGATGGCCTGGTTAAGCAGGAAAACTTAAGGGACACTTTTCCCTATCTTGATAACATTACTATTGCAGGTCACGATCAACAGGAACATGACGCCAACCTCCAAAAATTTCGGGATGCCCTCCATCGTCGTAATTTAACCCTGAATGAATCCAAATCTGTTGAGTCGCAACCGACCATCAACATCCTTGGCTACTGCGTAGGCAATGGTATCATTAAGCCAGACCCAGAAAGACTTTGCCCGCTCCAAGAGCTCCCGTCACCTAAGAATCCGGCTTCTTTACGTCGGGCTCTCGGTCTGTTTGCATACTACGCTAAATGGATTCCTCATTTTTCAGACAAAATCCAACCCTTGCTGCATGCTCGATCATTTCCATTGGAAACAGCGGCTGTTGCAGCCTTTAACCTTCTCAAAAAACAGTTGGAGAAAGCGGCTCTTCACTCCATCGATGAGAATCTCCCTTTCATAGTCGAATGTGATGCCTCGGAGGTGGCGATCTCGGCTACTCTAAATCAGGAAGGTCGTCCTGTAGCATTTATGTCCAGGATCTTGCAAGGTGCCGAGCTACATTATCCTCCGTTTGAGAAGGAAGCCACAGCCATCATAGAGGCGGTACGGAAGTGGAACCATTTCCTAGCTCGCCAGCACTTTACATTAATCACGGACCAGCGATCAGTCGCCTTCATGCTCGATAATCGAAAATGAACCAAAATTAAGAATAATAAAATACAGCTTTGGAGGATGGAACTGGCCTCTTTTGGTTACACCATTCACTATCGACCTGGCAAGGAGAATGTGGCCCCGGATACCCTCACACGAGCATTCTGCTCCACTATGTCGTCCTCTACTCTCATAGATGTCCATAATGGATTGTGTCATCCTGGCGTTACGCGCATGCTACATTTCGTACGATCACGGAATCTCCCTTTTTCTACTGGAGATGTAAAGAAAATGTGCTCAGAATGCCGGCTTTGTGCAGAATTAAAACCTCAGTTCTTCCGCCCCTCAGATGGTATGCTCATACACGCAACCCAACCGATGCAATGACTTAGCATCGATTTTAAGGGCCCAGTACCCTCTTCAACTCAGAACACATATTTGCTCACCATGATTGATGAATATTCACGTTTTCCGTTTGCCTTCCCCTGCTCCAATATGCTGGCGTCCACAGTAATCTGCTGCCTTGAGCAGGTATTTTCTCTCTGTGGCATGGCGGCTTACATTCACTCGGATCGGGGTCCATCCTTTATGTCAAGGGAACTCAAGGACTACCTCTCAGAATGGGGAATTGCTACAAGCAAAACGACGCCATATCATCCCATCGGAAATGGGCAGGTAGAGAGGTATAACGGTATCATCTGGAATTCCGTACATCTTGCTTTAAGATCTCGGGGCCTACCAAACCAGCAATGGGAAACAGTGCTTCTGGATGCATTGCACTCTATACGGTCCCTTCTTTCTACAGCCACATATATTACACCTCATGAGCGGTTCTTTGGATTCCAGCGTCGCTCATCTTATGGGACATCCCTCCTGTCATGGCTAACTACTCCTGGACCTGTACTACTCTGAAGATACGTTCGGACGTCTAAAAATGACCCTCTCGTAGACGAGGTCGAACTAACTGATGCCAACCCCACCTATGCATACATACGATATCCTGACGGCCGAGAATCTACTGTATCATTACAGGATCTGGCTCCCTGCCCACCAGGACCTAGTGGGACATCGAGTGATGGTATTTTACCAGGAGCCTCTTGGAACCTACCGGGTACCCCTCTCCAGGACCCTGATCTGACACCAACTAGCTTGGTGCCGGTAGAACCCCGTACTCAAAGTTGCGACCCTCCCAGTACCGCGCACCAAAGTACTGACCTGCCACAGACCAGCTCTGCACCTCCCTCTGAACAGAGACAGACCGACTCTGCACCTATTGGGACTTGTACACGAAGCCATGATCTCCCCGACCCTTCACAGGGTAATCCAGGCTACACAGACTCTGACTAATGGCCAACAGCATGTAAGCGGACCAGCGACCCTCTACGACGGGAACCCAAACGGGTGCGACTCTTCCTCGTTCGGCGGCTGCAGAATAAAAGGAAGACCACAGCCTTCTAATCTCGCAGGAGGGAAGAATGTGATAATAATAATAACTTCTGGGAAGTTATGTGCACATCACTTCCTGTGAACTGTGAACTGTGAACTCTGTGCATACATCACTTCCTGTGCATACGTCACTTCCTGTCTTTGGACTAGTATAAATACTGAACTGCTCAGTATGGTAAAAGGGCTTCACCTAGAGGCATGGTGAAGACCGCTCTTGTATATAGTTTAATTATAAGTTGCTTAAAGCTTACTTTAAAGTTCCTTGATGTGTGAGACTCTTTTGTTACATCAGCCACAATATGATATTTGTTTCTGGAAAAATTCGCACTTGGGGCGGTTTGCTCGTAGGCCCCGTTCTCTCAGCCTAGTGAGTACCTTCTCCAAATTGGCAAGGTGTTCGTTGTCATTTTCTCCTGTTACAAGGATGTTGTCTAGGTAGCATTGAGTCCCAGGAATCCCTTGCAGGACTTGTTCCATAGCTCTTTGCCAGATAGCTGGAGCTGATGCTATTCCGAAAACCAATCGATTGCACTGGTACAGGCCTTTGTGTGTGTTTATTGTGAGATACTTTTTAGAGGCCTCCTCAACCTCCATCTGTAGATATGCCTGTGCCAAGTCAATTTTTGTGAAACGTTTCCCTCCAGATAGTGAGGCGAAAATATCTTCTATCCTCGGAAGAGGATACTGTACCGTGTGAAGGACTGGGTTTACAGTCACCTTGAAGTCCCCACAGATGCGAATTTTTCTCTGTTCTTCAGATTTATCATTATTTAACGTTTTCTTCATGACCGGGACGATGGGTGTTGCCCACTCGCTCCAATCTATCTTGGATAACACGCCTGTCTTTTCCAAATTCTCCAGCTCTGCCTCGACTGCTGGATGAATTGCGTATGGCACCGGCCTTGCCTTAAAAAACTTGGGAATTGCCGCATCTTCCACCTTTATTGAGGCGGTGACGCCTTTCAAGGTTCCTAGTTCCTGTTGCAACACTTCTTTGGCGTTGGCCAAGATGTCTTTTAATCGTTCAGGTATGATGTCATCATCATTTTTTTTCTTACTGGTCACCGTCAGTGCCTGAATGGAGTGCCAGTCCAAACGTATCTTCCTGATCCATTCACGTCCCAACAGCGGTGGACCACCATCTTGCAGAATGTATAAATACAACTTCTGTATTTCCTTGCCGTTGTATACAACAGGCACCTTTATTTTCCCTTTGAGGTATATTTTCTGCCCCGTATATGTTTTCAAGATAATGGATGTGTCTTTCAAAGGTATATGCGGAAATAGCCGCTCGTAATCCCGTCTACTTATGACGGTCAGAGCTGATCCTGTATCTAGCTCCATTTTAACTGGGGACCCCGCTATCGTGAGGGTAACCCAAATGGTCTGGTAATCTTCTTTGGCAATTACATTATGTAATTTGAGAGAGCTTAGTCTCTTGTTTCCAGAGTCGCTGTCGCTCTTCTGGTCTTCGGAGCTACTGTCCATCATCATTTGTACCTTTCTGTACTTTTCTTTATTGATTTTTTTTCTGTCAGTGGATTTTTTGTTTCCAGATCGGCATACACGTGTAATGTGTCCCATCTTTCCGCATTGCCTGCATGCTTTGTCCTTGAACCAGCAGTCCCTCTGGTCATGGGTGGATCTGCCGCAGCGATAACATCTCTCGAAACCCCGTGTTATTTCATGGGTGCCGATGTCCTGTGGCTTTTGCTGTATCTTTGCAGCTCCTCTTGCTGCTGCTTCGTATGATACAGCCACACTGAAAGCCTTGTCCAGTGTCAAATCTTTCTCAGAAAGTAGCTTTTTTTGTGTTCCTTCACTTAGGAGACCGCAGACGAATTTGTCTCGTAGAGAATCTGTCCCGAATTGGCAGTGTAGGGTATTAACAATCTCCTTAAAATTCTTGTCCATCGGTTTGGCTGGAGTGACTAAGTTTCGTAACAGCCCGTATGTCCTTGTGCCCATTAGATTTAGAAGTACCGATGCCTTTTTATCATCTTTTATTTCATTCGCTGTGCAATATTTCTCCACTCATTCCACATATGTGGTCCAATTCTCTATATCGTTATCGAAAGCATTAATATTGCCAGCCTTAGGCATCTTGGAGAGAAAAAAATGGCGCCTCCCGCGCTTTCCCGCCGCTGCTGCTGCTGACAATGCTGTTTTCCGCAGTTTTTATTTACAGGTGGAGACTCGTTCCCGCCGGACTCTCTGGGACTTTTCCCTCCCTCTGCTTGTCCGAACGCCGACCTGCTTTGCAGCCCCGGCTCTCTCCCGAGTGCTCCCCCCTCTGTCTGTGTTTGCCTCTGCCTTCGCTGCTCGGCCCCACTGCAGAGCCAGCCGATGGAGCCCCAGCCCGCCGCCCAGGAAGGATTATTGCAGTACCTGCCACCAGCTCGGCTCACTGGTGAAACCACAGTTTTTTATTTTTTATTGCTTTTCTTTGACTTTCGTCTGAGGAATCGATCTTCTTGAGGTGCTGCCGAATTGCAGGTAAGTCCGATCCCATCCTCGTCGCCACTGTTGTATCCATGTGTTAATAGAGACACGGAAGGCAGGAGTAGGTTTCACAGGTGTTTACTGAACAAAGTCTGGAGGTGAACCAACAGATACAAGACAATATACAGGCTTATATAGCCCGAGTGGCCATTACCGGCATTACAGTACACAGGGGGCTCTTAAAGGCACATACACCACATATAGCACCTTTAATGTAGTAAATGTCCCAAGATGCTTCATAGGAGCATTATCAAAATTTGACACCGAGCCAAATAAGGAGATATTAGGATAGGTGACGAGGTCGTTTTTAAGGAGCATCTTAAAGGAGGAGAGAGAAATCGAGAAGTGGAGCGGTTTAGGGAGGGAATTCTAGTCCTGAGAGGAATAAGTAGGTTACTGTGCATGACAAGAACTTAGAAAGCTCGTATAGATAATCCAGGCTTGGAAGTGAACCTAGCAAGGTGATGCCAATTCCCTTTAAACAGTCAGTATGCCACGCAAGCTATGCTGCTCCCTGGTATTCCTACATTACAACAGTGACTACGCTTCAAAAGTACTTCATTGGCTGTAAAGCGCTTTGGGACGTCCTGAGGTTGTGAAAGGCGCTATAGAAATGCAAGTTCTTTCTTTCTTTGTTCTATGTACTTTACATGTATCAATACCATTTTTCTACTTGCAGGACAAGGCAGACTTTAACCAATGTAACTGGCAGTGGTACCAGAGAATACCGATCCATTACATCTTTCAAGGAGGCCACTTTGGAAATCATTAGCAGGTTAGGCATGGAAAGACTGTTTGGGGGAGTGAATCTGAAAGATACTCCTTAGCTCCTGGCTGGTATTTATAAGGTGTAACATGGTCGTGCTTGTTGTGTATGTACCTTTAAGAGAGAACTGATTTTATACTGTAGTACCGGCAGTGACCACACCTGTATATAAAGCCATAGCAGGCTTCTGTACTTTCAGTTTCAGCATACCCTCTGTTCAGTAAACACCTGTTATTATTGTTCTCCTGCAGTCCGTGTGTTATTTATACGCGGACACTACACTGGCGACGAGCAGGTTCGAACTCACCTGCAGTACTGCGTCACCTCACGGGGATCTTTCCCTGAAAAGAAGCTTCTTGGAGGTCGAAGTCAGAGCAACGGGCGTCGACCGCGGGCAACCGCTCAGTGATCCATCGGAGTTCAGAGAATCACAGGGGAGGCTGTGGAGAGCTGGGCTTGGCTCCCCAGTCAAGGTGTTCCAGCAAATCGTGTTGGTAGCAGGTAGTGCGCTGACCCTTCCGGACTGCGGCGGGCTCGAGCTCGATCGAGCGGCTCTGCAAAAGGGGCCGTGCAGCGTCATCGGGAGGAAAAGAGAGAGAGAGGGTGGAGCGCACAGGGCGCGGTCGGTGCTCAAGAACCGGGCAGTGTAGAGAAAATAAATCGAGGGGAAGGAAAAGAGAGACGCGCCAAAGCCACAGGGTGCTGCCATTACCCTTTAGAATGCTAGGAGCAGCGTTGGCAGCAAGGGGAAGAAGGAAAAGCGCGGGAGGCGCCATTTTATTCCATGGGGAAGAAGGAAAAGCACGGGAGGCGCCATTTCAATCCATTGGGGAAGAAGGAAAAGCGCGGGAGGCGCCATTTTAAACCACCCAAGATGCCGAAGAGTGGCAGTATCACTGCTTTCGACAACGAAATAGAAGAGTGGACCACGTATGTGGAAAGAATTGAAGTGTACTGCAAGGCAAATGAGGTGGCCGATGGAAAGAAGGCGTCGGTATTATTAAATTTGATGGGCGCGAGAACGTACGGCCTATTGCGGAATTTAATTACCCCAGCTAAACCGATGGAGAAAAGTTTTGAAGAGATTGTTAATATCTTACAGGAAAATCTAAACCCTACACCGCTGCTGATAGCAGAAAGATTCAAGTTCCATAAAAGAAACCAGCACAAAGATGAGAGCAATGCTGACTATCTTACGGAACTACGCAAGTTATTGAAGCACTGCCAGTTCGGAGCAGGACTGGCAGACACATTAAGGGATAAGTTTGTCTGCGGGCTCCAGAGTGAAGGAACCCAGAAACGACTACTTTCGGAAAAGGACCTGACGCTAGAACAGGCTTTCAGCATGGCAGTATCCTTTGAAGCAGCAGCATGGGGAGCTGCAGAAATACAACAGAAACCACAAGAATACAGCGCTAACGAAATGGCATATGAAGCAGAAAAGTGCTATCGCTGCGGCAGAACAACCCATGATCAGAAGGACTGCTGGTTTAAGGACAAAGTATGCAGGCAATGTGGGAAAGTGGGACACATAGCAAGAGTCTGCAGGTCGGGAAAGAAAACCAACACTAAAAGAACTACTAAGGAAAAGTACATGAAAGTAAAAAAAATGACAGACTGTAGTTCAGAAGATCAGGAGAGTGATAATGACTCCTGGAGCAGGAGACTAAGTTGTCTAAAGTTACACAACGTGATCGCAAAGGAGGATCACCGAACCATTTGGGTCACCCTCATGATAGCAGGGTCCCAAGTAAAGATGGAATTGGACACAGGATCAGCCCTAACTGTCATGAATCAATGAGACGATGAGCGGCTATTCTCACACGTATCCTTGAAGGACACGTCCATTGTATTGAAGACATACACGGGGCAAAAAGTCTACCCCAGAGGAAAACTAAGGGTGCCGGTAAAATACAACGGCAAGGAAACACAGAAACTGTATCTATATATACTACAAGATGGAGGACCACCATTATTGGGACGTGAATGGATCCGAAAAATACAATTGGATTGGCATTCCATTCAGGCGCTAACTGTGACTGACAAAAAGGGTGACGACGTCACACCTGGACGTCTGTCAAAAAATTCTAACTGACGCGAAAGAGTTGTTCCAAAAAGGACTTGGGACTCTAAAAGGAGTAACGGCAACGATAACAATCGAAGATAATGCAAACCCAAAATGTTTTAAGGCCAGACCGGTACCATACACGATCCGCCCAGCCGTTGAAGCAGAGCTGGAGAGTCTGGAGCATTCGGGTGTGCTGTCCAAGGTGGACTGGAGCGAGTGGGCCACACCCATCATTCCTGTAATGAAGAAATCATTGAGGAGCACGCCTGGGGAGCCGAAGAAGGTTCGCATCTGTGGGGACTTCAAGGTAACTGTGAACCCAGTCCTGCACACAGTACAATATCCACTTCCACGGATAGAAGATATTTTCGCCTCACTATCTGGAGGGAAACGCTTTATGAAGATTGATCTGGCCCAAGCGTATCTACAAATGGAGGTGGAAGAAGCATCTAGGAAATACCTCACGATAAACACTCACAAAGGTCTTTACCAGTACAACCGACTGGTATTCGGGGTAGCATCAGCCCCAGCTATTTGGCAGAGGGCGATGGAACAAGTCCTGCAAGGGATCCCGGGGACCCAGTGTTATTTGGACGACATCCTGGTTATGGGCGAAAATGACAGTGAACACCTTGCCAACCTGGAGCAGGTGCTCACTAGATTACAAGAATATGGGCTACGAGCCAACTGCCACAAATGCGAGTTTTTCAGGAGACAAATCTCGTATTGTGGCCACATGATTGATGAGGAGGGGTTACATAAGTCCCCAGACAAGATTGAGGCAGTAGTCAAGGCTCCAGCACCGGAAAATGTGTCACAACTGAGGTCGTTCCTCGGGTTGGTGAACTGCTACCATAAGTTCTTGCCGAATCTATCTACAATTCTGCACCCACTGAACGCCCTGCTGCAAACTGGAGTAACATGGAAATGGAGTGATGAGTGTAAGCGTGCCTTTCAGAAATGTAAATGCCTAATCCTTCAAAAGAAGTATTGGCCCACTACAATCCAACACTACCGATTCGGTTGACATGTGATGCGTCTCCCTACAGCATTGGAGCGGTGCTGTCACACAAATTCCTTGATGGTTCAGAGAGGCCAATAGCCTTTGCGTCGCGCTCGTTAACCTCAGCCGAGCGTAACTATGCCCAGATTGACAGGGAGGCCCTCAGCCTGGTGTGGGGGGTGAAGAAGTTCAATCACTATCTGCACGGGCAGAAATTCACCCTACTGACTGATCATCAGCCTCTGGTCTCCATTTTTAACCCAAAGAAGGGCGTTCCGGTGATGACGGCGCAACGGCTGCAAAGATGATCCCTTTTCTAGGGGCACATCAATACGACATAGAGTACAAGGGTATGAAAGAGCATGGAAACGCTGATGGGCTGTCGCGCCTACCGTTGCCTATAGTGGAGGAAGCACCTGCAGTGGATCCTGTTGAGATATTCCATTTGACCATAGTCGAATGTCTACCTGTTACAAACTCAAGTATAGAGAAGGAAACCCGAAATGACCCGACACTCTATCGGGTCTATGATTTGACGGTGAAGGGATGGCCAGCACATGGCGACTCACTGTTGCCAGCATTCTCAACTAGGAGAGAACAGCTGTCAGTTCATCTCCTTCCCCATGGCCCTGGAGAGCCAGCATCAGCGCGCATTGGGATTTTCCAGACTCGGGGAATTCCCCTTGGTGCAGGGCGCCATTGACTGTACGCATGTGGCTTTGCGGGCCCCTCTGGAGCATGGCGAGCAGTATCGCAACAGGAAGGGCTACCATTCTCTGAATGTGCAGCTGGTCTGTGACCACAAGCAGCGCATCATGGCAGTCAATGCCAGCTTCCCAGGCAGCAGCCACGATGCCTTTATCCTGTGGCAGAGTACTGTGCATGACATGTTCCAGGCACAGCCTCCCCCAAGAGGATGGCTACTCAGGGACAAAGGCTATCCTTTGTGCACCTGGCTCATGACCCCGCTCCGCGCGCCCAGGACCGCTGCTGAAGAGGCCTACAACGAGAGCCATCAAACCACCCGCAACATCATCGAGCTAACTATTGGGGTCCTCAAGCAGCGGTTCCGCTGCCTTGATCGCTCCGGAGGAGCTCTCCAGTATTCGCCGGACCGGGTCTCCCAATTTGTGGTGGTTTGCTGCATGCTACACAACCTGGCTATCCGCAGGACTCAGGCACTGCCACCTGACGTTGGACCAGCACCTCAGGAGGAGGAGCAGGAGGAGCATGAGGAGGAGGAGGAGGAGGAGCAGGAGTACGTTCCCAGGAGGGAGCGACCAGGGCCAAGGGCCGCACGACGCCACCTTATTACACGGTACTTCTAAGCCCCCTGTCAGGGAATGGCCAGGGGCCATGAGGGAAGATGAATGCAGCCGCTCCGCAACCCCTCAGCCGGCGAAGCCAACAAACACTAAGAAGAACAACCATGGAGACTGCATGAATAAAGATAATTTTTTATTACACAAAAATGAAAAGCCCTTCCCACATGAATCCCCAAAAACAATAAACGGGCCCCACAAAAAGCCCAACAAACGACTCACTCCCACAAACTGGGGAGGAGTCACTCCACCTTTCTTCAAACCGGGCCTCAACGTCGGCCTAACGCAAAAAATAAGCCCTCCAAAAGCACAACCATGGGCAAAATAAAGATGGCCACCGCCATATAAAAGGAAAGCTGGCCACACCCTCTACTGAGTGGCCCGCGAGGGCGAGACCTTGCCCAGCCTTTTGCCTCCCCTGCCCGGCCTGCTGCTCCTTCGCAAGCTCTGCCCAGTGGCTGCTGCGAGGCTGGGGGAAGGTGCCTGAGGCTCAGATGCCCTTCCGCCAGATGCCGCTGGGGGGCGGCCTACACGGCGTTTGGGCCTCGAGGGGCCGTCTGCTGAGTGGCGCACCTGAGCCTGGCCACCATCAGCTGCAGCCGCTTGCCCTTGACGCCCCAGTGGGGGAATGGCGGCGACGGATGGCGCAATGTGGGCCAGCTGGCGTCTGGGATGCGCTGGCTGGTGCTGTGGCGCGGTGGCACTCGGCCGGGCCCGCACTGCAGGATCCGCAACAATCAGCCGAGGGGCGGCTTGCTGGGATGGTCCAGCGCGGCGGCTGCCCTGGCGATGCCTGCCTGAGACAGCGCGTGTGGCAGCAGTGGGTGCCCCTGTTGTCCTGGTGTGCGCGCGCATCACATCCGCCAGGGTCTTGATGGCATCAGTCAGCATGCGGCCACTCGCGGCAGTTGCTGCCCCGAACTCGCGCACACTGGTCGCCAGCGACTCGATGGCCTCAGGCATGCGCCCCACCACGCTCATGAGCTCCATGTGGCGCCGGTCCGAATCCTCGGCCATCTTATCCAGCTTCCGCACCTCCTCCGAGGTGAAGGTGTCCGGACTGGAGTCGCGACTCTCCCGCTGGGGAGGAGGGGGCTGAACTAAGGGACCCTTGCCACGTTGGTGGCGGCGAGTGTGCCGATCAGCAGCACTCCCCTCTGATCCTTCCCCCCTTTGGGGGGAAGGCCGCGGGCCATGCGCACGGCTCCTGGGTGGCTGGACGCCACTGGTCCCAGAAGTTGCATTGCCCTGCGACAGTTCCTCCAGGCACTCGTCCAGTGAGGAGGTGTCAAGCATTTCCTCCTCTCCTGCGGGACGTGACTGTTCCCCCGATGGTCCGGCTTGCTCCTCCTCCTCCTCCTGCTTGGAGGTGCTGTCACTGGCAGCTTCAGGGTCCTGGTCGTCACCAGCTGAAAGCAGGAATGCACAAGAGTAGCTTCGGAGTGAGGAGACGGCGTCAGCGAGGGAGTTAGGACTGGTGGCATTCAGCGCATTGGTGGGACAGTGGCAAAGGAGGTAGCTCGGATGGGCCAGTGCGACGCGAGAGGGCCAAAAGGCGAGGTCCTTACCATTGCCGGGCAGTGGAGGGTTGGATACTCCGCACGCTGTGGGGACGATCACACGGGCTCCCATGAGCACACACACGCGCTCCTCCAGCCGAGTGAGCTTCTGCAGCTTGGCGCGGCCACCCCTGGCATGGGCCTGGCGATTAAAGGCTACTTTAGCCTGCAAGAGAAAGGACGGGCTGTAAGTGCGCAGTGTAGCCCTGATGTAGTGTGCACTGCCTCCCATGGTGGAATAGCTTGGCCAGAGTGAAGCCCTGATGTAGTGTGCACTGCCTCCCATGGTGGAATAGCTTGGCCAGAGTGTAGAGTGCCGAATGGCCAATTGATGCTCATGACTGTCCCAATGCTGCTGGCTGAGGGCTGGCCAATAGGACTTTCAGCTCCCTTTGCCCATCATGTCAGGTGTACATGCAAGAATGAGGAGGAGACTGGAAAGGGTACTCACCCTGACAATCCTGGTCAGGTCGTTGTATTTTTTACGACATTGTTTGTGGGTCCTGGGGGCATCGCCGGTGAACGTCACCCTCTGGGCGATCTGTTTCCAGGCTTTGGTGTAGTCGTGGTGGGTTGGATTCCTCCCACTCTCTGGGAACAAGACCTTGCGCCTCACCTCCAGAGCTGTGACCATTATGTCCAGATCACCCTCTGAGAAGCGCAGGGCACGCTGACGGGCCTTCTCTGGCGTTGCCATGACTCCCTGGGGCTGAGCAGCAGTGTTGAGGCCTCTTTGCAAGGCTGCAGTGTGCAGGGCGTGGCAGCAGACCAATTCGTCCCTTCCCCCTTTAAGAGCTGGTCGGCGCCACGGGGTCTGCTGTCAGTCCAAAAATGACCGCACCCGCGCTGCGCCCCGCCTGGGCGCTATCCCTCTGGACCGCCGGCTTAGCGCCTAAAGATAGTAGTGGAATGCCTCTTTTAGCGCTCCACCAACCTCTTAGGGCGAAGCCACTGAATTCCCGGCAACGGGGCGCTACTTTGGGGCGGGTGCTAACTTCGGGCGGGCGCTAAGGTTAGCGCCCCAAAACTGCCTATACTGAAAATCTAGCCCAATGTTTTTAATCGCCGTGGATGCCCATTCAAAATGGCCAGAGGTCATCAAAATGTCCTCCACCACCACGGAGAAAACTATTGCAGTCCTACGGACCATCTTCGCCAGGAATGGCTTGCCAGAACAGATTTGCTCCGACAATGGACCACAGTTTGTGTCCGAGGATTTCCGGAGGTTTCTGAGGAATAATGGGGTAAAACATTACACATCTGCCCCATATCATCCAGCCACAAATGGATTGGCTGAGAGGTTTGTTCAGACCTATAAAAGGCAATAAAGGCGATGTCTAACGACGACATACCACTACAACACAAGGTGGATAATTTCTTGTTTACTTACCGGAATGCGACACATGCAGTCACCAACCAAGCTCCAGCCATAATGTTCTTCAACCGAAGGCTAAGATGTCACCTGGATTTGCTCAAACCAAACATAAGACGAGATGTTGAGGATAAGCAATTCCAGCACATCAATGAGAAGCCAACCAGGTGCTTCAAGATAGGGCAACCAGTCTTGGCCCGCAACTACCGAACAGAAAAATGGCAGCCAGGAACGATATGCACACAGCAGGGACCACTAATGTACACAGTGGACGTTGGAGAGAGCATCATGAGACGCCATGCTGACCAGATTCTAGAGTCACAGGAACCAGCCAAACACATACCACGAGCATGTGCACCTGGTAATGAACCCGAAGTACAGATTGCGTCTACCTCAGAATCAGTGGTATTGGAAGCTGACGAACCAACCAATGACAATGAGCCAGAATCGACTCCGCCGCAAGAACAGGATACTCGAGAAAGGCGCTATCCAGTCAGGATCAGGAAGCCTCCTCAAAGACTGAATTTATAAATGATTATTTCAGTTGATGTATATAGTACAGACAAAATTGTAATTGTAATTAGTTATTATTTAATTGTTCAATGAATGTTATGTACTGTTTATCTAAAAGCGGAGGAATTGTTGTGTATGTACCTTTAAGAGAGAACTGATTTTATACTGTAGTACCGGCAGTGACCACACCTGTATATAAAGCCATAGCAGGCTTCTGTACTTTCAGTTTCAGCATACCCTCTGTTCAGTAAACACCTGTTATTATTGTTCTCCTGCAGTCTGTGTGTTATTGATACGCGGACACTACAATGCTCAACAACAGTCACACAGCCAGCTTGAGTAACACCACAGAGTATAGCTGCTCCAATCTGATTAGTTGAGCCTTTGTCTTCAGGAATGAACCACATGAAGGTAAGGAAGGGATGGAAGCTAGAAGCAAAATTAATGAAATTCTTCACTTCAGGGAAAGGAAGCAGCACTGCTCCAGTCATCCATGTACTGGAAGAAGAGTTCAAGGAGAGGACCTGAGTAGGACTAGAACAAAGAGTGTTCCTCATATCCTGTAAAAAGACAGACATAGCTAGGATTCATGTGGTTTCCCATAGCAACACCTTTTATTTGGATGATGTGAGTGGAGTTAATGGAGAACTTGTTCAATGTGAGAAGCAAGTTCGGCCAGATGGAGGAAGGTGGTGGTGGATGGGGACTGGTTGGGCAACTGTTCAAGGAAGACAGACCGTCCTGGTGGGGGATGGAGGTGTAAAGGAACTGGTCATTGACAGTGAAAAGGAGACGATTAGGGCCAGGAAAATGGAAATGGTTAAAGAGATGGAGGGTGTGGAAGAATTATTTATTTTATTTTGTTCAGTGGAAACCAGGACCAGATCAATGGTTGTGGTACAAAATCATCTGTTGGGCAGGAAAGGGAAAGTTGGGATGTGATAGGCTGTGATAAAAGTGTAGCATTTTTGTCCTTGATGGATTGATTATTGGTTTCGTTCTTGCTGATCACAGCACACAGGGTTCCATTTGATTACAGTTCGCGATTTTTACAGGCTGCAAAGAATAGTCTGAGGCTCTTTTCTCTTGAAAAGAGAAGGCTGATGGGTGACCTAATTATGAAGGGGTCTTTAAAATTAAGAAGGGGTTTGATAGGGTTGACGTAGAGAAGCTGTTTCCACTAATAAATCCAATAGGGAAGTCAGGAGAAACTCCTCTACCCAGAGAGTGGTGAGAACATGGAACTCACTACCACATGGAATAGTTGAGGTGAACAGCATAGATGCATTTAAGGGAAAGCTAGATAAGTACATGAGGGAGAAAGAAATAGAAGAATCTGGAGCGCTCTACCTGAGAAGGTGGTGGAAGCTGATACCATAAATAATTTTAAAAGGGAGTTGGACAGGTACTTGAGGATGAGGAACTTACAGGGTTATGGACAAAAAGCAGGGATGTGGGACTGAACACGACTGACCTTTCAAAGAGCCAGCACAGGCACGCCGGGCCGAATGGGCTCCTCCTGTGCTGCAAGTTTCTATGATGCTATGATATGCAGATAGGGTTAGATTAAGTTGGGTGGGAGGAGGATCCTATGGAGTATAAACACCGGCACGGGCCAGTTGGGCCGAATGGCCATGTTTCTGTGCTGTAAATGCTACGTAATTCTATGTAAGAATAAATATCCCAGTCTCGTATGCAATAGTCATCAATGTGCATTGTCAGGTTGTTGTGGAACAAAAGGCTGGTTTAATATGCTAATGCTTGTTGAGTGCAGAGCCATTACTGTCATTCATTCCAGCTGTGTCCCTGATAGTCTGGACAAGGGCTAATTTCATGCAGTCAAAGATTGATCAAAGTGGTTGGAACAGATCAATGAGTTTCTCAGGATCAAGCATCCTGAGGGACGGTTTATAGTAAATGTTTGTTTGGCAGCTGTAATTGTGTGGCCAAATGCCTTT
The DNA here is from genome assembly GCF_052327205.1 of Somniosus microcephalus. NCBI lineage: Eukaryota > Metazoa > Chordata > Chondrichthyes > Squaliformes > Somniosidae > Somniosus > Somniosus microcephalus. The sequence goes on from NC_140995.1 coordinate 49,779,769, forward strand.
TTGAATTCTGTGATGTCTGATCACCTAAATGCAGTTCTGAGAAATACTTATTTTTAATTCCCTTATAATCTGATATTATATTTTGGTGTTTCTGCGACATGAAGTCAGTCATTCTAGGCTGCCAGGAGAATAAAACTAACCAGAGGTCTCTGGGGGAGTGTAAGAAGGAGCGACCGTACTTCAAAGGTTAATTTATGCTAGTCTAGTGGCTATGATACTGGATTAGCAACTGAGAGGTTCGGAGTTCAAATCACACCAGGGCAAAATGTTCCAGAAAGGTTACATTTCTGTTATGAATTATAAAAATAAGGAGAGAAAAGACTTTCCAAGTTGTCATAAAACCCCAAATGGTTCACAAAAGTCTGAGGAAGGGGACCGACCATCCTTATACGGTCTGGTCTATATGTGGCAACAGTCCCACATTCTGTGGTTGACTCTTATGCCCTATCAATATCTAGGGATGGGCAATAAATACCGTCTTGCCAGTGCTGCCCACATCCCAAGAACAAACTTATTTTATTAAATGTGAAATCGCTTTCAATAAATCTGGTAACTTGTGGGCTGGCATCATGGAAGCTGCCATATTTCTGTGAAAACCCAATGGGTTTACTAGTGTCCTTCAAAGAAGGGAACACACCATGCTTACATGGTCCAGTCTACGTGTGACTCCAGTCCCACATTCTGTGGTTGACTCCTATACCCTCTAGGCAACTAGGGATGGGCAATAAATACTGCCTTGTCAGTATTTGTTGTTTGTACTGTGTAGTGTTTATTTACTGGATTCAACTTCAAAACAGTTACCTGTTGGTTTATGCCCTCCGCCATGGTCTGACAGAGTGCTTATTCTTCCACATTATGAAATTGTGGATACCGCATGGCAGCAGGACTAAAAAGACAAGGGTTCTCTGCCAAGCAGCGAGCTAGTGGTGTGTAGAAGGTGATGCCAGTGATAACTCACCAACAACAAAGTGCTTCCTCACTCCTTTGGTGGCTGTTCCGCTGTCAGTGAAAGAAAGCCAACCACAGCTGCTACAGTGCCAGATTCCAAATCAGCATTCTCAGTGCACCGCACGTGCAAACCAAGAGGCGCATTAACAAGCTTAACAAGGCCAACACACAGAATCGCTGTTATAACATCAAACAGTCACTACATGTAGGAAGCAATCTGGCAAAGCATAATGAAAGTGAGAAAAATCAACGGCACTACTGAAGCTATTCAATGGTAACGCACAAATAGTGTGTGCTTTAAACACAAGACCCAGAAGTAATTTCTGATCAGCTCACAGTAGGCATGGTACATAGGACCATTTGTTCTTCAGGAGATAAGTTAGAATCCATGCTTACGCAGACAATGATGTATACAACAACAACAACAACTTGCATTTAGATAGCACTTTTAATGTAGGAAAATGTTCCAAGATGCTTCACAGGAGCCTTATTAGACAAAATTTGACACCGAGCCACACAAGTAGTCTGAAGCCTGATGCATTGGTAAGGTCCTTTTTCAGGATGATGCTCGGAGGGGACGACAGAAAGCTTGGTCAAAGAGGTAGGTTTTAAGAGTGACTTAAAGGAGTGGTGGGAGGTAGAGAGGAGGAGAGGTTTAGGGAGGGAATTCCAGTGCTTATGGCCTAGGCAGCTGAAGGCATGGCTGCCAATGGTGAGACGAAAGGACCAGGGGATGTGCAAGAGGCCAGAGTTGGAGAAATGCAAAGTTCTCAGATGAGTGTAGGGCCGAAGGAGGATACAGAGGTAGGGAGGGACAAGGCCATGGATGGATTTGAAAACAAAGACGAGCATTTTAAAGTTGAGACATTACCGGGCGAAGAGCCAATGCAAGTTAGCGAGCACGGGGTCGATGGGTGAACAGGACTTGTTGCGAGTTAGGATACGGGCAGCAGTATCTTGGATGAGCTCAAGATTATGTAGGGTGGAGGACTGAAGGCCAACTAGGAGAGCATTCGAATAGTCAAGTCTGGAGGTAACAATGACATGGATGATGGTTTCAGCAGTAGATGGGCTGAGGCAGAGCGGAGACAGACAATATTACGGAGGTTTTTTAAAAATTCGTTTATGGGATGTGGGCATCGCTGGCTAGGCCAACATATATTGCCCATGACTAATTGCCCTTGAGAAGGTGGTGGTGAGCCACCTTCTTGAACCGCTGCAGTCCATGTGGTGAAAGTACTCCCACAGTGTTGTTAGGGAGTGAGTTCCAGGATTTTGACCCAGCAACGATGACGGATTGGTGATATACTTCTAAGTCAGGATGGTGTGTGACTTGGAGGGGAACTTGGAGTTGGTGGTGTTCCCATGTGCCTGCTGCCCTTGCCCTTCTAGGTGGAAGAGGTCGCAGGTTTGGGAGGTGCTGCCGAAGAAGCCTTGGCGAGTTGCTGTAGTGCATCTTGCAGCCACGGTGCGCCAGTGGTGGAGGGAGTGAATGTTTAAGGTGGTGGATGGGGTGCCAATCAAGCGGGCTGCTTTGTCCTGGATGGTGTCGAGCTTCTTGAGTGTTGTTGGAGCTGCACTCATCCAGGCAAGTGGAGAGTATTCCATCACACTCTTTACTTATGCCTTGTAGATGGTGGAAAGGCTTTGGGGAGTCAGGAGGGGAGACACTCACCACAGAATACCTAGCCTCTGACCTGCTCTTGTTGCTGGTCCAGTTAAGTTTCCAGTCAATTATGATCTCCAGGATGTTGATGGTGGGGTTTTCGGTGATGGAAGTTGGTGGTCTTTGTGATGGAGAAGATATGAGGTCAGAAGATCAGTTCAGGGTCAAATAGGATGCCGAGGTTGTGAACAATCTGGTTCAGCCTGAGACAGTGGTCGGAGAAGGGGATGGAATCAGTGGCGAGGGAGCAGAATTTGTGGCAGGGGCCGAAGACAATGCCTTCACTCCTCCCAATGTTTAATTGGAGGAATATAACCAAAATTCTTTTACATAGCTTCACCCTGAAAAAGGACCTTACCAATGCATCAGGCTTCAGACTACTTAACCAATCACAGGAGATGGCTTTGACCAAAAGTGTTTGCCTAAACAAGCAGACGGTCAGTACAGTGGGAAGGTAGTGTTCCATAGAAAGCTCTTTCACTTAACTGCATGAACAGTTGTAGAAACAAGGGGGGGGGATATACTGGTGTTATTGTCTCTGGTCAGTCAGGAGTATCTGAGCTGCTCCAGAGCCCCATGCGGTTTCGAATTGCTCCCTTTTCTGGTTCTGGCCGCCGGACTTATTTCAGTAGTGATATAGACAAAACGAGACTCGTGGTTGGGTGCAAAGAAGACCAGTATTTATTGAAAATAAGAATAAATTGAAAATAATGATGAATACAGCACTCTTTTACTTAATACAGCACACCTTTGCTTAATACAGCACTTTTGCTTAATACAGCACACCTTTGCTTATTACAGCACACCTTGGCTTAATACAGCACTCTGTTACTTAATAGGGGAGAAGAAACAGACACATCAAGGGAAAAAATCGACTAAAATTACAATTGACCAAAATTCCCCTTAATTCCCACCCCTTATACCTATCTAGGTTGCCTTGTAATGGGCCAGAAAGTTCTATGCTCACCAGTGAATGCCTGCTCCATGCCCCTGTGGTCTGTATTCTTCACCGCCCCGAAGTAGAGATACCCCAGTATTTAAAAGTAACTGCTGGTATTCCACTTCTTTGGGCGGGCTAGCTGAGCTGTTCTTCTTGTAGGCAGGGCAAGGAGGCAAGGCGGCAGAGAGAGAGAGAATGGCTTCCCGAGAGGCTATCTTTATACCCCAAATAACAACAGAAAATGCTGGAAAAACTCAGCAAGTCAGGCAACATCCGTGGAGAGAAATTTGAGTTGACGTTTCGGGTTTGACCCTTCTTCAAAACTGGAGAGAAAAGGAACTAGATCGAAGGCAGGGCTGCGATCGGACAAAAGAATAAAAGAACCAAAAGAAGTAAAAGAGATTAGAAGCTAGACGAGATGGTAATAGGCTGTGATTAGGTGTAAAGTGTACTGGCAGGGCAAAAGATAGCTGCCAGGTGTGAGAGAGAAACAAAAGGAAAGGGGGGGGGGAAAGGAAAGGAGTGGAAAAATATAAGTGAAAATGAAATGGGGGCCGAGGTTATGATCTGAAATTGTTGAACTCGATATTGAGACCGGAAGGCTGCAGAGTGCCTAATCGGAAGATGAGGTGCTGTTCCTCGAGTTTACGTTGAGCTTCCGTGGAACAGTACAAGAGGCCAAGGACGGTTAGGTCCGAGTGGGAATGGAGCGGTGAATTGAAATGACAGGCGACCGGAAGCTCGGGGTCACCCTTACGGACTGAACGGAGGTGTTCCACAAAGCGGTCACCCAATCTGCGTTTGGTCTCCCCAATGTAGAGGAGACCGCATCGTGAGCAGCGAATACAGTATACTAGATTGCGAGAAGTACAAGTAAATCACTGTTTCACCTGGAAGGGGTGTTTGGGGCCCTGGACAGTGGGGAGGGGGGAGGTATAGGGGCAGGTGTTACATCTCCTCCGCTTGCACGGGAAGGTGCCAGGCGAAGGGGAAGGGCTGTTTGGGGTGATAGGGGAGTGGACTAGGGTGTCTCGGAGAGAGCGGTCCCTGCGGAATGCTGAAAGGGGAGGGGAGGGGAAGATACGTTTGGTGGTGGGATCACTTTGGAGGTAGCGGAAATGCCGGAGGATGATCCGTTGAATGTGGAGGCTGGTGGGGTGAAAGGTGAGGACAAGGGGAACCCTATCGTGGTTCCGGGAGGGAGGGGCAGGGGTGAGGGCAGAGGTGCGGGAGATAGAACTGACACGGTCGAGGGCAGTGTCAACCACGGTAGAGGGGAATCCTCGGTTGCGGAAAAAGGAAGACATGTCTGAAGCACTGGTGTGGAAGGTGGCATCGTCGGAGCAGATACGGCGGAGGCGGAGAAACTGGGAGAATGGAATAGAGTCCTTACAGGAAGCGGGGTGGGAGGAAGTGTAGTCCAGGTAGCTGTGGGAGTCAGTGGGCTTGTAGTAAATATTGGTCGATAACCTATCCCCAGAGATGGAGACGGAGAAGTCGAGGAAGGGAAGGGAAGAGTCAGAGATGGACCATGTGAAGGTGAGGGAAGGGTGGAAATTGGAGGCAAAGCGAATGAAATTGTCAAGTTCGGGGCGAGAGCAGGAAACGGCACCGATACAGTCATCAATGTATCGGAAAAAGAGGTGAGGGAGGGGACCCGAGTAGGACTGGAATAAAGATTGTTCCACATAGCCCACGAAAAGGCAGGCATAGCTAGGACCCATGCGGGTACCCATGGCAACACCTTTGATTTGGAGGAAATGAGTGGAGTTAAAGGAGAAGTTGTTCAATGTGAGAACAAGTTCAGCCAGGCGGAGGAGGGTCGTGGTGGATGGGGACTGGTCGGGCCTCTGTTCGAGGAAGAAGCGGAGTGCCCTCAGGCCATCCGGGTGGGGGATGGAGGTGTAGAGGGATTGTACGTCCATGGTGAAAAGGAAGCGGTTGGGGCCAGGAAACTGGAAACTGTTAAAGTGGCGGAGGGCGTCCGAAGAGTCGCGGATGTAGGTGGGAAGAGACTGGACAAGGGGAGAAAAGATAGAGTCAAGATAGGAAGAGATAAGTTCCGTAGGGCAAGAACAGGCTGAAACGATGGGTCTACCAGGGCAGTCCTGTTTGTGGATCTTGGGAAGGAGGTAGAAGCGGGCTGTGCGGGATTGGGGAACTATGAAGTTGGTGGCAGCGGGAGGAAGATCTCCAGAGGAGATGAGGTCAGTGACAGTCTTGGAAACGGTGGTTTGATGTTCGGTAGTGGGGTCATGGTCCAGGTGGAGGTAGGAGCAGGTGTCGGAGAGTTGGTGTTCAGCTTCCGCTAGGTAGAGGTCAGTACGCCAAACAACAACAGCACCACCCTTGTCAGCGGGTTTAATGACAATGTCAGGGTTGGATCTAAGAGAATGGAGTGCTGCAAGTTCAGAGGGAGGTAGGTTGGAGTGAGTGAGGGGAGCAGAGAAATGGAGACGGCCGATGTCACGGCGGCAGTTAGCGATGAAAAGATCTAGAGAGGGTAAGAGGCCAGGGGGAGGGGTCCAGGTAGAATGGGAATTCTGCAAGCGGGAGAAAGGGTCAGTTGTGCGGGGGGAGGACTCCTGGCCAAAGAAGTGGGCACGGAGACGAAGGCGGTGGTAAAAGAGCTCAGCATCGTGCCGAGCTCGAAATTCATTGAGGTGGGGGCGTAAGGGGATGAAGCTCAGGCCTTTGCTGAGGACTGATCGTTCAGGGTCAGAGAGTGGAAGGTCAGAGGGGATAGTGAACACACGGCAGGGGGTGAGATTGGGAGAAGGGGGGTCAGAGGAAAGTGAAGGGGAAGAAGGTTCCGGAGGGGCGTTGGTGTCCAAGAGTTGATGAAGCTTGCGATCCTTGACATCGGAAAGGAAGAAGAAAAGTTTTTTGTTGAAGCGTCGGATGAGTCGAAGGATGAAGTGGAACTGAGGACCCGGACAGCTTTGAGATAGAGTGCGCCGGTGTTGCTGAAGAGAGAAGTCGAGTGTGTTCATGTGGCGCCGCATGGCGTTGAGCGTGGATCTCAGGATGCGGCGAGAGCAGTAGTTCGAGGAACGATGAATATCTTGGAGATATTTGTAATCCTGGGTGGATCCGAAGCATGAAGGGTGGAAGTTTAGTTGGAATCCACGTGGAGTAAGTCGGAACCGGAGACAGTTGCTGAGGAAAATGATGTGGCTGTGAAACCGAGTCTTGGCAGATACCTGATCAAACACGAGAAGGGAAACTGAAAGTAATGAAGATGAACAAGGTTGAAGAGCCAAACGGAGATCCCGTCGCAGAGAAGAGCAGAACTTCTTCAAGGTAGGCATTCCTAGAAGAGGTGTGGCAGTGAACCAAACACTATCGTATCTTTATACCCCATTGGGAGCCGTTGTCTTCGCGCCCAAATCTGGATGTATCTGGGCTATACAAAAGGGATCGATCTGTCCCCATTGACTGTAATGGGTTTTGAATGTATTACCCATTCATTTTAACTGGTTTGTGCTTAATACAAAATGTCTCAGGCATCCTTAAGTGTTGAGTCAACATCACTCAAGTGGTTTGTGAACAAAGCATTGTCCTGCGGTCACCGCCCAACCGCAATTGATTGACAGAGTTAAGTACTTAAGCCTTTGAGTCAACATTGTAGAGACTTCTGTAAACAAACATCCTTTTGTCCTGCGTTTGAAACTTCCTAAACTGCAGTTGATTGACAGTTTCAAGTACTTCATGCATACACACAGGCTGGTGTTTTTTTCAAATCTTTTTGTCAGCCCGTGATTGAGAGGCTGTCTTTGTCTCCTGCCACGAGGCCTGACAGCCATTTTGATACCCTGGGTTTTTAAGGTATATTCCGCCCAGGTTTTCTTTAATCAAAAATAATCTTCGGGGCTGTAGAAGTTTCCAAAATTCTTGCGAACCTTACACAGTCAAAGTACAACAGTCATTTCCAAGCCCCCTAGCCAAATAAAACTTTGCCCACAATGCCCTGAGTTCATCATCAGGACCACTGGCTACATCAGCATTTTGTCACCAACTACCTAAATCTGCCTCATAATAAAAGAACTATGAAGATAGGGAAATGAATTAAATAGTGGGAGTGGGAGGAGGCTTATGTGGAGCATAAACACCAGCATAGACCAGTTGGGTTAAATGTCCTGTTTCTGCGCTGTAATCACAGAAATCACAGAAACCGCACAATGCAGATAGAGGCCATTTCGGCCCATCGAGCCTGCACCGACACATATCCCACCCGATCCCCGTAACCCCTACACCAAGACATATCCCACCCTATCCCCATAACCCCACGTATTTAATCCCCCTAACACTAAGGGTCAATTTATCATAGCCAATCAACCTAACCCGCACATCTTTGGACTGTAGGCAACTCTATGTCACTACGTAACTCTCAGGACACATTAGAGTGTGATTGATCTTAATTTTTATTCACCCTGACAGTAAATGATGCGGGTGTATTCAGTGGCTGCAAAATTTGTCTCCGTAGCGCCCCTTGTTTGGCCGCTACAAGTGTTGTTTTGGTTCCAAAATGGTATCTGCACTCGTGCACACTTCTGGCACAGTTCATGCTGGACACCATCTGGGTAGGGCGTTAGCATGGGTGGAAGGAGCATGTGCCTGAAGTATGCAGCGTGTAATGCTGATTTGAAGCCAATGCTGCCATTTTGGAGCTCAACACTTTGGCTAATGCCCTCTCTTAAACTCGCGCAGCTGAACATGCATGCAGCAGCAGGAAGTACCCTCCACCAATGCTAAAGGAATCATCAACTACTTACAGGTTAGTTGCTGATTGATTTCTACCAGTTCTTGCTGCATTTGTAGAAGTATTTGCTCGTTTATAGAGCTATTTAAAGTTGCAAAAGTCGACAGGGAGTGGTTTGGGAAATGCTGAAGGACTTTGTCCTGACTTCAAGGATTCTGCAAGGACCACTTGCTCCCTGACATGGGTGTAGTTGTAGGCATTCCCTTGGCCTACAGCATGACAGGGAGAATGAGCCGAGGCAACACAGAGAAGGGCAAGCTGCTGGAGGAGGGAGGAGGAGGAGGAGGGGGAGAAGGGCTCTCAGCAGGAGGCCATATCTGCCCAGGGTGTTCAGGAAGCAATTCACCTACCTGAACCTCAGCAAGGAGCAGTGTGTCAGATGTCTGCACTTCAACAAGGATGTCCTCACTGAAATCTGGCACCTGCTGCAGCCACAACTGCAACCTCAGACACAGGGCGAGGACTGCATTGCCAGTGGCTGTGAAGGTCACGGTGGCCATGAGATTTTATGCATTGGCCTCCTTTCAGGCTGGAGCAGGAGATATTTGCAACATCTCCCAGTTTGCCGTGTGCTATTGCATAAGGGAGGTAACTGAGGCTCTGTATTCCAAGAGAGCTGAATACATTTCATTCTCTCTGGCCGGAGATCAGCAGGCGGAGCAAGAATCCGGCTTCGTGAGGATTCCAGACTTCCCCATCGTTTTGGATGCCATTGACTGCACGCACGTAAACTCTGAGATGTACTACAACCGAAAAGGATTCCACTCCCTCACTGTCCAGCTGGTGTGTGACCATACTCAGCAACTCATGCAGGTGAATGCCCGGTATCCTGGCAACAGTCATGGTGCCTTCATTCTGCAGCAGTCCGCTGTTGCATCTGCATTTGAGCCACTATGACAAACCAAAGGGTGGCTACTGTGTGACAAGGGCTATCTGTTAACAACGTAGCTCATGACTCCAGTGTGCAACTCACACACATGTGGGCAGCATTCATACAATGAAAGCCATGCGGCCACACGAAGTATCAACGAGCAGGCCATCGGCGTGCTGAAGGAATGCTTCTGTTGCCTGGACTGCTCTGGTGGAGCCCTGCAGTGCTCGGCAGAGCAGATGTTGAGATTCATGGTGGTCTGCTGCATGCTACACAACCTCGCCATCATGAGGGCACAGCCCTTGCCACCAGCGATATGGTGACCAGCTCAGGAGGAGGAGGAGCAGGAGCAGGAGGACATAGAGGAGGAGGATGAGGGAAAGGAGAAGGACGAGGTGGAGGAGGAAGAGGAAAGGAGAATTAACCCAGACAGCCCCTTTCTGGCCGAGCTGTCCATGACCGACTCATCCGGCTCCGATACCAGTAAACGCAACCCCAGTTCCACATTCATCAACAGTCCCTCTGTTACTAACCATCACAGCATCACCTTGCCCACAATGCAAAATTAAAGGCCACCACAAAATAAACACTCCAAACCAAATTCATAATCAAACCATGGCATATTGCATATAAATGCCAACTAATCTCCCTTGTCCATTCCCTTAGTGCCTATCTTCTGTGTGCCTTTACCTGTCCCAGTGCTCCTACGCAGTGCTACCCCAGGTTCAAGAAGGAGGCCCACCACCACCTTCTCAAGGGCAATTAGGGGCGGACAATAAATGCTGGCCTTGCCAGCGACGCCCACATCCCATGAATGAATTTTTAAAAATGTAACCCCTGGCATCAAGGCTCTATACAACTGAAGCATCACTTCCTCCCCATTGTATTCCAGCACCCTGGAAATAAAGGCCAATTAAATTAAATTAAATTAAATTAAATTAAATTAAATTCCATTAGCCTTTTTGGTTGCTTTTTGTAGCTGTGCATTAGCTTTTAGTGATTTGTGTACATGGACACCCAAATCTCTTTGCTCTTCCACAGTTCCTAGTTTCTCACCATTTAGAAAATACTCCGGTTTGTCTTTCTTGGATCCAAAATGCATGACTTCACACTTCCAAACATTGAACTCCATTTGCCAGTTTTGCCCAGTCACTTAATCTATCTATATTCCTTTGTAACTTTCCTGATCTCATCTGCCTTTGAGCATGTAATATACACTGACACTCCAGTGCAGCTCTGAGAGAATACAGCATTGTTGATGATGCCATTCTTCAGACATTAAACCAATGCTCCGTCTGATTGGGCCTATGGCTAAAATAGACAGTTGTCTAAGAAGATCAGGGAGTTATTCTAGTGGCCTGGCTTATTTGAGACCTTCAGCCAGGTTCTCCTAGTAGGTGAGACCTTGTTGATGCTTTCAGTGACATATCGCCACTCTTGGTGTTACTCTTGTATATTTGGAGATTGTTCTCTCTCACCAGAAAACTACATGTGTTTTTCCATAACTGAGGCTCCCAGTACCTACAGCACCTCAATGGTACTCCAAGCTTCTGTCAATTGTCATTGCACAAGTTTACATAAAATATTCACACTCTCAGCTGCATTAACAAACAGTTGGACATTTATACCAGCTAAGTCGGGACCAGCGGGAGCAGCGAGGAGGAGCTCGGGAGAAAACCCGGCGACCAGCGAGGCCCGAGACCAGTCGGGAGCAGTGTGGTGAGACCGGTATAAAAACCGGAGAGAGGCGAGGCCCGAGACCAGTCGGGACCAGCGGGAGCAGTGAGGAGGAGCTCGGGAGAAAACCCGGCGACCAGCGAGGCCCGAGACCAGTCGGGAGCAGTGTGGTGAGACCGGTATAAAAACCGGAGAGAGGCGAGGCCCGAGACCAGTCGGGACCAGCGGGAGCAGCGAGGAGGAGCTCGGGAGAAAACCCGGCGACCAGCGAGGCCCGAGACCAGTCGGGAGCAGTGTGGTGAGACCGGTATAAAAACCGGAGAGAGGCGAGGCCTGAGACCAGTCGGGACCAGCGGGAGCAGCGAGGAGGAGCTCGGGAGAAAACCCGGCGACCAGCGAGGCCCGAGACCAGTCGGGAGCAGTGTGGTGAGACCGGTATAAAAACCGGAGAGAGGCGAGGCCCGAGACCAGTCGGGACCAGCGGGAGCAGCGAGGAGGAGCTCGGGAGAAAACCCGGCGACCAGCGAGGCGCGAGACCAGTCGGGAGCAGTGTGGTGAGACCGGTATAAAAACCGGAGAGAGGCGAGGCCCGAGACCAGTCGGGACCAGCGGGAGCAGCGAGGAGGAGCTCGGGAGAAAACCCGGCGACCAGCGAGGCCCGAGACCAGTCGGGAGCAGTGTGGTGAGACCGGTATAAAAACCGGAGAGAGGCGAGGCCCGAGACCAGTCGGGACCAGCGGGAGCAGCGAGGAGGAGCTCGGGAGAAAACCCGGCGACCAGCGAGGCCCGAGACCAGTCGGGAGCAGTGTGGTGAGACCGGTATAAAAACCGGAGAGAGGCGAGGCCCGAGACCAGTCGGGACCAGCGGGAGCAGCGAGGAGGAGCTCGGGAGAAAACCCGGCGACCAGCGAGGCCCGAGACCAGTCGGGAGCAGTGTGGTGAGACCGGTATAAAAACCGGAGAGAGGCGAGGCCCGAGACCAGTCGGGACCAGCGGGAGCAGCGAGGAGGAGCTCGGGAGAAAACCCGGCGACCAGCGAGGCCCGAGACCAGTCGGGAGCAGTGTGGTGAGACCGGTATAAAAACCGGAGAGAGGCGAGGCCCGAGACCAGTCGGGACCAGCGGGAGCAGCGAGGAGGAGCTCGGGAGAAAACCCGGCGACCAGCGAGGCCCGAGACCAGTCGGGAGCAGTGTGGTGAGACCGGTATAAAAACCGGAGAGCAGCGAGGCCCGAGACCAGTCGGGACCAGCGGGAGCAGCGAGGAGGAGCTCGGGAGAAAACCCGGCGACCAGCGAGGCCCGAGACCAGTCGGGAGCAGTGTGGTGAGACCGGTATAAAAACCGGAGAGAGGCGAGGCCCGAGACCAGTCGGGACCAGCGGGAGCAGCGAGGAGGAGCTCGGGAGAAAACCCGGCGACCAGCGAGGCCCGAGACCAGTCGGGAGCAGTGTGGTGAGACCGGTATAAAAACCGGAGAGAGGCGAGGCCCGAGACCAGTCGGGACCAGCGGGAGCAGCGAGGAGGAGCTCGGGAGAAAACCCGGCGACCAGCGAGGCCCGAGACCAGTCGGGAGCAGTGTGGTGAGACCGGTATAAAAACCGGAGAGAGGCGAGGCCCGAGACCAGTCGGGACCAGCGGGAGCAGCGAGGAGGAGCTCGGGAGAAAACCCGGCGACCAGCGAGGCCCGAGACCAGTCGGGAGCAGTGTGGTGAGACCGGTATAAAAACCGGAGAGAGGCGAGGCCCGAGACCAGTCGGGACCAGCGGGAGCAGCGAGGAGGAGCTCGGGAGAAAACCCGGCGACCAGCGAGGCCCGAGACCAGTCGGGAGCAGTGTGGTGAGACCGGTATAAAAACCGGAGAGCAGCGAGGCCCGAGACCAGTCGGGACCAGCGGGAGCAGCGAGGAGGAGCTCGGGAGAAAACCCGGCGACCAGCGAGGCCCGAGACCAGTCGGGAGCAGTGTGGTGAGACCGGTATAAAAACCGGAGAGAGGCGAGGCATACCAACTCAGCAGCGGGGGGAGAGGTAAAAAGTAATCAGTGTGTGACGTCACCAGGGAGCAGGTAGGTGATTGGTTGGTGAGTATTTCTCTTTTTTCAATACAAGCTTGAATTCTGTGGTGTTAAATTTCTGTGGTGTAGTGGGGATAGTTGGTAAATAAAGCGCCCTAGAGCATACCTGTAACTGGGGTATTGAATAAATTTTAAAGAAATTAAAGGGGTAAGTCATGGCAGGAGAGTTCAGACCCGTGCTCTGCTCCTCCTGCTCTATGTGGGAAGTCAGGGATGCTGCCAGTGTCCCTGATGACCATGTGTGCAGGAAATGCATCCAGTTGCAGCTACTTGTAGACCGCATTGCGGCGCTCGAGCTGCGGGTGGATGAATTTTGGAGCATGCGCGATGCTGAAAGGCTCGTGGATAACACGTTTAGCGAGTTGTGCACGCCTCAGGGTAGGGCAGCACAGGGGGTGACCATCAGGCGGAGCAACAAAGGCAGGCAGGTAGTGCAGGGAACCCCTGCGGACATCCCCCTTTCAAACAAGTATACCGCTTTGGATACTGTTGAGGGGGATGACTCACCAGGGGAAGGCAGCAGCAGCCAACTTCCTGGCACTGGGGGTGCTCCTGCTGCCCAGGAAGGGGGGAAAAAGAGTGGGAGAGCAATAGTGGTGGGGGATTCTATAGTAAGGGGAACAGATAGGCGTTTCTGTGGCCGTAGACGTGAATCCAGGATGGTTTGTTGCCTCCCTGGTGCCAGGGTCAAGGATGTCACTGAGCGGCTGCAGGGCATTCTGGAGGGGGAGGGAGAACAGCCAGTGGTCGTGGTCCACATTGGTACCAACGACATAGGTAAAAAGAGGGATGAGGTCCTGCAGCAAGAATTTAGGGAGCTAGGTGAAGGATTAAGGAGCAGGACCTCAAAGGTTGTAATCTCTGGATTACTCCCGGTGCCACGTGCTAGTAAGTATAGGAATAGGAAGATAGAACAGATGAATGCGTGGCTAAAGGGATGGTGCAAGGGGGAGGGCTTTAGTTTCCTGGATCACTGGGTCTGCTTCTGGGAAAGGTGGGACTTGTACAAGTCGGACGGTTTACACCTGAACCAGGGGGGAACCAATATCCTTGCGGGGAGGTTTGCTAGCACTGCTGGGGAGGGTTTAAACTAACTTGGCAGGGGGTTGGGGTACAGAGTGGAGCTATAGTAGGGGGTGATTTACGGCCAAATACAGAGGGAAAAACAAGTCAGCTGGGAAGGCAGAGCAAATATGTGAAGGCAAAAGAGAATATGGCAGGGCTGGAAGGCATTTATTTTAATGCAAGGAGTCTTGCAAATAAGGTGGATGAACTGAAGTTGTTGTTGAACACATGGGAGTACGATATTGTTGCTATCACGGAGACATGGTTGAGGGAGGGTCAGGACTGGCAGCTCAATATTCCGGGGTATAGAATCTTCAGGCGAGACAGAGGGGGGTGTAAAAGGGGAAGGGGTGTTGCAATATTAATTAAGGAGTCAATTACTGCTGTAAGGAGGGATGATATATTAGCGGGTTCCTCTAATGAGGCCATATGGGTAGAACTTAAAAACAAAAAGGGGGCAAGCACTTTGCTGGGAGTGTACTATAGGCCCCCAAACAGTCAGGGGGAGATAGAGGAACAGATATGTAGGCAAATCTCCGAGAAGTGCGAAAATAATAGGGTAATAATAGTGGGGGATTTCAACTTCCCCAATATAAATTGGGACAGTCAGAGTGTGAAAGGCTTAGAGGGTGCAGAATTCTTAAAGTGCATCCAGGAGAGCTTTTTGAGCCAACATGTAGAAAGTCCTACAAGAGAGGGGGCGGTACTGGACCTAATTCTGGGGAATGTAGCCGGGCAAGTGGTGGAAGTGTCAGTAGGAGAGCATTTTGGCGACAGTGACCATAATTCGGTGAGATTTAAGGTGGTCATGGAAAAAGACAAAGACGGCCCGGAAATAAGGGTTCTAAATTGGGGGAAGGCCGATTTTAATATGATAAGGCAGGATCTGGCCAAAGTGGACTGGGAGCAGCTGCTTATAGGAAAATCCACATCAAAACAGTGGGAGACTTTCAGAAGGGAAATAGAGAGAGTACAACGCCAACATGTTCCTGTAAAGGTCAAGGGTGGGACCAACAAGCAAAGGGAACCTTGGATGACAAGGGATATACAGAAATGCATTAGAAATAAGAGGGGGGCTTTTGGCAGTTACAAAAGACTAAAGACAGAAGAAGCCCTAGAGGAGTATAAAAAGTGCAGGGGCATACTTAAAAAAGAAATTAGGAGGGCGAGGAGGGGCCATGAAATAACACTGGCGAGCAAAATAAAGGAAAATCCTAAGATGTTTTATAAGTATATTAAGGGCAAGAGGATAACCAGGGAAAGGGTAGGGCCCATTAGGGACCAAAGTGGCAATCTGTGTGTAGAGCCAGAGGATGTAGGCGGGGTTTTAAATGAATTTTTTGCATCTGTGTTCACTATGGAGAAAGACGATGCAGACATAGAAATCGGGCAAGGGGACTGTGACATACTTGAACATATTAGCATCGAGAGGGAGGAGGTGCTAGCGGTTTTAGCGGGCCAAAAAGTGGATAAATCCCCAGGCCCGGACGAGATGTATCCCAGGCTGCTGTGGGAGGCAAGGGAGGAGATTGCAGAGGCTCTGACACTAATTTTCAGAACCTCTCTGGCCACAGGTGATGTACCAGAGGACTGGAGAACAGCTAACATAGTACCATTATTCAAGAAGGGTAGCAGGGATAAACCAGGGAATTACAGGCCAGTGAGTCTAACATCTGTGGTGGGGAAATTATTGGAAAAAATTCTGAGGGACAAAATTAATCTCCACTTGGAGAGGCAAGGATTAATCGGGGATAGTCAGCATGGCTTTGTCAAGGGTAAATCATGTCTAACAAATCTGATCGAATTTTTCGAGGGGGTGACTAGTGGGGTGGATGAGGGAAATGCTGTGGATGTGGTGTACATGGACTTCAGTAAAGCTTTTGACAAAGTCCCGCATAGGAGACTGGTCAAGAAGGTAAGAGCCCATGGGATCCAGGGTGCCTTGGCGCGTTGGATCCTAAACTGGCTGAGTGGCAGGAGGCAGAGGGTGATGGTCGAAGGTTGCTTTTGTGACTGGAAGCCTGTGTCCAGTGGGGTACCTCAGGGATCGGTGCTGGGTCCCTTATTGTTTGTGATCTACATAAATGATTTGGATGAAAATGTAAAAGGTATGATCAGTAAGTTCGCAGATGACACGAAAATTGGTGGGGTGGTAAATTGCGAGGAGGAAAGCCTCCGGCTACAGGACGATATAAACGGGTTGGTCAGATGGGCGGAAAAGTGGCAAATGGAATTTAACCCTGAAAAGTGCGAGGTGATGCATTTTGGACGGACAAATAAGGCAAGGGAATACACAATGAGTGGTAGGACCCTAGGAAGTACAGAGGGTCAGAGGGACCTTGGTGTACATGTACATAGATCCCTGAAGGCAGCGGAGCAGGTAGATAAGGTGGTTAAAAAGGCATATGGGATACTTGCCTTCATTAGCCGAGGCATAGAATATAAGAGCAGGGAGGTTATGATGGAGCTGTACAAAACGTTGGTGAGGCCACAGCTGGAGTACTGTGTGCAGTTCTGGTCGCCTCACTATAGGAAGGATGTGATTGCTTTGGAGAGGGTGCAGAGAAGATTCACCAGGATGTTACCTGGGATGGAGCGCCTCAGCTATGAAGAGAGGCTGGACAGGCTGGGGTTGTTTTCCTTGGAGCAGAGAAGGCTGAGGGGGGACCTGATTGAGGTGTACAAAATAATGAGGGGCATAGATAGGGTAGATAAAGAGGAACTTTTCCCCTTAGTGGGGGGGTCAATAACAAGGGGGCATAGATTCAGGGTAAGGGGCAGGAGATTTAGAGGGGATTTGAGGAGGAACTTTTTCACCCAGAGGGTGGTTGGAATGTGGAACTCAATGCCTGAAAGGGTGGTGGAGGCAGGAACCCTCACAACATTCAAGAAGCATTTGGATGAGCACTTGAAATGCCATTGCATACAAGGCTATGGACCAAATGCTGGAAAATGGGATTAGACTGGACAGGGATGGATGGGCGGCGCAGACACGATGGGCCGAAGGGCCTCTTTCTGTGCTGTAAAACTCTATGACTCTATGACTCTAAGTGGTGTATTGGCTGCTTGTGAAGTGTTAATGGATCATTATTATTTCAAAAGGGAAAGTCTTGCTTGACCAACCTTATTGAATTTTTTGAAGAGGTAATAAAGAGAGTAGACAATGGTAATGCAGTAGATGAAATTTATCAGGATTTTCAAAAGGCCTTTGATTAGGTACCCCATAATAGACTCATGAACAAGGTCAGAGAATGCAGAGTCAGGGGACAAGTAGCAGAATGGATTGCTGGCTGACTTCAGGACAGAAAGCAAAGAGTAGGAGTAAAGGGTAGCTATTCACAGTGGCAGAAGGTGGGTAGTGGTGTTCCACAAGGATCCATGCTAGGACCACTGCTGTTCACAATTTACATTACCGATTTAGATTTAGGAATCAAAGACACAATTTCTAAATTGGTGGCTGACACCAAATTGGGGGGATAGTCAATACTGAGGAGGACTGCAACAAGTTACAGGAGGACGTTAATAAACTTGCAAAATGGGCATATAATGGGTAAATGAAGTTCAACACAGATAAATGTGAGGTATTACATTTTGGTAGGGAGAATAGGGAGGTCACTTATCACTTGGAGGGTATGAGTCTAGGTGGGGTAGAGGAACATAGGGATCCTGGAGTACAAATACACAAATCACTAAAAGTATCGACACAGGTTAACAAGGCCATAAAAAAAGCAAACCAAGCACCAGGGTTTATTTCTAGAGGGACAGAATTGAAAAGTAGGGAAGTTATGCTAAACCTGTATCGAACCTTGGTTAGACTACACTTAGAGTACTGCATACAGTTCTGGTCGCCATATTATAAAAAGGATATAGAGGTACTGGAGAGGGTGCAGAGAAGATTTACAAGGATGATACCAGAAATGCGAGGGTATACATATCAGGAAAGGATGAACAGGCTGGGTCTCCTTTCTCTGGAAAAAAGAAGGCTGAGGGGTGACCTAATAGAGTTCTTTAAAATTATGAAAGGTTTTGATAGAGTGGATACAGAGAGAATGTTTCTACTTGTGGGGAAGAGCATAACTAGAGGCCATCAATATAAGATAGTCACCAAGAAATCCAATAGGGAATTCTGAAGAAACTTCTTTACCCAAAGAGTGGTGAGAATGTGGAACTCGCTACCACAGGGAGTGGTTGAAGCGAATTGTATGGATGCATTTAAGGGGAGGCTAGGCAAGCATATGAGTGAAAAGGAAATAGAGGGTTATGCTGATAGATTTAGATGAGGTGGTTGGGCCGAATGGCCTGTTTCTGTGCCGTATATCCTATGTAATCCTATGTAATTATTATAGTGTAGGAATTGACGAATTCCTACGAATAACTGAGACCGACACAGGAGAACAATCAAACAGGTCTTTACTCAACGGAGATGCCACGAGGACTGCCTGGGCAGTCACGTAGTTTGCGATGTGACGTCATCGCGTTTTCCCGCGCTCTTAAAGGGGCCACGCCCCGTACATACAAACTCTATATACAAGACACAGTAATGCCTAACACAATGGTACAGGTTTAGGCTGGTGTTAGAACATTGTTAAAGAGAATTATATACAGTTATCCAGAGTCATTCAGTGGTTCTGCCACAATAGGTGCATAATGATTGACTGACGGGGTTTAGTTCCGACTAATTAAATCTCAGGAATCATGGCCTTAAATTGGATCGCCCAGCACCTGCTTTTCAGATGAAGAAAGGGCAGTGAACAACAACAACTTTCATTTCTATAGCGCCTTTAACATAGTAAAACATCCCAAGGCACTTGACAGGAGTGTTATCAAAAAAAGCCACTCCTTAAAACCTATCTCTTTGACCAAGCTTTTGGTCACTTGCCCTAATATTTCTTTATGTGGCTCATTGTCAAATTTTGTCTGATAAGGCTCCTGTGAAGTGGCTTGGGATGGTTTACTATGTTAAAGTTGCTATACAAATGCAAGTTGTTGTATGTTCTTCCCATTCTCAGTAGCTAGCCCAGCGTCGTTTGCCACGATTACTCGTCAATTCATTGCGAAGTATGAAACTGACCCCATCATGGGTCATTGGCATCTACCCGACAAAATGGAAAATTGCCCAGGTATGTCCTGTCCACAAAAAGCAGAATAAATCCAATCTGGCCACTTACCGCCCTATCAGCCTACTCTCAATCATCAGCAAAGTGATGGAAGGTGTCATCGACAGTGCTATCAAGCGGCACTTACTCACCAACAACCTGCTCACCAATGCTCAGTTCAGATTCCGTCAGGACCACTCTGCTCCAGACCTCAATACAGCCTTGGTCCAAACATGGACAAAAGAGCTGAATTCTAGAGGTGAGGTGAAAGTGACTGCCCTTGACAGCAAGGCAGCATTTGACCGAGTATGGCATCAAGGAACCCTAGTAAAATTGAAGTCAATGGGAATCAGGGGGAAAACTCTCCACTGGCTGGAGTCATACCTAGCATATAAGAAGATTGTTATGGTTGTTTTAGGCCAATCATCTCAGCCCCAGGACATTGCTGCAAGAGTTTCTCACGGCAGTGTTCTAGGCCCAACCATCTTCAGCTGCATCATCAATGACCGTCCTTCCATCATAAGATCAGACATGGTGATGTTCACTGATGATTACACAGTGTTCAGTACTATTTGCAACTCCTCAGATAGTGAAGCAGTCCATGCCCACAAGCAGCAAGACCTGGACAACATCCAGGCTTGGGCTGATAAGTGGCAAGTAACATTCATACCACGCAAGTGTCAGGCAATGACCATCTCCAACAAGCGAGTATCTAGCCACCTCCCCATAACATTCAACGGCATTACCATTGCCAAATCCCCCGCCATCAATATCCTAGGGGCTCACCATTGACCAGAATCTTTACTGGACCAGCCACATAAATACTGCGGCTACAAGAGCAGGTCAGAGGCTGGGTATTCTGTAGCGAGTGGCTCACATTCTGACTCCTGTGGCTGCAGCAACTCACCAAGTCTTCTTCAACAGCACCTCCCAAACCTCTACCATGTAGAAAGACAAAGGCAGCAAGCACATGGGAACACCACCACCTGCAAGTTCCCCGCTAAGTCACACACCATCCTGATTTGGAAATAAATCGCTGCTCCTTCATCATCACTGGGCCAAAATCCTGGAACTCCCTCCCTAACAGCCCTGTAAGAGTACCTTCACCTCACAGACTGCAACAGTTCAAGAACGTGGCTCACCACCACCCTCTGAAGGGAAATTAGGGATGGGCAATAAATGCTGGCCATGCCAGTGATGCCCACGTCCCATGAATGAACAAAAAATAAAAGTCAATTTTCCAGCATTAACTCTTACTCAAAAAGAGTCATTATTTCTCCTAGCAGGAAAAATGCAAGATTTCATTTGGAACTCTCAACAAAGGAATGTAAGTGGAAAATATATCTGAAGGAGAACTCTAGGTTGCAATTGGTGTTGTTTTATTCACAAGTTATACTGTGGGTTCTGTTTGTCTGATATTCAGAGGTAATCATTGGTACCTTTAATAACTGATAAAATGCACAACAGGTCAATCAGCATTTTTTTTAGCAAGTCTGAACACTATTCCGATGCAACGAGCACTGATAAGAACATAAGAACTTAAGAAATAGGAGCAGGAGTAGGCCATTTGGCCCTTCAGGCCTGCTCCGCCATTCAATAAGATCCTGGCTGATCTTCTACCTCATCTACACTTTCCTGCACTATGCCCATATCTCTTGATTCCTTTAATATTCAAAAATCTATTGATCTCTATCTTGAATATACCCAACGACTGAGCCTTCACAGCCCTCTGGAGTAGAGAATGCCAAAGATTCACCACCCTCTGAGTGAAGAAATTTCTCCTCATCTCAGTCCTAAATGGCCAACCCCTTATTCTGAGATTGTGACCCCTGGTTCTAGACTCTCCAGCCAGGGGAAAGATCCTCCCTGCATCTACCCTGTCAAGCCTTGTAAGAATTTTGTATGTTTCAATGAGATCACCTCTCATTCTTCTAAACTCTAGAGATATAGGCCTAGTCTACTCAATCTGTCCTCATAGGACAATACCCCCATCCCAGGAACCAGTCTGGTGAACTTTTGTTGCACTCACTCTATGGCAAGTATATCCTTCCTTAGGTAAGGAGACCAAAACTGTACACAATACTCCAGGTGTGGTCTCACCAGGGCCCTATATAATTGCAGTAAGTCGTCTTTACTCTTATACTCAAATCCTCTTGTAATAAAGGCCAACATACCATATGCTTTCCTAATTGCTTGCTGTACCTGCATGTTAACTTTCAGTGATTTCTGTACAAGGACACCCAGGTCCCTCTGAACATCAACTTTTCCCAATCTCTTACCTTTTAAAAAATACTCTGCTTTTCTATTTTTCCTACCAAAGTGGATAACTTCACATTTCTCCACATTATATTCCATTTGCCATGTCCTTGCCCACTTACTTAGCCTGCCTATATCCCCTTGAAGCCTCCTTGCATCCTCCTTACAAATTACATTCCCACCCAGCTTTGTATCATCAGCAAACTTGGATATATTACATTTGGTCCCCTCATCCAAATCATTGATGTAGATTGTGAATAGCTGAGGCCCAAGCACTGATCCTTGCGGTACCGCACTAGTTACAGCCTGCCAACCCGAAAATGACCAGTTTATTCCTACTCTCTGTTTTCTGTCTGTTAACCAATCCTCAATCCATGCTAGTATATTACCCCCAATCCCATGAGCCCTAATTTTGTTTAATAACCTCTTGTGTGGCACCTTATTGAATGCCTTCTGAAAATTCAAATACACCATATTCTGCTAGTTACAACCTCAAAAAACACTAAGGGATTTGTCAAACACAATTCCCCTTTCATAAATCCATGTTGACTCTGCCCAATCCTATTATAATTTTCTAAGTGACCTGTTACCACATCCTTAATAACAGATTCTAGAATTTTCCCTACTACGCTGCACTGATGTCAGGCTAACTGGTCTGTAGTTCCCCATTTACTCTTTCTTTCCTTTCTTTAATAATGGGGTTACATTTGCTACCTTCCAATCCACGGGGACTGTTCTAGAATCTATGGAATTTTGGAAAATGACAACCAATGCATCCACTATCTCTGTAGCCACCTCTTTCAAAACCCTAGAATGTAGGCCATGAGGTCCATGGGATTTATCGGCTTTCAGTCCCATTAATTTTTTCAGTACTGCTTTCTTACTATTACTAATTTCTTTCAGCTCCTCATTCTCACTAGACCCTTGGTTCTCTACTATTTCCGGGAAATTTTTGCATCTTCTTCCGTGAAGACAGACACAAAGGGCTCGATTTTACTAATGGAGTCAGGTTGTTGGGTGGGTTTCGGACCCACTGCCGGTTTCAGATGCTCCCGGTGTCCCATTTTGCCTTAATTGTTTCAATTAGTCCCGTCGTGCGCGCTGCCTGCTGCATTGCCTGGGAGCGGGTCTGTTGGTCTGCACTGATGAGGTCATTGCTGCACTTGTTTTTAAGGGCTCCATGTAGCCTCAGCCTCTGATTTTTCATTACTGCTGCAGCTTGAATGGGCCAAGGTGACCATGAGTGCTGCAAACTCCAAGGCTGTTCCCCGATTCACTGAAGAGTCCCTGCAAACTCTTGTGCAGGGTGCAAGAGGATGCAGGGAGATTCTGTTCCCTCCCAATGGCCAGAGGAAGCCTCCTCAGCAGACAAAGGCAGCCTGGCTGGTGATAGCTGAGGAGGTAAGTGCAAGGTCATTATATATACACGCACCTGGATTCAGTGCCGAAATCGCTTCAATGATCTTGTGCGAACATCAAAAGTGAGTATCACATCACACTTACCTTCAAACTGCTTCCCTTCTCTTCTCATCACCAGCACTCTGCATTGTCAGCCTGCTCCTCCACATCCCACCTTACCCTTACTTCCCTTACTTCCTTACCTCTCTATCTCTCTCTCTCTGTACTGAATCACTTCACTATTCTACTCTGCAGCCCTCACACTTGCTCTCACTGTTATGCAATGACAACAACTAACAACGCACAGGGAGGCAGCTTCCTCTTGCCACCTCACTCCATCTTGGTCTCCCTCTGAGCTTCTAGGTTTTGGATTCTTCACACTCACTCCATCACTCTCACTGAAACTCCACTTGTGTCCCTCCTTGCAGGAAAAGCTAGCCCACAATAAGAGGGAGAGAGTAAAGACAGGAGGAGGCACACCATCCCTGGCCACATTAAAAAACGCTGAGGAGGCTGCTCACGACATCATAGGAGATGGTGAGGAGCTGGAAGTGGGGGAAGGAGAGACGGGCGCTTTTGAAAAGCTGGTGACAGAATGCATTTTCATCCCTTGCATTTATAATTCATGATTGACTGCAATAGCATATGATGCTCATAGAGATTGACTTCTGATCATCTGCACAAAAGGATTTGTCTGCTACCTGGAAATCTGATGTATAACTCATGCCTTTACTCTCTCACAGCACCATCGAGAGCCCCCCTCCCCCCCTCCTCACTGTCCAGGACAAAGAGCCGGACGACTCCTCAGAGGAACCTGGAGCCTCTGAGGGAGCAGCGTCACCAGGACTCAGCGCACCCAGCACCAGCGCAGAGATGCACACCTCGGTGGGTCATTCGCGAGATAGAGTAGTGTTGTCACCTGGTGTATCACAGCTCACAAGTGAGCATCAGCAGATGGTGGAGACAGCGACAGCAGCGGAGAGTCCTCGTCGGAGGTTGCAGGGTGCTCCTAGCTCTGCTCAGCTGCATGTGGACGCTGATCCTCTGGGGCCATCCAGAAAGAGAGTTGTGCTGGAACTCCAGGAACAAGTGCAGGAGTCTCTGACAGGGTTTGCATCCAGGGTAACTGCAAGTGTGCAGAGAATGGAGGAGTCCATTTCTAACATGAGCACTGCCTTTGCGGAGGCAATGGCGCATGACCGTTCCGCCATGGAGAGGGTGGCAACCGCCATGGAGGACATAAATCGCCAGACTAATGAAAACATGGTGACTCTTCAAAATAGATTGTCTGCAATGGAGGAGAGATGGGCATCTATTGAGGAGGGACACCAGAGCTTCATGGACGTCCTTGTTATGAGGACTGCCAGTACAGAGACGGATCCTCATGATGTGCAGCAAGGTGCTCTCCAGCCACTTGCTAGCACTGAAGTGCGACTGACCCATGAGAGGGATGTTGGTGGCAGGCAACAAGTGTGGGCTCCACTCCAATGCTCACACAACCATGCCACTGTGGAGCCCTCAGTCAGAGCCCCAGATTCCACACCAAGCTGAGATAGCCGTCTCAGCCCCTGCACAGCCGCAGGAAGAGCAGACTGTGGAGGAGCCCTCCCAGGCTCCCAAACCCAGAGGACACCCACCAAAGGCATCTAAACAGGCGCAGCATCAAAGTGAGCAAGATGCCTCTACATTTGCTGAAGCCACAGGGGAAGCACCACATAGAAGCACACGTAAGAGGAAGTTAACACTCAAATAGTCACAAGGGTAGTCACATGGGTGTTTTATTGTGCTGTAAATTATTGAGTGTCCTCCTTTTGTGATGTCACTAAACAAAAGTGATGGCAAGCAGTTGAGATTCTGGTCTATGTGTTCTGGGACATGGAAGTTGCACAGTGAAGGCTCAGAGCTAATTCCATTTATAATGATGGTGGTGACAGTGATCGGAAAGCACCGTTTATTGGACGGATGACTAATGGTGTGTTAAGAATCTTGACCTTATCTTCATTTCCATCTGCCAGCCACCTGTGTTTGAAGTGTAAGCTCATGTGAATCTGGCATGGATGAGTGCATCCCTTGCCTGTTGGCCAGCAATGTGGTCACCTGCTGCTGGATTGATCACATACGACCCTGCAAGGCATCACTCCCCATCCTCCTCCTCATCCTCCTCCCATCCTCATCCTCTTCCTCGTCCTCTTCATCTTCCTCCAAGGAGGCTGTGAGCTGAGCCACTTGTTCATCCAGCAGCACTAAGCCGCGCTGCTCTTCCTCCGAATCTGACGACCAGGATGAGAGGATGTAAATGGTTCCCATCCCGTTGTTATAGATTTCAGTTGAGGCAAGAAGCTTGCCAGCGCACACTCAAAATGGCCTGAAATGATTCCCAATCAGTTCAAACAGCAGATTTGTGTCAGCTTGACCAGTCACAAGGTGGTGACAGTGCAAAATCTCATCCCAAACCTCCAACAACAAAGTTGGTGCATTTGCATGCCAGCCATGTTACAGGAGTGCTTTTAAAGTTTTGCACCAATAATGACTACAGATCATGTCCTCCACCAACTCGTCTCCTTGCAGCTGGGCTGTTTCTGACAAGACGGGGAACAGGAGCCAGAGGCACAAAAATGGGAAACCTCGATCAAAATAGGATCAGTAAGGCAGTTAACAGGCTCCTAACTACCTTAACTACCTGTCCCACTGGTTGGAGTCGGGTCAGTTTGGGAGCAGCTGAACAGACACTCACAAAAATCGCGTGGGGGCGGGATGGAGGTGGGTTGGGGGTCTGAAGCCATTTTTTCCCGATTTTACCAGTTGACTCGCCTCCAAACCTGCCTCCTCAGGACTGTTAAAATTGAGCCCAAAGTATTTCTTTAATTTCTCTGCCATTTCCTTATTCCCCATTATAATTTCTCCTGTCTCAGCCTGTAAGGGACCCACATTTACTTTCGCGAATCTTTTCCTTTTTATATACCTATAGAAGCTTTTACAATCTATTTTTATGTCTCTCGCTGGTTTACTCTCATATTCTATTTTCCCTTTCTTTATCAAATTCTTGGACCTCCTTTGCTGAATTCTAAAATCCTCCCAATCCTCAGACTTACTGCTCTTTTTGGCAACATTATAAGCCTCTTATTTTGATCTAATACTATCTTTAACTTCTTTTGTTAGCCACGGTTGGACCACTTTCCTGTGGGGTTTTTGTGCCTTAAAGGAATGTGGTGTGGAGATGCCGGAGTTGGACTGGGGTGGACAAATGTAAGAAGTCACACAACACCAGGTTATAGTCCAACAGCTTTATTTGAAGTCACAAGCTTTCGGAGCGCTGCTCCTTCGTCAGGTGATTGTAAAAGCTTCTATAGGTATATAAAAGGAAAAGATTCGCGAAAGTAAATGTGGGTCCCTTCACCTGATGAAGGAGCAGCGCTCCGAAAGCTTGTGACTTCAAATAAAGCTGTTGGACTATAACCTGGTGTTGAGTGACTTCTTACATTTAAAGGAATGTATATTTGTTGTAAATTATGTATTAATTCTTTAAGTGCTAGCCACTGCTCATCTACTGTCATACCTTTTAATGTAGTTCCCAATCTACCTAAGCCAAATCGATTTTTACTTTCACAAGTCATAAGAACATAAGAATTAGGAGCAGGAGTAGGCCATTCAGCCCTTCGAGCCTGCTCCGCCATTCAATAAGATCATGGCTGATCTTCGACCTCAACTTCACTTTTCTACCTTATTCCCAAATCCCTTGATTCCTCTAGAGTCCAAGGCCTCGATTTTCATTGGGCCGTGAGGCAGGCTTTTAGGCGTGCGGGGGGTTAAAAATCGCAAAACCTAGGGGTCACGACCCCACCCACCTGGTTCCCGCCTCCACGCCATTTTAACCTAGGTGTGTCTGATTGACCCGAATCAATCCCGCCTGCAACAGGTGGGACTGGTTTTTAGGGCCCTTAAACAGCACTGATTGGCCTTTATAATCCCACTTTAACAGGCCCTTGCCTGTTTAACCCTTTTCTCACGTAAAACGCGCCTGGTGGGGATGATGCCTGTGAAACCTGGCGTGAACACTATTGGCTTGCTGACTATCAGCTGCAGGTCCAACATTAAAGAGGATATTTGATCAGTCATCATTTGCAGGTGGCAGGACTTTGTTGTCTCAGGTCTGGAGGAACTTATAGAAGGCATAACCACAGCTGTGGAAGTTTGGAGCCTGACACCCATCTCCAGTGTGACCTCCTGCAAGACCCCTCTCGCCACACTCACTCAGCGCTTCCTCAACTGAGGCACCTAGCGGAAGCATGGGAGGCCTTTTTTTCCTTCCCCTCTTGGCATTAGAGGACCTCCAGCCCCATTCGCGAAATGACACACGCCACAACTGCAGAAGTTGCCATCAGAATTTTTATGAAAAACACACAGCATTTCACCCAAGTGACTACCCTTGTGACTATTTGTGCTTTATTCTCCTCTTACGCGTGCTCCTATGTAGTGGTTCCCCTGTGGCTTCAGCAGATGTGGAGGCCCCTTGCTCACTTTCCTGCTGCTCCTGTCTCGACACCTTTGGCGGGTGTCCTCTGGGATGGCGAGCCTGTGAGGGCTCGCCAGCAGTCTGCTGCTCCTGCGGCTGTGCAGGGGTTGAGACCTCTATCTCCGTTGGGTGTGTATTCCGGCGGGGCTCTGACCGAGGGCTCTACAGTGGCATGGCAGTGTGAGCGCTTAGAGAGGAGCCCCCACTTCCTTGAGGGCTGCCACCAACCTCTCTCTCATGGGTCAGGTCCCCCTCAGTGCCTTCAAGTGGCTTGAGAGCACCTTGCTGCACATCAGGGGGGCCATGGGGACCCGTATCTGCAATGGCAGCCCTACTCAGAAGGACTTCCATGAAGGTCTGGTTTCTCTGTTCAATAGATGCCCATCGCTCCTCAAGAAATTTCATTCTATTCTGAACACTCACCATGTTTTCCATACCCTGGCGACTAACCTCCTCCATGGCCGTAGCCCTCCTCTCCTCTACCATAGCCAGCCTTACCACGGAGGCAGCAATCATTTCCACGTAGGTAGCCATCCTTTCCATGTTGATGCGTTCATGTGCCAATGACTCCACAAAGGCTCTGCTCATGTTCGCAATGGACTCCTCCATTCGCTCCACACTCGCAGCGACCCTGGAGACAAAACCTGCCAGAGATTCCTGCATCTCTGCCTGGAGTTCCATCACCTCTGATCTTACGGATGGACCCAGAGGCAGAGGGTCGACATGCAGCTGAGCCAAGCTGGCAGAGTCCTTCGCCCTCCGACGAGGACTCTCCACTTCTGTCCCTGTCTCCACAATCTGCTGATGCTCACTTGTGAGCTGTGATACACCAGGTGGCAAATCTACTCTATGTCCTGAAGGTCCCACCGAGGTGTGAGTGTCTGCGCTGGTGCTGGGTGCGCTTATTTCTGATGACGCTGCGCCCTCAGAGGTTGCAGATTCCTCTGAGGAGTCCGGCTACTCAGGCTCTTCCTCCTGCACCGTGGGGACGGGAGCGCTCGATGGTCCTGTGGGGGAGTCAAGCAAAAAGTTAGAGATGTGATGCCAAGGTTACATGCATATTGCATTTTGCAGATGATCATAAGTCCATATGATGTAGCTTCAGAATCATTATCAGCGACTCATGCAATGCCAATGAGAGAAATGGAAAACTATTCTGTCACCAGCTTGCGGGGATGCTCCTGCCTGTCCTTCCCCAAAGTCCACATCTCGGTCAGCCCCGGAAATCTCCAGCACGCCTTCCTCCCAGGGGGTGAGCTGGGCAAATGAAGGTGGCCCTCCTCCTGTCCTGGCTCGCTCTCTCCTGTTGTGAGTTCTCTTTACCTGCAATGAGGGAGACAAGTGGAGGTTGAGTGAGAATGAAGGAGTGAGTGCAGAGATTTCATAGCATAGATACTTAGGAGGAGACAAAGATGGAGTGAGGTTGCAAGACCAAGGGCCCTCCCTGTGTGTAATCAGTTGTGTTCAAAGCATCAGAGTGAGAGGGAGTATGAGGGCTGCATGGTGGAATAGTTTTGTGAATGTGAGCATAGAGAGAGAGGGAATGGGTAAGGGTGCATGGATGTGAGTGTCGAGTGGGATGTGCAGGAAGAGATTGCTAAAGCTGAGTGCTGGTGAGGAAAGGCAATGGGGATCAGATTGAGGGTGATGGAAACTTCATACAGTACTTACTTTTCCAGTGCGAAGAAGGTCATGGAATCTTTTCCTACACTGCAACCACATTCTTCGTATGTGCCCCAAGGAGTTGACTTGACCTGCCACCTGTAGCCACACAGCCTTGGTCTGGCTGGGAGGCCTCTTCCTCCCTGAAGAAGGGAACAGGACCTCCCTGTGGGCCCTAGCACCATCCAGTAATGCCTGGAGTGAAGCCTCATCAAATTTGGGGGCAGATCTGGCCCTCCCGCTGGCCGTTGCTCCTGCAGGCTCCTGTGCCATCTCAATGGTGAAGTTTGGGAGCCTGCAGAGGAAGCAAGGCTTGCTGTGGACCTTAAAAGCAGCAGCAACGATGACGTCATATTCTGCGACTTTCTGACTGGAAATACTCAATTGCCAAGGCTTCCCACACGCTGGAAATCAATTGGCCAATTGAGTTAAAATTGCATCAATCTCACAGACCCATTTAGAATCGTGTGGGAATCATTAAATTCGGGGAACCCGCCAATTCCCCGCACCTGAGTTAAAATCGACCCCAACGACTCAGCATCCACAGCCCTTTGGGGTAGAGAATTCCAAAGATTCACAACCCTCTGAGTGAAGAAATTCCTTTTCATCTCAGTCTTAAATGGCCGACCTCTTATCCTGACTCTGCCCCTGTCTAGAACTAGACTCTCCAGCCAGGGGAAACTACGTCTCAGCATCTACCCTGTCAATCCCCTCAGAATCTTATGTGTTTCAATGAGATCATCTCTCATTCTTCTAAACTCCAGAGAGTCTCGGCCCAATCTCCCCAATCTCTCCTCATAGGACAACCCTCTTATCCCAGGGTTGAATCTAGTGAACCTTCGTTGCACTGCCTCATGATCCCAATTTGTGAGTTATAATCAATATTATAAGTGGCAGCAAAAGTACACTATTGCGACTGGTCATGAACTAACTTAAGAACACTAATTGTTCATGGGGATGGGGAAGGGGGGCTTCAGGCTGAGATGATAAAGGAGTCCATAATGTTATCACAAGGGATAGCCTCCTGGTGATTTCAGCGTTGAAACTATCCTCGAGCAGGGTTGTCCAATACATAGCCACTTGCCACATGTGGCTAATTTGGAATCTAGATGTGGCTAATTGCATTTCTGATTAGTAAATAAAAAATGAGTAACAGGTACCATCCTTCGGTATGTGATCTCAATACTCATATTTGCATGGAGCACGCAAGTGAACATTAACCCTTTTGTGGGATTGTTGGTGAAATGGTAAAATGAAAAGCAGTGTGTGGGTGTTTTTCAATCGTTGTGAGTACTTTACTTCCTTGGTTACTGAATGTTGTTAGGTATTTATTAAGTAAACATACACACGTGAAGTACATTTACATGTATCGTGAGAGTGTGTGTAAGGCAGCTACTAAGATTAGTGCATGTGACTAAACTAAAAAAGTGCTGCTGTAGCCACACTTTTTAGCAAGTCAGCAATTTCCCTATTGGACAACACTGTCCTAGAGGTCATCTCAGTAATGTAGTTAGCCTTAAGGAGTCAACGTCAAGGTGGAGATTACTGTCTGCGCTATACCTAGAAATGGTGTCCCACCATTGGAGAGATCTGGAAACATTTTCAAGGACGATTTATTTCACAATCTTCTTTAACAGTTTATGTTAGGGTCTTTTCCTTTCTCTCTTTCTGCTTTTTACTGTTTTGGTAATAGATGAAGTGGTCATTTAAAATGTTCAGAGTAATGGTAGCAATGGGTCGGAAGGGTGACCTCTGAAGTGCATTAAAACAGCTGGCAGGATGGAATGACATTCTCGGAGACAAAGAAGGCAGCAAGTGGGGACGGGGACAGGGAGAAAGTTAGATAGGGAAGCAATGGTTTATGGCAGCCTTTGGGAGATAAACGACAGTAAGAGTGGCCTCAAGGAGAAAAGCACACGAGAGAAGATCTGTTAATTGGGCACATTGTCTTGCATCCTAGTCTTCTGGGATTTAGTTGCATTACAAACTACCATTCTCAAGGACAACTGCAAGAAACTGAAAAATGCCATTTGGAGAGAGTGCAGCGTTGCCCTGACAACCATCTCAAAGTGCACTATTGCCGTTCTGGAAAAAAAATGCCATTTTTGCATCTGGAACATGAAATAACAGGAAGGCAAAGTTCTAGGATTCTTGCACATCTGTCAACTTCACAGAGCAACCACATTGCTTTCTGCTGCCATGGAATTTTTCTGAAGTATTTTTTTCTCCACTGGATTCTTAAACTTTTCACTTCAGTTGTTCCCAGTAGCTTAAGTCATCCTGTCCACAATAGCTCAGTAACATCCAAATGTTCCCATGAAACATGACCAGTCAAAATGCTGCACATTTTTTTCTCAGCCAGAAGCCACAGTGTCTTGCCAAGAGCTTAAGAATTATCACTTTACACCAGTCTGACTCGTCGTAAAATGAAAGGCTTTCTCTTCCAAATCTCCGAGCCAGTCTGTTTCAAACTGTCTGCTGTAGATTTACCTTTTGCCAGTCAGAAACATCGGGCTAAAAATTGAGTAGCGCCCCATTTGGAGAGCAAACTTCGCCGGGGCACTACTTTTAGCGCCCCGGAAAAATTAGTATCCCCGCGCTGAAAGTTAAGTGGTTGTGCCCCAAGAGGGAAGCAGGGTGCTACTGGAAGCGTTCCGCATCCCTCTTGCAGCGCTGAAAGTCAATATTGCGGCGCTACGTGCTGCAGTATTGCAAGCCTTCCTCCCCTTCTTAAAGGGGGGGGGCCTTGCGTAGCACGACCCGGGGCCCAGCTGGGCCCCCGGGGATCGGGAGTGCCGGCAAAAGAGCCCGGCACTCAAGAGAAGTGCCGGCCTCTTGGAACGCAGCCAGCACTCCGCGGGGGGAGGGGGACAGTTCACGAGACCGGGGACGGGGGCGCAGGCAGGTGCTGGCAGGCGGCCAGCAACAAAAATGGCTGCCCCGCACCTCGCCTTTAAATAGCACCTTCCCAGCCGCAGGTAGGCCCCCCTGACCCCGTCAGACATAGCGTCTGGTGGTAAGTCAGGGGCGCTCCCGAAGATCGCGGCCGAGGCGCAAGTGGGGTGCTGCCAGTTAGCGCCACCCTCTTAGGGCGCTAACGGGAGGGGCAAAGCAACCCAATTTTCCCCCATCAGCTTTACAACTGTCCAATGCATTGGCCTGGCCATAAGTAAGGTTAATTATAAGGTTGAGCTTGTGAATTCCAAGGCTCTAGTATAGAAGGCAAAATACTGTGAATTGTAGAAATCTGAAATAAAAGCAAGAAATGCTGAAATACTCAACAAGTCAGGCAGCATCTGTGGAGAGAAAAACAGAGTTAACGGCCGAGAAATTCAGTCTGGACACTTTTGGGGCGCTAAAGTCGGGCGTTCGCTAAAGTTAGCGCCAGCCGGAAAGTGTAGGCCACATCGCCGAAATTCAGTAGAGTTGGCCCTAAGTTTGGCCGAGCGCTGAAACTGGCGTTGAAATGCTGTGTTCCGGCGCTAAGCCGGCGATGCGGCCTAATAACGCCGAAGCCGGGCGCAGCGCAGGTGCGGTCATGTTTTGATTGACAGCAGACACCCTGACGCCGGCCAGCTCTTAAAGGGGGAAGGGTCAACTTTGACTGCTGCCACGCCCTGCATACTGGAGCCCTGCAGCTAGGCCTCAGCACTACTGGTGTGCCAAAATAGCGCCTGGAGCAATGGAGAGGGCCCGTGAGCGAGCGCAGCGCTTCTCAGAGCATGCTCTGAGTGTGCTCATTCATGGTGTGGAGAAGAGAAGAGAGATCCTGTGCCCGGACAGTGGCAGGAAGGCTCCCAGGAGCCAGTACAGGAGAGCCTGGGGCAAAATCGCCCGCAGGGTGTCATCCACCTGTGATGTCCCCAGGAGTGCGGACCAATGCCGCAAGAAGTTCAACGACCTCACTCGGATGGTGAAGGTGAGTACCCTTTCCAGTGTCCCCCTCATCCTTGCATGTGCACCTCACATTATGGGCAAAGGGACCTCAAAGGCCTAATGGGCAGCCCTCCTCCCGCAGCAATGGCACTTGCATGTTCATCAATAGCACTTTCTGCACTTAACACAGTGGCCAAGCTATTCGACCATGGGAGGCAGTGCACCCAGCAACAGGGCACCACACTGGCCAAGCTATTCCACCATGGGAGGCAGTGCACCCAGCAACAGGGCACCACACTGGCCAAGCTATTCCACCATGGGAGGCAGTGCACCCAGCAACAGGGCACCACACTGGCCAAGCTATTCCACCATGGGAGGCAGTGCACACAGCGACAGGGCACCACACTGTACTTAGAGGCCGTCCTTTCTCTTGCAGGCCAAGCTGGTGAGCAATGTAAGGAGCCAGGCTGTCACTGGTGGAGGCCGTCCCGAGTACCAGGCGCTCACTGATCTGGAGGAGAGCATGGCACGACTCATGCGTGGCCGGGTGACTGGCCCTGTCGCGATCGGCGAGGCGGACCCTGTACTGGTACCCACTGGTAAGGACATGACCGGTTGCACCTCTCTCGTTGCCCTTGCGCTTCAGATCTACATCCTTTCCCACTGATCGACAAATGCGCATAATGCACCACTCAGGCCTCCCTCGCTGACGGCCTGTCCTCACTCTAAAGCTACTCTTGTGCCTTCCTGCTTTCAGCTGGTGAGGAGGAGGTGGTCCCTGAAGCGCAGAGAGCCAGGCCCTTGGAGGAGGAGGACGTCGAGGACCAGGAGGAAGGCGGCACATCGGGGGAACCCTCCTCCGCGCCAGGGGATGGCAATGGAGGGGAGATGTCTGGCCTGCAGGAGAGCCAGGGGGAGGTGTTGGAGGGGAGGGCCGAAGCTGGTCCCAGTAGGGTGGACGCACGCGGGAAGGCTCCGGCAGCACGCCGGCCTTCTGCCCAGAGGGGGGAGGTGTTGGAGGGGAGGGCAGAACCTGGCCCAAGTGGGGTCGACGCACGCGGGAAGGGTCGGCCAGCACGGCGGCCTTCTCCCCAGAGGGAGAGTCCGCCCTCCAGTCCGGACACGGTCCTCGCCCAGGAGGTGCGCGTCCTCGATGAGATGTCGGCGGCGTCTGAGCGGCGCCACCAAGAGTTCATGGGGGTGGTCGAACAGATGCCTCACGCCATTGAGTCCCTGGCTCAGAGTGTGGTGGCTTTCGGGGAATCACAGGCCAGGGGGTTCGAACAACTCACGCAGCGCACGACAGGGGTGTCCAGCAACTGGCCGCAGCGCACGACAGGGGTGTGCAGCAACTCGCGGCAGCGCAGGACAGGGGTGTGCAGCAACTCGCGGCAGCGCAGGACGCGGGTGTGCAGCAACTGGCGGCAGCGCAGGACGCGACTCGCGAGATGAGTGGTGCCGTCCAGACACTGGCAGAGCTGATGCGGGCACATACCAGGGCAGTTCGGGCACTCACTTCTGCCACACTCGCTGTGGCACGGAGGCATCGCCATGGCAGCCGCCGCCCTGCTGCAGCACAGCGGTCTGGCCTCCCCCAGATTGCTGCGCTTGCTACACTGCCAGCCCGGCCGAGTGCCAGTGTCTCTGGCGAGCAGCGCGCACCTGCCATCAGCCAGCTTGCCCCCAATGGTGCTGCCGACACTGCCACTCCCCCAGCCAAGGTGCGACGAGCTGCTGCAAAGACTGATGCTGCCCAGCCACAGCTGCAGCAGTCAGCAGGCGGCCCCTCCCGGGCCAGGCCTCGTCTAGGCCGACCCACAAGGGCATCTGCCGACACGCTTTGTGGCCCTCATGAGCCTTCCCCCAGCCTCGCCACACCTGCAGGGCCCAGGTTGAGGCGGAGCAGCAGGTCGGCCAGGGGCCGGAGAAGCCTGTCTAAGGACTCGCCCTCTCGGCACACCCATTAGAGTGTGGTGAGAGCGGTTTCTTTTATATTGGGGGGCTTGTGTTGTGGGTGGCATTATTTTGTTAAGGCCGAGGATCAAGGCATTTTTTGTTTTCATGGGGGTGTCTCTGTTGTGGGGGGGGGGCTTATTTTTGTAAGGCCGCTGTTGAAGGCCTTTTGGATGGGCAAGTTTTGTTAGTCCTCCCCAGGTTTTGGGAGTGACAGATGTTTTTGACTGTTTTTTGGGGGTCTTGTCTGTTTTTCTGTTTCATGTGGGAAGGGCCCTGAGTTTGTGAAATAAAGCTTTTGATTTATTCAGCATGTCCAGGTGTCATGTTTGAAGTGGTTGTTGCGTTAGCCGGCTGAGGGCTTGCGGAGCGGCTGCCTCAGGTGCGTTCATTGCCACAGGCCATTCCCTGACAGGGGGCTTAGAAGTGTCGATCAATAAGCCCCCGGCGGACGGCCCTTGGCCCTTGTCGCTCCCTCCTGGGCTGGTCCTCCTCCTCCTCCTCCTCCTCCTCCTCCTCCTGCTCGTCCTCCTGAGGTGGTGGTGCAATGCCAGGTGGCAGTGCCTGAGTCCTGCGGATAGCCAGGTTGTGCAGCATGCAGCACACGACGACGAACTGGGAGACTCTATCCGGCGAATACTGAAGAGATCCTCCGGAACAATCCAGGCAGCGGAACCGTTGCTTGAGGACGCCTATCGTTTGCTCGATGATGTTCCTTGGGGCTTGATGGCTTTCGTTGTATGCCTCCTCCGCTGGGGTCCTGGGCGCGCGAAGCGGGGTCATGAGCCATGTACACAAAGGGTAGCCCTTGTCCCCGATAAGCCATCCCCTTGGTGGAGGCTGTGCCTCGAACATGTCAGCCACAGTAGTCTGGCGCAGGATAAATGCATCGTGGCTGCTTCCTGGGAAGCGGGCATTGACAGCTAGGATGCGCTGCCTGTGGTCACACACCAGCTGTACATTTAGGGAATGGTAGCCCTTCCAGTTGCGGTAATCCTCGGCATTGTGGATAGGTGCCCGCATAGCCACATGCGTGCTGTCAATGGCGCCCTGCACCATGGGGAAGCCCGTGATCCTGCCAAATCTGACTGCACGCTGCTCCTGCCTCTGTCGGGTCATGGGGAAGGAGATGAATTGGTGTCTCCTCGCGTAAAGTGCATCGGTGACCTGCTGGATGCAGCGATGCACGGCGAACTGGGAGATGTTCGCTATGTCCGCAGCAGCGGCTTGGAAGGAGCCGCTTGCATAAAAGTTCAGAGCCACCGTGACCTTCACTTCCACCGAGAGAGACGTCCTGCACATCAGCTGTGGATGCAGATCTGTGTGAAGCAGCTGGCAGATCTCTGCAACCACCTCCCTTCTGAAGCGCAGCCTCTTCACACAATGCGCCACAGTCATGGTGAGATAGGACACCTGCTGCCGGTATTGCCTGAGTGGGTAAGGCCTACTTTCCGACGCCTGATGGCCCCTCTGCGTCTAGGCATGGCTGGCCCTCTCTCACAGCGTCTGCGAGCCCTTCGCACATAATGCTGCAACTGAGGGTTGGCCCCCCATACAGCCCCCATAATAAAGTTGAGAACAGATAAGTCACAATGAATCAAATGTCAAAGCACTGGCCAGAAGCCAAAAATACCTCTCCTATGTTGTCCCAAATCAGTAACCTCTGTCCCTTGGTCTCTGTCCAGAAATCCAAAGCAGTGAAGTCATTGCAGCAAAATGGCTGGGCTTTATAGGTCAGTGTAAGTGCCCTTTAATTTGCGCTCCCCGAGGCCCACAGGGCCTCTTTTGCGTTCCACCTCACAGTTCTTAGCAGCGCCACGCCCACATTGGGCGGGCGCCACTGAATTTCCGGTTTGGGGCGCACAAACAGCGTTGCGCGACGATATGACGTCATAAGCTGCGCGCGCACCTGAGCGGGCGCAAACACTTTGCGCTGGCGCTAAATGTCAACTGAATTTGGGCGTCGGCGCAGGTCGGACTGCGTTCAGGCGCTAAGTGTCTAGCGCCGGAAATATAGCCCTTTTATGGCGTTAGCGGCTGGCGCAACCCACTGAATTTCTAGGCCAACATTTCAGGTCGATGAAATTTTGTCAGAACTTGAAAATATTACAGATGTAAGCAAGTACAGAGGCAGGGAAAAGGGAAAGAGGAGGAAAGAACAAAAGGGAAGGTCTGTGGTAGGATTGGAAAGCAGGAATGATTGAATGACAAAAGGGACGATGGTGCAAGGCAAAAGGGAGTGATAATGGAACAAGTAAATAAACAAAAGATGGGTCAAGAGTGTAATGATATCAGCAAATAGTGATGGTATTTCCCTGTTTGATTATCACGCCTTACCAGCATATTTGCCTGTTTGATTATTTATGCCTGACCAGCAGAGGGCATGTGAGAGAGGCAGTTGAGTTTAGTTTCAGTTTCATTTTAGAGGGATCTCTAAGATGGTGTCTCCTGTAATGCTGTTAACTGAGTTGAACAAACTTTAGATTAAAAGACATTCTCTTTCATAAATGTCTCGTCATTGAACCCACAAAGAAATCAATACATGGTGTCAGAAGTCACAAGTGATTGAAAGAGATGAAGAGGAAAAATCTGAAGTTAAATCAGCTCTCCACATATTAGCAAGCCAAAAGAGAACATCGTTACTTACCTTTGGAGAATAGCTAACGAAGTGAAAAATGGAAGGTTTGCACCCACCGGCGAAGCTTCAGTTGACAGGTAATGTGGCTGAAAATTGGAGGAGATTCAAACAACGTTTGGAGTTGTATTTATCAGCAATCGGAGCTGACGAGAAAAGTGATAAAATGAAAGCGTCAGTGTTCTTACATGTCATGGGTGATGAAGCGCTGGAGGTGTATAATAACTTCACATTCGCTGCTGATGGAGACAAAATGAAGCTAGATAAAATAATGGAACAGTTTGAGGCCTACTGCTTACCTAAACGTAACGTGACGTTTGAGAGGCACAGATTTTTCACATGTGTACAGAAAACGGGAGAGACTATTGATCAGTATGTGACTGAACTGAGAAACAGAAGCAAAACGTGTGAATTTGGGGGACTGACAGACTCGCTGATAAAAGACAGACTGGTGTGTGGTATTCCAGATAATGGTCTAAGGGAAAGACTGCTAAGAGAGCAAGATCTAGACCTGGGAAAAGCCATAGCACTGTGTAGGGCTACAGAGACTGTGAAGTCGCAGGCAAAGGAGCTGTTCAGTGACAGTAGCTGCAACGTGGATGCAGTGAGAAAGAACGGACACAAACCGTTTAACAAAAAGAGCGCCAATGTGAAAAAAGAGGCGTGGCCAGCGAACAAAAATGAAAGGGGCAATCGAAAGTCATGTAGTCGATGCGGTACACAGCATCCACCAAAAAAGTGTCCAGCATATGGTAAAACATGCAATAGTTGCAACAAAAACAACCATTATGCCCGTTGCTGTAAGAACCAAGCGCAACAAAGCAAGGTCCATACAGCAGATGAAAGCGAGATAGAGGAGTTCCATGTGGATGTTGTGTCTGAAAACAAAAAAGAAAAAAGAGACTGGATGTTGACACTAAAAGTGAATGACATACACATTCCATTTAAATTGGATACTGGAGCACAAATTAATGTGATATCAGAGACTGATTTTAAGAAAATTAGACCCAGACCAAAGATACATGGAATAAAAGTGAAAGTGACAGGATACTCAGGTACTGATATACCAGTGAAAGGAAGATGCATTGTCAAAGTGACACACAAGGACAGAGAGCACACGCTAGCATTAATCGTGGTGCCAAAGGATGTGCAAGCCATACTAAGTTTAATAGCCTGTGAGAGACTGAACCTGGTAAAGAGAGTCCTCGCTGTGGAAAGCGAAGGAGAGACAGTCTATGATGAACTCATGAAAGAGTACAACGACCTATTTAAGGGTCTAGGCTGCCTTCCAGGAGAACACACGATCAGAGTAGATAAAAGTATGCCAACGGTCATACATCCATGCAGAAAAGTTCTGTTTGCTCTTCAAAAGCAACTGAAGGCAGAGTTGGACAGGATGGAAAGCCTGAACGTGATTCAGAAGATAGATAAGCCAACTGAGTGGGTAAGTTCCCTCGTCGTTGTGGACAAAAAGAATGGAAAGCTCAGAATTTGTCTGGATCCAAGAGATCTAAACAGAGCAATAAAGAGAGAGCACTTCAAGCTTCCTACACATGAGGAAATCATGTCACAGTTTGCAAATGCAAAGTATTTCAGCAAGTTAGATGCATCATCAGGATTTTGGCAGATGAAACTGGACGAAGCAAGTTCAAGACTGTGCACGTTCAACAGTCCATTTGGCAGATACAGATTCCTAAGGTTACCATTTGGCATTGCCTCAGCTCCTGAAGTGTATCACAAAACTATCCATATGATCTATGAGCACCTGGAGGGAGTTGATACATCAATGGATGACATCATAGTATGGGGAACCACGAGAACTGAGCATGACGAGAGACTGAAAAAAGTGATGGAAGCAACAAGGAAAACAAACCTGAAGCTGAATAGAGGGAAATGCCAGCTCGGAGTGACAGAACTGACATTCGTGGGAGATATCCTTAGCAGTGAGGGCATCAGACCAGATCCCAGAAAGGTGTCTGCCATTGAGAATATGCCAAAGCCACAATGCAAAAAGGACGTGCAGAGGTTTAATGGAATGATCAACTACATGGGTAAATTCATATCCAACCTCTCAGAAAAGATGGCGCCACTGAGACGACTAACTGAAAAGAACATAGAATGGGAATGGAATCATGAGCATGAGAAGTCATGGAGCGATCTAAAGAAACTGCTCACAGAGGAACCAGTTCTGAGGATTTATGACCCAGCGAGACCCATCAAGATATCATCAGATGCATCACAGAGTGGGCTCGGTGCCGTTCTTCTGCAAAAATATGACTACTGGCAACCTATTGCATATGCATCGCGCTCAATGACAGACGCGGAGACGCGATATGCTCAAATAGAAAAGGAGCTGCTCAGCATCACATACGCCTGTGAACGATTTCACCAGTTTGTGTCAGGACAAGCAATCAGTGTAGAGACTGACCATAAGCCCTTGATTGCATTGTTCCAAAAGCCATTAAATAGCTGTCCGCTTAGAATACAAAGAATGATGATCAGGCTGCAACGCTATACACTGAATGTTGCGTACACCCCGGGTAAGCTGATGTATACAGCAGACACGTTGTCCAGAGCTGTTGACACAAGAGAGCCCGCAAACACCAAAATGGATGAAAAAGTGAACGCCTACGTGGACATGATCACAAGTGCACTGCCCATAGCAGATGCAAAAATGGAGCTCATAAAGACTGAGACAAACAAAGATGAAACACTGAGACGACTGAGGAAAAGCATCTTGGATGGATGGCCCAACATGAAGCAAGACTGCTCACCTGATGTGGCAGAGTACTGGAACTGCAGGGCGGAACTATCACTGGTCGAAGATATCATCTACAAAGGAAGTAAAATAGTTATCCCAAAGAGTCTGAGAAAAGAGATGCTAAAAAGAATCCATGGAGGACATTTGGGAATCGAAAAGTGTAAGAAAAGAGCACGAGAGGTGATGTACTGGCCACGAATCAACCAAGATGTGACAAATGAGGTGTCAAACTGCACAATATGCCTGAAATATCAAGCAAGCAATCCGGTAGAACCACTAAAGCCACACCCAGCACCAGACAGACCTTACCAGAAGGTAGGCGCTGACCTATTCGTATGTCAAGGGAAGGACTATCTTGTAGTCACAGACTATTACTCCCTGTATCCAGAGGTTTGTAGACTGTACACCACCACTGCAGATGCTGTGATAACATGTATGAAAGCCATATTCTCCAGACATGGCGTGGCAAGCGAGGTCTTCACAGACAACGGACCCCAGTTTTACAATGCAAGTTTCCGACACTTTACCAAAGAGTGGGACTTTGTCCACACAACGTCAAGTCCTCACTATCCACAGTCCAATGGACTAGTGGAAAAATCAGTCCAGACAGTGAAAAGACTGATGTACAAGGCAAAAGACAGTGGAACTGACTTCTACCAGAGCATGCTTGTATACCGCACAACGCCGCTCGAGTGTGGTATGTCACCAGCCCAACTCCTGATGGGACGTCTGCTAAGGTCAAACCTACCCATCCCGGAGAACCTCCTGAAAACAAAAGAGGGGGAGAAAGTGAGGAAGTTCAAAGAACAACAGAAAGAAAAGCAAAAGTACTACTATGACAGAGGAACACAAAACCTACCTGAACTCCACACTGGTGACCAAGTAAGGTTCAAAGACAAACCAAACATATGGACTCAGAAGGGAACTGTCCTGAGTGAAGTACAACCAAGATCATACACCATTCAGACAGATGAGGGTGCTGTTCTGTGAAGAAATCATCGGGATCTTCTCATGGGACCAGCCACAGCAGGTCAAAAGACTGATACTGTTGAACAACCTGATCACACAGCAGGTCAAAAGACTGATACTGTTGAACAACCTGATCACGCAGCTGAGAAACCATCATCTGAGGCAACAACTCAGATTCAAGGACAATCAATCAGAAAATCCTCAAGACACGTGAAGCCTCCTGAGAGACTCATTGAGCAAGTTTAAGGACTCTTGTTATAGAAGGAAGTAATGTTATCTTATTCTCTTTTCAAGTTCTAGTGTATTTACATATTTCATGTGAACACACAAAACAAGGTTAAA
This sequence comes from Somniosus microcephalus, assembly GCF_052327205.1. Taxonomy (NCBI): domain Eukaryota; kingdom Metazoa; phylum Chordata; class Chondrichthyes; order Squaliformes; family Somniosidae; genus Somniosus; species Somniosus microcephalus. The sequence continues at coordinate 49,821,229 of NC_140995.1, forward strand.
AAACCTTGATAATGGTAATGATAATGTAAGTTCATTAAGTGTTACAGTTAAAATGTAGAGTAATACAAAGAAAACATGTTGTTAGATAAAAGTAAAATACTTTTGTTTTAAGAAAGGGAGATGTAATGATATCAGCAAATAGTGATGGTATTTGCCTGTTTGATTATCACGCCTTACCAGCATATTTGCCTGTTTGATTATTTATGCCTGACCAGCAGAGGGCATGTGAGAGAGGCAGTTGAGTTTAGTTTCAGTTTCGTTTTAGAGGGATCTCTAAGATGGTGTCTCCTGTAATGCTTTTAACTGAGTTGAACAAACTTTAGATTAAAAGACATTCTCTTTCATAAATGTCTCGTCATTGAACCCACAAAGAAATCACTACATAGAGGAGCTGTAAATGTCAACAGCAGAATCATTACCAACAGCTGCTGTCCATAAAAATGAGAGCAGTGGTTATGTTCTGAAATTGTTGAACTCAAAGTTGAGCCTGGAAGGCTGTAAAGTGTCTAATCAAAAGATATGGGGCTGTTCCTCAAATGTCCATTGGGCTTTATTAGAACGCTGTAGGAGGCCGAGGACAGAGTGGGAGTGGAGCGGAGAATTAAAATGACAAGCGACCAGAAGCCCAGGGTCACGGTGGCGGACTGAACAGAGGTTTTCAGCAAAACAATCACCCAATCAGCATTTGTTCTCCACAGTGTAGAGGAGACCGCATCGTGAGCAGCGAATACAGTTTACTAAATTGAAAGAAGAAGAAGTAAATCATTGTTTCACCTGGAAGGAGTTTTTTGAGGCCCTGGATGGTGGGAAGGGAGGAGGTGAAAGGGCAGGTGTTGCATCTTCTACACTTGCATGGGAAGGTGCTGTGGGAAGGGGAGTGGGTGCTGGGGGTGATGGAAGAGTAGACCAGGATTTTGCGGAGGGACGGTCCCTTCGGAATGCTGAAAGGGGAACGAGGGAAATGTATTTGGTGGTGGCATCACGCTGGAGCTGGCAAAAATGGCGGAGGATGAGCTGTTGAATGTGGAGTCTGGTCGGGTGGAGGATGAGGGCAAGGGGTTCCCTATCATGGTTCTGAGAGGGAGGGGAAAGGATGAAAACAGAATTGCGGGAAATGAGACAGGCACGGTCGGGGGCCTTGTCAACCATGGTGGAGGGGAATTCTCAGTTGAAGAAAAAGGAAAACATATTGGAAGCACTGTTATGGAAGGTGGCATCAACAGATGCGACGTAGGCAGAGTAACTGGGAGAATGGAATAGAGTCCTTACAAGAAGCGGAGTGGGAGGAAGTTTAATCAAGGTAGCTGTGAGATTCAGTGGGCTTATTGTGGACTGCAGTGGTTCAAGAAGGCAGCTCACCACCACCTTCTCAAGGGCAATTAGGGATGAGCAATAAATGCTGGCCTTGCCAGTGATGCCCACATCCCGTGAATTAATTTTTAAAACGACATTGGTTGACAGCCTATCCTCAGAAATTGACATAGAGAAGTCGAGGAAGGGAAGAGTCAGAGATGGACCATGTGAGGTGAGGGAGGGGTGGAAATTTAAAGCAAAGTTGATGACATTTTTCAGTTCGGGGTGAGAGCAGGAAGCAGCACCAATACAGTCATCAATATATCGGAAATAGAGGTGAGGGAAGGAACTTGAGTAGGACTGGAACAAAGAATGTTTCACATATCCCACGAAAAAGCAGGCATAGTCAGGACCCATATGGATTCCCATAGCCACACCTTTTATTTGGAGGAAGTGAGAGGAGTCAAAGGAGAAGTTGTTCAATGTAAGAACAAGTTCAGCCAGGTGGAGGAGAGTGGTAGTGGATGGGGACTGGTTGGGCCTCCGTTAAAAGAACCTTCATAATTTTAAAGACCTCTATTAGATTACTCCTCAGCCTTCTCTTTTCTAGCAAAAATAGCCGCAGCCTGTTCAGTCTTTCCTGAGAGTTATAACCTCTCAGTTCTGGTATCATCCTTGTAAATCATTTTTGCGCCTTCTCCAGTGCATAAACACTGGCACAGAGCAATTGGGCCAAATGGCCTGTAAATTCTATGTAATGTTTATATTTATTTCTGTTTATATTCTTGTATCGGACCTTGGTTAGACGACACTTAGAGTACTGTGTACAGTTCATATTACAAAATGGATATAGAAGCACTGGAGAAGCTGCCATGATGGGCTTAATGGTTTCCTTCCATCCTGTGATTTCTACCATTCGATGAATTTCTGAATATTAGTACTTATAAACAAAATCTGTCCATTATCAGCATCTGAATTTTAATATCAGTCAGAACAGTGGTTGCAATTCAAAATGGGAGCAAGGGCTATGCTTAACAACTACTGCAATACTATTGAAGGTTGTACGCAAAAGTACTTAATTGTTAAGCGCTTTGGGACGTCCTGAGGTCATGAAAGACAATGCAACCTCTGCATAATTTGTAACAGACCACAAAAGTAAATTTATCAACCCAACTCTAGTACCAGGGCTTCATTAGATGACTAAAAGACTGTCGAGCTAGTCCTCTTAATGGCTTAGTAATCTTATCCATTGAGTAGCTGACCCATACAGACCACAAAATCGTTAGGCCCAATCCCTGGTCTATGCTGAGCTCGCTGGTTTCAGCTGGAATGGTGGCAGCAGTCGCGCTAGTAGCTTCCACTTTCATGGGTTAGGGAAGGGTAAATCGGAAAATCATTATTTGGCAGCCCGCCCCAGAAATGTGACTGGAGGATGAGGGTGGATTCGGGCTCGGTTGTGATGCTGCCCAGTTAAGGGACCTGCCAACTGTTGTGTATGTAACCTGTTCCACCTTAAGAGAGCTTAAGCCTGTTCCACCTTAAGAGATGTACTACTTTCTCAGGCTGCTGTAGACGTAATACCGGGGGTGAACACACCGGTATACAAGCACTGTGCAGTAATCTTGTATTCAGTATAGCCCCTACCTCCAACCAGTAAAGACCTGTTTTTATTGTTACTCATTAGTCTGTGTCTTAATTAACTAAATAATTCACAGACTTAACACTGGCGACGAGTCAGGTTCTTACCCTGCGGCAGTTATTCCACGGCGGTTGAAGAGAGGTTTCAAACCACACCACCCCACTGGAAGCGACAGGCATTAGGACTCTGAAGCCTCCATCAGCTTGTGAACCGGAGTAGAAGACAGGGCTGGGAAAGACAGAGGTACAGGGCGATAGCGATCGGCAGATAAGGGCCGGGCCGCTTTGAAGTGAGGGGCGCAGCCGGGCCATCGATCGCAACCACCGATAAGGGCCACACTCGGGCTGAAAGGGCAGCGGCTGCAGAAATTGAAGGCGCGAGAGCCGCGGTGCACAGCGCGGGCCATCGATCGCGATCGGGAGATAAGGGCTTTGGAGTGCGAGGCGCAGCCGGGCCATCGATCGCAAGCACTGATAAGGGCCGGGCCACTTTCAAGTGCGAGGCGCAGCCGGGCCATCGATCGCATCCGCTGATAAGGGCCGCACTCGGGCGATCGCGGCGAAGATAAGGGCCGCACTCGGGGGCTGAAGGGAGACGGCGTTGGGGGACGGGTGAAGACCGCCAAGCGCGGGAAAACCGCCATTTTGTGGGCGGAGGACGACGGCAAGAGCGGGAAGCCGCCATCTTTGATAACAAGTAAAGAAAAGAAAATCTGAGAAATTGCAAATCTACAATGCCTAAACACGGGAATATTAGCACCTTTAATAGTGACCTCGAAGATTGGGCCATATATGTTGAAAGAGTAAAAAATTATTGTAAGGCCAATAAAATTCGTGACCAAGATAAAGCTCTAACATTATTAAATTTAATGGGTGCGAAGACATACGGGCAATTGAAACACCTGTTATCACCAGATGAACCGGCGGATAAGACGTTCGATGAGATTGTTACTGTCCTGAAAGATCATCTAAACCCCACGCCGCTGATGCTAGCGGAACGATTTAAATTTTACGACAGAAGGCAGCTACAGCATGAAAGCAATGCTGAATATTTGCTGGAATTGCGTAAATTAGCGAAATATTGCCAGTTTGGAACGGGACTGACAGATGCACTACGAGACAAATTTGTGTGTGGTTTATTTAAACAGGATACACAAAAGCGACTGCTCGAGGAGAATGAGCTGACGCTTGAGAAGGCGGTCACTATGGCAGCAGCACACGAAGCCGCAGCGAGAGGCACGGCAGTAATGCAGCTACGGTCACCGGAGCTCAGTGCACACAAATTGGGTGTGAGTTCTGGCAAATGTTATCGTTGTGGAAAGACAACGCATGATCAGAACCAGTGTTGGTTTAAAAACCAAGAATGTAGAACTTGTGGTAGGCTTGGACACATAGCTAGAGTATGCAGGTCAGGGAAGAAGACCAGCAACAAGAAGTCACTGCAAGGAAAATACGCAAAAGTACACAAGGTGGCCGAACAGGAGTCCGATTCAGACGCTAGCAGTAATGAACTGGCTGGCTTAAGCAGTATTGAACTGGCTAGCTTAAGGGTACTCAACGTTGGTAAGGGTGCAGACCTCGAGACAATTTGGGTTACTCTTCAGATAGAAGGAGTCCAAGTAAAAATGGAATTGGACACTGGATCGGCATTGTCGGTCATGAATAAGAAAAATTACAGAAGGTTATTCCAACATATTCCCCTACAGGATACGGAGATTATATTGACAACCTACACGGGGCAGAGAGTGTACCCCATCGGGACAATAAAGGTTGCAGTGGCCAACAAGGGCGAAGGAAGTCAAATAATGGACTTATATGTGCTACCGGAGGGAGGTCCACCACTACTAGGCCGGGAGTGGTTTAGAAACATAAATATGGACTGGCATTCGCTAAAAGCCATAAAGAGTGAGAACTCGGTGCAGATAATCAGCCCAGACTCTAGAACTGATGATGGTAAGACCAACCCATGTGCAAAAGACAAAGTTTCAGCACAGAATTCCACTGAGCAACAACAACATAGTTTAACAAAGAATTCTGAGTCTGTCAAGTCTACTGATATGCACATTTTTGAGGGACACTGGGCTCGAACTCAACTCCATTTCAAACTACAACAGCAATTAGAACAAATGATTCGCCGTTTTGAGCAAGAGATGAATGAAATAAAAAAAGTTCTTTGTTACAGAGTGGGAGAATCTGGAAAGGCAACAGAAGCAACTGATGGAGAAAATGGAGCAGGAGCACACCAACCATCTGTGCGAGGAGGCCGAACGAATCAAAGCTGATTCAGGTTCTGAAGGTGCGTGCCATAATCTGGTGTCAGAAGAGTTAACGGTCAGCCAACTCCTTCATATGCTGAGGGACAAGACTCTGAAATGGGAAAAACTTGAACACGAGCTGCGATCTTCAAAGGAAAAGGGTTCGGAGCTCTCAAAAGTCATTGAGATGGCTGATGTGATGACACAGACTGAAACGACTGCAACAGAGCAGCCATTGGATGCCAAAAGTACGCTGACTCACGTCAATGTAGAACAACAGACTGCTGAAACAGCTGCTCTGGTAGAGGGATTGCATAGTCCGATCAATCAATCTCCAAAGGAAGTTGAAGTATTAAAATCACAAATGAGGTCACTAGTAAACGACTTGCTGAAAGCCCAGAAAAAGCTGGATGCAGAGGTACACATGAAGAAGTCTCTTCAGGAAAGATGTCTGGATTTGGAACAAGAGCTGGCTAACGTCCAGCTGGGTATGGAGGAAATAGACGACCCTCTCACTGGTCTAGCTCAGGACGACACCGAATATTACCATGACCTGGTGGACGACACCAAATATTACGATGTCCTGTCCTGCCCAGCTTGTAACTTCGACTCCCAAAGTGCAGAAATCATGGAGGAGCACCAAAAGTCTACGGAACATCGGGAGAAGCTGGCTCTACGACGGAAACAGGAGGAAGAGAAGGAGGAACTGCGCATGCAGCTGGCAGCTGTGGCAGCTGACAATGGAGCCCAGAGAGTCTCCAAGAAGCAGAAAAGGAAAAGTAAAAACAGAAGGTGACCCATCTGAACCATTATCACCTCTACCAGATCACACACGTGGTCCCTCCGAACGGAGCCAAATCAGTTCGGAAGTTCAAGCTGTTAAATCCATGAAAGGACTATTGAATGAGTAACGTGAACTGACTACACCACAGAGATTGAATCTGTGAACTGTTTTCCGCAGAGACTGAATCTGTGATATGTTACGTTAAACATGAAGTTATATATGTATATATGTTATTACGTTATGTTAAATGGGGGGATGACTATAAAGCTAAGAAGGGAGGAGTGTTGTGTATGTAACCTGTTCCACCTTAAGAGAGCTTAAGCCTGTTCCACCTTAAGAGATGTACTACTTTCTCAGGCTGCTGTAGACGTAATACCGGGGGTGAACACACCGGTATACAAGCACTGTGCAGTAATCTTGTATTCAGTATAGTCCCTACCTCCAACCAGTAAAGACCTGTTTTTATTGTTACTCATTAGTCTGTGTCTTAATTAACTAAATAATTCACAGACTTAACACCAACATTCACTCACACACGTATAATGGCCGATTGGATGAGGTACCAGCTGGTAACTAGTGGAGCCATACTCCAGCAAAGTCTAACTACCATGCGGAGGGGAGGGTGAATAATGACCAGAAAAGAGGCTGGAAAGTATTTGAAAGACTGTAAAAATTTAAACTTAAACCAATCCCTTGGTCTCCTTAAGATCAGATGTACTGCTCAGCAATTGCAAGTACTCATGCATTTAATTTATTTATGTGGTTACTCACACCTAGCACAGAAGGTCGCAGGGTTTTGTTGAGCCTGGAGTGAAACCCTTACTGCAAGCTACTCTTGTAGTATTTTTATCTTTACATTTAGTATAAATAGTGAAGAGAGAGAAGCTGGATGACACTTCATGGGGGGAAGTGTATGGGAAGACACTGGGCTACTATTTTCAAACTAAACTCTGACTATTGCTTTTTTTCCTGTATTTGACCTGGAAATTTTGCAGGAGTTCTCCCAGTCTTCCCACAATAACTCTGGTGGAAGATCAGAGGAACACCCAGAGAAAAGGCATTATGGCAGGCAACTGGGAGAATGCTTATCAAATTTCAAAGCCCTTGTACCTAATCCACAACATTATTGGCTAGTAGTCATTCTACGCAAGCAGTAACCGCAGTCTTCTCCCAGTGAATTAGTAAATTAAGTGTGCCAGAAGAATCAATTCCTGGTCTGTGTTGCATTAGTAAATCGTAGTCAAGGCAGAGATGGAGGCAGTACAGAGCAACTTCCCTGATCCTGCGCACCCAGCAGAAAGCTACACTTGTAGGGAATGTGGGATGATAAATAGGGAATACAGTGAAAACACTTTGGCCCGTATTTTCCAATCGCAGGCCTCCCGCGGGCGGCCCACGTATCTCAGAGGTGCAGGTGGTTCGCAGCGTCCCTGGGATCACGTGGGCCATGGGGAACCAATCAAAGAAGGGAATCTCCCTTCATACATTTGTCAGGAAGACCTGTCAAATATATGAATGGAGATCACCCCAAAAACATAGCAAAACTTTAAATAAATTAAAAACATCACATTTTTAAAATGACTTGAAATTACAATAAATTAAATATTTTAAACAAAAATTTAATTTTTTGGAAAAAATAATTAACGTTTTTTACGGGGCTAAAAATAAATTTACCTTTTTTAAAAGTATTTTTAAATGATAAATCAGGGAATTTAAAAAAAAACTTTTTTCAACTCTTATCCTGGTAAAAGCAGGCCTTACGCCTACTTTTACCAGGCGTAAGAATTGTAAGGGTTTTCTGCGAGTAGAGCGTCTCCAAAAAGCGGAACTATCTGCCCGCAGAGACCCTTTCTCCAGGGCAGCCGGAGAATGTCAAGACCAGACTTGACAGATCGGAAATGCCGGTTTACAGCGCATGCACTGTGCATGCCTGAATCCATCATTTCCGATGTCCCTACGGGTGGGTACACAGCACGTACCCGCCCGCAGGGATCGGAATATCTGGGCCTTTTAAGTTAAACCGCAGAAGTAGAACTAGGGCAAATGAGTCAAAACTAGTAAAAGAAAACTTTAGGACTGATATCAAGCAATTTGTCTTCACACAGAGAGTGATAAATGTATGAATTAAACTTTCAGATGGTGCAGTGGAGGCAAAAACTCTGGAATCATTTAAACAATTGAATGCTGCAATGGGAGGTGGCCATTAGGATCTCTCTGCAGGAATAAATTAAGATGGGCCGAATGGCTTTTCTCATTCTGCATGATGTTATGCTCTTGTTGCACCTCTTGAATCTATAAGGAGCACGGTTCTCACTGAGAGCACAGGATGGGGAGGGAGGTTTACCCTTTAAACTATTGTTGGCTCTAGACTAGGTGGAGAGTTGCTGTTCCTTCTTACTCTCCAGTGACCCCTGGTGGGAAATGTATGTGTGTGGGCAGGTGAGAAGACAACTGGTTTTGATTGTGATGCCTCCTAGTTTGCATATTTAGGCTCCCACATGAAGAATGGTTTCTTAGGTAAAGTACTGAAGGACTAACAGGCTCTATGGAACTGGACACCAACAATCAGATAAGGATGGGTAAAAACTGACGCAAAAAGCACCACATCAAACAAAGCCGTCTCAAGAGACTTGTATTTCTTTCCCCGTGTAACAGTAATTAACTGGCACCTACACAGAAGTTCCTTTTAAGCAACTGCCTTCATTAATCATATGCTAATTAATTAGCTTGTAGTACGTTGTTGAATGATAACCTTATTTTGTCTTCAGTGCAGAAAAGTTATTGCAGTGCACAAAGAGTTAACACGCACTGGGGGACATCTTAGGGGTCGTTCCCTAAGCAAGTTCTTCAAAGGCACTTGATCTTTAACCAATTTGCTCATATACTGCACCCTTATTCATCATTTTGCTTTTAATATCATTGCCCTTGAAGATGGATCTATAGCAGTGTTATTAATTAGCCGCAACAATAAATGACTCACAGAGCAACTCGTTCAAAATCTACCGCTGAACACACTCTGTAACATTTAAGCAAGCTGGAGTCAAACCAACAGTGTGGCAAAATATCGTACACGGCAAAAAGGAATAAGATGCATTGTAACCGAATTGCTGGATTAGCATTATTTCCATCTGTAAGTGTTAATATTGCAGCCCACGTCTTTCTCAACATTGCTTTCAGTGCGTAGGAACAAATATAATTGTCAGGTACCTTGGTCCTTTTTTTATGGAGTCACCCTTCCTCCTCTAAATCTTTTTGTTCTGAATAAGTCATAGATGCGACACCAAAGCAAAATACTGCAGATTCTGGAAATCTGAGAACAGAAAATGCTGGGAACGCTCAGCAGGTCAGGCAGCATTTGTAGAGCGAGACAAACAGAGGTCGATGACCTTTCATCAGAACTGGAAGAAGTTAGAGATTTAGCAGTTTTTAGGCAAGTACAGAGCCAGGGAAAAGCAGGGGCCCAAGGGAGGTCCAGAGTACCCATTTACTCCTGCTCTGGATCTATCTTCTGTTTCCTTCCTTGTCCCATTACCACCCACTTTTGCCTTGCACCATCATCCCTTTTGGCATTTAATCTATCCTACCTTCCATCCTATCACATACCTTCCCTTTTGAATTTTCCTCTCCTCCCCCTTTCATTGCTCTGCACTTGCTTAAAAACTGTTAAATCTCTAACAGCTCCCTGTTCTGATGAAAGGTCATCGACCAGAAATGTTAATTCTGTTTTTCTCTCTCCACAGATGCTGCCTGACCAGCATTTTCTGTGTTTAAATCATAGATGGGTTTGTTTCTGGACAAATTTTGTTGTACTGGAATTTCGTATAACCCAATGCAAATAGGACGTGCCTATCTTCTCAGATTGCTCTGACAAAAGTTTAAAACCATTTCTATCCTACATCAGCAGATTATTAACATCCTGATAGTCAACACATCCCTTATTAAAACCAGCTTTCAAAGGCTCAAAATCAATATATAGAATTATATTATAATTCAGGACTGCCACACCTCCTCCTTGGATTGAATAGATATGTCAAAAGCACATTGATATTCAGCCCATGATTATATCAGTGAATAGTCCACTGAGAGTTGAGGTTTGACACAATACTGACCCAACATTAAGATAATATAATTGAGCAGTTTAAACTTGTGGACATCATTGCTTTAATAAGACATCCACTACATGCAGAAGTTTCACAGTTTTCCATTGGTAATTCAGACTGGGATGTGGTTCATTTAAAAGTGCGTCACTGTGCGACCTCAAGGATCTTCCATGCCGCTGATAGTAAATCTCTTGGATTGCTATTATAACTGATGCTCTTCTGAATTGTTCTCCTCTATTACCGTGATCTTTGTACAAGGAAGCAACACCAAATTGTTCTACCTGTGCCCAATAAAAACTGGTGTTTTAGAAGAAAAACATTCATTGTGACACTCCACTTTCTCTAAAATCCACTACATTGTGGCCTTAATGGCCTGGTAGTAAAGCAATGGCCCTTCTACCTGAGTTTGGGTTAAGCTTTCTCAGCCCATTGATTATGGATGAGGAGTAAATCTGGCCTCTCTACACTGAGCCAGTTCCACCAGATCTTGTCCAGGCCACTGGTTGGATCACCATGTGACAGCTAGGGACGGCAGATGTGGCGGGATGGGGGGTAGGGGGAGATGAAGAACAGAGGTAAGGCCACTTATCATCGTAACATAGATATAGAAATGTATGAGACTGGAAAGACCATTGCGGCCCATTTCAGCTAAGCATGGTCTACTTCTCAAGGGTGACCTGTGACCTGGATTTACTTATCCTCTAAAACTGAAGAGGGAGGAACAGTAGGGATCATAGATTCATACATTCGGCCCATCGTGCCTGTGCCGGCTCTTTGAAAGAGCTATCCAATGAGTCCCACTCCACTGCTCTTTCCCCATAGCCCTGAAAATGTTGCCTATTAAGTATTTGTCCAATTCCCTTTTAAAGTTACGATTGAATGTGCTTCCGCAGTGCATTCCAGATCATAACAACTCGGTGAGTAAAAAAATCCCCGCTTTTTGTTGATTATTTTAAATCTGAGTCCTTTAGTTACCGCCCCTCCTGCCAGTGGAAACAGTTTCTCCCTATGTATTCTATCATAACCTCTCAGAATTTTCAACACCCATATAAAATATCCCCTTAAAATTCTCTAGTCTAAGGAGAACAATCCAAGCTTCTCCAGTCTCCCCAGATAAATGAAACCGCTCATCCCTGAGTTGGATATATTTCTTAAGGCTAAAGGGATCAAGGGGTATGGGGAGAAAGCAGGGACAGGGTACTGAATTTGGATGATCAGCCATGATCGCATTGAATGGTGGAGCAGGCTCGAGGGGCCAAATGGCCTATTCCTGCTCCTATCTTCTATGTTTCTATGATACCATTCTAGTAAATGAGGTGAGGTGAGAGTGACTGCCCTTGACATCAAGGCAGCACTTGACCGAGTGTGGCATCAAGCAGCACTAGTAAAACTAAAGTCAATGGGAATCGGGGGGAAAACTCGCCACTGGCTGGAGTCATACCTAGCACAAAGGAAGATGGTTGTGGTGGTTGGAGGTCAATGATCACAGCCCCAGGACATCGCTGCAGAAGTTCCTCAGGGCAGTGTCCTAGGCCCAACCATCTTCAGCTGCTTCATCAATGACCTTCCCTCCAACAAAAGGTCAGAAGTGGGGATGCTCGCTAATGACTGCACAGTGTTCAGTGCCATTCACAACTCCTCAGATAATGAAGCAGTTCATGCCCACATGCAGCAAGACCTGGATGACATTCAGGCTTGGGCTGATAAGTGGCAGGTAACATTCGCGCCACACAAGTGCCAGGCAATGACTATCTCCAACAAGCGAGCATCTAACCACTGCCCCTTGACATTCAGTGGCATTACCACTGCCAAATCCACCGCCATCAATATCCTGGGCGTTGCCATTGACCGGAATCTTAACTGGATCAGCCACAAAAATACTGTGGCAACAAGAGCAGGTCAGAGGCTGGGTATTCTGCGGCGAGTGTCTCACCTCCTGACTCCCCAAAGCCTTTCCACCATCTACAAGGCATAAGTCAGGAGTGTGATGGAATAATCTCCACTTGCCTGGATGAGTGCAGCGCCAGCAACACTCAAGACGCTCGACACCATCCAAGACAAAGCAGCCCACTGGATTGGCACCGCATCCACCACCTTAAACATACACTCCCTCCACCACCGGCGTACCGTGGCTGCTGTTTGTATCATATACAAGATGCTCTGCAGTAACTTGGCAAGGCTTCTTCGGCAGCACCTCCCAAACCCGTAACCTCAACCACCTAGAAAGACAAGGGCAGCAGATGCATGGGAACACCACCACCTCCAAGTTTCCCTCCAAGTCACACACCATCCTGACTTGGAAGTATATCACCGTTTCTTCATCGTCGCTGGTTCAAAATCCTGGAACTCCCTCCCTAACAGCACAGTAGAAGTACCTTCACCACACAGACTGCAGCGGTTCAAGAAGGTGGCTCACCACCACCTTCTCGAGGGCAACTAGGGATGAGCAATAAATGCTGGCCTTGCCAGTGACGCCCACATCCCATGAATGAATTTAAAAAAAAAATCTCCTCTGCAGCCTCTCCAAGCCTTTGACAGCCTTTCTAAAGAGTGGTGCCCTGATTTACCTAAGAACATAAGAAATAGGAGCAGGAGTAGGCCATTTGGCCCTTCGAGCCTGCTCCACCATTCAATAAGATCATGGCTGATCTTCTACCTCATCTCCACTTTCCTGCACTATCCCCATATCCCTTGATTCCCTTAATATTCAAAATTCTATCGATCTCTGCTTTGAATATACTCAACAATTGAACCTCCACAGCCCTCTGGGGTAGAGAATTCCAAAGATTCACCACCCTCTGAGTGAAGAAGTTTCTCCTCATCTCAGTCCTAAATGGCCAATCCCTTATTCTGAGACTGTGACCCCTGGTTCTAGACTCCACAGCAAAGGGAAACATCCTCTCTGCATCTACCCTATCAAGCCCTGTAAGAATTTTGTATGTTTCAATGAGATCACCTCTCATTCTTCTAAACTCTAGAGAATATAGGCCTAGTCTACTCAATCTGTCCTCATAAGACAATCCCCCCATCCCAGGAACCAGTCTGGTGAACCTTCGTTGCACTACCTCTAAGGCAAGTATATCCTTCCTTAGGTAAGGAGACCAAAACTGTACATAATACTCCAGGTGTGGTCTCACCAAGGCCCTATATAATTGCAGTAAGATGTCTTTACTCTTATACTCAAATCCTCTTGTAATAAAGGCCAACATACCATTTGCTTTCCTAATTGTTTGCTGTACCTGTATGTTAACTTACAGTGATTCATGTACAAGGACACCCAGGTCCCTCTGAACAACAACATTTCCCAATCGCTCACCATTTAAAAAATACTCTGCTTTTCTATTTTTCCTACCAAAGTGGATAACTTCACATTTCTCCACATTATATTCCATTTGCCATGTTCTGGCTCTTTCACTTAGCCTGTCTATATCCCCTTGAAGCCTCCTTGCATCCTCCTCACAACGTACATTCCCACCCACCTTTGTAACATCAGCAAACTTGGATATATTACATTTGGTCCCCTCATCCAAATCATTGATGTAGATTGTGAATAGCTGAGGCCCAAGCACTGATCCTTGCGGTACCCCACTAGTTACAGCCTGCCAACCCGAAAATGATCCGTTTATTCCTACTCTCTGTTTTCTGTCCATTAACCAATCCTCAATCCAGGCTAGTATATTACCCCCAATCCCATGAGCCCTAATTTTGTTTAATAACCTCTTATGTGGCACCTTATTGAATGCCTTCTGAAAATCCAAATACACCACATCCACTGGTTCCCCCTTATCCATTCTGTTAGTTACAACCTCAAAAAACTCCAACAGATTTGTCAAACACGATTTCCCTTTCATAAATCCGTGCTGACTCTGCCCAATCCTATTATTATTTTCTAAGTGCCATTACTATGTCCTTAATAACAGATTCTAGCATTTTCCCTACTAATGATGAAAGCCTAACTGGTCTGCAGTTCCCCATTTTCTTTCTCCCTCCTTTCTTAAATAGTTATTTAAACACAATACTCTAGTTGAGGTCTAACCAGTGATTTATAAAGATTTAGCATAACTTCCTTGCTATTGTACTCTATGGGGGTGATATCCAGCATGCTGTCCTCTGAGGTGGCCAAGATGGGGTCTTGAGCTGAAACACTGGTTAACCCCTCCTTTAGTGCAAGATGTCATCTTGGTAAAGGAGTTGAAGCCTGTACTACAAACAGCCGCCTGGAGGATCGTTAAGCAGCTGATTGCCACTTAAAATACCTGCTAGCTCTCATTAAAGAGTCTGCATGGCATTTTGGTGGCTAGCACTTGTCCTAACGCCCTCTCCTAACAGCGACCAGCTGTTTGGGAGTAAACACGACGTTGATATCGATTTCAAGTGCTCCTTAAAGGGATACTCATCTTTTAATGTTCACTTGCTGCTGGAGCTGTGAAGAGGAGCTCTGAAACACATGGGAGACTTTCTGGGACACTTTATCAAGACTTCACCAACACTCAAACAACATTTATTCCAGAAATTCTCAGAGGACTTCACCTAAAAAGTGTTGTGCTACTTCACCTTATAGGAGTCACCAGGAGAAAGGGAGTGCTTGGTCATGGGCATCTTGTTAGGGGGCCTCTTGGTCTGGACGAGGAATGGGAGGAGGACATGAGGCCAGGCAGAGCAGCACCAGCTGCTGCAGGAGAGAGGGAGAGGAGGGCGAGGTGGCGTCCTTCCTCCCTGCAGATACAGGACATCTCTCCTCCTCTAGACCTTCTCCACCAGGACCCCTCTGCTTCAGAGAACCTGTGCACCCTCTCCCTCAGTCCCTGAGCCATCCTGCAACTTGCTGCTGTGTGCCAGCCAGCGCACTCCACACCTTGTGGGTATGAGTTCACATAAACTGCTCCACAAAAATTGCATCTAATCAGCACTTGAATGCTAAACCTGCAGGTTTCTGGTTGAGAACCTCCAGGGAAGTTTAAATTATGATAATCAGCAATTAGGACCAAAATGTGTACTAAATCCAGACTTTCAAACAGGTGTGTCTTATTAGCACGGGACCCATTTAGTGCCTGTTTTCACCCTTTGGCCAAAATAACCCCCTTAGCCTCTATTTATAAAGACAAGGATCCAGTATGCTTTATCAACATGTCCTGTCACCTTCAAAGGTTTGTGTATGTGAACCCCTGGGTCTGATGTGCATTAGCAGAGGGAAAACAGGGCTCAAAACAGTAAATCAAATACTGTTAAAGCCAGCAGGATATTGAACTAGGATTGTAGCACATCTTGCTAAAAAGAAAGCACTGTAAATAAAAAAGATTCACACTCGAAGATGCAATTGAATTGAAAATCATGCTGTGCGATACCTGTAACAGTTTCTCCCTTCCATTAATTTAAACCATCCATAATATCTTTTCTTTTCTAACCTGAATCCGTAGAAATGCTAAATTGATGTTGGAATGGGTTAGGATACCCTAGACCAGAGTTCAGGAAGGAATGCCCCTCTCTTCATCCTGATGTGTCAACAACAACAACTTGTATTTATATAGTGCCTTTAACATAGTAAAACGTCCCATGGCGCTGCACAGGAGTATTTTAAGACAAAAAATTTGACACCGATCCACATAAGGAAAAATTAGGGCAGCTGACCAAAAGCTTGGTCAAAGAGGTAGGTTTTAAGGAGCGTCTTAAAAGGAGGAAAGAGAGGTAGCGAGGCGGAGAGGTTTAGGCAGGGAATTCCAGAGCTTAGGGCCTAGGCAACAGAAGGCACGGCCACCAATGGTTGAGTGATTTTAATCAGGGATGCTCAAGAGGCCAGAATTGGAGGAGCGCAGATATCATGGGGGGTTGTGGGGCTGAAGGATTACAGAGATAGGGAGGAGCGAGGCCATGGAGGGATTTGAAAACAAGGATGAGAATTTTGAAATCGAGGCATTGCTTAACCGGGAGCCAATGTACGTCAGCGAGCACAGGGGTGATGGGTGAACGGGACTTGGTGCGAGTTAGGACACAGGCAGCAGAGTTTTGGATGACTTCAAGTTTACGTAGGGTGGAATGTGGGAGACCAGCCAGGAGTGCGTTGGAATAGTCAAGTCTAGAGGTAACAAAGTCATGAATGAGGGTTTCAGCAGCGGATGAGCTGAGGCAAGGGCGGAGATGGGCGATGTTACGGAGGTGGAAATAGGCGGTCTTTGTTATGCTGTAGATATGTGGTCAGGAGCTCATTTCAAGGTCAAATATGACACCAAGGTTGCGAACAGTATGGTTCAGCCTCAGACAGATGTTAGGGAGAGGGATGGAGTCAGTGGCTAGGGAATGGAGTTCGTGGCGGGGACCGAAAACAATGTCTTCGGTCTTCCCAATATTTAATTGGAGGAAATGTCTGCTCATCCAGAACTGGATGTCGGACAAGCAGTCTGATAATTTAGAGGCCATGGAGGGGTCGAGAGAAGAGGTAGTGAGGTAGATCTGGTGTCATCAGCGTACATGTGGAAACTGATGCTGTTTCCCATAAGAAAGTAGGGGGGGAGCAGCTGACAAGGTTATTCAACCTTGCCGATACACCAAGGGCATCCAGCTAACTGCATCACCAGCACACATCTTCTGAACCTTCATTGGGTTAAAAATCTGTTCATGTCAATGGGGCGCACGGTGGAAAGTTTGAAATATTTGAAAGCAGATCCAGCTGCTAACAAATGTCACACGGAGTTTAATTTTGTATTGCTGATTCTCATTTTGCACATCTCAATTATGAAAACAGAAGATCTGAAGAAAATGCTGAAAATACACAGCAGGCTGGTCAACATCTGGAAGAGAAAGATAGGTTTAACGTTTAGGGTTGTTTATTTCAGAGACTCACCATATAATTCCAGCCATCTTGTCACCAATAGCACGCAAAGTGCATGGGCCATCAGATAGTTTCGCTAGTGGGCAGGATTCAATGACGTTGGACATGGTTTGTGTTTTCCGCAAGGGCACTTGTTGTTGTCATGAAGGCCCAGGTGAAGATTTGAGGCCTGGTGACAGACAGACAGACAGAATGAAAGAAAGACTAGCATTTATATAGTGCCTTTCATGACCTCAGGATGCCCCAAAGCGCTTTACAGCCAACAAAGTAGAAGACACTAAGAATATCCCAACACTGGACAAACAGGGGGCTAAAGGGGGGGGAGGAGCTAAACACGATCAAAATCACTAAGAAAGTGGTACTCGGTAAAATAATGGGACTCAAGGCGGATAAATCACCTGGACCTGATGGCTTACATCCTAGGGTCTTGAGGGAAGTGGCGGTAGGGATTGTGGATGCATTGGTAATAATTTTCCAAAACTCCCTGGACTCGGCAAAGGTCCCGGCAGACTGGAAAACTGCTAATGTAACACCCTTATTTAAAAAGGGCAGTAGACAGAAGGCTGGAAACTATAGACCGGTTAGCCTAACATCTGTGGTAGGTAACATTTTGGAGTCCATTATTAAGGAGACAGTAACAGGACATTTGGATAATCATAATTTAATAGGACAAAGTCAGCATGGTTTTATGAAGGGGAAGTCATGTTTGACAAATTTGCTGGAGTTCTTTGAGGAAGTAACATATAGGGTGGATAAAGGGGAACCAGTGGACGTAGTGTATTTAGACTTCCAAAAGGCATTTGACAAGGTGCCACACAAAAGATTATTGCTTAAGATAAAAAATCACGGGATTGGGGGTAATATTCTGGCATGGATAGAGAATTGACTATCTAACAGAAGGCAGAGAGTTGGGATAAATGGTTCATTCTCAGACTGGCAATCAGTAACTAGTGGTGTTCCGCAGGGGTCAGTGCTGGGTCCGCAACTCTTTACAATCTATATTAACGATTTGGAGGAGGGGACGGAGTGTAACATATCAAAGTTTGCAGATGATACTAAGATGGGAGGGAAAGTAGTGAGTGAGGAGGACATAAAAAACCTGCAAGGGGATATCGACAGGCTAAGTAAGTGGGCAGAGATTTGGCAGATGGAATACAATACTGGAAAGTGTGAGGTTATGCACTTTGGCAGGAAAAATCGTAGAGCAAGTTATTATCTTAATGGCAAGAAACTGGAAAGTACTGAAGTACAAAGGGATCTGGGGGTCCTGATGCACGAAACTCAAAAGGTTAGTATGCAGGTGCAGCAAGTGATTAAGAAGGCCAATGGAATGTTGGCTTTCATTGCTAGGGGGATAGAATATAAAAATAGGGAGGTATTGCTTCAGTTGTACAAGGTATTGGTGAGACCGCACCTGCAATACTGCGTACAGTTTTGGTGTCCATACTTAAGAAAGGACATACTTGCTCTCGAGTCAGTACAAAGAAGGTTCACTCGGTTAATCCCGGGGATGAGGGGATGGACATATGAGGAGAGGTTGAGTAGATTGGGACTCTACTCATTGGAGTTCAGAAGAATGAGAGGCGATCTTATTGAAACATATAAGATTGTGAAGGGGTTGGATCGGGTGGATGCAGGGAAGATGTTCCCGATGATGGGTGAAACTAGAACTAGGGGGCATAGTCTTAGAATAAGGGGCTGCTCTTTCAAAACTGAGATGAGGAGGAACTACTTCACTCAGAGGGTGGTAGGTCCATGGAATATGCTGCCCCAAAAAGCTGTAGAAGCTACATCATTACATAAATTTAAAACAGAAATAGACAGTTTCCTAGAAGTAAAGGGAATTAAGGGTTACGGGGAGCGGGCAGGAATTTGGACATGAGTCTAGGTTCGGATCGGTCATGGCCCTGTGGGTAGCGGAGCGGGCCCAGGGGCTGTGTAGCCTGATCCTGCTCCTATTTCGTGTGTCTAATTCTGTTAGATTCAGGAGATGGTTCTGTGATAGTGGATTGGCGGTTAGGATCAGATCAGCCATGATCTTATTGAATGGCGGAGCAGGCTCGAGGGGCCGATTGGCCTACTCCTGCTCCTATTTCTTATGTTCTTATGTTCTTAAAGTACTTTTTGAAGTGTAGTCACTGTTGTAATGTAGGAAATGCGGCAGCCAATTGTGCACAGCAAGCTCCCACAAACAGCAATGTGAAAATGACCAGGTAATCTGTTATTGTTATGTTGATTCAGGGACAAATATTGTCCAGTTAAAGTGGTTGAGAAGCACCCAATTAGAACATGGCCAGTTGAATCCTGGTTGACAGTTTGTAGGATGGGAGATGATATGGTGATTTATAGCAGCATCTGCTCCCTACCCTTCACACCGGTGAGTTAGAAGGAAAAGTGGCTTTAAAATGCTCACTTTCACCTTGTTTCCCTCCCTGCCCTACCACCTCCCCTCCCCCAAATATTGTCCACAATAAATGCTGACCCAACCTAAGACGCCGAATGCTGCCTCACAAAGTATTTCCCTGCGTATTTTCAGTCCCAGCTGGCAGGGTCCTGTGAGCACGTGCAAAACGAATAGACCACATTTTACAGCTGCTCTGTACTGAATACAAATACTGGTTAAAAAGGAAATAAAAGTGCCGGAGGCCCCCTGCCTCATGCTCTCTCCTTCCCTTGGCATCCTCACGCTAGTCAGCTGCATTTATTTTAGTGGGTTTGTTTGTGACACTTCAAACAACTATCACTGTACAGGATTGCTGCTGTGCTGATACTATAACATCTCTCCGCTGTTTATATTCATTAATGTTGGGCCGAATCTCTTTGATTCTCTCCTCCCCTTCCTCCTACCCTTTAATCCTACTGTAATTCTGTGTGAGTTGCTGTTCACTGTCATTTAAAAGAGCATCCATAGAATTTTACAGCATAGAAGGAGTCCATTTGGCCCGTCGCGCCTGTGCCGGCTCTTTGAAAGAGCTATCCAATTAATCCCACTCCTCAGTTCTGTCATCAAAGCCCTGCATATTTTCCTTTCAAAGTATGCAGCCACTTTCCTTATTAACATTAGCAATGTCATTAACCAGGTTAAAAAAAAATCCTTTCTTTTCTATTCACTAACTTTCTTGAACACCTTACTGGACAAGAGCAATCCAAGAGCAACACTAAACACAAATGACCAATTATTACTTTGCACCCGCATTGCACCACGCTTTACACATGGCCACCTTTTATACTACAATTAACAACCAGTAGAAAATATGGCTCAGTAGCTGGTGGTGGAGAGAAGCTCCATTATTTCTGAACTCCCAAAATAACCATTGGGCCAGAAATTGGTGAACGGGGCTTGCCACGCGTGCAAGCCTCGTATATGCACTTACCCCGCGCTACTGCCGATCAGCTCCAGGGACGCCTGGAATTGGTGTTTGAAAAAGAAGAATCCCGGGCAGCGTATGATGTCACGCCGCCCAGGAGTGCAGCCAGCGCGAAGCCAGGAGCGTGCAGTGCAAGTGAGACACGCCCCTTGAGGTCGCAGTTTCACTGGACATGCCCCCAATGTTTCTGTCAAGCTGCTAAGCATTTTTACATGCAAAGCAGCAGTTTAAATAGGTTTTTGGAAGTTTTTTGAAGATTTTGGTAACTTTTATAAACTTTTTTAAATGTTTACATTATTTTGAGTAATCTGAAGTAGTTTTAAAGAGAATTAAAGCAATTTAAAGACTTTTAAAAGCCCAAAAGAATTTTTTAAATTCCATTTATTTATTTAGCAATGTCGTCGTCATACGTGTCTTCACACTGTTCCCTTTGGGGAACTGTATGAAGTGGTGGAAGGATTTATGGCCATGATTAACGCTCATTCCGTGACCGTAACCATCTTTGAACCAGCCATTAGGGCGGTTAGTCCTATGGCGGGAGGGTTTTACGGGCTCCCACAAGCTATACAAGGAGGGGGGGCCACCCACACCCACGGACGCAAATATCCCACTGGATGTCAACCCAGAATTTAGAGCCGGAGCTCCGACTCCACTTGCCGGGACTGTCTGGAGCGGGGTTCGAAACCCTACCCTGATGTGGCCCAGCGGCGGGGATCCTACCGCTATGACAAAGGCCCAATCCGATTAGCAACGTGAAATGGCAGCATAGGGCTCCAGTCACGGGGAGGGAAA
Source organism: Somniosus microcephalus (assembly GCF_052327205.1). NCBI lineage: Eukaryota > Metazoa > Chordata > Chondrichthyes > Squaliformes > Somniosidae > Somniosus > Somniosus microcephalus. The sequence continues at coordinate 49,842,285 of NC_140995.1, forward strand.
AGGCGCAGGAAACGTATGGGTGTCACCTTTTGTGCGGAGTGGGCCTTTTGCGTAGCAGTAAGCATCCCCGCCGCTGGGCCAGAAGGAGTAGGGTTTTGAACCCCACTCCAGACAGTCCCGGCAAGTGGAGTCGGAGCTCCAACTTTAAATTCTGGGTGGACATCCAGCGGGATACTTGCGTCCGTGGGTGTTGGTGGCCCCCCCCCCCTCAGATGGGTTGTGGGAGCCCGTAAAACCCTCCTGCCATAGGACTAACCACCCTAATGGCTGGTTCAAAGATGGTTACGGTCACGGAATGAGCGTTAATCACGGCCATAAATCCTTCCACCACTTCATACAGTTCCCCAAAGGGAACAGTGTGAGGGTACGTACGATGATGACCTCTTGCGCAATGCACCTCCTTGGACCCTCAGTCGCAGATGCGAGGGGGCAAGTCGTGCAATTGTTAAATTTTTCATTTTATTGGCAGGTAAAATGTTGGCCCAGTAATTCCCTTCCAAATGCGCGAGTACGGTCGGGGTACTTACGCATCTGGCCGGATGAAATGCCGGTTTTCAGCATGCACAGTGCATGTGGGGAAAACCGGCATTTCCTGTCCTCTGAACGAAGGGGTTCAGAGGCAGAACGCGTGCGACTGCACAGGCAGCGCGTGCGCAGTATAATTCGCCGCTTTCATTAATGCTTTCAGTGAGGTCAAGTCATTACAACTTACACATGAAAAAAGCATGGGTACAGTTCTTCCAGAGGCTGCGGAGGAAGATATTTATTATCGTGGAGCTTCTGAAAGTATGTATGTCTGTATATATTCCTTTGCGTGTTATGTATATATTCCTTTACTTATGTGTATGAATGTATTATTTAATTATGACTTTCAGAGAAAGTAACTTATTGGAAAATCATAATTAAAAACATACATTCATACACATTAGTAAAGGAATATAAAACATACATACATATACGTAAAGGAATATATGTGGACATACATACATAACTCATTCTCACATTCCATTCACACAGCCACAATTGCTCCTTCTACCTACCGTTCTGAAAACCCTTTTAAAAAAAAAAATTTTAACTTTAAAACTTACTTAAAATTTCTTAAAATAACTTCCCTCCCTTTCCCAAACAAAAATATTGCATTTCAGAAGCTCCACAATAAAATATATCTTCCTCCGCAGCCAATGAACAACTTTACACTTGCTTTTTTCAAGTGTAACTTCTAAGGACTTACCCTCACTGAATCCATCATTGAAATCCACAAAGTTCACTGCGCAAGCGCTGCCTGTGCAGTCGCACGCGCTGTGAATAGACCTCGGGTCTGGAAATGCCGGCGTTCCCCACATGCGCTGTTCCTGCTGAACGCCGGCATTTCCAACGGCCAAATGCGTGAGTACCCCGACCGTACTCACGCTTCTGGCCGCGAATTTCTGGCCCCTTATGATTAGCGCAGTTTATATATAACACTGAGATTACTTTTACTCCATTTGATATCATTGTTGTTTGTTGAATGGCTCTGTAAATAGATTGCGGATTATAGCCAAGATTTCCCAAAAGTATCCCAACAGTAAGATACTTGGCCCAACTCTATATAAAATATGGACAAACTACTACCTCTGGTGGGGGAGTCCAGAACAAGGGGGCATAACCTTATAATTAGAGCTAGGCTGTTCAGGGGTGATGTCAGGAAGCACTTCTTCACACAAAGCCTAGTGGAAATCTGGAACTCTCCCCCCCAGAAAGTTTTGAGGCTGGGGGTCAATTCCATAGTTCAAAACTGAGATTGATAGATTTTTGTTAGGCAAGGGTATTAAAGGTTACGGACCCAAGGCGGGTAGATGGAGTTAAGATACAGATCAGCCATGATCTAACTGAATGGCGGAACAGGCTGGAGAGGCCAAATGGCCTCCTCCTGTTCCTATGCTGCAATGTACCAGGAAACCGCAAATGCACTGTCCCACAATATTCCATCTGCTGTGGACAGGAAATCACAGTCGGGGCACCTATGGCTTTCCAATACGATCACATCGGGAAATTTACTGACTTAATAATGTAAAATATACTGGCCTGGAATTTCCAGGTGGGAATTCTGCAGCAAGAGTACAATGGCCATTGACGCAATTTCTCCAGGAATTCCACCAATGACTTTGATATTAACAGGGAGGCAGAAGGGGTACAGGTTGGGGTTGGGTTGCTCGATTCCGATATTTTAAACCCCTTCCCCAACTCTCGCCTGTCAAAGAGAGGGGGAGTTAAATTCAAGGCCAATTGTGTTTAGTCAAACTGATAATATTAATAAAAACAACAAAACTGGCAGACATCTATCTGACTGTTTACTCATTTCAGGGTATGTGTTTGTATAAAAACTGAGCACACCCACATCATACATTTATGTTGTGCCTTTGGCATAGAAAATGTCCAGAGCCATTTCTCAGGTAGAAACAGATGTCAAGTGGTTGTAAGAGACTTAGAAAGGCTGGCTGAAAGCGTAGTGGAAAACAGATGTTGATTTTGAGCAGGTTAATTCCACTGTGGAAATAGATGAGTTTACTTCTAACAGATTAAGGATTTGCACAGTAACATTGTCAATAGCAATTTGTACACTTTCGACCTCAGACCCTTGCATCCTGAAAATTCAACCTTAAGTATTTAAAATCCATTTTATTCATATTGGGTATTACAAAGCTTTGTTACATAGAATTACATAGAATGTACTGCACAGAAACAGGTAATTCGGCCCACTGGTCTATGCCAGTGTCTATGCTCCACTCGCGCCTCCTCCCACCCCTCTTCATCTAACCCCATCAACATATCATTCTATTCCTTTCTCCCTCATGTACTTACAAATTTTTGCATGTCCCACACCATCCACCTTAAGTGTGACTTTGGGAATGTGTCAGCCCATGTCAATTAGGAATTGAGTTGAAAATAACCAAGCTTGTTTCACACCCTTATACCCAGCCATGGAGGAAACTGTCATCTCATCAGCCTGGACTGGATTGGAAATCAGCTCCTATAGGTGAGAGGGCTATGCAACCCACTGACTAGTAAGTTCATCTCTCTACTCAAAATAGCATCCCTATAGAGAATGTTTTGTTCGGACCATGAAAACACCAGGGAGTGAGTGCATAACAGAGACATCAACTCAACTGAATCCAAGCCAACTCCACCATCATATTAATCAAAATAATTTCTGATCCTACCAGTGAATGCACAGAAAACTCACACTCTTTGTTTGGAACTATTTCCTGACTTTTGTTGACACTAAAGAAAGACTTGCATTTCTATAGCGCCTTTCACAACCTCATGACACCCCAAGGTGCTTTACAGCCAATGAGGAACTTTTGAAGTTGTTCACTGTTGTGACGTAGGAAATGCAGCAGACAATTTGTGCACAGCAAGGTCCCACAAACAGCAATGTGATAATGACCAGACAATGGCCGCAAAATTTGGCACCTCAGAAATAAAAAAAGAAAAGAAAGACTTGCATTTATATAGCACCTTTCACAACCATTGGACATCCAAAAGTGCTTTACAGCCAATGAAATACTTTTTGAAGTTTAGTCACTGTTGCATTGTATGATGTAGCTAGCGCTTGTAGTTAAGGCTGGTTTTGTGAAAAATATGGCAGCCGCCTCGCTTCTGCCCACTTCCGGTGTGGCCTGTGCTGGTCGCCATCTTGGTGAGGATTATAGCATGGGTGGGACCTGCGTGTACCGGCAGTATGCAGAGTAGGTAGATCATGACGTCAGTCAGCATGTAGCACTGACTTGACGAACGACCTGCCATTTTCGACGTTGCCGCTCCATTCAAGCCCTTTCCTAAAGATGCACAGCTGAACATGCATTCAGATGCACAAGGGAACCCCCAACAGCACTGCTTAAAGGGATGCATCCAACTTGCAGGTAAGTTGATTATTGCTTTTGTACTGGCTCTTTGTAGGAGTACTGGGTTGCTGGAAGAGATTTAAAAAGTTGATAAAGTGTGCAGAGAGTACTGCTGGGCATTGGGAAGACATTGGCTGCTACTGGAAGACCTACGAGTACACCACTTGCTCCCAGTTATGGGGGCTGTAGTTGCAGACCTCTTGCACTGCAGCATGATAGGGAGATGGAGCAGAGACGGCAAAGAAAAAAGGAGGAAGAGGGCTCTCAGCAGGAGGCCTTACCCACCTAGGGTCTTCAGGGAGCACTTCTCTTACCTGCAGCTAAGCCAGGAGCAGTGTGCTCGGCGGCTTCGGTTCACCAAGGAAGTGGTCACAGAACTCTGCCACCTCCTGCAACCAGACCTGCAGTCTCAGAGCAGAGTGATGACGGCACTGCCAGTGGACCTCAAGCTGACCGTGGCCCTGAATTTTTTCACCAGCGGATCATTCCAGGCTGGAGCAGGATCTTGCAGTTCCCCATCCATCGCTGTACCGACAGGTCACAGAGGTTCTGTACACTAGAAGAGGGGACTTCATTGTCTTCTCTCTAAATAAAGAGAAGCAGGAGGAATGCGCATGTGGCTTTGCCAGGATATCATGCTTCCCCATGGTGCAGGGCGCCATCGACTGCACACATGTAGCTTTGTGGGCGCCGCATCTCAGTGGTGAGATGTTCCGTAACCACAAGGGCTACCACTCACTTAATGTGCAGTTGGTGTGCGACCACGCAAACACATCATGATGGTGAATGCCCGTTATCCTGGCAGCAGTCATGATGCCTTCATCCTGCGCCAGACCGCTGTGCCAGCAATCTGCCAGCCACCATGTCGAACCCGAGGGTGGCTGCTTGGCAACAAGGGCTAGCCGCTCTACACTTGGCTGATGAGACCCCTCTACAACCCCAACACTAGCGGCCAGCGCTCATAGAATAAGAGTCATGCTGCCATGAAGAACGTCATCAAGCAGACCATCGGGGTGCTCAAGCAACGATTCCGCTGTCTTAACTGCTCGGCTGCAGCCCTCCAGTACATGTTCCATGCGGATGTCCCATTTTGTAGTGGTCTGCTGCATCCTGTATAACTTGGCCATCACGAGGGCACAGCCCTTGCCACCACGAGTTCTGCAACCAACTCAGGAGAAGGAGGAGGAGGAAGAGGAAGAGAAGGATGAGGAGGAGGAGGAGGAGGAAGGCAGAAGGCATCCTGCACATCCACATTCCGGATGGGCTGTCCGTGAGCGCATCATCAGACAATGGTTCCCCTGAATGAAACCCCTGATCCCCGTTGCTCAACACTTTCCCACCTCACCATGCCTCTGTCACAGAACATCACAGTGTCCTCTTGATCACAATGCTGAAATGAAAGCCACTACAAAGCAAACATTCCAAACAACATTCATAAATCATTCAATCCAATACTAGGTAAAAAAGTCAACTAATCACCCTTGTGCATTCCCTTAGTGCCTGTGTTCTGTGTGCCTTTGTCTGTCCTAGTGCTCCTATGAAGTGCTACCCCAGTGGCTGCAGCATGGCTGGTGGAAGGCTGTGAGGGTTAGGTGAAGCTATGATTGTGAGGTATGAGTCATGATTGATAGAGAGTGTTGGTAGGTGAGTGATGGGGTGTGGTGCATTGAGCAGTTTGTGAGACAAGTGGTGCAGTTGGTGGGATATAGCTTTTGAAGATGTACTTACCTTGCCCGCTCGTGTGAGGTCATTAAACTTCTTTCGGAACGGGATCCAGCTCCTTGGGGCAAGACTGCTGGCAGTAACCGCTTCAGCTATCTGCTCCCACTGCCTTCTGACTGCGAGTCTGGAGGGCCTCCTGGCCCCCCTGAGGATAGGGGACCTGTCTCCTCCATTCTACCCCCTGCACTAAGGACTCTAGTGCTGCATCAGAGAGCCTAGGTGCCCGTTCTCTGCCCTGTTGAGCCATAATTGATTTGACAGTTGCCGTGACAACCAATTCAGTGATTTATTGAATGGAGAATGCACCTCCCTTTTCAAAGGTGCAGACTGCATTTAAAAGTGGAGGCTAGCTTTATATAGAGCTAGCCTTGCACAAATTTGGGCCCCCTGCTGAGCGTTCAGCCACTCAGCAGCGCTCTCAGTGCTGGGCTGAACACAGCAATAATGTTAATTAGCAGGCAGCACGAACATTCAATGGGCCAATTGCGCACCGCGATCCCCGCGCTTGTTTTCGGAACTAATCGAATTTTTATCCCATTTTCTTTCATTTTAATTACCTTTTCTCCAGGGTGCTCCTGTTTATTTGTTTTTTAAGCGTTAAGGAAATGGAAGCAATAAGAATGGGAGCATGTGATTGGCAGAGACGTTGAGGACGTAACCATCTCATTAGAAGCAGATTCCAGGACTGACAATGAAGGATTGTCGACTGTATTAGCTAACAATGGTTGGCAGTTGAGCCTGAAGATAAGTAATGCTTTCCGCAGCCATCTGCAACCTTTAGAAACATTTTAAAGTTTTTTAATTACGAGAAAGTATAAATTACCAGGCTGAAATGAAAACTGGCAGGTGATTTGTTGGGAAGATGATTTGTTGTGTTCTGCATATAGAAAGTGATGACTGGGAAACCCTGTGATCTTCTTGATTAACAGGAAACTTCATTTACATAAACAGAATTAAAGCATCTGACTTTACATTGATCTCGGGAGTGAACGTTGCTTAAAGGCGGTAGGTTTTACTTGCCCTTCAGAGATGCAGAACGCTTCTCGAGAAGTGACAATTCTCAATCATTAAATCATCGCATTTGGAGCTGTGGTTGTTGAACCAGATGTCTCACATCCATCTCCGCAAAATACCTTTCAAGTAGCGTTACCTACCTAGAAAACAGTCAAGGGCTTTATGGTAACATCACACGTATCTTTGAGTCGCTGTGTCTACTTTGCTGGCAGAAAGATGATGGCTGTCTTTGCAAACTGTGCTTCTTATTAGTGAGAGTGTATCAGCAAGCAATGCAATTGAATTTGTCGGATTAATTCTCAGTTGCTCGAGCGACAGTGGGTCAGGTGGACAGTAGGGTGTAGTTCTGAAGCACGGGAAAATTGTAAATGTTTAATTTTGCCACGTACCTTTCTTGCTGCACTTTATTAAACTGGCCCGTGTAATTGGAAAAAAATGTCACGCGACTGCCACATTGAGAATAATATTAAATGTTCCCCGATAACATTTATTATACATCGCAAGTACATATGTTATGAGGAATGAGACACCAATTATCTGTCACTGCAAGCAATGAGAGATGTAGGACTTAGAATTCTCAGTGTGTTAATGAAGACCCAAGTCATTCTTTATGCAATATAATATGATGGCCCCTTTCTGGGGCCTGTAAAAATGTTCTTTATCCTGTAACAATTAAAGGCAACCAAATTACCTTCTTGTGCACGGACCTACACCAAAATCAAACATTACAATACTGTAATGAGTTCAGGCTAACGGCTCTTAGGTTGCTGTTGTGAATCACTAATGCAATGGCCCCTGCTCTTCTGATCCACCTTTCTGTCAGAAGCTGAATGGCAGGGTGGAATTTTCTCACTCACCATTGAAAGAAAATGAAGAGCTGCAACAGTCTTTATAACCACTGGTCACAAATGTCATTAGATTTTTTTTCCCCTTTTATTAACAGCCTCAGGTGGCGACATATCTCTCGATAGAACCCAAAACTGCCAAAAGCACAGAAATGCTTCTGTTTAGATGGCTCAAGTGATATTTCTTTTTCCATTATGAATCGACTGCACTGAGGCTGATCGTAGCAGCCACAGTGCTGCCCAGGCTAGATCAGCTAACCCTTCGAGGACCAAGGATTCAACCTGGGACCTTCCTGGTGTATGTGGTTCAGTTCCAAACCAGGCAGTGCATTTTACTCGTTGATCCACTAGAGGAGCTGCAGAACTTTCTGTCTAAGTGGAGCTGATGTTATTCCCAGAGCAAGCACGATAGCAATGCATTATCATTACACCGGGGAAGAGAAAGAATTGGTATTTTTCCTCCCAGTGCTGGCTGCCATTTTTAATATATGCAACCGTGTAGAAACAGTACTTTAGCTCTATGACAGGACCTATTTTAAAGGTAGAAAAATGGGTGTCAAGTACAGACCTAAAGCAAAGTAACTAATTGTCCATGGTTTCTGTCACAAAACTGAGGTTAACCCTAACATTAACTCTTCTTGTGCTGGGGCAAGGGTTTATGCAACTTCCTTTTTTGGTAAGATTTGTGTAGCTATTGCATTAACAAGGAGAAGAAATTCCTCTTCCAATGAAAAATGAGATGAAGATCTGTTTTCATCCAATAATTAATGACCTACTTGCAAAATCAAAGGAATTAAAAAAAAAATTATTTTCAGGATGTGGGTGATGCTAACAAGGCCCCATTTGTCACCCATCCCTAATTACCCTCGGAAGGTGGTAGTGGACCTCCTTCTTCAACAGCAGTCCTTGTGGTGACGGTGCTCCCCCAATAGTACAGTTTTGAAATATGCTACTTCTGCGAATATGTATTCATCAGTGGATCCTTTGTTAAGAAGAAAAAGTATTTCACTTGTGTATTTCTACCTTACAGTGGAGATCATTGAAAAGACTTGTGCCAAAAAGGCTGATCTTCCTTTTCTTAAACAGTCTGGCCTAGAAATTCGGTAGGCTTAGCGCCGCATTTGAGGCGCTAGAGGGCCTAGCGCCGGAGTTATGGCCAGTTGAGAAATTCCCTGGGGCCCTAAATCGGCGTTGCACCGGTAGCGCTGCGCCGGCACCGATGACGTCATCGGTGTGCGCAGCGTCCCGGTTGCCATGGTAACCCGGCCCCAAGCCGAAATTCAGTTGCGCCCGCCTCGCCCGTGGCAGGCGCAACTAAGACTCTGGCAACAGAGTCTTCCCCCAGTGTGCGCCGGCGCATAAAGGTGGAGCGGCGGCCGGCTGCGTTCCCGGCGGCCGCCTGCCCGCACCTCCCTTCCCGGACTCCTGCATTCCCCCCCCGCGGCCCTGATCAGTGTCTGATGCGAGCCCGGCACTTCCCCGAGGTGCCGGGCTCAGATGTCGGGTCAATCCGCCGGACAGTTGTCGGCTGCAGGCAGCTCCTCCTTAACAGGAGGAGGAGGCCTGCAGTTCCCCCGCCTGCCGCACCGCATCGGGTGCCGCAGCGGGGGATTAGCGCCGGGAAACCCAAGTTCACGCCCGTTTTGAGGCGCTAAAGGAGGGTTTTAGCGCCCGCCGCCGTCTGGGCCCGGCGCACCCGAATTTTCGTCGCGCGCTGACGCATTACCGCTGGCGCAAACTTTTTGGCGCTACAGCCCTGGCAAGACCAAAACCCAATTTCTAGGCCAGTATCTCTCGTCTCTCTCTCTCTCTCTCACTCTTCCCTACAATCATTGTTCATACATTAGCTTCTTACCATTGCCAGAACCAAAGAGATTAAAGTACCATGTTGGCTCATGCTGGAGTTAGCCCACCATTTCTTTCACCGCTGAGATATGCCAGGGGCAAGCAATGATTGTGGGAGAAATGCAGTTACATCCTGTGAGTGATAACTAGGACAGAGAACCGTTTCACATAATTTATTGGGTTTGAAGTAGGGCACAAATAAACAACCATCTGAGTCAGAAGGTTGTGGGTTCAAGTCCCACTCCAGAAACTTGAGCACAAAAATCTAGGCTGACAGCGCGCTGCACTTTCGGAGGTGTTGCCTTTTGGATGGGACGTTAAACCGAGGCCCCGCCTGCCCTCTCAGGTGGATGTAAAAGATCCCATGGCGCTATTTCGAAGAAGGGCAGGGTAGTTATTCCCAGTGTCCTGGCCAATATTTATCCCTCAAGCAACATCACAAAAAAACAGATAATCTGGTCATTATCACATTGCTGTTTGTAGGAGCTTGCTGTGCGCAACTTGGTTGCCGTGTTTCCTACATTACAACAGAGACTACACTTCTAAAAAACAAGTACTTAATTGGCTGTAAAGTATTTTGGAACGTCCAGTGGTCGTGAAATCGCTATATAAATGCAAGTCTTTCTTTCTTTCATCTCTAGTGCAGGTTTAGTTTACCCTTGGAATATTAACAGAGTATTCCCATTATATATGGCAATAAGATACCAGCGAAAACTAAAAGAAGGAACCTAATTTTTTGACCTGTCATTATTGGGATACTCTTGTAAATATATGGCTTCCAATGGAAGGCAAAAGGGTATTGATTGCTTAAATGATTGTAATGATGTGTTACAAACACATTCCAATAACACAGATTGGGTTGAAAACACTGTCCAATCAATGAGAAACAAACCCTAATAAATGAGCTGGGGTCTCGTTTGGGTTACCCAGCATAACTAAGAAAGGGACTACTGCGACAAATAATGGAATCAAATCAAAAGCTTTGCAAAATTCAATAGTGCAGCCATGGAATTAGCAAACGCCAGGCATGGAAGGAAACGTGGTGATATAGTGAAGGTGATAGCAGATGAATTCAAATGAAGCACATATACATGCAAACATGAATTGTACATGTATATACACATGTATAATGCATATACACTTACATGAAAAATATTTGCATACACAAATACATTGATCGTTTTGTTCTTCTTTCCATTCCTTTGCAAATATTGCAGCAAGCGCCAAACCGAACAGATATTTAACATTACTTACCTTAATATCTTTCCAATGAGATGACCTGGCAAATTCAATAGAATTATCAAAATTTGGTCATGTCATTTTTACTGTTATACAGGACCAGAAAAACACCTGCAACCTTTGTGACTACTCCCTCCAGTATAGTAGATATAGCACTGAATTTAGAATAACGTGTAAAGATCAGTACAAAATCTGACCCCATTGTGTTCATCGTAATGTATGTGAGCCCGTGGTGTTAAATAACTTCAAACAACAGGATTATTATCCTATTTATAGAGTTGTTTACACGTTATTCTAAATTCAGTGAAGCTACTGGTAATTTGAATGTATTGCCAGTTCCACATACATAACTATCAGCTCAATATATATTCATAAATGAACCTATGCTGTATATTTATCATAATGTTACATTAAGAAAATCGCAGTGCATGTTTATTTATATCTGCTTAGTTCTTAGTAATCTCCACTCTTATGTTTTAGAATCACAGCTACTGTAGCACATTATTTTAAAGTGCATTAACAATGAAATATTGTTATACTTCCATTCTCACATTTAGATCATTACAATGCGTTCTCAATCACTCAGATCTCATATTTTTTGTTACCCTGGTTATCCTTCATTGCAGGTGACAGTGACCCTGCCTTTGATGCATTTTTGCACTACTGCTGGTAATTGGCAGATTGACATGTTATGCTGGCAATTTTTTTTGTTTATTGACATCACATGGCACTGATCCAGGTCTATAGGTGTGTGATTGTTCTCGGCAAAATGGCTTATTACACAAACATGCACCATTTAGACTGACTGAGATAACAAGGGTCCCACACCTCTTCAATTCAGTTCCGGGAAAATTATAATGCATTGATGGAAGCATGCAACTGTTGATCACATTGCCACATGTGTACAAAAAAACATATACATGACTAAATCAGTAACCTAGGTGACAAAGAGAAAGATGGCAAATGCTGGCAATGCACTGCAATCAGTGTCTGGAAGAGGACGACAGGTTAATGGTTCAGGTCAAACCCAAACCTTTCACAATACTGACCAATCTGTAGTGCATTGCCAACATTTCTTTCCCTGATCTCTGTACTGTTTCACATCATTTATATAGTTATCCATGCCAAATGCTTGAACTGAAAGTATATATATTTATTTTATCGAAGTGGTGCACTTAATGAAGTTATAGTATAATTGAATAAGTATTCCGTTGGCCACTGATGGTTTTCTAACACTAAGACCAGAATTTCCTCAGCTGCTCCCGCTCCACCGTAACTTCACCAGAAGTGCGTCGGAAATTCCCAGCCTGCGTAATGACAGAAGTGTCATATAAAGAGATGGTAAACAAATCCAGCTGAACTGTTGGTTGGGGCATTAGATTCAAGGAGGGTCATCTTGACTTTGTGCGACACTGTTAATGTGTCAGCCATGGCTCAGTTAGTAATATCCTTGCCTCTGTGTCAGAAGGTTGTGGGTTGAAGTCCCACTCCACTTGAGCACACTAAATCTTGGCTGACACTCCATTCTGAGGGAGTGCTGCACTGTCAGATGTGACATTAACCTAAGGCCCCATCTGCTCTCTCAGGTGGAAGTAAAAGATCCTATGACACTATTTTGAAGAAGAGCAGGGGAGGTTTTCCTAGGAAATATTTATCCCTCAATCAGTGTCACTAAAAACAGACTATCTGGTCATAATCATTGCTGTTTGTGGGAGCTTGCTGTGTGCAAATTGACTGCTGTGTTTCCTACATTACAACAGTGACCACACTTCAAAAAGTACTTCATTGGCTGTAATGTGCTTTTGGTCATGAAAAACACTATATAAATGCAAGTCTTTCTTTTCTTTTGAAAACGGGTGATAACGAGATCATTAGGAATAAAAATCGAGAGAGATGTAAAATGAGGCTATCACCCATTTTACACTATTGCCCAAAGTCAAAATGACACCCCCTGTCTTGGCTTACACGTGAAGCGTGACTACTTGACAAGGTTGCAAAATGCTACTGACACCCATGGAAAGTACCACAGCATGAGGAGCACCTGCAGGAGAGACAGGGAAAGATTCTTTTTTTTTAAATGGCTCATTCGTGGGTTTCCTCCGGGTGCTCCGGTTTCCTCCCACAGTCCAAAGATGTGTGGGTTAGGTTGATTGGCTATGATAAATTGACCCTTAGTGTTAGGGGGATTAAATACGTGGGGTTACGGGGATCGGGTGGGATATGTGTTGGTGTAGGGGTTACGGGGATCGGGTGGGATATGTGTCGGTGCAGGCTCGATGGGCCGAAATGGCCTCTATCTGCACTGTGGGGTTTCTGTGATTCTGTGATTCTGTGATTCTTCTTCCTTCCTCCAACTTTGTCCCTTTGTCTCCTGAAAGTTCTGTCTCATGTTGAGCTATGGATCCATGGATATAGTACACTTTCTAGCATGAGTTACTGAATAGCGATCAGGAGTAGGGACCCTAACTGGTATTCCCTTCCCTTGCAACACTGCCACCCTGGCTGAAATTAGTTAATGCCGCGCAGACCTGGAACTGAACCTGGGACCTTCTGGTCTGCACGGCTCAGTTACACACTGTCTTGGTCAAACGAACCACTAGGGGCGCTGTAACCTCATTAGTCAAAGTTTACCAGAAAAATGTTCTGCAGATTTCAATACTACTAGCTGCTCTCTCATGACCTTGCTCAGAGGTCATCTGGTATCTGGAGCATGATTTTGACATTTAACCTTCTAAAATGGAGCTGCATTTCAACTTGCCTTTCTGCTTAAGACCACAGTTCAAGCATTCCCTGTGGCAAACAACAGCAACAACTTGCATTTATATAGCGCCTTTAATGCAGTAAAATGTCCCAAGGCACTTCGCAGGAGCATTATCAAACAAAATTTGACAGAAAATTTGGCACCGAGTCACACAAGAGGATATCAGGGCAGATTACCAAAGAGATAGGTTTTAAGCAGCGCCTTAAAAGAGGAAAAAGAGGTGGAGTGGTTTCAGGAGGGAATTCCAGAGCTTAGGGCCTTGGCAGCTAAAAGCACGGCCACCAATGGTGGAACAATTAAAATCGGGGATGCGCAAGAGGCCAGGATTGGAGGCGCACAGATATTTTGGAGGGTTGGAGGGTTGGAGGAGGTTACAGAGATAGAGAAGGGCGAAGCCACGAAGGGATTTGAAAACAGGGATGAGAATTTTAAAATCGAGGTGTTGTTTAATTGAGAGCCAATGTAGTTCAGTGAGCACAGGGGTGCTGGGTGAATGGGACTTGGTGCGAGTTAGGATAAGAGCAGCAGAGTTTTGGTTAAGCTTAAGTTTATGGAGGGTGGAAGATGGGAGGTCAACCAGGAGTGTGTTGGAATAGTCAAGTCTCGAGGTAACAAAGGCATGGGTGAGGGTTTCAGCAGCAGATGAGCTGAGGCAGGGAGGAGTCAGGCGATGTTACAGAGGTGGAAATATGCGGTCTTAGTGATATGAGGTAGGAAGCTCATCCCGAGGTCCAATACAACACCAAGGATGCAAACAGTCTGGTTCAGCCTCAGACAGTTGCCAGGGAGAGGAATGGAGTCAGTGGCTAGGGAACGGAGTTTGTGGCAGGGTCCTGTAAGATTATCATGGATTAGTTGTTTCTAGAGTTCTTGTTTTAATATCTTATAATCATTACTACCTTATAATCATTAGTATCCTATAATCATCAGTAATGGATTTATAATTGTGAGTAAGAATTAAATGTAATTCTGTAATCACCAACTATAGGCAATGATAACCTGAATTAAATATTTCATGTAACCCTTTTGCTTATAATTAAAAGTCTGTGAGTAAGCCCTAACCCAGACAGCCTGGTGTGAGAAAGAAGACTGCTATAGTCGAATAGGGAAGCTGTGGGTGAAAGCTGGATATTAGCCAAAAGTAAGGATGAGACGTAGAGTGTAGCTATCCTGGGAACCAAGATCGGATGTGGTTGCAGCCGTATTGGAATGCTATGATACCTGGCAATGAGCTAAAACATAGGCTTCTCACAACACCATCAAGGGAGCTATACCTCTACGGTGTGGAGACATGTTCTTTTGTGTTGCCATAACTACCCCAGAATTGAGTCTTGATGGTCAAAAACAGATGATGTAAAGGGATCATAGAACCTGCATAAGCCAGGGTGCTGCAGACATGGCAGCTTTATGATTGGATTTTGGGGAATTGGGTGTCAGCCAGCGATTGGTTCATTAAGACTCCATAGATTTTGAATGAGAGTAAGGGTATAAGAAGGGGGTCTCGACAGCCACAAAGTGTAGAAGATTTCAGAAAGAGTATGATATCAGAAAGGGCAGAAGGTTTCAGGAAGAATCCAGGGAACACTTGAGAGACAGACGAGAGATGAGAGACAAGAAACACAGGATGCAGCCGATTCACAGTCGCGCTTCTACCCAGAGTACAACGGGGCAATATAAGTCTCAATTATACTCTGTTAACTGCTATTTGAATACTGTAATGTATTAAGTCTTGCTTGTGCTGAATGAAGTTTAATCACTGTCACCAATACGGGTCAACTTCGAACCATTCAGAACCAGGGTCCCTCTGGGACCTTACAGACTGAAGACAATGGCTTCGGTCTTTACCAATATTTAGTTGGAGGAAATTTCTCCTCATCCAGGACTGGATCGGACAAGCAGTCCGATAATTTAAACAGTGGAGGACAAATTCAGGTCATTAGAGCTGCTTGTAAATTCCTGAGATCAGTTAGAGATTAATTGTACCTACTTGTAAATTTCTAGCTCCAAGTCAGAAGAACCCAAAGTTAAATAACAGGATTTCTTTTTCTTTTGAAGATTTTTTTGCATCCACAACAGACAGTCATATTTTGTAGTGTGACATCGACAGTGTGATATCGACAGTGTGACATTGACAGTGTGACATCAACAGTGTGACGCCTCCACTGTGAAAACCAGACACAAGATGCAAGACACTTGTATATTATGGACAGATGTTGCTACAATGTTATTTTTAAGCTACTTTCTATATATTAGAATATTACGTGTAACCCTCTCCTTGGTGTGTGCATCTGACACAGCGGTATAGAAATGGGACCTCTTTGCACCCACTTTATAGGTGGAAAACGGTCATCCTTGGTGGCCACCTAAAACAGGCATGAGGCCTCTTGCCTATGCAAATGAGGGGGCCAGCTCCTGTTACAGGCGCTGTTCCCAAAACTGGAAAGCGATGAGCAACGTAGGAGCCGGGCTTGCTCAGTTCAGGATTCTTCAGTGGCCGGTAAATTTTGTTTATTAAAAAATCTTAAATGATTGCTGTGGAGCCAGGAGGAGTGGAGCGGGAAAGCTCCCTCAACTGCACAATACTCCTGATCGCCCCCCTGCCCCAATCCACATTGCTGCTCCACCCCCCGGGACTTAACCTTCAGGCCACTGCCGGTGAGGCAAGCAGTCCAAAATTGATCTGTTTAAAATGGGCGTGCGGCCTGCGAAGGCACAATAGGTGCCAGCAGCTTGGCCAAGTAATGTAAATGAGGCCCAATTTCAGGTGAGCTTTGGGCCTCCATGGGTGGTGCCCATTATAGGGCCAAAAGCGGGATTGAAAGGAATTTTCCACCCCCGGTAAGATTATTTTAATTTTATTTTAATGTGCTTACACAACAACAGTGTGTCAGCCGTAGCTCAGTGCTAGCACTCTCGCCTCTGAGTCAGAAGTTTCTGGCTTCTGACTCACTTCCGCTCCAGAAACTTGAGCACAAAACTCTAGGCTGACACTCCCGTGTCGTACTGAAAGAATGCTGCACTGTCAGAGGTGCTGTCTTTTGGATGAGACGTTAAACCGAGGCCCGTCTGCCCTCTCAGGTGGACGTAAAAGATCCCATGGCACTACTTCGAAGAAGAGCAGGGGAGTTACAGTTACCCCGGTGCCCTGGCCAATATTTATCCCTCAATCAACATCACAAAAAATCCAGATTTTTTGGTCATTCTCACTTTGCTGTTTGTAGGAGCTTGCTGTGCACAAATTGGCTGCTGTGTTTCCTACATTACAACAGTGACTACACTTCAAATGTACTTCATTGGCTGTAAAGTGCTTTGGGACATCTTGAGGTCGTGAAAGGCGCTATATAAATGCAAGACTTTCTACCTTTCTTTCAGTGACTACATTTCATTGGCTGTGAAGCACTTTGGGATATCCTGAGGATGTGAAAGGAGCAGTATAAATGCAAATTCTTTCTTTCTATTAGAGTAGAGGAGCGATGACTGCAACTTCAGCCCGTCTGACGTTTTATTGAAAAAAAATAATTCAGTTGTTCAAGGGCCATTCACAATTGTCGAGTCGAATGGGTGGGTAGAGTCGCTGATAGGATATGACATGTGAGCTCGATGGACCAGAGAGACCTTTCTCAGTGGGTGCTTATTTATGCTGTTATGTGATCATTTTCACAGAGGACTTTGGGGAAAGACGAGTTAATCGGACTTGCACACATATGTGCATCTATAAAATAATCCAATTTTTAGATTGATAAGGGGGTGAGCAAACAAATACCCTTGTGAAAATGATAAAAATTATTTTTAAGAAAGACCACTACTTGCCATTGAAATCAGCAGTCCTTTCACTGAATACAGAATCTATGGGCAATAAATAGCACGAAAGCAATTATCACAGGAGTAAGGTTTGGTTTAAAATGTTCCTTTAGAGCTTTCATCATAGCTGTGCAGTACCTCCCAATAGTTCTTATCCTAAGAGAATGGCCACTTTTATAGCATCATAGAATCTTACAGCACAGAAGGAAGCCATTCAGCCCATCATGCCTGTGCCGGCTCTTTGAAAGAGCTGCCCATTAGTCCCACTCCCCTGCCCTTTCCCCACAGCCCTGCACATTTTTCTCCTTCAAGTATTTATCCAATTCCCTTTTGAAAGTTATTACTGAATCTGCTTTGGCCACTTAAACTATTAAACCAGGACATAGGAACATAAGAGCAGGTGTAGGCCATTCGGCCCCTCGAGCCTGTTCCACCATTCAATTAGATCATGGTTGATCTGTTTCTTAACTCCATTTACCCGCCTTAGCTACATAACCCTTAATACCCTTGCCTAACAAAAATCTATCAATCTCAGTTTTGAAATTTTCAATTGACCCCAGCCTCAACAGCCTTTAGGGGGAGAAAGTTCCAGATTCCCACTACCTTTGTGTGAAGAAGTGCCTCCTGACATCACCCCTGAACGGCCTAGCTCTAATTTTAAGGTTATGCCCCCTTGTTTGGGCTCCCCCACCAGAGGAAATAATTTCTCTCTATCTACCCAATCAAGCCCTTTAATCACCTCAATTATATCTTCTAAACTCACGGAAATACAAGCCTGGTCAATGCAACCTCTCCTCGTAATTTAAGCCTTTTAGTCCCGGTATAATTCTGGTAAAACTGCGCTGCACCCCCTCCAAGGCCACGATATCCTTCAATGAGGAAATAATTCTATTTTTTTATCTTCCCTTACGATCCACTTCAACAGCTTAATTTCGGAAACAAACAGCAACATGCAGCAGATGGTATTAAACACAAATTTACTTATTCTATTGATCTAATAGCTTCATCCGAGACACTGCCTGCTCAAAGACACATATCGGCGTCATGTGCAGTCATGGACACCAAGGAAATGAGTTCCAGATGACTGAATCATCACTGCAGCTCTGAAACTTAGAATCACATATATCTAGAAATAATTGTTTATTTGTCTGATAATAATGGCAGTAAATGACTCAGTAAAATAAAAATCGACCTATAATCTCGCTCTTGTTAAAATAAATGTTTCCAGTGATGAGAAACATGACAGTACTGTTCAGAGATTTAGAATTAGATCTGTTTCGTGCAGTATTAGAATGTGCAAAAATCACATCTGGAACTTAGCAAGTGTGTCACCTAGGTAATGCTGAAAAACGGCAGTAATTTTTTTTTTAATTTGTTGGTGTATTTTTGTGCACATGAAGATGACGGGGGACAGTCTGGGTATTTCAGTTTTAAAAGGTTAAATATAGTGTGGCACAACACAAAGTGAAACTCGCTGCTCACGCAACATATCTTAATCACTAAAGGCTAGTGGACAGGTACAAAAAGTAATTTAGAAGGCTAATGGAATGTTGGTCTTTATCTCAAGAGGGCTGGAATACAAAGGGGTGGAAGTTATGTTACAGCTGTTCAGAGCATCTGGTCAGAGCCCATCTGGAGTACTGCCTTCAGTTCTGTGCACCACACCACAAGAAGGATATATTGGTCTTGGAGGGGGTGCAGCGCAGATTCACCAGAATGATACTGGAGGTTAATATACGAGGACTGGCTGCATAGACGAGGCTTGTATTCCTATGATTAGAGAAGCTTAAGAGGTGATCTAATTGAGGTGTTTAATATGATTGACGGAATTGTTAGGATAGATAAAGAGAAACTATTTCCTCTGGTGGGGGGAGTCCAGAACAATTAGAGCTAGGCCGTTCAGGGGTGGTGTCAGGAAGCCTTTCTTCACACAAAGGGGAGTAGAAATCTGGAACTCTCTCCCTCAAAAAGCTGTTAAGACTAGGTCAATTGGAAATTTCAAAACTGAGATTTATGGATTTTTGTTAGGCAAGGGTATTAAGGGTTACGGAACCAAAGCGGGTAGATGGAGTTAAGATACAGATCAGACATAATCTAATTGAATGGCGTAACAGGCTCGAGGGGCTGAATGGCCTACTCCTGCTCCTGTTCCTATTTTCCTATTATCCTAATCGCAGCTTCAGAAGAACACTCCATGCTGCACTGGTGCAAATGTTCCCATTTCCCATTCCAACCATTGTTCTAACCTCTCCAAGAAAAATTTCCAGCTCAGTACCACTTATTGCCAAATCGTGGGTAGTCTTATCCTGCAGGCTCCTGGCTTCAGCAGCGTTAATGAAAGTTGAGAGTGCGCAGACTCCTTTCATGTAGGACTTTAATTGCTGGTGAGCAAGTGAGGCTTTGATCTCATCAGTGGTGGCTGCATTTGAACCCAGGCTGTAGAGGGAAATGAACAGAGCCACCGCCTCACCCACTTCTGATACAGAATTTGATCATTCATTATTTGTGAACGAATAATACATCCAAACTATTTTTGAACCACATTCTTCAGTACACAAGTAACTTAGATTTACTTCTGTTAATCATAAAACTTCCTGCCGCTATTGTGAGGGCCAGTGAAAGTGAATAAATATATAGAAACATATGCATGAGCACACATGCACAAACACACACACATGCATGAGCACACACACACTCACGTGCATGAGCACACATATATGCATGAGCACACACACACATGCATGGGCACACATACATGCATGAACACACACAAACACATGCATGAGCAAACACACACATGCATGAGCACACAAACACATGAGCACACACATACATGCATGAGCACACACATATGCATGAACACACATGCATGAGCACACGCATGTGTGAACACACATGCATGAGCACACACACATGCATGAACACACACACACATGCATGAGCACACACACATGCATGAGCACACACATACATCAGCACACACAAGTGCATGAACATGCATGCATGAACACATACACATTCATGAGCACACGCACATATATGAGCACACACACACATGCATAAGCACACACACATGCATGAACACACACATGCATGAGCACACATGTGCATGAACTCGCATACATGCATGAGCACATGCATGAACTCACACATGCATGCCTGAGCACACACGCAAACAAATGCATGTGCACACACACATATACATGAGCATAGACACACACATGCATGAGCACACACTCACACACATGTAGCTACAAATGCACAGCTTCATAAATGTATATATTTTCAAAAATGTTCCTGCTGATTAAAAAGAAACTGCAATTTATTTTGTAACTCGGCTGCTCAAAGTGGCATTTCAGCTCCACACAAGGCATTTGCTCTTGATTAGATGCATTCATTATTTAACATGCCCTGCTCAGCAGAAATAAGCCATTGACTGGTCCTGGCATGATTGTGTTAAAGGAGCAGTTCAGTGATTTGTGCACACCATCAATGCAGATTATCATCAAAGTTGCTCCTGCTGGACTTGTCAGGGTTGGGCACTACATGTGAAACTAGCAAATATCCATCACGTTCAACATTTAACAACTAAGTGCAAAATTATACATTTTACAAGGAAGGCCTATATAGTGTGAATAAAACTATTTGTATATTTTCAGATGCAGAACCACTTTGTGCCATTTAAAATTTGCAATTTTTTAATATAAGTGTCAGTCATAGCTCAATGGTAACACTCTCCCCTTTGACTTAGAAGGTTGTGGGTTCATGCCCCACTCTAGTGATCTTCAGCACATAATCTAGGCTGACACTCCAGTGCAGTACTGAGGGAGTGCTGCACACTCGGATGTGGTATCATTCGAATGAGATGTTAAACTGCAGCTCTGTCTATCTTCTCAGGTGGATGTAAAAGATCCCATCACACACACACACACACACACACACACACACACACACACACACACAAATATGCATGAGCACACACACAATTGGAAGATGAACAGGCAGGTATCTGGTTAATATTTATTCCTTAACCAACATCACTACAACAGATTCTCTGGTCATTATCTCATTACTGTTTGTGGGATCTTGCTGTGTGCAAATTGGCTGCCGCGTTTCCTACATTACAACAGTGACTACATTCAAAAGTAATTCATTGGATGTAAAGTGCTTTGGGACATCCTGAGGGTGTGAAAGGTACTATATGAATCATAAAATCATAGAATAATACAGCATAGGTGCCCATTCACCCCATCATGCCTCTTTGAAAGAGCTATCCAATTAGTCTCCTCCCCTGTTCTTTCCCCATAGCACTGTAATTTATTCCCCTTCAAGTATTTATCCAATTCCCTTTTGAAAGTTGCTATTGAATCTGCTTCCACCATCCTTTCAGGCAGTGCATTCCGGATCATAACAGCACACTGCATTAAAAAAAACTCCTCATCTCCCCTCTGGTTCTTTTGCCAATTACATTAAATCTATGTCCTCTGGTTACCGACCCTTCTGTTAATGTGAAACAGCTTCTCCTTATTCGCTCTATCAAAACCACTCATGATCACCTCTATTAAATTTCCCCTTAATCTTCTCTGCTCGAATGAGAACAAGCCCAATTTTTTCAGTCTCTCCACATAACTGAAGTCCACATCCCTGATACCATTCTAGTAAATCTACACTGCACCCACTCTAACATAGAGATAGGATAGGAACAGGAGTAGGCCATTCGGCCCTTCGAGCCTGCTCCGCCATTCAATGAGCTCATGGCTGATCTTCGTCTGAGATCATAGCTGATCTTACCAGTTCAGTACCCCGTCCCCGCCTTTTCTCCGTAACCCTTAATCCCCTTAGCCTTCAGAAATATATCCAATTCTCTCTTGAAAATATTTATTGAATTAGCCTTCACAGCCCTCTGTGGCAGGGAATTCCACAGGCTCACCACTCTTTGAGTGAAGAAATTCTTCCTCATCTCTGTTTTAAATGATTTGCCCGCTATTTTTAGACTGTGGCCCCTGGTTCTGTGCTCCCCGGCCATTGGAAACATTCTCTCTGAATTCAGCCTGTCCAGGCCTGCCATAATTTTATATGTTTCGATGAGATCCCCTCTCAATCTTCTAAACTCCAGTGAGTACAAGCCCAAACTATTTAATCTCTCTTCGTAGGTCATTCCCGCCATTCCAGGTATCAGCCTGGTGAATCGCCGTTGCACTCTTTCCATGGCAAGAACATCCTTCCGCAGATGGGGCGACCAAAACTGTACACAATACTCCAGATGCGGTCTCACCAGCACCTTGTACAGCTGTAGTAAGGTATCCCTATTCCTATACTCGAACCCCCTTGATATGAAGGCCAACATACCATTTGCCTTCTTAATCGCCTGTTGCACCTGCATGCTCTCCTTCAGTGACTGGTGCACAAGAACACCCAGGTCCCTCTGCACTTCCCCATCTCCCAATCTATTGCCATTTAGATAATAATCTACCCTCCTGTTTTTACCCCCAAAGTGGATAACCTCGCATTTATCCACATTATAGTGCATCTGCCACGTATCCGCCCATTCCCCCAACCTGTCCAAATCGCACTGTAGCCTCCTGACATCCTCATCAGAGCCCACCCCTCCTCCTAGTTTAGTGTCGTCAGCGAATTTGGAAATATTGCATCCAATTCCCTGATCCAGATCATTTATATATATTGTGAACAGCTGGGGTCCCAGGACAGATCCTTGCGGCACCCCGCTGGTCACTGCCTGCCACTCCGAAAACGAGCCGTTTATTCCAACTCTCTGTTTTCTATCCGCCAGCCAGTTCTCTATCCACGTTAATACTTTGCCCCCAATTCCATGAGCCTTAATTTTGCATGATAATCTTTTGTGTGGAACCTTATCGAAGGCTTTCTGGAAGTCAAGGTACACCACATCCACTGGCTCTCCCCCATCTATTTTACCAGTTACTTCCTCAAAAAATTCCAGCAGATTAGTCAAACACGATTTACCCTTTGTAAATCCATGTTGACTCTGTCCGATCCTTTCCCCATTTGTCAAGTGCTCCGCTATTTTATCCTTAATAATGGACTCTAGCATTTTGCCCACAACCGATGTAAGGCTTACTGGTCTATAATTCCCTGCTTTCTCTCTACCCCCCTTTTTAAATATTGGGGTAACATTAGCTACCCTCCAATCCACGGGTACTGTTCCCGAGTCAATGGAGTTCCGGAAGATGATCCTTAGAGCATCTGCTATCTCCAGGGCCACCTCCTTAAGTACCCTAGGATGTAGTTTATCAGGCCCCGGGGATTTGTCAGCCTTCAGTCCCCTCAACTTACCCAACACCATATCCCTAGAGATACTAATTTCTGTCAGCTCCTCCCTCTCATTAATCCCTATGTTTGCCGATATTCCTGGGAGGTTATTTGTGTCCTCCTTTGTGAATACAGAACCAAAGTATGAGTTTAATTGGTCTGCCATTTCCTTATTCTCCATTATATATTCTCCCGAATCGGACTGCAAGGGACCGACTTGGGATTTTACCAGTCTTTTCCTCCTGATATACCGATAAAAGCTTTTGCAGTCTGTCTTTATGTTTGCTGCAAGTTTACTTTCGTATTCTATTTTCCCCTTCCTGATTAATCCCTTTGTCCTCTTTTGCTGTATCCTGTACTGCCCCCAATCTTCCGGTCTGGTGCTTTTTTTTGCCAGTTGATATGCCCTTTTTTTTGATTTTATGCTGTCCCTAATTTCCCTCGTTATCCACGGTTGAGTCACCTTTTTAGGTTTATTTTTATGCCAAACCGGTATAAACATGTTCTGGAATTCTTCCATTCTATCTTTGAATGCTTGCCATTGTCTATCCACTGTCAATCCCCCCAGAAACACCACCCAATCAATCTTACCCAATTCCCGTCTCATACCCTCGTAATTCCCTTTATTTAAGTTCTGGACCTTAGTCTCTGATTCAATTTCCTCACTCTCCATCTCAACTGAGAGCTCGATCATATTATGATCGCTCTGACCCAAGGGGCCTCGTACAAGAAGATTGCTGATAAGTCCCTTCTCATTGCACAATACCCAGTCTAAAATGGCCTGATCTCGAGTCGGCTCCTCGACATATTGGTCCAGATAACCGTCCCGAAAACATTCCAGGAATTCCTCCTCCTCAGAATTTTTACTAATTTGGGTAGTCCAATCAATATGTAAATTAAAGTCACCCATGATGACAGCTGTGCTCTTATCGCACGCTTCTCTAATTTCCCTTTTTATGCCTTCCCTCACCTCCATATTACTATTTGGAGGCCTATATATCACACCCACTAACGTTTTCCTCCCCTTGCTATTTCTCATTTCTACCCATACAGATTCCGTTTCATCCGAGTTAATATCCTTCCTTTCCATTGCATTAATCCCCTCCTTTACCAGCAATGCTACCCCACCTCCCCTACCTTTTTGCCGATCCTTCCTAAATATTGTATATCCCTGGATGTTAAGTTCCCAGCCTTGCCCACCCTGCAGCCACGTTTCTGTAATCCCAATCAAATCATACTTGTTTACCTCTATTTCCACAACTAATTCATCCACCTTGTTCCTAATGCTTCTAGCATTAAGATACAAAGCCTTCAGGCTTGCTTTTTTCACACTCTCATTATGAATTAGTTTGGCCCTTTGTGTTTCTCTCCTTTGCTTATTGCTTCTCACCTTTCTACCATCTATTTCTGACTTCATATGACTTCCCTCTTTTCCACTACCTAGGTTCCCATCCCCCTGCCAAATTAGTTTAAATCCTCCCGAACCGCCCTAGAAAATATTACCCCGAGGACATCGGCTCCCTCACAGTTCAGGTGTAGACCGTCCCCTTGGCATTCCCCCTAAAGTGTGGTGCCCAGAATTGGACACAATATTCCAGCTGAGGCCTAACCAGTGTTTTACAGTATAAAGGTTTAGCATAACTTCCTTGCTTTTATACTCTATGCCTCTGTTTCTAATGCCAAAGATCACATAGGTTTTTTTAACAGCTTTCTCAACTTGTCCTGCAAACCTTAAAAACTTGTAAGCATACACCCCCATGTCTCTCTGTTCCTGCACCCCCTTTAAAATTGTACCATTTAGTTTAGATTGCAAGTCTTTCTTTTTTTCATAGTCAAATGCAGAAGCTACCACAAGGGTAACCCCCAACACAACTCAACCACTGTCCTTCAAGCTTTATGTCTGGTACATCATTCTCAGCCTGTGCTGCTCCTAGATAATTCTTTGTGGATATCCTCACAGGTTACGCAGTCTAAACAGTGTGTATCAGTGTGCGCCTCCATGGAAGGAACTTTCTGCTTCAGTGTCGCCTGGCATTGAGGGCGACACTGGTAGCATAAGTGAATGCAGTGGAGTGTAAATTAAACATGCTTTTTGAACTGGCTGTTAACCGTTTCACACAAATATTGCACACTCCACAGCTGATTTCCTGAACTTTTCAGTATTTGCAACAGAGAAGTGGCTTGCCAGCTGCCTGAAAAGTGTTAAATGATCATTATTACAGGCGCAGGGTGATTGCCCACTTTTCTTCTCATTCCCACTAATTAAACTGCATTGTACAAAGCTGCCCGCCCATATACCTCTATAAAGAAATTGTGGGCAACTGACATTTGGTTTCGGGGTAAAAATCAATGAAAAACTCAACCCCTTTCCATTAAAAAGGAGGAAAATGTGACCTTAGATTTCTGACAAGGTTTAGTGCTGAATGTCATACCAGGGACAGGCAGAGAAAAATATCTGACCAACAAGCTTCAGCCTGGGTTGATACTATAGCATTTACGTCACTCCCATCACAGCGTTCACAAGAGACCACTAAAGTTAGAACACAACATGAAACTCAAAATTGGTTCAGTCAGCTTTAGCATGGTTTGATGGAAGGAGAAGGGAATTCATATTTTGCACACCATCTCTTTTCATCTGATCTTTCTTCCTTCCATTTGCTGAGCATTTGGAAATACAATTATTATACCTCCCTGGCATATGCTTCCTCCTGTAGCATGTTGGGGATATTGCAAGGTGTAATAAAGTTGAATAAAGTTACAAGAGATTCATGCAGGGGATGATGGACTAATTGCATTGATACCAACCTGGGGGGACATCAATAACTCTTTTAGAATGGAGAGGGCAGCAGATGCATTTGAGCCCTTTAGGTCTTGACGAATGACACAAATAATTAGTAAGGTGTTGATGCCTTAACCTTAGTCAAGAAAATCTCCAATAAGAAATGTGTACATGTAAAAAGTGTTGAGTTAGTTAGTTGAGAGGTTATAACTGTCAGGAAAGACTGAACAGGCTGGGGCTCTTTTCTCTAGAAAAGAGAAGGCTGAGGGGTGACCAGACCGAGGTATTCAAAATTACGAAGGGGTTTGATAGGATAGATGTGGAGAAGATGCTTCCACTTGTGGGGGAGTCCAAATCCTCGGGGCCAGGAATATAAGATAGTCACTAATAAATAATAGAGAATTCAAGAGAAACTTATTTACCCAGAGGGTGGTTAGAATGTGGAACTCACTGCCACATGGAGTAGTTGAGACAAATAGCATGGATGCCTTCAAGGGGAAGATAGATATGTGCATGAGGGAGAAAGGAATAAAAGGGAATACAGATAGGGCAAGATGATGAGGGGTGGGAGGAGCATAAGCACCGCAATGGACCTGTTGTGCCGAATGGCCTGTTTCTGTGCTGTGCATTCTATGTAATTCTACGTAAGGTCATTATAATTGGCAAAGTTAAATGTTAAAACGCCAATCTGTGAAAAGGTACGTCATCCAGCAATCCAATGGAAATGAACCGTCTCGGTCCAGGAGGATCACGTGAGCGGTGTTCCTTTTGGGATCCTGATATGGCAACGGGGGACATTCAGAGCGAAGTGGGGGTATGAAATGAAATGTGTGTTGCAGAAACTGTAAAAAAAAAGTTGATATAAAAGCACAGCAGCGGGAGATTCTTGTTAACACAAGGAGGGCTGTCGATCGGGGACGCGGCTGTGTTCAAAGAGCAGATTGAGGGTCAGCAGTTCAAGGCGCCAGGTGCTGCCAGTGAATTGTGCTGTCGTGTCACATACAGGGCTGAAGACAGTGGCACCAAGAGACAACTTAAACCCAACTGAAAGCGAGCCCAATATTTGGCAACAGCCACGATTTATTTATTATATATATATAATGCTTTCCAATCAGTGGTATATGTTTGGTGATACTTTTTCACAGCGAATCCTCTTTTTTAAATACATTTTTAAAAATTCACCTGAAACTGACTAGAGGCTGGAAGCTGCAAGAACAAAATTAAAGCAAGGTGGTGGTAAGGAAAGAGAAATATGCTGTGTGTCTGCCCTAAACTCGGTTTAAATGAAAGGAAGGGATTGGAGAGCAGTGTGACTGTGATTTAATCGTTGACCTACCCGGATTACCGCCAGTGCTGCTGCGCTCGGTGCCTTGTGATGTCTGGGGATCTAATTCCAACGGCTGCTTAATTCACAAAGTAAAAAAATAAATAAACATGCAAAAAAAAAAGCACAGCCCTGGCAACTAACAGCAGGCGATGTAGTTTACATCGTGGACTAACAGAGCAGACCAGGCAGCCGTATCCTCCTCAACCACACACACACACACACACGCATATTCAAAACTAGTCTGTGTGCTAATTCCTATTAATCCGATCGCCTATAAGCCGATCAAACAAGAGATGAGTCAGCCGCCAGCCTCCCCATTACTGCCGGGATCCTCTGCTTGGAGCCCAGTGCTGGTACCAGCCACTCTGTCGGGTTTTCTGTATATTTATATTGAACAAATAACACAAGCGGCAACTGTAAATAAGTACATGTCAGAGAGTTAGGAACCGGGCTCTTTCCCTGTTAGTGATGGTGTGCGGCGCTCCAGTAGAAATAGGGATGAATATCCTTAATCGTCATTTTTATGTATTCCTTCTCTAGAATATGTGTGTTCACCGTGTTCTGCAAAATAATGAAACCTGCCGCCCGCCTTTAAAAAGGCAAGGGGTGCGTTTTATAACCGCTGGCAGCTTTCTCCTTGATATAACAGCGCCGCGGTTCCTGCTGCCTTCTCGCTCTGGTCGTGTCGATTTAATCCCATGGATACTGGACCAGAGATTGGCTCTATGTTGTCTGGGCGGGCAACCTTTTGCTACTTTTTATTATATATATATATACACACACACAAGTCGGTTCGTTGTCATTTGCGAAAGCCCGAGTCTGCTTGCCGAAGGGGCCACGCCATCCAAATGAATCTTGTACCACCCACTCTCCATAAACCTATTGTAATCATTTCCTTAGTGAGCGCCACTCCAGCACCCCGAGAATTCCAAGGACCCATCTCCCAGCCCCGCTACCACCAATTCAATACGTTCAATGAACTCTGTACTTAGTACAAAATGAGAACACTCCATATTCGCAGATCAGTAAGTTCCGATGTGTTCACTTTTATTAAATGAGCAGAAGAAACCTTTGACTTCGTGACTCTCCCTCTCCTTAACCCTTTTGAAACAGTGGAAGGCGCCTTCCCCTCTCTCTCTTTCTATCTGTGCCCACTGCCAGCGACTGCCTTCAACCTCGGAATCTTTGCCAGCCTTAAACACCCAGCTACTTGGATGGTAGCACCACCCCCCACCCATCCCCGACCCAACCGGGCATGAGACCATTGCCACTGCACCAAGCAGCACCGTGCTGTGTCTCCGCATGGATTCTCGGCACTTCCAGCTTGTCTTGTTGAGTTCCATATTTAAAAAATCCAGGACGGGGGTGGGAGCGATAAAAATAAAATAGAAAAGTCGGGACTTCAATTTCCCCCCTCCTTTCTTTACCCCTCCCTCCCTCCCTCCTCCTCTCCCTCAGCACCTCCCCACTTTCTGCAGGATCCGGTGCTGATGTAAAATCCCTTCAGAGACGCGCTCACAAACGTTAATACGTGTCTGAGCCGACCGAGGGTGACGTGCAAACGCAGCCGCATCCTGGAGCCAGAGCTCCACTCGCTCTCTCTGTACTGTACCAGTCTCAGCCACTCTTAACATCTTTCCACCGCCCCCCCCCCCCCCATCATCAGCCAAGGATTTTTTTTCCTCCATGTCATCTCGGGAGAGTCCGCCAGTGATCTGAATCTATTTCCGCAGCAAGCGAGAATCTCAGCAGCCTTCTCTCTTTTTTCTCCCCTTTTTCTTTTTTGGGGGATTTTGCAATCTTGTGGGGGGATTTTTTTCTCTCCAAATATATTCTGTTTCTCAAAAAAAATTCTCCTACTCCATCCGGCTCGGTTTTAACGGTTCTGCTTGCAGGGGAGAGAGAGAGGGAGAAAAGCCCATCACAAAACCAAACATGTATTCTGGAGTTTAATGGCTTTCTGAAGAATCGGTTTTAATTGTTGATTGTACTTAAGGGTAAAATGGGAAGAGTTAGATCCGAGGAATGGAAACCTTCTCACTCCACATTGGGCATGTGTGCTAGTATCGTTAAGAAATAGGCACAGCTTTCGGATTGTAAGGTAAGGGCAAGCTGTTTATTATTTCTAGATCTTTGGAGCCATAGCTCACGATTGGTTAGTAATAAATATATATAAAAGCTTCAGTGAAGGGATAGGCAACAATTCTCTTATCATGAGACGGGCTGTCCTTGCGGACTCGGTAAATGTTTCTGCTTTTTAAAAAAAAATGTTATTAAACATCTAGAGCCAGACAATCCGCGCAGAGTTAAACAAGTGAGTTGTTCTGAGCGGGATCGCGGGGTGGGAAATGTTAGACGAGAAACGTGTTTGTAAAGGAAGTTGAGATGGAAGTGAGCCAGTGCGAGCGTCTCAGCATCCAGGAGAACTTGTGCAGAGAGTGGTGTTATGGCGCCGACTATGTTTAGCAGAGATAGATGCCACTATTGCTTCTTCTAAAATATAAACTTATATGAATCCCTTTCACTGGCGACTTGTGTGGGGTTTTTTTTTCTTCAAATGCATATCCAGACAAATATATAAATCTGACATGTCCACCGAATTGAGCCATATGTTTGCAATAGTTGGGCAGTGCGTACACGTTCAATTAACGCTTTAGCAATACTTATATTCATAAAAAAACGACCTGCTTTTAGTTGGAAGCGGATACTGTTGTGGAAAAGTAAAAATAATATTGGGGATGATTGTTCGCAACCTGTGTCCCGGCTCAGCGGAAGATTGCAGAGAATGTGGATGTGGATGCGAAGCTGATGTGACAGTGTCTACTCACTGTCGTCTCACAGTGACTTAAACGCCTACACAAGGGGAGAGAATGGCTCTGCATCAGATCTGCTTGGATTTGGGGCGCTAAACCACGATTCTTCCAAAGCTGCATTTAACAAGGTCTCCAATTACATGGAGCTAGGGGCGCATTACACTGGTGTTCTTGCATGCAAGCCCCCTTTTAAAGTGTAATTTTAATCAGACGCATTGGAACTTTTGTCAGTCAATTTAAAGCTAATATGAACAAGGACAGACGAGCTAGTTC
This sequence comes from Somniosus microcephalus, assembly GCF_052327205.1. Taxonomy (NCBI): domain Eukaryota; kingdom Metazoa; phylum Chordata; class Chondrichthyes; order Squaliformes; family Somniosidae; genus Somniosus; species Somniosus microcephalus. Next base: position 49,872,876 of record NC_140995.1, read on the forward strand.
GTGGTGATTTGCAGCAATAGCTGCAGATTTATAAAATCCCGGAGAGTGTTATAATTGAATTCGTAGCAGCAAGCTTTAAAACTACACCCCCATATACCGCGCCACGTCCCAGCAACACGGCTGCCTCGTCTTGCTTAAGTTAAGGTTGCATTCAAATTGTTGAGATTCAATCGACACTGTCAGGTTTAATAAGGACTAATGCATGAGCTGTTAATTTAAGTGAATAACAAAGAATATCATGGCAACATTGTGACAATCTGGGAGTTTTTTTTAGAGAATCCTCGCGCGATACAAATAGATTTGCACGCTATTCCTAGCCAAATGTTGCTTTATTTTTGTTGCAATGACCAACCTAATCTTGGGACATATCTTCAATTCAGTCATCAGTTCAGGTAGAATGCTCAGGGTCTCCCAGCCTTATTTAATATTCCAGAAGGTGCGCATTGTTTACACAGTATGGGTCCCATCGGATGGCGTGAAATTTAAATGTGAAGACTTATTAGAAAGAAAATAAAGTTCATTCTCACCCATGACAAAGTGGTTTTGTACCTCGTAGGTACCAAAAAGACGCGGGGTTAACTTTAAAGGAAGAACTATATGGGGGGAATGTGTGCGGAGAGATGGACTGTGAAAGGTAAACCGGGTTCTTAACTAGATACATCTTTATGCTAAATTGTGTAGTTTATAATCCGACTAATCTGTCTAACTTCAATGTGTACAACCTATTTTTGTACATTAGGGTACTTGAATCTTTTGGAATTTTAGCACCTTCCACGTTTATCTCAAAAATAGCCAACACAATATGCCTTTAAAAAAATGCGGACGTGCTGGGAATACTTTACATATCAGACGCGGAAAAAAAAACCACGAATGCATAATATTTAAAAACATCACATTATAAAGTACCTGACTAGGATTTTTGAAAAGGTAATTTAAAAAACCAATTATAAAATACATAAATCAGAAAGGGGATCATCTGGTAGAAACGAGTTCGAGGTTCCAGCCGGGGCCACCTTCGTTTTACTGAATTTCGAATCCGGGAATGTCTTTTTATTAAAACAGCCCGCCGATGAGACTGCATGCCGATATTTTATTTTGACTGCGTTTTAGGAGCTCGGTGCAGTAAGTAACTCGAAAAGAAAGTCGTACAACACGTATCCGATTGTCCCTGGCTGAGTTATGCAACGCTGACGACGGTTAGAATGATTATTTTTTTGGTTGCAAAAATATAAGTTTTTTTAAAAAGCAGAACTACCTTTTTCAATCACAGTGACAAGCAGGGTCGGGAAACAAGAGAGCGGGCGTTGTACAGAGGCACCGTCTGCCTGAAGACTGCATTCGACAGTCCCATCTCCAGCCTTAAAATTAATGTTAAACCAATCGACAGAGCCAGACCATCTATACAATGATTACAGTTGGAGAGAAACACTTCATTAAATGTGATTATTGATCGAGGTGGGCTGATAACTGTTTTTAGGCAATATTTTATTATTATTACAATATAAGTGTGCTTAACTTTCCCAGTTTTCCTTCAAATTTGTTGGTCTGTCCGTATGTGGCATCTTTAGTACCAGATATACTAAACTAATCTGTAGAAGGTGCTGTGATATATAATTATTGGCTCCAGCTCCCCTCTCTATATCTCTCAGCACAGATATTGGGCTAATATCCGCGTGGCGGCGATATTTTGTCAGCCACCAAACAGAAAGCTTAGCTTAAAATTCAAGCCAACAGAGCAATGATCTCCCAACTCTTTTAATGGCGAAATAATCTCGCAGGATCGGCGAGCACCGACTGTAGGTGAGGGGCTTCTTGTGCTTGTTGATGTCTACAGCCTAAGTTGTTACTTGCATTTTGCTCTCCTTCCCCTCCCCAGGCCAAATGACATAGGATGAGGGCCTTTGCTGACCTGAGGACTTACATGTTTGCAACCCATCTCCTGGTTATGGTTGGATTTAACGTTGCCGAGGACCTGTGCTCCACCTTCGTGAAGGGAGTCATTTACGGATCGTATTCGCTCCACGAATTGTTTCCCCAAAACTCCACCAATTGCACGTGGACCTTGGAGAACCCGGATCCGACCAAGTACACCATCTACCTGAAATTCTCTAAAAGGGACCACGGCTGCTCCAACTTCTCCCTATGGGTGTATCAGTTCGACCACTATTCCCCTGAGAAGATCCGGGAGCTGCTGAGGAACGCCAAATCCGTCGTCCACCTGTGCCAGGCGAGGAGTATGTTTGTGTTTTTGGAGTTTGGAAAGAATTTCGTCCAGTTGCGCCGCCTGGTTCAGCCCGACGGGACGGTGGGGCACCCTCGTGGCAAAGGGCCGAGTGGCCGGCCGGCTTTCGAGTTCCTGGTGCTGAACAAGGTGAGCCCCAGCGAGTTCGGCTGCCAGGTGCTGTGCGGTTGGCTGGAGAGCTGCCTGAGAGCTGCCGGGGGCCAAGTTGCAAGTGCCGGGGACAGAGGAGGAGGAGGAGGAGGAGGAGAAGGCAAGGGAGAGTCGGAGGCCAGCTCCTGTGGGGTGATGGACGCCAAGTGCAACTGTCAGCAGGATGTGATGACGGGCGTGGACGGGCTGGATATGGTTCTACCTCTCAATGCAGACACCGAGGGCTGCCTCTCCGCCCGCCTCCACACCACCCACACATGCAACCTCACTGAGGGCAAGCGCGCACCTAGAAAAGGTAGGCGTCCTTATTTTACCTCAATGCACTGGAGCTTTCTGTCAAAAAAACCCGCGAGGTACCAATTATAAAGTAATTACACGCATCAAATAATTGCTATTATATATATATATATATATAATTTCTATAATTGTTATTAGAGTTACAACTATATAAAGTCACATTGTGCCTGTGTTTCTATTCTGTTTTGAAGAACCTGACCTATTTGTGGTTAGGTGTTAAACAGGTTTGGAATATCCCTTAACCACAAGACTTGAGGAGACGTTGACTGTTTTTGCTAGGCATATCTTGAGATGAAAATGCTAACTTGTCCATAGCTTTTGTGGGTCTCTTCGAATTCCATTTGTCTCTTGGGCTGTACAGGTTCATTTATTTTACATATATATGAGAACAAAGCCAGAAATCCCAAAAGATCCTCACAGATTTGTAAAAAAAAATTAAAAACACGATGCTCATATCAAACGTGACAGGTAGGAGAAGCACAGCATGTGTGATGCATGTGTGATGCAAAGAATTTGAATTTGTGAATATGCCTCTTAATGAGAGTGGTAGAGCGTTCAAGTCATCTCGTGTAGTTCTCAACTTCGAATTGTCATCAATACTATTGCCTGTTGTCCCTGTGGAGGGGATTGCTGATCTATAGAATGCATAAATATTTACATATTCGGCAATAAATACAAATAAGACTTCAGAAGTAACATTGTGTGAGAGGGAGGGGCGTTTTTACTTTCTGTACTGCACCACCCAGTGTTATTATGACCTTTCCCAGCATCAGCTTCCAAAGAAGTCTCATTACCTGTCAGCAGTTGGACTGAAATTCAGGTCGAGTACCGTATTTCCAGCTCATTCTGTGCTAGCCTAGCTTGATATTGTTGTAAATAAGTTGTAACGTTACCGGGGTCCTGGTAAGCATACAGCAGCATTAATCAACTTGACAAAAAATAAGCTGCTTCTCCATTGAGAAACTCCCAGAAGACATATACAATGCAGAATTGCGCAGGGCTGTCAGTTAGGAATAATCCACTTTCTTAGTATTGGTAAACAGCCATTGTTCACAATTAAATTATTCATTACTGTGTGTGGAAGGAGCGAATTCCAATGTTTGCAGTTAATCAGTTTGTTCCTGGGTAAGACCCGACCACCCCATCACCATTGAAGATTGGTAACTTATTTTCTGACTATATTCCTTATGTAACAAACTCGGCAGAGAAAAAAAAACCTGTGGCTGAATTTCCTCGGATTTTCTCCCGTACCGCCGTCGTAACTCCGGCGGAAACTCCGCCAAGTTACGGCGGCGGAGCGGGCTGGACATATGAGCCAGTAACAGGACAATGAGTTGCAAATGCCGCAGTGTAAAGTGTTATTAACCGCCGGAGATAAACTCCTCCGTACTGCTTTTTATCATTGTTGGAATTGCAGCCCACGGGACGTATCTTTGAGCCGCTGATCGGGACTTGTCAAGTGCTAGCTTATAGTTTTTCAGCTGAACTAGCTTTTATTACAGGAAAATAAGCTTTCCGAAAATAAAGGTTTTATATATGCTAGATTGCAATATTGGCATGAGATGGAAAAGAAAAAGCAAAATAGTGCGTCCTACTTCTAGCAGTAGCTGTTAACGCGAGTTAAAGCTGAACATGTATAGCGTGATGCCTGTCATAACATGTACTGCATCGAACAGTGGGGTGAAGCCTCTGAATGACTGGCTCATAGTCTGACACGCTGCATTCTGCTGGTTCCCCGAGCCGTGGTGTGTATTATTACCGTATTACTGTTAATGACATCCTATAATAAAAGACAGTTGCCGTACAAACGAAGACAATCGTGTCATGGCATTTCGCATGCAAACCAGTCTTTGCAACAACATAAAACAAGGTTCGGTACCAACCTGGAGGCTGTAAATTGCGAATCGTTTAACGACCTCGACGCAAAAAACAGGCTACTTCAAACAGTTTCTGCTCACTGGGTTTATTCCAAAAGTATAGCATCCCAGCCGACAGTGTGCAAGTGCAGGGTGATAGGAAGAAGGTTGGGGCACTCTCCATCTCCTGATCCTCTGAACTCATAGATGAGACCTACAAATAGGGTTAAATTTCGGGTTTTAGCTTTCTTCTTGAAGGAGAGAAAATGTACAGGGCTATGGGAAAGGAACAGGGAACTGAGACTGATTGGATAGCTCTCGCAGAGGGCCAGCACAGACACGATGGGCCGAATAGTCTCCTTCTGGGCTGTATGATTCTGTGATACTGTACGGGTATCACCAGAGTGATTGACACAACAGAGCGAATAAAACGAGTGTTTTTTAAAAAATCCTACTTGTTCTCGAAAACCCTTCACAACTCACACAACCGTTGGTTCCGACGATTCAAAGGTTAATCTTACATTCACCAAACCAAGAGTCACAATGGCTAAAACACTACTCCTGGCCTGTGACTCCAACCAAACGGCGTCATTCCAGCGGATACTGTTTGTTATATAAAAGAGATTAACGATTTATTTCTTTTTTGAAAGAACAGTTCGGGACCAATCACTGGTTTAAGGAGTAAGCGTTGGCAAATATTAGAGTGTTGGCGTTTGATGGGGAGAGGAGAGAAAGGGTGAGGATGTGTTGTCATCTGGAATGCACAGTAACTTTCAAAAGGAAATCCGATTAATAGTTGCAGGGCTCCGGGGAAAGAGCAGGGGTGGGGGACTAATTGGATAGTTCTACCACAGGCACGGTGGGCTGAATGGTCTCCTGTACTGTATCATTCTATGGGGAGCTCAGGTTGAGATGGTGCCCGCAGGGGACATTTGTGCGATTGACATTCTCTTCGTGACACTGTGGCAACCTAGTGTCACCCCTATAGGTTTATTTAAAATTGACAACTGGTGCTCCTCCTGCGCGGCACACTCTGGACATTTAAATAACCGTTGGCAGTCCAGCTCGCAGTTTTTTGCACAGGATTACCGGTGCCCGATCTACTAATCTTTAACACAGGCTGCTGCCTCTGGCAATGTTCGCCATTCCCAAGCCCCGAGCTTGCAGCTATTCATCTATCTATCCATCTATCTATCATCGCTTGTTGCCACCATCACGCCAGGCAAAGCAGAGCACAAGCGATTCAGGCGGTATCACTGCAGCGCCAGGATGCACTGATCGCATTCGCGTGACATTTGCGCCCTCTACAGAAAGTTGGAAGAACAGACCCCGCTATCAGCGGCACAAGGCAGAAAACGTGGAGTAAAACTCCAGGTTCATCGCCCTGTCTTGATGCTCCCAGCTCAAATACCCAGAAGATTCGGCGTGCTCTGAATGTTCCCGTTTTTGTTCGCGGTCACCTCACCGATATCTATGCAAGCGTGATGCAGAAAAATCCTTGGCACAGGTCCCGAATAGGAAAAAACCACAATCCTGACCGCTGTAACTGGATTACATTTTACACACACGTCCATAGAATTAGATAGATAGATAGAATGACAGACAGATGGATGATAGATAGATAGTAGACCGACAGATAAGAGTGAAATCAGTGTGCTTCAAAATGATCTAGAGATGATTTTCTGCATTTCTTGTTTGTTGCTTTGCGATTTGCCATTTGCAAACAATATTCTAAATTACATTTGCGCCAGTTTGGTAAAATTCATGCAAATGTAGTTAGAATTGATAGAGAAAACAATTCTGTATCTGTCTGATGATGAGCAGTTTTCGTTCTCTGTTGGAATCTATTGTATGTGTTGGAATAAGAGCACGGACTGAGGATATGGTTGTGCTGGGAGATCTGAAGTGCAAACGGCAACACTCTGTAACGCTGTGCCTATCAGTAAGGACCTTTGTGAGTATTGAGGACTAGAATACAAGGGGGTAGAAGTTATGCCGCAGCTGCACAAGCACAGAGCTCCCCTCCCAGGGACCTGTGTGTGAGTACAAGCACAGAGCTCCCCTCCCAAGGACCTGTGTGTGAGTACAAGCACAGAGCTCCCCTCCCAAGGACCTGTGTGTGAGTACAAGCACAGAGCTCCCCTCCCAGGGACCTGTGTGTGAGTACAAGCACAGAGCTCCCCTCCCAGGGACCTGTGTGTGAGTACAAGCACAGAGCTCCCCTCCCAGGGACCTGTGTGTGAGTACAAGCACAGAGCTCCCCTCCCAAGGACCTGTGTGTGAGTACAAGCACAGAGCTCCCCTCCCAGGGACCTGTGTGTGAGTACAAGCACAGAGCTCCCCTCCCAGGGACCTGTGTGTGAGTACAAGCACAGAGCTCCCCTCCCAGGGACCTGTGTGTGAGAACAAGCACAGAGCTCCCCTTCCAGGGACCTGTGTGTGAGTACAAGCACAGAGCTCCCCTCCCAGGGACCTGTGTGTGAGTACAAGCACAGAGCTCCCCTCCCAAGGACCTGTGTGTGAGAACAAGCACAGAGCTCCCCTCCCAGGGACCTGTGTGTGAGTACAAGCACAGAGCTCCCCTCCCAAGGACCTGTGTGTGAGTACAAGCACAGAGCTCCCCTCCCAGGGACCTGTGTGTGAGTACAAGCACAGAGCTCCCCTCCCAGGGACCTGTGTGTGAGTACAAGCACAGAGCTCCCCTCCCAGGGACCTGTGTGTGAGAACAAGCACAGAGCTCCCCTCCCAAGGACCTGTGTGTGAGTACAAGCACAGAGCTCCCCTCCCAAGGACCTGTGTGTGAGTACAAGCACAGAGCTCCCCTCCCAAGGACCTGTGTGTGAGTACAAGCACAGAGCTCCCCTCCCAGGGACCTGTGTGTGAGTACAAGCACAGAGCTCCCCTCCCAGGGACCTGTGTGTGAGTACAAGCACAGAGCTCCCCTCCCAGGGACCTGTGTGTGAGTACAAGCACAGAGCTCCCCTCCCAAGGACCTGTGTGTGAGTACAAGCACAGAGCTCCCCTCCCAGGGACCTGTGTGTGAGTACAAGCACAGAGCTCCCCTCCCAGGGACCTGTGTGTGAGTACAAGCACAGAGCTCCCCTCCCAGGGACCTGTGTGTGAGAACAAGCACAGAGCTCCCCTTCCAGGGACCTGTGTGTGAGTACAAGCACAGAGCTCCCCTCCCAGGGACCTGTGTGTGAGTACAAGCACAGAGCTCCCCTCCCAGGGACCTGTGTGTGAGTACAAGCACAGAGCTCCCCTCCCAAGGACCTGTGTGTGAGTACAAGCACAGAGCTCCCCTCCCAGGGACCTGTGTGTGAGTACAAGCACAGAGCTCCCCTCCCAGGGACCTGTGTGTGAGTACAAGCACAGAGCTCCCCTCCCAGGGACCTGTGTGTGAGTACAAGCACAGAGCTCCCCTCCCAGGGACCTGTGTGTGAGTACAAGCACAGAGCTCCCCTCCCAGGGACCTGTGTGTGAGAACAAGCACAGAGCTCCCCTCCCAAGGACCTGTGTGTGAGTACAAGCACAGAGCTCCCCTCCCAGGGACTTGTGTGTGAGTACAAGCACAGAGCTCCCCTCCCAAGGACCTGTGTGTGAGTACAAGCACAGAGCTCCCCTCCCAGGGACCTGTGTGTGAGTACAAGCACAGAGCTCCCCTTCCAGGGACCTGTGTGTGAGTACAAGCACAGAGCTCCCCTCCCAAGGACCTGTGTGTGAGAACAAGCACATACCTCTCCTCCCAGGGACCTGTGTGTGAGTACAAGCACAGAGCTCCCCTCCCAAGGACCTGTGTGTGAGAACAAGCACAGAGCTCCCCTCCCAAGGACCTGTGTGTGAGTACAAGCACAGAGCACCCCTCCCAGGGACCTGTGTGTGAGTACAAGCACAGAGCTCCCCTCCCAAGGACCTGTGTGTGAGTACAAGCACAGAGCTCCCCTCCCAGGGACCTGTGTGTGAGTACAAGCACAGAGCTCCCCTCCCAGGGATATCTGTGTGTGAGTACAAGCACAGAGCTCCCCTCCCAGGGACCTGTGTGTGAGTACAAGCACAGAGCTCCCCTCCCAGGGACCTGTGTGTGAGTACAAGCACAGAGCTCCCCTCCCAGGGACCTGTGTGTGAGTACAAGCACAGAGCTCCCCTCCCAGGGACCTGTGTGTGAGTACAAGCACAGAGCTCCCCTCCCAGGGACCCGTGTGTGAGTACAAGCACAGAGCTCCCCTCCCAGGGACCTGTGTGTGAGTACAAGCACAGAGCTCCGCTCCCAAGGACCTGTGTGTGAGTACAAGCACAGAGCTCCCCTCCCAGGGACCTGTGTGTGAGTACAAGCACAGACCTCCCCTCCCAGGGACCTGTGTGTGAGTACAAGCACAGAGCTCCGCTCCCAAGGACCTGTGTGTGAGTACAAGCACAGAGCTCCGCTCCCAAGGACCTGTGTGTGAGTACAAGCACAGAGCTCCCCTCCCAAGGACCTGTGTGTGAGAACAAGCACAGAGCTCCCCTCCCAAGGACCTGTATGTGAGTACAAGCACAGAGCTCCCCTCCCAGGGACCTGTATGTGAGTACAAGCACAGAGCTCCCCTCCCAAGGACCAGTGTGTGAGTACAAGCACAGAGCTCCCCTCCCAGGGACCTGTGTGTGAGTACAAGCACAGAGCTCCCCTCCCAGGGACCTGTGTGTGAGTACAAGCACAGAGCTCCCCTCCCAGGGACCTGTGTGTGAGAACAAGCACAGAGCTCCCCTCCCAAGGACCTGTGTGTGAGTACAAGCACAGAGCTCCCCTCCCAGGGACCTGTGTGTGAGAACAAGCACAGAGCTCCCCTCCCAGGGACCTGTGTGTGAGTACAAGCACAGAGCTCCCCTCCCAGGGACCTGTGTGTGAGTACAAGCACAGAGCTCCGCTCCCAAGGACCTGTGTGTGAGTACAAGCACAGAGCTCCCCTTCCAGGGACCTGTGTGTGAGTACAAGCACAGAGCTCCCCTCCCAGAGTTATCTGTGTGTGAGTACAAGCACAGAGCTCCCCTCCCAAGGACCTGTGTGTGAGTAAAAGCACAGAGCTCCCCTCCCAGGGACCTGTGTGTGAGTACAAGCACAGAGCTCCCCTCCCAAGGACCTGTGTGTGAGTACAAGCACAGAGCTCCCCTCCCAGGGACCTGTGTGTGAGTAAAAGCACAGAGCTCCCCTCCCAGGGACCTGTGTGTGAGTACAAGCACAGAGCTCCCCTCCCAAGGACCTGTGTGTGAGAACAAGCACAGAGCTCCCCTCCCAAGGACCTGTGTGTGAGTACAAGCACAGAGCTCCCCTCCCAAGGACCTGTGTGTGAGTACAAGCACAGAGCTCCCCTCCCAGGGACCTGTGTGTGAGTACAAGCACAGAGCTCCCCTCCCAAGGACCTGTGTGTGAGAACAAGCACATACCTCTCCTCCCAGGGACCTGTGTGTGAGTACAAGCACAGAGCTCCCCTCCCAAGGACCTGTGTGTGAGAACAAGCACAGAGCTCCCCTCCCAAGGACCTGTGTGTGAGTACAAGCACAGAGCTCCCCTCCCAGGGACCTGTGTGTGAGTACAAGCACAGAGCTCCCCTCCCAAGGACCTGTGTGTGAGTACAAGCACAGAGCTCCCCTCCCAAGGACCTGTGTGTGAGAACAAGCACATACCTCTCCTCCCAGGGACCTGTGTGTGAGTACAAGCACAGAGCTCCTCTCCCAGGGACCTGTGTGTGAGTACAAGCACAGAGCTCCTCTCCCAGGGACCTGTGTGTGAGTACAAGCACAGAGCTCCCCTCCCAAGGACCTGTGTGTGAGTACAAGCACAGAGCTCCCCTCCCAGGGACCTGTGTGTGAGTACAAGCACAGAGCTCCCCTCCCAAGGACCTGTGTGTGAGTACAAGCACAGAGCTCCCCTCCCAGGGATATCTGTGTGTGAGTACAAGCACAGAGCTCCCCTCCCAGGGACCTGTGTGTGAGAACAAGCACAGAGCTCCCCTCCCAGGGACCTGTGTGTGAGTACAAGCACAGAGCTCCCCTCCCAGGGACCTGTGTGTGAGTACAAGCACAGAGCTCCCCTCCCAGGGACCTGTGTGTGAGTACAAGCACAGAGCTCCCCTCCCAGGGACCTGTGTGTGAGTACAAGCACAGAGCTCCCCTCCCAGGGACCTGTGTGTGAGTACAAGCACAGAGCTCCCCTCCCAGGGACCTGTGTGTGAGTACAAGCACAGAGCTCCCCTCCCAGGGACCTGTGTGTGAGTACAAGTACAGAGCTCCGCTCCCAGGGACCCGTGTGTGAGAACAAGCACAGAGCTCCCCTCCCAGGGACCTGTGTGTGAGTACAAGCACAGAGCTCCCCTCCCAGGGACCTGTGTGTGAGTACAAGCACAGAGCTCCCCTCCCAGGGACCTGTGTGTGAGTACAAGTACAGAGCTCCGCTCCCAGGGACCCGTGTGTGAGTACAAGCACAGAGCTCCCCTCCCAGGGACCTGTGTGTGAGTACAAGCACAGAGCTCCCCTCCCAGGGACCTGTGTGTGAGTACAAGCACAGAGCTCCGCTCCCAAGGACCTGTGTGTGAGTACAAGCACAGAGCTCCGCTCCCAAGGACCTGTGTGTGAGTACAAGCACAGAGCTCCCCTCCCAAGGACCTGTGTGTGAGAACAAGCACAGAGCTCCCCTCCCAAGGACCTGTATGTGAGTACAAGCACAGAGCTCCCCTCCCAGGGACCTGACTGTGAGTACAAGCACAGAGCTCCCCTCCCAGGGACCTGTGTGTGAGTACAAGCACAGAGCTCCCCTCCCAGGGACCTGTGTGTGAGAACAAGCACAGAGCTCCCCTCCCAAGGACCTGTGTGTGAGTACAAGCACAGAGCTCCCCTCCCAGGGACCTGTGTGTGAGAACAAGCACAGAGCTCCCCTCCCAGGGACCTGTGTGTGAGTACAAGCACAGAGCTCCCCTCCCAGGGACCTGTGTGTGAGTACAAGCACAGAGCTCCGCTCCCAAGGACCTGTGTGTGAGTACAAGCACAGAGCTCCCCTTCCAGGGACCTGTGTGTGAGTACAAGCACAGAGCTCCCCTCCCAAGGACCTGTGTGTGAGTACAAGCACAGAGCTCCCCTCCCAGGGACCTGTGTGTGAGTAAAAGCACAGAGCTCCCCTCCCAGGGACCTGTGTGTGAGTACAAGCACAGAGCTCCCCTCCCAAGGACCTGTGTGTGAGTACAAGCACAGAGCTCCCCTCCCAAGGACCTGTGTGTGAGAACAAGCACAGAGCTCCCCTCCCAGGGACCTGTGTGTGAGTACAAGCACAGAGCTCCCCTCCCAGGGACCTGTGTGTGAGTACAAGCACAGAGCACCCCTCCCAAGGACCTGTGTGTGAGTACAAGCACAGAGCTCCCCTCCCAAGGACCTGTGTGTGAGTACAAGCACAGAGCTCCCCTCCCAAGGACCTGTGTGTGAGAACAAGCACAGAGCTCCCCTCCCAGGGACCTGTGTGTGAGTACAAGCACAGAGCTCCCCTCCCAAGGACCTGTGTGTGAGTACAAGCACAGAGCTCCCCTCCCAGGGACCTGTGTGTGAGTACAAGCACAGAGCTCCCCTCCCAAGGACCTGTGTGTGAGAACAAGCACAGAGCTCCCCTCCCAAGGACCTGTGTGTGAGTACAAGCACAGAGCTCCCCTCCCAGGGACCTGTGTGTGAGTACAAGCACAGAGCTCCCCTCCCAGGGACCTGTGTGTGAGAACAAGCACAGAGCTCCCCTCCCAGGGACCTGTGTGTGAGTACAAGCACAGAGCTCCCCTCCCAGGGACCTGTGTGTGAGTACAAGCACAGAGCTCCCCTCCCAGGGACCTGTGTGTGAGTACAAGCACAGAGCTCCCCTCCCAGGGACCTGTGTGTGAGTACAAGCACAGAGCTCCCCTCCCAGGGACCTGTGTGTGAGTACAAGCACAGAGCTCCCCTCCCAAGGACCTGTGTGAGTACAAGCACAGAGCTCCCCTCCCAGGGACCTGTGTGTGAGTACAAGCACAGAGCTCCCCTCCCAGGGACCTGTGTGTGAGAACAAGCACAGAGCTCCCCTCCCAGGGACCTGTGTGTGAGTACAAGCACAGAGCTCCCCTCCCAAGGACCTGTGTGTGAGTACAAGCACAGAGCTCCCCTCCCAAGGACCTGTGTGTGAGTACAAGCACAGAGCTCCCCTCCCAGGGACCTGTGTGTGAGTACAAGCACAGAGCTCCCCTCCCAGGGACCTGTGTGTGAGAACAAGCACAGAGCTCCCCTCCCAGGGACCTGTGTGTGAGTACAAGCACAGAGCTCCCCTCCCAAGGACCTGTGTGTGAGTACAAGCACAGAGCTCACCTCCCAGGGACCTGTGTGTGAGTACAAGCACAGAGCTCCCCTCCCAGGGACCTGTGTGTGAGTACAAGCACAGAGCTCCCCTCCCAGGGACCTGTGTGTGAGTACAAGCACAGAGCTCCCCTCCCAGGGACCTGTGTGTGAGTACAAGCACAGAGCTCCCCTCCCAGGGACCTGTGTGTGAGTACAAGCACAGAGCACCCCTCCCAAGGACCTGTGTGTGAGTACAAGCACAGAGCTCCCCTCCCAAGGACCTGTGTGTGAGTACAAGCACAGAGCTCCCCTCCCAGGGACCTGTGTGTGAGTACAAGCACAGAGCTCCCCTCCCAGGGACCTGTGTGTGAGAACAAGCACAGAGCTCCCCTCCCAAGGACCTGTGTGTGAGTACAAGCACAGAGCTCCCCTCCCAGGGACCTGTGTGTGAGTACAAGCACAGAGCTCCCCTCCCAGGGACCTGTGTGTGAGTACAAGCACAGAGCTCTCCTCCCAAGGACCTGTGTGAGAGAACAAGCACAGAGCTCCCCTCCCAGGGACCTGTGTGTGAGTACAAGCACAGAGCTCCCCTCCCAGGGACCTGTGTGTGAGTACAAGCACAGAGCTCCCCTCCCAAGGACCTGTGTGTGAGTACAAGCACAGAGCTCCCCTCCCAGGGACCTGTGTGTGAGTACAAGCACAGAGCTCTCCTCCCAAGGACCTGTGTGTGAGTACAAGCACAGAGCTCCCCTCCCAGGGACCTGTGTGTGAGAACAAGCACAGAGCTCCCCTCCCAGGGACCTGTGTGTGAGTACAAGCACCGAGCTCCCCTCCCAGGGACCTGTGTGTGAGTACAAGCACAGAGCTCCCCTCCCAGGGACCTGTGTGTGAGTACAAGCACAGAGCTCCCCTCCCAAGGACCTGTGTGTGAGTACAAGCACAGAGCTCCCCTCCCAAGGACCTGTGTGTGAGTACAAGCACAGAGCTCCCCTCCCAGGGACCTGTGTGTGAGTACAAGCACAGAGCTCCCCTCCCAGGGACCTGTGTGTGAGTACAAGCACAGAGCACCCCTCCCAAGGACCTGTGTGTGAGAACAAGCACAGAGCTCCCCTCCCAGGGACCTGTGTGTGAGTACAAGCACAGAGCTCCCCTCCCAGGGACTTGTGTGTGAGTACAAGCACAGAGCTCCCCTCCCAGGGACCTGTGTGTGAGTACAAGCACAGAGCTCCCCTCCCAGGGACCTGTGTGTGAGTACCAGCACAGAGCTCCCCTCCCAGGGACCTGTGTGTGAGTACAAGCACAGAGCTCCCCTCCCAAGGACCTGTGTGTGAGAACAAGCACAGAGCTCCCCTCCCAGGGACCTGTGTGTGAGTACAAGCACAGAGCTCCCCTCCCAAGGACCTGTGTGTGAGAACAAGCACAGAGCTCCCCTCCCAGGGACCTGTGTGTGAGTACAAGCACAGAGCTCCCCTCCCAAGGACCTGTGTGTGAGAACAAGCACAGAGCTCCCCTCCCAGGGACCTGTGTGTGAGTACAAGCACAGAGCTCCCCTCCCAGGGACCTGTGTGTGAGTACAAGCACAGAGCTCCCCTCCCAAGGACCTGTGTGTGAGTACAAGCACAGAGCTCCCCTCCCAAGGACCTGTGTGTGAGAACAAGCACAGAGCTCCCCTCCCAGGGACCCGTGTGTGAGAACAAGCACAGAGCTCCCCTCCCAGGGACCTGTGTGTGAGAACAAGCACAGAGCTCCCCTCCCAGGGACCCGTGTGTGAGTACAAGTACAGAGCTCCCCTCCCAAGGACCTGTGTGTGAGTACAAGCACAGAGCTCCCCTCCCAAGGACCTGTGTGTGAGTACAAGCACAGAGCTCCCCTCCCAGGGACCTGTGTGTGAGTACAAGCACAGAGCTCCCCTCCCAGGGACCTGTGTGTGAGTACAAGCACAGAGCTCCCCTCCCAAGGACCTGTGTGTGAGTACAAGCACAGAGCACCCCTCCCAAGGACCTGTGTGTGAGTACAAGCACAGAGCTCCCCTCCCAAGGACCTGTGTGTGAGTACAAGCACAGAGCTCCCCTCCCAAGGACCTGTGTGTGAGTACAAGCACAGAGCTCCCCTCCCAAGGACCTGTGTGTGAGTACAAGCACAGAGCTCCCCTCCCAAGGACCTGTGTGTGAGTACAAGCACAGAGCTCCCCTCCCAAGGACCTGTGTGTGAGAACAAGCACAGAGCTCCCCTCCCAGGGACCTGTGTGTGAGAACAAGCACAGAGCTCTCCTCCCAAGGACCTGTGTGTGAGTACAAGCACAGAGCTCCCCTCCCAGGGACCTGTGTGTGAGTACAAGCACAGAGCTCCCCTCCCAAGGACCTGTGTGTGAGTACAAGCACAGAGCTCCCCTCCCAGGGACCTGTGTGTGAGTACAAGCACAGAGCTCCCCTCCCAGGGACCTGTGTGTGAGTACAAGCACAGAGCTCCCCTCCCAAGGACCTGTGTGTGAGTACAAGCACAGAGCTCCCCTCCCAGGGACCTGTGTGTGAGTACAAGCACAGAGCTCCCCTCCCAGGGATATCTGTGTGTGAGTACAAGCACAGAGCTCCCCTCCCAAGGACCTGTGTGTGAGAACAAGCACAGAGCTCCCCTCCCAGGGACCTGTGTGTGAGAACAAGCACAGAGCTCCCCTCCCAAAGATATCTGTGTGTGAGAACATAAGAACATAAGAAATAGGAGCAGGAGTAGGCCAATCGGCCCCTCAAGCCTGCTCCGCCATTCAATAAGATCATGGCTGATCTGATCCTAACCGCCAATCCACTATCACAGAACCATCTCCTGAATCTAACAGAATTAGACACACGAAATAGAAGCAGGATCAGGCTACACGGCCCCTGGGCCCGCTCCGCTACCCACAGGGCCATGACCGATCCGAACCTAGACTCATGTCCAAATTCCTGCCCGCTCCCCATAACCCTTAATTCCCTTTACTTCTAGGAAACTGTCTATTTCTGTTTTAAATTTATGTAATGATGTAGCTTCTACAGCTTTTTGGGGCAGCAAATTCCATGGACCTACCACCCTCTGAGTGAAGTAGTTCCTCCTCATCTCAGTTTTGAAAGAGCAGCCCCTTATTCTAAGACTATGCCCCCTAGTTCTAGTTTCACCCATCATCGGGAACATCCTCCCCGCATCCACCCGATCCAACCCCTTCACAATCTTATATGTTTCAATAAGATCGCCTCTCATTCTTCTGAACTCCAATGAGTAGAGTCCCAAACTACTCAACCTCTCCTCATATGTCCATCCCCTCATCCCCGGGATTAACCGAGTGAACCTTCTTTGTACTGACTCGAGAGCAAGTATGTCTTTTCTTAAGTATGGACACCAAAACTGTACGCAATATTCCAGGAGCGGTCTCACCAATACCTTGTACAACTGAAGCAATACCTCCCTGTTTTTATATTCTATCCCCCTAGCAATGAAAGCCAACATTCCATTGGCCTTCTTAATCACTTGCTGCACCTGCATACTAACCTTTTGAGTTTCGTGCACCAGGACCCCCAGATCCCTTTGTACTTCAGTACTTTCCAGTTTCTTGCCATTAAGATAATAACTTGCTCTACGATTTTTCCTGCCAAAGTGCATAACCTCACACTTTCCAGTATTGTATTCCATCTGCCAAATCTCTGCCCACTTACTTAGCCTGTCGATGTCCCCTTGCAGGTTTTTTATGTCCTCCTCACTCACTACTTTCCCTCCCATCTTAGTATCATCTGCAAACTTTGATATGTTACACTCGGTCCCCTCCTCCAAATCGTTAATATAGATTGTAAAGAGTTGGGGACCCAGCACTGACCCCTGCGGAACACCACTAGTTACTGATTGCCAGTCTGAGAATGAACCATTTATCCCAACTCTCTGCCTTCTGTTAGATAGCCAATCCTCCACCCACGCCAGAATATTGCCCCCAATCCCGTGATTTTTTATCTTAAGCAATAATCTTTTGTGTGGCACCTTGTCAAATGCCTTTTGGAAGTCTAAATACACTACGTCCACTGGTTCCCCTTTATCCACCCTATATGTTACTTCCTCAAAGAACTCCAGCAAATTTGTCAATCATGACTTCCCCTTCATAAAACCATGCTGACTTTGTCCTATTAAATTATGATTATCCAAATGTCCTGTTACTGTCTCCTTAATAATGGACTCCAAAAGCACAGAGCTCCCCTCCCAAGGTGGTAAACGTTTAACGTGTTAACACAGCACCTGAAAACTCTACTGGAATTATACTCCACATTGTGTTCAGTCTAAGTGGTGTGAGATGGCTTCTCATCAGCGTGAAACCACAACTGCAGTCTAAAACTGAAGTACATTAGAATGTGCATATAATGAAGTTAATGTGGTTAAACTAAAGACAGTATATCCCAATTAACTTACTACATGTATTAAAAACCAGTGCAGTCCTACTATATCATATTCACAAAATCCGAACACTAATCTTATGTTGCTTGAATGGTAAGCAGCAATGGATCATGTCTAATATATAGTGTTATAAATTATAACGATGTTGTCCAGGCTTATTCTGGAACATGGCTACTGGTGCCAAACTCCAAGCTTGGTACAGCAATAATGTTTGAGATTGATGGCACCAGATCTGAATAATGCCTGCACTACATGGTTATTCCTCCCTACATTGTCTCTATTTCTTTTCTAAGCCAGTTATACTATTAGTTTTGTGCCAATGTAAATTGGTTTTGGATAGACCTTAAAACAAAACCAGAAGCAAAACTTGGTAGCTGGGTTAGCAGTCTGATTGTGGGCTACGTCATGGTAAGAGGTGTGAAACCATGTCTGGAAAGTAGTCATTTGCGTTGGACACCAACCAGGAACTTTTTAGACTTGCTATTAGCAGTGACCCAATTATACTGCTGACTTCCTCACATTACACACGTGAACATATTTGAAAGCCTATGAAGATAGTTCTGTGCAAGCATTTCGGGCATAATGTGATGCAGGGCTGGCAATGTAACGTGAGTCTGTTGGTCCCACATTGCACGCTACAGGTTTGTAGCTGCAGTATAACAAGGCCCTTAAAGCTCTACATTACTTGGTCAACACACATGAGAACCATCTCATTACTAGAGTCAAACTGTTCTTTTTAGGTGTAGCTATCATAGCACTGTTAAGATAAAAGCTGTTAAAGATATTAGCCACTAAAAACACAGAGACTCATAGGGCTAAAGCTATTCTACACGCTGGCACCATCCTAGTGCAGCTACTTGAAGCTCTATGCACCTCAGGAAGCCTTTTTGCAAAGTAAGTAGTTAGTTTTTCATCAGGCTAATAACTTGAAGAAATAGAGAATGAAACACTTTAGCCAGGTTAGAAAGTCTCTGGGTCAATTTTAAGGAGGTATCAGTTATAGAGCAGATTTTACTATACCCAAACATTTCTGTAGGACCAGGAGAAGGCCATTCAGCCCCTTAAGCCTGTTCTGCCATTCAATTAGATCATGGCTGATCTGTACATCAACTCACTTTCCCCATATTTGATCCGTATCCCTTGATACTCTTACCTAACAAAAATCTATCAATTTTAAGTCTTGAAAATTTCAATTGTCCCAACATCCACAGTGTTTTTGGGGCAGTGAGTTCCAGATTTCTACTACCCTTTGTACGAAAAAGCGTTTCCTGATTTCACTCCTGAACGGCCTGGCTCTAATTTTAAGATTGTGCCCCCTTGTTCTGGATTCCCCCACCAGAGGAAATAATTTATATGTATCAACCCTAAAAAAATCCTTCATTAATATTAAACACTTCAATTAGATCACCCTCTACTTTCTAAACTCAAGGGAATACAAACCAAGTTTATATAAAAGCAACCAATGCTGCAAATCTGAAATAAAAACAGAAAATGCTGGAAATACCCAGCAGGTCAGGCAGTATCTGTGGAGAGAGAAACAGAGTTAACATTTCAGGTCGATGACCTTTCGTCAGAGTTCTGACCTGCTGAGCATTTCCAGCATTTTCTGTTTTTATTCCAAGTTTATATAACCTGTCCTCATAACTTAACCCTTTAAGTCCTTATATAATGCTGGTGAATCTGCATTGTACTCCCTACAAGGTCAATATATCTTTCTTGCGTTTTGGTGCCCAAAGCTGAACGCAGTACTCCAGATGGGAACTGACAACTGAAGCATTACTTCCTCATATTTTTATTCCAATCCCTTTGAGATAAAAACCTACATTCCATTTGCATTTCTGATTAGCTTTTGCACCTGTGCACTAGCTTTTAGTGTTTTGTGTACATGGACATTTGAGTCTCTTTGCTCCTCCACAGCTGCTGGTCTCTCACCATTAAGAAAATATACCAATTTCTCTTTCTCGGATCCAAACTGAATGATCTCACACTTCTCCACATTGAACTCCATCTGCCATAGTCGTGCCCACTCACTTAGTCTGCTTGTGTCCCTTTGTAACTTCCTGCTCCCATCTATACAACTATCTATACCTCCTAACTTAGAGTCATCTAAAAACTTGGATCTATTCCTTCATCCAAGTCATTAATACATATGGTGAAAAGATGAGGCCCCAGATCCCTGGAAAACACCACTTGTCACACCTCACCAAGAGAACATTCCCTTTATCACTACTCTCTGTCTCCTTCCTCACCATCTATTACCAACCCATGTCACAAGGTTACCTCCAATTCTGTGTGCTTTCATTTTTTCTAATATCTCATGCGCAATGCTTTATTAAATGTTTTCGGGAAGTCCAAATAAACACCATCCATAGATAATCCCCTATCCACCTTGCTAGTGACCTTCTATAAAAATTCAACTAGATCAGTCAGATATGATCTACCCATCACAAATCCATGCTGACTTTCTTTGGTCAGATGATATTGTCTAAGTGCTCAGTCACTCTGTCTCTGATGATAGATTCCAGTCACTTCCCAACAACTGATCTTAAACTGACAGGACTATAGTTACCTTGTTTCTCTTTCCCTCCCTTCTTAAGTAACAGACAGACATTTGCAATTTCCAATCCAAATGAACAATTCTTGAATCTAGAGAGCTTTGGAAAATTATAACTAATGCACCTGCAATTTCCTCACGTATATCTTTTAATAATCTGGGTAGAAACCATCAGCTCCTGGAGATTTGTCTATCTTAAGTCCCATTATTTTCACCATTACCATTTTAAAAACTTATATTAAATCCATTGAGTACCCCCCATTGACTTACATTAGGTTCCCTTGTACTGCTGATATGTTCTCCTCTTCCCCAACCATGAAAACGGATACAAAGTACTCATTTAACAAGTCTGCCATTTCCTTATTATCCATTATAGCAACGTCTGCAATAAAAACAGAAAGTGCTGGAAATACTCAGCAGGTCAGGCAACATCTGTGGAGCGAGAAACAAAGTTAACATTTCAGGTCGATGAAATGTTCTGATGAAAGGTCACTGCCCTGAAACGTTAACTCTGTTTCTCTTTCCACAGATGCTGCCTGACCTGCTGAGTATTTCCAGCATTTTCAGTTTTTATTTCAAATTTCCAGCATCCGCAGTATTTTGCTTTTGTAATAGTATCACCTGCATCTGTCTTTAATGGGCCTATATTCCCCTTTAGCACTCTTTCTCTTAATAAAACTTTTGTTGTTAGCTTTGATATTGCATGCAAGTTTTTTTCATATTCCCATTTTGCACCTCATATTACTTTCTTTATATCTTTTTTGCTTTTTATTGCTTTCCTAGTCCACTGGATTTCCAATATTCCTTATATTTGTGTAAGCCCTTTCTTTTATCTTGATACTGTCTTAAGTACACAAGTGGAGCCTTTGCCTTTTAGGGGCATGTACTGGTTTTGCACCGTACCAAATAGTTCTTTGAATACTTACCACTGTTTCTCTGTGGATTTACTCATTAACAGTTCAGCTCAGTTTACTGTGGTCAATCAGTTTTTCATCCCTTCGAAGTTTGCCTTACTTAAGTTTAAAACTGTGGTTTGTGACTCTCACTTCTCCCTCTTAAACCTAATATCAAACGCAATCACATTATGGTCACTATTCCCAAGATGTTCCCTTACTGTCAGATTGTTAACTAATTCTGGCTCATCACTAAATCAAGTATGTCTTGTACCTTTGTTGGTTCTAAAATATATTGCTCCAGAAACTGTCCCAAATACATTCGAGAAATTCATTGCCTTTATCACTAGAGCTATTCTGTTGCTGTCAATCAGTGTGAAAATTAGAATCTCCTATTATAACCACATTGTTTTTGTTACATGCTTCCCTGATCTCCGTATTCATACATCAGTACTATCAGGTGGTCTATAGACAACTCCTACCAGACTCTTGCATCATAGAATCATAGAATGATACAGCACAGAAGGAGGCCATTCAGCCCATTGTGCCAGTCCCTCTCCTCTGCTCTTTCCCTGTAGCCCTGCAAATTTCTCCTTTTCAAGTATATATCCAATTCCCTATTGAATCTGCTTCCACCACCCTTTCAGGTAGTGCATTCCAGATCACAACGACTCGCTGTTATCTCCCCCCTGGTTCTTTTGCCAATTATCTTAATTCTGTGTCCTCTGGTTATCAACCATCTTAACTCTATCCTTAGTGTTTCCACTGGCTGTTCACTCTTACTGAAATCCCAATTTTCTACAGCTGTAATTGTGTCTTTTAGCAATATTGCTACTCCCCCTCCTTTCCCAATTCCCTGTCCTTTCTACAGATCCTATAACCTGGAATACTTATTTATTCATTAAACCCGTTGTCATTAATTTTCTGTCTGCTGACTTCTTGATATAGTGCTGCTCCTGATACAGTGAATGTTTTATGTGGAAAACATGATTTCACTATAAAGTGGTTCCACAGTCATAACAATTTATCATTTAGTGGTTATATAAATGTGAATATTATTGATTTCAGACAAGGTCAGTTCCTTTGGCGAACAACTAAGTTTCCGTGCTAAAAGCTTGCCTTAAAGAACGCGTTGCGATCAGAACTCCTTTGAGAAACCCAAATTAAAAAGAATTATTCCGCCCATTAAAATCTATTATATTATGCTACTTTTTAAAGATTTTGTGGTGAATATTTCTTGTTAGCTAGTGAGAATTGATGACGTTATTGGGGTCACTGCTTAAAAGGGTTGCTAAGTCTACAAGGGTGAAGTAACTGAATCATTATGCACAATTATTGCTGAGGAGTTAATGATAGTATATCTACTCATGTTCATTTATCCTCTCATTCTGTCAGCTTCAGCCATTCCTTGGGTGGTCTCAGTTCCCCAGGGCTAAGATGGAGAATAAGTAGCCATGGTTCTGATTGCTATCCAGTGAGACTTCTTGAACAGTATGCATGTGTGAACATTGGATAGCATAGGATGAGGTTTGGACATGGTGTCCTTCAAGGTCAAGTAAAAGAAATAAAGAACTTACATTTACATAGCGTCTTTCATGACCTCAGGACGTCCCAAAGCGCTTTACAGCCAATTAAGTACTTTGTTGAGGTGTAGTCACTGTGTCGTCATCATGCAGGTCACTGACGTGTTGTTTGTCGGGGCCAGTGAATTAATTTGTTTCCCTTGGGAAAGCAGCCAGCAGTGTGAATGAGCCCTCCACTTCTGCCATGTGACAGGATTCCCCAAATACAGAGCATAATTGGCTGGACTTATGTAGCCATATAAGCCTCTACCCTCAACACTAGTTCACTGCTGAACTGAAAGGGCTACCACTTCATGCATGTCCATCTGATCCACGAGAAAAAAGAAAAGAAAGAACGTGAATTCATAATGCACCTTTCATGACCTCAGGATGTCCCAAAGCGCTTTACAGCCAATAAATGACTTTTGGAAGTGTAGTCACTGTTCTAATGTAGAAAACGCAGCAGCCAATTGGCACACAGCAAGCTCCCATAAACAGCAATGAAATAATGACCAGATAATCTGTTTTAGTGCTGTTGGTTGAGGGATAAATATTAGCCAAGACACCAGGGAGAACTCCTCTACTCTCCTTCAAAATAGTGTCATGGGATCTTTTATGTCCACCTGAGAGGGCAGTCGGGGCCTCGGTAGAATGTCCTATCCAACAGTGCAGCACTCCCTCAGGATTGCACTGGAATGTCAGCCTAGATGTTGTGCTCGAGGCTCTGGAGTGGGGTTTAAACCCAAACCTTCTGACGCAGAGGCGAGAGTGCTACCACTGAACCACTGCTGACTCCATATAGCACAATTGGCTGGACTTATACCGGAAAGGCTACCATTTCATGCATGCCCATCAGATCTACAAGCACAGAAACAGGATTATGCAGACGAATGCCCATTACCCTGGCAGCCTTCACGATTGCTTCATCCTGTAACAGTCAGTAGAGCCAGCTTTATTTGGAGGGCTATGAAAGTTGCAGGAATGGCTGCTGGGGGACCAAGGATAGGCAAGGCAGCCACAATTGACCACCCTACCGCATAACCCAACAACAAGACATGAAGTGAGATACACGCTTCCACCAGCACCTTAGTTGAGAGCAGCATCAGCATCCACAAGTTGCAATTCAGATGTCTGGACAGATCTGGGGAGAGCTTCAGTATGGCCTGGCCAAGGACTTCAGCATCCTACTAAGCAACTGAAGAAGCCTTTGAGCTGTATCTGTAGCCAAAAGCTTGTTTGTCTGCCAATCCCACCTGCATTTTCTTCTCCCCACTTGTGCTCTGTGGTTCGGCAGTTGCTTCCTCCTGCAACTCACTAACCGAGTGAACATACCGGTGATCGCAGCTGTAGGAGTGGGTGACTCCAGGTGCTGTGAGGTTCTAGACTAAGTCTGTACATTCGGCTCTTCTACCTCCTCCTCTCATGCACTGAGATGAGTAGAAGAGGATATTTTCAAACACTTGCAGCAAGGCACTCCTAGAAAACATAGCTCCACGTGGCAAGATATTGTAACGCGATATAATGAAATCATAGAATAATTGAATCGTACAGCACAGAAAGAGGCCATTTGGCCCATCATGCCTGTGCCGGCTCTTTGAAAGAGCTATCCAATTAGTCCCATTCCCCATAGCCCTGCTAATTTTTCCTTTTCAAATATGTATCCGATTCCCTTTTAAAAGTTGCTGTTGAATCTGCTTCCACCACCCTTTCAGGCAGTGCATTCCAGATCATAACTCACTGTGTAGAAAAAAATCTCCTCATCTTCCCCCCCACCCCTGGATTTTTGCCAATTATCTTAAATCTGTATCCTCTGGTTACTGACCCTCCTGCCAGTGGAAACAGTTTCTTCCCATCTACTTTCTCAAAACCCCCATAATGTTGCATTGTTTGTCTATTGTGGGGGAATAAATGAGTGAGTTAATAAGGAGCTGAGGAATGAAAAGTAAAAGATAATAGCTTGAGTGAGCTCTGAGCTCATCCTCTCTCAATTCCTCCATGTCCAGAATCCCCATGGTTCTCTTCTCATTAAGAGTTAAGTGCTACAGTGTTGCTGCCCCTCCAGCCTGCATGTGCTGCCTCTTGCTATTAGCTGTCCTTGCTTGGAGGTAAATAGAAAAGGGACATACGGTGGAAAGAGAAAAATGAGAGAAGATATGTGCCATCTAAGTGCCCATGCCAAAAGCTACCCTCTGGGTATGTGCGAACGTGCTGCATCCAGGTTCCTTGTGCTTGTTATCTGCCACATTAAATGGACCACATGGCCAACATGTTGATATGCCAACCTTACACTGTGCCCAGGAACAACAGGAACATGTCTGTGCATTTAGAAAGATGAACAGTTGGCAAAGTACAGCGTGTTCTCCCTCTGTGATGGTACACCCTAGTTTAGAGTGAAGTGCACTTACAATGCACTTTAATCAACATGTAAATTGAAGCCACATGTCAGCACCCTTATCTTAGCCACCTTGCGTAGCCCAGCAACTTTCTTCTTCACTTGTTCCCAGGTTTGGGGCAGAGACGAGGTAACATTCACTTGCTCTGTCACCTCCATCCATGATGCACTGGTTCTACTCTTTATTGCAGAGTGACCCTGCCCTCCTAAAAGAGCCACCATTCTCTGCCGGATGTCCTCCAACAGGATCTGCAAAGCGGTGTCACGAAGGATGCATTTATACTGCAACTGTAGCACGATTACAAAGAGATTTTGTTTCACACCAATGATATTCGGTAAACGCAGGCCTGAATCTGAAATCAGAGCCCAACATGACACCGAAGCAAAGTGGAGTGAGACTCCCTGGAGCTGCTTCACTTTGGAATCAGCTTGGGCCTTAACACCTGGATGGGATTAAAGTTGAGATGACAACATGTTTCCACTCTTAACTGTGATTTGCGGATCTTCCCGAAGTGAAGACAGATGATCGGGAGACTCCCACTGAAGTTCAACCCTTTGGTCCCTAGAATGGAAAACTAACTCATCTCTGTCTTCTCATTAAACCTTCTGTAACGATGCATCATATTGCACTGTAGAATCAATGAAACAGAGAGTGAAATAAAGCCTTTGGTCTGATCAGAATTCTGAAAAACTGTTGACCTGGTTTGAACCCCAACATTTAACCTATTAAGTGTAAAATCCAATACATAAGAAATAGGAGCAGGAGTAGGCCATACAGCCCCTCGAGCCTGCTCTGTCATTCAGTAAGGTCATGGCTGATCTTCTACCTCAACTCCACTTTCCCGCACTATCCCCATATCCCTCAATTCCTTTAGTGTCCAAAAATACTTGAGTTAGTGACTTTGAAGTAGAATTTTCATGACACACTCTACCATACTTGACACCCAATTGGCAGTGGGCAAACTAATGTCCCAATATACAATGTTGCATATCCTTATAAAGGTGACCAATTCACATGACACTGTGATATACAAAATCTGTATAATAGAATGAAAGGTACATTAGAACCAAGCATATAAAGACAGAAAGAATTTGCATTTATATAAAACTTTCAAGACCTATGGATATCTCAGTGTGCTAACCATAGAATAGTACAACACAGAAGGAGGCCATTCAGCGCATCAAGTCTGCGCCAGCTCTTTCGAAGAGCAATCCAGTTAGTCCCACTCCACTGCTCTTTTCCCATATCCCTGCAATCCTTTCTCTTTCAAGTATTTATCCAATTCCCTTTTGAAAGTTAGGATCTGGAATGCACTGCCTGTGAGGGTAGTGGAGGCAGATTCAATTGAGGCTTTCAAAAGGGAATTGGATAAGTACCTGAAGGAAAAAAATTGCAGGGCTATGAGGAAAGGGCGGGGAGTGGGACTAGCTGAAGTGCTTTTGCAGAGAACCGGCATGGGCCCGATGGGCCAAATAGCCTCCTTCTGTGCTGTAACCATTCTATGATTCTATTGAATCTGTATCCACCACCCTATCAGGCAGTGCATTCCAAATCCTAACCACTCGTTGCATAAAAAAGTTTTTCCTCATGTCGCCTCTGGTTCTTTTGCCAATCACCTTAAATCTGTGCCTCTGGTTATCGATCCTTCAACCATTGCTTCTCTTTATTTACTCTATCTAAACCCTTCATGATTTTAAACACCTCCGTCAAATCTCTTCTTTGCCCTCTCTGCTCTAAGGAGAACAACACCAGCTTCTCCAGTCAATCCACGTAACTGTAATCCCTCATCCCTAGAACCACTCTAGTAAATCTCTTCTGTACCCTCTCCAAAGTCTTCAGGTCCTTCCTAAAGTGTGGTGACCAGAATTGGACACAATACTCCAGTTGAGGTTAGACCAGTGTTTTATAAAAGTTCATCATAACTTCCTTGCTTCCTCAAGGAACAGCACCCCATCTTCCGATTAGGCACTTTGCAGCCTTCCGGACTCAATATCGAGTTCAACAATTTCAGATCATAACCTCGGCCCCTATTACATTTTTACTTATATTTTTTATCCACCCCTTTGTTTTGGTTTTTCCCTCCCCCGCCCCATTTCCTTTTTTTCTCTCTCCCACATGGCAACTGTCTCTCATTCTGCCAGAACATTTCACACCTAATCTGTGCCGTCTTTTGTCTCCACTAGTCCTATCACCATCTTGTCTCGTTTTGAATACCTCTTAATGTCTCTCCACTTCTTTTGTTCTCTCCCACCCCTGCCTTTCGATCTATTTCATTTCCTTTCCAGTTTTGAAAAAGGGTTAGACCCGAAACGTCGACTCTAATTTCTCTCCACGGATGTTGCCTGGCCTGCTGAGTTTTTCCAGCATTTTCTGTTGTTATTTATAATGAAATGAAGGACTAGTTAATCTGTTTTAGTGGTACATTATCATTGTTGTTTTTGTTAAGGAATAAATGTTAGTCAGAATGCCGGGAGAACTGCCCTGCTCTTTATCGAATCGCGCCATGGGATATTTTACATCCACCTGAGCAGGTGGACAAGGCTTTGTTTTTAACATCTCACCCAAAAGACAACTTACTCCATTGAAACATCAGCTTGTGTTATGTGCTCAAGCCTCTGGAGTGGGGCTTGACCCATGACCTTCTGATTCAGAGGTCAGAGCACTAAATCATGAAAAGAAGTCCATTTTATCTCTTCATCAGTGGACATAATCACCTCTTTCTGGAAACAACACTAGGAATCCAAACTTTGTCATAAGGAGACAAATGGAAAAAGATTAAGATGAGAAGGTGCACACGCAGTGAATTCCTGATCTCAATCTAACATTAGAGGGAGGTAATGAGCAAGACTGAGCGCATCTGCACTGGGGGAAGGTTATGCTTCAAATTCCTCTGTGCTATTTTTGATACACTGCTTAACAAATTTGTGAATGTACCATTTTAGTAGAGTCATTACCTCTTTATTTTAAATGGGATATATTGTCATAAAGAGAGCACACACAGGAAAATGATGCAAACGTGTATTAAATATAGTGCACATAGAAGTTTTACCTGCTGTGTATTATCTCATACACTTCTCACTCACAACCTGATCAGAATATTTTGCTATTTGGCCCACAGTATAGAAGTTTTGCACCTCTATGGTAGGGAGTACTGTGTTTACAAGGGAACTAGGATCACATAGCTCAAGTTCAGTATGTACAGCTGCAACTCAACAATAACAACATGCATTTATATAGCACCTTTAACATTGTAAAACATCGCAAGGCACTTCACAGGAGCGTTATCAGACAGAATATGACACCGAGCCACATCAGGCGATATTAGGAGAGGTATTAGGTCACAAAGGTAGATTTTAAGGACCGTCTTAAAGGAGGAGAGAAGTAGAAAGGTGGAGAGGTTTAGGGAGGGAATTTCAGAGCTTAGGGCCGAGGCAGCTGAAGGCATGGCCACCAATGGTGGAGCAATGAAAATCGGGGATGTGCAAGAGGTTGTGGGGCTGGAGGAGGTTACAGATAGGGAAGGGCAAGGCCATGGAGGGATTTGAATACAGGGATGAGAGTTTTAAAATCGAGGCATTGCCGGTCCGGGTGCCAATGTAGGTCAACGAATACAGGGATGATGGGTGAACGGGACTGATATGGGCAGCAGAGATTGAATGAGCTCATGCAAATCCAAGCTGCTGAAAGTAAGAAAGGTGGAAAATCAACTCTCCTATTCTTCCAGCTGGTTCCCTCCATTAGGTATTATTCCCTCTGTTAGGCCGTGATTTTGCCGGTGCTCAGAGTGTGGGTTTGCAGGCGGGTCCGCTGTCAAAATCAAAATGATTGACAGTCGATTGGGAACCCACTGCGAACCCAGCTCCATGTAAGTTACCAAAGTCTGCGATTTCAGAACAGGCCCGACACCAAGCGGCGGGGAAGGCATTTAAAATAGTTAACTGCTTGTTAAGTGCTTGTAACTACTATTTTGCCAACATTTTTCTATTTTCCCACATTTTTAACGAGGTTTACGTCATTCAGAGATCACGTCAGGTAAGTAGGTCGGGTTCTCTATGTCTCCCCATTGCTGTGAATAGGTGACAGCTGCTAAAGTGGGATGAAAGCTGGTCACTTTCCAATGCTAGAAGCTTGAGCCTTCAGGATCTGGAAGACACTTTTGAGCTGTATGCAGTTTCGAAGTGTTTGGAGTAAACTCTCTATCCAGTGTCACTTCCTTGGAGCAAGCTCTCTCACCATTGACAGATCGCTTCTGTCTTCTCAACTTCAGCTGCCATCTATTCCAACAACATCGGTGCCCTTGAATAAATCTCACCTTGTTCCTCTGAATCCCTCCACGATCAGCCCCAATACCAACATCACCAGGCACACCAACATCACCAACAACAACACCAACCTACTCTGCAATCACCTGATGCTGCACAGGGCATCAGATCCCGACCACATTGCCACCCGGGAGGCCAGCGATGGCATCACCATGGCCAGATTTAGTTCACTTGATGCTGTACACCCTGGCTGCCACATGATGCACCAGGTTAAAACCACCCCACACCAGCACCATAAAGCATCCCTACAATGCCCAAGCCATTCCTTTCACACTCATCACCATTGCGTTATGTCTCACCATTCACTTCAACTCACCAAGGTACTTCCAAAGGTGAGCACAGATCTATACAATAAGGCAAGTGTTGAAAATAAAGATTTCAATGTTTGACAACACATTAACAGAAAATTTACATGAACATTGCATAAGACACCCAAGTGCCTACCCTTGTGTGCTATTAGTTGGTATGACTGGACTAGGATGAGGATGAATGTGAGGGGAAGCTCGTGAGATGGGGAAGTGATAATGTAGATAGAGAGAAATGGGTGGAGGTGCAAGTTAAATTGGTGTGAGTAAGGATGTGCAGGAGTAGGGTAGGGAAGGCAGAGTGATGGGGATGTGATGAGTGGCACAGCAGGATAATGTTGAGTGTGGCTTGGCAGTAATGTTTCGTGATCTACTGGGATCGTTGAAAGGTTTGCGCCACTGCAGCCAGGTCCTCCTGATGACATTCCTGCTTTTGCCCTCCTGAGCAATGTGTAACCAGGCTGTGTTGATCTGCTGGGGAGGTCTCTTCAGCCCATGGGAAGTGAGGAGAACCTACCTGCATACTGTGACTCCCTCCATAAGCATATGGAGGGAGTCATGCGAGAGCCTGGGTGCAGCCGTGCACCGCTTGTCAGTGTTTGCAGCACCTCAATCCTGCAGAACACTGAAAGCACAAATGTCAAAGTCATTTTGTACATGGTCCCTTTAAGGAAACCGGCTGATGACGCGTCATCAAATGGCGCCATCAGACCCGCTTCCTTTTAATTGGCTGGGAACCCCGCAGGACAGGCTTAACAAGCCCTATTAACAGAAAATCCTTTTGACAGAGCGGCTGCAGCGAAGAGTTAGACCAGAAGCCGCCAACTACCTCTCCTGCCGTGATCCCACCTCTGCTGGGGAAATTCAACCCTTAGTATCTGTGGCCTCATTACAGCACTTATTTTTCTGGGCATCCTGGGCACATCTGTCTATATTGCCCTGAGAAGGTTTGCTAGGAGATATCTAAGAGTGCCATGGGGTGACTGTCTTTCTTCCCAGGTATAGCTGACATCAGTCACTGATAACATGAACTCACATCCTACCACTGCTGTCACATTGCAGGGATCCCTTTAGGACAAAAAAATAAAGTATGTTTAAAAATAAACTCACTCTTTTGAGGGGGCTCCTTTTTGAAGTAGTGGCATATATAATCTCTAAAGTTGACAACTTTTTTTCTTACAATGGATTGCTGCTTATAGCAGAGTGCCCCACATTTTGTTTGAGCGTTTTAAGTAAACAGCTGGATAGAGGTTCCGCTTTGGGCGCAATCGCTGATCTGGGCGAAAATTGCGCCCAATTTGAAACGTGTTTTTTTTTACACGAGTTTCCGCTCAAATTTATTTGCATATCAGCGAACGCAAAATCTTCCATGAACCAGCGCAATCAGGCAGCGTTTTAAAACATAATTTTTTTCTAAAGAATGTTGCTTTAAAAAATATTCCTTGATATATTTAAGAGTGGTAACTAGGCGCAGTTTGATTAATACAGCTGAAAATGAGTTTATCACAAAAATAAGCATTTTTAATCACAGTGCCAATCCACCACCTGTGAGTAACTCAATTTGAAAATATACAGACCATTTTCTAGTCATATTGGGGTACAGTAGACAGTTTATTAGTAAATTAAAAAATTATATTCAAAAATTTTTAAGACGTTCCCATTGGTGTTGTGCCCAAAAGATCCAGTTTAGTTTTTAGAGCCTCTTAGAAGGCCCGCAAACGAATGCAATTAGCGGAAACTCGCCATGGCGATTAATTCACCCTGGGACCGTGGCCAGTTTTTTGGGCGGGGCCAGATTCTCGCGTGATGTTTTTCAAACTAGCGCAAAAGATCGTGGAAATTCGAGTTGCGCTGAACATAATTTGCGCTTAAAATTCCGCCATCTTTTGCGCTGATTATGCCGATTTTGGGTGAATTTAGCCGAATTAACCAACACATCCGAGTGGTAACTCCAGGCCACTGTATGGCAAATTGTTGGATGGTACTTGAAACAAAAGGGTATACTTACCACAGAATAGACCATTGCAACCAAACAGAGGATAGATGGCTTTAGATATCATGATGATATACATCATGTAAATGTGTTAAGGGTTTGCCTATATATGTATTAGCTTTAGCCCTTAAAACTGATATATAGGCAAACCCTTAACACATTTACATGATATTGCTCTGCCTGCTGTTTTGATACAGCCATTAACCCATTTATTTTAAACTGGCAAAAATCTCCATTAAAATAGTGAGCAGAGGACTCACATGCGCATGAGCAAGTGTTTACTAATATCGACGTCTCCAAAGTAATTGAACAGAAAATAGTGATGGGAGGAAGAGGTTGTGAGCCCAAATTCTCGACATGTGCTCTTGGAGAGTGACCCTCCTCACCTGCAGCCCAAATTTTCAAAATTACCCTTTATATATGTATAATAAGGGGCCTGAATTTGCGATCGGAGGCTTCCCGCGAGCGAATGCAATTTACCTAGTGGTCTGGGAGATCCGGAGGCTTGTGATTCTGGGCCTCTCCTGGTAGATATGTGTAGAAGCCCACATATCCCAGGGGCGCATGCGATTTGCAAGCAGTAGTAGTAGTTCGCAAGTAGTTGGGAAAATGCTGGAATCTATTATAAAGGATGCAATAACTGGGGACTTAGAAACTACAGGGTAATAGTAAGATTGGGTAGAGTCAACATGGATTTATGAAAGGAAAATCCTGTTTGACAAACCTATTGGAGTTCTTTGAGGATGTAACTGGTGGAGTAGACAAAGGGGAACCGGTAGATGTGGTGTATCTGGATTTTCAGAAGACCTTCGATAAGGTCCTACACAAGAGGTTGGTGAACAAAATTAGGGCACATGGAATTGGGGGTAATATACTAGCATGGATTGAGAATTGGTTAACAGACAGAAAACAAAGAGTAGGGATAAACAGGTCTTTTTCAGGATGGAAGGCTGTGACTAGTGGGGTACCGCAAGGATCGGTACTTGGGCCCCAGCTATTCACAATCTATATCAATGATTTGGATGAGGGGACTAAATGTAACATTTCCAAATTTGCTGATGATGCAAAGCTAGGTGGCAGTGTCAGTTGTGAAGAGGATGTGAAGAGGCTTCAAGGGGATCTCGACAGGCTCAGTGAGTGGGCGAGAACATGGCAGATGGAATATAATGTGGATAAATGTGAAGTTATCCACCTTGGTAGAAAAAACAGAAAGGCAGAGTCCTAAATGGTGAAAGATTGGGAATGCAGATGAAGATAAAGGGTAGGCCATTCAGGACTGAGATGAGAAGACATTTCTTCACACAGAGGGTGGCGAATCTTTGGAATTCTCTACCCCAGGGGCCTGTGGAGGCTCAGGCATTGGGTATATTCAAAACAGATTTCTGACTAGTAAAGGCACCAAGGGATATGGCGATAGGGCCGGTGAATGGAGTTGAGGCATAAGATCTGCCATGATCTCATTGTGTACAAATTGCTGCCACGTTGTCCTACATTACAACAGTGACTGTACTTCAAAAGTACTTCATTGGCTGTAAAGCACTTTTGGACATCCTGAAGTCGTAAAAGGTGCTATATAAATGTAAATTCTTTCTTTCTTGTCAGTGTTCGCAGAGTCTAGAAATGGAACTGCTCTTGCTGCAGCCTTATTGCTCTAATACATTTTGCACAGCAACACTCCAAAGCTACCAGGGCTGAGTTACTGCTCCAGAAAGGGTTAAATTATGACCTTAGGTTGGATAGACTAGGCTTGCATAGCCCACTCCTGTTCCTAGGTTCCTATGCTAACTGTGAGAAAATGGCCATTTTTGAGGCTGTCTGGAATATAGAAGTATTTTCCTTTTTTTGTCTTTTTTTTCTGGCTTTAATGGCCCAGAAATTCGGGTCGGGGGCTTCCCGCGGGTGTAAGCCCCTGACCTGCACTTACCTTGCGCGCTGGTCGTTGAGCTGTGGGCCCCCGTGGAATTCTGATCCTGGGCCTGCTCCAGCTGCCGGCGCGCAGTGCTTGCGTATCCCAGGGGCGCAGTTAGTTCGATGCGTCCCCTGGGATCACGTGGGCCATGGGGAGCCAATCGGAGCAGGTAAAGCTCCATTCATAAGATTGAAAGGAAGAGCTGTCAAAACTTATAAATACTACGTCCCCAAAACAGCACTAAATCTTCAAATACGTTTTTTTTAAATCACATTTTTTAAATAAACTATAAATTACATGAAATAACTATTTTAAACAATAATTTAAATTTTTGAAAAAAATAATTTTATTTTATAACGGGGCTAAAAATAAACTTACCTTGCTTTAAAGTATTTAAAAATAATAAACCTGTGGAAAAAATGTTTCAATTTTAATTAATTCACCACTTACCTTGCAAAAACAGGCCTTACGCCTGCTTTTTAAATGTGTAACTTCTGCAGACTTACCCTCCCGGGAAAACCTGCAAAAAATAACCGAAGTTCGATGCGCACGCGCTCGAACTCTGAACCCCTTCTTTCAGGGGAACGGAAGTGCCAGTTTCCTGCGCATGCGCAGTGCATGCCGAAACCGGCACTTCCATTGGGCTTACGGGTGAGTACCTCGTGCGTACTCACCCGTGGAGACCCGAATTTCTGGGCCATTAATGTTTTCGATTTTTTTTTAACTCTCTCGTTGACCACCTCCATTATATTCTGCTACTTTGCAATCTTTTAGATCATCACGTGTTTTTAGTTTGGGCTGTAAATTAATTAAACACTGCAAATTAATTGTGCTCTCAGTCTGCATAGCTATTGCTACGCTTACGATGACTGCTGCCTGCTGATCCAGGCAAAAGAGCACCAGGACCTCGACACAGGAAGTTTGGATCACTTGTTGTAAAGAGTCCAGTTTTCAACCACTATAAATGCATAGAAGAGATAGAGTCATAGGCCTAGAAATTCAGTGGCCTGCGCCACCAGTTTGCGCCCAAAGAGGGCTTTTACGCCACTGGCCACACCTACCGCGATATTTAGTGGGGCGCTAATGGCGGCGTTAGCCTGTAGCGCTGCGCCGCCACCGATGACGTCATCGGTGTGCGCAGCGCCCCGCTATCGCCCCGCTGTCCATATTTGGTCGCGCCCGCCACCTCCGCGCCAGCCGCAAACAGCGACCGGTACACAGGGGCCTACCTGTGGCGGTAGTGGGGCGAGTTAAGGTGGAGGTGTGGCCGGCCGCTTTTTCGGCGGCTGCCTGCCCGCACCTCCGTCCCCGGCCTCCTACAACCCCCCCCCCCCGCGGCATTGCCGGCTGTTTCCCGAGAGCCCGGCACTTCTCCTTGGTGCCGGGCTCATTTGCCGGCACTCGCGAGCGGGGATCGCGCTGTTGCAGGCACCTCCCCCTTAACAGTGGGAGGAAGGCCTGCAGTACCGCAGCCTGCCGTGCCGCAGCGGGTGGCGCTGCGGCACTTTGCGCGCCGATATTCAGTTTCAGCACCCCAAGCGGGGCGCCAAAACCCTTGTTTAGCGGCCGGCTTCCACTTGGGGCGCTGAAACTGAATATCCCGCTGGCGCAAGTGGCTCCGCACGCAGCGGTAATTCCGGCGCCCAGGCGAGCTGGGCGCCCCAAACTGAATTTTTAGCCCATAGAGTTATACAGCATAGAAAGAGGCCCTTCAGCCCATCGTGTCCGCGCCGGCCATCAAGCGCTGTCTATTCTAATCCCATTTTCCAGCACTTGGTCCGTAGCCTTGTATGCTATGGCGTTTCAAGTGCTCATCTAAATGCTTCTTGAATGTTGTGAGGGTTCCTGCCTCTACCACCCTTTCAGACAGTGAGTTCCAGATTCCAACCACCCTCTGGGTGAAAAGGTTTTTCCACGAATCCCCTCTAAACCTCCTGTCCCTTACCTTGAAACTATGCCCCCTGTTTATTGACCCCTCTACTAAGGGGACAATTTATTTTCTATCTACCCTATCTATGCCTCTCATAATTTTGTACACCTCAATCAGGTCCCCCCTCAGCCTTCTCCGCTCTAAGGAAAACAACCCCAGCCTGTCCAGTCTCTCTTTATAGCTGAAGCGCTCCAGCCCTGGTAACACCCTGGTGAATCTCCTCTGCACCCTCTCCAATGCAATCACATCCTTCCTATAGAGTGGCGACCAGAACTGCACACAGTATTCCAGCTGTGGTCTAACTAGTGTTTTGTACAGCTCCATCATAACTTCCCTGCTCTTATATTCTATGCCTCAGCTAATGAAAGCAAGTATCCCATAGGCCTTTTTAACCACCTTATCTATCTGTCCCGCTGCCTTCAGGGATCTATGTACATGCACACCAAGGTCCCTCTGATCTTCTGTATCTTCCTAGGGTCCTACCATTCATTGTGTATTCCCTTGCCTTGTTAGTCCTCCCAAAATGCATCACCTCACACTTTTCAGGGTTAAATTCCATTTGCCACTGTTCTGCCCATCTAACCAACCCATCTATATCATCCTGTAGCCTGAGGCTTCCCTCCTCACTATTTACCACTCCACCAATTTTCGTGTTATCTGCAAACTTACTGATCATACCTCCTACATTCGTATCTAAATCATTAATGTACACTACAAACAGCAAAGGACCCAGCACTGATCCCTGCAATACACCACTGGACACAGGCTTCCAGTCACAAAAACAACCTTCGCCCATCACCCTCTGCCTCCTGCCACCAAGCCAATTTTGGATTCAATGTGCCAAATTGCCCTGGATCCCATGGGCTCTTACCTTCTTGACCAGTCTCCCATGTGGGACTTTGTCAAAAGCCTTACTGAAGTCCATGTAGACTACATCAACTGCACTACCCTCATCCACACACCTAATCACCGCCTTGAAAAATTCAATCAAATTGGTTAGATATGATCTCCCCCTGATAAAACCATGCTGACTATCCTTGATTAATTCTTGCCTCTCCAAGTGGAGACTAATTCTGTCCCTCAGATTTTTTTCCAATAATTTCCCTACCACTGATGTTAGGCTCACTGGCCTGTAATTCCCTGGTTTATCCCTACTACCCTTCTTGAATAATGGTACTACGTTAGCTGTTCTCCAGTCCTCTGGCACCTCCCCTGTGGCCAGAGAGGTTCTGAAAATTTGTGTCAGAGCCCCTGCAATCTCCTCCCTTGCCTCACACAGCAGCCTGGGATACATCTCATCTGGGCCTGGGGATTTATCCACTTTTAAGCCCGCTAAAACCGCTAGTACCTCCTCCCTCTCAATACTAATTTGTTCAAGTATATCACAATCCCCCTGCCTGACTTCTATGCCTACATCGTCCTTCTCCATAGTGAACACAGATGCAAAATATTAATTTAAAACCTCACCTACATCTTCCGGCTCTACACACAGATTGCCACTTTGGTCCCTAATGGGCCCTACTCTTTCCCTGGTTATCCTCTTGCCCTTAACATACTTATAAAACACCTTGGGATTTTCCTTTATTTTGCCCACCAGTGTTTTTTCATGCCCCCTCTTCGCTCTCCTAATTTCTTTTTTAAGTACCCCCCTGCACTTTCTATACTCCTCTAGGGCTTCCACTGTTTTTAGTCCTTTGTATCTGCCAAAAGCCTCCCTTTTTTTCCTAATCCATTCTTGTATATCCCTTGACATCCAGAGTTCCCTGGGCTTGTTGGTCCCACCCTTGACCTTTACGGGAACATGATGGCGTTGTACTCTCTCTATTTCCTTTCTGAAAGACTCCCACTGCTCTGATGTGGATTTTCCTACAAGTAGCTGATCCCAGTCCACTTTGGCCAGATCCTGCCTTATCATATTAAAATCGGCCTTCCCCCAATTTAGAACCTTTATTTCCAGTCCATCTTTTTCCTTTTCCATGACTACCTTAAATCTCACCGAATTATGGTCGCTGTCACCAAAATGCTCTCCTACTGACACTTCCACCACTTGCCCGGCTACATTCCCTAGAATTAGGTCCAGTACTGCCCCCTCTCTTGTAGGACTTTCTACATGCTGGCTCAAAAAGCTCTCCTGGATGCACTTTAAGAATTCCGCACCCTCTAAGCCTTTCACACTCTGACTATCCCAGTTAATATTGGAGAAGCTGAAATCCCCTACTATTATTACACTTCTCTGAGATTTGCCTACATATCTGTTCTTCTATCTCCCCCTGACTGTTTGGGGGCCTATAGTACACTCCCAGCAAAGTGCTTGCCCCCTTTGTGTTTTTAAGTTCTACCCATATGGCCTCATTAGAGGCACCTGCTAAGATATCATCCCTCCTTACAGCAGTAATTGACTCCTTGATTAATATTGCAACACCCCCTCCTCTTTTACACCCCCCTCTGTCTCGCCTGAAGATTCTATACCCTGGAATATTGAGCTGCCAGTCCTGCCCCTCCCTCAACCATGTCTCTGTGATAGCAACAATATCATACTCCCATATGTTCATCAACACCTTCAATTCATCTGCCTTACTCGCAAGACTCCTTGCATTAAAATAAATGCCATCCAGCCTTGTCATGCTCCCTTGTGCCATTACATATTTGCTCTGCCTTCCAAGCTGACTTGTTTTTTCCTCTATATTTGGCTGTGCATCACCCCCTACTATATTTCCACTATCCCATTCCCCTGCCAAATTAGTTTAAACCCCCCCCCCCAACAGTACTAACAAACCTCCCCGTAAGGATGCTGGTCCTGTTCCGGTTCAGGTGCAACCCGTCTGACTTGTACAGGTCCCACCTTCCCAGAAGCAGACCCAGTGATCCAGGAAACTAAAGCCCTCCCTCCTGCACCAACTCTTTAGCCATGCAGTCATCTGCTCTATCCTCCTATTCCTATACTCACTAGCACGTGGCACCGGGAGTAATCCAGAGATTACAACCTTTGAGGTCCTGCTTTTTAATCTGCTACCTAGCTCCCTAAATTCTTGTTGCAGGACCTCATCCCTCTTTCTACCCATGTCGTTGGTATCAATGTGAACCACAACCTCTGACTGTTCACCCTCCCCATTTGGAATGCCTTGCAGCCATTCAGTAACATCCTTGACCCTGGCAGCAGGGGGGCAACATACCATCCTGGAGTCACGTCTGCGGCCACAGAAATGTCTATCTGTTCCCCTTATGATAGAATCCCCTATCACTATTGCTCTCCCACCCTTTTTCCTCCCCTCCTGTGCAGCTGAGCCACTCGTAGTGCCACGGACTTGGCTCTTGCTGCATTCCCCTGAGAAACCATCTCCCCCATCAGTATCCAAAATGGAAAATCTGTTGGATAGGGAGTTGAACCCAGGGGACTCCTGCACTACCTTCCTAGTTCTTTTACTCTGTCTGGTGGTCACCCATTCCCTGTCTGCCTGTGCACTCTTTACCTGTGGTGTGACCACCTCATTAAACGTGCTACCCATGAAGATGTCAGCTTCGCGGATGCTCCACAGTGACTCCAGCTGCAGCTCCAGCTCCAAAACGCGGATTTCGAGTAGCTGCAGCTGGAGACACTTCCTGCACATTTGTTCACCCTGGACACTGAAAGTGTCTCTGACTTCCCACATAGCACAGGAGAAGCACTCCACGCTGCCGAGCTGCCCTGCCATGTCCTACTGTTAATTTACTCCCTTTACTTCCTTTAAATTAAAGAATATTAAATACACTAGGGACCTTACTCCCCTTTAAACACTACTTACTCTAAACTAGAGACCTTACTTTTACTATAACGACTGGACTGTAGAAATACTCACCAGTTCCTACTTACCAATCAGCTCCTTCCCTGGTTATGACGTCACTTTAGTGGTTTCGCAGTTGTTGTTGTTTGACTGCTCCCACTCTCGGACTCTTTCCCTGGTGTAAAGTAAGAACCAATTCCCAACTCGCAGCGCTCTGTTTAAACCGCACTTTTATTTTTCTCCAGATGCGGTTGGGGGGTGTCACAGAGCCGAACTCCCGCTGGTTCTCTGTCCCCTCTTGTGCAGCTTTTTAGCTCCTGCTCTCCTGGGAAGCTGACAAAGATAGAAAAAGAAAGGAACACCTCTCTCCCCGAACTCCCTAACTCACCAAACTCGCAGCTTAACACTCTGTTCCAATCTGCACTCCATGACCTGATGTAGATGGATAACAGATAAATGTCCAGAACTATTTTCACTAAAAATGAGAATATGTTTTTAAAAAGATTCATTCTCAGGATATGGGCATTGCTAGCAAGGCCAGCATTTATTGCCCAGCCCTAATTGCCCTTGAGAAGGTGGTGGTGGGCCTTTCTCTTGAACCGCTGCTGTCCGTGTGGTGAAGGAGGTCCCACAGTGCTGTTAGGGAGGGAGTTCCAGCATTTTGACCTAGTGACGATGAAGGAACGGTGATATATCTCCAAGTCAGGATGTTATGTGACTTGGAGGGGAACTTGGAGGTGGTGGTGTTCCCCGCACCTGCTACCCTTGTTCTTCTAGGTGGTGGAGGTCGTAGGTTTGGGACGTGCTGTCAAAGAAGCCTTGGAGAGTTGCTGCAGTACATCCTGTAGATAGAACACATTGCAGCCAGTGCACCTTGGAGGGAGTGGATATTTAAGGTGGTAGATGTGTTGTCATTCAAGCGGACTGCTTTGTCCTGGATGGTGTCGAGCTTCTTGAGTGTTGTTGCAACTGCATTCATCCAGGCAAGTGGAGAGTATTCCATCACATTCCTGACTTGTGCCTTTTGGGTGGTGGGGAGTCTTTGGGGAGTCAGGAGGTGAGCCACTCACCGTAAATGTGCCATTCCACGTAATATCTTGCTACTTGAAACAACATAATGCACGAATGATTAATTTGAGGCTATTGTTCAAGATTATGAAAATAAGGTAGTTTTAAATGGTGCAGGCTAATGGGGAAAAATGCAAGTTCGAAAAATAATTCATAATAACAGCTCCTTTGAATCAGTTCCAAATTGTTTTTTTTATCCTTATCATTTTAAAGCTCAATGTATTTTCCTTTCTGGCAGAATAATATAGTTCATTTTGAGCTGTTTAAAGGATTGAATTGATAGCTGTGATCTCATGACTTCTCTCAAGAGAGCAGCTATTGGATAGCCTTCATTATGGGATGCACTGATCCGTGCCAAGGTTTCTCCCTGAGGTAACACAGAGTCACTTTTATCAATTGCAGCAGACTTACATTTAGGACAGCAGCATTACATTTAAAATCCTGCATAAGCTTGACATCAGCGTTTTAAGGCATTCCGTCAATTTAGACTTTATCATTAAATAACGTCAAGTTTTATGTAATTTGGATTTTTAAACTGCTCTGTACTGTATTTGCGACTGCTGTTTTTTAAACTTTGCTCTGCAGAGTGTTCTGTAATGGCCCCAGAGCCAGAAAATGGTCATATTGTGATTATTTTCAATATTTTCCTTTATAATTAAAGCTTCAAATTCTTTTACATTAACATTGATGTCTGCATTTGCTGTGGAAAGGTTAAAAAGAGCATTCCAAACAATTTTTAAAAATCTTTAAAGTCAGGACTAAATTCAGAAAAAAATTAAATCTACTCACTACTGTAGTTGCCTCAAATATTGATATGATGATCATCTGAGATGCCTCTTAATGTACATTTAAGAGTTTAGCCACACAGTCACAGGGAAAGTCCTACTGAAATTCCAAGAATCCACCGACTCAGCATAAACTGCCCCTGTAATGGCACATCTTCCCAATTGTAGTCAATTATTTTGACTAACCTGGTGCAGATGTAGCTGTCACCATTGTTGCTATATCACTGACACATCATTATTATCTTCTGACTTGAGTGTGCTGGTAATGCATGGTTGAGCTAGGAAGATTAGCATATGAAGAAGTATGAGTGGGTGTGGTCTGTGGCATGACTATCAAGGGATCTCCATTATAAGTGGATTCTTTCTTGAAGTTGATCATTCTTGTCATATAGGTGTCCCAGATCATATCTCTTTTTTGTGGACGAGCTGTCAGTTATTGGGCACTTTATATTCTAAGCTGTCACCCCACACTTGCCTGAAAACGGGCTCAAATCTGCTTTCTTACTCCCTTACTGCCATCCGCTTTCTCTCTGAAATCTCTATCACATAATATGTGACTACCAAACTTTCCCCTCCCTCCCTCCCTCCTTTCCCTCCTGTCCATTGTGGGCCTCAGAACACACCTCCTGCAAACTCCATAGTCATATCCTTTCGCTGATCTTATGGCTTCTGTCAACTCATTTTTGACCCTGCTTTCAAATTACAGCAAACACTACTGGCACTCATAAAGGCTCATTGGGTTGCATTCCTTGTCACAAGGATAGGAATGGCATTAGCAATGGAAGGAAAGGAGAAGTGGGGCTTGAGGTGCATTAAAGAGATTGAAACTGTCCTTGGGCAGGGAATGTGGAGCATTGCCACATGGTGTGGTGACAGAGGGAGAAATTCAAAGGCACAAAGGGAGAAAGGCTCACTGTAAGCCAGAGGAACTTGGAAATGTGGAGATGGCAGAAGCAATCTCCCAGATACAGTAAGGGTTGAGGAGGCTCTCAGAGGCATGTTGGTAGGTAAAATGTCCAAGATTTTTGGAGGGCTGGGATTTTGGAGACATAAAAAGGACATAGAATTCGAAATTACAGTGCCAAAATAGGCCATTCAGTCCAACTGGACTATATTGGTGATTATGCTCTACATAAGCCACCTCCCACCCTACATAATCTAACCCTATCAGCATATCCTTCTAGGACAGGTGGAATACCAAAGATCTAAATTAAATGAGGTAAATTGTCTTTATGGTGAAATATTTTACATTATAATAAAAATTTATAAATGCACAGGCATCATTCATTTCCATGGGTTTTTTCCCAACGGACCGCTGTAACTTTGGGAGAAGATTGCAGAACCCCCAGAGAAAAGCCATAAATTCCATTTACACCGTTTTTCCACAGATCTTCCGCTGAAGCTATGACGGTCGATCGGGACCCCTCTACACCCTCCCCCCCCCTCCAAGCCCCTGGGTTTTCAAACAAAGGACAGAGTTTTAATTAACCCTACTCACATGACAGCTCTGTTGAAGTTCCCTCAAAGGCTCGCAGTAGCCTGTGATGAACCGGTGCTGAAAAGCTTCGAGTGATTGATTGCCCCGATCAGCTGCTCCCAGCAAGGAGCAGCTCCTCGGAAGGAGCGCTGGCTGTGAATTCGAGGGCTAGCTGCCCCCCTGATGTAGAGGGCAGAAAGCCTGTGTTATCCTGATGACTGTTCCCCTGTGACTGCTGCTCCTCGTGACGTCTCATAACATTCTTAAATAACCAACGAGCAATTTGCATTCTGTATAACTGGTTTAAAAAATATATTGAACCTACTTATATGGTTGGCATTTTTGATTATGCATGGAGGTTCGTTCACATGACAAATCTGTCACTTTCCAAATTAGGAACATTTAAATTTTAATGTGCCATGAAAAAACTTTAGTCCTTCCTGTTCTGATTTCAGATTTATTTTTCTCTCACTATATTTTTTCTTGCTTCTTCCTCTGTCTTTTTAAAAATTCTCTCACTGAAACTGAAGGTTAAAGGAGATTGGGAGGTCGCTGGGGGGCGGCGGGTGGGCAGAGCTCTCAGAATTGAAACTGGGCTTCGGAGGGCCAGGACATGACACTTACAATTCCTCCCACCGTGAACTAGTGACCTCAGCTGTGCTCTTGTGAGGAATAGCGAGGGTAGTGCACAACACTGCATAACTCACCCATAGGGAGGGTGAATTAATCACACGGCCAGGTATCCTGTGCTGATCTTACACTTCCTGGCATTCATTTGCACACTGGCATTGTTGATGG
This sequence comes from Somniosus microcephalus, assembly GCF_052327205.1. Taxonomy (NCBI): domain Eukaryota; kingdom Metazoa; phylum Chordata; class Chondrichthyes; order Squaliformes; family Somniosidae; genus Somniosus; species Somniosus microcephalus. The sequence continues at coordinate 49,915,894 of NC_140995.1, forward strand.
TCTGGTAGAGGAATCTTCACCCCCATCTTCACGGGCAGGCAATATATGTGGTGCGGGTAAATTTGTAAAACATGAGAATATAAAGAATTTATTCAGAGCAAATACTTGGGAAATTACTTTTTGTCTTTCTAGTAGAAGTTTCTGCATCATTATATACATATTGCATAGAATTTACAGCACAGAAACAGACCATTCGGCCCAACTGGTCTGTGCCAGTGTTTATGCACCACACAAGCCTCCTTCCAGCCTCCTTCATCTTACCCGATCAACATAACCTTTTATTCCTTTCTCTCTCATGTGTTTATCTAGCTTCTCCTTAAATGCATCTGTACTATTCGTCTCAACCACTCCATGTGGTAGCGAATTCCACATTTTAACCATTCTCTAGGTAAAGAAGTTTCTCCTGAATTCCTTATTGGATTTATTAGTGATTACCTTGTATTTTTGGCCCCTAGTTTTGGACTCTCCCACTAGTGGAAACATCTTCTCTACGTCTACCCTATTTTTTTGGGCAGGGTAATTTTTTCTCCAAATGCCTGATAGAAAGGATAATTCTTATTGATGAGATTACAATCAGAGATATTGTAGGAATTAACGAATTCCTACGAATAACAGAGATCGACACAAGAGAACAATTAAACAGGTCTTTACTCAACGGAGATGCCATGAGGACTGCCTGGGCAGCCCCGTGGTTTGCGACGTGACGTCATCGCGTTTACCCGCGTTTTCCCGCGCTCTTAAAGGGGCCACACCCCGTACATGCAAACTCTATATACAAAACACAGTAATGCCTAACACAATGGTACAGGTTTAGGCTGGTGTTAGAACATCGTTAAAGAGAATTATATACAGTTAGCCAGAGTCATTCAGTGGTTCTGCCACATGCGCCCCCCGCCAGAATTCGCTTTAATGGACAAAGTCAAATGGTGAGGGGGTCTGATGATCCGAGAGGTGGTAGAGCTGTCGAGTGCGGAGACCACATAAAGGTACTTGGTCTGATCCGCATCGATGTTCCTCAGGGCGAACTGGGCCTCGACCTGAATAAACCACGAGGGCGCTTGCTGCTCCCAGAACTGCGGTAGCTTCAGCGAAACGGTGTTTGCTTCCATGCTGTGCTCTTCTTTTGTGAAAACGTTCACAAAAACGGGGTCACCAATGTAGGAATTAACGAATTCCTACGAATAACGGAGATCGACACAAGAGAACAATTAAACAGGTCTTTACTCAATGGAGATGCCACGAAGACTGCCTGGGCAGCCCCGTGGTTTGCGACGTGACATCATCGTGTTTACCCGCGTTTTCCTGCGCTCTTAAAGGGGCCACGCCCCGTACATGCAAACTCTATATACAAAACACAGTAATGCCTAACACAATGGTACAGGTTTAGGTTGGTGTTAGAACATCGTTAAATAGAATTATATACAGTTAGCCAGTCACTCAGTGGTTCTGCCATAATATCAACAATGCTCTACTTGTTAGCCAGCTCACTGGGATAGCTGACATACTCAACACTTATCAAGTAGGAATAACTATTATCTTTAGCTTTTCAGTGCCTAGTGGCAGTAATCTGCTTCTGGTATGCAGGAATTACAGTCTTTAGCAACTGGTAGCAACATCAGCGGGCTAATCTTAACCAGGCGATGGTGTAAAATGGGCAACATTGGATTAGCTGCCCATTATACATACACTCGATTTTCCTTTCCATTGGACTCATTGGAAGAGTAAATCAGGTGGGGTGTATAATGGCCTGTTAATTCAATGTCGCCCATTTTACACAAAGTTAAAATGAGCCCTAGGGAGTCCCACCTGTTGAATGAATTCTTTAAAGCAGATCATAATTATTCATCATCCAGAGGAGGGAGAATGCATTCCCTTTTCTCCCTTTTTACACAGTCCATGTCGGGGGTAGGGGAGGGAAGTAATCATTTTATCATCCACTGTCTGCGGGTAATCCTTGTTAACCCATAAGAGAGAGGCATTGTGTAACTAACAAATAGTGGGTGAAAAAACAATCTCTAAATCATCAGTGGCTTATCAGAGTTTCATGGGGATAATACAATGGGAGAATAAAGAGTGGGGGCGGGCAGAAATTGGAAGGCCTTTCACCTGGATTTTGGGGCTAAAATGGGCACAATGATGGTGAATTTTGCAGAGCAATGACCTGATTTGTGCATGCATTTGGGCCACTGCTAAATTGGTCGGGGTCTTTTTTTTTAGGCAGCCCTGGCGGCTGCCTGAAGTCAGTACAGGCCTCATTTCAACACTGAATTTGCTAAATTGATAAAAACCAGTTGGAGCTTGTGCTGTGAGAGCTTTGATGTTTGTCCAGATCTTCCACGGTCCTTAAAGGGACCACTGAAGAAACTGTGAGGTAAATTTCTTTATACTTACCTCAGTGTCGCGCTACGGGGGGGGGGAAGTTCTTCTCCTGCCTCCATATTAATACTGAGGTCTGCTGATTCCCCCCCCCCTCCCCCCCACTGTTTACCTCCCCCCCTCCTCCCCCTTACTTACCTGCAGACTGGTTTGGTGCCAAAGTTGGGAAATCCCGATGTGGAGAGCTGCAATCTGGGACCCAGATAGGTGCCCTCAGCTCGCCACTATGAGTACAATGAGGCCCAAGGACCAATTTCTCGTGATTCTCAGGCCTTCCCCTTCAGCGGCAGGGATCAGCCCTAGCACCCATTTGGCACTCAAAAACGGGCTTAAAACAATTTTCACCCCAGGGAGTTAAAATAGCCTGGGTCTTAAATCTTCAGCAATCACCTCACATGCCAACCCCCACCCCCCAACCCCCAACCCCCACCCTGCCCAAAACTGGCCCGGAGTTAACATCGACCCCTCAGTATCACTATTGCCCAGTTCACGCTGAAAAATGGGGCGGTTGTGAGATTAAAATAAGATAATTAGCAAAAGAACCAGAGGGAAACTTTTTTTCACGCAGTGAGTTGTTGTGATCTGGAATACACTGCCTGAAAGGGTGGTGGAAGCAGCTTCAATAGCAACTTTCAAAAGGGAATTGGATAAATATTTGAAGGGGAAAAATTTGCAGGGCTATGGGGAAAGAGCAGGGGAGTGGGACTAATTGGATAGCTCTACCAAAGAGCTGGCACAGGCACGATGGGCCGAATGGACTCCTTCTCTACTCTAAGATTTGTTGTTTCTATGAAAATCAAGGCCTATGCTTTAACAGGGGTTGTACCTCACATGGGAGTGTCTGATGAGCATAAAGCCCAGAAAATGTGCCATTCCCTGCACTGTTACCTCTCAAGGTGAAAAAATACAATAAAGCATAAGAGAATAAAAGAAAAATTAATAAAATAGTCTTGATATTACATTGCCTTTAGCTGGAATATGGAGCCCGGTTGTAATTTAGTCAAAGAGTAAGCCAAGTTCTTATTCTGTATAACAACAGAAAATGCTGGAAAAACTCAGCAAGTCAGGCAACATCCATTGATTTTCTGTCACTCGTGTGAGCTAGCTTAAATATATTTGGCTTGACTTAACTGGGACTGCGCATGTTACAGTGCTACTGTTTGATTTGCTTTCGTTATTGCTGCCTCCAATAAATCTGTGCTCTTCCCCCAAAATGATCTTCAGTGGACATATGCTGAGCTATTTTGTCAACCAACTGTTCAAGAACATTTGCTTTAAAGGAACACGCATATCGCACAAGCTAGTCAAAGTTTGGCTAGTACAATTGAAGTGACTAATTTCAGTCGCACAGAGAAGGGATCTTACCACAGGAGGTCTTTGCATGAATCAAACTGAGACAAAGAATTGTGATTAAACATTTGATGTTTTTTCCGTCTACTTCTGTTTTTCTGTGAATATAAAGGGTGAGAATTACCCTGGTCTCCAAGCAGCAACACCCTAAGGGCTAGATTTTCAGTCGCTTGCGCCAGCAGTTAGCGCCTTAAGAGAAGTGATTTTCGGGCGCTATGCGTGTAGCGCCCGGGCGCAGCGCAGTTTGCGCCCCGCCCCAAATCAAGTTGCCCGTTAGCGCCGGCGCAAAGTTTAGCGCCCGCCCGGATGCGCGCGCAGAAAATGACGTCACATCCTCGTGCAACGCCCTTTGTGCGCCCCGATTCCAAACTTCAGTCGGACCGCCCCATTGTGCGGCTGGCGGCCGGAGTGTTTGGAAAAAGGAACGCAACACAACCAGCGCGGGCCCCGGGGGGCGCAAATTAAAGGGGACGTACTCTCCAGTATAAAGGCCAGCCTTTTTTCAGAAAACACTCTTGTGCAACGCATTTCTGGAGACACAACAAGGAGGATAGCTAACTGGTTTCAAGCAGCAAGAGCCAGGTATTTTTGGACTCAGGCCAGAGCGCTGCAAGTGGCCTTTTGGAAATTAGAGTGTTTGCCAGGATTTGATGGGGGTTGCATGGGGTGCCAACGCGGAGCTGCAGCTCCATGTCCGTAGGGCTCGCAGACGCATTGTGAGAGGGGCAGCCCTGGCTAGAGGCAGAGGGGGCTACAGGCGTCGGCCACGTAGGCCTTACCCAGTCAGGCTATACCGCCAGCAGCGCTCCTACCTAAACATGAGTGCCGCGCGATGTGTTAAAAGGCTCCGATTCCGAAAGGAGGTGATTGCAGAGATCTGCCACCTGCTTCGCCGAGATCTGCGGCCAAAGCTCAGGTGCAGGACGTCTCTGTCGGTGGAAGTGAAGGTGACGGTGGCATTGAACTTCTATGCCACCGGCTCCTTCCAATACGCTGCTGGGGACATAGCAAACATCTCCCAGTACGGCGCGCATCACTGCATCCGCCAGGTGACCGAAGCACTGTTCAGAAGGAGAAGCCAATTCATCTCCTTCCCCATGGCCCTGGAGAGCCAGCATCAGCGCGCATTGGGATTTTCCAGACTCGGGGAATTCCCCTTGGTGCAGGGCACCATTGACTGTACGCATGTGGCTTTGCGGGCCCCTCTGGAGCATGGCGAGCAGTATCGCAACAGGAAGGGCTACCATTCTCTGAATATGCAGCTGGTCTGTGACCACAAGCAGCGCATCATGGCAGTCAATGCCAGCTTCCCAGGCAGCAGCCACGATGCCTTTATCCTGCGGCAGAGTACTGTGCATGACATGTTCCAGGCACAGCCTCCCCCAAGAGGATGGCTACTTGGGGACAAAGGCTATCCTTTGTGCACCTGGCTCATGACCCCGCTCCGCGCGCCCAGGACCGCTGCTGAAGAGGCCTACAACGAGAGCCATCAAACCACCCGCAACATCATCGAGCTAACTATTGGGGTCCTCAAGCAGCGGTTCCGCTGCCTTGATCGCTCCGGAGGAGCTCTCCAGTATTCGCCGGACCGGGTCTCCCAATTTGTGGTGGTTTGCTGCATGCTACACAACCTGGCTATCCGCAGGACTCAGGCACTGCCACCTGACATTGGACCAGCACCTCAGGAGGAGGAGCAGGAGGAGCATGAGGAGGAGGAGGAGGAGGAGCAGGAGTACGTTCCCAGGAGGGAGCGACCAGGGCCAAGGGCCGCATGACGCCACCTTATTACACGGTACTTCTAAGCCCCCTGTCAGGGAATGGCCAGGGGCCATGAGGGAAGATGAATGCAGCCGCTCCGCAACCGCTCAGCCGGCGAAGCCAACAAACACTAAGAAGAACAACCATGGAGACTGCATGAATAAAGATAATTTTTTATTACACAAAAATGAAAAGCCCTTCCCACATGAATCCCCAAAAACAATAAACGGGCCCCACAAAAAGCCCAACAAACGACTCACTCCCACAAACTGGGGAGGAGTCACTCCACCTTTCTTCAAACCGGGCCTCAACATCGGCCTAACGCAAAAAATAAGCCCTCCAACAACACAACCATGGGCAAAATAAAGATGGCCACCGCCATATAAAAGGAAAGCTGCCCACACCCTCTACTGAGTGGCCCGCGAAGGCGAGACCTTGCCCAGCCTTTTGCCTCCCCTGCCCGGCCTGCTGCTCCTTCGCAAGCTCTGCCCAGTGGCTGCTGCGATGCTGGGGGAAGGCGCCTGAGGCTCAGATGCCCTTCCGCCAGATGCCGCTGGGGGGCGGCCTACACGGCGTTTGGGCCTCGAGGGGCCGTCTGCTGAGTGGCGCACCTGAGCCTGGCCACCATCAGCTGCAGCCGCTTGCCCTTGACGCCCCAGTGGGGGAATGGCGGCGACGGATGGCGCAATGTGGGCCAGCTGGCGTCTGGGATGCGCTGGCTGGTGCTGTGGCGCGGTGGCACTCGGCCAGGCCCGCACTGCAGGATCCGCAACAATCAGCCGAGGGGCGGCTTGCTGGGATGGTCCAGCGCGGCAGCTGCCCTGGCGATGCCTGCCTGAGACAGCGCGTGTGGCAGCAGTGAGTGCCCCTGTGGTCCTGGTGTGCGTGCGCATCACAGCCGCCAGGGTCTTGATGGCATCAGTCAGCATGCGGCCACTCGCGGCAGTTGCTGCCCCGAACTCGCGCACACTGGTCGCCGGCGACTCGATGGCCTCAGGCATGCGCCCCACCACGCTCATGAGCTCCGTGTGGCGCCGGTCCGAATCCTCGGCCATCTTATCCAGCTTCCGCACCTCCTCCGAGGTGAAGGTGTCCGGACTGGAGTCGCGACTCTCCCACTGGGGAGGAGGGGGCCGAACTAGGGGACCCTTGCCGCGTTGGTGGCGGCGAGTGTGCCGATCAGCAGCACTCCCCTCTGATCCTTGCCCCCTTTGGGGGGAAGGCCGCGGGCCACGCGCACGGCTCCTGGGTGGCTGGACGCCACTGGTCCCAGAAGCTGCATTGCCCTGCGACAGTTCCTCCAGGCACTCGTCCAGTGAGGAGGTGTCAAGCTTTTCCTCCTCTCCTGCGGGACGTGACTGTTCCCCCGAAGGTCTGGCTTGCTCCTCCTCCTCCTCCTGGTTGGAGGTGCTGTCACTGGCAGCTTCAGGGTCCTGGTCATCACCAGCTGAAAGCAGGAATGCACAAGAGTAGCTTCAGAGTGAGGAGACGGCGTCAGCGAGGGAGTTAGGACTGGTGGCATTCAGCGCATTGGTGGGACAGTGGCAAAGGAGGTAGCTCGGATGGGCCAGTGCGACGCGAGAGGGCCAAAAGGCGAGGTCCTTACCATTGCCGGGCAGTGGAGGGTCGGATACTCCGCACGCTGTGGGGACAATCACACGGGCTCCCATGAGCACACACACGCGCTCCTCCAGCCGAGTGAGCTTCTGCAGCTTGGCGCGGCCACCCCTGGCACGTGCCTGGCGATTAAACGCTACTTTAGCCTGCAAGAGAAAGGACGGGCTGTAAGTGCGCAGTGAAGCCCTGATGTAGTGTGCACTGCCTCCCATGGTGGAATAGCTTGGACAGAGTGAAGCCCTGATGTAGTGTGCACTGCCTCCCATGGTGGAATAGCTTGGACAAAGTGTAGAGTGCCGAATGGCCATGTGATGCTCATGACTGTCCCAATGCTGCTGGCTGAGGGCTGGCCAATAGGACTTTCAGCTCCCTTTGCCCATCATGTCAGGTGTACATGCAAGAATGAGGAGGAGACTGGAAAGGCTACTCACCTTCACAATCCTGGTCAGATCGTTGTATTTTTTACGACATTGTTTGTGGGTCCTGGGGGCATCGCCGGTGAACGTCACCCTCTGGGCGATCTGCTTCCAGGCTTTGGTGTAGTCGTGGTGGGTTGGATTCCTCCCACTCTCTGGGAACAAGATCTTGCGCCTCACCTCCAGAGCTGTGACCATTATGTCCAGATCACCCTCTGAGAAGCGCAGGGCACGCTGACGGGCCTTCTCTGGCGTTGCCATGACTCCCTGGGGCTGAGCAGCAGTGTTGAGGCCTCTTTGCAAGGCTGCAGTGTGCAGGGCGTGGCAGCAGACCAATTCGTCCCTTCCCCCTTTAAGAGCTGGTCGGCGCCACGGGGTCTGCTGTCAGTCCAAAAATGACCGCACCCGCGCTGCGCCCCGCCTGGGCGCTATCCCTCTGGACCGCCGGCTTAGCGCCTAAAGATAGGAGTGGAACGCCTCTTTTAGTGCTCCACCAATCTCTTAGGGCGAAGCCACTGAATTTCCGGCAACGGGGCGCTACTTTGGGGCGGGCGCTAACTTCGGGCGGGCGCTAAGGTTAGCGCCCCAAAACTGTCTATACTGAAAATCTAGCTCTAAATGTTTTAAACAAACACTCCTGTTTTCGGGAGTTCTAGTGAGGGTTGCATTCCCTAGAATTTAGAAGGTTAAGGGGTGATTTGATTCAAGTTTTCAAGACATTAAGGGGAACAGATAGGGTAGATAGAGAGAAACTATTTCCGCTGGTTGGGGATTCTAGGACTAGGGGGCATAGTCTAAAAATTAGAGCCAGACCTTTCGGGAGTGAAATTAGGAAACACTTCTACACACAAAGGATGGTAGAAGTTTGGAACTTCTTCCGCAAATGGCAATTGATGCTAGATCAATTGTTAATTTTAAATTTGGGATTGATAGATTTTTGTTAACCAAAGGTATTAAGGGATGTCGGCCAAAGGCGGGTATATGGAGTTCGGTCACAGATCAGCTATGATCTCATTGAATGGTGGAACAGGCTCATGGGGCTAAATCGCCTACTCCTGTTCCTGTGTTTCTATAGATAGTAACACATTGTTCTAGCATGTGTTTATGAATTATTCAGCTGTATCAATCTTCAAACGTGCACTCACAATGTGGCTCCACGTAACCAACAGATCAATAGTACCTCAATATTGCTTACCCAATGAGTTCAATGGCTTTACTCGGCCTCTTGTGTTGGTGGAGTTACTGATTCTGACAGTGTGAAAGAACTAAATTAACTTCAGTTAATATTCCTAATCCCAGGGTTCGTCAGCTGTACACTTGTTAATACGGGTGCCCTGCACTATTCCTTTCAGTAACAGCTCAGATCCACTCTCTAATAGGGACTTCCACACTCGCATTTCAAAACTAAAATCGGTTTTCAAGATTAACGAAAGAAAGAGTGAAAGAAAATTGAAAGGAGTCACAGCTGATCCTATTTATTGTTAAATGGTTCATTTCCATAAAAGGTCCTTACGACGATATGTCTGTAATAATCAAAATGAGCTTCAAAGAGAGGACACCTATAGCCCTCAACATAAATTCATAATTTTTACACCGACAATAACAATGTAAAGAAATGCTGAATGTGTTTTTTTTACTGAAGTTAACCTTGTACATGCAGGGTGATAACAATTCATTTGGCAGGTCTACATTTACAATATATCTGTTCATTTTCCTTTAGTGTTGCTAACGTTTTGTAAATCCGTCAGTACTTGAAAGTAAGTTTCTTCCTTGAGTGGCTGAGGATAAAGGGAATGAATCAAGATGGTTGTAATTCTTACTACAGTACAGGTGCCAAAGGTGAGCTCCATATAGGCTAACAAGAGGAGCATAAAAGATAAGCAGAGGGAGAGACAGAGAGAGAAGTTACAGATAGGGATGCTTAAGTGATTGATTGATTGCTTGCTCGCTTGATAGATAAAAACAGATAAACATGAAAGAGGTTAAATAAAGATGAATAATAGAGTGATACATAGAGGTTCATTTTTACCTTCACTGCCTGAGTGGAAACCTGACAGAGCAGATTGCCCACCCCAACCCCCCATTGTAGAACCCAATGAAATCAATGGGATGAAAATCGAACGGGTTCTATAAGGTTCGAGCGATCCGCCCCGACGGTGAAGGTAACAATGACCCCGATAGGATTGAAAAATAAAAAAGGCTGTTATTATTCTACTCGGCTGGTATCATGCGATGTGCAGTCAAGTATCTTACTAGAAACTGCCCAGCCAGGAGAGAGCTCTGCGCAGGGATTCAAATACTCCTCCAGTCAGTTGATTTTTTAATGTTAAGAAAGCTGGGTGAGAGTGCTGGCTCTTTCCTGACGCGAAAAAGGATGAAAAGGAAGTTTAAAAAGATCTCAGGAGGTTCAATGGATCACCTGGGCATTTTGACATGTGGCGGGAGTTATATTACAGCCAGCGCAAAGCTTAAGTGGTGTGAGACTGCCTAATAGCGATAGTGTCACACCTCCTGGCTTCAGCACACTGAGGGATCAGATCAGGGACTGGCTCCCACTTTACACTGTCACTTTAGCATCAATGCGTAGTTGAAACTGGTATAATGGTATAATGCTAGAGAGATAAGGATAGAGATTGTGGATCGATAGGAATTAAAGAAAGCAGTCTGGTTTAAGATTAAGACAAGGTAGATAATAAAGTAGATAGGAATGATGGAATAATGACAGACAGAAAGAAAAGAATGTGCATTTATATAGCGCCTTTCATAACCTCAGGACGTCCCAAAGCGCTTTATAGTCAATGAAGTACTTTTTTTTGGTGTAGTCACTGTTGTAATGTAGGAAACACGTCGGCCAATTTGTGCACAGCAAGGTCCCACAAAAAGCACTGTGATAATGGTCAGATAATGTTTTCGTGATGTTGGTTGAGGGATAAATATTGGCTAGGACACTTCAAATAGTGCCATAGGATCTTTGACGACCACCTGAGAGGGCAGACGGGGCCTCGGTTTATCGTCACATCTGAAAGACAGCACCTCCGGCAGTGCAGCACTCCCCCAGTGCCAGCTTGGATTATGTGCTCAAGTCTCTGGAGTGCGACTTGAACCCACAACCTTCTGACCCAGAGACGAGATTGCTATTATTGAGTCATTACTGCCACCGCCATCAGCCTGCCCTCCCTGTCCCACTGGCACCATCAAAAATAGTAGCAAGCAGAGTGCCAACAGCCATATGCGAGCTGCTCGTGCTGGAGGATCCCCCCTGCCATGAGTTTGATGCTCTCCCAGCACATCCTTAGCAACACCCTGGGAGCAGAATTGAAATATTATAATGAGTTGACCTCATATTATGGGATGAGGGCAGATCATGTGTGTGCAGAGACTGGAGTGGTAGTCCCAACACCGTGAAACTCAAGATGGATTATTGGCCCCGTAGCAAATTTGAGATAGCTTATTATCCATCATCGCATCAAAGGGCTCCACCAGTGTCCTCTTCTGCCACCTTTATTGAACTTACCAAGTATCAGCAGGAACAACAAAAGGAGATATGCTCAATTTTATGGCTGTAGTAATTTCTGAGAGTTCAACGTGCTAATAGATTGTACACCTGTAGCCATTCACGTCCAGCACACTATACAATGCCATATCTCCTCCATAAAAAGAACTTTTACTCTATCAATGTGCAAATGATCTGCGGCCTCCATCTCAAAATCATGCAGGTAGATGTAGACTTCCCTGACAATCTCTACATCTCCGGGCAAAACAGCATGCTGCAACTCTTTCATGGAGAAGACAGGTTGGAAGGCTGGCTACCAGGTGACTGTACTTATTCATTGCAATCCTGACTTCTAACGCCTGTACATCACCCTCAAATCCCAGCACAGAACAGGTACAATGGGGCACTCTTCCGGTAGATGTCTCACCGAGCGGATCGTTCAGGTCTTGGAACAATGCTTCTGGCAGGAGGCTCTGCAACATTCGTGGGCAGAATAATGGTCATGTACTGCAACGCTGCGCAACCTTACAATTGAAAGTGGATGTGAGAGAGAAGCAGCACCAGATGGAAGAGGAGGTAAATGAGGATGTGCAGAAACCACCTACTCCAGAGATGGCAAGACATTAGGATGGAGAGTTATTGAAGAGGAGCTCAGATTGTTGACAGCAATTGATGACTTTCTCACTTAATGCACAAGCATGGCCGTTTCAATCATAGCGTCATCCATATAATGATTTTAGTTGAGCTCTCTTTTGCTCTATATATACTGTTGTCATGTGTCATTCTAAGTTGCCACCTTGAATAAAAAGCCACCCCTTAGTATGCAGCATGATTATTCAGCTAAGTGTTCTGTAGGGCATAATGAATGAAAGCCATTCTATCATCATGATATGAGGCATCTAGGATCAGGCCTTAATGACCTTCATTGTCTCAATGTAACTAATGTAACATGTAACAGTCAACACAGTGATGTCTATGGATAGCTAGCTTGTCTGGTATTCCACCCAGGAGGCAAAATAATTAATATTCTAAATGGTTTCCCTGGGAGTTAAACTTTTATAGGCTGAATCTGACCTTATAGCAATAAGATAACATGAACTAAAATAAAATTCCTTCCAGGTTAGATAGATAAAAGTCCCAAAATGTTACAATTGGTCTTCTAGGAAGTCTGGCGATAATACCTTGGATGACGGGACATACCTACGTTGAGGGATTTGGTTAACTTGGTTTATATTCCACTATAAATGAGAAGGCTAAGGGTGGTCTGATTGAGGTGTTTAAAATAATGAAGGGCACTGACGGCAGGTATGGAATGAATCTTCCTTCTATCAGTGGAATCTTCAAAAAAGGGGCACCATCTGAAAACTTAAGTAGGTTGAAAGCAAATCCAGAAAAATGTGTTCATGCAAAAAATTATGAAATGTATTGCCTTAAATATCCATAGATTCAGAATCAATTGAGATGCTTAAAAGGGAGGAGATGCTTACTTAGGAAGTAAGGGTATTAAGGGACATGGAGCGAAGGCAGGAAATTGGGATTAAAAGGATACACTTACTATGGCTAATAAAATGGCAGAGCAGATTCAAAGGGATGAATTGCCTGCTGCTGCTTCTGTTTTCTTATAATTGTGAGGAAGCACCATCTCGCTTCTTATGTTGAGCTATTCATGCTTGCACTTTCATCCCTGCAACACCCATTATGCTTAGAAAAGAGCAAGTGTAATTCCAGTTAAGACTGTCTACCTTTGTTCATCTCTTCAGGTGAGTAATTTTCTTTTTGCACTTCCTGCCAAGTGCATCAGGTAGCAGACAGCGCAGTCATCATGTCAGTTATGTGTTGCAAAGCCTGCTGGAGTGCCATTAGTTGCTCAGGTTCAGTGAAGTGTCTCGACTAGTAAATCCAGACAATGTGAGTAGCTAAAGTAAATGTTGGTCCCTTAGAGGATGAGACTGGGGAATTAATAATGGGAAATGGAGAAATGGCACAGACTCTAAACAATTATTTTGGATCAGTCTTCATGGTAGAAGACACCAAAAACATCCCAATAATAATCAAGGTGCTATAGAGAGGGAGGAACTTAAAACAATCTCTATCACTAGAGAAAAAGTACTTGGCAAACTAACGGGGCTAAAGACCGACAAGTCCCCTGGACCTGATGGCCTGCATTCTAGGGTCTTAAAAGAAGTGGCTGTAGAGATAGTGGATGCATTGGTTGTAATCTACCGAAGTTCCAGCGGATTGGAAAACCGCAAATGTAATGCCACTATTCAAGAAAGGAGGGAGACAGAAAGCAGGAAACTATAGGCCAGTTAGCCTAACATCTGTCATTGGGAAAATGCTGGAATCCATTATTAAGGAGGTAATAGCAGGACATTTAGAAAATCATAAGACCATCAAGCAGAGTCAACATGGTTTTATGAAAGGGAAATCTTGATTGACAAATTTGTTAGCGTTTTTTGAGGATGTAACAAACAGGGTGGATAAAGGGGAACCAGTAAATGTAGTGTATTTGGATTTCCAGAAGGCATTCGATAAGGTGCCACATAACAAGTTACTGCACAAGATAAGAGCTCACAGGGTTGGGGGTAATATATTGGCATGGATAGGGGTTTGGCTAACTAACAGAAAACAGAGAGTCGGGATAAATGGGTCATTTTCAGGTTGGCAATCAGTAACTAGTGGGGTGCCACAGGGATCAGTGCTGGGGCCACAACTACTTACAATCTATATTAATGACTTGGATGAAGGGACCGAGTGTACTGTAGCCAAATTTGCTGATGATACAGAGATAGGTGGGTTAACAAGTTGTGAGGAGGACAAAAAGAGCCTGCAAAGGGATATAGATAGGTTAAGTGAGTGGGCAAACATTTGGCAGATGGAGTACAATGTGGGAAAATGTGAGGTTATCCACTTTGGAAGGGAGAATGAAAAAGCAAATTATTATTTAAATGGAGTGAGACTACAAAATGCTGCGGTACAAAGGGATCTGGGGGTCCGAGTACATGAAACACAAAAAATTAGCATGCAGGTACAGCAAGTAATTAGGAAGGCTAATGGAATGTTGGCCTTTATTGCACGGGGGGTGGAGTATAAAAGTAGGGAAGTTTTAATGCAACTGTACAGGGCATTGGTGAGACTGCACCTGGAGTACTGCGTACAGTTTTGGTCTCCATATTTAAGGAAGGATATACTTGCATTGGAGGCAGTGCTGAGAAGGTTCACTAGGTTGATTCCTGGGATGAAGGGGTTGATGTATGATGAAAGGTTGAGCAGGTTGGGCCTATACTCAGTGGAGTTTAGAAGAATGAGAGGTGATCTTATTGAAACATATAAGATTCTGAGGAGGATTGACAGGGTGGATGTTGAGAGGATGTTCCCCCTAGTGGGGGTATCTAGAACTAGGGGGCATAGTTTCAGGATAAGGGGTCACCCATTTAAGACGGAGATGAGGAATTTCTTCTCAGAGGGTCGTGAATCTTTGGAATTCTCTACCCCAGGGAGCTGTGGAGGCGGAGTCATTGAATATATTCAAGGCGAAGAGTGACAGACATTTGAACTACAAGGGAATCAAGGGGTATGGGGAGAGAGCGGGAAAGTGGTGTTGAGGCCAAGATTGGATCAGCCATGATCTTATTGAATGGGGGGGGAGCAGACTTGAGGGGCCGATTGGCCGACTGGCCTACTCCTGCTCCTGTTTTTTATGTTCTTATGTTCTTAAATCCCACCAAGGCAGTTTGAGAATTTGAATTCAGTTGAAAAAAATCCTGTAAATAAAAAGCTGGTATCGGATTGTCGTTATAAACCAACGTGGATCACTAATGTCCTTTAGGGAAGGAAAAATGCCGTCATTACCCGGTTTGGCCTAAATATGTCTCCAGTTCGACACCAACGTGTCTGGTTCGTAACTGCTCTCTGAAGTGGCCGAGCAAGTCACTCAGTTGTATCAAACACAGGGATGGGCAATAAATGCCAGCCCTGCCAGCGACACTCACATCCCAGAACAATTAAAAATAAGATAGCGGGAGTGACATTCATCTTGGCACATTACCAGCCCGGTGGAATGTAACACAGACTGCCAATGTGATATCTCTAGCTTTACCATCCAAGGTGAATGTCACCCCCTTTGTCTGACTTCTCCATTATACCGTCTACAGGAATGTGGAGAGCATCATCTGTGAATATTGCTTTCTGCTGCCACTATTCCCTTACACAATACCCTACAGCAGGATCCAAATCTTTCTGCCGTTTTGACCTCATAAGGGCCTCAGCCGCTGGAAATAGGGTTGTGAAGCATTGGATGAGCAGAGATTTCCTCCAATTGAATTTTGGGAACACAGTAGCCATTGCCTTCAGTCCCCGTACTCCGTTCCCTAGCCACCAACTCCATTCCTCTCCCTGGCCACTGCTTGAGGCTGAACCAGACCGTTTGCCACCTTGGCGTCCTATTTGACCCTCAGCTGGGCTTCCAACCCCATATAGTCTCTATCACCAAGACCGCCTACTTCCACCTCCGTAATATCGCCTGTCTCTGCCCCTGCCTCAGCTCATCTGCTGCTGAACCCCTCATCCATGCATTTATTACCTCCAGACTCGACTATTCCAATGCTTTCCAGTCCGGCCTCCTACCTTGCAGCCTCCTTAAACTTGAGCTCATCCAAAGCTCTGCAGCCCTTATCCTAATTCACACCAAGTCCCATTCACCCACCACCCCTGTGCTCACTGTTCTACATTGGCTCTCAGTCCAGCAACGTCTTGATTTTAAAATTGTCATCCTTGTTTTCAAATCCCTCCATGGCCTCGCCCCTCCCTCTCTTTGTAACCTCCTCCAACCCTACAACCCTCCGAGATCTCTGCACTCCTCCAATTCTGGCCTCTTGCGCATCCCCTATTTTCATCACTCCACCAAGGTACTATAAATATGCAAGTTGTTGTTGTTATTGTTGAGGGGCTTTTTTATTGGCTGCATAGATTTTCATAAAACATAACCAAAATTATACACAGCTAACATCTGCATCACCAATTTGATCTGTTACAAACAGACATCTTTCATTCACTGAGTGCAACTTCCATCACTCTTGAAGTAAAAAGACTGTGCTATCAGGACAGTTCAGGACCGCTGCCCCAGAAGCAAGGGCAGTGTGTGTCCTGGACACTCAGCAAAACAGACAAAGTTTGAGGAGCTGCTGGATTTTTCTTCAGATCTTAACACTCAAGTTTGAATTGATACATTTGAAGTGGAAAGGGTGTCTTGTCTATGTAAGGTAATTAATCTCTTTAAATTAATCTCTTGTGCATATAGGCACCAACGATATAGGTAAAAAGCGGGATGAGGTCCTAAAAGCAGAATATAGGGAGTTAGGAGGTAAATTTAAAAAACAGGACCTCAAAGGTAGTAATCTCAGGATTGCTACCAGTGCCACGTGCTAGTCAGAGTAGAAATAGAAGGATACTTCAGATGAATACGTGGCTAGAGGAATGGTGCCAGGGGGAGGGATTCAAGTTCCTGGGACATTGGAACTGGTTCTGGGGGAGGTGGGACCAGTTCAAACCGGATGGTCTGCACCTGGGCAGGGCTGGAACCGATGTCCTAGGGGGAGTGTTTGCTAGTGCTGTGGGGGAGGGTTTAGACTAAAATGGAAGGGGGTTGGGAACCTGAGCAGGGAGACAGAGGAAAGGAAAACAAGGATAAAAGCAAAAGATAGGAAGGAGAAAAACAAAAGTGGCAGTCAGAGAAATCAACGGTTTAAATCAAACATGGCCACAGTAAATAATAATTCTAATAGGTCTAAGAGCGTTAAAAAAACAAGCCTCAAGGCTTTGTGTCTTAATGCGAGGAGCATTTGTAATAAGGTGGATGAATTGTCTGCGCAAATAGAGGTAAACGAATATGATTTGGTTGGGATTACGGAAACGTGGCTCAAGGACGGCCAAGACTGGGAACTCAACACCCAGGGGTATTCGATATTCAGGAAAGATAGGCAAAAAGGAAAGGGAGGAGGGGTAGCATCACTGGTTAAAGAAGGGATTAACACAATTGTAATGAAGGATATTAGCTCTGATGAGGTGGAATCTGTATGGGTAGAATTGAGAAATACTAAGGGGAAAAAAACATTAGTGGGAGTGGTATATAGACCTCCAAACAGTAAGGTGGAGGTTGGGGATAGCATTAAAAGGGAAATTAAAGAAGCGTGCAATAAGGGCACAGCAGTCATCATGGGTGACTTTAATCTACATATAGATTGGGCTAACCAAATTAGTAACAATACTGTGGAGGAGGAATTCCTGGAGTGTTTACGGGATGGTTTCCTGGGCCAATACGTCGAGGAACCAACCAGAGATCAGGCCATCTTAGACTGGGTATTATGTAACGAGAAAGGATTAATTAGCAATCTTGTCGTACGAGGCCCCTTGGGTCGGAGCGATCATAATATGATCGAATTCTTCATTAAGATGGAGAATGAAGTAGTTGACTCAGAAACTAGGGTCCTCAATTTAAATAAAGGGAACTATGATGGTCTGAGGAGCGAGTTGGGTAGGATTGATTGGGGAATGGCACTCAAAGGGTTGACGGTGGAAAGACAATGGCAAACATTCAAAGACTGAATGGAAGAACTACAGAAGTTGTTCATCCCAGTTTGGCATAAAAATAAAACAAAAAAGGTGACTCAACCGTGGCTAACAAGGGAAATTAGGGATAGCATAAGATCCAAGGAGAGGACATACAAATTGGCCAGAAAAAGCAATAATCCTGAGGATGGGGAGCAGTTTAGGATTCAACAAAGGAGGACAAAGGGATTAATTAAGAAAAGGAAAATAGAATATGAGAGTAAGCTTTCAGGGAACATAAAAACTGACTGTAAAAGCTTTTATAGATATGTAAAGAGAAAAAGATTGGTGAAGTCAAGCATAGGTCCCTTGCAGTCAGAATCGGGGGAATTTATAATGGGGAGCAAAGAAATGGCAGACCAACTAAATACATATTTTGGTTCTGTCTTCACAAAGGAGGACACAAATAACCTCCCAGAAATACCGCGGAACATAGGGTCTGATGAAAGGGTGGAACTGAAAGAAATCAGTATTTGTAGGGAAATGGTGTTAGGAAAATTGATCGGACTGAAGGCCGATAAATCCCCAGGGCCTGATAATCTACATCCCAGGGTACTTAAGGAAGTGGCCCTGGAAATAGTAGATGCATTGCTGGTCATCTTCCAGAACTCGATAGACTCTGGAACAGTACCCATGGATTGGAGGGTAGCTAATGTTACCCCACTATTCAAAAATGGTGGCAGAGAAAAAGCGGGGAATTATAGACCGGTAAGCCTGACATCGGTAGTGGGGAAAATGCTAGAGTCCATTATAAAAGATGTAATAGCAGAGCACTTGGAAAACAGTGACAGGATCGGACAAAGTCAAAATGGATTTACAAAAGGTAAATCATGCTTGACTAATCTACTGGAATTTTTTGAGGATGTAACTGGTAAAATAGATAAGGGAGAACCAGTGGATGTGGTGTATTTGGACTTTCAGAAGGCTTTCGATAAGGTCCCGCCTAAGAGGTTAGCGTGTAAAATTAAGGCACATGGGATTCGGGGCAAGGTATTGACTTGGATAGAGAACTGGTTGGCGGACAGAAAGCAAAGAGTTGGAATAAACGGGTTGTTTTCCGAGTGGCAGGCAGTGACTAGTGGGGTACCGCAAGGATCGGTCCTAGGACCCCAGCTGTTCACAATATATATTAATGACCTGGACGAGGGAATTGGATGTAATATCTCCAAATTTGCAGACGACACAAAGCTGGGTGGGAGGGTATGCTGTGAGGAGGATGTCATGAAACTCCAGTACGATTTGGACAGGTTGGGTGATTGGGCAGAAACATGGCAAATGCACTATAATGTGGATAAATGTGAGGTTATCCACTTTGGTGGCAAAAACAGGAAGGCAGATTATTATTTGAATGGCAATAGATTGGGAGAAGGGGAAGTGCAAAGAGACCTGGGTGTTCTTGTGCACCAGTCGCTGAAGGTAAGCATGCAGGTGCAGCAGGCGGTTAAGAAGGCAAATGGTATGTTGGCCTTCGTAGCAAGAGGGTTCGAGTACAAGAACAAGGATGTCTTGCTGCAGTTGTACAGGGCCTTGGTGAGACCGCACCTTGAGTATTGTGTGCAGTTTTGGTCACTTTACCTGAGGAAGGACGTTCTTGCCATGGAGGGAGTGCAGCGAAGATTCACCAGGCTGATACATGGGATGGCAGGAATGACGTATGAGGAGAGATTGTGTCAATTGAGCTTATACTCACTGGAGTTTAGAAGATTGAGAGGGGATCTCATCGAAACCTATAAAATTCTGTCAGGTCTGGACAGGCTAGATGCAGAAAGGATGTTTCTGATGTCCGGGGAGTCCAGAACCAGGGGTCATAGTCTAAGGATAAGGGGTAAGCCATTTAGGACTGAAATGAGGAGGAATTTCTTCACCCAGAGAGTGGTGAACCTGTGGAATTCTCTGCCACAGAGGGCGGTGGAGGCCAGTTCATTAAATATATTCAAGAAAGAGTTGGATATATTTCTTGAGGCTAAAGGGATCAAGGGATATGGGGAGAAGGCAGGGACAGGGTACTGAATTTGGATGATCAGCCATGATCTCATTGAATGGCGGAGCAGGCTCGAAGGGCCGAATGGCCTACTCCTGCTCCTATCTTCTATGTTTCTATGATAAGTGGCAAGTAACATTCGCGCCACACAAGTGCCGGGCAATGACTATCTCCAACAAGTGAGCGTCTAACCATCGCCCCTTGACATTCAATGGCATTACCATCGCCGAAACCCCCACCATCAACATCCTGGGGATTACCATTGACCAGAAACTTAACTGGACCAGCCACATAAATACTGTGGCTACAAGAGCAGGTCAGAGGCTGGGTATTCTGTGACAAGTGTCTCAACTCCTGACTCTCCAAAGCCTTTCTACTATCTGCAAGGCACAAGTAAGGAGTGTGATGGAATACTCTCCACTTGCCTGGATGAGTGCAGCTGCAACAACACTCAAGAAGCTCGACACCATCCAGGACAAAGCAGCCCGCTTGATTTGCACCCCATCCACCACCTTAAACATTCACTCCCTGCACCATTGGTGCACCGTGGCTGCAGTATGTACCATCTACAAGATGCACTGCAGCAACTCGCCAAGGCTTCTTTGACAGCACCTCCCAAACCTGCAACCTCTGCCACCTAGAGGGACAAGGGCAGCAGGCGCATGGGAACACCGCCACCTGCCAGTCCCCTCCAAGTCACACACCATCCTGACTTGGAAATATATTACCGTTCCTTCATCGTCACTGGGTCAAAATCCTGGAACTACCTCCCTAACAGCTCTGTGGGAGTACCTTCACCACACGGACTGAGGCAGTTCAAGAAGGTGGCTCACCACCACCTTCTCCAGGGCAATTAGGGATGGGCATTAAATGCTGGCCTTGCCAGCGACATCCCATGAACGAATAAATCTCTTAAAAGGGCATTCATTATACTTTGGACTCTCTCTCAACACTGTTGTATTGTATTCACAGCAAAATAAACTGATGTCCACAAGCAGAAAGATCTTCCTATTAACCAAAAAGGTACCCTATGCATGACATGTGAGATAACATAGCTCGGATTAAAGATTGTTCTTTTATTGTGATATACTAGCCACAGGAGAGTGCCTGTGTTTCCCACCATGCTCTCCGATAAGCGTAAATATTGCCCCATCTGTTGGATTTATTTACAAATGTAATTACACAGAAGTAGGAAGATATAACAGTTCTAGAAGTACAATAATGAATAAAAGTAAGGGCAGAATCAACCCAGAAGGTATTAAAATATTCTTTCAGACTGTGTTTCTTCCACAGTTAAAGCAGTGGGACTCTTGGATGAAACAGTCTTTCTTAGACCTCCACAATGCAGCATTATACGCGGATGGTGCAAATGATTAATCGACAGGGAGATTTCTAGGTGGAAGTAAAGATATTGAGGGAAGTTTTCATTGTATACTTCAAACCAAAGGCCCTGTGGGGGCAGAGCTATTAAGCAGCCAGAATCAATGACACAATGGAGTATATTACTGCACCAAATGACTGATAATCATAGAATCATAGAATGAGACAGCACAGGAGGCCTGTCTTGTCTGTGCCTGCTCCTTGATCGAGCTATCCAACTAGCCCCACTCCCCTGCGCTGTCCCCATATCCCTGCAATTTGCTCCCCTTCAAGTATTTATCCAATTCCCCTTTGAAAGGTATTATTGAATCTGCTTCCACCACCCTATCTGGCAGATCATAACTCGCTGCGTAAAAAAAAATTCTCCTCATCTAACCTATGGCTCCTTTGCAAATTATCTTAAATCTGTGCCCTCTGGTTATCGACCCCTCTGCCAATGGAAACGGTTTCTCCTTACTTAGCACAGAAACAGGCCATTCGGCCCAACTGGTCCATGCTGGTGTTTATGCTCCACATGAGCCTCCTCGCACCCAACTTCAGCTAACCCTATCAACATATCCTTCTATTCCTTTCTCCCTCAGGTGCTTATCTAGTTTCCCCTTAAATGCATCTGTGCTATTCACCTCAACTACTCCCTGTGGTAGCGAGTTCCGCAATCGAACGACTCCCTGGGTAAAAAGGTTTCTCCTGAATTCCCTATTGAATTTATTGGTGACTATCTTATATTTATAGCCCCTAGTTTTTTTTCTCCCCGACAAGTGGAAACATTTTCTCTACATCTACCTTATCAAATCTGTTCATAATTGTAAAAACTTCAATTAGCTCACCCCTCAGCCTTCTCTTTTTTGTGTGAAAGTTGAGCATTTTGCATTGGGTATGACACCATCTGTGGGCAATAACTCCACGCCATGGAACCTCCCACCGTCATGCTCAGCGTCTGCAGCCGAGCCCACCTCCAGGCTTCTCCCTGCCCCTATGAAGCCTCCCGTATTCTTCCTAGTGGACTTCCTCGCTCTTCTCCCTCCAGGCTTCACAAAGCTCATCTTTCTTTCTTTTCCACTTTGGATTGCTATGTTTATCCGTTTAGGGTGATTCCTTGCAAGTTTGCTTTTGCCAGTGCACAACAACAACAACAGCAGCTTGCATTTATATCATAGAATCCTAGAATGATACAGCATGGAAGGAGCTCATTGTGCCCGCACTGTTCCCCTTGTAGAGCCATCCAACCAGCCCCACCAACTCCCCCTCCGCTCCCTTCCACAGCCCTGCAAATCTCCTCCCTTCAAGTATTTATCCAATTCCCCTTTGAAAGCTACCACTCTATGTAGTTCTATGTATTGTTTACTCTATCAAATGCCTTTTATGATTTGTTGTCAAAAAGCATACTGTTTACCCTGTTTTAATACGTCCATCAATTTTAACCAGCACCTAAGACAAAGCTTCTGTCTCCTGACTTCTTTACAGGTCAAACAACCTAAGCTATGTCTCGCAGATAACTGGGGCCTGGTTTCCATTTTGAAATCTTGTGAGGAAAGACAGCTTTCACTTTAACTCTGGCTATTTTTAGCACACTCAGTGGAATAAGGACATAAATGTTCTCTGTACAGGATGAAAACTCTATTTTTATCACACGTCTTACTAAAATATGTTGGTCAAAGCTGCTTTGATTTGGGTACAAATGCATGAGGTGGATTATACAATGGTGGGTGTCTGATTGCTCACTCTTTGTATTATTAGGTATAGAGACCTAAGGTTTACAATGCACGTGAGGCACATAGCATTCCACAATGCAAGTGATGATCGCAAAGCTATGTGCCGTACTCAGTTGGCCCTTGGTTTTAAGAGAGACTAGGTGGCCATCCTACGATGTAGCTGGAGCACCTGAGGAGGGTCCCAGCTACACAGCACTGGTTAAGATCGGGCACTGAAAAGAAGTCGGTCATTAAAAGATTTTGGCATCTCTGCCTGTTGCCACTTTGCGCATCCTTTACCAAGTGCCCCCAGGCCACCTCTGCCCTGTGCCTCACCACTCTGCGATTGGCACCTCTCTCCCACACACCAGGCACTTGCCCAGTGCACAACAGAGTGCTGGCTGTACTTCTCTGGCTGGTTTAGCATTATCCGAAGAAGTTGCCTCACTTATGCTCCGACACACACAGCGCAAGTGGCGCGGCACGCGGGCCACACTGTCGTTCCCAGAAAACTATGAGGGCCAAAACATAACATCTAACCACATGCCCCTTTCTGGTGCTTCTTCCCTCCTAACCAAAAGTTTCCCCACCATATTTAAAAAAAATATAAAACGCATCCTGCTTAATTGCAACAGAGAGCTGCGGGGATAGAAATTGGTTTAGGACGGTTTGCTTACTGCCCAAGATGAATTTCTACCTCGCAGTCTTGCTTTATTTACAGGAGGTGCCACAGAAAGGACTCAGCCAAGTTCCAGCAGGTTGTTTACACCAGTTATATTCTTCAAGCTACCGAGCCAAGCTCCAGAGGCGCATGCCCCAGGCTTTAATTTACTGAATGGAACCTGGCACAAACAAACCTTCATTCAAACCTTTGGGGGGAAAAATTCGGTTGTTTTGCGCCTCCCGTTAGCACTCTAAGAGGGCGGGAGGTTAGCGGCGACGGTAACCATTAGCACCCCATCGCCGTGCGCAACGCCCCGCTCGCACCCCGGCCGCGATCTTCGGTAACACCCCGACTTACCGCCGGATGCTATGTCCGACGGAGTTAGGGGGGCCTACCTGCGGCCGGGGTGGCACTAATAATGGGTGGAAGTCCTGCAGTACCGCGGCGCAATGTGCTGCAGCGCATGGTGCTGTGGCACATAGTGCCGCGATATTCTCTCGCAGCACCCCAAGAGGGAGGCGAGGCGCTTCCTGTAGTGCCCTGCTTCCCTCTTAGGGTGCTACAGACGAATTTCAACTGTGGAGGCGCTAATTTTTTCAGGGCGCTAAAAGTAGCGCCCTGGCGAAGTTAGTGCCCCAAAGGGGGCGCGACTCAATTTTTCCCTCTTGGTCTCAGCCTCAGACTTCAATTTGTTGCTTTACAACATATATTTTCTCTTAAGCCCATGGTCATCAAAGAGAACAGCTTGTTTTAGCATTGCTCTTGGCTGGATAGGTCAGTAAGCTTGAAGTTCTTACTGGTAATCTGCCCAATACCATATAGTACAAAAACAGCCTGCCCTTTGCGCCCATCCCAAATTATCACCCAGGTTTGCTTAGTCTCTTATGTAAAATGAAAGTACTTGCACTTGTATAGCGCCTTTCAAGACCTCAGAATGTCCCAAATTGCTTTATAGCCAATAAAGTACTTTTGAAATGTAGGAATAGCGGCAACCAATTTGTGCACAGCAAGCTCCCATACACAGCAATGTGATAAACATTGTCAAGTCTTTTTATTTTTGTGCAATTTTTCATCGGTCTGTTATGAACCATCCCTTCTGCAAAGGTTAAAATGAGCCATCTAGTTACACCAGCAGGACAAGGTGTGTCAGATCATCAGCTGTTCATTCATGGCCAAGACATTTCATTCTCCAGTCTCCATGCGACTGAGTGCATTGATTCATAGTCATGTTTGTGCAGCATGAGCTCCCTGGAAAGATGGGGTCATTCTAAGAGAGTAGTGGATAGCTTTGAACAGGTTATGCTGCGCGGCATCTGCAAAGCAGCTGAGCACCTTGACTGAACCACACGGGTATAATTTTTTGCTAGAAAGAGCATGCAGCTTCCAAAGAACTGTTTATCTTAGTCTTCGGATCAAACCTTGGGATTATAGCAGAATGGTCTTCCATGTTGTCTGCAAGTGATTACTGCAGGAGAGGAGCCCATGGTGTGTATAATAATAATTAAATTATAAATTACTTGAGATGCAGATTTAGGTTCCCTCTATACAAGGAAAATATACACAGTGAATCAAAAAATCTTCCTCTCACTTGCTGAGCCTTAACTTGCTTTACACATTTTTTTTCATGCTGGCTCCAGCCCACTCTGTAGAATGATTTTATGTTGATTGGGCTTGTTAAGCCCGCCAGCGCGTTTGCTGGCCAATTGAAGGAAGCGAGTCTGATGACATCATTTGATGACGTGCCATCAGCCGGTTTCTTTAAAGGGACCATGCACAAATTGATTTTGACATTTGTGCTGTCAGTGTTCTACAGCATTGAGGTGCTGCAAACACTGACAAACACTGCACAGAGGTGCACGGCTGTACCCAGGCTCTCCCATGACTCCCTCCATATGCTTATGGAAAGAGTCACAGCACGCAGGGTGGTCCTCTTTCCTTCCCAGGGGCACCACTGCAGCCTGGTTGCATATTGCACAGGAGGGCACAAGCAGGGATGTGGCCAGGAGGACCAGGCTGCAATGGCACAACCCTTTCAATGATCTTAGAAGATCACAAAACATTACTGCAAAGCCATACTCAACCTCATCTTGCTGTGCCACTCATCACATCCCCATCACCCTGCCTTCCCTACCCTACTCCTTACTCACACCAACTTACATTGCACCTCCACCCATCCATCTCTATCTATATTATCACTTCCCCATCTCACCAGCCACCCCTCCCACTCACCCTAATCGTAGTCCAATCATACCAACTAACAACACACAAGGGTAGGCACTTGGATGTTTTAGCCAATGTTCATGTAAAGTTTCTGTTAATGTGCTGTCAAACATTGAAACCTTTATTTTCAAGACTTTGCATTCTTCCACAGATTTGTGTGCACCTTTGGAAGTGGCTTAGTGAGTTGCAGTGAATGGTGATACATAACGGTACCTCCCGCAATGGTCATGAATGTGAAAGGAATGGCTTGGGCATTGTAGGGATGCTTTATGATGTTGGTGTGGGGTGGTGCCAACCTGGCACATCATGTGGCAGCCAGGGTGTGCAGCGTCAAGTGAAGCAATGTGGTCAGGTGCTGATGCCCTGTGTCCTGTGCAGCATCAGTTCATTGTGGAGAAGGTTGGTGTTGTTGTTGGTGCTGCTGGTGTGCCTGGTGCTGCTGGTGTTGGGGCTGATCATGGTGAGATTCTGAGGACCAAAGTCAGATAGTGTCAAGGGCACCGATGCTGATGGAATAGATGGCAGGATGAACTTCAAATGACAGAAGCGATCTGTCAATGGTGAGAGAGGTTGTTCCAATAAGGTGAAACTGGATAGAGAGTTTGCTCCAAACACTTGCAACCGGCTTAAAGCTCAGTCTGTCTTCCAAATGCAGTAAGCAACAGCTTCTGATCTTGGAAAGTGAACAGCTGGGAGATGGGAGCTTTTATAGCACATTTGCAGCTGTCAATTAATGAGATGATTCCATGGTCATACAACTCCCGACCTCCTTACCCGACGTGATCCCCGAGCAGCGTAGACTCCGTGGACGACCTGGTAAAATGGTAAGGTGAGCTCACAATACTGTTTAATGGGCTGTTAATTTAGGATTTTTTATTACGTTTCCAGCCTTCAATCTGGCCGGCTGCCAAGAAGGAAAGCCAATGGTACAAGGCAGCAGCCAGGGGCCACTGGGGACAGTCCCCAGCAACCAGAGAGGATCAGGGGTCACTGGGTAGGGGGTAGGGCGCGGATGGGCTTGGATCACATGGGGGTGGGTGGGGGTTAGGGGTCAGCTGATTGTGTGGAAGGGACAGATCGTGGCAGGTTTGCTTGAGGGGGTCGGGTAGATGCACTCCTGCTCCTCTTGGCCCACAAGCAGTGCTGGATAAGCACTTAGCTGCTCCAGCCGGCAGCTCCCGCCTCCCTTTAGCTGCCGGGTTTCCCGAGCCCTGGGAAACCCGGCCCGCAGCCGTTAAATCCAAATTGATGATAAAATCTGAGGAACGGAGCCTCATTTAAATATTAAAATCACTGCTCTGCCTGTCCTGAGTGGGTTACTCATCCGACCCCAAAGCCGCCACGGTTAAACCGGACGTAGCTGCCTTCGAGCGAGGTTTTCAAATTTAACCCCCCCCCCGACCCTCTTCCATTGATCGTGGGGTGGGGGGTGTTAAAATTACCCCATGTCCCATGGGGCATGGGACTAACTGGATAGATCTTTCACAAGCACTATGGGCTGAATGGCCTCCTTCTGTGCTGTATGATTCCATCATTCTATGATTTCAGTCTATATCTGCCCTTGTATGACTAAACTTCATAAAGTACTTCATTGCACTGAGGTTGTGAAAGACTCTATTTAAATGCAAGTTCTATCTTTCTTTCCATAAACTTCCTTCCAATCCAATTCCCAACTAAAGTGTTCATTGACGTGGCATTGACGGCTTTTGCTGCAAGCTTGTTCTACATATACCCTGCTCTGCAGAGAAAAACAATCTAATTTCTAGTCTTCTTTGAGGCTTGTTATTTTAAAATGGGTCATCTAGTTCCGCAATTACAGTGCAAGTCAAAACAACCTGATCTCATCTATTCAATATGGTCCCATAGCATTTTAAAGCCCTTGATCATTTTTTCTCTGTCTTCTCCTCGTTGCTTAGAGGTCTGTGACATAGAATAATTCTTATTGCTCTTTCTGAACCCTTTCCACAGAGGGTAGAGTCCTTATAGTATTTAATCAATGATCTGTATAGGTTAGAGTAACTTGCTTCAACTTCATAGGAAAGGCTTGCATTTATATAGCACCTTTCACAACCTCAGGACATCCCAAAGCACTTCACAGCCAATGAAGTACTTTTGAAGTGTAGTCACTGTTGTAATGTAGGAAATGCAGCAACCAGTTTGCACAAAGTAAGCTCCCACAAACAGTAAAGCAATAGTGACCAGATAATCTGTTTTGAGGTGTTGGTTGGGGGGGTAAATATTGACCAGAGCAATGGGGAGAACTCCCCTGCTCTTGCGAAATAGTGCCATTGGACCTTTTATGTTCAACTGAAAGGGCAAACTGCCCTGGTTTAATGTCTCATCCGAAAGACGGTACCTCTGACAGCAGAGCACTCTTTCAGTACTGCACTGGGAGTGTCAGCCTAGATTTTCTGCGCAGGTCTCTGGAGTGGGACTTGAACCCACAACTTTTTGACCCACAAACGAGAGTGCTACCGACTGAGCCACAGCTGACATTTCATAATGTGCTGAACTTTTAATGACCATTCACCTGGGTTTTTCAATCTGCACCAACATGAAACTGTGGTGTAAAAAATTCTTTAGGCCTGGCGTATTTAATTAGTTTGAAGATTATGGGCCGGAATTTGCAGTTGGAGACTTTGTCGGGTAGATGCCAGTGTTGCAGTATTGTAGCTGTACTGGAATAGCTTGGCTAGAGGTGCGGCTAGTTCTGGTGCACAAGTCTTCCGCAATACATCTGGGATGTTGTTGGGGCCCATAGCTTTTGCTGTATTCAGTGCGCTCAGCCGTTTCTTGATTGATATCACGTGTAGTAAATTGAATTAGTTGAAGACTGGCATCTGTGATGGTGGGGACCTCAGGAGGAGGCCAAGATGGATCATCCACTCTGTACTTCTGGCTGAAGATGGTTGCAAATGCTTCAGCCTTGTCTTTTGTGCTTGTGTGTTGGGCTCCGCCATTGTTGAGGATGGGGATGTTCATGGAGCCTCTTCCTCCCTTTAGTTGTTTCATTATCCACCACCATTCATGACTGGATGTGGCAGGACTGCAGAGCTTTGATCTGATCCGTTGGTTATTAGGTTGCTTAACTCTGTCTTTAGCAGGCTGCTTTCTCTCTTTAGCATGCATGTAGTCCTGTGTTGTAGCTTCACCCAGTTGGCGTCTTATTTTCAGGTATGCCTGCTGCTTCTCCTGGCATGCTTTTCTACACTCCTCATTGAACCAGGATTGGTCCCCTGATTTAATGGTAATGGTAGAGTGAGGGATATGCTGGGCCATGTGGTTACAGATTGTGGCCAAATACAATTCTCCTGCTGATGGTGGCCCACGGTGCCTCATGGATGCCCAGCTTTGATCTGCTAGATCTGTTCTTAATCTATCCCATTTAGCACAATGGTAGTGCCACACAAGGTGGAGGGTGTCCTCAGTGTGAAGACGAGACTTCATCTCCACAAGGACTGTGCGATGGCCACTTCTATCAATACTGTAATGGACAGATGCATCTGCGACAGGTAGATTGGTGAGGACCAGGTCAAGTAGGTGTTTTTCTCATGTTGGTTCTCTCACCACCTGTCGCAGGCCCAGACTGGCAGCTATGTCCTTCAGGACTTGGCCAGCTCGGTCAGTAGTGGTGCTACCGAACCACTCTTGGTGATGGACATTGAAGTCCCCAACCCAGAGTACATTCTGTGCCCTTGCTACCCTCAGTGCTTCTTCCAAGTGGTGTTCAACATGGAGGAGTACTGATTCATCAGCTGAGGGAGGGCAGTAGATGGTAATCAGCAGGAGGTTTCCTTGCCCACATTTGACATGATGCCAGGAAACTTCATGGGGTCCGGAGTTAATGTTGAGGACTCCCAGGGCCATTCCCTCCCAACTGTGTACCACTGTGCCGCCACCCCTGGTGGGTCTGTCCTGCCAGTGGGACAGGACATACCCAGGGATGGTGGTGGAGGAGTCTGGGATGTTGGGTGATGGTTATAATTCTGTGAATTTGACTATGTCAGGCTGTTGCTTGACTAGTTATGTGAATGTTATTTGCTCTTTCTTTGTACCAGGTGAGTTTGCTTTCTGGCCTGTTCCCTTGTAAAGAATTTTTAAGGCTGTTTCAGCTCTGATCATACCGTTGTGGTTTCAATCATATCTCTGAGAGGCTGATTTAGATTTGCTATATTTTAAATTGAATTTTTATATGCTTTCCTTGATCCAACAACAAATTAACATTGGAAATATGATAAACCGCCCATTAATATGTTTGACATGATATAAAAAATATCAGCTCATCAGCATTAAACAACTGTGCAAAATTACGATTAATAATGTATATACCTATAAATGAGGCTGTGAGCTAATACAATACAAAAGCTTCACATGTTGGAATAAGAGAAACAGGTTATTGACTCTCTTAAAATAGCAGACGAAGCAATTTTATACAAATGTGTTAAGTGTTTGTGTGCTATTATCACACTGCATAACATTCAGAATAGCTAACTGCTGTAGGAGTAGGAAGTGCAGGTCTTATAAGATTAATAAACTGAAGAAATGTACTGGATGTCATACACCACAGGAATGAAACCTGAATGCTCTCCGAACATCAACCAGTCCTCATGATTGCATTGGAGCTCTGAGCACATTCCCACCCATTTTTCTTTATAGTGGGAGAGCATACCCATGGGGTTCTTCTGATTTCCCACTGTAATGTTGGCAGAAGATCAATGAAACCATTGGAGACGTGGTATAAATGAGCATTTACACCATTTCTCCAGGGTTTCTGGCGATCTTCTGGCAAAGTTACAGCAAGAGATCGGGAGGACCTCCCATGGAAATTCCAGGTGCCTCCAATTCTGGCATCTTGCACATCCCCGATTTTACTCGCTCCACTGTTGCCGGTTGTGCCTTCAGCTGCCTGGGCCCTCAGCTCTGGAATTCCCTCCCTAAACATCTCCACCTCTCCACCTCTCTTTCCTCTTTTAAGACCCTCCTTATAGCTTACCCCTTTGACCAAGTTTTTGACACCTGTGGCTAGGTGTCAAATTTTTTTTGTCTTATAATACTCCTGTGTGTTAAGTATGTGTATTGTATTGAACAATTAACACAAAGACTTAAACGTATAACTCAAACAGGTCTTTACTGGTTGGAGGTAGGGACTATACATAGGTCTTTACTTCATGCCCACAGGCGGGAACTGAGGGGAATCAGTACCCACAGTACTATTTATACCCCTATGGCCAGGAGTGGTACTGCGTATCACTACGCCCAACAAGTAGTGCAGTCCTGTCCATAGGTTCAAAGTAGCACACATATTACATACACAACATTCCTCCCTTCCTAGCTTTACAGTCATCTCCCCATTTAACATAACGTAATAACATATATACATATATAACTTCAGGTTTACATAACAGAATAACATAGATACATAGATAACTTCATGTCAAAAACAGATCACAGATTCAGTCTCTGCGGAAAACAGTTCACAGATTCAATCTCTGTGGTGTAGTCGGTTCACGTTGCTAGAGTGACTCATTCAATAGTCCTTCCATGGATTTAACAGTTTGAACTTCCGAACTGAATTGGCTCCGTTCGGAGGGACCACGTGTGTGATCTGGTAGAGGTGATAATGGTTCAGATGGGTCATCTTCTGTTTTTACTTTTCCTTTTCTGCTTCTTGGAGACTCTCTGGGCTCCATTGTCAGCTGCCACAGCTGCCAGCTGCATGCGCAGTTCCTCCTTCTCTTCCTCCTGTTTCCGTCGTAGAGCCAGCTTCTCCCGATGTTCCGTAGACTTTTGGTGCTCCTCCATGATTTCTGCACTTTGGGAGTCGAAGTTACAAGCTGGGCAGGACAGGACATCGTAATATTCGGTGTCGTCCTGAGCTAGACCAGTGAGAGGGTCGTCTATTTCCTCCATACCTAGCTGGACGTTAGCCAGCTCTTGTTCCAAATCCAGACATCTTTCCTGAAGAGACTTCTTCATGTGTACCTCTGCATCCAGCTTTTTCTGGGCTTTCAGCAAGTCGTTTACTAGTGACCTCATTTGTGATTTTAATACTTCAACTTCCTTTGGAGATTGATTGATCGGACTATGCAATCCCTCTACCGGAGCAGCTGTTTCAGCGGTCTGTTGTTCTACGTTGACGTGAGTCAGCGTACTTTTGGCATCCAAGGGCTGCTCTGTTGCAGTCATCTCAGTCTGTGTTGCCACCTCAGCTCTTCCAATAACCTTTGAGAGCTCCGAACCCCTTTCGTTTGAATATTGAAGTTCATGTTCAAGTTTTTCCCATTTCAGAGTCCTGTCCTTCAGCATATGCAGGAGTTGGCTGACCGTTAACTCCTCTGACATCAGACGTTTTGTGTGCTCCTGCTCCATTTTCTCCATCAGCTGCTTCTGTTGTCTTTCCAGATTCTCCAACTCTATATCAAAGAACTCTTTCGTTGCATTCAACTCTTGCTCAAAACGGCGAAGCATTTGTTCTAATTGCTGTTGTAGTTTGAAATGGAGTTGAGTTCGAGCCCGGTGTCCCTCAGAAATGGGCACATCAGTAGACTTGCCAGACTCAGAATCCACAGTTAAACTATGTTGTTGTTGCTCAGTGGAATTCTGTGCTGAAACTTTGTCTTTTGCACCTGAGTTGGGCTTACCATCATCCGTTCCAGAGTCTGGGCCGACTATCTTCACCGAGTTCTCACTCGTTATTGTTTGTAGGAAATGCCAGTCCATATTCATTTTCCTAATCCACTCCCGTCCTAGTAGTGGAGGACCTCCTTCAGATATCACATATAAGTCCATTATTTGACTGTCTTCGCCCTTGTGGGCCACTGCAACCTCTATTTTCCCGATGGGGTACACTCTTTGCCCCGTGTATGTTTTCAATATAATCCCCGTATCCTGTAGGGGAATATGTTGGAATAACTTTCCGTAATCTTTCTTATTTATGACCGTCAATGCCGATCCAGTGTCCAATTCCAGTTTTACTTGGACTCCTTCTATCTGAAGAGTGACCCAAATTGTCTGGAGGTCTGCACCCTTACCAGCGTTGAGTACTCTTAAGCTAGCCAGTTCATTACAGCTTAAGCTAGCCAGTTCATTACTGCTAGCGTCTGAATCGGACTCCTGTTCGGTCACCTTGTGTACCTTTGCGTATTTTCCTTGCGGTGACTTCTTGTTGCTGGTCTTCTTCCCTGACCTGCATACTCTAGCTATATGTCCAAGCCTACCACAAGTTCTACATTC
Source organism: Somniosus microcephalus (assembly GCF_052327205.1). Lineage (NCBI taxonomy): Eukaryota > Metazoa > Chordata > Chondrichthyes > Squaliformes > Somniosidae > Somniosus > Somniosus microcephalus. Next base: position 49,948,679 of record NC_140995.1, read on the forward strand.
TTGGTTTTTAAACCAACACTGGTTCTGATCATGCGTTGTCTTTCCACAACGATAACATTTGCCAGAACTCACACCCAATTTGTGTGCACTGAGCTCCGGTGACCGTAGCTGCATTACTGCCGTGCCTCTCGCTGCGGCTTCGTGTGCTGCTGCCATAGTGACCGCCTTCTCAAGCGTCAGCTCATTCTCCTCGAGCAGTCGCTTTTGTGTATCCTGTTTAAATAAACCACACACAAATTTGTCTCGTAGTGCATCTGTCAATCCCGTTCCAAACTGGCAATATTTCGCTAATTTACGCAATTCCAGCAAATATTCAGCATTGCTTTCATGCTGTAGCTGCCTTCTGTCGTAAAATTTAAATCGTTCCGCTAGCATCAGCGGCGTGGGGTTTAGATGATCTTTCAGGACAGTAACAATCTCATCGAACGTCTTATCCGCCGGTTCATCTGGTGATAACAGGTGTTTCAATTGCCCGTACGTCTTCGCACCCATTAAATTTAATAATGTTAGAGCTTTATCTTGGTCACGAATTTTATTGGCCTTACAATAATTTTTTACTCTTTCAACATATATGGCCCAATCTTCGAGGTCACTATCAAAGGTGCTAATATTCCCGTGTTTAGGCATTGTAGATTTGCAATTTCTCAGATTTTATTTTCTTTACTTGTTATCAAAGATGGCGGCTTCCCGCTCTTGCCGTCGTCCTCCGCCCACAAAATGGCGGTTTTCCCGCGCTTGGCGGTCTTCACCCGTCCCCCGACGCCGTCTCCCTTCAGCCCTCGAGTGCGGCCCTTATCTTCGCCGCGATCGATAGCCCGCGCTGTGCACCGCGACTCTCGCACCTTGAGCTTCTGCAGCCGCCGCGCCTTTCAGTCCGAGTGCGGCTCTTATCTTTGGTCCCGATCGCTGGCCCGGCTGCGCCCCTCACTTCAAAGCGGCCCGGCCCTTATCTGCCGATCGCTATCGCCCTACCTCTCTCTCTTCCCCAGTCCTGTCTTTACTCCGGTTCACAAGCTGATGGAGGCTTCAGGGTCCTAATGCCTGTCATTTCCAGTCGCTGGAAGCTGTCAGGATTTCTGCTGCCCTTCAGTTTTGAGTGGGGTGTTGAGGATTGAAACCTCTCTTCAACGTCCTGTCTTTGGACGAAGCCGCCTGGAATAACTGCCGCAGGGTAAGAGCCTGACTCGTCGCCAGTGTTAAGTATGTGTATTGTATTGAACAATTAACACAAAGACTTAAACGTATAACTCAAACAGGTCTTTACTGGTTGGAGGTAGGGACTATACATAGGTCTTTACTTCATGCCCACAGGCGGGAACTGAGGGGAATCAGTACCCACAGTACTATTTATACCCCTATGGCCAGGAGTGGTACTGCGTATCACTACGCCCAACAAGTAGTGCAGTCCTGTCCATAGGTTCAAAGTAGCACACATATTACATACACAACACTGTGAAGCGCCTTGGGTCATTTTACTACATTAAAGGTGCTATATAAATGCAAGTTGTGGTTGTTGAATGTGTTCAGCAATCTTTTTACTCTGAGTATGCTCACCCATTGGAGTCTGTACCTTCTGTAGTTACTCTTCATTATCTTCCCTATGTCACTGTAAATTGCCGCCAATATTGCTATCGAATTTCCGCAATCTTTTGCGCTGGTTTAAAAAACATCAAGGTAGAATCTCGCCCTGCCCACAAAACAGGCCACGCCCCAGATCGAATTAATCACCATGGCGAGTTTCCACTAATTGCACCTGCTTGCGGGCCTTTGAGGAGGCTATTGAAATTAAGCTAGCTCTTACACTAATAGGCATGTTTTAAAAGCTTTTGAATTTTTTTCTATTTTTACTATGATACTGACTATAACGCCAATATAACTAGCAAATGCTTCTGTATAGTTTTTTAAAGTCATTTTCAGTTATTTAAATAGCAAAATACTGCGGATGCTGGAAATCTGAAATAACAACAGAAAACGCTGGGAAATACTCAGCAGGCCAGGGCAGCATCCGTGGAGAGAGAAACAGAGTTAACGTTTCAGGTCTGGGGCCCTTCATCAGAACTGGAAAAAGCTGGAGATGTAACAAGGTTGAAGAGACAAACGGAAATCCCGTCGGAGTATTTTGCTATTGTATTAGTGTTTAGTTCACTGCCACCTCTCTTCTAGAAATATCTACCTTGAAGAAGTTCTGCTCTTCTCTCCGATGGGATTTCCGTTTGTCTCTTCAACCTTGTTACATCTCCAGCTTTTTCCAGTTCTGATGAAGGGTCCCAGACCTGAAACATTAACTCTGTTTCTCTCTCCACAGATGCTGCCTGGCCTGCTGAGTTTTTCCAGCGTTTCCTGATGTTATTTCAGTTATTTAAAATCAGGTTACTCACAGGTGGTGGACTAGAGACTCTGATTAAAAATGCTTATTATTTTATGATAAACCCATTTTCAACTGTATTAATAAAACTGCACCAGGTTACCACTCTTAAAGATATCAAGGGATATTTTTCAAAGCAAACCAATTGTTTTTTGCATTACGTTCTAAAACGCTGCCCAATAGCGCTGGTTCATGGCAGATTTTACGTTCAGTGATATGCAAATGAGTGTTTGCGTGGAAACTTGGGGGATAAAAAGCACATCTCAAAACTAGCGCAATTTTGGGGGTAATTTGCACCCGGATTGTCGATTGCGCCCAAAGCAGAAACTCTACCTCACCTTCCTTAGCGATAGAGTGAACACAAACACATTTCCAAGAAGGAAAAGAATTGCATTTATATAGCGCCTTTCACAACCTCAGGATGTCCCAAGGCTCTTTACAGCCAAAGAAGTACTTTTTTGAAGCAGAGACACTGTTGTGATGTAGGAAACATGGGAGCCAATTTGTGTACAGCAATGAGACAATGACTAGATAATCTGTTTTATTGAACTTGGTTGTGGGATAAATCTTGGTCCAGGACACCGGGGAGAACTTCTTGAAAAGGCAGACCGTGAGTTAAGATGGTATAGGAAAAGGGTTCATTGGGATACATAGTTTCAGAGGACACTGGCAGGGAGGCTCTTGGAGACCAGAGAGTGGAGCAGCTTAGTGGGGATAAAACTTAGCGTTAGTCATAACAATAGAACAGAATGAAGCAAAGAAGGAGATTTCTTTACCAAAATCATTGCGATGAGAATTGGAGAGAAGGGCAACTGTTTTTGGAGAGCTTACACATGCACCAACAGTGTAAAAGAAGGACTCACAGAAGGTGCAAGAGACAGTTATGGCAAGAGAGCTGAAAGAGCAGCAGCCGGAGGTGAAAGAAGACAGTTCGAATAATCAGCTCCAGTAGTGGGTTAAAAGGTTATGAGCAGAGATAACATTGCCTCAGATTGATCAGGACCCCAGGTGCCAGAAGCAGAACTTTTACAGGAGACAGCAGTGTGGTAGACAACATATAGAACTGCGATGCATATTTGTTTATAAATGAGAGAAGAAAAAAATAAACCAGGTCTTGCATACTTGGTGAAAAGTGTAAAAGGGAGGAGGGCCATTATATCATTGTATTTGATGTCAGTTCTCATGTTACATAAGAACATAAGAACATAAGAAATAGGAGCAGGAGTAGGCCAATCGGCCCCTCGAGCCTGCTCCGCCATTCAATAAGATCATGGCTGATCTGATCCTAACCGCCAATCCACTATCACAGAACCATCTCCTGAATCTAACAGAATTAGACACACGAAATAGGAGCAGGATTAGGCTACACGGCCCCTGGGCCTGCTCCGCTACCCACAGGGCCATGACCGATCCGAACCTAGACTCATGTCCAAATTCCTGCCCGCTCCCCATAACCCTTAATTCCCTTTACTTCTAGGAAACTGTCTATTTCTGTTTTAAATTTATGTAATGATGTAGCTTCTACAGCTTTTTGGGGCAGCATATTCCATGGACCTACCACCCTCTGAGTGAAGTAGTTCCTCCTCATCTCAGTTTTGAAAGAGTAGCCCCTTATTCTAAGACTATGCCCCCTAGTTCTAGTTTCACCCATCATCGGGAACATCCTCCCCGCATCCACCCGATCCAACCCCTTCACAATCTTATATGTTTCAATAAGATCGCCTCTCATTCCTCTGAACTCCAATGAGTAGAGTTCCAATCTACTCAACCTCTCCTCATATGTCCATCCCCTCATCCCCGGGATTAACCGAGTGAACCTTCTTTGTACTGACTCGAGAGCAAGTATGTCCTTTCTTAAGTATGGACACCAAAACTGTACGCAGTATTCCAGGTGCGGTCTCACCAATACTTTGTACAACTGAAGCAATACCTCCCTATTTTTATATTCTATCCCCCTAGCAATGAAAGCCAACATTCCATTGGCCTTCTTAATCACTTGCTGCACCTGCATACTAACCTTTTGAGTTTCGTGCACCAGGACCCCCAGATCCCTTTGTACTTCAGTACTTTCCAGTTTCTTGCCATTAAGATAATAACTTGCTCTACGATTTTTCCTGCCAAACTGCATAACCTCACACTTTCCAGTATTGTATTCCATCTGCCAAATCTCTGCCCACTTACTTAGCCTGTCTATGTCCCCTTGCAGGTTTTTTATGTCCTCCTCACTCACTACTTTCCCTCCCATCTTAGTATCATCTGCAAACTTTGATATGTTACACTCGGTCCCCTCCTCCAAATCATTAATATAGATTGTAAAGAGTTGGGGACCCAGCACTGACCCCTGCGGAACACCACTAGTTACTGATTGCCAGTCTGAGAATGAACCATTTATCCCAACTCTCTGCCTTCTGTTAGATAGCCAATCCTCTATCCATGCCAGAATATTACCCCCAATCCCGTGATTTTTTATCTTAAGCAATAATCTTTTGTGTGGCACCTTGCCAAATGCCTTTTGGAAGTCTAAATACACTACGTCCACTGGCTCCCCTTTATCCACCCTATATGTTACTTCCTCAAAGAACTTCAGCAAATTTGTCAAACATGACTTCCCCTTCATAAAACCATGCTGACTTTGTCCTATTAAATTATGATTATCCAAATGTCCTGTTACTGTCTCCTTAATAATGGACTCCAAAATTTTACCTACCACAGATGTTAGGCTAACCGGTCTATAGTTTCCAGCCTTCTGTCTACTGCCCTTTTTAAATAAGGGTGTTACATTAGCAGTTTTCCAGTCTGCCGGGACCTTTGCCGAGTCCAGGGAGTTTTGGAAAATTATTACCAATGCATCCACAATCCCTACCGCCACTTCCCTCAAGACCCTAGGATGTAAGCCATCAGGTCCAGGTGATTTATCCGCCTTGAGTCCCATTATTTTACCGAGTACCACTTCCTTAGTGATTTTGATCGTGTTTAGCTCCTTCCCCCCCTTTAGCCCCCTGTTTGTCCAGTGTTGGGATATTCTTAGTGTCTTCTACTGTAAAGACTGATGTAAAATATTCATTCAGTGTTTTTGCCATCTCCATATTTCCCACCATTAATTTCCCAGTCTCATCCTCTAAGGGACCAACATTTACTTTAGCCACCCTTTTTCTTTTTATATAACTATAAAAACTCTTACTATCTGTTTTTATATTTTTTGCTAATTTACTTTCATAATCTATCTTCCCTTGCTTAATCAATTGAAGGTGAAGGTGAGCAGTGTGAACTTGGTATCCAATCCTGTCAAGTTCACCCTACATCATTTTCAAGTGTCCCTGGAATGCCCTTGGAGCTACTCTTGCCATAACTTTGATGGCCTTACGGTGGAAATCCTGTTCACCGCACTTGACCGCTCCTCCAATTCTGGCCTCTTGCGCATCCATGATTTTCATCGTGCCTTCAGCTGTCTCGGCCCCAAGCTCTGGAATTCCCTCCCTAAACCTCTCTGAATCTCTCTCCTTTTAAGATGCTCCTTAAAACCTACCTATTTGACTAAGCTTTGGCCACCTGTCCTAATAGCTCCTTATGTGGCTCGGTGTCAAATTTTGTTCGATAATCGCTCCTGTGAAGCGTCTTGGGACATTTTACTAAGTTAAAGGCACTATATAACTACAAGTTGTTGTTAGTAAGCAGGATTTCCAGTTACTGCTGTGTTACCGGCAGTGTGGGAATAGCGCCAAGGAAACGTTTCCAGAATAAGCACAGGGTAAGCATAACGGCCATGGTTAGCCCATTGCATAGAGCAGCCATTTGTGGATTTATCAAGCACAGGTAAATTTGCATGTAATTTCTGGTCTATCAGATTAGGGGTAAATAAACTGTTCCTTCAATATCATTAAATAGTGTTATAAACCATAGTTTAAAAAAAACTGAAATAAATGCAGAAAATGCTGGAAATGCACAGATTTGTCGGCATCTGAAAAATGCAGGTTGGCTCTGAAGCAAAACTCTTCAACTACCTTTCTCTTTCATGAACTGGCTGATCTATTGCATACTTCAGGCATTTTCTGCTTTTATTTCAAGTATTACAAATAATATCGGCTACAATATCAGTTGGAATTTGAAACCAGTTGAAACCAACACTGCAAGAATATCACTACCCACCTTGTCCTCCCCGATTTAGAGGCCATGGGGTTCACATGCATAAATCTTTGAAGGTGGCAGGACAAGTGGCTAAGGCTTTATAAATAGATGCATAGGGCTGGATTTTACTCACCAAGACGCGTTGGGGGCGGGACTGCTGCCTTCCAGGTTCTAGTCCCGCCCCCAGCGACGACCGACGCACAGACGCTATTTTCCCCTGATTGGCCTTGTTAAGCCCGCCCTGCGGGCTTGCCGGCCAATTAAGGGAAAGCCGGTGTCAGATAACATCAGTTGATGACACTTCATCTGCCGGTTTTCTTAATGGCTCATGAACCATAAATTTTTGACAGATGATTTGACAGTGTTTGACAGCATTGAGGTGCTGTCAAACACTGACAATCACTGTACAAAGGTGATCCCTTGCCCCCAGGCTCTCCAGGTACTCTCTCCTTAGGATGAAACAGATGGCAGCTGCAGGTGAGGATACAGACGCGATCTGTCACTTCTCCCATTGAGGTGAGGCCACACAAACACTTCGAAGCTTGTCACCTACAGAAAAATTTAAACACATTAAAAATGACTTTCCCAACATTTCCTTACCTCTGATGCTCACCAGTGTCCCATTGCATCCTTCACACCACTTCTGCAGCTGTCATCTATACACCAACATAACAACAGACCCACAGCATGCCTCATTTACCCTGGCAGGGTTCCCCGACGGCGGGAAGCCAGCAGCAGAAGTCTAAAAATTGGCAAAAGCCTCTTAACTGCCTGTGAACTGCCTGTTAACAGGCAGTTAAGTGGCTATAATCCTCTTCCCGCCGCTAGGAATCGGGGACCCGACTCCTGGGAAGATTGGTTGGAGGCGGGTTGAGAGCGGGATTGGGACCCGCTCCCATTCTTTTTGACTTTCCCAGCAGTCCTGCCTCCAAACCCGCCTCCTCAGGGCTGGTAAAATCCAGCCCATAGAGTACAAAAGCAAGGAACTTATGCTGAACTTTTATAAAACACTGGTTGGACCACAGCTGGAGTATTGTGGCCAATTCTTGACACCACACTTTAGGAAGGATGTGAAGGCCTTAGAGAGGGTGTAGAGGAGATTTACAAGAATGGTACCTGGGATGAGGGACTTCAGTTATGTGGAGAGACTAGAGAAGCTGCGATTGTTCTCCTTAGAGCAGAGAAGGTTAAGGGGAGATTTAACAGAGGTATACAAAATTCTAAGGGGTTTTGATAGAGTACTTAGGGAGAAACTGTTTCCACTGGCAGGAAGGTCGGTAACCAGAGGGCACAGAATTAAGATAATTGGCAAAGAAAACAGATATGAGATGAGGAGAAATTTTTTTATACAGCGAGTTGTTGTGATCTGGAATGCACTGCCTGAAAGGCTGGTGGAAGCAAATTCAATAACAACTTTCAAAAGGGAATTCGCTAGATACTTGAAAAGGAAAAAAAAATTGCAGAGCTATGGAAAACGAGCAGGGGAGTGGGACTAATTGGTAACTCTTTCAAAGGTCCAGCACAGGCACGGTGGGCTGAATGGCCTCCTTCTGTACTGTGTGATTCTATTTCGTCAAACTGGGATATTCTTAGACGAGATTAAATTTTTTTAAGCAAAAGGAAGAAGTATAACAATGAAACACTCTGCAGTTTGCAAGCTTGCTGGTAGGCACTGGCTCCCATGGCAACTAAACAGCTTTGGGTGTTTATGCAACAACCGACTAATGCCTTGTGATGGGCTGATCTTCAATGCAAGCTGCCTAACTCTGATGTTGGGAGGGTGGGTTACAAGCTTTTCCTCTCAGTGATCTATTTAGTCATGATTAAGCAAATCCAAATCTGGTATAATTATTCAAGTCAACAATGTAAAACCATTGGATCAAACAGTATCAGTGAAAAGAGAAAGCAGTATAAATCCTTACCCTTTATGATCCTAGTTCCATGCCAAATTATGCCGATGTGTGTCCTTACCCGAGACATTTAGGTCAGATCAGCATATTTATTTTGTGATATGAGTGGAAATTATTTTTAAATCTTGTTTTAAAGCTTGCAGGCACAGTATCACTTCAGTATAGTACTCGGATTTAGTTTGTTAGCAACAGTACAGTAGTATAAAGAAAGACTTGCATTTATATAGCGCCTTTCACCACCACCGGATGTCCCAAAGTGCTTTACAGCCAATGCAGTAATTTTTTGAAGTGTAGTCACTGTTGTAATGTAGGAAATGCAGCAGCCAATTTGCGCACAGCAAGGTTCCCACAAACAGCAATGTGATAATGACCAGATAATCTGTTTTAGTGATGTTGGTTGAGGGATAAATATGGCCAGGACACCAGGGAAAACTTCCCTGCTTTTCTTCAAAATAGTGCCATGGGATCTTTTACATCCACCTGAGAGAGCAGACGGGGCCTCGGTTTAACATCTCATCCAAAAGACAGCACCATTGACAGTGTAGCGCTCCCTCAGTACTGTACTGGAGTGTCAACCTAGATTTTGTGCTCACGTGTCTTGGGGTGGGACTTGAACCCACAACCTACTAACTCAGAGGTGAGTGTGCTACCAACTGAGCCACAGCCGTCACAAACAGGTATATATTCTCACACTGATACAGTGCTGGTGTAAATCCTCACATTGGCATTAACCTGTCTCATAACAGGGGTATATTGTGGGGTTTTGTATAACTCTCCAGGGAGGGGGGTCCAGAATGTTTAATACTTGCCCAGTTCTAGGTGTAGGCTATACATCATCTGACCGGCATATTTTACACAGGCACTTACACTTTATATTTTGGGTGGGGGGGGGGTAGAGTTGAGGGGGAAAGAGGGTCAAGGTCACTACATAATGAGGGATGCATCTTCTTGCTGCTAGCGATGATGATTGCACATCTTGGGAAGATCATGTGACCCTGGGGACAGAGGACTGGATTTAAGGGGACATGATATGGGGACAAATTCAGACTCAAATCTGAACATCTTTCACAATAAGAATATCAACCCAATAAGAATATCAACCCTCTCCCCCCCCAAACAAGTGAGTTAAATGTTAAGTAACTTTGGCAGGAGATTGGCAGAACCCCAGAGAAACGCTTGTGTCCAGCATGTACCTCCTATTATGCAGTGAGTTGTGATCTGGAATACACTGCCTGAAAGGGTGGTGGAAGCAGATTCAGCAGTAACTTTCAAAAGGGATTTAGATATATATTTGAAAAGGAGGAAAAAAATGCAGGGCTATGGGAAAAGAGTAGGGGAGTGGGACTAATTGGATAGCTCTTTCAAAGCTGGCACAGGCACAATGGGCCAAATGGCCTCCTTCTGTGCTGTGTGATTCTCTTACTTATTTTTTAACATTTTCTCCTGTCACACTTTCTAGCTATAAAATAAACCATTGCTTTAAAATAGCATATCCTATGATTTATTGTGAGCAGTGCCTGAGAGATATACTAGTGTGTACACCACATTTACACAGATGACAAACATACAATTGGTCTTGTTTAAATGAAGGGGTGCAAATAAGATTTACAAGCATAATTCAAGAACTGAGAGGTTAAAACGATCAGGAAAGACTGAACAGGCTGGGACTTTTTTCTCTAGAAAAGAGAAGGCTGAGGGATGACCTGATAAAGGTCTTTAAGATTATGAAAGGGTTTGATAGGGTAGACGTAGAGAAGATGTTTCCACTTGTGGGGAATCCAAAGCCAGGGGCCATAATTATAATGATAGCAAAATACTGCAGATGCTGGAAATCCGAAATAACAACAGAAAATGCTGGAAAAACTCAGCAGGCCAGGCAACATCCGTGGAGAGAAATTAGAGTCGACGTTTCGGGTGAACCCTTTTTTCAAAACTGGAAAGGAAATGAAATAGATCGAAGGCAGGGCTGCGATAGAACAAAAGAAGTAAAGAGACATTAAGAGGTATTCAAAACCAGACGAGATGGTAATAGGACAGTGGAGACAAAAGACGGCTCAGATTAGGTGTGAAGTGTACTGGCAGGATGAGGAGACAGCTGCCATGTGGGAGAGAGAAAAAAGGAAAGGGGGGGAGGGAAAACCCAAAACAAAGGGGTGGGGAAAAAAATAAGTAAAAATGTAATAGGGGCCGAAGTTATGATCTGAAATTGTTGAACTCGATATTGAGTCCGGAAGGCTGCAAAGTGCCTAATCGGAAGATGAGCCATAATTATAAGATAGTCACTAATAAATCCAATGGGGAATTCAAGAGAACCTTCTTTACACAGAGAGTGGTGAGAATGTGGAACTTGTTACCACAGGGAGTGGTTGAGCGAATAGCATAGATGCCTTTAAGGGGAAGTTAGATAAGTACATGAGGGAGGAAGGAATAGAAGGCTATGCAGATACGGTTAGCTAAAGTAGGGTGGGAGGAGGCTCGTGTGTAGCTTAAACGCCAGCATGGACCAGCTGGGCCTGTTTCTGTGCTGCAATTTCTATGTAATTCTATGTAACTCATGAGCAACAAAGATGTTGAGGGAGTTACGAACCTGCTTCCCACCAGTGAAAGAACAGCCAGAACACATGCCACCAATGAGATAACTAACTCTGTGGAATTTGATCACGTTCAGTTTGTGGAGTGCAGAATCTGACATGTTTAATTTGCTCTGGAATGCTGCCACATCCGCTGACAGTCAGATGATAATTCACTTGAGTAGGTTGTTGTTTTTATTTTTCACTTGAGTGAATTGCAACTTGTGCAGGCAATGAATAATATGTTCACCTCACATAACAAATAGAGAAAGAAAAATAGAAAGAAATTGTGTTTAAATAGCGCTTTTCACGACCATAGGTCGTCTCAAAAGCACTTTACAACCAATGAAGTACTTTTGGAGTGTAGTCACTATTATAATGTAAGAAACAAAATTGTAAGTCAATTTGCACGCAGCAAGCCCCCACAAACAGCAATGAAATAAATGATCAGATCATCTGTTTTAGAAGTTGATTGAGGGATAAATGTTGACCAGGATACCAGGTGAACTCTCCTGCTCTTCTTTGATTAGTGTCATGCCTTTTACATGCTCCTGAGAGGGGAAGACAGGCCTTAGTTAAACATCTTATTTGAAAGACAGCATCTCCGACAGTGCACCACTCCCTCAGTACTGCACTGGGAGAGTCGGCCGAGATTAAGTGCTCAAGTCTCTGGAGTGGGACTTTGAACCCATGACCTTCGAACTCAGAGGCAAGTGTGCGACCACTGAGCTGATGCCCGTCTCTCTGCAAACCTCCATCCAGTAGGGACGATAATTGTTTTATTATCATAGGTAAGTTGGATGTGACAGTCAAGGTATTACAATACACAATATTAGAATACTCTATTGAGCAAAGTCCCAATGTATTTTTTCCATACTAATTAAAGGTCAAATTCTCTTTCTTAAGAGCAACTTGATGAGGAAAGCCTGTTGATGGTGACAATGGTTTATATGTCATATCAACACAAAGCAGTACTCTGCACTAAAACCGTTGTCCCATGCATCAAGACCCACGTCCCAGCAAATATTTTAACTCTGTGTTTAGAGATCCCTTTCATGCTTTACACGAACAGTTGTTCAAGTTAATCACCTTTTCGCAGCTCCATTAATTTTATGCTCGATGCCAATATGTCCAAAGAACCATCTGTTCACAGCTTCACTTGCCTTCTCCTTGATGGGATTCACATATTTATATGATTTGTCCACAAATAACCACAACTCTCTGTATAGTGTGGGACTGGCATTTGTAAATAAAGAGGAATCGATTGCATTGGGCAAGCGCCAGGAATGAAGATCAGAATTCAGAGGAGATTAATGAAAGCCTCTGGCACAATAACTGTGAAGATTGCTGTCTTTGATGAATATTCTCTTTAAGGTCATGTTTGGGGGGTCACATGGGTTGTAGCTCAGAATTTTTAATATTTTGCCAGATGTCCCCAACCAAAATCCTTTCCAACTGCTTAATGTACATCCCAAAAGGCCCCTTCATCTCACCCAGGATGTGCCTCAATAACACTCCCACTGCCAAATATTACCCAAACTGGTATCAGTAAAAATGATCATGAAGCAGTCAGTTTGTCGTAAAAACCTAACTGCTTCACGAATATCCTTGAGGGAAGGAAACTTGCATTCCTTACCAGGTCTGGCCTATATGTGACTCCAGTCCCACACCAACATGGTTGACTCTTAACTGTCGTCTGAAGTGGGCGAGCAAGCCACTCAGTCCTGTCAACTAGGGATGGGCAATAAATGTCACCCTTGCCAGCGATGCCCATTATCCCACGGATGAAGAAACAAAAACCCGGTTTTTGTTGACCTCAAATCCCACTTCATGGTTGCTCCATTCCTCAGCCATGCATGCTCTCCTGCTGCTTTACTGTTCCTTCACCTGGGCTTCCTTGAGAGACAGCTGTGCAGGCAGGATTAAAGCAGAATCCCAAGGCACAAGGAAGCTAATAACAACTCTCTTGGAGTCATTAATTTTCCAAACCTCAATTAAAGCAAAATAATGTCTAAAAAATAAGGTACTAAGCAACTGCAAAGATGTTTTAATGCATTCCCACTACAGGTCTTCACGTGACAGGACCAGGTAATGATTATTTGAATTGTGATTTGGATGTGATTTTTCATCCGTTAATTTGATCAGATGGAAGATTGTGGCGGGCCATGAATCGGGCATGCTGACCTCTGACCAAGGTTCCTGATACATGCTCCTGCTGCATGAAGTTCTGCACTGTGAGCGTGGAATTGTAAAATTTACCTCAATGTGTGTAATGTTACAATGCATTTCTCTGCTCCTCCTCTGTACACTCGCGTATGTGTGTGCGCATGTGTGCGAGTGTGTGTGTGTGACACATGTGTGTGGTGCATGTGTGCAAGAGTGTGTGTGCGCTGCATGTGTGTGGTGCATGTGTGCGAGTGTGTGTGTGTGACGCATGTGTGTGGTGCATGTGTGTGAGAGTGTGTGTGCGATGCATGTGTGTGGTGCATGTGTGCGAGTGTGTGTGTGTGCGACGCATGTGTGTGGTGCATGTGTGCGAGTGTGTGTGCGACGCATGTGGGGTGCAAGTGTGCGAGAGTGTGTGTGTGACGCATGTGTGTGGTGCATGTGTGCGAGAGTGTGTGCGATGCATGTGTGTGATGCGTATGCAAGTGTGTGCACGAGAGTCTGCATGTGTGCGACACGCATGTATGATGCATATGTGTGTGTGTGTGTGCACGTGCATGTGTGATGCATATATGCGCTCCTATGAGATGCATGTGGGTGAGAGTTTGTATATGCAACGAACTTGTGTGGTGTGTGTGTGGGTGGGACACAGAGATTGTAGACAGAGGAGTAGCGGAAGAAATAAGAAGAGTTTGGACCGATTAGGTTTTGGTCAACTGTTCTTATTATGGAGATAAAGGAATAGAATGGTGCAGGAAAGATAAGTTTAAAGTGCTTCCCCATCTAGGTATTTTGAATAATGTTAAAACCATTGCCTTCCTGGAAAGGGATACTCCTAACATTAATCTTGATTTCCCTGCCTTGCCATTTTGAGTTGTCCCTCGCTGATGATGTCAGCTAATGTTAGCAACAAGGATTATTAATGAAGGCTCCAAAATGAGTCCTCATAAATTGGCAAAGTTTATTTGGCTTAGTTCACAACAGCAAGAACATAAATTACATGTTTTTGTAAGAGGACTTCATTGTAACTTCAGATTGCCAAATGGAGACCTAAAGAGAGTGGTCAAAGCCAGCATGGAATACTAGCTGCAACTTTGCAGCTGCATTGTAGTATGTCACGTATTAGAATAATTAAATTTCTTTTGAGTGAGCAACATGTTAGATCCATGTATCTTGATGTTGTGTCCTTCAATAATTAGACAAGAGACTGTAGGGAACAATCAACAGGTGTTTATTGGATGAGGGTTACTCTAGAACTAATTGTACAGATCCCTACTCAGGGTTTATATACAGATGTGGTCACTGCCGGTACTACAGTATACAGGAGCTGTAAAAAGTAGTTCTCCCCTTAAAGGTACATACATTACAATTCCTCCCCTTTTAGATTAACAGTACCATAACACTCATTTAACAATTAAATATCAACTAATTACAATTAACACTTTTAACATGCAACATTAACTGAAAATAGTCTATTTATAAATTCAGTCTTGGGGAGGCTTCCTGATCCTTTCTGGATAGTGCCTTTCCCGAGTGTCTTGCTCTTGGTGCGGAGGCGATTCTGGCCCCCTGTCGTCGGTTGGTTCATCCACTTCCGATGCTACTGTTTCTGGGGTAGATGCTACCTGTACGTTGGGTTCATCACCAGGTACGTATGGGCGAGACATGGGGTTGACTCGTTCCTGTGACTCTAGGATCTGGTCAACATGGCGTCTCACAATGTTCTCCCCAACATCCACTGTGTACATTAGTGGCCCCTGCCGTGTGCATATCGTTCCTGGTTGCCATTTCTCTGTTCGGTAGTCGCGGGCCAAGACTGGTTGCCCGACATTGAAGCTGCTTGTCAGCTTCTCATTGATGTGCTGGAATTGATTATTCTCAACATCTCTTCGTACATTTGGTCTGAGCAAATCCAGACGAGATCTCAACCTTCGGTTAAAGAACATCATGGCCGGGGTCTGGTTGGTGACTGCATGTGTCGCATTTCTGTAGGCTAACAGGAAATTGTCCACCTTATGCTGCAGTGGAATGTTGTCATCGCACATGGCCCTTACTGTTTTTTTAAAAGTTTGTACGAACCTCTCAGCCAATCCATTTGTGGCTGGATGATACGGGGCGGATGTGTAATGCCTTACCCCATTCCTTTTCATAAATCTTCGAAACTCTTCTGACACAAACTGTGGTCCGTTATCAGAGCAAATCTGCTCTGGCAAGCCGTTCCTGGCAAAAATGGTCCGTAGGACTGCAATAGTTTTCTCCGTGGTGGTGGAGGACATTTTGATCACCTCAGGCCATTTCGAGTGCGCATCCACGGCTATTAAAAACATTGAGTCCATGAATGGACCAGCAAAATCAATATGCACCCATTGCCATGGAGATGAGGGCCACTCCCATGGGTGTAGGGGGGCATGTGGTGGTGCATTTTGGACCTTCTGGCATCCTGAGCAGCTCTTTGTCAGGTCCTCGATTGGCTGATCGATCCCCGGCCACCACACATAGGCTTTTCATTTTCACCCCTCCCAGATGACCTTCGTGAAGCTCATTGAGCACTCTCTCCCTTAACTTGGGTGGAATTACCACTCGGGATCCATACATCAAGGTCCCCTGGCATACTGACAGCTGTTCTCTTCTGGATGAGAATGCTGGCAACAGTGAGTCGCCATGTGCTGGCCATCCCTTCACCGTCAAATCATATACCCGAGACAGTGTCGGGTCATTTCGGGTCTCCTTCTCTATACCAGCGTTAGTTACTGGCAAGCATTCAATTATAGTCGAATGAAATATTTCGACAGGATCCACTGCTGGTGCTTCCTCCGCAGTAGGCAGTGGCAGGCGTGATAGCCCATCAGCGTTTCCATGCTGTTTCGTGCCCTTATACTCGATATCATATTGGTGCGCCCCTAGAAAAAGGGACCATCTTTGTAGCCGTTGCACAGTCATCACCGGAACACCCTTCTTTGAATTAAAGATGGAGACAAGTGGTTGGTGGTCAGTCAACAAGGTGAACTTCTGCCCGTGCAGATAGTGGTTGAACTTTTTCACTCCCCACACTAGGCTGAGGGCCTCCCTGTCAATCTGGGTGTAGTTACGCTCGGCTGAGGTTAGTGACCGAGACGCAAAGGCTACTGGCCTCTCCGAGCCGTCTGGGAATTTGTGCGACAGCACCGCTCCAATGCCATAGGGTGATGCATCACACGCCAACCGAATTGGTAGTGCTGGGTTGAAATGAGCCAACACCTCTTTTGATGTGATCAATTCTTTGCTCTTCTGGAAAGCTCGTTTACATTCGTCATTCCACTTCCATGGTACCCCCGTTTGCAGTAGGGTGTTCAGTGGGTGTAGTACTGTAGACAAATTCGGCAAGAACTTATGGTAGTAGTTCACCAGCCCGAGGAACGACCTCAGTTGTGACACATTTTCCGGTGCCGGAGCCTTGACTACTGCCTCAATCTTTTCAGGGGACTTATGTAACCCCTCTTTATCAATAACGTGGCCACAATACGAGATCTGTTTCTGGAAAAACTCGCATTTGTGTCGATTAGCTCGGAGCCCATATTCCTTCAATCTAGTGAGCACCTGCTCCAGGTTGGCGAGGTGATCACTGTCATTTTCGCCCGTGAGCAGGATGTCGTCCAAATAACACTGGGTCCCTGGAATCCCTTGCAGGACTTGATCCATTGCCCTTTGCCAAATAGCCGGAGCTGATGCTATCCCGAACACCAGCCGGTTGTATTGGTAGAGACCTTTATGAGTGTTGATCGTGAGGTACTGTTTTGAGGCTTCTTCTACCTCCATTTGCAGGTACGCCTGGGCCAGATCAATCTTAGTGAAGCGTTTCCCTCCAGATAGCGAGGCGAAAATATCTTCAATCCGCGGAAGCGGATATTGTACAGTGTGAAGGACTGGGTTCACTGTCACCTTAAAGTCCCCACAGATGCAAACTTTCTTTGGTTCCCCAGGCGTATTACTCAACGACCTCTTCATTACAGGAACGATGGGTGTAGCCCACTTGCTCCAGTCCACTTTGGACAGTACTCCTGAACGTTCCAAACCTTCCAGCTCTGCTTCGATGGCTGGGCGGATCGC
Source organism: Somniosus microcephalus (assembly GCF_052327205.1). Classification (NCBI taxonomy): domain Eukaryota; kingdom Metazoa; phylum Chordata; class Chondrichthyes; order Squaliformes; family Somniosidae; genus Somniosus; species Somniosus microcephalus. The sequence goes on from NC_140995.1 coordinate 49,965,901, forward strand.
ATAAGGTACTGGTCTGGCCTTAAAAAACTTTGGGCTTGCATTTTCCTCTATTTTGATCGTCGCTGTTATGCCTTTTAGTGTTCCGAGTCCCTGCTGGAACACTTCTTGTGCGTCAGTTAGCATTTTTGACAGTCGTCCAGGTGTGACGTCGTCATCCTTTTTGGCATCTACAGTCAGTGCTTGTATGGAATGCCAATCTAGCTGTATCTTCCGGATCCATTCACGTCCCAGTGGTGGTGGTCCTCCATCTGGCAATACATATAGGTCCATTTTTGGTGTTTCCTTGCCATTATATATAACGTTCACCCTTATTTTTCCTTTGGGTAGACTTTTTGCCCCGTGTACGTCTTCAAGACAATCTCTGTATCTCTCAGGGGTATATGTGAGAATAGCCGCTTGTAGTCCCTTCGGTTTATGACTGTTAGAGCTGATCCTGTGTCCAATTCCATTTTCACTTGGACTCCGGCTATCTTGAGCGTGACCCAGATAGTTTGGTGATCCTCCATTTTGATCACATTATGTAGTTTCAGACAACCCAGCTCCTTGCTTCCGGAGTCTGTATCACTCTTCTGTTCATCTGAACTACTCTCCATCACCTTATGTACCTTCTTGTACTTCTCCTGTGGAGATTTCTTGCTGCTGGTTTTCTTTTCCGACCTGCAGACTCTTGCTATGTGTCCTACTTTTCCACACTGTCTGCACACTTTGTTCTTGAACGAGCAATCCTTATGGTCGTGTGTTGTTCTGCCGCAGCGATAGCACTTCACTCTTCCGTATGACATTTCATTTGTGCCATATTCTTGCGGTCTCCGTTGTATCTCTGCCGCGCCCCGTGCTGCTGCTTCGTGTGATACTGCCATGCTGAAAGCTTTGTCCAGCGTAAGATCCTTTTCTGATAGAAGCCGTTTCTGGGTTCCTTCACTTTGAAGCCCACACACAAACTTGTCCCTTAAAGTATCTGCTAGTCCCGTTCCAAACTGGCAGTGTTTCGATAGCTTGCGCAGTTCCGTTAAATACTCAGCATTACTTTCATCTTTATGCTGGTTCCTTTTCTGAAACTTAAATCTTTCTGCTATCAGCAGCGGTGTGGGGTTTAAGTGGTCCTGTAGGATTGACACTATGTTTTCAAAATCCTTTTCCACTGGCTTCTCTGGGGTTACTAGGTTTCGCAGTAAGCCATACGTTTTTGCACCCATGAATTCAACAATACCAGCGCTTTCCTGTCATCTGGCACTTCATTCGCCTTGCAGCACACTTCTATGCGTTCGACATATGTCATCCAATCTTCGACTTCATTGTCGAACGCTGTGACACTGCCATTCTTCGGCATCCCTGGGTGTGGTTAGACTGGCTCAAAATGGCGTCTCCCACGCTCTCCCTTCTTCCCCGCTGCAGCTCAAAATGGCATCTCCCACGCTTTCCTTTCTTCCCCGCTGACGCTGCTCGGCTCTTGAACACCGGCTGCGCTCTGCGCGTTTTCCTGCGCGCCTCTCTCCCCCGTTGACGCTGCTCGGCCCTTGAACACCGACTGCGCTCTGCTCTCTCTCTCTCATCCGTTGACGCCGCTCGGTCCTGAACACCGGCTGCGCCCTGTGTGCTCTACCCTCTCTCTCTCCCCCGTCAACGCTGCTCGGCCTTTTTCTGTGCCGTCTGTCGGCTCTAGCTGCCGCTGTCTGGGAAGGGTCTGTGCAGTACCTGTTGCCAGCCCGTTTCGCTGGACCACCGTGACTGGAGAACCAAGCCCGGCTCTCGACAGCCTCCCCTGCGATGCTCAAATCTCCGCTGGATGACTGGGGGATTTCCCGTGGTCGACGCCCGTGCTTGTGGACTCAGCCTGCTTCCACTGTTCTCCAGGAGCGAATCCCTGGGAGGTGATGCAGAGTTGCAGGTAGGTTTGAATTCCATCCTCGTCGCCAATGTTAGATCCGTGTATCTTGATGTTGTGTCCTTCAATAATTAGACAAGAGACTGCAGGGAACAATCAACAGGTGTTTACTGGATGAGGGTTACTCTAGAACTAACTGTACAGATCCCTACTCAGGGTTTATATGCAGGTGTGGTCACTGCCGGTACTACAGTATACAGGAGCTGTAAAAAGTAGTTCTCCCCTTAAAGGTACATACATTACATAACACATACAGGAAGATATCAGATTTTTGAACGATAAGGGAGTCAAGGGTTATTGGGAGCGGGCAGGGAAGTGGAGTTGAGGCCAAGATCAGATCAGCTATGATCTTATTGAATGGCAGGGCAGGCTCGAGGGGCCAAATGACCTACTCCTGCTCCTACGTCTTATGTTCTTATGTTCTTATCTAGGACTAGAAATTCTTCTGGGGCGGTGGCACAAAACGGGCAGTATTGGATATACACAGTGCCTGATATTCGGTTCCATTGCAGTCAATGCAACTAAATATCAGGCGTTGTGTATAACAGGCGGCTGACCCGATACCACCCATTTTGTACTGCTGCCCGGGACAAATTTCTAGGCCCTGGTCTTTTGTTAGTTATAGTTGCTACGTGCTAAAACAAAGGGCGAAATTAGTACTTTTGGATGTGAAGAGTTCTGTATAAATCCAGGGCATGTTCCAGCTCCAGTGGTCAATCTAGATCACCCCAGTCAAAGTCAAGGTGAATGGGACGCAGTAGATCATCCTCTGGATCCTCTCACTCAGGCTCCCGTTCAAGTTCTAAACAGAAATAACGTTTTAATACCTGCAGTTTATAAAAATTCAGTAATTTCTGAAAAACTGCATGAAGGGTTGAAGGTTGTTCTTCATCTGAACTGATCTTGTTGTAAAGTATCTTTGACTTCCAAAATCACTCTAACTTTAGTGCTCAAAACTACTTCTTATTCTGCCTTACAAAAGTTCCATAATGTAGCGCATGAGTTTCCAAAAAGAGACTCGTGACTTTATTATACATGATCATTTTTATACATTAGTGCTCGAAGCAACACTTAGCTGGGCAAGAGAAAAAGCACACTTTCCTGTAACCTCCCAAATAATGGATGCAATAATGTAATATTGTGATTGGACAAGGGGCAGGGGGTGTAGCCGATCGCGACTCCTGTGGAGTCGGAGGAGCTCTCCTGGGATAGGCTTTTTAACAAAAATGTATTCTTAACTGAGCTGGTGTTGGCAATCGCAGGGAGGTGCTGAAGAATCCTGACACCTGCCCCGCTCATCGCCGACTAATTTCTCCATGGTGTCCTTCAACAGGCGTTGGGCCCCTAATTTACATATTTAAGGACCCTAACACCTGTTTTAGGTGTCTGCCTGGATCACCTTAAAATAAAGGCCCGACGAATTTAGCAGTGCGAACAAGGTCTGCGTAGATCGGGCGTAGGCTAAACTGGTTCGTTTGAGCCAGTTTTATACCCGAACAACGAGCGCAAGGCATAGCAATTTCGATTCCACATCTACCATAACGCAGTATGCATTCTGCCATGCCATTGTATAAGCATGCCAGGAACTCACTGAGATACCCTCGTGAATATTTATCCTGAGGCACAGAATGGCCCCTTTCCCGAAAAAAAATAAATGAGGTGAATCAGTGCCTTGGCACGGTTAATGAGTAGTGACTCAACATGGCACTGACAAACTAAAAGGAAATAAAACTCAGCCCAAAGGTTCTGCCTGTCAGCCATGCCAGAGCATGGACTGGAATTTAAAGCCTGATGAACGGAGCTGCTTGTTTTATGTTGAATTCAGCTCAGATTTGTTATATAAGCGCAGCTGAAAACTGGCTGCGTTCCAGTATTCAAATCGGGGTTGGTAAAGGCGCAGAACAACACGCACAGTCTCAGTGCTTCACAGCTTGAATGGAGGCATTAATGCAGAGAAGTAGCAGAGAGGTCCAGACGAGTGCACAAAGGATCTAGTTCTGAATGAAAATCAGCGCGGCTCGAAGAATTATTTATTATTACGCCGCATCACTCTTTTTTATGAGCAAATTTTCTATTCTCGAACCACTTTAAGTGTACCATCAAAAACTCTTTTCTCAATTTTCCTTCCCATTGCCCTCTCCCTGTATCCCCTGAAGGCGCTGGCTCTGCCTGGGTGTTCCGTGGATGGGGCTAGGACATCCTGTGCCTCACCGAAGTGGCTCTTCTTCATGTGTGAGCCAACCAATGAGCACCATTAGGCAGCTCGAGCAAGGCGGGGGTCAGAGCCAAGCTCGTTACTGTCATCACCCCCCCCCCCAATATCCTTGCACACGCGCGTTGAAGAAGGAGTCACTGGACGGCAATCAGCAGTGGGCTGCATGTACAGTAATACAACCTTCATAGCCCAGAAAATGTTTCCTCTTTAAGTATTTATCCAATTCCTGTTTGAAAATTACTATCAAATCTGCTTCCACCACGATTTCAGGCATTGCATTCCAGATCACAACAACTTGCGGCATAAAAAAATTCTCATCTCCCGCCTGGATTTTTTGCCAATTATCCTAAATCTGTGCCCTCTGGTTACCAACTCTCCTGCCAGTTGAAACAGTTTCTCCCTATCTACCCCATCAAAACCCTTCATAATTTTGAACACCTTTATTAAATATCCCCTTAACCTTCTCTGCTCTAAGAAATATAATCCCAGATTCTCCAGTCTCTTCACATAATTGAAGTCCCTCATCCCTGATACCATTCTAGTAAATCTCCCTGCACCTTCTCCAAGGCCTTGACATCCTTCCTAAAGTGTGGTGCCCAGAACTGAACACAATACTCCAGCTCAGACCTAACCAGTGATTTATAAAGGTTTAGCATAACTTTCTTGCTTTTGTGCTCTCTGCCTCTATTTATAAATTCATGGATCCCGTGTGCTTTTCTTAACAGCCTTATCGACTTGTCCTGCCATCTTCAAAGATGTATTTTCCCTCCCAAGTCGAAGGACGCTGAAGTAAATTGCAGTGCCCCCTACTGTCACCCAGGCTAAGATCAGTAAACTCAGCACAGGCCACACACCAAACCTGGAAACCTTCCTGGTCTGTAAGCCTCAATTTGACATTGGGCTGCAAATGAACTGCTTGACCCATTGGGAGAGCCTTCTTAATATTTTGAACTAGCACTTTGCTTTGAACAGCAAAATGATTTGGCGCAGGAGCTGGAATCAATATTCGACAGCCTATCTGGGGCGATAGCAACAAATGGTATCTATGCTCAAGAGAAAAATTAATTGCACGAGTCTTCTGCTGCAGCTTATTTAGAACTGTGACAATGAGTTATTTTTCTAATGAAGTATTATATTGACTGCGGTACAAAAACAATGACCATTTCGATAAACAATCGATCATTGTAATCGGGCCGATTCTTGGTCCGATGTACATTCAGCCCTTCCCTAGTAATATACGTAAAACCGCCCCAGCTAAACTCCCAGCAAGCACTGACCCCTGCCGTGACCACAGAATCAGCCGTAATATCTCTATCCAAAAACCTGGCAATAGAGAATGGCCAGGGCTCTGCCTGTTGATGTAAACCCTGCCCTATACCTTAACCGGGGTCAAAATATCTAGCCACTGAATTTGAGTATTTGACCAATTTTTAAATCTTTGTACCCAGGCAGATCAATGAAATTTTGGGAGAAGAGAGTGCATTGAGGCTTAATTTCAGCACAATGATGCAAGGAAGGGAATGAGAGAATAGGGTTGTTAAATGGAAGAAAATACTTTTCGGTGTTTGTCTGACTATTGTAATGAAGCCAGACATTTTTCAAAATACCACACCGGATGTCTTAACGAGAAAGTGACCATTTTGATTTGTTGATTAAAATTTGAAATCAAATTTGATTAATTGGGTACCAGCTAGAATTTGTAATTTTGTAATTTGAGAGTAATGGACGCTTGACAGTGATTACAAGGCAGTGCTCCAAGAGATGTGGATGAATTCAACAACCACTACAGTGAGTCCATCCACCCCACTTCAAATCTAATTACAGATGTGTAATAGCTCTCTGCACTCTTATTATTCGCACCATGTACGGCTCAGGTTTTGTGTATGTGGGTAGGTGAGTGGGCTTGATTCTCATTAAATATCAGTTGCAAGATTCAAAGGAAAAAAATGTTTTTTTAAACGCGTTCAAGTAGGGTGTTGGCATATTTATTATTAGTCCAAGAACAAACAAGAAGTAGAATATTGGGGGATGGGAGAGCGGGGGTGGGGGGTGGGGGGCAGAGTGCGGGGTGGAGAGAGGTGGCGGCGGAGTGGGGGTGGGGGGCGGATTGCGGGGGGGGGTGGAGTGCGGGGGTGGGGGACGGAGTGTGGGGGGGACGGAGCGCGGGGGGACGGAGCGGGGGGGGACGGAGCGGGGGGGGGGGCGGAGCGTGGGGGGACGGAGCGTGGGGGGACGGAGCGTGGGGGGGGACGGAGCGTGGGGGGGACGGAGCGCGGGGGGGGACGGAGCGCGGGGGGGGACGGGGCGCGGGGGGGGACGGAGCGTGGGGGGGACGGAACGTGGGGGGACGGAGCGTGGGGGGACGGAGCGTGGGGGGGACGGAGCGTGGGGGGGACGGAGCGTGGGGGGGACGGAGCGTGGGGGGGACGGAGCGTGGGGGGGGACGGAGCGTGGGGGGGACGGAGCGCGTTGGGACGGAGCGTGGGGGGGGACGGGGCGTGGGGGGACAGAGCGTGGGGGGGACGGAGCGTGGGGGGACGGAGCGTGGGGGGACGGAGCGTGGGGGGGACGGAGCGTGGGGGGGGACGGAGCGTGGGGGGGGGGGACGGAGCGTGGGGGGGGGGGACGGAGCGTGGGGGGGGACGGAGCGCGGGGGGGGACGGAGCGCGGGGGGGGACGGGGTGTGGGGGGGACGGAGCGTGGGGGGGACGGAACGTGGGGGGACGGAGCGTGGGGGGACGGAGCGTGGGGGGGACGGAGCGTGGGGGGGACGGAGCGTGGGGGGGACGGAGCGCGTTGGGACGGAGCGTGGGGGGGACGGAGCGTGGGGGGGGACGGAGCGTGGGGGGGGACGGAGCGTGGGGGGGGGGACGGAGCGTGGGGGGGACGGAGCGTGGGGGGCACGGAGCGCGGGGGGGACGGAGCGCGGGGGGGACGGAGCGGGGGGGGACGGAGTGCGGGGGGGACGGATTGTGGGGGGGGACGGATTGTGGGGGGGGACGGAGTGTGGGGGGACGGAGTGGGGGGGTACGGATTTTGGAGGGGATGGCGTGTGGGGGCCGGAGTGTGGGGGGACGGAGTGTGGGGGGACAGATTGCGGGGGGGACGGAGTGCGGGGGGGAGTGCGGGGAGGACGGAGTGTGGGGGGGACGGATTGCGGGGGGGCGGAGTGCGGGGGGGCGGAGTGCGGGGGGGATGGAGTGCGGGGGGGATGGAGTGCGGGGGGGATGGAGTGCGGGGGGGATGGAGTGCGGGGGGGATGGAGTGCGGGGGGGGATGGAGTGCGGGGGGGATGGAGTGCGGGGGGGATGGAGTGCGGGGGGACGGAGTGCGGGGGGGACGGAGTGCGGGGCGGACGGACGGAGTGCGGGGGGGATGGAGTGCGGGGGGGGACGGAACGCGGGGGGGACGGAACGCGGGGGGGGGACGGAGCGTGGGGAGGGGACGGAGCGTGGGGGGCACGGAGCGCGGGGGGGACGGAGCGCGTGGGGGACGGAGCGCGGGGGGGACGGAGCGGGGGGGGACGGATTGTGGGGGGGGACGGAGTGTGGGGGGACGGATTGTGGGGGGGTACGGATTTTGGAGGGGATGGCGTGTGGGGGCCGGAGTGTGGGGGGACGGAGTGTGGGGGGACGGAGTGCGGGGGGGACGGAGTGCGGGGGAGGGGACGGAGTGCGGGGGGGACGGAGTGCGGGGGAGGGGACGGAGTGCGGGGGGGACGGAGTGCGGGGGAGGGGACGGAGTGCGGGGGGGACGGAGTGCGGGGGAGGGGACGGAGTGCGGGGGGGACGGAGTGCGGGGGGGACGGAGTGCGGGGGGGACGGAGTGCGGGGGAGGGGACGGAGTGCGGGGGGGACGGAGTGCGGGGGAGGGGACGGAGTGCGGGGGGGACGGAGTGCGGGGGAGGGGACGGAGTGCGGGGGGGGACGGAGTGCGGGGGGGACGGAGTGCGGGGGAGGGGACGGAGTGCGGGGGAGGGGACGGAGTGCGGGGGAGGGGACGGAGTGCGGGGGGGACGGAGTGCGGGGGAGGGGACGGAGTGCGGGGGAGGGGACGGAGTGCGGGGGGGACGGAGTGCGGGGGAGGGGACGGAGTGCGGGGGGGACGGAGTGCGGGGGGGACGGAGTGCGGGGGAGGGGACGGAGTGCGGGGGAGGGGACGGAGTGCGGGGGGGGACGGAGTGCGGGGGGGACGGAGTGCGGGGGAGGGGACGGAGTGCGGGGGGGACGGAGTGTTGGGGGGGACGGAGTGTGGGGGGGGACGGAGTGCGGGGGAGGGGACGGAGTGTTGGGGGGACGGAGTGCGGGGGGGACGGAGTGTGGGGGGGGACGGAGTGCGGGGGAGGGGACGGAGTGCGGGGGAGGGGACGGAGTGCGGGGGCGGACGGAGTGCGGGGGAGGGGACGGAGTGCGGGGGAGGGGACGGAGTGCGGGGGGGACGGAGTGTGGGGGGGGACGGAGTGCGGGGGAGGGGACGGAGTGCGGGGGGGGACGGAGTGCGGGGGAGGGGACGGAGTGCGGGGGGGGACGGAGTGCGGGGGAGGGGACGGAGTGCGGGGGGGACGGAGTGCGGGGGGGGACGGAGTGCGGGGGAGGGGACGGAGTGCGGGGGGGACGGAGTGCGGGGGAGGGGACGGAGTGCGGGGGGGACGGAGTGCGGGGGAGGGGACGGAGTGCGGGGGGGACGGAGTGTGGGGGGGGACGGAGTGCGGGGGAGGGGACGGAGTGCGGGGGAGGGGACGGAGTGCGGGGGAGGAGACGGAGTGCGGGGGAGGGGACGGAGTGCGGGGGAGGGGACGGAGTGCGGGGGAGGGGACGGAGTGCGGGGGAGGGGACGGAGTGCGGGGGGGACGGAGTGCGGGGGGGACGGAGTGCGGGGGAGGGGACGGAGTGCGGGGGGGACGGAGTGCGGGGGGGACGGAGTGCGGGGGAGGGGACGGAGTGCGGGGGAGGGGACGGAGTGCGGGGGAGGGGACGGAGTGCGGGGGAGGGGACGGAGTGCGGGGGAGGGGACGGAGTGCGGGGGAGGGGACGGAGTGCGGGGGAGGGGACGGAGTGCGGGGGAGGGGACGGAGTGCGGGGGGGACGGAGTGCGGGGGAGGGGACGGAGTGCGGGGGAGGGGACGGAGTGCGGGGGAGGGGACGGAGTGCGGGGGAGGGGACGGAGTGCGGGGGAGGGGACGGAGTGCGGGGGAGGAGACGGAGTGCGGGGGAGGGGACGGAGTGCGGGGGAGGGGACGGAGTGGGACGGAGTGCGGGGGAGGAGACGGAGTGGGACGGAGTGCGGGGGAGGAGACGGAGTGCGGGGGAGGGGACGGAGTGCGGGGGAGGGGACGGAGTGCGGGGGAGGGGACGGAGTGCGGGGGCGGAGTGGGGGGACGGAGTGCGGGGGGGTGACGGAGTGCGGGGGGGGACGGAGTGCGGGGGGACGGATTGCGGGGGGGACGGAGTGCGGGGGGACGGATTGTGGGGGGGGACGGAGTGGGGGGGGACGGAGTGGGGGTGGGGACGGAGTGGGGGGGACGGAGTGCGGGGGGACGGAGTGCGGGGGGGACGGAGTGGGGGTGGGGACGGAGTGTTGGGGGGGAGTGCGGGGGGGACGGAGTGCGGGGGGGGACGGAGTGCGGGGGGGGACGGAGTGTGGGGGACGGAGTGTTGGGGGGGAGTGCGGGGGGGACGGAGTGTGGGGGGACGGATTGCGGGGGGGACGGAGTGCGGGGGGACGGATTGTGGGGGGGGACGGAGTGGGGGGGGACGGAGTGGGGGGGACGGAGTGCGGGGGGGACGGAGTGCGGGTGGGGACGGAGTGCGGGGGCGGTCGGAGTGCGGGTGGGGACGGAGTGGGGGTGGGGACGGAGTGGGGGGGACGGAGTGCGGGGGGACGGAGTGCGGGGGGGACGGAGTGCGGGGGGGACGGAGTGCGGGGGCGGTCGGAGTGCGGGGGCGGGCGGATTGCGGGGGGGGACGGAGTGCGGGGGGGACGGAGTGCGGGGGCGGTCGGAGTGCGGGGGCGGGCGGATTGCGGGGGGGGACGGAGTGCGGGGGGGACGGAGTGCGGGGGGGACGGATTGCGGGGGGGACGGAGTGCGGGGGAGGGGACGGAGTGCGGGCGCGGACGGAGTGCGGGGGGGACCGAGTGTGCGGGGTGGGGGGGGACCAAGTGTGCGGGGGGGACCGAGTGTGCGGGGGGGGGGACGGAGTGCGCGGGGGGGGACGGAGTGCGGGGGGCGAGTGTGGGGGGGTAGTGTGGGGGGGAATGCTGGCGGGTGGGAGTGTTGGGGGGAGTATGGAGGGGAAGGCGAATCTGATTGTGGTCTTGTTACTGAAATGCCACTGATAACCTTAATACCCGAGGCCTCTGCACCTGAAGACGAGGAGTGGGGAAAAGGGGACTTCGAATTTACAAAGCAGATTTACTGGGGCTCCGCTGGCAGTACAGTCTCGCTGCTGGTTAGCATGGTTCAGACAATCAAGCCCCAGATCTCACATACCCTACGAATGCCTTCAGCTGCCTTGGCCCTAAACCCTTGCCTCCCTGAACCTTTCTACCTCTCTCTCTTTCCTTTAAGATGCTCCTTAAAACCTACCTCTTTACCAAGCGTTTGGTCACCTGTCCTAATATCTTCTGCTTTGGCTTGGTGTCAAGTTTTTGTGTTCCTGTGAAGTGCCTTGGGACATTTTACTTAATTAAAGGCGCTATATAAATGCAGATTGTTGTTGTTGGTTCTGCAGGACACTCCTAAGCAGGTCGATCTTGTTTCCCTGTCACACACCATTAGCGGTTGAAAGAGGCTTGACAGCAGGAATGCACGAACCTCACTGAAATGGTAGGTGAGGCTTATGTGGGTCTGTGCCCAAGCACATTAGATTGCCTGAGCACGGTGAATGTCGGGGTAAGTAGTGTTAGAGCATTCGCCTCCAAAGGAACCCACCTGATTCTCCTCCATTTAAATCAATGGGAGGAATATCAGGCAGGATCCTTTACAGGCATTCGCTCCAACCACTATAATCTTCCGATATTTGCTGCACCAAGGGACACTGAATTGCCTGGGCACAGACTGGGAAATCCTCCCCTCATATATTTAGCAAATGAGGTCCCAAACTGAATTTCATGACTTTCATGGTAAGGTTCCATGCCCAGTGTGTACATTGCCCACGTAAAATGAGCACATAACAGGGAATCAGGCTCGAGCTGCTTATGAGTGTCTCCTAAAGCAAGGTTACTGTGGCTGTTACATTATAATGGGCCAGAACTTCGGGTCCCCATGGGTGAGTACGCGCTGGGTGCTCACGCGTAAGCCCAACGAAAGTGCCGGTTTCGTGCATGCACTGCGCATGCGCGGGAAACCGGAACTTCCGTTCCCTTGAAGCAAGGGGTTCACAGGTCGAACGCGTGCGCCGGAGAGGCAGCGCGTACGCCTGGTTTTTCCGGGAGGGTAGGTCTCCAGCAGCTACGCTTGTAAAAAGCAGTCACAAGGCCTGCTTTTAACAAGGTAAGTGGTGAATTAAGTAAAATAAAAACATTTTTTCCACAGGTTTATTATTTTTAAATACTTTAAAGAAAGGTAAGTTTATTTTTAGCCCCATTAGAAACTGTAATTAATTTTTTCAAAAATTTAAATTATTGTTTAAAAAGTTATTTTATGTAATTTATAGTTATTTGCAAAATGTGATTTAAAAAAAAAATTATTTGAAGTTTTAGTGATGTTTTGGGGCTGAATTGTATTCATAGATTTGACAGGTCTTCCTGTCAAATCTATGAATAGAGATTCCCTGCTACCATTGGCTCTCCATGGCCCACGTGATCCCAGGGGATGCTTCGAACTAACTGCGCCCCTGGGATATGCAAGCACTGCACGCTGGCAGTTGGAGCAAGCCCAGGATCAGAATCCCACACGGGCCCACAGCACAACGGCCGGCGTGCTAGGTCAGTGCAGGTCGGAGGCTTGCACCCGCGGGAAGCCTCCGACCTGAATTTCTGGGCCATTGAATCTATTATTTTGGCCATGAGCATTTCACTATATGTGCACTGAACATCCTGAATACTTCTGTTTCAACAACAACTTGCATTTATATTCCACTGGAATCAATGGAACGAAAATCTCACGGGTTCCATAAAGGATGGGAAATCCACTCCACCAGAGGCATCCCAAAGCGCTTCACGGGAGCATTATCAGGCAACATTTGACACCGAGCCACGTAAGAAGATATTAGGAGGGGTGACCAAAAACTTGGTCAAACAGTTAGATTTTAAGGAGCAGCTTAGGGGAGGAGAGAGAGGTAGAGAGGCGGAGAGGTTTAGGGAAGGAATTCCAAAACTCAAGGCCTAGATATTTGAAGGCACGGCCGCCAATGGTGGAGCGATGAAAATAGGGGATGCGCAAGAGGCCAGAATTGGAGGAGCGCAGAGGTCTCGGAGGGTTATAGGGCTGGAGGAGGTTACAGAGATAGGGAGGAACGAGGCCATGGAGGGATTTGAAAACAAGGCTGAGAATTTTAAAATCAAGGTGTTTAAAATCTAGACCATCACAGGCCAGTGAAGCCAGTCTGCTGCTCATTCCTGTACAAAGTAAATGAATAGTGCCATGCTTAGCAGGGGAAACACCATTGCATTTTCCCAGTGGAAAGGAGACATCAGGGTAGATTATCATCTTCATCGCCTGGGCAATAATCTGGAGGAGTGAATTTCCCATAATTTATGGAACCCGTGTGGCGACACGCCACCATTGGACATAATCCGCTCACGGCGGCACAGACAGTTTACGCAGGCGCACTGCCGGCAGCAGCCGCCCCCAGCCGGGGGCCCTTTCCTCCGGCAACTTGTTTCCCACAGGGACAGGCTGCCGGGAGCACTTTCTGTCTGGGGAGTATTTAAGTGGTTGCGCGGGCTTTTCAAGCTCTCTCTTTGCCATGATGTAGATTAAAGCAGTTGTGTTTCACCAACTCTGGTCTCGACTCCCACGTTTGCCGCGGTATCTCAACACTGGTGACCCCAACGCTCAGGACGAATCCTAAGCTAGCATGGCGGATACAAACGCAGTCACGGTTAAACTACCGGACTTTTGGGAGAACCTGGCTGAGGCCTGGTTCGTTCAAGCCGAGTCCAGATTCCGGCTGAGAAGCATTACAGTCGACGCCACAAAGTACGACTACCTCGTCGCCTCTCTCACCTATGCCACAGTCCCCAAGGTTTGGGCAGCGCTGCAAGATCCACCAGTGGAAGGCAAGTACGAACATCTGAAGGCCGCGCTTCTTAAAAAATTTCAGGCGCCCTCTTACCAGCGCAACTGCCAACTCCTCGACCTCCCCGGCCTTGGTGACGCTTCACCGTCGGACCTGCTTTCCCACATGCTGTCCCTATCGGACGACAAAAACCCCGGCGCCCTCTTTCGCACGCTTTTCATTCGGCAGCTCCCCGCCAGCATCCGCCCGCTCATTGTGGAGTCTGGCTCCACGGACCGGTTTGGCACTAGGGCCCAACGCTGCATGCCACCGTGTACTTTCAAACCCCCCCCCCCCGCACCGGCCCCCACGATGGCCGCGGGGCAAAAGGGGCCCCTACTGTATGTCACCGACGACAGCACCAACCGCCGATTTCTGTGCGACACAGGAGCCCAGCACAGCATCAACCCCGCCTCCGCCCCTCGAAATCCAACGCGGCGCACGGAGTATCACGCTGGCCGCAGCCAATGGCTCCGACATCCGCACAAACGGCACCCGCATGGTCACTCTCGACCTCGCAGGCCGCCGCTACCGCTGGGAGTTCCTCACAGCCAAGGTCCTCTGCCCACTCCTCGGCGCCGACTTCCTACGCACCCACGGCCTCCTTGTCGACATTCCGAGGCACCGCTTCGTCGACATCAACACTATGCCCCCCATCCCTGGCGCATTCACCCCGGCCCGTTCGGCCGGCCTGGCGACCTACTGCCTCGCCAGAGCCACGGACGACTACTCGGCACTTCTAGCCGAGTTTCCCGCCCTCACTAACCCGACCTTTTCGGCCAAAGCCGCCAAACACGGTGTGGAGCACTATATCCCCACCACCGGCCCCCCGGTCTCTGCCCACGCCCGCAGACTCAACCCGGCCAAGCTGGAAATCGCGCGGGCCGAGTTCACCACCATGGAGCAACTCGGCATCATCCGCCGCTCCAGCAGCCCTTGGGCCTCGCCCCTCCACATCGCCCCCAAGCCCGGCGGAGGCTGGCGCCACTGCGGGGACTACCGCCCCCTCAACGACGCCACCACCCCCGACCGATACCCGGTGCCGCACATCCAGGACTTCTCGGCCCGACTGGCCGGACGAACCGTCTTTTCCAAGGTCGACCTGGTGCGCGGTTACCACCAAGTCCCCGTACACCCCGCGGGCATCCCCAAAACAGCCGTCATCACCCCATTCGGCCTGTTCGAGTTCCAGAGAATGCCCTTCAGCCTCAAGAATGCAGCCCAGGCCTTCCAGCGCCTTATGGACTCAGTCCTCCGGGACCTGAACTTCCTATTCGTCTATCTAGACGACATTCTCGTGGCCAGCTCCTCCCAACAGGAACACCTCGAACACCTTCGCATCCTGTTCGGGCGCCTAGCCCAACATGGGCTCATCCTCAGCCCGGCGAAGTGCCAATTCGGCCTAGCCGAGATCGATTTTCTCAGCCACCACATCACCCCTGCTGGGGCCGTCCCCCTGCCCAACAAGGTGCAGGCCGTCCAGCAATTCCCCCGCCCCAAAACCATCAAGGGCCTCCAGGAGTTCCTCGGGATGGTGAACTTCTACAACAGGTTCATCCCCAGAGCAGCAGCCCTCATGAAGCCCCTATACGACTCCCTCCGAGGTAAATCCGGCAAGATGGCCATAGCCTGGACCACTGACATGTCAGCCGCCTTCGACGCCACCAAAAACGCGCTCGCCGACGCCACCCTGCTCGCGCACCCGAGGGCCGATGCCCGGGTCGCGCTCACCACCGTCACCTCTGACCACGCGGTCGGAGCCGTGTTCGAGCAGTGGGTCAATGGCGCGTGGCAGCCACTTGCCTTCTACAGCCGCCAACTGCGCCCCCCGGAGGTCAAATACTCTACTTTCGACCGCGAGCTCCTCGCGCTCCACCTGTCGGTCCGCCATTTCAGGTTCCTCCTGGAGGGCCGTCCCTTTACCGCGTACGTGGACCACAAGCCGCTCACATACGCGATGGCCAAGCACACCGAACCCTGGTCCGCTAGGCAGCAACGCCAGCTCGCGGCCGTGTCCGAGTTTACCACGGACATCCAGCACGTCTCTGGTAGAGACAACGTTGTCGCCGACTGCCTTTCCCGTCCCGCCATCTGCGCGAATCACCTCGCGGTCGACTACGCGCAACTAGCAGCGGCCCAGCTCACGGACCCAGACCTCCTCTCGGCGGCTACCAGCCTGCCAGGGTTACGCCTAGCCAAGGTCACGCATGGGCCCGAAGCCACGGCAGTCACTTGCGACGTCTCACTCGGCCAACCCAGGCCGGTCGTCCCTGCAACCTGGCGCCGCCGTATCTTCGACGCGCTCCACGGGCTCTCCCATCCGGGTTCCCGCGTATCCGTCAAACTCCTCTCCCAGCGCTTCGTCTGGCGCAGCCTCAGCAAAGATGTTCGGACTTGGGCCACCTCCTGCCTCGCCTGCCAACGGGCTAAGGTACAGCTGCACACAAAAGCACCCCTGGGAGACTTCGAGGTACCCAGCCGCCGCTTCGACCACGTACACGTCGACATCATCGGTCCTCTGCCGCCATCGCAAGGCCAAACTTATCTCCTCACGATGGTCGACCGCTACACACGCTGGCCTGAGGCAGTGCTGCTGCCCTCCACCACCACAGCCGACATCGCCAGGGCGTTCGTTAACACCTGGGTCGCGAGGTTCGGCGTACCGGCCGACATAGCCTCCGACAGAGGCGCCCAGTTCACCTCCGAACTCTGGACGGCCACAGCACGCAACCTCGCGGTGATGCTCCACCGAACCACGGCGTACCACCCGCAGGCCAACGGGCTTTGTGAACGCTTCCACAGGTCACTCAAGGCCTCACTCCGCGCCGGCCTGCAGGACAGTACCTGGACTGACCGCCTACCGTGGGTGCTACTAGGCCTATGCACCACGGTCAAGGAAGACCTCCAGTCCTCAGCAGCGGAGTTAGCCTACGGACAACCGCTGCGCGTACCAGGCGAATTCCTCCCGGAGGCTACCACGCCTTGGTCGGCCGAACAGCAGCGGCTCAACTCTTTCTATTCCGCTCAACAGTTCGCCCCACTTCCGGTCAACCGACACGGCGAACTCGCACCTCACGTCCCGCCAAACTTACAGCAGGCACGCTTCGTCTTCGTGCGACACGACGCGCACCGCGGACCCCTGCGACCCCCGTACGACGGACCGTACGAGGTACTACAAACTGGGGACAAGGTCTTCAAGCTGCGACTCGGCGACAGGGTCGAAACAGTCTCCATCGACCGGCTCAAACCAGCACACACAGAACCAGGGGAACAGGTCCCCGTGGCCCGACCTCCAACTGGAGGCCGTCCCGCCAGCAAGCCAGCACAGCCGGTGGCGAAACGCCCGGCCCCACCAACTAGACCGGCGACCACTCAGAGCCGCTCTGGCAGAACCATTAGACCACCGTCACGACTCGTCCACTCCTCCTAAGCGGATTCTGGGGGAAGCTCTGTGGCGACACGCCACCATTGGACGTAATCCGCTCACGGCGGCACGGACAGTTTACGCAGGCGCACTGCCGGCAGCAGCCGCCCCCAGCCGGGGGCCCTTTCCTCCGGCAACTTGTTTCCCACAGGGACAGGCTGCCGGGAGCACTTCCTCTCTGGGGAGTATTTAAGTGGTTGCGCGGGCTTTTCAAGCTCTCTCTTTGCCATGATGTAGATTAAAGCAGTTGTGTTTCACCAACTCTGGTCTCGACTCCCACGTTTGCCGCGGTATCTCAACACCCGTGAGATTTTCATTTCATTGATTCCAGAGGAATGGCAATCGGGCAGGTTCTGCAGTAGGCGGGCGATCCGCTCCACCAGATTACCGGCCAGACGGTGAAGATAAAACTCTACCCCATCATCTGGAGGACACAGAATGTTTACTGCATGACGGGCTTCCCACGAGTTATTGATGGAACACCTATGGTCATTCACAATGTCAACCCAAATGCTTGCATCAACAATGCCTGGTGTCCAGCGAGAGGCCGTTATACTGTAATTCTGCAGCAGCCCACAGCACCTGCATTATTTGCTGCTCTTGGGAGAACGGGCAGACTGCTGTTGGGAGATCAGGGCTCTCCTTTGCAGCGATGGCCCATGACCACAGTTAGCAAGCTCCACATGGTCTGCAGAGCACAGTTCCAGCGAGGCCCGTGACACCCACCTGAGCATTTGATGTTGATGTTGAAGCAACGATTCCATTGGGCAAGCTGCTCAGGCAGGCGGCTGCTCCACAGTCCAGCCCAAACCATCATCACCTGCCGCACCTGCCACCCAAAGAGACGCAAGTCGGCAGGAGGAGGGGTAGATCTACAAGAAGAGGACAAGGAAGAGAAGAAGGGCAACATCGGAGATGATGTGCAGGCAGGGAGCTGGCTTCTGTGATTGAGAATCACCTCCGGTAATGCATAGCTCCTGCCAATGAGTAACACTGGGGTAGATTTTCATCCTGGGTGTAAATCTGCCATTGCGGATTGGCTGCCCATTATAAAAACTGACCGATCTTCATTTCCATTGCACTTATTACCTTATAGAATCATATACAGCACAAAAGGAGGCCATTCGGCCCATTGTGTCCGTGCCAGTTCTTTGAAAGAGCTATCTAAGTAGTTCTACTCATTCTGCTCTTTCCTCATAGCCCGGCAAATTCCTCCCTTTCAAGGATTTACCCAATGAGGAAAATAGTAATAGACTTCAAGAGGACATAGACAGGCTGGTGGAATGGGCGGATACATGGCAGATAAAATTTAATGCAGAAAAGTGTGAGGTAATACATTTTGGTAGGAAGAGATAGCAGAGGCACTATTACACATATTTAATAATTCATTAGAAAAAGGTGTAGTGCCAGAGGACTGGCGGATAGCTAACATAATACCTATATTTAAAAATCATAGAATCATAGAATGGTTACAGCACGAAAGGAGGCCATTCGGCCTGTCGAGCCCATACCGGCTTTCTGTAAGAGTACTTCAGCTAGTCCCACTCCCCCGCCCCTTCCCTGTAGCCCTGCAAAATTTTTTCCTTCGGGTACTTATCCAATTCCCTTTTGATAGCCATGATTGAATCTGCCTCCACCACCCTTTCAGGCAATACATTCCGGATCATAACCACTCGCTGCGTAAAAAAGTTTTTCCTCATGTCGCTTTTGGTTCTTCTGCCAATCACCTTAAATCTGTGTCCTCTGGTTCTCGACCCTTCCGCAAATGGGAACAGTTTCTCTCTATCTGCTCTGCCTAGACCCCTCTCGAAGGGAGATAGAACATGTCCAGGGAACTATAGAAAAGTCAGCTTAACATTGGTGGTAGGAAAAATAATGGAATCCCTACTAAAGGAGAAAATAGAAGAACATCTAGAAATCAAAAATATAACACTGAATAGTCAGCATGGATTTCAAAAGGGAAAGTCTTGATCGACCGACCTCATTGAATTAGTTAAAGAGGTAACAGAGAGAGTAGACAAGGATAATTCAGTAGATGCAATTTATCTAGATTTCCAAAAGGCCTTCGATAATGTACCACATAATAGATTAATTAATAAGGTCAGAGAATGTGGAGGCAGGGGACAAGTAGCAGAATGGATAGCTAGCTGGTTGCAAGACAGAAAGCAGAGAATAGGGCTAAAGGGTAGCTATTCAGAGTGGCAGAAGGTGGGAAGTGAGTCCCACAAGGATCAGTGCTGGGACCAATGTCGTTCACAATTTACAATAATGATTTAGACTTTGGAATCAAAACACAATTTCTAAATTTGCGCACGACACCAAATTGGGGGGGATAGTCAATACTGAGGAGGACTGCAACAGATTACAAGAAGACATTAATAAACTTGCAGAATGGGCATATAATTGGCAAATGAATTTCAACACAGATATATGTGAGGTATTACATTTTGATAAGAAAAGTAAGGAGGTCACATGTTACTTGGAAAATAAGAATTTAAATGGAGTAGAGGGGCAAAGGAATCTCGGAGTACAAATAAACAAATCACTAAAGATAGCGGCGCAGGTTAACAAGGCCATAAAAAAAGCAAACCAAGCACTAGGGTTTATTTCTAGAGGGATAGAATTTAAAAGTAGTGAAGTTATGCTAAACTTGTATCGAACCTTGGTTGGACCACATTTAAGAGTACCGTGTACAATTCTGGTCGCCATATTATAAAAGGAAAATAGAGGCACTGGAGAGGGTGCAAAATAGATTTACAAGGGTGATATCAGAAATGCGAGATTACAGGAAAGGCTGGACAGGCTGGGTCTCTTTTCTTTTGAAAAGTGAAGGCTGAGGGGTGACCTAATAGAGGTCTTTAAAATTATGCAAGGTTTTGATAGAGTAGACACTGAGAGAGTATTTTCACTTGTGGGGAAGAGTAAAACTAGAGACCATCAAATTAAGATAGTCACCAAGAAATCAAATAGGCAATTCAGAAGAAACTTCTGTACCCAGAGAGTGGTGAGAATGTGGAACTCGCTACCACAAGGAGTGGTTGAAGCAAATAGTATAGATGCATTTAGGGGAAGGCTAGATAAGCATATGAGGGAGAAGGGAATAGAGGGTTATGCTCACTTGTCACTTTAATTCTGCACGCCACTTCCACTCTGACCTCTCTGTCCCCGGCCTCTTACACTGTTCCAACGAAGCTCAATGTAAGCTCGAGGAACAGCACCCCATCTTTCGATTAGGCACTTTACAACCTTCTGGACTCTACATCGAGTTCAACAATTTCAGACTATAACCTCTGCCCCTATTTTTTTTCTCTCACATGGCAGCTGTTGATGATTCTGCCATTGCCATTTACACCTCATCTAGAGTCAGCATTTGTTTCTTAACTTGTCCCATTACCATCTCCTTTTGCCTTGCACCATCATCCCTTTTTTCTTTTAATCTCTCCTGTCTTCCAGCTTATCACAGACCTTCCCTTTTGTTCTTTCCTCCCCTCTTCCCTTTCCCCGCCCCTACACTTGCTTAAAAATCTGTTACATCACTAACTTTTTCCAGTTCTGACGAAAGATCATAGACCTGAAACGTTAAATCTGTTTCTCTCTCCACAGTTGCTGCCTGACCTGCTGAGTATTTCCAGCAATTTCTGTTTTTATTTTAGATTTCCAGCTTCTGCAGTATTTTGCTATTGTATGCTGATAGTTAGATGAGGAAAGATGGGAAGAGGCTCCAGTGGAGCATAAACTGGCATGGACTGGTTAGGCCAAATGGTCTATTTCTGTGCTGCATATCCTGTGTAATCCTATGTAAGACTGAGGAGAGGCAATACATGCTAAATGGTACAATTTTAAAGGTTGCAAGAACAGAGAGACCTGGGAGTGTTTGAGCAGAAATCTTTGAAGGTGGCAGGACAGATTAACAAAGCAATTAATAAAGCATATGGAATTCTGGGCTTTATAAATAGAGGCATGGAGTACAAAAGCCAGGAATTTATACTAAACCTGTATAAAACACTAGTTCAGCCCCAGCTGGAGTATTGCATCCAATTCTGGGCACCACACTTTAGGAAGGGCGTGAAGACTTTGGAGAGGGTACAGAAGAAATTTACTAGAATGGTTCTAGGGATAAGAGGTTACAATTGCATGGATAGACTGGAGAAGCTGGGGTTATTCCTCTTAGAACAGAGAAGGCTAAGAGGAGATTTGATAGAGGTGTTTAACATGATGAAAGGTTTAGATAGAGTAAATAAAGATAAACCGTTTCCAATGGCTGAAGGGTCGATAACCAGAGGGCACTGATTTAAGGTGATTAGCAGAGGCGACATGAGGAACCTTTTTATGCTACGAGTGGTTCAGATTTGGAATGCACTCCTGATAGGGTGGTGGATACAGATTCAATAGTAGCCTTTAACAGGGAATTGGATAAATACTTGAAGGAGAAAAAATTGCAGAGATATGGGGCAAGAGTGGGGGAGTGGGACTGACTGGATTGCTTTTCGAAAGAGCCAACGCAGACTCGATGGGCAGCCCCCTCTGTGCTGTACTATTCTATGATTCTATGAATTCCTTTTTGAAAGTAAATAAAAGAAAAAGATCTATATTTATTTTTGTAATATTTATATTGGTAACATATGTTGTGCTTTTGGGTCTATGAATTTTCAGCTTTTATATTTAGATCAGTCTCGCAGGTGAATCACAGTCCCCTAAGCCATTGAGAGTCATCTCTAGCCTTGATATCTCGGTAAGCTTTTGTTAATGCACTGAGGATAACAAGCAATACGACCTTTCTGCTAATTGCTTTTGCTACTGGAAATTGTCTTGTGTATCCATGAGATTGTACTCTCACCTTCCGAAGCAGTACAGCAACACATCAGACCTTGTTTTAGGTTTAAACCATTAAACAAACGTGTTCGTTCTGTAGAAGGGTTTCGACCTGAAACGTTGACTCTATTTCTCTCTCCACGGATGTTGCCTGGCCTGCTGAGTTTTTCCAGCATTTTCTGTTGTTATTTCATTAAACGAACTTGTTGGATAAGTGAATATGTCACAGAAATATAATGATACATATGATGGAAATTCTATTACGTCCCTCCTTAAAAAGAAAATAAGAAGACACTATACACTAAGCTTTTATAGATCATAGAATCGTACAACACATAAGGAGGCCATTTGGCCCACCGTGCTTGTGCTGGCTCTTTGTTAGAGCTATCCAATTAGTCCCCCTCCCCTGCTCTTTCCCCAAAGCCCTGCAAATTTTATCCCTTCAAGTATTTATCCAATTCCCCTTTGAAAGTTACTATTGAATCTGCTTCCACCATCCATTTAGGCAGCGCATTCCAGATCACAACAACTCGCTGCGTAAAAAAAAATCTCCTCATCCCCCTTCTGATTCTTTAGCCAATTACCTTAAATCTGAACCTTTGGTTACCAACCTTCCTACCATTGGAAACAGTTTCTCCCTATTTTCTCTGTCAAAACCAGAATCATTTTTATATAGGCAGTTATTATTCTTGTAATCTTTTTTAACTGCAGGAGCTAGCTAACCTACCATATCTTTCTGTGACAATTTCAAATGGCTCAATTAAACTCCACTCATTACAACTCTCCTGTGCTAGCTCTGCATAACAAACAGTTCCCCACACTTAAATACCCTTTGACCGGTTGCCAAGGCTATCGCATTTGAATAATTGACTTTTGGATTTAACAATAACTGATTGTCATGCGCATAATTGAGTCAATCACACAGCCTGCATATATTACGAATGTGCGGTTTGGTACCTCCCTCAAGCCTTTAACCTTGGAAACCAACCAACAAACCTTGCAACATTTGGATCAATTTAAGCTAGATCATTGCAGCTGACGTTCAAATTCTTTATATATCGTATAAAAGGAAAAAAAGAAAGACTTGCATTATATAGCACCTTTCATGACCTCAGGACATCCCAAAGTGCTTTACAGCCAATGAAGTACTTTTGAAGTGTAGTAACTGTTGTAATGTAGGAAATGCAGCTGTCAATTTGCATACAGCAAGCTCCCACAAACAGCAATATGATCATGACCAGAGAATCTTTAGTGATGTTGTTTGAGGGATAGTATTGGCCAGGACACTGGGGAGAACTCCCCTGCTCTTCTTTGAAAAAGTGCCGTGGGATCTTTTACATCCACCTGAGAGGGTAGACATGGCCTTGGTGTAATATCTCATCCTAAGACGACACCTCTGACAGATCAGCACTCCCTCAGTACTGCACTGAAATGTCGGCCAAGATTTTGTGCTCAAGGGTCTGAAATGGGATTTTAACCCACAACCTTTTAGAATGGTTGAATCATAGAATGGTTTCTCCTATTTCTCAGCTACACGTTGCCCCTTGGCAACATCATCCGAAAACACAGCGTCAGTTTCCACATGTACGCTGACGACACCCAGCTCTACCTCACTATCACTTCTCTCAACCCCTCCACGGTCTCTAAATTGTCTGATGGCTTGTCCGACATCCAGTTCCGGATGAGTAGAAATTTTCTCCAATTAAATATTGGGAAGACCGAAGCCATTGTTTTCGGTCCCCGCCATAAACTCCCTAGCATCTGTCTGAGGCTGAACCACACTGTTCACAACCTTGGTGTCATATTTGACCCTGAACTAAGCTTCCGACCACCTCCGTAACATCGCCCGTCTCCGCCCCTGCCTCAGCTCATCTGCTGCTGAAAACCTCATCCATTCCTTTGTTACCTCTAGACTTGACTATTCCAATGCATTCCTGGCCAGCCTCCCACATTCTACCCTACATAAACTTGATGTTAGATCCGGGTATCTTAATGTTGTGTCCTTTCAATAATCAGACAAAGACTGCAGGGAACGATCAACAGGTGTTTACTGGATGAAGTTCAAACTGCAACTGACTGTACAGAGCGCCACTCAGGGCTTATATACAGGTGTGGTCACTGCCGGTACTGCAGGATACAGGAGCTGTAAAAACTAGCTCTCCCCCTTAAAGATACATACACTACACTTGAGGTTGTAGGAATGGCTAGATTCCTAACTAAAGGACTGAGGTCGAGTTAGTCTATCAAACAAACGATGTTTAATACTAATCAACAGCGTTTAAAAC
Source organism: Somniosus microcephalus (assembly GCF_052327205.1). Taxonomy (NCBI): domain Eukaryota; kingdom Metazoa; phylum Chordata; class Chondrichthyes; order Squaliformes; family Somniosidae; genus Somniosus; species Somniosus microcephalus. Next base: position 49,989,743 of record NC_140995.1, read on the forward strand.
GAAAACACAGGAGAACTACATTACAGGTCTGTACTCTTTGCTGGCTCCACGAGGACTGGCTAGGGCAGCTCCCCAGCCTGATGTCATGACATCATCACGTTTTCCCGCCGCTGGAGGATCACGTGATCAACGTGATGACGTCATTGCGTTTGGTCTCATTCTTAAAGGGACCGTGCTCTGTACATGCAATGATATGAACAAAGATACAGATTCATTCTGTAGCTAATAATTTGTTAAAGATAATTATGTACATTAGATCAGAGTCCCCTGGTGGCTCCGCCACATGCGCCCCCCCCCAGAATTGTCTTTAACAGTAAAAGTCAATCGACTAGGAGGTCTGACAAGCCTGTCAGAGCGACTCCTGTATTCTTGGAGTGGACGTTGTTGAACAGCGGGCGGGCTGACGGATGGAAGCCTTCGGTCTGGCGTGGATGCAGCAGGAGGACGACCACGTCGTGGTGGCTGTGCGGTCTCTACTGGCCAGTCGATGTCCAGGTGTGCCGGTTTGAGACGGTCAATGGATATGTGGTCGGGTTTACCACCGATGTCTACCGAGAAACTCTTGTCGCCTGTCTCCAGTACGCGAAAAGGGCCTGTGTAAGGGGCCTTGAGCGGATCCCTATGGGCATCATGACGAATGAATACAAATTCAGCATTCTTTAGCTCCGCTGGTACGTGTGAAGATGGAAGGCCGTGATGCGAAATTGGGATAGGTGCAAAAGCCCTGGCTGTTTCCTGGTGGCTGCTGAGTTGTTCGGCTGCGGACCACGGCTCAGTTGGAAGCGGCAGGAAATCTCCCGGTACGCGGAGTGGCTGGCCGTACACGAGCTCCGCGGCGGACAATTGCAGGTCCTCTTTGGGTGCCGTGCAGAGACCCAACATGACCCATGGAAGCTTATCCACCCATCCGGCACCTTGGAGGCTGGCCCTCAGCGATGCCTTTAACGATCTGTGGAAACGTTTGCACAAACCGTTTGCTTGTGGGTGATAGGCCGTGGTGCGTTGAAGCTTGGTGCTGAGACCCTGGGCCACAGCGTTCCAGAGTTCGGAAGAGAACTGTGGACCGCGGTCTGAAGAAATGTCCGCCAGAACGCCGAAGCGTGCGACCCACGAGGAGAGGAATGCTCTGGCGACATCAGCGGACGTAGTAGACGCCAGAGGAACTGCCTCTGGCCATCTAGTAGTACGATCGACCATGGTGAGGATGTGTGTGAACCCCTGTGACGGTAAAAGCGGCCCGACGAGGTCCACGTTGACATGGTCGAATCGACGTTCTGGTACTGCGAACGTGGCCAATGGGGCCTTAATGTGACGTTGCACCTTAGACGTTTGACAGACGACGCATGTGTTAACCCAGTCGCGGATATCCTTACGCATTCCTCTCCAGACGAACTTAGCCGACATTAATTTTTGGGATGCCTTCACGCCAGGATGCGAAAGCCCATGTATGGCGTCGAAAACTTTGCGGCGCCAGGCGAGTGGAACGATCGGGCGGGGATCTCCCATGGAGACATCGCAGAGTAACGAGGTGCCTGCAGCGTGGAATTGCACATCGGCCGGTTGGAGGCTAGAGGCGTCGGTGCGATACGCCTGTGTTTCAGGGTCGGATGCCTGATCGGTAGCCATGAGGGCATAATCGATGCCCAGCTGGACCGCCCGTACGGTCATGCGAGAAAGGCAATCAGCTACCAAGTTGTCCTTGCCAGCTACGTGTTGGACGTCTGTCGTGAATTCTAAAATGAAAGTTAGCTGTCGCTGCTGTCGAGCCGACCACGGTTCGGCGGTCTTGGCCATGGCGAAGGTCAGTGGTTTGTGATCTACAAACGCAGTGAAGGGACGTCCTTCTAACAAAAAACGGAAATGGCGGATAGCCAGGAACAGCGCCAGCAACTCCCGATCGAAAGTGTTGTATTTGCGTTCGTTGCGCCAGAGTTGGCGGCTGAAAACTGCCAGTGGTTGCCACGTCCCGTTGACCCACTGTTCCTGCACAGCACCTATGGCATAGTCGGAAGCGTCGGTGGTAAGGGCGATGGTGGCGCCTGGCAGAGGGTGCGCCAACATAGTTGCATTGGCTAGAGCGGTTTTTGTGTTGTTGAAAGCGTTGTCCATTTCGACCGTCCAGGCTATTGTATCCTTTCCGGCCTTGCCTTTGAGGGCCTCGTAGAGGGGCTGCATGAGTCATGCTGCCTTGGGCACAAAGCGGTGGTAGAAATTCACCATGCCCAGGAATTCTTGAAGAGCCTTGGTGGACTGCGGCCTTGGGAATGCTCCTCCTAGTTCCACAAAATAATAGCGGGTCACTGTCGATTCGCACTCGCCCCCCTGCCCCCCCGCCCCCACCATGGCCTCGACACCTGTCGAAATTGGTTAAGCCTCAACCCGATTAGTGCCCAAAGCCCGCCAGCAATATAATGATGAGGCCTCTCCATTCTGCCATGCTGTCGTTGCGTACCGTTGGAATTGTGCCCGGTCTCAGGCACTATCCAATCTCAACCCCCCTGTCACAATAAAGAAACAGGTCGGTCTTGTTTCAACCTGTCCCTTTAATTTAGTCACAATATAATACTGTATATTGGTTTGTGGAGCAACGTGAAAGGGTGACATGAAGCCCTTTGGTTCTCCTGCATGAACTTCGATCTGAAGGCTGTCCCAGGAGGAGAGCAATCCCTTGTCCATTGAGTTAACCGATGACATCGCAGCCTGGCCAGATCTTTGATCTTCCTCTCCGAACACCTCCACTTGCTTCTCTTCACGTCTGATGTAATGCACCTGGTGCCCCTTTCCTCAGACTCACTCATTCCATTCTCCAAGGTGTTAGTTTCTGTGCTGGTGCTTGGGGCACATGCAGTGCTTGACACAAACTGCTGTGATGTGCCTGGTTCATATAACACTACTTCCTCTGGATTCCTCATCTTGAGAAGGACATAAAAGGAAGATAAAAGGAGTAGGATTTAAAGTGCACTGCTCAGGCAATGGTTTCCCAGACGGATAGGAAGATAGGAACAGGAGAAACTGAAAAAGAAAGGAAGACTTGCATTTATATAGCGACTTTCACGACCTCAGGACGTCCCGAAGTGCTTTACAATCAATGAAGTACTTTTGAAGTGCAGTCACTTTTGTAATGTAGGAAACGTGGCAACAAATTTGTGCACAGCAAGGTCCCACTAGCAGCAATGTGATAATGACCAGATACTCTGTTTTAGTGATGTTGGGCAAGAAGGCCATTTAGCCCCTTCTGCCTGCTCCACAATTCAATTAGATCAAGGCTGATCTGTACCTCAACTCCATTTACCCGCCTTTGCACTTTATCGCTTGATACCCTTACCGAACAAAAATCTATCGTTCTCAGCCATGAAAATTTCAATTGGCTCAGCATTCAAGCCTTTTGAGGGAGAGAATTCCAGATTTCCACTAACCTTTGTATGAAAAAGTGCTTCTGGATTTCACTCCTAATTGGCCTATTTCTAATTTGAAATGGTTACGCCCCCCTTTTACTGGATCAGAAGCTTTTTAATTCATTGTGCAACTGTTTTTCAAATATATACGTATAAAGGATCATACTAAATTGGGACAACCTATCTATGCTATCGACAAGATCTTGGCCAATGGTTGTGAGCATCCTTGGTCTGTAAGCAGAGCAAATTTCTGAAGATGTGAGCAAGTGTATCAGCACCCCAAGCAGCACTCCTGTGTCCTGATTACCTCCCTCCCTATGCTGGTTCCTTTACAGGTGGGTGCCCTTTGTGCCAGCCATGGCTCAGTGGGTAGCACTCCCACCTCGAAGTCAAAAGGTTGTGGGTTCTAAGTCCCACTCCAGTGACTTGAGCACAAAAAGCTAGGCTGACACTCTAGTGCAGCACTGAGGGAGTGCTGCACTGTCGGAGGTGCCGTCTTTCGGATGAGAGATTAAACTGCGGCCCCATCTGCTCTCTCAGGTGGACGTAAAAGATTCCATGGCACTATTTCGAAGAATAGCAGGGGCGTTCTCCCTGGTATCCTGGCCAATATTTATCTCTCAATCAACATAACAAAAACAGCTGCAAAGCACTTTGGGACATCCTGAGTCCTAAAAGACACTACTGTATATAAATGCAAGTCTTTCTTTCTTTGGTATCAAAGAGGGCCACTCTCCATTCCAGCACCCACTGCGAGTTATTACTGAAAAGTGGTGTCTTCAGCAGTGCCCTTGCCACAAATGTGCTGATCAGAAATCCATTGCCCCTCGAGGAGAACAATTGCAGGTGACTTTGCTTTAACAGCTGCTGGCTTGCCCAATTTTATGGGCTTCAGCCAAGCTGTATGTGTTTTCCATAGACAGGGAGGCTATTCAGCAAGGCGAGCGCTACCCACTGTCAGTGCTGGTATGGGTCAGGTCACACTATGGGCGAGCGAAGCCCTGGTTTTGATGGACACAGACAACTGGGGTTTTACTGTCCTAGTTTACAATTTGGAAATTTCAAGACATCTTGAAGGTTGGCCTTTTAACTGACATCAGTGGTTAATAAAACAGAAGACTTCTGCTGACCACTGACTTCATAACCAACAGGTTTTCAACTCTGCAGAAAAGGTTAAAAGTAGAATCTCCACTCTTAAAGTTAATTTGAAGTCGACTGGTATTATAAGACAAACAATAAGTGCAATTGTTAGACGATACATCAAATAACCAGCCTTTTGGAGAAATTGGGTGCCTTTGCACCTCCCGTTAGTGCCTCCGGGGGACGCCAATGGGGCGCTACCGGCTTTGCGACTGGGCGCGGCGCTAGTACCGATGGCCGTGAGACTGAGCTGGAGGTTGGCGGCGGCGGTAACCACTAGCGCTACGATCTCCTGTGCCCAGAGATCATGATGTCATCCGGCTGCGCAGCGCCCTGGCTTGGAAATTCAATGTCGCCCCCTGCCTGAGCGCCTGTCGTTAGCAGCAGAGGCAGAGAGAAAGATGGCAAAACGTGGCCAAAGGGAGGAGGGCCAACAGGGCTCGCAACAGGAGGCCTTACCCTCCCAGGGTATTCCGGGAGCAGTTCTCCTACATTCATCTGTCAGAGGAGCAGTGTATTAGAAGGCTCCGCTTCAGCAAGGAGGTGGTCACAGAGCTTTGCCACCTCCTGCAGCTAGAGCTCCAGCTTCAGCTGAGGACCAGGATGTCTCTCTTAGTTGCAGTTAAGGTCACAGTCGCTCTCAATTTCTACACCAGCAGCTCCTTCCAGGCTTCAAAAGGGGACATTGCAAACATTTCGCAGTTCGCCGTCCATTGCTGCATCCGTGAGGTAACAGATGCTCTCTACAGAAGGAGAAGGGAGTACATCTCATTCCCCATGACCAGAGGGAAAGAGGATAAATGCTCATGTGGCTTTGCAAGGATAGCAGGCTTCCCCATGGTTCAGGGCACCATTGACTGCACCCACATGGCATTGCGGGCACCTCATCACAATGCAGAGATGTTCCGTAACAGCAAAGGCTACCATTCTCTGAACGCTCAGTTGGTGTGCCACAACAGGCAGCGCCTCTTCGCCGTCAATGCCCGCTATCCTGGCAGCAGCCACGATGCATTCATCCTGTGAAGGTCTATACAGTGTGCACACAGAGTGTGGTTGAGATGGTGGCATGTGGAGGTTTTTGAAGCATGTACTCACCCTGACCACCCGAGTGAGGTCATTGAATATCTTGTGGCACTGGGTGGGAATTCTGTGAACCACACTTCTGGCCGACACATGCTGGGTGACCTCCCTCCACATCCTCCTAAAGGCCTGTGACAATGGCCTCCTGCTAGTGTCCGGGAAGAGCACTGCCCATCAGCATTCCACGGCTGCAACCAGAGCCTCCAAGGCGTGGTTGCTGAACCGACGAGCTCTCTGTCTGGGCATCTGATCAGCCATCAGTTGCTTGAATGAAGGCTTGCAGCTCCCTGCAGGCCCAGTTCACAAGCAGCAATGATCAGAGTGATCAACTACTCCATGTGATAGCAATTTCCACATTCTAACCACTTTCTGGGTAAAGAAGTTTCTCCTGAATTCTCTGTTGGATTTATTAGTGACTATCTTATATTTACAGCCTCTGGTTTCGGACTCCCCCATAAGTGGAAACATCTCTAGCCTATCGAATCCCTTCATAATTTTAAAGACCTCTATCAGTTCACCCCCTCAGCCTTCTCTTTTCTACGGGAAAGAGCCCCAGCCTGTTCAGTCTTTTAGATATGTCAAGTGTAGAATGTGTTCAACTTGTAAAGAAGATTTTGTAACACTCTTGTGATGTTATTTCCGTTTTCCTCACACTGAATTGATGCAGAAGGAACTTTCCTCCATTTCAACAATCACCTCAGCTTTGGCAATTAATTGTGTGTCAGTCACTAGTTTGCAAAAAAAATGATGACATTACACTTTTCAGTATAAAATATTCCCAGAATAATCACAACCAGAAATTATAAGGGAAATTTTCCGCTTTGACATTCCCGGAAGTTAGCAGGAAATTGTGCCTTTCCCCACCTGTAAATCTTTGTCCATTAGATTTAATGGGTGGAAGTAAGGGGTTTGGAATGTGAAATGTCCTGATATCCCAACACGATACTGTCTCCCATTTGATTCCTAAGTGAACAAACATTTGTATGTTAGACCAAAACACTTCTTTAAATAGCTTACCAAGAAGCCACTCTTTACACATGAGCCTACAAAGTGAATCACAAGTGCGTCATTTGACCTTGGGAGGCATCGCCACCAAGGCCAATCCAGCTTCACCCATTAGCCACAGTCTTACTTTAAAGCAGCGACACAACACCAGGTTATAGTCCAACAGCTTTATTTGAAGTCACAAGCTTTCGGAGCGCTGCTCCTTCGTCAGGTGAATTGGAGAGATGCATAAAGACACAGCTTATATAGTCAGAGAATAATGTCAGATGTTTACAGGTAATCTTTCTAACTGCCATTTATCACACCTCGGCAGAGAGATAATCACAGCAATCAAAGGTGTGAATGGTGTCCAAATAGGTCAGTCAGAAAAACATTACATCAAAGAACAATGAGGTGGGGTCACAAGGGGTCAAATATTGCAGATGCTGGGGTCTGTGTGAAAAACAAAAAAAGACAAAAAACATTTTTTTTTGCTGGAAATCACAGCAGGTCCGGCCGCATCTGTGTAGAGAGAACAAGCCAACAACGACTCGAGTCTGGATGACCCTACGTTAGGTGGGGTTATATGTAGCGTGACATGAACCCAAGATCCCGGTTCAGGCCGTCCTCATGGGTGCGGAACTTGGCTATCAGTTTCTGCTCGACGATTTTGCGTTGTCGTGTGTCTCGAAGGCCGCCTTGGAGAATGCTTACCCGAAGATCGGAGGCTGAATGTCCTTGACTGCTGAAGTGTTCCCCAACTGGGAGGGAACACTCCTGCCTGGCGATTGTTGCGCGCTGTCCGTTCATCCGTTGTCGCAGTGTCTGCATGGTCTCGCCGATGTACCATGCTCTGGGGCATCCTTTCCTGCAACGTATGATTATCACACGTGAGGACACCACCCACCAGGTACATGGTACATACTCATGTGACTCGGCCAACGTTGTCTACCTCATACGTTGTCTACCTCACACAGAGCTGTTACACTCTATATTGTTTGATGTATTATTCAAGTGGATAAACCCATATTTTGATCAGAGCAATTTCAGCACAGATTGCTGTCTCCCATTCTTGTGAGTTCAGAATGACCCTGTTGTCACTCAATACCTGATACCACATTGGCTCAAATGGATGGTCTTGTGCTGTGTGGCAAAATAATGACAAAAACATAAAATTGATTTGTCTGCCTTATTCTCATGGATCTGTTTCTACATTATAAAGCACATGAACATACCACATACTTCAGTTGCAGTACTGAGGGAGTGCTGCACTGCTGAAGGTGCCATCTTTCAGCCGAGACGATAAACAAAGCAGTTAATAAAGCATATGGGATCCTGGGCTTTATAAATGGAGGCACAGAAAACAAAAGCCAGGAAATTATACTAAACCTATCTAAAATACTAGTTTGGCCCCAGTTGAAGTATTGTGTCCATTCTGGGCACCACACTTTAGGAACGACGTGAAGGCTTTAGAGAGGGTACAGAAGAGATTTACTAGAATGGTTCCAGGGATGAGGTTTTACAGTTAAGTGGACAGACTGGAGAAGCTGGGGTTGTTCTCCTTGAAGCAGAAAAGGCTAGGAGGAGATTTAATGGAGGTGTTTAAAATCATGATGAGTTCAGATTGAGTAAATAAAGAGGAACTGTTTCCAATGGCTGAAGGGTGGATAACTAGAGGGCACAAGTTTAAGGTGATTGGCAAAAGAACCAGAGGTGACATGAGGAAAAACTTTTTTACACAATGAGTGGTTAGGATTTGGAATGCACTGCCCGATAGCGTGGTGGATACAGATTCATTAGCAGCCTTCAAAAGGAATTAGATAAATACTTGAAGGAGAAAAAATTGCAGGAATATGAGGAAAGAGCGGGGGAGGGAGACTAACTGGATTGCTCTTCGAAAGAGCTGGCACAGACTCGATGAGCCGAATGGCCTCCTTCTGTGCTGTACTATTCTATGGCCTAGAAATTCGGTAGGCTTAGCGCCGCTTTTGAGGCGCTGGAGGGCCTAGCGCCGGAGTTATGGCCAGTTTGGAAATTGAGTGGGTCCCTAAATCGGCGTTAGGCCGTTAGCGCTGCGCCGGCACTGATGACGTCATCAGTGTGCGCAGCGTCCCGGTTGCCATGGTAACCCGCCCGAACTCCGAAATTCACTTGCGGCCGCCTCGCCCGTGGCAGCCGCAAGCAACGTTCTGGCAGAGGTGCCTTACTGGACTTTGCGCCGGCGCATTAAAGGCCCCGCGGCGGCCGGCCGCTTTCCCGCCGGCCGCCTGGCCGCAGCTCCCTCCCCGGACTTCTCCCCCGCCCCCCCCCCCCCCGGGACAGATGCAAGCCCGGCACTTGTCCGAGGTGCCGGGCTCATTTTTACAATGATTTTCGCGGGCCGCGGCCAGGTGCAGGCAGCTCCTCCTTAAGGGAAGGAGGAGGCCTGCACTTCCCGAACCTGCCGCACCGCAGCGGGCGCCGCAGCGCCGGAATAGCGCCGCAATTCAGCGCGTAGCGCCAGTTTTCAGGCGCAAACAGCTTTCAGCAGCGCCGGCAGCCGTTTGGGCGCAGAACTAGTGAATTTTTGGCCCGCCCAGCGCGACTTAGCTCCGGCACTAACTTCCGGCGCTAAAGCCGTCGCTGCGCCAAAACCCAATTTCTAGGCCTATGATTCTATGAAACCGAAGCCCCGTCTGTTCTCTCAGGTGGACGTAAAAATCCCATGGCACTATTCGAAGAAGAGCAGGTGTGTTCTCCCAAGTGTTCTGGCCAATATATTTCCCTCAACCAACATCATTAAAACAAATGATCTGGTCATTCCCACATTGCTATTGGTGGGACTTTGCTGTGCGCAAACTGGCTGCTGTGTTTCCTACATTACAACAGTGACTATACTTCAAAAGTAATTCATTGGCTGTGAAGCACTTTGGGACATCCTGAGGTTGTAAAAGGCACTAAATAAATGCAAGTTCTTTCTTTCTTTACAATTATAATAGACCAATAGGTTTGTCTGTCATGAGAGTTATTACCACAAAAACAAGTTTGTCAGCTTCTTTTTGTAGTAACAGGATTGCTGTATACTTGCTGCAGTGAAGCATAGCAAAAGATCACAATTTTGAACCTCCAGGGCTTGTTTTTAATTACATAGAATTACAAAGAATATACAGCACAGAAACGGGCCATTTGGCCCAACCAGTCCATGCTCCACTTGAACCTTCTCCCATCCTTCCTCATCTAACTCTATCAGCATAACCCTCTATTCCCTTCTCCCGCATATGCTTATCTAACCTCCTCTTAAATGCACCTACACTATCTACCCCAACTACTCCCTATGGTAGCGAGTTCCACATTCTCACCACTCTCTGGGTAAAGAACTTCTGGCCTAGAAATTCGGTTGGTAGCGCCAGTGATTAGCGCCTAAAGAGCCCGAGAATTGGGGCGTTACCCAATTTTCGGGCGGGCACATTGAATATAGCGCCACCTCCCATATTGAGTATACTTTTAGCGCCGGCGCTAACTCTTTGCGCTCGCCCGCAGGCGCAGGCAGATCATGACGTAATTTCAGTGTGCAACGCCTTTTTGGCGCCCCGGACCGGATATTTGGTGCCGCCCGCAACCTTTCCGCCTGGCGCTATTAGTGACAGTTGGATGGAGCATTCCCAGGCCCTTCTCGGACTCTGGGGGCGCTATTTAAAGGGGACAGCACTAGTATAAAAGCTGCAGCCATTTGGGCTGGCCATTCTGATCGTTGCTGGAGAGAGTAATTTTCTCATTGAGCCTTCGGAGGCACTGGCACTGGCAGCTTGAGGGCCCGGTTCCCGAGCTGGTGATGCAGCATCTGAAAGCAGGGAGGTGGAAGAGTGGCTTTAGCAAAAGGACAGCTTGGCAGCAAGGGATGCCAGATTGCGGCAAGGCTATGACATGGGTCCACAGTGAGAAAGCATGCTGGCGGGGGGAACAAGTGGAAGGAGACAGCTGTAAAAGGTGAGAATCTTACCATTGCTGTCGACAATGGGGTCGGCAGCTGCAGTGGTTACAGGACCACTCAGACGTCCTCCAAGAATCTGGTGGACTCTCTCCTCGAGATCCGTGAGAGTGACCACTTGTGGAGGTCCTCCACCGGTGCGAAGCTGGTCTTTGCCAATCCTCGCCAGCTTGGACTGCAGGGGAAAGGAGGGGAAGTTATGTTACATGATGCCCTGAGTGATCATCTCATGCCCCCCATGGTGGAAGAGCCCTTACATGATGCCCTGAGTGATCATCTCATGCCCCCCATGGTGCAAGAACCCTTACATGACGCCTTGAGTCAAATGTGCATGTGTGTGCCTAGAAAGGGCCATGGGTGCTTGCTGGCAGATGGCCAATGGGGCACAGCCCACCCTGTAGCCATAAAGTCAGGTGCAAATGAAGGGATGCAGAAGTTTGCAGAAACAACACTCACCCTCACGACCCGAGTGAGGTCGTTGAATTTCTTTCTGCATTGGACAGGGCTCCTGGTCACCATGCTGCTGGAGTTGACCCTCTGGCATACATCCCTCCAAGCTCGTTGGTAGTCCTTATGATTCGGCCTCCTGCCATTGTCTGGGTAGAGAACATCTCGCTGGCGCTCCACTGCGGCCACCAATTGCTCCAGAGCCTCATTGGTGAAGCGCTCTGCTCTCTGTCTCACCTTCTCCATCTGGTCCAAGTTTTTAGCGCCAGAGAAGGGCCTGCACCGATTCTGAGGCCTGCAAGGCGAAGAGTGTGGATGCCGAAGCTGACTGACCCACCCCTTTAAGAGCTGGCCGGCGCCTGGAAGTCTCATGGTCATCGGTAATTGAGAGCACCTGCGCTGCGCCCGTCCATTCCGATATTGGGTTGCGCCGGAAGTTTAGCACCTTAGGAGTCCCGTGTAATGCCTGAATTCGCGCCTCAATCACCTTTAGGGGCGATGCAACTCAATATCGCGCCAGGTGGTGATAGCTTGCGTCTGGCTATAAACTTAGCGCTGCGCCAATTCTAACGCCCCAAGTGGGGCTATACCCAATTTCTAGGCCTCTGAATTCCCTATTTGATTTCTTGGTGACTATCTTACGTTGATGGCCTCTAGTTTTGCTCTTCCCCACAAGTCGAAACACTCTGTCTGTGTCTACTGTATCAAAACCTGTCATAATTTTAAAGACCTCTATTAGGTCACCCCTCATCATTCTCTTTTCAAGAGAAAAAAAGAGACCCAGCCTGTTCATCCTTTCCTGATAGGTATAACCTCACATTTCTGGTACCAGCCTTGTAATTCTTCTCTGCACCCTCTCCAGTGCCTCTATATCCTATTTATAATATGGCGACCAGAACTGCACACTGTACTACAAGTGTGGTCCAACAAAGGTTCGATACAAATGTAGCATAATTTCTCTACTTTTCAATTCTACCCCTCTAGAAATAAACCCGAGTGCTTGGTTTGCTTTTGCTATGGCCTTATTAACCTGCATCACAACTTTTAGTGAATTGTGTATTTGTACTCCCAGATTCCCTTTGCTCTTCTACCCCATGGTTCTTATTTTCTTATGTCACCTACTTATTTTTCTTACCAAAATGTAATATTTCAGACTTATCTATGTTGAAATTCATTTGCCAATTATATGCCCATTCTGCAAGTCTTCTTGATAATACTGTAAAAAGTGCTGGAGATGCCCAGCAGGTTAGTCAGTATCTTTAAAGGGAATGGTTTATGTTTTGGGCAGAACGCTTCATCAGAATTGAACACTGAAAGATAATCAAGCCCCATTGAAGGAACATTTGTACTTAGCCCGCCCGGCGGGAAACGTGACCGGGTCGGATCAGCCTCCCGTTTTACACCCCGCCCGAGTTTACTTTCTGTTGACTTCAGTGGACCTCATGACATCCTGTGATGCTTTCTCTGCGAGCTCCACTCCCTGCCGGAAGTGCTGAATCAGCTTTTTAATTCCCTCTTAAATGCTATGGTAGACTTCCCTTCAATAACCATTTGAGGTGAAGCACTATGTGTGCTAATAATTCTTTGCATGAAAACATTTCCTTCTAACCTCCCTCTTTAGATTGCTAGTACTAATCCTGGGTCATAATGGAAAACAACACTATTAGGATATTGAGAGTCTCATCATTGCTCGAGCTGTAAACCATTCCTACCTACCTGAAGTGCTGGTGAAAATGAGCTCGACAGCAGTTGCTCCATTACCAGCTTAGCCTGCACTGCTCTCCAGTATTAGCGATGGTGAAAATATCACTTGACCAGTATATGTCGTACATTTACAGTAAATGATAGCATGGACTTGCAGTGACCAATGGGTATTCTGTAGTTTTCATCTGACAGACTAACAAAAAATGTCCAGGATTGGTTTAAAATGTGGCGTGTTATCTCTGTCACATATTTCACATGAGGAAATTGACGGGCAGGAAAATACCAGCTGGCCCATCATGCCTGCCCCACACTCCTGATGCCTGGAGTATTACGACTAGAGACATCCACCCCTCCCCCCACCCCATCCCACCACCTCACCCTGCAATCATGTAATCTCTTGGGAGAAGCAAGGAGGGAAAACAATCTGGAAAATACCTCTCCCACCCCCTCAGGCGATCAAAACCAGTCCAGGAGCTCACATGGACCATGTGTTCGGTCTCTCGTGCTAGTAGTGGGGAAAATGCTAGAATCTATTATTAAGGACATGGTAACAGGGCACTTAGAAAATAATAATAGGAATGGGCAGAGTCAACATGGATTTATGAAAGGGAAATTGTGTTTGACAAATCTATTAGAGTTTTTTGAGGTTGTAACTAGCAGAATAGAGAAGGGGGAACCAGTGGATGTGGTGTATTTGGATTTTCAGAAGACATTCGATAAGGTGCCACACAAGAGGTTATTAAACAAAATTAGGGCTCATGGAATTGGGGGTAATATACTAGCATGGATTGAGGATTGGTTAACAGACAGAAAACAGAGAGTAGGAATAAACTGGTCATTTTCGGGTTGGCAGGCTGTAACTAGTGCGGTACCGCAAGGATCAGTGCTTGGGCCTCAGCTATTCACAATCTACATCAATGATTTGGATGAGGGGACCAAATGTAATATATCCAAGTTTGCTGATGATACAAAGCTGGGTGGGAATGTAAGTTGTGAAGAGGATGCAAGGAGGCTTCAAGGGGATAGTGACAATCTAAATGAGTGGGCAAGAACATGGTAAATGGAATATAATGTGGAGAAATGTGAAGTTATCCACTTTGGTAAGAAAAACAGAAAAGCAGAGTATTTTTTAAATAGTGAGAGATTGGGAAATGTTGGTGTTCAGAGGGACCTGGGTGTCCTTGTACACGAATCACTGAATGTTAACATGCAGGTACAGCAAGCAATTAGGAATGCAAATGGTATGTTAGCCTTTATTACAAGAGGATTTGAGTATAAGAGTAAAGATGTCTTACTACAATTATATAGGGCCCTGGTGAGACCATACCTGCCGTATTGTTTACAGTTTTGGTCTTCTTACCTAAGGAAGGATATACTTGCCATAGAGGGAGTACAACAAAGGTTCACCACACTGGTTCCTGGGATGGGGGGATTGTCCTATGAGGAGAGATTGAGTAGACTAGGCCTATTAGAGTTTAGAAGAATGAGAGATGATCTCATTGAAACATACAAAATTCTTATGGGGCTTGACAGGGTAGATGCAAGGAAGATGTTTCCCCTGGCCGGGGAGTCTAGAACCAGAGGTCACAGTCTCAGAATAAGGGGTCAGCCATTTAGGACTGAGATGAGGAGAAATTTCTTCACACAGAAGGTGGTGAATCTTTGGAATTCTCCGCCCCAGAGGGCTGTGGAGGCTCAGTCATTGAGTATATTCAAGACAAGAGATTGATAGATTTTTGAATATTAAGGGATTAAAGGGATATGGGGATAGTTCAGGAAAGTGGAGTTGAGGTAGAAGATCAGCCATGATCTTATTGAATGGCGGAGCAGGCTCGAGGGGCCGAATGGCCTACTCCTGCTGATATTTCTTGTGTTCTTATGTTCTTATTTGTGGGGGTTTCTGAGGCTGTGGCAATAACCAGTGAAATGAAGATGGCAACAGAGGGCTTCCATGAAGTAACAAAAGCTGATATGCAAAAATAAATGTGTGGGGCTTTCTAATGAACATTCTAATTATATATAATTCTAATTCATACCATTCCAATTAATATAATTATAATTAATATATCATTCTAATTAATATAATTCTAATTACTATCATTCTAATTAATATCATTCTAATTAATAACCAAATATTAATTATTACAGGCAGGTATAAGTCATTCAGAACATGGCAGATTTAATCTATGCCTTCATTAGTCTGTAAGCAAAGCACATACAAATTGGAAATGTATTGCCACGTTTTGTATCTTTCCTCAGTGTGGTGCCTCAGAGTCCCACTCTACCAAATGTCATAAGATTATATGCATTATGTATTCATATGGAATTGCCCACTGTTTTCAGACAGGCAAGGGTTAAATCCGCTGTGCCTTATTGGTGTACGGAAAAATCCATACTGTAAGATGGCAGAGTGCAATTTCTAAGCTTAAAGCAATTTGATTTACTTAACAGAGCACAGAGGCTGGGGGACACTGATGCCGTGAGATGTTTCAGCATCAGGCTAAATGGCCTACTCCTGTTCCTATGTCCCATTAACATTATGCAGCAGTGAACCATTGTGGCATCGCCGCACCAACAACAAGGCAGTAGTGTAGCACCAGATGTCTTGGCAAGGAGATCTTATTTCATCAGATTAGCCGTTCACTAAATTTTCAGTGAAGCTCCCCGTGTCAATCAATAGTGGAGTGGTCCTTTTGAGCCATTTATTCAGGAACCACGACTGTGTGGTGGGTCTGTTTAAAAAAAAAACTGGTAATTAAATGTCTATTGGCTTGAGTGACACTTTAAAGAGCATCAGAAATATTAGATTAGTTTCTGCCAGCAGGAGATTTTAATAAACTATCTTTTATAGGTTACAATGAAATCAACCAACTACTGGATGACAATTTAGTCTTCTCAGCACAGATTTTCTTTCTCTAAGCACTCATCCACTCAGGATTTTATCCGAGAGAAAATATCATTGCTTATTTATAATTTTACCGGCTTCTCTGTAATAGGCCAGTTATACCATGTACTTTATCTCAATGTGAAACGTTATGCATGACTCAAGTGTAAACTTGCCCAAATTAAATTTAGACATGTGGGGAAGAGCGAGGGATTTTAACTCCCAGGAGGGAAAGTGGCCTAGCGAACCACCAGCCTGCCTGTGAGTGGCAGCGGGAGGCCCAGCCAATTTTAACAGCTGGGTCTCATTAACATGTCGCTGCCGACTTCACGACTAAAACGGCTGGGAAGCGACTGTCAGGCCGTTAAAATCATAGGCCGCCAACCAGGCCCAGTGAGAGTGCGGGAACGGGTGGATTACCGGTGTTTACAAGAGGTCAGCCGTTTGGGTGGGGGGGTGGGGGGGGGGCAACATTTCCCTTACGGGGCCAGGAGCCCTCCTGCTCCTCTGGGCCCCATGAAGGAAATAAATAAATAAATAAATAAATTTACCATGAGGGGCCTCTTTTCCTAGCTATCAGCCTCAGGCCTGCTTCAGCCTGGCGGGAAAGTCGCAATCGCTTCCCAGCTCAGGCCAACATTAAAATGGCCACAACAGTCTCCAACTGATCCCCACAGGATGGCCATGCCTTCTGGCTGTGTTTGAGGTATTGTTTAATTTCTCAGTTGTTGGAGGTGGGCTGGGGTGGAGTATGGATGTTTAAGCATAGCTGGGTGATTACCAGCATTCAGACACACTGCTTTGGAACAAAGGTGGGTATATGGAGTTAGGTCGTAGATCAGCCATGATCTCATTGAATGGCGGAACAGGCTCTAGGGGTTAAATGGTCTACTCCTGTTCCTATGTTTGTCTCCTTCCCTAAGAATTCATATTTAGTGATCTCATATGTTGATATTAATGAAAAAAAGTGCTGAAAATCTGAGGTAAAAGCAGAAGCTACTGGAAATACACAGCAAGAAACAGACTAAAGGTCCCCACCCAAAATGTTAAGTCGATTTTTCTCTTTTAGAAACTAGCAAACTTGCACTTTCTGCTTTGAAGGAATCTGGGACTGATGTAATCAGCAAGGAGGCGAACTGGCCCAGACACGAATGGTTATCAGACAATAGCTGCGTACAAAAGGGGGAACCGAGTGTGCAGATGAAAGGCCATGTTGGAACAAACACCAGGCAGATAGCTCAACTTGAGCAGAGTGGACTGGGCAATAGTTCACAACTTTCGCCCTCTCCCCTTTGTACATATGAAAATAGTTTTGGCCTATCCCTTTCTGACTAAGTTGTGTGGTATACAAGTGAAAGGGAGATAAAGAGTATAAGGATTGGGTGGAATCGAGGATAGAGAGAGAAGAAGAAGGAATGAATGACCAGCTCCTGAACCCAGGGACTTGATCACACTGATGTTTTGAGCTCTGCTTCCTAGACCAGGTCGTATAAATGCTTTGCTGGTAAACTGTCATTGATATACATAAATAAAGTCAGTTTTATAATAATCTCACTTCGCTATGATTTATTACTAACCATCGGGTCGAATCAAAGATATGCCTCTAAGATCCTACAGTTTTTATCGCACACAAAAAGATGTACGTGTTCATTTTGATATTCGATGTGTCGTTCAGAATTGCAGTACTTTCAATGCAGGTGTAGGAAATTGGATGTTTTGAAATTCAGTAGCTTGATCACTTGGATAGATGTGTCTTGCTCATAATTAGTTGGCGAGGAGATGACAAATGGTTGGGTTTTGTCAGCCGAGACAGTGCCATAGCCATTACACCGAGAACACAATTGTTCTCCAGACACTTGCTGATCAGAATAATTTATATGCTGCTTGGTAACAGAGATAGAAGCTTCGCTGTACCTTAAACATTGATGAATTTCCCTACCAAGCCAACTAGGAAATTAGCCTTGTCCATCGTACTAGCTAGCAGTTAGTAACCGTCTGTGGAATAGTAGACTCGTACCAGACTGATTTGGCTGGCTGGGATAATGTTTACCAATGGACTCCTTGCCATTATAGGATTGCTTATTGCACTTCACCAGACCTGATGCCATTGTAGATACAGTTGTATTTTACCAGAGCACGTCTCCAGAAGCACTTCCCTGAAGTGCTAAGCTCTCACTGTGTTTATTGGAGATCAGGCAGCTGACGAGTTGCAGGAACAGCCCACCCATATCCTGGTTGCCCCAAGACGAGGACTTAAGGGGGTCATTTTAATCCCACCCGCCCATCGGGAAAGTGACGGGATCAGCTGGAATGCTGGTTTTACATCCCATCCAATATTAATCTCCACTGACTTCAATGGTAAAACCAGCATTATACCCGATCCTGTCACTTTCCCGCCACGTGGATTAGGTTAAAATTGCCCGCCTAGTGGCAACAGAATCCCTCCAGGTCACATGATACCGGGACAACGAACAATCTCCCTGCTCCCCAGCCACACTGATCAGACACTCGCTTGTCATTAACAATTAATATTTGTGAAATTTGTTTAATGGAGGGTATTAAACTACTAATTTCATTGCCGTGCGGGGACGGGGCAGGAAGCAGTCTTAGCGAGAAAATCCACAGGGAAGCCGCTTCTGCCTCGCCCCGAGTTTCCTTTCGCTTTTCGATCTTTCCCGGGTTCCGACCGCCAATTTGGCACTGGCCTCAGTGGCGTCGCAGCTGCCAGTTTCCTGGGTTTGCACTGCTAATGCACTCTGAAAAATTAGAGGAGGTGCAGCAGCTGCCAGGAATACGGGCGGGAGTGAGGAATCCTCGATACAGAAGAGTCTGGAGATCTTTGAATTCATATCTCTGTAGCTGGGAGGTAGAAGCCATGAAAGGCTAAGCATCACCACCATGGGATTAAGAAGATAGAGAAGGGGATAGAAGGGCATGCCTGTGTGATACTTCATAGGGATGTCAAGGTGATAGTGTTCAGTCAGTCAGTAACCTGGTACCAATAAGATGCTGCTGATCTCGGCATCTCCCACAACAAGAGCCAAGTGAGTGCCCACTAGCACCATGGCCTTCTCCTACTGAGGGGTTTAAAATTGGGGATGCCCACTCTGGTGGCCTGCCTTTGGGTCATTGGACACTAATTTGTCTTGCAAGAATATAGATGAATGGGGGTAAGGCTAATAGTTGAGGAGTGTGTGCCAAATGGGAAAATTGAAGTAAGAAAGAAAGAAAGAACTTGCATTTATATAGCGCCTTTTATGACCTCGGGAGTCCCAAAGCACTTTACAGCCAATGAAGTACTTTTGAAGTGAAGTCACTGTTGTAATGAAGGAAACATGGCAACCAATTTGCACATAGCAAGCTCCCACAAACAGCAATGTGATAATGACCAGATAATCTGTTTTAGTAACCAGAACCACGATAGAGTTCCCCTTGTCCTCACCTTTCACCCCACCAGCCTCCACATTCAACGGATCATCCTCCGCCATTTCTGCCACCTCCAGCGTGATCCCACCACCAAACACATCTTCCCCTCACCTCCCCTTTCAGCATTCCGAAGGGACCGCTCCCTCCGCGACACCCTGGTCCACTCCTCCATCACCCCCAACACCCCTTCCCCTTCGCCCGGCACCTTCCTGTGCAAGCGCAGGAGATGCAACACATGCCCTTTTACCTCCTCCCTTCCCACTATCCAGGGCCCCAAACACTCCTTCCAGGTGAAACAGCGATTTACTTGTACTTCTTGCAATTTAGTATACTGTATTCGCTGCTCACAATGTGGTCTCCTCTACATTGGGGAGACCAAACACAGATTGGGTGACCGCTTTGCGGAACACCTCCGTTCAGTCCGTTAGGGGGACCCCAAGCTTCCGGTCGCCTGTCACTTTAATGCTCCGCTCCACTCCCACTCAGACCTCACCGTCCTTGGCCTCTTGCATTGTTCCACTGAAGCTCAATGTAAGCTTGAGGAAAAGCACCTCATCTTTCGATTAGGCACTTTACAGCCCTCTGGACTCAACATAGAGTTCAACAATTTCAGATCATAACCTCGGCCCCTTTCCTATATATATTTTTTATCCACACCTTTTGTTTGTGTCTTTTCTTCTCTCCCACATGGCAGTTGTCTTTCATTCTGCCAGCGCAATTCACACTTCATCTAGAGCCATCCTTTGTTTCTTAACCTATCCCATTACCATCTCCTTTTGCCTTGAATATCTCTTAATGTCTCTTAACCTCTCCTGCCTTCTATCCTATCACAGACCTTCCCTTTTGTTCTTTCATCCCCTCCCCCCACTTGCTTAAAAATCTGTTCCATTTCCTGCTTTTTTCCAGTTCTGACGAAGGGTCATCGACCTGAAACATTAACTCTGTTTCTCTCTTCACAGATGCTGCCTGACCTGCTGAGTATCTCCAGCATTTTCTGTTTTTAATCTGTTTTAGTAATGTTGATTGAGGGATAAATATTGGCTAGAGAGAACTCCCCTGCTCTCCTTCGAAATAGTGCCATGGGATCTTTTGCATCCACCTGAGAGGGCAGACGGGGCGTCGGTTTAACGTCTCATCCGAAAGACCGATGTTAGGATGTGAGGCTGTTAAAGTGGAGGAAGGGGTTTTAGGATTCTGCATGTAAATAATTGCCGTTAGGGGAGCTGGATAGCCATCGTGAAAGAAGATGAGTTAAGTAGAGAGCATTATGAAGGGTCAGTTGTGCAGGTGTTGCTTTAAGATGGTGAAGAATATGGTGGTATCCAAGGTGAGCAAGGAAGAACAGGCAGAGGTTTCCAATGGGTCACTTTGCCTGCCCCACTGAGGATCTGGAACTCTTTGCAGCACTGTCCTGAGGGGGCTGGGGGTGAGGGAGTTGGCACTCTGTGGCATTGCCACCATCCTCCATAGCAATATAAGAGCAGGAGTAGGCCATTCAGCCCCTCGAGCCTGTTCTTCATTCAATTAGATCATGACTGATCTGTATCTTAACTCCATCTACCCGCCTTGGTTCGTAACCCTTAATACCCTTGTCTAACAAAAAGCTAATAATCTCAGTTTTGAAATTTTCAATTGACCCTCCAGCCTCAAAGTTTTCTGGGGGAGAGAGTTTCAGATTTCCACTAGCCTTTGTGTGAAGAAGTGCTTCCTGACATCACCCCTGAAAGGCCTGGTTCTAATTTTAGGGTTTCCCCCTTGTTCTGGACTGCCACCAATTAGTTTCTCTCTATCTACCCTATCAGCCCCTTTATCCTCCAGGTAGCAGGAGTGATATTGTTGCCTCCAATGCCCCCCAGGAGGCCTTGGATGTCTGAACAAGTGAAGTTGCACATTCTTCTTCACTGGCTTGGTGTCATGCTCTGCTGCCCTCTGGACCCAGATGCTCCATGAATGTTCATAATTTGGACAAGTATAATGAAAATATTAGAATTATAGACAGGTTATAGCACAGAAGGAGGCCATTCGGCCCGTCGAGCCCGTGCCGACGTTCTGCAAGAGCACTTCAGCTAGTCCCACTCCCCCGCCCTTTCCCCATAGCCCTGCAAATTCTTTTCCTTCAGGTACTTCTCCAATTCCCTTTTGAAAGCCACGATTGAGTCTGCCTCCACCACCCTTTCAGGCAGTGCATTCCAGATCCTAACCACTCGCTGCGTAAAAAAGATTTTCCTCATGTCACCTTTGGTTCTTTTGCCAATCACCTTATTACCTAGACATGCATTGGAATAATTAGAGAGTAAAGTGAAAGAGCCAAACATGGTTACTCTCTTACCTGTTTATCCCCCCTTCTGCTGCCCGAGAGTCTTTTTAAAAGTTGCACAAAGGTTTCCAGGTAGTTTAGCTGCTTACACCCATTTTACATGGGTTTTACACCAGTGGTTCCGCCAATGGGAACCTAAGTGAGCAGACTCAGGACACCCTTATGTAAGTCCCTCTGCAGACCATCCGCAGGCATCAAATATTTTTTAAGGGGGTGTAGGAACTTTTTGGCCTTTGTGTCAGCTTTATTCATGTCTAAATTCTTAGGAAAAAAATGTGCCAGTATATTAATGTGAAGTTTGAGGAGAGGCAGAATAAGGGGTTAGACCCATACTTCTCTGAACAGGCGGACTTCTTAGTTTACCATCTTGCCCTAGAAATGTGTCAGGTTTGGCCCTGGATGCCTATATTTTTATGTATACCAATATGGTGGCCGGCTCGTAGTGAGTGCGTGCTTCTTGCTCACCATATTCGAGGCTTAGATGCCCGTTCAGCACCTAAAAAACAGGCGTGGCACCATCAACTTTCTGGTCCCTTGTCTGAAGGTCGGCATCTCTGACGCTGCAGCACTCCCTGAGTACTACACTGAAGTTTCAGAATATGTGCTCAAGGCTAACTTCAGGTCTCGTACGAGTACAGCATTGCCTCCTTGCTGCTGTATTCTATGCCTCTAGATGCAAAACCAAGGATTCCATTTATCTTGTTCATGGCCTTACACTGCCACCTTTACTGACCTGTGTATCTGCACACCAGATGTCTCTGCTTCTCTCTTCCATTTAGAATCAAACCATTTAACCAGTACAGTATTTCCTTTCCCTAATCTTGCACCAAGTCCTGTTCATCCTTCACCCCTGTGCTCGCTGACCCACATTGGCTCCTGGTCCGGCACGGCCTCGATTTAAAAATTCTTATCCTTGTGTTCAAATCCTTTCATGGCCTTGCCCTGCCCTAACCTCCTCTAACCCTCCAACCCTCTGAAATCTCTGCTTTCCTCCAATTCTGGCCGCTTGTGTATCCCCGATTTTCATCACCATTGGTGGCCGTGCATTCAGCTGCCGAGGCCCTAAGCTCTGGAATTCTCTCCCTAAGTCTCTCCGCTGCTCCTCCTTTAAGATGCTCCTGAAAAGCTACCTCTTTGACCAAGCTTTTGGTCACCTGTCCTAATACCTCCTTATGTGGATCAGTGTCAAGTTTTGTTTGATCATCGCTCCTGTGAAGCGCCTTGGGGGTGTTTACTACATTAAAGGCGCTATATAAATGCAAGTTGTTGTTTATTCCAAAATGTATTACTTCACATTTTAGGGCATTGAACTGCATCTGCCCATTGTGCTGGCCTGTCCATGTCCTCCTGCGATCTTTCACTATCCTCATCATAACTTGCCAAACCACCAGCATCATGTCATCAACAAATTTCAAAATTGTTAATCAAAAATCCATATCATTCACATATGAAATAGGATCAGCCTAAACACTGACCGCAGCGGGAAATCATCTCACATCTTTCCAGTCTGAGAAATTCATCCTTTTATCGCTATCCTTTACTTTCTGCTTTTCAACCATCTGTCTGTCCATGTGCCCACGTTGCCCTCAATTTCATGGGTCATTACTTTTGGCATGAGTTTTTTATATGGCACCTTATCAATTGCCTTTTGAAAATCTGTACAAATCACATCCATCTTTATCCATCATCTCTCATATCTTCAGAAAATTTGATCAAGTTGGTCAAGCATAATCGGCCTTTTAGAAATCCACGCTGGCGGACTGTGATTAACTCCTGTTTCTCCGAGTGTTTAGTAATCCCATCCTGTAGTGTAGACTCTACGGGGGCAGGATTTAAACAGGAGGGGGGGCCATCCCAATCTCCCATCGTAACCTTTGTGGAAGCCCTGGAGAAATGGTGTAAATGGCTGATCTCCTGCAAAAAGTTGCAATGGAGGATCAGGAGAACCCCCATGGTGATTGTACCCTCATGCAGTTTACCAACAACTCAGACGGGCTTATAATCTCCTGCTTTATCCCCAACAAGCAATAATCCAAGACAGCTGCCTAGGCCCTAAACTCTGGAATTCTCTCCCTAAATCTCCCTGCCTCTCTACATCTCTCTCTCCCCCTTTAAGATGCTCCTTAAAGCGACCTCACATGTTCTAATATCTCCTTATGTTGCTCGGTGTCAAATTTTGTTTGATAACGCTCCTGTGAGGCATCTTTGGACGTTGTACCAAGTTAAAGGCGCTATAGAAATGCAAGTAGTTGTGGGTGTTGTAATTCAGGGTAGAAGGAGCAGATGGTAAGTACTGAAACATACATCTAATCAATCAGATAGGGTTGGGGGTGAGACCATGGTGGGATCTGAGTGGAACAAGGGAACAGTCGGGGGTGGTAGCGAGGATTCGTAGCATAGAGTGAGTGGGAAAATAGAACCATAATGCCTAAACACTGTTGACCATTAATATTCCCAATTAGTTAAACCCCCTGGGTTTGAATCCTGCATCACTTTCCAGGGAGCCCTGGATACCTGTATATATACCAGTGCCCTGCATTAAATCTGGCAAATGGGATTGCTAGGATAAACTGAAAAGCATTGCAGATGCTGGAGTCAGACAAGAAACAGCGCATCTAGAGCCTGTGGCGGATCGCCACCTAAACGGGCGCAATCCACTTTTCCGTCCGTGGACAATAAATCGGGCACCTTGCCTTTAAGAAGCATGCTGCCTTTAAGGCATGACAAAGGAGCGGGCGTCGCCCTCAGTGTGTACTCAAAAGCGCGGGTGTCGCCCTCATTCTGTTTTCGGGTTTAGCAGAGAGAGGAGCTGGGGCAGCCATCTCTCAAGAGAATGTAATAAAAGCCATGTGTTCCTCAGATCGGTTCAGCCTCCATTCGTGTTCTGCGGCAGCCTCAACATTGGTGACCCCGATGCTCAGAACGTATTCCGAGCACTGCAATGGCGGCCACGAATGCAGTTTCCGTGAAACTGCCGGAGTTTTGGGAAAACCAGCCCGAAGCCTGGTTCCTCCAAGCTGAGTCCCGATTCCGGCTGCGACACATCACCACAGATGGGACGAAGTATGACTACCTCGTCGCATCACTCGGTAGCTCCACAGTCACGAAGGTCTGGATAGCGCTGCAGAACTCACCGGAGGAGGGCAAGTATGCACATCTTAAGGCCGCGCTCCTTAAAAAATTTACGACCTCGACATACCAGCGAAACTGCCGCCTCCTCGACCTTCCAGGCCTCGGTGACGCCTCACCGTCAGACCTCCTCTCCCACATGCTCTCACTCACCGACGAGAGCCCACCCGGGTCCCTCTTCCGCACGCTGTTCATCCGCCAGCTACCTCCCAGCATCCGCCCAGCGATCGTGGCGTCCGGCCTCACGGACCTAGAAGCCCTGGCCGACGAGGCCGACAAGCTGCTGTCCGCTCACTCCAGCCACGACGTCGCTCTGGACCTGGCAGCCACAGCCTGGGCGCGCCCCTCACCGGCCACCACGCGGCCACAAGGCCCAGCCACGGGGCCCACGGGGCCTTCGCGCCCCACAAATCCGGGCTACTGTTACTACCACGCACGGTTCGGTGCCAGGGCACAACGGTGCACACCTCCCTGCTCCTTCAAGTCCGCCCCCGTACCAGCCCCCGCGATGGCCGTGGGCCACGCGGACGCCCTGCTGTACGTCACGGATGACAGAACCGGCCGCCGGTTCCTGTGCAACACTGGAGCTCAGCACAGCATCATCCCGGCCTCCGCCCTCGACATCCAAAAGGGCGAACGAGGACAGGCGCTGGCTGCCGCTAACGGCTCGGACATCCGGACGTACGGCACCCGCACAGTCACCCTCGACCTCGCTGGTCGCCGCTACCGATGGGAGTTCATCACTGCCAAGGTACTCTCCCCTCTCATCGGCGCAGACTTCCTGTGCGCCCACGGCCCACTGGTAGACATCCCTCGACACTGCCTCGTGGACATGAACACCATGTCCCCCATCCTGGGCGCCATGGCCCCCCGTCAACCCGCCGACATGGCGTCACAGTGCCACGCCCGGGCCACGGATGACTACTCGGCACTCCTGGCCGAATTTCCGGCCCTCACCAACCCGACCTTCTCCGCGGAGGTCGCCAAACACGGGGTGGAACACTTCATCCCCACCACAGGCCCCCCAGTGTACGCCCACGCCCGCAGGCTGGACCCGGTCAAACTGGAGATCGCGCGGACCGAGTTTGCCACTATGGAACAGCTCAGCATCATCCGCCGCTCCAACAGTCCCTGGGCCTCCCCACTCCACATCGCCCCCAAACCAGGTGGGGGTTGGCGCCCCTGCGGGGATTACCGCCGCCTCAACGATGCCACCACCCCTGATCGGTACCCCGTGCCGCACATTCAGGACTTCTCAGCTAGACTGGCCGGCCGCTCAATCTTTTCCAAAGTCGACCTGGTGCGCGGCTACCACCAAGTCCCCATCCACCCCACGGACGTCCCCAAGACGGCCGTAATCACCCCCTTCGGGCTTTTCGAGTTCCTGCGGATGCCCTTCGGCCTCAAAAATGCGGCCCAGGCATTCCAACGGCTCATGGACTCGGTCCTTCGGGACCTGAAGTTCCTGTTCGTCTACCTGGACGACATCCTGGTAGCCAGTTTCTCCAAGCAGGAACACCTCGAACACCTTCGCATCCTGTTCGGGCGCCTCAGCGACCACGGGCTCATCCTCAGCCCAGCCAAGTGCCAGTTCGGCCTGGACAAGATCGACTTCCTCGGCCACCACATCACCCATGCTGGGGCCATTCCCCTGCCCACCAAGGTGCAGGCCATCCAGCAATTTCCCTGCCCCACCACCATCAAAGGACTCCAGGAGTTCCTCGGGATGGTGAATTTCTACAACCGCTTCATCCCCAAAGCGGCGTCCCTCATGAGGCCCCTGTATGAAGCCCTCCGGGGCAGGAGCGGCAAGATGGCGGTCGAATGGACGGCAGACGTATCAGCCGCCTTCAACTCCACCAAGACCGCACTCGCCGACGCCACCCTGCTCGTGCACCCACGGCCCAATGCCAGAGTAGCGCTCACCACGGACGCCTCCGACCACGCGGTCGGCGCCGTGTATGAGCAATGGGTCGACGGCGCCTGGCAACCACTTGCCTTCTTCAGCCGCCAACTACGCCCCCCGGAGGTCAAGTACAGCACCTTCGACCGCGAGCTCCTCGCGCTGTACCTGGCGGTCCGCCATTTTCGGTTTTTGCTGGAGGGCCACCCCTTCACTGCGTTTGTCGACCACAAACCCCTGACATTCGCAATGGCAAAGACAACCGACCCCTGGTCCGCCAGGCAGCAGCGCCAGCTCGCGGCAGTGTCCGAGTTCACCACGGACATCCAACACGTCTCCGGCTGAGACAACGTGGTAGCCGACTGCCTCTCCCGCCCTGCCATCCACGCCGCACACCTGGCAGTCGACTATGCTCAACTCGCAGCAGACCAGCTCACGGACCCTGATCTGCTCTCCGCACCTACCAACCTACCAGGGCTACGCCTGGCCGACGTCGCCTGCGGCCCGACCGCAGTCACGGTCAAGTGCGACATATCCCTATCTCAACCTCGGCCCGTCGTCCCAGCGTCCTGGCGCCGCCGGGTATTCGAGATTCTCCACAACCTCTCCCACCCCGGCGCCCGCGCATCCAACAAATTGGTAGCCAACCGCTTTGTCTGGCGCGGCCTTCGCAAGGATGTGCGTACTTGGGCCAACTCCTGCCTAGCCTGCCAACAGGCCAAGGTGCAGCAACACACGAAAGCACCCCTCGAGGAGTTCACCGTCCCTTCACGTAGATTCGACCACATCCACGTGGACATCGTCGGGCCCCTGCCGCCGTTGCAAGGCCACACGCACTTGCTGACAATCGTCGACTGCACCACGCGCTGGCCCGAGGCAATTCCACTGACCTCTACTACCACCGCCGACATCGCCAGAGCTTTCGTCAGCACCTGGGTCGCACGGTTCGGCGTCCCCTCCGACATGACGTCGGACAGAGGTCCGCAATTTACCTCTGAACTCTGGACCGCCATCGCACGCAATCTCGGGGTGACCATTCACCGCACCACAGCGTACCACCCCCAAGCCAACGGACTGTGTGAGCGGTTCCACAGATCCTTGAAGGCATCTCTTCGAGCCAGCCTCCAGGACGGTGCCTGGACCGACCGACTCCCGTGGGTCCTCCTCAGCCTGCGCTCCGCGGTTAAAGAAGACCTCCACGCATTGGCAGCAGAGCTCGTTTACGGCCAGCCGCTGCGCGTACCCGGCGAGTTCCTGCCCACCGCCACGACACCCTGGTCAGCCGACCAGCAACGCCACAACTTCGCCTCACCGGCGCTACAGTTCGCCCCGGTGCCCATTGCCCGGCACGGCGAATTCACCTCACACGTCCCGCTAAGCCTGCACCAGGCACGGTTCGTTTTCGTCCGGCACGATGCCCACCGCGGACCCCTTCAACCCCCGTACGACGGGCCCTACAAAGTGCTACAGGCTGGGGACAAATTTTTCGACCTACAAGTGGGCGACAGGACTGAAAAAGTGTCGGTTGACCGACTCAAGCCAGCACACTCGGAGCCCGGTGAGCAGGTCCCAGTAGCTCGTCCACCGCCACGCGGCCGACCTGCCCTCAAGCCAGTACACCCGGCTGCTCCACGCCCGGCCGTTCCACGTCCACCGGCGTCCTACAAGAGCCGCTCCGGCCGGCCCATCAGACCGCCGCACCGTCTCGTCCACACCTCCTAAGCGGATTCTGGGGGGAGCTGTGTGGCGGATCGCCACCTAAACGGGCGCAATCCACTTTTCCGTCCGTGGACAATAAATCGGGCACCTTGCCTTTAAGAAGCATGCTGCCTTTAAGGCATGACAAAGGAGCGGGCGTCGCCCTCAGTGTGTACTCAAAAGCGCGGGTGTCGCCCTCATTCTGTTTTCGGGTTTAGCAGAGAGAGGAGCTGGGGCAGCCATCTCTCAAGAGAATGTAATAAAAGCCATGTGTTCCTCAGATCGGTTCGGCCTCCATTCGTGTTCCGCGGCAGCCTCAACAAGCCATCCTTTGTTTCTTAACCTGTCCCATTACCATCTCCTTTTGCCTTGAATATCTCTTAATGTCTCTTAACCTCTCCTGCTTTCCATCCTATCACAGACCTTCCCTTTTGTTCTTTCATCCCCCCCCCCCTTTCCCAGCTCCCAGGCTTGCTTAAAAATCTGTTCCATTTCCTGCTTTTTACCAGTTCTGACGAAAGGTCATCGACCTGAAACATTAACTCTGTTTCTCTCTCCACAGATGCTGCCTGACCTGCTGAGTATCTCCAGCATTTTCTGTTTTTATTTCAGATTTCCAGCATCTGCAGTATTTTCTTTTTGGGTAGAATTTTTGCAGGGTTTCTCATCATCTCCCGGCGCAACATTGACGGACGACCGGCGGAAAGCACAGAGAAATGGCTGTAAACCTATTTCTCCGGGCTTTCTGCCGATCTCCTGCTGCAGCTGTGATTGGAGATTGGGAGAACCCCTGTGAAAATTCTACCCCACAGTGCACAGTCCCCACTTTATATAACCCAATCTAACGTTATAAACAGATGGCCATGTTTGGATCTTCGCTGATTGGGATAGTTCAAAATAATGGAAATAGGTGTGAGCCGACTATTAAATCAAGCAGATAAAAGAGACATTGGCATGGAAATTTGTTTTGGGCAGTAGCGGGAAACGAGCGGTAACGCGTTGATAGCCTGTTTTCCACCCTGCTTGATATTCAATTCCATTGATGTCCATTGATGCCGAATTTCTACCCCATTAAATATAAGACTGTTTCCTCAAAACTTTAAGGCCGGGGCCTGTTATCATTTCTATAAATGACGGTGCCAGGCTTAATAAAAGATTGATATCACGTGAAGTTTTAATAAATGCGAATGATAAATATGTTGCAGTGTATGACTGTAGAATGAGGGCATTCCAAAGACAGTTGGATAAAATGACATAATGCAATAGCACTGGAGGTGGTCTGTCATTAAAGAAACCATTTTTATAAAAAGCCATTTTTTAAATGAAAGAACGCCTGCTGATGCCATTAAATTAAGTGAAATGAATTAAACAGTTGCAAAATGAAACAATCCTTTCGGCAAGCATGCTTTTTCTAATCATTTTCTGTTTTTTTTTTGCTGGGGGTGGGGGCGTGGTGAAGAGAGAAACAAAATCAGCCTCATCCATTTCCTCAAATGTTTTTCTTTAATTGAATTAGATGGTGCGTACTCACAGCTAAGAATGATTGCTCAGTGACCACCTACACTGGGAACTCGAGAATTTTAATACCTCACTTATTAATCTTCTTATTGATTCCAGAAAGAATAACGGGTGAGGGGAGAATTACAAGACTAATCCGACCCATGAGTTCAGATGATGCGTATTGACTGTGATCGTAAGCTTCGAGCACTTTGTCAAAACTCAGGGGCAGCTTATAAGGCTGGAAATTACTCCCACAAATACTGATGGACAGATGGTTAATGACGCTTCTCTGTATAAAATACACTGGGCTGAAAATTCAGTAGGGTTAGCGCCCATTTTGCGGCGCTAGAGGGCCTAGCGCCGCAATGATAGCCGTTTCTGAAATTCACTTCGGCGCTGCCATCGGCGTTAGCCGGTTGCGCTGCGCCGGCACCGATGACGTCATCGGTGTGCGCAGCGTCCCGGTTGCCGTGGCAACGCGCCCGAACGCCGAAATTCAGTTGCGGCCGCCTCGCCCGTGGCAGCCGCAACTAAGACTCTGGCAACCGAGTCTTACACAAGTTTGCGCCGGCGCATTAAGGTCGCGCGGCGGCTGGCCGCTTTCCCGCCGGCCGCCTGCCCGCACCTCCCTCCCCGGACTCCTCCACCCCCCCCCCGCGGAACAGATGCATCTGGCCTGCAAGCCCGGCACTTGTCCGAGGTGCCGGGCTCATTTTTGAAAAAATCAAACGGCCAGCGATCGGGTGAAGGCAGCGCCTCCTTAATGGGAGGAGGAGGCCTGCACTTCCCCAGCCTGCCGCACCGCATCGGGTGCCGCAGCACCGGATTAGCACCGCAATGCGGCACTCAGCGCCCATTGGGAGGCACTCACGCCCGCCAGTAGCGCCGGCAGCCGTCTGGGCGCGGCGCTACTGAATTTTTGGCGCGCGCAAGGGAATTAGCGCCGGCGCTAAATTTCCGGCGCTAAAGCCCTGGCGCGGCGTCAACTCAATTTCTAGGCCACTGTATAATTTTACGACATTCCTCAGCCTAAGTGTTCACTTGCTGATATCGGCAGCAGTAATTTCTACCTATAGGTCTGTAACTCTTTGTGAAGTGTCATGTTGCCAGGAGTTGGAAGGTTCTGAGGAGGCCACATATATTGCCCATCCCTAATTAGCCCAGAGAAGGGGTGCAACTGGATGGCTTGCTAGACTACCTCAGAGGACATTACTGTCAGAAATTTCCTCAGATTGTCTCCCGATCGGCCACTGTAACTTTGGCGTAATCTCAGGACAGACCTGTAACCAGGTTTGAAGTTACGCTGGCCGATTGGGATTGAAGGAATTCCCAGTGTAAGATTCATAAAAGGACAGGGGGGTGGTAGCTTTCCTTCGCTGCCGGACATTAATAAAACCAGTTGAGCTTTTATGATGAGCAGCAGCTTTTTATGGACTTCTTTTTAAAATATGTTAGCCTACAAGTTATCAGGGGCCCCGATTTTAACTCTGGGCGGGTAGGTAGCAAGGTGATTTGGAAATGAGGCCTGGGCTATTTTAACTCCCGAGCCTTATTTAAACCCCGTTGGCCAACCTCCTGCCCAAAATAGATGGGTAGTTGGCGGGAAGCGGAAGAACGCTTGGCAAATTTCTGCTTTCATCGTCTGCTAATTCTCCCTGGTTATTTCTCTCAGGTTTTTAAATCCACTTATATATTTTAAGTCATTTACCTGACGGTTTACATAGTGAGATATTAGAAAGTCGCGTGGCCCGGAGGTAAGTGGCGGGATCACTATTAGAATGATTTCTAATGGGAAAAAGGCCTGTGGAGATGCCAGGTGAGAGATATAGGCCTAGAAATTGGGTTTTGGCTTAGCCAGGGCTTTAGCGCCGGAAGTTAGTGCCGGCGCTAAGTCCCCCTGCGCACGCCAAAAATTCAGTAGCACCGCGCCCAAACGGCTGCCGGCGCTACTGAAGGGTCTTAGCGCCTGGAAAAGGGCGCTAACTGCCGTTTAGCGCCGCAATTCCGGCGCTGCGGCACCCGATGCGGTGCGGCAGGCTGGGGAAGTGCAGGCCTCCTCCTTCCGTTAAGGAGGAGCTGCCTGCACCCGGCCGCGGCCCGCGCAATTCTGTTTAAAAATGAGCCCGCCACCTCGGACAAGTGCCGGGCTTGCATCTGTTCCGGTGGGGGGGGGGGGGGGGAGAAGTCCGGGGAGGGAGCTGCGGGCAGGCGGCCGGCGGGAAAGCGGCCGGCCGCCGCGGGGCCTTTAATGCGCCGGCGCAAACACATGTTGGACTCTGTTGCCAGAGTCTTAGTTGCGGCTGCCACGGGCGAGGCGGCCGCAACTGAATTTCGGCGCTGGGGCCCGTCGGCATGGCAACCAGGACGCTGTGCACACCGATGACGTCATCGGTGCCGGCGCAGCGCTACCGGTGCAACGCCGCTTTTGGGCCCCAGGGAATTTTTCAACTGGCCATAACTCTGGCGCTAGTCCCTCTAGCGCCTCAAAAGCGGCGCTAAGGCTAGTGAATTTCTAGGCCATAGTATGATTTATGCTCCAAACTGACGTGATCGTGTGCTACGCTGGTTTTACACGCCGCCCAATTTTGCCCCCCGTTGAAGTCAAAGGAGAGTAATATTGGGCGGAGCGTGAAACCAGCATTCCACCTGATCCCGTGGGTTTCCCACCCTGTGAGTCAGGTTAAAATGACCCCCTCTCGAGCTCCTTGTGCCTCTCTGAAAGAGCGATCCAATTAGTCCCACTCCCCTGCTCTTTCGCCATAGCCCTGCAAACCTTTCCTTTGTAAGTATATATCCAATGATTCCCTCTTTCCCTAAAGATGAGGCCTTCCAAATGGCTGGGCTCAGATCAGGATCTCACTGTGTATGGTGCATTCCCATAGAATTCAGAGGGAAAAAAGCCAGCTTATAGGAACGTTTAAATCAAGGCATGGGGATGATACATTAATGGTTTGATTCTTAGCTAATGCTTTAATTGGCCATCTCTGAATTGGCAGATGTAATTACTTTAATTAAAAGTAATAGCCAGAGTTACATTTAGTTAATTTATGCTGTGCCTCTCAGAGATGAGTGTTTATTAATTATTTAATAAACAAATGAAGTATAGGTAGGTAGTGTAATTGTTGAATAGATTTTATGTCCCACACAAATTATTTCTGAAAGAATTGTGATGCCACTCGAGAGAGAGAGAGAGAACATTGAACAATAACTCCAGTCAGATTGAACCATGCAGTATTTATATTTAATGAGAACCTCCCATCTAGTCTTCTATTCGGTTCAGCATGTAGGTGTTTTTGCACTCAGAGTTTTGATGCACAAAGCTTCACCAGTTACCTATGTCATAGAGTCATAGAGTCATAGAGTTTTACAGCACAGAAAGAGGCCCTTCGGCCCATCGTGTCTGCGCCGCCCATCCCTCCCTGTCCAGTCTAATCCCATTTTCCAGCATTTGGTCCATAGCCTTGTATGCAATGGCATTTCAAGTGCTCATCCAAATGCTTCTTGAATGTTGTGAGGGTTCCTGCCTCCACCACCCTTTCAGGCATTGAGTTCCACATTCCAACCACCCTCTGGGTGAAAAAGTTCCTCCTCAAATCCCCTCTAAATCTCCTGCCCCTTACCCTGAATCTATGCCCCCTTGTTGTTGACCCCCCCACTAAGGGGAAAAGTTCCTCTTTATCTACCCTATCTATGCCCCTCATTATTTTGTACACCTCAATCAGGTCCCCCCTCAGCCTTCTCTGCTCCAAGGAAAACAACTCCAGCCTGTCCAGCCTCTCTTCATAGCTGAGGCGCTCCATCCCAGGTAACATCCTGGTGAATCTTCTCTGCACCCTCTCCAAAGCAATCACATCCTTCCTATAGTGAGGCGACCAGAACTGCACACAATACTCCAGCTGTGGCCTCACCAGCGTTTTGTACAGCTCCATCATAACCTCCCTGCTCTTATATTCTATGCCTCGGCTAATGAAGGCAAGTATCCCATATGCCTTTTTAACCACCTTATCTACCTGCTCCGCTGCCTTCAGGGATCTATGTACATGTACACCAAGGTCCCTCTGACCCTCTGTACTTCCTAGGGTCCTACCACTCATTGTGTATTCCCTTGCCTTATTTGTCCGTCCAAAATGCATCACCTCGCACTTTTCAGGGTTAAATTCCATTTGCCACTTTTCCGCCCATCTGACCAACCCGTTTATATCGTCCTGTAGCCGGAGGCTTTCCTCCTCGCAATTTACCACCCCACCAATTTTCGTGTCATCTGCAAACTTACTGATCATACCTTTTACATTCTCATCCAAATCATTTATGTAGATCACAAACAGCAAGGGACCCAGCACCGATCCCTGAGGTACCCCACTGGACACAGGCTTCCAGTCACAAAAGCAACCTTCGACCATCACCCTCTGCCTCCTGCCACTCAGCCTGACTATGTCTGACTATCTTTATTGCAACAACATTGAGGAAGCTCCTGGACTTTTTCGGCTTAACTAAGATAGCTTGTGCCGTATTTTCTTCTGAGAAATTCACGGCGTAACTGATTTACGGCGAAACAATTTCCTCGATCGTTTTCGCGGCTTCCAAGCTAAGTCTACTGAAACCTTCCGCTGCTCATTTATATAGCTCTGCCCCTGCGAGTTTCCTGCTTTTCCGGCAGTAAAGCGCTGGTGTAGATTTAAACCCAAAAATTTAGGTCCAGAGTCACCTGGTACTGACATAACTCAGATTTCTGGAGTTTGGTTTCAATGATTTTTTTGAGACTTTTTTTCGAATATATCTTACCAGGACCTGCACTACACTGAACCAAAATTCTTTGGATCCCCATTCCCCCCACCAACACATTCAGAAGGATTAAGCAGCTGGAATGACGTTCCCACTGGGTATAGCCCCGTACTGCCCAGTGAGAGAGGAAGAGGAGCAGGAGAGACAAGAGTCTTTGCGAGTGAGGCGCCATGGCAGAAGACAGCAGCCCACTCCCTATTGGTGGAGCTGCATTTGTGCTTGTTTAACGTCAGTTTTCACATTCCCGTAGGCAAATGAGCTCCGCAGAAAACTTGGGCACAACTTCCCGTCAGCGAGTTTGGCGCAGAAACCAAATTAAATTTCAGCATAATATCTGCGTAAGTGTTTTACACGCTGCCCGCTTGGACCTTCCGTTGAATTGAATGGAAAGTGAAATCAGACGGCGTATAAAACAGACAGCCGATCTGATCGCGTCACTTTCCCACCTAGCGAGTTATTTTAAAATGACCATAGACCTAGATGTCTGCTTCTGAATTTAAATGAAACGAAAGTCTCAATAATTTTTGTTAAAAGAGAAAAAACGATTTATTCAGGATATTTGAATTCAAAGATCATAATGGCTGGAGGAAAGCAAGGCCCCTGAGCAACTTATGTCATCGGATTACTATGGGATTTATCACTTGTTCAAACAAGACTGGGGGAGCTAATTAGTCTCATTGCAAGAGATGTTCATTGAAATGATATCTCCTTCCTTATAAGATAATTTAGTAATATTTGCCATTTTAAGAAACAAATGGCAGACTGCTTGCATGACAAGCAAATATGGATTAATTAAATAAACAGAAACAAGAATAATCAAATCCTAAGTATTCTGTAATCTCTTACTTCTACTTTGGGTTTTATTGGATTTTATTGGAACACTGCAATTCGGTGTCAGCTGTGGCTCAGTGGGGATCATTCTCGCCTCTGAGTCAGGTGGCTGTGGGTTCAAGTCCCACTCCAGAGACTTGAGCACATAATCCAGGCTGACACTCCAGTGCAGTACTGAGGGAGTGCTGCACTGTCGGAGATGCCGTCTTTTGGATGCGATGTTAAACCGAGGCCCTGTCTGCTCTCTCATGAGAACTTAAAAGATCCCACGGCACTGTTTCGAAGAAGAGCATGGAAGTTCTCCCCTGTGTCCTGCCCAATATTAATCCCTCAACCAACATCACTAAACCAGATGATCTGCTCATTAATTTCATTGCTGTTCATGGGAGCTTGCAGTACGCAAATTGGCTGCCATGTTTTCTACATTACAACAGTGACTACACTTCAAAAATACTTAATTGGCTGTAAGCGCTTTGGGACGTCCTGAGGTTATGAAAGGCGCTATATAACTGCAAGTCTTTCTTTCTTAGAATTTGCTTCAGCAGAGGACCCATTTAAAACTAATTGATTGACAGTTATAGAATCATAGAAATTTACAGCACAGAAGGAGGCCCATCGTGTCTGTGCCGGCCAAAAAAGAGTTATCCAGTCTAATACCACTTTCCAGCTCTTGGTCCGTAGCCTAGTAGGTTACGGCACTTCAAGTGGATATCCAAGTACATTTTAAATGTGATGAGGGTTTTTGCCTCTACCACCCTTTCAGGCAGTGAGTTCCAGACCCCTATTTAGAAGTGATTGCAGATGCATTCAAATTATTGTACCACAATGCTTAAATAAATTTAAATAATTTAAAATACCTTGAGGGAGAAATTCAGTGGAGCCGCAAACGGGGCGCCAAGCTCGCCTGGGCACTGGAATTAGCGCAGCGTTTGGAGCAGTGTGACCGCCGGAAATTCAGCTTGAACGCCCTAAGAGGGACACGGGGCGAGGCTCGAGGCGCTCCGCATCCCTCTTAGGGCGCTGAAACTGAATATCGCAGCGCAACGTGCCGCAGCGCCACACGTTGCGGCACGGCGCGCTGCGGTACTGCAGGCCTTCCTCCCATTCTTAAGGGGGAGGGGCCTGCACCAGCGCGAGCGGAGATCGCGAGTGCCGGCAAAAGAGCCCGGTACCGAGGAGAAGTGCCGGGCTCTCGGAAAACAGCCGGCACTGCTGCGGGGGGAGATCAGGAGGCCGGGGACGGAGGTGCTGGCAGGTGGCCGCCGAAAAAACGGCCGCCCCGCACCTCCACCTTAATTTGTGCCACTGCTGCCACAGGTAGGCCCCGTGAACCGGGCGCGATTTGCGAACGGTGCTACAGAGGCGGGCGCTACCGAATATCGAGATCGGGGCAGTAGCGGGGCGCTGCGCACACCGATGATGTCATCGGTGGCGGTGCAGCGCAACAGGCTAACGCCGCCATTAGCGCCCCAGCTAAATATCGTGGGAGGCATGGCCAGTGGCGCTAAAGCCACTGAGTGCCCTCTTTAGGCGCTAACTGGTGGCGCAGCCCACCGAATTTCTAGGCCCTTATCCATTTCCATGGAGTTAGATGGCTCAGTCTTGTACTTTTTCATCACGCAAGACAAAAACCTCCTGTTGGATACAGATTAAGAACTCGGTCATTTACACCTTAAGCATTAGTTCCCTTATCCTTCCCCTCTCATGGGAAATGCACTACCAATCAAGTCTTGAATATCCTACATTAAATACTGAGTTGTCTGCTGAGTGAACTGTAACTGCTGATGTGATCATTGTCCTTTGTTGCTATGACTGTTTAGTAGGTTTGGCCTTTGTAGCATTAAGCCTTTTCGCATTCTCAATCAGACTTTGGCTTGTTTATTTTGAGAACAGGCCACGCTGAGTGATGAGAGATGCCCAGGAAACTGGGGGTTGCTGTCATAGTGGAGGGAGCACAAAACTTAAATACAGGAAACTTCACCTGGGCAAAGAGGAATCTAGAGACGAACATAGCTGCAGACACTAAATACGACAGCAAGAAATCCTGTGGTATAAGTTCACTGCATCCAGATGGTGTCATCTATAAAATGGCATCTCTGATGGTGCAGCACTCCCTCAGTACTGCACTGAACTGTCAGCCCAGATTGTGTGCTCAAGTCTCCGGAGTGGGATGAGATGCCACTTCTCTCTCCCCGGTTAAAGACTTGCGCCTCCTGGATTAATACACATGGCTGCTGATTCCCTGATTGAGTGTTTGAGGCCCACAGAAAGCACAGGTTTGGAAACCATGAGCTCACGATGCCAGATCTGCCACCCAATATGGAAAATCAGGGGCTGCAAGTCTTTCAGATGAGACATTAAACCGAGGTCCCGTTTGCTCTCTCAGGTGGATGTAAAAGATCTCATGGCACTATTTCGAAGAAGAGCAGGTGAGTTATCCCCAGTGTCCTGATCAATATTAATCCCTCAATCAACACCTGAAAACAAATTATCTGATCATGATCGCTTTTCTGTTTGTGGGAGCTTGCTGTGTGCAGATTGGCTGCCACGTTTCCTACATTACAACAGTAACTATACTTCAAAAGTACATAATTGGCTGTAAAGCACTTTGGGACGTCTTGAGGTCGTGAAAGATGCTATAGAAATGTAAGTCTTTCTTTCTTTCCTCATGATTGCCTGACCAGCGTTTGCTGCGAGCGCCATTTTGGATTGCCAACCCTCCAGGATTGTCCTGGAGTCTCCAGGAATTATAGATTAATCTCCTGGACACTGGAGCAACCCCAGGGAGAAAAATCATGAGGGCATTAAAAAAATTATGTTTTTATTTCATTTTCTTTGAACACTTTCATTTATTAGTTATAAAAATACTGAAGATGGGGGAAAAGGATGTTTGACTGGGCTGGGGAGTTGGAGGTGGGAAGTCACATGATGAAAGCTCCAAGAACTTGGTCAACAAGAGTTGACAACTGTAGTGTCATTCTGCATCCGGAGCGCCTGAAGATCGAAACAGATCTACGCTTTTAATGGTATTTGGTTACAGTTGGATAAAGGGAACATTTTAATTGGCACAAGGGTGTTTCCTGTGATGGATATTGTTGTTGAGATCTATCTTTGTGCTTCTGTGGTCAGCTTTCAGTCTATTAAAAAAATTCATGCATACTTTTCAGCATCAGTCTGCAGGTAGATTGTTCTGGTAAACATGTCGGGCAGTTAGCGATGCACGATGTACAGTGTAGTTAAAGTCTAGCTTTTACATAGAAATACATAAGGCTAGAATTTCATCTACTTATCGCCACTCCATAGCACCATGAAATGACGCTAAAATGGCGGCCGGCGCTCTTTCACCAGCTGGTGGTGGCTCCCGTGGCGGCCACCATACTCATGTCCCCCTTTGATCTGCCGGTAACTGGTAGCGCCCTGAAAGAAACAATGGCGGCGTGGTGACGTCAATCACCGTGCACCGCCGACTTAACATAATCAATGCGAACTTCGACCCTAGCGTTGAATTCAGCGCTGGGTCCTAAGCATGCCAGGTTAACCTGGCATGCATAGCAGGCTGACAGTGGCAATGTCTGCACCTCTTAAAGAGACACACACATCGTTAGGTAACTTTAAATGTAAGGTTTTGGACTGGGTTTCTTTTGCTTTTATTGAAGTGGTGGCTTGCTGCAATAGATGTGAAAAGTTTTTTAAGTATGTAGGGAGTGCTACTGGACGCTTGCAAGGCTTATAAGAACATAAGAAATAGTCGGCCATTCGGCGCTTCGAGCCTGCTCCGCCATTCAATAAGATCATGGCTGATCTTCTACATCAACTCCACTTTCCCGCACTATCCCCATATCCCTTGATTCCCTTAATATCCAAAAATCTATCAATCTCTGCCTTGAATATACTCAACGACAGAGCATCCACAGCTCTCTGGGGTAGAGAATTCCAAAGATTCACTACCCTCTGAGTGAAGAAATTTCTTCTCGTCTCAGTCCTAAATGGCCGACCCCTTATTCTGAGTCTGTGACCCCATGTTCTCGACTCCCCAGCCAGGGGAAACATCCTCCCTGCATCTACCCTGTCAAGCCCTGTAAGAATTCAATGAGATCATCTCTCATTCTTCTAAACTCTAGAGAATATAGGCCTAGTCTACTCAATCTCTCCTCACAGAACAATCCCCCCATCCCAGGAATCAGTCTGGTGAACCTTCATTGCACTCCCTCTATGGCAAGTATATCCTTCTTTAGGAAAGGAGACCAAAACAGTACACAATGCTCCAGGTGTGGTCTCACCAAGGCCCTGTATAATTGCAGTAAGACTTCTTTACTCTTGTACTCAAATCCTTTTGTAAGGCCAACATACCATTAGCTTTCCTAATTGCTTGCTGTACCTACATGTTAACTTTTAGCAATTTGTGTGCAAGGACACTTAGGTCCCTCTGAACACCAACATTTCCCAATCTCTCACCATTTAAAAAATATTCTGCTTTTCTATTTTTTCTACCAAAGTAGATAACTTCACATTTCTCGCATAGCAAATGAATGCCTTTGAGAAGACAGAACATGCTTCGAATACTCAGTAGGTCTCACTGCATCCGTGGAGAGAAAAACAGAGTTCACATCTCAGGTTGACATGCTGCCTGACCAGCTGAGTATTTCCAGATTTTTATGCTGCCATTTCACATTTACAGAATCTGTTTGCAGAGAAGAGGAAGACACAGAAGAGGAGGAAGCAGAAGAGGAGAAAGCCGCAAAGGAGGAATCAGATGAGGAGGAAGCAGACAGAAGGTGCATCCCAGACAGCCCCTTTGTGGCTGGGATATCCGGGATGGAATCATCCGCCTCCGGTCCCAGTTACCACAACCCCAATTCCCCTTTCAACATTAGTCCCACATCTATTACTGATCATCACAGCGTCCTCTTGGCCACGATGCTGAAATAAATGGCACCACAAAGCAAACTTTCCAATCCACCTATCTACGTCTATCCATCCAATATAACTTCAAGAAATCAACTCATCACCCATATGCATTCTCTTACTGAGTGTCTTGTGTGTGTCTTTGCCTATCCTAGTGATGTAACGCAGTGCTACCCCAGTGGCTGCAGCATTGCTGGTGGAAGGCTGCTGACTTTCTGTGGGGGACATTGCAAATGTCCTTGCTGGTTGACCTTGAGGAGCTGGTGGCTGGGAGTGTCAAATCAATCTTATTCCATTCTTCTTCACTCTCCTCTCCCTCTTCTTGGTCACCTCCAACATGAGTCTCCTCCCACCCTTCTTCATCTAACCCCATCTATTCCTTTCTCCCTCATGTCTTTATCCAGCTTCCCCTTAAAAGCATCTATGTTATTTACATCTACTACTCCATGTGTAACGAGTTCCACAATCTAACTACTCTCTGGGTAAAGAAGTTTCTCCTGAATTCCCTATTGGATTTATTAGTGACTATCTTATATTTATGGCCCATAATTTTGGTCTCCACCACAAATGGAAACATCTTCTCTACATCTACCCTATCAAACCCTTTCATAATTGTAAAGACTTCTATTAGGTCACCCCTCAGCCTTCTCTTTTTTGTGTGAAAGTTGAACATTTTGCATTGGGTATGACACCACCTGGAGGCAATAATCTTATACCATGGAATTTCTGGCTGCCATGTTTAGTTTTTGCAGCCAAGCTCATCTCTAGGTTCCTCTTTGCTCTTCTGAAATTTCCTGTATTCTTCCTTGTGGACTTCCTCTCTCTTCTCCCTCCAGGCTTCGCAAAGCTATGTTAATCCATTCTTTGCAAGTTTGCATTTACCAGTCTACAACAGCAACAATAGCTTGCATTTATATAGCGACTTTAAAGTAGTAAAACGTACCAAGACACTTCACAGGAACTTTATCAAACACATTTTGACACTGAGCCACATAAGGAGATATTAAGACAGTCTAAAGTACGCTCAGTTTGCCATTTAGTGTGTTCTGTTTTGTCCTCCGCTGAAGTGTTAATAAACCATTTCCTCCAGTCAGTCTGGTTTAGCTCTTCCCTCATATCCCTGTAGTTGGACTTTTTAGAATTATGTACCTGGGTGTTAGCCCTCAACAGTATTGAATACCAAATCATTTCAAACTTAATCATGCTATGCTCCCTATCACCCAGTACTCTGTATTCTGTCAGGGTCACCATAACTAACTATCGAATAAAATGTTGTCTCTCACGGTTTCGCTGATGCACTGGCCATAAAGCAATCATACATTACAGTTAGTAATTTTTACTCTATTGGACAGATGCAATTTATCACTGTTGAAATCCCCCGTTAATATAACATTCATGTTTTCAAATATCCTTATCTTTTCATACAGTAGGCTATCCTTTTTATTCTGCTTTGACACTTTGCAGCAAACCCAGAGTGTTATTTTTTTTGCTTTCTTTGCATTCAATACTTCCAGCGAGACTAGTTCACCAGAGAATTTTCTTATACAGAGTAGATCAGGAGAAACGGTTTCCACTGGCAGGAGGGTCAGTAACCAGAGGACACAAGTTTCAGATAATTGGCAAAAAGCACCAGAGGGGAGATGAGGAGAAATTTGTTTTATGCAGTGAGTTGTTGTGATCTGGAATGTTCTGCCCAAAAGGATAAGGGAAGCAGATTCAACAGTAACTTTTAAAAGGGAATTGGATAAGTACTTGAAAAGAAAGGTTTGCAGGGCTATGGGGAAAGAGCAGGGGAGTGGGTCTAATTGGATAGCTCTTTCAAAGAGCCGGCACAGGCACGGTGGGCAGAATTCTGTGCTGTAAGATTTTACATAGTGTTTGC
This sequence comes from Somniosus microcephalus, assembly GCF_052327205.1. Taxonomy (NCBI): domain Eukaryota; kingdom Metazoa; phylum Chordata; class Chondrichthyes; order Squaliformes; family Somniosidae; genus Somniosus; species Somniosus microcephalus. Next base: position 50,031,717 of record NC_140995.1, read on the forward strand.
CTGACATATAGACCTACACCCACTCCTTTGCTCACTACTCTACTTGCACAGTCATCACACCTCATCGCTGCTTTCACAAGGTTTCCACAGCGTATTGCGCACCACTAACTGGTGTGATCCCACGTGCACAAGGGCGAGCTGTAGATTTCACACACTGCAGAGCGGATTTTATTATGCCACATTGCACTGTGGGAAATGGGGTGGCACAATGAGATCATAGAAACATAGGAGCAGGAGTAGGCCATTCGGCCCCTCGAGCCTGCTCCACCATTCAATGAGATCATGGCTGATCATCCAAATTCAGCACCCTGTCCCTGCTTTCTCCCCATATCCCTTGATCCCTTTAGCCTTAAGAAATATATCTAACTCCTTCTTGAATATATTTAATGAATTGGCCTCTACTGTCTTCTGTGGTAGAGAATTCCACAGGTTCACCACTCTCTGGGTGAAGAAATTCCTCCTCATCTCTGTCCTAAATGGCTTACCCCTTATCTTTAGACTGTGACCCCTGGTTCTGGACTCCCGGCCATCGGGAACATCTTTCCTGCATCTAGTCTGTTTAGTCCTGTTAGAATTTTGTAAGTTTCAATGAGATCCCCTCTCATTCTTCTAAACTCCAGCGAGTACAAGCCCAATCGACCCAATCTCTCCTCATACGTCATTCCTGCCATCCCAGGTATCAGCCTGGTGAATCTTTGCTGCACTCCCTCCATGGCAAGATAAGGCGACCAAAACTGCATACAATACACAAGATGTGGTCTCACCAAGGCCCTGTACAACTGCAGCAAGACCTCCTTGTTCCTGTACTCGAACCCTCTCGCTACGAAGGCCAACATACCATTTGCCTTCTTAAGCGCCTGCTGCACCTGCATGCTTACTATTAAATCCGTGTGTTAATGGAGACACGGAATGCAGGAGTTGGTTTAACAAGTCTTTACTGAATGGAGACAATCTGAAAACTGAAACTACAGAAGCCTGCCAGGGCCTTTTATACAGGGATGGTCACTGCCGGTACTGCAGTCTGAGACCAGTTATTCCCTTAAAGGGACATACACAACAATTCCTCCCCTTTTAGATAAACAGTACATAACATTCATTTAACAACTAAATAATAACTAATTACAATTACAATTACGGTTGCTAGATACATGAGTTGAAGTTAAGCAATTATAAGTTCAGTCTTTGAGGAGGCTTCCTGATTCTGTCTGGATAACGCCTCTTTGGGATATCAGGTTCTTCTGGCAAGGTTGAGTCGGGATCAATGTCGTTGTTTGGTTCGTCTGCTTCCAATATCACCGATTCTGCAGTAGATGCAATTGGTACTTCGGTTTCATCGCCAGGTGTATCAGATCATGGTGTGGAGTTGACGTTTTCCAGTGACTCTAGAATCTGGTCAGCATGGAGTCTTACAATGCTTTCTCCAACGTCCACGGTATACATTAGAGGTCCTTGCCGTGTACAGATCGTTCCTGGCTGCCATTTCTCTGTGCAGTAGTCCCGGGCCAAAACTGGTTGACCTATCTTAAAACTCCTGGTCGGCCTTTCATTCATATTCTGAAACTGCCTGTTCTCCACATCTCCTCTGACGTTTGGCTTAACCAAATCCAAGCGGCATCGTAGTCTTCGATTGAAGAACATCATGGCTGGAGTTTGGTTGGTAACCGCATGTGTCGCATTCCGGTAGGCAAACAAGAAGTTATCCACCTTGTGTTGTAGGGGTATATCTTCATTACACATTGCCTTGATAGCCTTCTTGAATGTTTGAACAAACCTCTCGGCCAATCCATTAGTGGCTGGATGATATGGGGCGGATGTGTAATGCTTAACACCATTGTTCTTTAAGAACCTCCGGAACTCTTCAGGCACAAACTGTGGTCCATTGTCAGAGCAAATCTGTTCAGGCAGCCCATTCCTGGCGAATATGGTTCGTAAGACTGTGATAGTTTTTTCTGTGATGGTTGAGGACATTTTTATTACCTCTGGCCACTTTTAATGTGCATCCACCGCAATTAAAAACATCGAGTCCATAAAGGGACCAGCAAAATCAATGTGCACCCTTTGCCATGGAGATGAGGGCCACTCCCATGGATGTAGAGGGGCTTGTGATGGGGCGTTTTGGACCTTCTGGCATCCTGTACAGCTCTTGGTCATCTCTTCGACTTCTCTATCGATTCCCGGCCACCACACAAACGCTCTCGCTAAGTTCTTCATTTTTACCCCTCCCAGATGACCCTCATGAAGCTCATTGAGCACTCTATCCTTCAATTTGGGTGGAATTACTACTCTGGATCCACACATCAAGGTTCCTCTGCACACTGACAGCTGTTCTCTTCTCGGCGAGAATGCTGGCAACAGTGGTTCGCCATGTGCTGGCCATCCCTTCACCGTTAAATCATAGACCCAGGAGAGTGTCGGGTCATTTCGTGTTTCCTTTTCTATGTTTGCATTCGTCACAGGGAGACATTCGACAATAGTCGAGTGGAATAACTCCACTGGATCCACTGCCAGTTCTTCTTCCACCATCGGCAATGGTAGGCGCGACAATCCATCAGCATTCCCATGCTGTTTAGTTCCTTTGTACTCAATGTCATATTGGTGTGCCCCTAGGAAAAGGGACCACCTCTGTAGCCGTTGTGCCGTCATTATCGGTATGCCCTTCTCAGGGTTGAAAATGGAGACGAGAGGTTGATGATCAGTTAGTAGAGTAAATTTCTGACCGTGCAGGTAGTGATTGAACCTCTTCACCCCCCACACCAGGCTGAGGGCCTCTCTGTCAATCTGGGCGTAGTTACGCTCGGCTGAAGTTAATGAGCGTGACGCAAAAGCTATCGGCCTCTCAGAACCATCAAAGAATTTATGTGACAGTACCGCCCCAATGCCGTAGGGAGACAGATCACACGCCAGTCTTATCGGTAGTGATGGGTTGTAGTGAGCCAATACTTCTCTTGAAGTGATTAGGTCCTTACTCTTCTGAAAGGCCCGCTTACATTCATTGCTCCATTTCTATGCTACTCCCGTTCGTAGTAGGGCGTTCAGTGGATGCAGAATTGTGGACAAATTCGGCAAAAACTTATGGTAGTAATTCACCAATCTGAGGAATGGCCTCAGTTGTGACACATTTTCAGGCGCTGGAGCCTTAACTACCGCTTCAATTTTGTCAGGGGACTTATGCAACCCCTCTTCATCAATCACGTGGCCACAATACGATACCTGTTTCGTAAAAAACTCGCACTTGGGGCGATTGGCTCGTAGCCCATGTTCACGTAGTCTAGTGAGCACCTGCTCTAGGTTGGCGAGGTGTTCACTGTCATCTTCACCTGTCACTAGGATGTCGTCCAAGTAACACTGAGTCCCCGGAATCCCTTGCAGGACTTGTTCCATCGCTCTTTGCCATATCGCCGGAGCTCATGCTACTCCGAATACCAGTCGATTATACTGGTAAAGACCTTTGTGAGTGTTTATCGTGAGATACTTCCTAGAGGATTCTTCAACCTCCATCTGCAAATATGCTTGCGCTAGGTCAATTTTTGTAAAACGCTTCCCTCCGGATAGTGAGGCGAAGATATCTTCTATCCTTGGAAGAGGATATTGTACTGTGTGAAGGACTGGGTTCACTGTCACCTTGAAGTCCCCACAGATGCGAACCTTCCTTGGCTCCTCAGACTTATTGTTTAATGTTTTCTTCATGACAGGAACGATGGGTGTCGCCCACTCGCTCCAGCCTACCTTAGATAACACGCCTGCATTCTCCAGATTCTCCAGCTCTGCCTCGACGGCTGGGCGAATTGCATATGGTACCGGTCTTGCTTTGAAAAACTTGGGAATTGCATTCTCCTCTATTTTTATCGAGGCGGTTACGCCTTTAAGAGTGCCCAGTTCTTGTTGAAATACCTCTTTGGCGTCAGCTAAGATTGTTGACAATCGTCCAGGAGTGACGTCGTCATCCTTTTTACCAGCCACCATCAGTGCCTGAATGGAGTGCCAGTCTAAACTTATCTTGCTGATCCATTCACGTCCCAATAACGGTGGTCCACCATCTTGCAGAATGTAGAGATACAATTTCCGTATTTTCTTGCCGTTGTATTCGACAGGCACCCTTATTTTTCCTCTGGGGTATACGTTTTGCCCCGTATACGTCCTCAAGACAATGGATGTCTCTCTCAAGGGTATGTGTGAGAATAGCCGCTCGTAGTCTCGTCGATTCATGATGGTTAGAGCTGATCCTGTATCCAATTCCATTTTGACTTGAGACCCTGCTATCGTGAGGGTGACCCAAATGGTTCGGTGATCCTCTTTTGCGATTACGTTGTGAAGTTTGAGACAGCTTAGTCTCTTGTTCCCGGATTCACTATCGCTCATCTGGTCTTCGGAACTACTGTCCGTCATCTTTTGTACTTTCCTGTACGGTTCCTTAGTAGCCTTTTTATTGTCGTTGGTCTTCTTCCCAGACCTGCAAACTCGTGCAATGTGTCCCATCTTTCCGCATTGCCTGCATATTTTGTCCTTGGATCGGCAGTCCTTCTGGTCATGGTTTGTTCTGCCGCAGCGATAACATTTTGCAAATCCCCGTGTCATTTCGTGGGTGCCGTATTCCTGTGGCTTTTGTTGTATTTCCGCAGCTCCCCTTGCTGCTGCTTCGTACGATACTGCCACGCTGAAAGCCTTATCTAGCGTCAGCTCTTTCTGTGAGAGTAACCTCTTCTGGGTTCCTTCACTCAGGAGTCCACAGACAAATTTGTCCCGTAAGGTATCTGCCAGTCCTGCTCCGAACTGGCAGTGCTTTGATAGCTTGCGTAGTTCCGTAAGGTAATCAGCATTGCTCTCATTTTTATGCTGATTTCTCCTGTGGAATTTAAATCTTTCTGCTATCAGCAGCGGTGTAGGATTTAGGTGTTCCTGTAGGATAGCAACAATTTCGTTAAAACTCTTCGCCTTCGGTTTGGCTGGAGTAATCAGGTCCCGCAATAGGCCGTACGTTCTTGCGCCCATTAAATTTAGCAATACCGATGCCTTTTTCCCCTCGGCTATTTCATTTGCCTCGCAATATACCTCGACTCTTTCCACATACGTAGTCCAGTCTTCTATTGCATTATCGAAGGCAGTGATATCGCCAGTCTTTGGCATCTTGAAAACCTAAGATGGCGTCTCCCGCGCTTTTCCTTCGTCCCCGATGGATCAAAATGGCGCCTCCCGCGCTTTTCCTTCTTCCCCGCCGAGTTAAGATGGCGCCTCCCGCACTTTCCCATCGCTGCCGCTGCTGTCAACGCCGCTCTCCGCGGTATTTTTATTTTTAACCGTTCCCGTCGTGGAGCGGACCCTCTGGGACACTTCCCTCCCTCTTCTTAGATCCGAACGCTGCCTGGCTGCGAAGCACCGGCCACGCCCTGTGTGCTCCACCCTCTCTCTATCTCTTTGCTTCCTGACTCGCTGCCCGGCCCCGTTGTAGAGCCACCCGATCGAGCTCTAGCCCGCCGCAGCCCAGGAAGGATCAGTGCACTACCTGCCACCAGCCCGATTAGTTGGGAAACCACAGACTGGGGAACCAAGCCTGGCTCTTGACAGTCTCCCCTGCAAGTTTTCAATCCGATGATTTGGAGGGCGGTTGCCCACGGTCGCCGCCCGTTTCTCGAGTTTCTTTGGATTATTTTTTTTTTCTTTTCTGGCTTCGACCTTCAATAACGTCATCTGAGGTGCTGCCGAGTTGCAGGTAAGTTCGTTTCTTACTCGTCGCCAGTATTAAATCCGTGTGTTAATGGAGACATGGAATGCAGGAGTTGGTTTAACAAGTCTTTACTGAATGGAGACAATCTGAAAACTGAAACTACAGAAGCCTGCCAGGGCCTTTTATACAGGGATGGTCACTGCCGGTACTGCAGTCTGAGACCAGTTATTCCCTTAAAGGGACATACACAACACTTACCTTCAGCGACTGGTGCACAAGGACACCCAGGTCTCGTTGCACTTCCCCTTCTCCCAATATATTGCCATTCAGATAATAATCTGCCTTCCTGTTTTTGACACCAAAGCGGATCATGATCCTCAGGCAGGAGTGGGACTTAAACCCACAACCTTCGAGCTCAGAGGTGAAATTGCTATCACTGAGCCACGACTGACAAGTGGTCTTAGCATGTCACTCGGAGGTGAATTTCCTCAGGGGCTTCTCCCAATCCGTAGCTATAACTTTGGTGGAAATTCCCGTTTACGGGCATAAATGGGATTGAGCTGTCAAAGATATGTCAGCAGAGCAGGTGAAGCCTCTGAAGAAGTTCCCTCCACCTCCATTGTCCTTTATTTAGGTACAATGAGAATCAAGTTTTCTTAAGCTTTATCTGTACATATTTGTAAATCAAAGGCAAAATCTGGGCCTAAACATGGAGACCCATTGGAAAATACTTATGCATCCAAGAAAAAATATAATTATAAATGTTCAGAAAAAAAAAATCACTTGTCACATTATAGCTACGGGCAGTCAAATCAGTGCACAATTTACTGTTTCACCAAACAGCATGATGCCAATAGCAATAGAGAACAACATTAGGACTAATCGAAGTTGTAAAGCATTGAACAAGTAGATAATTATATCTATCATGGCCATTTAGCAGAGTCAAGAGCTGGCAGAGAACTAAAATAAGGCTGTTACGTTACCTGTACTGGTTTCAGACTGGCACCTGTTCAATATCAATTAAATTTTAATCATGATGAGGTAATGGGAGAGCTGGCTTTTTACCAATAGAAAAAAATTGAGGCCTAGAAATTCAACGTATCCGCCTCTGTTTTTCGGGTGTTAAACAGGTGCCTAAGCCTCCAATATGGCAGCAGGAAGCGCACGCTCATTACAAGCAGGAAGTGCTCCGCCCGCCATATTGGTATAGGCAAAATAAAAGGTGTCTGGAGCCCATGCCTAAAACAGGTGTTACGGCATTTGCAGGTGCAAAAAAGGGGCCTAACACCTGTTTGAGGAATCCTCTACAATATTGGTTTGCTTTGAGATTGCCAGGGCCAGCTGCATTCAGGAAAAACAGGTCTACGTGTGGCCTAACAAGTGGTCCTTAAAGGGTTGCAGGCTGCTGCAGGCTGCCACCAATGAGGTAACTTTGTTAAAAATGCTTACTTGAATGTGGAGCTGGGAGATGCAGGAGCGCTCCTCCCAACCCCACATTAAAAGCATAGGCTGTTACTGCTCGCTCCACCCGTATAATTGTGACTTTGAACCCTCCCCCTCTGATCGCCACCACCACCCTCCCTCCCATCCACTGCCACCCTCTCTCCCATCCACTCTCCCTCCCAGCCACTGCCACCCTCCCTCCCATCCACCCACCCTCCCATCTACCACCACCCGCCCGCCCATCCACTGCCACCCTTCCTTCCAAACATCTCCTACCTGGTCCCGTCCCCCCACCCCCCCGAACTCCGTCTGATCATCTTCCTTCTGATCGTCACTAGCTCTTGGTCTCCACCATCCTCCCTCTCGATCTCCTCCCTCCTATTCACCCCCTGTCCGATCACCTTCCTTCTGGTCATTGTTCCCACCTACCCTAGCCACTCCCCAGTCCTCTTTAAGGACTATGCCTGAGGGATGCTGCCGGTGACACTGCAGCCTGAGCCTCGGGCCTCTTCTCTGGCGAGCTGCCCATCAGATGTCCACAGCTCACCAATTCGATGATAATGAGGCCCGGGGCCCAATATGAGGTGCGCCTCGAGCTTATCCATTCAGGCTCAGCGATCGTTCCCTGTGCCCTGTTCACAAATAAGCTTGTAGGCCTAAAAGTGCTGCTCAAATGGGAGACACTGCAGCAGGTCCAAACTGAAAAGCAGAGTGAGGCAGCTTCTCAGATCCACGTGACTTCACGCAGAAGTTGTACTGAACAGCTTTTGTTGCAGCAGAGTCGAAATGGCTTTGCGGTGACTCAAATGACACAGTATAATTGGTCCGCAAATATGTTCCAATATTAGGGTAAAGCTTGTTTTAAAAGAAGCACTCAACTTAATAGCTATACATACAACATGATGGTCGAAAGAAGAACCTGCTGAGATCCTTTAGCTTGCATAGCATCTTAAAGTTTGGAGGATAAGCCGATCAATTAAGGTAAAGAATGACAGTGATAAGAACTGCCAGTTGTGCACCCAAAGTGTGCTGCTCAGTTTGAGGCCGAGGAGTGCCGGTAGTTCCAGTTCCATGGCCCGGGGGCATCCCTCGGCAAGGCCTACTGCTTTGAAGGAGAACATTCGAGTGCAGCAGATCTCACATCTGCTGCTGTGTGTCGGGCCTCCCGAGGTCACAGTCTTCTAGTCTTTGATCTCCCTTTGTGGCTGTGAACAGTGAGAGAGATAAGGCAGAAAGAGGGACACAGGCAGAGAGGTAGATTTTTTTTAAAACACATGTTGTGCAGGCAGGCAGGTCTTCGAAACAGAAAGTTGTGAGGAAATGGGTCCAGAAAAGGCTGCTTGATGGTTAGATGCTTTTAAGGGGAAGGTAGATAATTACACAAGTACATAAGTCCTGCAATTATATAAGGCCTTGGTGAGACCACACCTGGAGTACGGTGTACATTTTTGGTCTCCTTACCTAAGGATAGATATACTTACCACAGAGGAAGTGCAACAATGATTCACTAGACTGATTACTGGGATGGGGGGATTGTTCTATGAGGAGAGATTGAGTAGACTAGGCCTATATTCCTTAGAATTTAGAAGAATGAGAGGTGATCTCATTGAAACGTATAAGATTCTTAAGGGGTTTGTCAGGGTAGATGCTGGGAGGTTATTTCCCCTGGCTGGGGAGTCTAGAACTAGGGGTCACAGTCTCAGAATAAGGGGTTGGCCATTTAGGACTGAGATAAGGAGAAATTTCTTCATTTAAAGGGTTGAAAATCTTTGGAATTCTCTACCCCAGGGGTGTGGATGCTCAGTCATTGAGATAGATAGATTTTTGGATACTGAGGGAAACAAGAGATATGGGGATAGTGCAGGAAAGTGGAGTTGAGGGAGAAGATCAGCCATGGTCTTATTGAATGGCTGAGCAGGCTCGAAGGGCCTACTCCTGCTCCTATTTCTTATGTTTTTATGTCCTTTGGCCTAAAAATTCAGTTGCTTTGTGCCTCCCGTTAGCGCTAATGGGGCGCAAAGCAACTAGCACCCAGGCGCGGCATCGCCAACGCCAAAGCCTCCTGCGAAATTCAACAGGAGGTTAGCAGCAGCGGTAACCGTTAGCTGTGCCGCCAGCGATTACGTTATTGCAGTGCGCAGCGCCCTGGCCACGATCTTCAGTAGCGCCTCTGACTTACCGCCGGACGCCATGTCCGACGGGATCAGGGGGGCCTACTTGCGGCTGGGGTGGCGCTAATTAAAGGCGAGGTGCCGAGTGGCCATTTTTGTTGCTGGCCGCCTGCCAGCACCTGCCCCCATTGCCGTCCCCAGCCTCCTGACCAGCCCCCTGTGGAGTGCTGGCTGCGCTCCATGAGCCCGGCAGTTCTCTTGAGTGCCGGGCTCTTTTGCCTGCACTCTGATCCCTGGTGGCCCAGCTGGGCCCCGGGTCGCGCTGCGCAAGGCCCATCACCTTTAAGAAGGGGAGGAAGGCCTGCAGTGGTGCTGCGGCGATATTCCCTCACAGCACCCCAAGAGGGAGGCAGGGTGCTTCCAGTAGCACCCCGCTTCCCTCTTGGGGCGCTACCAATGAATTTTGGCCGCGGGGGAGTGCTAATTTTTTTGAGGCGCTAAATGTAGCGCTCCGGCAAAGTTAGCGCCCCAAAGGGGGCGTGACTCAATTTTCCCCCCTTTATTTTGTGTTATTATGCAAAGATGCATTGTATGGGATGAATTACGTGAGTCTGGTCATAATCGCTATTCTGTACGTTCACCTTACTGTGAAATAAAAAATGTTATCGAATCGTATCAAATCTTCTCTCACCGAGTGCTTGCTCAGTCTGCCTTCAGAGAGATTGAAGAAGTAGATGTGTGAAAGACAGGAATATCTAGTCCAGATCACAAGAGGACACTATGATTACGCCCGAGTTACACAATTGTAACAAGTAGATGCAGGGTGTGGTAAACCACTGTATTGTATATTGCCACCTCTGGGTGGCGCTGTGTATGGAGGCATGCCTCAGCTGACTCCACCCACCACTGTGTGGGTTTCGTTCAGACTTGTTCAGTCACTCACGAAGAAGCATGGTCTCTTCTTAGCTAATAAAAGCCTTATTCATCTCTTCTTTCGACTCATCATCTCTTCTTCGACTCATCACCTTTTATGAAGTAATTGATAAGCGTATCAATTTTATTAGCTAAAAGTTAAATGGCGACACCTGAGGAGCAACAACAGCAACGGATACAGCAGACATTGCTGAGAGCCCTCAGACCACCACGCCTGGACCTCGACCCTCAAGATGTGGGTGCATCAGCCAAGTTTGAACACTGGCTGAGCTGCTTTGAATCCTTCCTCGCAATCTCACAGGTTACAGAGGAGGATCACAAACTGAAAATTTTGACCGCCCAGGTGAGCCATCAAGTATATATGCTAATCCGGGACTCTAATACGTACGTGGCGGCCGTCGAGCTACTAAAAGGGCAATATACGCGCCCAGTGAACACAATTTACGCCCGACACCTCTTGGGATCCCGCAGGCAGCAACCGGGAGAATCGGTAGGGGCATTTGCACGGGCGCTACTGGCACTCTGCAGAGACTGCGATTGTAAAGCGGTAACGGCTGTGGAGCACGCGCAGGGACTCGCCTGTGATGCCTTCGTCAGGGGCCTCCAGTCAGACCACACCCGGCAGAGACTGCTAGAAAGCAAGGAACCCGACCTGAAGACGGCCATTGCCCTTGCGCTCTCGTTAGAGGAGGCCCACCGAAACCTCGAGGCATACCCCCGTAACGGCGCCGAGACATGGCAATCGAAACCGTGGGACACGGGACCGCCGCCCCCGGCACCAACCGCTGCAGCGACCCAACCGAGACAGCAGCCTCCGGTAAGAACTGCTTCGATGCCCAGTAACCAGGCCCAAAAATGCTATTTCTGTGGCCAGTTAAAACATCCCAGAGCGCACTGCCCAGCTAAGACAGCTACCTGCTCGGGCTGCGGGAAGAAAGGCCATTACGCTAACGCCTGCAAGGGGAAGCCAGCCAGCAGCGCAGCGTGCGGGCCGTGGGAGCAGCCATCTTATCCGCCATTTTGTGTACCCCCGGCCGCATGGCATCCGCCGCCATCGTATCCAACGCACTCAACCGCCATTTCGTCACCGGAACCGACCACCGTCTCGGCGGATGACTATAGTGACTCACTAAGCCACATACTGGCCTCCGTGACGCTGGATCAAGGCCACCCTCACCATCTATCCAGCTCCATGATGGATATCGCGGTAAACGGCCGCGCCACCAGTTGCCTGATCGACAGCGGGAGCACAGAGAGTTTCGTCCACCCCGACACGGTACGTAGCCACTCCCTCACGATTCTGCCAACGCACCATCGCATTTCTATGGCGTCCAAGTCCCAGTCAATGGACATCAGCGGCTACTGTGTGGTGACCCTGTCAGTAGGGGGCACTGAATATCAAAAATTTAAACTGCTAGTCCTGCCCCGTCTTTGCGCTGCCGTCCTGCTAGGGTTGGATTTTCAGTGCCACCTTAAGAGTGTCACACTAGCATACGGTGGACCCCTCCCCCCACTCACAGTCTGCAACCAACAACTTTTAAATCGCCCGCTGCAAACCACCTGCAGCCTTTCCACATTAAAAGTCCCCCCCCCTCCCCTGTTCGCTAACCTCACCCGCGACTGTAAACCCATCGCTACCAAAAGCAGGCGGTACAGTGCCGGGGACAGAGCTTTTATCAGCTCTGAGGTGGAGCGGCTCTTGAAGGAGGGCATTATCAAAGGTAGCACTAGCCCCTGGCGAGCCCAGGTTGTAGTCGTTAAAACCACTGCAAAACGCCGCATGGTAATCGACTACAGCCAAACCATAAACCGGTACACCCAGCTGGACGCGTACCCCCTCCCTCGCATATCTGATATGGTCAATCAGATTGCGCAATACAAAGTATTCTCCACCATCGACCTTAAGTCAGCGTACCACCAGCTGCCCATCCGCCATGAGGACCGCCAGTATACTGCCTTCGAGGCAAACGGCCGCCTCTACCACTTCCTTAGGGTCCCCTTTGGCGTCACCAACGGGGTTTCGGTCTTCCAAAGGGAGATGGACCGAATGGTTGACCAGAACGCGCTGCGGGCAACCTTCCCCTATTTGGATAACGTCACCATCTGCGGCCACGACCAGCAGGACCACGACGTTAATCTAGCAAATTTCCTCCGTACGGCCCAACGGCTGAACCTAACGTACAATAAGGAAAAATGTATGTTTCACACCAAGCGCCTGGCCATCCTCGGCTGCGTGGTGGAGAACGGAGTCATCGGGCCCGACCCCGACAGAATGCGCCCCCTAATGGAGCTACCCCTTCCCCACTGCCAAAAAGCACTGAAGAGATGCCTGGGGTTTTTCTCCTACTACGCCCAGTGGGTGCCCCTCTATGCAGACAAAGCCAGGCCCCTCATCAAAGCCACCTCCTTCCCCCTGACACCAGAGGCGTGTGCAGCCTTCACTCTTATCAAGAACGATATCGCGAAGGCCGCAATGCACGCGGTGGATGAGTCCATCCCCTTCCAAGTGGAGAGCGATGCCTCCGACTTCGCCCTAGCCGCGACCCTTAACCAGGCGGGCAGACCCGTGGCCTTTTTCTCAAGGACCCTCCAGGGCCCCGAGACGAGACACTCCTCCGTCGAAAAGGAGGCCCAGGCTATTGTAGAAGCGGTGCGTCACTGGAGGCATTACCTGGCCGGGAAACGATTTACCCTGCTCACTGACCAGCGTTCAGTAGCTTTTATGTTTAATAATAAGCAGAGGGGTAAAATCAAGAACGACAAGATCTTGAGGTGGAGAATCGAACTCTCCACCTACAATTATGATATCTTGTATCGGCCAGGGAAACTCAATGAGCCCCCAGATGCCCTATCACGTGGTACATGCGCCAACGCGCAGAGTGATAGGCTGCAGTCCCTCCACAATGACCTCTGCCACCCGGGGGTCACCAGGTTTTTCCATTTTATCAAATCCCGTAACCTGCCCTACTCCATCGAGGAGGTCAGGACCATGACCAAGAGCTGCCAAATCTGCGCCGAGTGCAAACCGCACTTCTATAGGCCGGACAGAGCAAGCCTGATCAAGGCCACCCGCCCCTTCGAACGCCTGAGCGTCGATTTTAAAGGGCCCCTCCCCTCCGCTGACCGCAATGTGTACTTCCTCAACATAGTTGATGAGTACTCCCGTTTCCCCTTTGCCATCCCTTGCCCAGACATGACCAGTACCACGGTCATCAAGTGTCTGAATGACATCTTCGCTCTGTTCGGGTTCCCCAGCTATATACATAGCGACAGGGGCTCATCGTTCATGAGCGACGAACTTCGGCAGTACCTGCTAACAAGAGGTATCGCCACGAGCAGGACCACCAGTTACAACCCCCGGGGGAACGGCCAGGTGGAAAGGGAGAACGCGACGGTTTGGAAGGCAGTCCTCTTAGCACTAAAATCTAAGGGCCTTCCGACCTCCCGCTGGCAGGAGGTCCTCCCTGCAGCGCTTCACTCCATTCGGTCACTGCTTTGTACTGCCACTAATGCGACCCCTCATGAGAAAATGTTCGTTTTCCCCCGGAAGTCTACATCGGGAACCTCGCTACCGGCATGGTTGACTTCTCCTGGGCCCGTCCTACTGCGGAGGCACGTGAGGACGCATAAAACGGACCCCCTGGTCGAGCGGGTGCACCTCCTACACGCCAACCCCCAGTATGCCTGGGTGACATACCCAGACGGGCGGGAGGACACGGTCTCCATACGAGATCTCGCACCCTCGGGTACCCCTGAATTACCACCGTTATCCCCCTTACCACCGTTATCCCCCTTACCACTGTTATCCCCCACCACCCCTCCCAACCCAACCCCTGCAGACGGCATGCCAAAGCCCCAGGAATCTTCGCCAACCACCCAGACACCAGACCCGACGTCGGATGCTGCAACACCACCGCCGCCACCACGACGATCAGGACGTCAGACAAGGCCTCCTGATAGACTTAACTTGTAGTACCCTTCACCCCGCCGGACTTCACATTAAACAAGGGGTGAATGTGGTAAACCACTGTATTGTATATTGCCACCTCTGGGTGGCGCTGTGTATGGAGGCATGCCTCAGCTGACTCCACCCACCACTGTGTGGGTTTCGTTCAGACTTGTTCAGTCACTCACGAAGAAGCATGGTCTCTTCTTAGCTAATAAAAGCCTTATTCATCTCTTCTTTCGACTCATCATCTCTTCTTCGACTCATCACCTTTTATGAAGTAATTGATAAGCGTATCACAGGGCAGCATGAGTTGACTCCTATAAGACGAACACGCTCAGACCCCTTACGGCAGTGACTGAACTCAAGAAGTATCTACGACAGATCCGAATCTGGAACAAATTTTATGAATAGGTGCTCCCTTGCCCACTGGGAACACATATTGAGAAGCTGCAGGCTTGTTCCCAATGATTTTTTTTGTCCTCAAGTGCGCCTTCCGACTTCTCGATTATGCACTCCCACCAATGAGAGGCTTTGTGCAAGAAGCAGGGAGTCATACAATGCACCCTCTTCTTTCAGGCAGTGGCAAGGGTAGCAAAAGATGCGCTGTAGCCAGACGTTAGCAATCTCTCCAGAATCTTGTAGGCCAATTCTGCTGCACTTTTTCTTTGCCCTCACCAGGAAATGTGCAGTGTAACTCAGGCGTGAATTTCCTGAACTGACAGCACTTGGTGTCATAGCAAGTAGGCATGAAGCCACTTCACGGAGATAATTTCACACCCATTGGCTTCACATTGGTGCGATGTGAAGTTTAAAAAGTCCCCAGGCAGTCCGTTCATTTTAAATCTTTTTTCAATGTTAGAGAAGTGACTTGGGTCTGTTAACTGGGCACGACTCAAACCTGTGGTTGTAGCATTGCTGAGCCGTTACAATGCAACACCTTGCCTGAAGTGTGAGAGAAGAAACTCAGGAACAACAATGATTCCAATTGGAAGCGGTCTCTTGCATTCTAGTGAAGCCCCAACTCCCGATAAAGGAAGAAAATAAAGGTTAAAATGTAACTGAAATGCAACTAAAACTTAATTTGGGTTCACAGAAATGTTAAATGAGATCAACTGGTTGAATTATAACAAAACAGGAGGATATAAATAAGCTAAATTACAATGAGATTTTCCAATTACTATAGACTGACTAGACTGCATAGAGAACAAAGGTGATTGGATGATTAGATACAGGTAAATTGCAATGAAGCTGCCATTGATGTAAAGCAATCAGAAAGCAAACAATACAAATATTATAATAAACGAGCGGTGAGCAAGCCACAAATTAAACATTTAACCACAGCCTAAATTACGAATGAGAAACCAGCATTCTATGATGTCAATCTTGGTTCAGTGAGTAGCACTCTCGCTTCTGAATCAGAAGGTTGTGCATTCAAATCCCACTCCAGAGACCTGAGCATATTATCTAGGCTGACACTCCCAGTGCAGTACTGAGGGAGCGCTGCACTGTCGGAGGTGCCGCCTTTTAGATGAGACGTTAATCCGAGGCCCTGTCTGCTCTCTCAGGAGGACTAAAAGATCCCATGGCACTATTTCGAAGAACACAAGAATTCTCCTCGGTGTCCTGGCCAATATTTATCTCGCAACCAACATCACTAAAACAGATTGGGCTAAAAATTCGATTAGGCCCGAAAACGGGCGCGGGGATCGCGTTGTGCGTTGAAAGTAATGCAGGCAGCACGCGGCGTTCGTGCTGCCTGTTAATTATCATTATTGATGTGTGCAGCCCAGTGCTGAGAATGCTGCTGAGTGACTGAATGCTGACCAGGGGGCCGAAGTTCGTGCGAGGCTAGCTCTATTTAAAACTAGACTCCACTTTTAAAGGGGAGGGGCATTCTGCATTCAGCAGCAGCTGGGACTGGTTGTCAAGGCAACTGCCACTCAGTTATGACTCAACAGGGCAGAGAAAGGGCACCAAGGTTCTCCGACGCAGCACTAGGGGCCTTAGTGCAGGGGGTAGAATGGAGGAGACACGTCCTCTACCCACAGGGGGCCTGAAGGCCCTCCAGACTCACAGTCAGAAGGCAGTGGGATCAGATAACTGAAGCAGTCACTGCCAGCAGTCTTGCCCCGAGGACCTGGATCCAGCGCCGAAAGAAGTTTAATAACCTCACACGAGTGGTCAAGGTCAGTGAGTACATCTTCAAAAGCCGTCTCCCACCAACTGCACCAGTAGGCTCACGCCGGGCTCAATGCACCATACCCCATCATTCGCCTACCAACAATCTCTATGGGAGATCACAACTCTAACCTCACATTCATAGCTTCACCTCACGCTCACACACTTACCAGTGCTGCAATCCTCATGCCCACATCTCAGACCTTGCACACACTGTCAGCTATTCAAATATGGCAGGCACATCACCCAAACACATTACACCACACTCACTGACACACTTCCCTTTCTCTTTTAGGCAAGGTGACACATGACAGGAGGCAGCAGGGGCTATCCAAAGGGTGATGGACAAACCTGCATATCCTGACCCAGCTGGAGGAGACCATGCTTGACATTATTGGTGGGACTGTCACTGAAGCCGTGGCAATTGGTGAGGCTGAAAATATTGATGGTGAAGGTATGCTCATACCTAATGCTCCTTCTCACATCCCACTTACCTCTCATCCCACAATCTTTTCTCATTCACAAGCTGCTGATGGTGTAAGCGTGCATATCTTGCTTTCCCCCGCTCCCCTCACTATACCCTTGCGCCTTTCTCCTTTCAGGTACCCAAGATCTCCAATGTGCCCAACCACTGAAAGGAAGAGCAAGAGGACAGTGATGGAGCAGAAGAGACGCCATCACTCAATCTCACACTCGCAGTTACCAGCTCAGAAACTGGCACTGCACCTACTTTAGAGGGGAGGGCGAGGTCGCACATTTGTTCAGCTGCAGAGGACTCAGATGATGACCTCGATGGGGCAGCCTACAGAAGAAGACTGATGGCCATGCACACAGAAATGCTTGGTGCATTGGCAGGCCTGCCAGAGAGCCTGTTGTCACTGTCAAGGAGCACTGAGGAGTCCGACTCCAACATGGCACAGGGCTTTGCGCAGAGCTTGGAGTCCACGATTTCCAGAGTGGAAGTGATGGGCATCTCCATTGTGGACCCAACCATGATGCAGTGTCTGATGGGTGATGTCTCAGCTTCCATTGCAGCACAAGCGGAAATGACCCAACATCTGAGTGCTGCAGTGGAAGCTCTGCCACGCAAGCTCAGACTGCTGCCATCGTGGCTGCACTTAGATGTGGAAAGGGGCTTGCAAGGTGTCAAGCAGATCAGCAATCTGTCCTCCAACAGATGACTAGGATTGCTGAGGCGCTGCCCCGGGGGAGTGGCAGTGGCTCTGTGAAGCACGAACCTACTATATTCTCTCAGGATGACAGCAATCATAATTCCAATGTTGCCACTCCACCAGTGCCCTTGCTGATGATGCGCTTATGGACAGCCCATCTAGAATGTGGATGTGCAGGCTGCATCCTCCCTTCCTCCTCCTCCTCCTCCTCTTCCTCTTCCTCTTCCTCTTCTTCCTCCTCTTTCTCCTTCTCCTGAGGTGCTCGCGGAACCCGTGGTGGCAAGGGCTGTGCCCTCATGATGGCCAAGTTGTTGCGGATTCAGCAAACCACCACTTATTGGGATACCAGCTCCAGCGTGTACTGGATAGCTCCTCCCGAGCGGTCAAGGCAGGTGAACCATTGCTTCAGCACCCTGATGGTCTGCTCAATGACGTCCCTCGTGGCAGCATGGCTCTCACTGTATGAGTGCTGGTCAAGAGTGGTCGGGTTGCAGAGGGGAGTCATCAGTCAGGTGTAGAGCAGATAGCCCTTGTCACCGAGCAGCCAACCTTGGGTTCGACATGGTGGCCAGGACATTTCTGGCACAGCGGACTGGCACAGGATGAATGCATCATGACCACTGCCAGGATATTGGGCATTCACCAGCATGGTGTTGGGCATGGTCGCACACCAACTGCCCATTAAGTGAGTGGTACCTTTTCAAGTTACGGAACATCTCACCATTGACACGCGGCGCCCACAAAGCCACGTGTATGCAATCGATGGCACCCTGCACCATGGGGAAGCCCGATATCCTGGCAAAGCCATTTTCGTGCCCTTCCTTCTCTCTATTTAGAGAGAAGACATTGAAGTCCCCTCTCGTAGCGTACAGAGCCTCTGTGTCGTCTCGGATGCAGCGATGGACGGCGAACTGCGAGATGTTTGCTGTGTCACCTGTTCCAGTCTGGAAGGATCCATTGGCGAAAACATTCAAGGCCATAGTCACCTTGAGAGCCACTGGCAGTGCCATCGTCGCCCTGCTCTGAGGCTGCAGGTCTGGTTCCAAGAGATGATTCTGAGCTTGTGTGGCAGCAAGCTGACTCCGGACCCCATGAAGTCTCATGGCTTCAGGTCAAGCATGGGTAAGGAAACCTCCTGCTGATTACCAACTACCGCCATCCCTCAGCTGATGAATCAGTAATCCTCTATGTTGAATGCCACTTGGAAGAAGCACTGAGAGCAGCAAGGCCACAGAATGTACTCTGAGTGGGGGACTTCAATGTCCATCACCAAGAGTGGCTCGGTAGCACCACTACTGACCGAGCTGGCCGAGTCCTGAAGGACATAGCTGCCAGTCTGGGCCTGTGACAGGTGGTGAGTGAACCAACACGAGGGAAAAACCAACTTGACCTCATCCTCACCAATCTACCTGTCGCAGATGCATCTGTCCATGACAGTATTGGTAGCAGTGACCACCGCACAGTCATTGTGGAGACGAAGTCCCGTCTTCAGACTGAGGACACCCTCCATTGTGTTGTCTGGCACTACCACCGTGCTGGGATAGATTCAGAACAGATCTAGCAGCACAAAACTGTGCATCCATGAGGTGCTGTGGGCCATCAGCAACAGCAGAATTGTATTCCACCACAATCTGTAGAGCCGCACCTCTAGCCAAGCTGTTCCAGTACAGCTACAGCTCTGGCATCTACCCAACACTGTGGAAAACTGCCCAGGTATGTCCTGTCTACAAAAAGCAGGACAAATCCAATCCAGCCAATTACCGCCCCAATTTCTGACCTTATGTTGGATGGAAGGTGTCATCGACAGTGCTATCAAGCGGCACTTACTCACTAATAACCTGCTCACTGATGCCCAGTTTGGGTTCCGCCAAGACCACCCAGATCCAGACCTCATTACAGCCTTGGTCCAAACATGGACAAAGGAGCCGAATTCCAGAGGTGAGGTGAGAGTGACTGCCCTTGACATCAAGGCAGCATTTGACCGAGTGTGGCATCAAGGAGCCCTAATAAAACTGAAGTCAATGGGAATCGGGGGGGGGAAACTCTCCACTGGCTGGAGTCATACCTAGCACAAAGGAAGATGGTTGTGGTGGAAGGAGGTCAATCATCACAGCCCCAGGACATCGGTGCAGGAGTTTCCTGGGGCAGTATCCATGGCCCAACCATCTTCAGCTGCTTCATCAATGACCTTCCCTCCAACATAAGGTCAGAAATTGGGATGTTCATCGATGACTGCACAGTGTTCAGCGCCATTCACAACTCCTCAGGTAATGAAGCAGATGATGCCCACATGCAGCAAGACCTGAACGACATTCAAGCTTGGGCTGATAAGTGGCAGGTAACATTCGCACCACACAAGTGCCAGGCAATGACTATCTCCAACAAGCAAGAGTCTAACCACCTCCCCTTGACATTCAATGGCATTACCATCGCCGAGTCCTGCACCATCAACATCTTGGGGCTCACCATTGACCAGAAACTTAACTGGACCAGCCACTTAAATACTGTGGCAACAAGAGCAGGTCAGAGGCTAGGTGTTCTGTGGCGAGTGTCTCATCTCCTGACTCCCCAAAGCCTTTCCACCATCTACAAAGCACAAGTAAGGAGTGTGATGGAATACTCTCCACTTGCCTGGATGAGTGCAGCTCCAACAACACTCAAGAAGTTCAACATCATCCAGGAAAAAGCAGCCCGCTTGATTGGCACCACATCCACCACCATAAACATTCACTCCCTCCACCACCAGCGTACTGTGGCTGCAGTGTGTACCATCTACAAGATGCACTGCAGCAACTCGCCAAGGCTACTTCGGCAGCACCTCCCAAACCTGCGACCTCTACCACCTAGAAGGACAAGGGCAGCAGGCGCATGGGAACACCACCACCTCCAAGTTCCCCTCAAAGTCACACACCATCCTGACTTGGAAGTAGATCGCCATTCCTTCATCGTCGCTGGTTCAAAATCCTGGAACTCCCTCCCTAACAGCACTGTGGGAGTACCTTCACCACACGGACTGCAGCGATTCAAGAAGGTGCCTCACCACCACCTTCTTAAGGGCAATTAGGGATGGGCAATTAATGCTGGCCTTGCTAGCGATGCCCAGATCCCATGAACACATTTTTAAAAAGGTGGCAGAATTCTGTGACCACCTCCTTGGTGAAGCGGAGTTGCCGAACACACTGCTCCTGGCTTACGTGCAGGTAGGAGAAGTGCTCTCTGAAGACCCTAGGTCAGTAAGGCCTCCTACTGAGAGCCCTCCTCCCCCTCCTCCTCTCTCTGTGAGCAGCTTGTCTTCTTTGCTGCCTCTTCTCCATCTCCCTGTCATGCTGCAGCACCAGTGTGACTACAGCTAGAGCCCCCATGACTGGGAGCAAGTGGTGTAGTCAGAGGCCTCCCAGTCGCAGCCAACACCTTCCCAACATCCAGCAGCACTCCCTGCACACTTCAACAATTTTTTAAATCTCTTACAACAACCCAGTACCCCTACAAACTCTACAAGAGCCAGTACAAGAGAAATAATCAACTTACCTGCAAGTTGGATGTATGACTTTAAGTAGCACTGGTGGGGGTCCCTCGTGTAGTTGAACACACGTTCAGCTGTACAGCTTTAGGAGAAGGCGTTGATTGGAGTGGCGATGTCGAAAATGGCAGGTCATGCATGAAATCAGTGTTACACACTGACTGACGTCACGATCTGCCTACTCTGCATACTGCCGGCGCACCCACGTACTGACTGCGCTTTCACCCTCGCCAAGATGGGGAACAGTGCGGGCCACGCTGGAAGTGAGCGGAGGTGAGGCAGACACCATTTTTCTCCAAAGACCGGCCATAACTACCAGCTCTACGGGATTGAATTTCACGGCCATTATCTTGTCACTTATCTCATTGCTGTTTGTGGGATCTTGCTGTGCACAAAGCCGCTGCTGTGTTTCCAACATTACAACAGTGAGTACACTTCTAAAGTACTTCATTGTCTGTAAAGCGTTTGGGATGTTGTGAAAGTCGCAAGTCTTTTTGTTTTTAATATTCAAAAGTATAATATGATTGCTTTCAATTTTCTTGCTTTCCATGGACAGTCCCTCTGAAGATGTCCTGGGTTGAAACTCAGCCATGCTCCTTGTATTAATCGCGTAACTATTGGCTGCATCAGTGTATGAATGTGTGGAAAGGATGAACAAACATTGTTTTGACAGTACCATTTAAAGTATAATCTCGCGATTTAAAGATTTTGAACACTAGATTTCAACAAGGGTGCATTCATTGTGAGAAATTAAAACATCAGCTGTGAGCACTGGGAATTCATCTGAAGATTTCTGATGGATTTCGTTAAGTTCATTGAAGAAGTTCAGTCATCTGCACATTCATGAGAAGAGCCACTGGAAAAGCCTGCAATATGAAACTACTTCATTCCCCAATTAGGCCCCGGGGTGATCTTTTACAAAGCAGTTTAACAACAATTAATACTTTTAGATCAATTTAAAAGAAAGACTTGCATTTATATAGCACCTTTTATGACTTCAGGACATCCCAAAAAGCTTTACAGCCAATGAAGTACGTTTGAAGTGTAGTCACTGTTGTAATGTGGGAAACGTGGCAGCCAATCTGCTCACAGCAAGGTCTCGCAAACAGCAATGTGATAATAACCAGATAATCTGTTTTGGTGGTGTTGGTTGAGGGATAAACATTGGCCAGGACACCGGGGATAACTCCCCCACTCTTCTTCGAAATAGTGCCATGGGATCTTTTACATCCACCTGAGAGAGCAGACGGGCCTCGGTTTAACGTCTCATCCGAAAGACGGCACCTCCGGCAGTGCAGCATTCCCTCAGTGTCAGCCTAGATTATGAGCTGACTGACATGATTGGTGATGCAGCAATGCCACTAAATGCACAATTGAAGAAGAAGAAGGAACTTGCATTTCTATAGCACCTTTCACAACCTCAGGAAGGCCAAAGTGCTTTACAGCCAATGAAGAACTTTTGAAGTATAGCCTCTGTCAGTACTCGTCATAAAGCAGTGGCAATGGACGGATTGATTTACCCTTTGAGAGAAAAATCTCACCTTCATCTTGACTATTCTTCAGTCTCAGCTGCGGTCAAGAATTAATTACGTGGGAACCATTGCCTTCACAACAACAACCTGTATTTACATAGCACCTTTAATGTACTAAAACGTCCCAAGGCGCTTCACAGGAAGGATTAACAAGCAAACTTTGACACCGAGCCACATTAGGACAGGTGGCCAAAAGCTTGGTCAAAGAGATAGGTTTTAAGGAGCGACTTAATGGAGGAGAGACGTAGAAAGCGGAGAGGTTTAGAGAGGGAATGTAAGCTCATTCCATTTTACAATACCTAGAGGCACTAATCTAATGTACTAATATTGTCTTGCAGTTCTGACCCTGGAAATTATGATGTGAGATATTATGGTATGATATTTTATCACGACTCTCTGTCCACTCTTGTAACAGGCATTAGCCCAAGAAGTTGGATATGAATGCAATTTGCATTCACGTGATAAACATGAATGCTCCAGATTACTTTCTGAAAATGTACTTTTATTGATACTGTTGAAATGAACAGAGAATGTAAGTAAGAAGGGTACCTATTCTGGAGGGGTTCTGCCTAAATCCCTCGGCCTTGAATTTTTACACAGGCTCTCCTGATCTCTCATCAGAAAACCACCACCCAAAATGGCAGAAATCCTTTGTAACCGTCTTTTTTTTGGGGTGTCATCACCCGTCTCCTGCCATAATTAAGATGGGAAAACGGGAAAACACCGGCGGAACTTCAGGGTGCCAATCTCAGCTTCAACGCCAGTTCTGTGAGGATATTTTTGGGTTTCATTTAGGGGCTGGCAAAGCATAATAATTTCACATAATATTCTGTGCACATGTCAGAGTAGCATTTTAGGGCAAATGTTGCAATAAAACATTGGTTTCTTCTTAAAAATGCTTAGTGGAGCTGTAATAGAAATAGGAGTGGTTCACTTGTCATTTAGTTCAGTTCAGTAACTGCCACAGATTTTCATGTGCAGATTTATGAAGCAAAATAGTAAACAGAGTACTGTGAACAGTTCTGGTCTCCGTATTATAAAAGGAATATAGAGACACTGGAGAAGATGCAAAAAAGATTTACAAGGATGATACCAAAACTGAAAGGTTATAACTATCAGAATAGATTGAACAGGCTGGGGCTCTTTTCTCTAAAAAAGAGAAGGCTGAGAGGTGACCTGAGAGGTGACCTGATAGAAGTCTTTAAGATTATGAAAAGGTTTGATAGAGTAGACATAGAGAAAATGTCTCCACTTGTGCGGGAGACCAAAACTAGAGGCCATAATATAAGGTAGTCACTAATAAATCCATTAAGGAATACAGGAGAAACTTCTTTCCCCAGAGAGTGGTGAGTAGGTGGAACCTGCTACCACAAGGAGTAGTTGAGGTGAATAGCATAGATGCCTTTAAGAGGAGCCTAGAGATACATTTAAGGGGAAGCTAGATAAGCACATGAGGGAAAAAGGAATAGAAGGATACGCTGATAGGGTTAGATGAAGTACGGTGGGAGGAGGCTTGTGTGGAGCAGAAACACCGACACAGACCAATTGGGTCAAATGTCCTTTTTATGTGCTGTAAAATTCTATGTAATTCTATGAATTATAAACCGAGTAACTGCTAGCCATATATTTAAGTGGAAATGTTAATACCCCAGTCCTGCAGGATCTGTGCAGGCGCAAGGTTAAGATGGTGGTGGGGGGGTTTCATGCCGTGTTTCCAACGTGTTCATGTTTATCCACCCACGCCCCGCCAGAAATCAGGCACAGGAAGGCCACCCACCCCAGAGGAGCAGCACCTACTTTAAACAGCTAAGTCGCGTCCTGATGAAGTCATCGGAACACACACTCCATTTTAACCGAAGGCACAACTAAGACCTCCTTGATTCTCGCCACGACTTAAAATCAGGGCTTAGTTTGAATGAGCAATGGAGTGAGTTACCAATCTATGAACAAGCACAACACATGAAATGAAATACAACTACATGTTAACTGCAGTAAGATTAGACGCAATCATTAACAGGGAAGGGGGAGAGAATCGTCATTGATACTCTTGTAACTAGAGAAATAAATTGGGAAAACTGCAAGTCAGATTGAATGAGGCCAACGTCATGAAGGCTAACATCAGCAGGATGATGCTCCAAGGAGCAATCTATTTAATCCAAGTCCAATTAAAGTTATACCGGTATCGTACTGGACTGGTGACCCTAGAATTTAAGAGTTCAAATCCCACCATGGCAAGTTGTGAAGTTGAATGCAATAAATTTGGTCATTTCTGGGATAGCACCAGAAAGAAATGACCATAAAACCTACAAGATTGTTGGCAAAACATAACCATTTCATTGGCTTCCTTTGTGGAAGGGAATCTGCCACCCTAGCTTACCTGTTTGCGGTTTAATTAAACATACGCAATTTTATTCATAAAAATAAATTAGGAATATCGGAGTAAGCAGTGACGTCAGGCAGAACAATTTTTTTAACCCAAAAGTGAGAGAATCCAGAACAAGGAGGCATAACCTTGTAATTAGAGCTAGACCGTTCAGGGGTGCTGTCAGGAAGCACATCTTCACACAAAGGGGAGTGGGAATCTGGAACTCTCCCCCAAAAAGCTGTCGAGGCTGGAGGTCAATTGAAAATTTCAAAACTGAGATTGACAGATTTTTGTTGGGCAAGGGTATTCAGGATTACGGAACCAAGGCGGGTACAGGAAACTTTTTTTATCCAGCACGGACGGGACCGACGTGGTGCCGGTTCATCAAAAATTCCGGATAACCGAAAGCTATAGTAAAAGATACGGAGCTGAGAGCTCTGTATAAAGCAACAAACCCTGTTGCCAACAGGTTCAAAACAATGGCCACAAGTTGCAAGCGTCTCTGTAGCTTAGCAACAGCTGCAGCCACACCCTTGCACAGCAACACATGGAGGAAGGCAAGTAATAAAAGCTACCTGAACCTACTCCTGAATTTTGCCGGTTAACCGACATTTCCGGTTATTTAGGTGCTGGTTAATCGCAAGTTTCCTGTAGATGGAGTTAAGATACAGATCAGCCATGATCTAATTGAATGGCGGAACAGGCTCAAGAGGCTGAATGGCCTCCTCCTGTTCTTATGTTCCTAACTTTGTAGAAACCAGTATAAATACATTTAAAAGACAATTAGGTCTGTTCCTGGAGAGAGGGCATTGAGGGATATATGGTGAGGAGATGATTTAGCAAAAAGAGATGGGTCTATCGGCCGTGTTTTCTTCCTGTTCCTAAAACTGATTATGTTCTCACAATCAACAACAACAACTTGTATTTATATAGTGCCTTTAATGTAGTAAAACATCCCAAGGCACTTCACAAGAGCATTATCAAACAAAATTTGACACTGAGCCACATAAGGAGATATTAGGGTAGATGACCAAAAGCTTGGCCAAAGAGGTAGGTTTTAAGGAGGGTCTTAAAAGAAGAGAGAGTGGTAGAGAGGCGGAGAGGTTTAGGGAGGGAATTCCAGAGCTTAGGCAGCATCCCAAACAAATTCATAGAATTGAATTGAAAGCACTGTAATGGCTGATCTCATCATAAGATTTCAAAGACATGATTAGCAGTAAAGCAATTATCTGAACTTGTAATTAAGTTAAAACTAGAGTCAAAGCTAAATTGGCTTTGCAGATCACGGATTATCATTACCTTCTATTAAATAAATAAATTCATTAGCAATGTCAAATCAAGCAAAATTAAATCATGAAATTAAAGTAATGCACTCAGTAGAGAAGATTGAAGTAGAGAACAGACATCAATGGAGAATGTTAGACCTACCTGCAGCACAGCTGTAAGGTGGAGTAATCGGAGAGTAGTTACAATTGCAGACATGGGATACTTCCCTCTCACTCTATGGCTGAGCTATTTAAGACAGTGAGTAGCTGAACCACACTGACTAGGAAGATCCCAAGGTTAATTCTCTCATCTGGCCTGTTAACATTCCCTATCTGTGTTTACACATGAAGATTGTCTCCTATCCTCCACCCTCCATAAACTCCAACTTATCCAAAATTCTACTACAAGTATCTTGTCCCACACTGCATCCCACTTGTCCACTCTCCCCATCCTTACTGATCTACATTGCTTCCCCATACATCAAAACATTACAATTAAAATCCTTCTCCTTGACTATAAATCCCTACATGGACTTGCCCCACCTTATCTCTACAGTTACGTCCAGCTCTATATTTCCTCTTGAATGCTCTGCTCCTCTGACTCCAGCTTGCCATGCATCTCCCCCTCTCTCTGCCCCATAGAACTTTCAGTCGCCTTGGTCCTACTCGCTGAAACTCCCTTCCTATACTTCTCTGCACCTTCATCTTTCTCCCTTTCTCTCTCACTTGTACCTTTGTAGGGAAGGGGATTTGAACAGGACAATCTACCTGAAGGAATGAGTGAGGAGTTGGTGAATAAATAATGGTGGTTTTATTTTGATGGTAAACCTGTTTACAGCTAAATACATTGACAACCCAAAGTTACAACTGAGCATATAAATTATATATAAATGGAGGAGGTAATTATACAGGAAGGATGGAGAATTCCTGGTGCATGAAAGTAATGCTAAAGGCCATAAGTAATTTACTGGAAGTAAGCTAAAGGAAGGCAGCAAGATAGGAGTACTAATTATAGGTGAGTCAAAAGCACTAATAGCATTGAAAGCATTTGTAATGTTATGATGGTATTGGACATATAACTGATAAAAGAGACAACGTTACAGAATTGTGGAGAGAGTAAAGCAATAAAGGAAAATATAAAACAAAATATTACAATAATCAAGAGATTGAATTGGTAAGAAAAAGTGTTTCCAGACTTGGAAAAAGCACGATAGAATATCTGTGGAGAATAAAGGTACAGATACAACTGGTGAGATGTGGCTGAACCGAGGGAGCGGAGCTGTTTAAAGGACAATATAAGCATCAAGGGCGAATTATTAGATGCTTAAAGGGACAACAGCAGGCCGCCACCAAAATAACATGTCAATTAACTGATCGTCTTGTCCTCACTTTGCTCAAACATCAAGCATTTCCTATTCTAGAGGAGAATAGCTCAAACAACCCCAAACTAGACTTTCACATGTGTTTTGATCCAAATAATTGCGAATCACTTTGTTTCTTGTTCCACATGGGTCGATGACAGGTTCCTATAACTACGACTGTATCTTACTCCACATTTCCACCCAATTTGTTCCCCTTAACATACACATGCTGGAATTTGTGGAATTGTAAAGAAAGGAATTGCATTTATTTAGCACCTTTCACGATCTCAGGACGTCCCAAAGTGCTTCACAGCCAATTAAGTACTTTTTGAAATGTAGTCACTGTTGTAATGTAGAGAAACGCAGCAGCCAACTTGTGCAAAGTCCCACAAACAGCAATGAGATTATGACCAGATAATCTATTTTATTGATGTTGATTGAGGGATAAATATTGGCCAGGACACTGGAAGAACTCCCTTGGTCTCCTTTGAATAGTGCCATGGGAACTTTTACGTCCACATGAGGGGGCAGATGGGGCCTCGGTTTAACGTCTCATCTAAAAGACGGCACCTCCGACAGTGCAACACTCCCTCGGCACTGCACCGAGGTGAAATTACAGCACTGAAAAGAGACCATTCAGCCCATCATGCCAGTGCTATCTCTTCAACTGGAGCTATCTGCACTAATCACATTTTATTGATCCAGTTCCCCGTTAAATGATGTTATAGCCTTTGCCTCAATCACCACTTGACGTAAAATATTTTAGGGGAGATTTCCCTGGGTCCACGCCCAAGCACACTGCATTTCCTGGGCGCAGGACATATTGGAAAATTGGGCAGGTCAGAGTGCACACCTGCAAAGGAAGGGCCCAATTTTCCTTTATTTACATGAATATAAGGAAAATTGGTCAGGTTCCTTTACACGCGTACATTCTAACCCGCTATGCTTTCCGATATTTGCTACCCTCAGTGAGCACAGACCCAAGAAAATCTCCCCTCTGACGTTCTAATAAGCTTCGATGTGAAAACATTTCTTCTAACTTCCCCCTATGTTCCTCCAGTGATAATCCTGAATCTAGTCTAAATATAGGATAGGTAAAACCTGGAGGCATTTGGAAGCAATCAAAGCCTATATTGCTGCTGCTGTCATTTTCAGTTTTGCCAGTATTAAAGCTTTTCAGAAACAAGGTGGGAATATTCACAAATTCTTTAATCAAATGTGTTTTACATTAATAGCAACACATCTTAATGGTTTCAAGACGTTTTTCCAAGGGTACTTCACTTTGGAAGTGTTAAACTAGGCATTTAATCATTTATTATAAAGTGAAATAACGTGCATTAAAATCAATGCCACAAATAACTGCATCACAGATAAGCACCAGTCTCTAGAAGAACTGAATGGGTTAGGGAATTACACAGAATATATAGCACAGAATCAGGCCATTTGGCCCTACAGGTCTATGCTGGTGTTTATGTCCACTTGAGCCTCCTCCCAGCCCTCTTCATCTCACCCTACCAACATATCCTTCTACTCCTTTCTCTCTCATGTGTTTATACAGCTTCACCTTAAATGCATCTACAAGTAGTGATGAGAATAATATTATCGGTGGGTTTCATTTGTGAATGATGAACGCGAAGCAAAAAGCCAACAATTGGATCATTTTAATATGCATGAGTTTTCAGCGATACTTTTATTCCTACTTACTGTCATAAGTAAAACATTTGCAGTTTTATTTATCATTTATACCATAATGTACTTTTCTTAGGTATTATATTTGCTGAATTAAGGGCACTATAACGTCTGTAACCTATTCTCAGCTTGTAAAATGAACTAATTGCCAGCAAATGTGACACTGATGTTAAAAACGTAAATGTGGTAAGGAAAAGTGTGATTGATGCAAACTTTGTAACTGTTGCACTTTATCTCACACATTCTTTTAACTTTTTTGCTTAAATGAAACATGACTCCGTGTGCAATATGGCGGAGCCCAACTCCTGATCTGCCGTACCCACCCCCAACTTATCAACTTACAGCAAACCTGACTCTGTGTGGGTGTGGGGCGGGGGGATAGCGAATATATGACGTGTGGAAAATCTTTTATTTCTTTGATGGTTATTGAATTTCCTTTTGTTTTTCTAAAAGTTGGGGTGAAAAAAACCTAACCTCTCCCTTCATTTTTTTGGAGATGATCTTAAATTTCTGCCCTCCAGTTACCGGCTCACCGATCAGTGGAAACGTTTTTTTTACTTATTTATTTCTTCAAGACTCCTCAAAATTTTAAAGGCTCTAATCAGATTTCCTGGGAATGAGGCCGGTGAGTGGAGACTAGAATTTGGGCCTTGAAATTGGATCTTGCTGCACCCGTTTTACGGGTGTCGCATTCTGCTTCAGAAGGGCGCCAGCCGCCATAGTGGTTAGGGCTTCTCTGTAGGCGTCCAGGATGCGTGCCAGAAACAGACATAGGTCCATTGCATATGCAAATCGTGGACCTAACTCCTGCTTCATTCCTCTTTATGAAATTGGGACTGCGAATGACTAGTCTGCGGAGTGCATGCTGCAGTCAGTTTATTCAGGCACTCGGCAGCCAATTCAGCGGTCCTTAAAGAGACTGCTGTAAGTTTTTAAAGTTTTTTACTTAGCATACTGTGGAGCCGGGAGCATATTAAATCTGTGAGGCGCTGCCAACCACAGCTTGCACCCCCATCCCGATTGCTTCTCTCCTCCCACCACTCCCGGATCTCCCTGAGGATTTCCACTGGTATCTGATCTTGCTGGTGCTGTTCAATGATGCCAGCGGACCAATTTGCCGTGATCCAGCCGTCGGCCTCACTAGACATGGGATCACGCCCTGAGGTCTCTAAGTACTGTGTTGACATCCAGCGGGATACTCGCGTCTAGACAGAGTGACCACTGGCTCAGTGGTAGTATTCCCGCACCTGAGTCACAAGGGTTGGTTTCGGGCCCCTCTCCAGACAATCGGAGGCCAGCTCTGAATACTGGCTTGACGTCCAGCTTAAGGTACTTGTATCCGATGGGTGCGAGTGCCCCGCTGCCCCCCTCCAGTTCCCCCCAATCATAAAGGGTACATGGAACTCTTTTGCCTTGGTTACAGCCCACCTAGGAGAAGGTACAGCCAAGATAAAACCCACGAGGAAGGCATTGGGACACGACGTTTCCCTAGTAAGTGGCTCAAGAATCTCGTGTGTGAGACTTGAGTTTTGAGTCCTGCCCTAGGGTAGGACACAACAGACTGGTGGAGCGATGTGACTGCTCCTCTGTGACTCCCTTTTATTCCTCAGCTTTCACATGAACTTCATTACACATGTCTGAGCGTATGGCGCCCCTCCTTGCAATCAGTGCTGGTAAACATCAACTACCTTTCACCCAGTATATTCTTTTCCTTTCTGACAGCCATTCAGCTTTACAAGTCATTCAACTTACAGGTCCACAGATCCCCTTCTTGCATCCAGCTGTAGCATTTCCCAAAGGCATTTACTCAAACATTCCCGATATTTATTAACTACTTCATAATATTAAGGATTAAAACTAGATGATTATGTTTCTTGACTGAAAAGTTAAATTTTCACAGTTACAATAATAAACAAAGCAGCAAGATTACACTCACCACTCTCTTCAGAGAATCAATCAGCCGTTTTTATCTTAGCCCCTGACATTCACCCAAGGTATCATCCGACACCCTCCAGTCCAATAACATACTTTTCTTAACCAATATTCTGTTTTCTGTTCATAACTCAACTTCCGAACCAGTCAGCCACATTCCCTTTAATACTGCACCTTACCTTTATCAACAAAGCTCCTATGTGACACCTTATGAAATGCCTTTTGAAAATCCATATGCATAACATCCACTGCATTTCCTTTGCGATTCCAATAAATTTGTCACCCTTCTTGCTTTTTATAAATCTCTACTGGCTGTCCTTAATTAACCTATATCTTTCTGAGTTAGGATTAATTTTAGCTCATAGTGTGGCGTTTGAAGCGTGCCCACTACTGATGCTAGGCTGACTTATAGTTACCCATTTTATCCCTTCGTCCCAGAATATTACTTTAGGGAAGTTCACACCAGTAGTTAGGGTGGCATAAATTTAAAATAGTGACAGATGAAAGTTAAAACACTTTGGCCGCGAAATTCGGTAGGTTAGCGCCTCCTGTTAGCGCTTGGCGGGGGCACTAATGGGGCGCTAAGGGGTTAGCACCCAGCCACAGAGAATCCAACGCCACACGCGACCTTCCGTGAATTAGCGCTGGCACTATTAGCGCCTAGGTCTCTAGTGCCTCTTACATGGTGACGTCAATGTGTGTGCAACGCCCTGTTAATGGCCCCGATGCAAAATTGCCTTTCGCCCCCTGCTTTAGCGCCTCACGCCGACAACGCCAGTAAGAGGAGGCGTTGTGCACTCGAAAGTGCGCTGCAGGAGTGGTAATTAAAGAGAATGGCCTAGAAATTCAGTATAGCCACTTTTGGGGCGGTAAAGTCGGGCGGCCGCTAAAGTTTGCGCCCGGCGCAAAGTCGAGCCCCCTTCGCCGATATTCAGTTGCGTCGCCCTAAGAAGTTGCTGCTGCGCTAAAACAGGCGATGCACGACTATCATTAGGCGCTAAGCCGGCAGGCCGGTGCGCTAAGGAAGTTGGGCGCAGGGCAGGTGCGGCGAGCTGCTGATTGCCGGCAGACACGAGCTCTTAAAGGGGGAGGGTGGATTTGTTTTTTTGACAGGCCGAGACTAGTGTATTTGTGTTTCTGGGGAGGGCTTCTCTCCATCACCACCTCCTCCTCCTCCCAAAAAAGGAGTCTTGCAAAACGGCTGCCTTTTCTACTGCAGGAGTGCCCTTTAATTTGCGCTCCCCGCGGCCCGCCTCGGCTGTGTACCGTTCCACTTCACAGTCGTTCGGGTCGCCCGGCGCACAATGGGGCGGCACGAGTGAAGTTCCGGTTCCGGGCGCACAAAGGGCGTTGCACGACGAAATGACGTCATGATCTGCGCGCGCAGATGAGCGCGCGCAATGACTTTGCGCCGGCGCTAAATGTCTACTGAAGTTGGGGCGAGGCGCAGATCGCGCTGCGCCTGGGCGCTAAGCGCCTAGCGCTCGAGATCTACTCCTCCTAAGGCGCTAACGGCTGGCGCAGCCAACTGAATTTCTAGGCCAATGTTTCCGTGTCGCTTAAACATCGCAAAAAAGGCATTTTCAGTGATTGCAGCGTTTATTACTTGCAGCCGTCTGCTGCCTGCGCAAAATGTTTTACACCTTTTACTCAAACATCTCCAAATGCTGCACTTTCTGAAAGTGATGGGGGCTGCAATGGCAGTCGCCCAGGTCACGTTGAAAAACACCACTGATGACTATGAGGTTATACAGCGTGATTGGCCCTTCCCTTTAAGAGATGGAAGCAGCCTGTGTGATTAAAGAGTGCCGTTTGGACTGCGCATGACCTTCCTCATTGCTCTGCCGGTAGCGCCCCGCTCTCAGAGGTTAGTGCCCTAAGTTAGGAGTGTAGCGCTTGATTTATGAATTTCGCGGGAATCGACAATGATTAGTGCCTGACGCTAATTATTCAGCTTTTAAAGTTTTAACACCCCAAACGGGGCTATACTGAATTTCTCCCTCAATTTTTTTAACTAAACTATGATAAACAATAGGAATAAGTTACCAGGTAAGGTATTGGAGTCAGACAGTAGGGTGATTCACAACTGAATTGATGTTAGGCTGGGCAAATTGGGAGAATTAAGAGGCATGAGCTTTGATGTGCTGAATGGCTTCTTCTTACTTGAGACTTTCGTTATGTTCTTCCTGGAGAGCTACTAGCACCTCTGAAACTGTATCCCAGCACTCATAACTTCTGTATCCCAGCACTTGGAATTCCTGTATCCATTGTGTCAGCTGTGGCTCAGTTGGTAGCACTCTCGCCTCTTGAGTCAGAGGGTTGTGGGTTCATAGTCCCACTCCAGGGACTTGAGCACAAAACTCTAGGCTGACACTCCAGTGCAGTACTGAGGGAGTGCTGCACTGTTGGAGGTGCCATATTTTGGATGCAACATTGAACCGAGGCCCTGTCTGCTCTCCCAGGTGATTGTAAAAGATCCCATGGCACTATTCTGAAGTAGAGCAGGAGAGTTTTCCCCGGTATCCTGGCCAATAATTACTCCTCAATCAGCATAAAAAAATAGATTAGCGGGTCATTATCACATTGCTGTTTGTGAGAGCTTGCGGTGCGCAAATTGGCTGCTTGTTTCCTACATTAAAACATGACTACACTTCAAAAAGTACTTCATGGGCTGTAAAGTGCTTTGGGACATCTGGTGGTCATGAAAGTTGCTATATAAATGCAAGTCTTTCTTCCTTTATCCCAGCACTCAGAACTTCTGTATCCCAGCACTCGGAATTCCTGTATCCCAGCACTCGGAATTCCTGTATCCCAGCACTCGGAATTCCTGCATCCCAGCACTCGGAATTCCTGCATCCCAGCACTCGGAATTCCTGCATCCCAGCAGCCAGAATTCTTGTATCCCAGCAGCCAGAATTCCTGTATCCCAGCAGCTGGAATTCCTGTATCCCAGCACTCGGAATTCCTGTATCCCAGCTGCTGGAATGCCTGTATCCCAACACCTGGAATTCCTGTATCCCAGCTGCTGGAATTCCTGTATCCCAGCACTTGGAATTCCTGTATCCCAGCAGCCGGAATTCCTGTATCCCAGCACTCAGAATTCCTGTACCCCAGCACTCAGAATTCCTGTATCCCAGCACTCAGAATTCCTGTATCCCAGCACTCAGAAGTTCTGTATCCCAGCACTCCAGACTGTTGAATAACCTTGGAAGCTTGCTGTGTGCCAAATTGGCTGCTGCCTTTCCCTACATTACGTCAGTGACTACACTTCAAATGTACTTCATTGGCTGTGAAGCACTTTAGAACGTCTTAAAGTCATGAAAGATGCTATAGAAATGCAAATCCTTTCTTTATGATTTGAGGTCTCGATATGTTTCCAGCATCTAATTTAGTCAGATGTAGATTCCACAGATAGGGCTGAATTATCTCATAGCGTTAAATTTAATTATTTTCGTCCTTTTAGTGTATAAGTGAGAACTCTGTTCAATAGAAATTTGTCCGAGGCTGTAGACGGGCTATATGACATCAGCTGCCCGCTATACGCCCCGCTTGATATTCAGTTCTATTGAAAGTCAACGGAACTGAATATCGGGCGGGGAGTATAACGGGAGGCCACTACTTTACCGCCTGTATTGCAGTACTGCCCAAGAGAAAATTCTAACCCTGTACCTTTACTGTAAAATTGCCCTAGTTTTAAGAAGTGTATTTTTGCTCAAGTTTCCACTAAAACTCATTGGAATATCTCTGAACGTAAAATTGTCATGAACCATTTCTAGAATAAAAAGTTTTTGCATTAAAAAATATTCCTTCATATATTTAAGAGTGATAAACTGGTGCACTTTATTAATACAGCTGAAAATGGGTTTATCACAAATAATAAACATTTTTTTTATCAGTGTCTGGTCCACCACCTGTGAGTAACCAGATTTTAAATACTGTAACTGAAAATTACTTAAAAAAAATATACAGAACCATTTACTAGTTACATTGGTGTACAGTAGTTAGTTTCTTAGTAATTAAAAAAAAGCTTTTAAAAGGTGCCTGTTAGTGCCCTTGCGACTAAAAAGCTTAATTTGGAGAGCCTCCTCGAAGGCCAGCAAACGGGCGCAATTATCGGAAACTCGCCATGGTGACTAATTCAGTCTGGGGCCCTGGCCAGTTTTTGTGGGCGGGGCCGGCTTCCAGCGCAATGTTTTTTAAACCAGTGCAAAAGATTGTGAAAACTCGATTTGCGCTGGACATAATTTGCGCTTGAGATTCCGCAATCTTTTGTGCTGGTTCGGCTGACTTTGAACAGCGCTGACGAAACCATGCAGCCGAGCGGAAACTCCAGGCCATGATGTTTGTTGTCTTTAATTTTAGAAAAGGTATGTCATTGCAAAGATTGAGAGATGCAAATAAACAAATTTAGCATTATCAGCTTGAAATATTTATTATTTTTGTTTGGTAAGGCATCAAGGGATATGAAGCAAAGGCGGGTAAAATGGAGCACAGGTCAGCCATGATCTAATTGAATGGCAGAACAAGCTCGAGGGGCTGAATGGTATCCTTCTGTTCCTATGTTCCCATTATTTTCTAAGATCATTAAAAATGTTATTGAATGCTATAATAACCATAATTTACTATTCACAAGCAGTCCACGGATTCCTTTCCTTTTCTTAAAATAATCAGTTTCAGCAATTCCAAAGTGATTATCTTACAACTATTGCAATATTTAATATATATGATTTCATTTTATTACTATCCATGCACAAGGGACCATTAGAGATAATAGCAGTTATATTAATTTTTGAAGTCAAGGCACTGCACAGTTTCCCTCCTTTTTTTCCACGCAGTAACTTTGCATCTATGGAGATTTCCCAATGGTGCACTGCAATTGCACCATGTGGTATAGTACAAAGCCATACAGACCCAAGCATGTACCATGTTCCATCACTTGTCTGCGCTGAGTTAGTTCAGTCAACCTGTGTTCCCACCCTGCACCAGAACACACACGTGGCTGGATGCAAATGAAAGAATGCCAGATTAACTTAAACTTTTGAGGTTACTTAAGTTCAGCATCTGCAGAACCACAATTACTCATCTAATGATCTATTTCATTTTTTTCCCCTTGTAGTAGTTCTGTGCCTGCCCACTAGTGTATGCAATATCTCAGCTACAGAAAAGAAAGACTTGTATTTATACAGCGGCTTTTACACCCTCAGGATGTCCCAAAGCGCTTTACAGCCAATGAAGTACTTATGAAGTGTAGTCACTCTTGTAATGTAGGAAACAGGAAATTTGCGCACAGCAAGGTTCCACATACAGCAAGGTCCCACACACAGTAATGTGGTAAGTATGATGAAGACCAGGATACTAGATGGGAGAAAAGCTGATTTTGAGGGGCTGAGAATAGAACTTGGGAAAATAAAATGGACAACAATATTGGCAAACAATGATATAGAACAGCAATGGGAAACATTTAAAATGGTGTTCAACATAGCCCAGGAGAAATATATTCCGCTAAAAAGCAAGAACAAACTGAACACTAATGAGACACCATGGATGAATAAAGACATAAGGAAAAAATTGAGGATAAGGAAAGAGGCATACATTAAGTACACTAAGGGAGAATATGAAGAGATTAGGAGAGAAGTAAAAAAAAACAGGAAGGCCAAAAGGAACTATTAAGCTATCAAGGAACATAAAACAAAATAGTAAAATATTCTACAGGCACATGAATAAAAAAAGGAAAGTCAGGATGGGAATAGGGTCACTAAGGGATGGTCAGGATAAAATCACAGGCAGCGATAGCGAAATGTCAGAAATATTAAATAATTACTGTGCTTCATTATTTACATGGGAGACAGATCAGGTGGACATGACATCAGAAGATGAGATTAGAAATGATAAAACTACATTTAAAATAAAGAGAAATATTAAATAAACAAATCAATCTCAAAGAGGATAAAAGCCCTGGTCCGGACAGATTATATCCGCACATTTTAAAAGCGTCAAGGAAAGAGATAGCAGAGGCACTATTACACATATTTAATATGAAAAAGGTGTAGTGCCAGAGGACTGACGACTAGCTAACAAAATACCTGTATTTAAGGAGGGAGATAGAACATATCCAGGGAATTATAGACCAGTCAGCTTAACATTGGTGGTAGGAAAAATAATGAACTCCCTACTAAAGGAGAAAATAGAAAAACATCTAGAAACCAAAAATATAATAATGAATAGTTAGTGGATTTCAAAGTGAAAGTCTTGCTTGACCAACCTCACTGAATGCTTTGAAGAGGTAACAGAGAGAGTCAACAAGAGTAATGCAGTAGATGTAATTAACCTAGATTTCCAACTGTCCTTCGATAAGGTGCCACATAATAGATTAATAAATAAGGTCAGGGGACAAGTAGCAGAATGGATAGCTAGCTGGCTTCAAGACAGAAAGCAGAGAGTAGGGGCAAAATGTAGCTATTCAAAGTGGCTGAAGGTGGAAAGTGGGGTCCAACAAGGATCAGTGCTGGGATCACTGTTGTTCACAATTTATATTAATGATTTAGGGGGGAATTTTTCGGGGGTTGCGTTCAGTGGTGGGTTGGGTTGGGTGTGGGGAAAAAATGTTGATAGCCGGTCGGGGCTGAACAGACCCGACACGCAGCGGCGGGGGAGGCAATTCAGGTCATTATCATCTTGTTAACAGCCCATTAAAAAGTATTTTGAGCCCACTTTACCATTTTACAAGGTCGCCCATGGGGCCTACGCTGCTCGGGATCTCGTCAGGTAAGGAGATCGGGAGTTGTATGACCATGGAATCATCTCATTATTTGACAGCTGCAAATGTGCTATAAAAGCTCCCATCTCACAACTGTTCACTTTCCATCTCCCAGCTGTTCACTTTCCAAGCTCAGAAGCTGTTGCTTACTGCATTTGGAAGACAGTTTGAGCTTTATGCAGGTTGCAAGTGTTTGGAGCAAACTCTCTATCCAGTGTCACCTCATTGGAACAACCTCTCTCACCATTGACAGATCACTTCTGCCATCTCAACTTCAGCTGCCATCTATTACATCAGCGTCGGTGCCCTTGAAACTATCTCACCTTGGTCCTCAGAATCCCACCGTGATCAGCCCCAACACCAACATCACCAGGCACACCAGCAGCACCAACAACAACACTAACCTTGGCCGCAATCAACTGATGCTGCACAGGACAGAGGGCATCAGCACCCAACCACATTGCTGCCTGGGAGGCCAGGGATGGCCTCACCATGGCCAGATTTACTTCACTTGATGCTGTACACCCTGGCTGCCTCATGATGCACCAGGTTGGCACCACCCCACACCAACACCATAAAGTATCCCTACAATGCCCAAGCCATTCCTTTCACACTCATGACCATTGTGGGGGGTACCATTATCTCTCACCATTCACTGCAACTCACTAAGCCACTTCCAAAGTTACACACAAATCTGTCCAAGAATTCAAAGTGTTGAAAATAAAGGTTTCAATGTTTGACACCACATTAACAGAAACTTTACATGAACATTGGCTAAAACACACAAGTGCCTATCCTTGTGTGTTGTTAGTTGGTATGATTGGACTAGGATTAGGGTGATTGTGAGGGGTGGCTAGTGAGATGGGGAAGTGATAATGTAGATAGGGATGGGTGGAGGTGCAAGGTCAGTTGGTGTAAGGATGTGCAGGAGTAGGGTAGGCAAGGCAGAATGATGGGGATGTGATGAGAGGTACAGCAGGATGAGGTTGAGTGTGGCTTTGCAGTAATGTTTTCTGAGCTACTGAGATCATTTAAATGTTTGTGCCACTGCAGCCTGGTCCTCCTGATGACATCCCTACTTGTGCCCTCCTGTGCAATGTGCAATCAGGCTGTGTTGGTCTCCTGGGGAGGTCTCTTCCACCCATTTGAAGGGAAGAGCACCTCCCTGCGTGCTATAACTCCCTCCATAAGCATATGGAGGGAGTAATGGGAGAGCCTGGGTGCAGCTGTGCACCTCTGTGCAGTGCTTGTCAGTGTTTGCAGGACCTCAATGCTGTAGAACACTGACAGCACAACTGTCAAAATAAATTTGCGCATGGTCCCTTTAAGGAAACTGGCTGATGATACGTCATCAAATGATGTCATCAGACCCGCTTCATTCAATTGGCCGGCAAACGCGCTGGGCGGGTTTAACAAACCCAATCAATGTAAAATCATTCTACAGAGAAGGCTGGAGCCAGCAGCGGGGTCAGGGCCCGTCACCGACGTCGCCTGCCCCGGACCCGCCGAGGTAGGGAAAATCGCGGCCAAAGACTTTGGAATCAAATACACAATTTCTAAATTTGCATGTGACATTAAATTGGGGAGATAGTCAATACTGAGACAGACTGCAACAAATTACAAGACTTGAATAAATTTGCAGAATGGGCATATAATTGGCAAATGAATTTCAACACAGATAATTGTGAGGTATTGCATTTTGGTAAGAAAAATAAGGAGGTCACATATTATTCGGAAAATAAGGGCTGGATTTTGTCAATGGGGGCGCATTGGAGGCGGGACTGCTGCTTGTCGGGTTTTAGTCCCGCCTCCATCGACTTGTGGCCAACCCACGCTATTTTCCCTTGATTGACCTTGTTAAGCCCGCCCAGCGGGCTTAGCAGGCCAATAAAGGGAAAGCTGGTGATAGAGAAAGTCAGCGTATGACATTTCATCTGTCAAGAATTTTTGACAGATGAATTGTCATCGTTTGACAGCTCTGTGAAGCTGTCAAACACTGACATTCTGTGTTGTTTGATGAGTCCTCGTATTCAAGACTCATCAAACCTCTTTTGTGAGCAGAAATCAGATCGTTGTTGCATCGGAGAATGCAGCGGCCATTCTGTCATCTCTGCCGGTGAGATGCGAGAGTCTCCGGTTCCCCAACTGTTGAAGCCTGCAGGAAGAAACAAAGGTAAGTAAACATTTTCGATCACTTTTCACTCACCTCACACACTTACCTCTCCACACTTGCACCCATCACTTACCTCCACAATGCACTTTTGCACCCCTCCGACCCACTGCTCACCTCAGTGACCCTGGCGGGGTTTCCCAACGTCGGGAAGCCCGTGCCTCTGCTGGAAAAATGGGGATAATCCTCTTAACTGTCTGTTAACTACCTATTAACAGGCAGTTAAGTGGCTGTAATCCCCTTTCCGCCTCCAGGAGATGGGACCCGGCACGGGTTGGCTACCCGCCTCCTGGGAAGATGGCACAGGAGCGGGATGGGTACCCCCCCCCCAGATTCTGCCATTTTCCCGGTAGTCCCGCCTCCAAACCCACCTCCCCAGGGCTGGGAAAATCCAGCCCTAAGTATCTAAATGGGGTAGAGGAGCAAAGGGATTTCGGAGTACAAATGTACAAATCACTAAAAGTATCGACACAGGTTAACAAATATAAAAAAAGTAAACCGAACATGAGGGTTTATTTCTAGAGGGATAGAATTGAAAAGTAGGGAAGTTACGCTAAACCTGTATCGAACCTTGGTTAGACCACACTTTGAGTACTGCGTACAATTCTGGTCGCCATATTATAGAAAGGATATAGAGGCACTGGAGAGGGTACAGAGAAAATTTACAAGGATGATACCAGAAGGCTGGGTCTCTTTTCTCTTGAAAAGAGAAAACTGAGGGGTGACCTAATAGAGGTCTTTAAAATTATGAGAGGTTTTGATAGCGTGGATAGAGAGAGAGTGTTTCCACCTGTGAGGAAGAGCAAAACTAGAGGCCCTCAATATAAGATAGTCACCAAGAAATTAAATAGGGAATTCAGAAGAAACTTCTTTACACTGAGAGTAGTGAGAATGTGGAACTCACTGCCACAGGGAGTAGTTGAGGCAAATATTATAGATGCATTTAAGGGGAGGCTAGATAAGCATATGAGGGAGAAGGGAATAGAGGGTTATGCTGATAGAGTTAGATGAGGAAAGACAGGAGGAGGCTCGAGTGGAGTGTAAATGGACTGGTTGGGCTGAATGACCTGTTTTATTTCAGACTTCCAGCATCCACAGTATTTTGCATTTGTGTTGGCCTGTTTCTATGCTGTATATTCTATGTAATTCTATATAATCCGAAAATAATCACCAGATAATCTGTTTCAGTGATGTTGGTTGAGGGATAAATATTTGCCAGGATAACAACAATTACGTCCCAAGGTGCTTCACAGGAGCGATTATCAGACAAAAGCCTAACACCGAGCCACATAATGAGATATTAGAGCAGATGAACAAAAGCTTGGAGAAAGAGGTCAGTTTTAAGGAGCGTCTTAAAGGAGGAGTGAGAGGTAGAGAGGTGGAGAGGTTTAGGGAGGGAATTCCAGAGCTGAGGACCCAGGCAGCTGAAGGCACGGCCGCCAATCATTGAGCAATTAAAATCAGGGATGCACAAGTGGCCAGAATTGAAGGAGCACAGAGATCTCGTAGGGCTGGAGGAGGCTACAGAGATTGAGATGGGGCGAGGTCATGGAGGGATTTAAAAACAAGGATGAGAATTTTAAAATTGAGATAATGCCGGACTGGGAGCCAATGTAGGTCAGTGAGCACAGGGCGATGGGAGAAGAGGACCTGAGTTAGGATACGGGCACCAGAGTTTGGATGAGCTCAGGTTTATGTAGGGTGGAAGATGGAAGGCTGGCCAGGAGAGCGTTGGAATAGTCTAGTCTAAAGAACGGTGGCGAGAACGCCTGTGCTCTCTGCTCTTCTTAGAAATAGTGCCATGGGATCTTTACAGCCAACTGAGAGGGCAGATGGGGCAACGGTTTAATGTCTCATCCAAAAGACAGCACCTCTGACAGTGCAGCACTCCCCCAGTACTGCAGTGGAGTGCCATCCTAGATTTTGTGCTCAAGTCTCTGGAGTGGGACTAAGAACTCACAATCTTCTGACTCAGAGGCGATGAAGCAAATGCAGATTAAGTTGCCCCTGGAAACAAAGCTGGGCCACTACTGTTTCTAATTTACATCAATGATTCGGATTCAGAAATTAAACGCAAATTGGTCCAATCTGCAGGTGTTGCTGAACTGGGAAAGGCAAAAGTCAAATCTAATAAAGGACCTTAAAAAAAGAGCAAGTTAAAATCTATAAATGGACGTAACAGTGCTAGATAAAATTCAACATCGATGAGTGTAGGTTACTGCACATTGGAAGAAACAATGAGCAACATACTTACTCAATGCCTGGCTGAATTGAATTAAAAGAGATCTAAGAATATTATTAGGCTTGGTACTTAACGTACCCAGTCACTGTGGAGCAGCAATCAACAAAGCAAATTGGATGCTGTGTTATGTTGCCATATCATTAGAGAATAGGTTGGAGAATGCAGTAGTGAAACTGTACAGTGTTCCAGTCAGACTTAGCCACAAGGGAAACATTCAAGCCCTGGAGGTGATAGAAAGAACCATAAAGTTCGTCTCTGGTATCAGAGGATTGAATTATATGGAAAGTTTGTAAAAACATAAGCACTTCAACCTTGAAAGGAGGCATCAAAGAGGGAACTAATAAAGGTACAAATAAAATATTAAGTGTAGCAAAACTAAATCTGGAGCACAGTTTCAAAGTATGCCATGAAGGTAGGACAAGAAGATGCATAGAATTACATCGGCCCGGATTTTGCGGTCGGCGGCATCATCCGAACCGAATGCACACTTATCTGTTGCGAGGCCCCAAATGAAAAGTTGCTGTCAGCTGCTGCAGAGTTGAGCGCAGCATGGTGGCCCACGGATCCCAGGGGCGCACTGTGTTCATAAGCGTACCTGGGATCATGTGGGGTGGTGCTCCAATCAGATTGTACACCTTCCAGTGACTCATTAGAGAGTGACTTTGGAGAAAGGCCAGGGAGCAAGTCTCTTATCTACCCTCTTGGCTGTAGATGGTTCATGGCCAGCTGGTTCCAGTTTGGACAAAGGGAGAAAGTAAACTCGCCGTGGAGCCCTCACATTATCATATTTCCCACATTACAACAGTGACGCCACTTCAAAATACTTCATTGGCTGTAAAGCGCTTTGAGACATCCGGTGGTCATGAAAGGCGCTATATAAATTATTTTTAATGCAATAATATTCATTGCTGAACTGATTTTTTTTTAAACCTGTTTAAGTGTCAAAGTCTGCAGAGAGCTAATAACCATTAAAGGAAAGGATTTTCACCACAATGAAGATTTGTTTTATTGACGGATATCCGTTTACTCTGTGCAAACAGAAAGCTGCATCGTTTTGCAGCAGCCGTAAAATGTTCATGGGTAATTGCTGGGCAGTTGGTGGGCAATTAGCCCAACTCTGCACCAGCAATTAGGATTTCAATGTCGGAGTGAATGATCTGTCAAGTCAGAACTTGACAGATCGCAAGTTCGGGATTTAGCTCATGCACTATCTATTTCAGAGGCGGTATGACGGTATGAGGCTCTCTTAAGCTGTGTTGCTACTTTTAATGATTTGTGAATCTGTGGATTGACCTCGTGAGAGCCAGACAAGACAAAACCCTGACAGTTCACACACTTGTTCAGTCACTATTTCCTGATAGATTTACATTCGCTAAGCCTAGACTCTTTTCAGTGCACATGTTTTCTGAAAGTTGGACCAAGCCTTACTCCACCAGTGTATCTTTGGCCGACCACTTTGATGATGTAGTGATCAGCTAGACAGTTTTCACAGTCTGAATCACGATGCTGCAGAAAACCCAACTGCTGCTGTGAAAGTCTGTCTCTCATCACACAGAGTTTCTTTGGTGTCATAGTAGCTTTCCTTCCAGCAGGTCTTGTTCGTCACTGTCTGTGCCAGAATAACTCTTGAAATCAGATTCTTTCGGGACATCAACAGCTTCTGAAAAATGAGACAAGGAGTATACCTTGAGATTCCACAGTGAAGTACTCCAGATACCATTCAGTAAAGAAGGTTTGTCAGTCACTGCCAACTATTTCTTCCCTTGCTGGATATTATTTTTGAAAAGTACGTGCCATGTAGCTATGGGCACTGCAAACATTTCCACAATCCCAGGATCCATTCCCTACCAATGCATATTTGATGGTTCATCTATTTTGCTTTATAATCTTCAATCCTGATATTTTTACAACAGTCGTTTGTAAGGATTTGTTAATGTGATACTTCACCTAAGAGCAGTTTGAATATGGAGCCTCCAAGGTCAGGGCCTTCTGCCATCGGGCCTCCAGACATCCTCGGGGGGGGGGGGGGGGGGGCGGAGTGCTGGTTGGACAAAATGTAAATAAGACCTTACTTTCCGATCTTCAGTTGGA
The DNA here is from genome assembly GCF_052327205.1 of Somniosus microcephalus. NCBI lineage: Eukaryota > Metazoa > Chordata > Chondrichthyes > Squaliformes > Somniosidae > Somniosus > Somniosus microcephalus. Next base: position 50,076,089 of record NC_140995.1, read on the forward strand.
CACCTCCCCACAGGCCCTCTGTGCGGCAGGGTTTTGGAGGCAGGCCATGGCACCATGTTTCATAGAATGATACAGCACAGAAGGAAGCCATTCGGCCCAACCTGCCTGTGCCGGGGATTGAGGAGCGGGGGGTCCCTGCTGTTTCAGCAGCATTGTCCCAAGAAAATGAGGCCCCAGAGAAGCCCCGGAAATCCCAGGCAACGTAATGGTCTTCGCCCATTTTTTGCTGGCCTTTACATCCAGGAAAGGGCGTTCCCCAAGAGCAAAGGTCAGGAAACTCGGCCCTGCTGGGTGGCTTTAAATTTGATGGGTGGGCAGATACTACTGAGACCAATTGTGGTCAACTCTGGTCCATGACTCACACCAGTCTGTGCTGGCTTCCTTCCTGTACAACTTGAGTCTTTACTACTTCTTCTACAGGGAATCTTGTTTTGCCTCACTGGCTTTGCTTACACTTTCTTCAAGGTTTTGAGAGAAGAAGTAGATGCTTTGTCAATTGTAAGTTTTGATAGAGCATCCAATGTAATTTCAGCTCTGCTGCTGCTTCAGAGGCAATGCTAAACGGTGTCTTTGAGAGGTTGCTAAATAATGTTTTGTTGCACGGGGTCCCATTTGTATGGTTATCAAGCAGCAATGTAACATGCCCATTGGTGTTAATTTAATCACTCTGTACCATGCAGCAGTTTTGGCAGTGCCCCAGGTTTGTCCACACGCCGTTACTACAAAGTCTCATTTGTGACTTTCGTAGTCTGACCTTGCACCTTCCCCGTGCAGGGCAGCAATGCCAAAGGAGCAGTATGGGCCAGAATCAAAATGGCTGACCTGATTCAAACACCAGTGTTGGTCACCCTGTTACCAATGGCATTTCATCACTTGGGCCTGTCAGTAAAGGCTCACCCCAGCCTCCCTGATGGCACATACATTCACATTATTGGATTGCCTCCAATGAAGAGGAGGCAATCCTTTAAAGAAAGAAAGACTTGCAATTATATAGCACCTTTCACAACCACCGGACATCTCAAAGTGCTTTACAGCCAATGAAGTACTTTTGAAGTGTAATCACTGTTGTAATGTGGGACACGTGGCAGCCAATTTGTGCACAGCAAGCTCCCACAAACTGCAATGTGAAAATGACATGATAATCTGTTTATGTTATGTTGGTTGAGGGAGAAATAGTGGCCAGGACACTGGGGATAACTCCCCTACTCTTCTCCGAAATAGTGCCATAGGATCTTTTACATCCCCGAGAGAGCAGATGGGTCCTCAGTTTAATGTCTCATCCGAAAGGCGGCACCTCTGACAGTGCAGCACTCCTTCAGCACTGCACTGGAGTGTCAGCCTAGCTTTATGTGCACAAGTCCCTGGAGTGGGACTTGAACCCACAGCCTTCTGACTCAGAGGCGAGTGTGTTACCAACTGAGCCACAGCTGACACTAAGATAGACAGATGAGCTAGAAATGTGTCTGGGGCGGTGGTGCAAAATGGGCAGTATCAGATCGGCCGCCCGTTATATGCAGCGCCTGATATTCAGTTCCATTGCGGCCCGAGATGAATTTCTAGCCCACAGTATCCTAGGTAAAACAACTATAGTTCTAGACCTACTGTTAGGTCTTTGTTACTATCTAATAACCTTCAGAACCCATCACTATTGATTCCCAATTTACAACTTCTTTCTTTCAACTCTGAAGAATAGTTTCCTTTTGTTTGTAGAATTAAATTTCTCCCTTTGCATCGAGTTGGTTAATTAAAACCTTGGTGATTGGTCACCAAAAAACATTAAAGTATTCAGTTGTGAGCTCTACGAAAATAACAGCCCATTCCTAATGATGATTCTTCTAGGATTTTATTTATGATTAGACACTGGGATTTGATTCCCTTCAGCATTACAGAGAGAGAATTACATTTTTGTGACCTGCTTTAATTTTACAACCCCTAGTTGTCACTCAGATAAGAACCCTTTGAACTTGGAATATTGTTGTGAGTGGCTCTTGCCTTAACCCTTGTGCTATTGGCATGAGTTCAAAGACTGTAATCCAGTTGTTACACTTCAGGCTCTCTTAACTCTTTTTATTCATGTTCACGACAGAAGACAGTTTACATAACAAGACCCTCACCTCCAATGATCTGAACCCTGTACCTTTGCGCAGCTGTAAGTGGTAGTAACATGTCACAGGATTAACAATTGCCCCTTTACTGCAACATTTTGTACTAGAGAATGTACAGGGTGCCCACCATGCACTAATTTCCACCTCTAAAATGTGGGACACACCATTTCTTTCAGGTTAAAACTGGTAGTCAAATTTATTTACAAAAATTATAATTAAACAGATGTAAAATAAAACAGCATGAAATCTAGCAGTACAGTTAGCCTTATATTTAGAACGAATTCTCCCACAGGAGTTTAAGGCCTGGAATTTCCTCCATTTAGGTGCCTATTGTGGATGGGCAGCCAATAGAGGAAAATTAGGTAATAAGAGCCAATTTCAGATTTCTACCGCAGAAATATTCTGGTAAGATTTTCCACTACCCTCACTGGAGGCAGACAGCTTCAGCCACTGGACACTGATGTAGACATTACATCCCCCTTCCTTAGAGGTTAAACAAAATCAATATCAATCAATCATAACGACATAAACATCTTCACAACAGTCAACACATTTTCAAAGCTTTATTTTATGAACTCTAAGCTTTTCATTCTTTTATTATAGTTTTATTTGTACTCAAAGATTAAGTCTATCAGGCTTTTTTACTTCACGTGTGGATCTTCTCAGCACAGGTAAGTCTGATGTGTTTTCATGAGAGCCTGTATGTGTGTTTGTGTTAGATTGTTCTGGTGGTGAGTGACAAGATTCAGTTGCGGCATTGTCATCGATTTGCTCTTGGATAGTTTCTTGTGTTTTCAGGAGGGAACGGCGGTTCCTCCTGAGAATCTGTCCTTCCTCAGCTCTAACAGTGTATGACCTTGGTCCTACTTCCTCAAGAACTGTAGCTTTCCTGTTCCATGCATCTGGATCCTCAATCCTGACAACATCATCCCTTGTCAATGGTTTCAGAGTTTTGGATGACTTGTCATAGTGTGATTTCTGTTTCAGCTTTAACAGTTGAAGTCTCTGTCTCAGTTCCTTACTCTGCTTTTCTTTTGCACAGCAGGGTAGCGTGGTGCGCAACTTGCGACCCATTAGGAGTTCAGCAGGTGAAGAACCACAGTCTAAAGGGGAGGCTTGGTAGCTCAGCAGGGTGAGATAAGGATCAGACTTGCTTTCTGTTGCTTTCTTCAGTAGCTGTTTGAGAACTTGAACACCTTTCCCTGCCTTACCATTCGACGGAGCATACAGAGGACTGGATGTGATGTGTTGAAAGTCATAATGTGCTGCAAACTGTTGCCACTCCTTACAGTTGAAGCACGGACCATTGTCGCTAACGGCAATCCTGGGAATTCCATGTCTGGCGAAGATGGATTTAACATGCATTATGACACTGCTTGCTGATGTGCTTGAGAGCAGCGCCATCTCAGGATAGTTAGAATAGTAGTCAATCACTATTAGATAGTCTTTACCATTCAAATGAAAGAGGTCCATACCAACCTTTTGCCATGGTGCTGTTGGTAAGTCAGCTACTATCATTGGTTCCTTTGCTTGTTTGTTTTTGTGTTTCTGACATGTCTCACATATGCCTATCATGTTCTCAATGTCCTTATTTATGCCAGGCCAATAAACAGTGTCTCTTGCTCTCCTTTTGCATTTTTCAATTCCGAGGTGTCCCTCATGAATCCTTTTGAGCATGTCTTGACGTAGAGCCTGTGGAATGACTATTCTGTTCTGTTTTATTAATAGTCCACTTGCGACACTTAACTCTGACCTAATGTGATAGAACTTTGGACAGGAACATTTTGGCCAACCATGATGAATGTTCTCTATTACTGTTTGTAACACTGTATCTTTTACTGTTTGCTTTGATTTTGTGTCTGACACGGGCAGCGCAGCAGTGACCATACTCACATGAACATCCACGTCTTCCTCAGTAGAGCTCACATGACTCATTGTGGGTGCTCGGGATAGTGCATCTGCTAACACTATGGCCTAGAAATTCAGTTGGCGCCGCGCCAGGGCTTTAGCGCCGGAAAGTTAGCGCCGGCGCTAAGTCCCCCTGCGCGCGCCAAAAATTCAGTAGCGTCGCGCCCAAACGGCTGCCGGCGCTACTGAAGGGTGTTTGCGCCTGAAAATGGGCGCTACCTGCCGCATTGCAGCGCTATTCCGGCGCTGCGGCGCCCGATGCGGTGCGGCAGGCTCGGGAAGTGCAGGCCTCCTCCTTCAGTTAAGGAGGAGCTGCCTGCACCCGCCCGCTGGCCGGTAAAATCTTCACAAAAATGAGCCCGGCACCTCGGGGAAGTGCCGGGCTCGCAGCCCAGAAGCATCTGTTCCGCGGGGGGGGGTGGAGGAGTCCGGGGAGGGAGGTGCGGGCAGGCGGCCGGCGGGAAAGCGGCCGGCCGCCGCGCGACCTTAATGCGCCGGCGCAAACTCCTGTAAGACTCGGTTGCCAGAGTCTTAGTTGCGGCTGCCACGGGCGAGGCGGCCGCAACTCAATTTCGGCGCTGGGGCCCGTCACCACGGCAACCGGGACGCTGTGCACACCGATGACGTCATCGGTGCCGGCGCAGCGCAACCGGTCTACCGCCGATGGTAGGGCCCCAGGGAATTTCTGAACCGGCTGTAAGTCCAGCGCAATGACCTCTAGCGCCGCAAAACGGGCGCAAAGCCCACTCAATTTCTAGGCCTATGTGTTTGCCTGGTGTGTAGATCAATTCAAAGTCATATCTTTGCAGCTTCATCATGAGTCGTTGAATCCTTGGAGACATCTCATTCAGTTTTTTTTTATGATGGCAATCAGTGGGCAGTGGTCTGTCTCAACTGTGAAGGTGGGAAGTCCATATATGTAGCCATGGAACTTTTCTAGTCCAACTACCAAGCCTAGACATTCCTTTTCAATCTGGGCATATCGACACTCAGTATCAGTCACAGACCTGGAGGCATAGGCAACAGGCTTCCAATCTTCACCCTCTGCTTGTAGCAAGACCGCGTCTAGGCCATCTTTTGATGCATCCGTTGACACTTTGATTCTCTTTGTTGGGTCAAAGCAGGTGAGTACGGGTGTGGTTGTCAGCACTGTTTTGAGGTTCATCCACTCTTGTTTAAGTCTTTCTGTCCATGCAAACTGATTTGTTTTATGTAGCAGGTCTCGCAGACAGGCTGTCTTGGCTGACAAGTTAGGAATGAACTTTCCAATGAAGTTTATCATCCCCATGATGCGTAGCACTCCTTTTTTGTCAGTGGGTCGGGGCATGTTGAGTATGGCGTTTACTTTTTCCATATCTGGCTCTATTCCTTTACCAGATAGATTATCTCCTAGGAAAGTGACTTCCTGGACGCCAAACTGACACTTGGCTTTGTTGAGCTTCAGTCCATTCCGGCGTATGCTCTGTAGCACTTTAGTCAGTCTCTCATTGTGTTCTTTCAGTGTGGAGCCCCAGATGATGATGTCATCAACATAGACCCAAACTCCTTCCAGACCTTCAATTATGTGTTCCATCGCTCTTTGAAAGATTTCAGATGCAGATATTATCCTGAAAGGCATTCTGAGGAAACAATACCTGCCAAATGGTGTGTTGAAGGTACAGTATTTGGTGCTCTCTTCATCCAGTTTTAGTTGCCAAAATCCTTGTGAGGCATTGAGCTTTGTGAAGTATCTGGCACCTGACATTTCACTGGTGATTTCTTCTCGCTTGGGAATCTGGTAGTGTTCACGTTTTATGTTTACATTTAAGTCCTTTGGATCCATGCATACTCTTAGATCATTGTTCTTTTTCTTTACACATACCATGGAGTTAACCCAGTCTGTTGGCTCTTCGACTTTCCTGATGACTCCTAGTGTGGTCATTCTGTCCAGTTCTTTCTTGAGCCGGTCACGCAGGGGTGCTGGAACTCTCTGTGGAGCATGTACCACTGGCTGAGCATCCTCGTTTAGCTGGATCTTGTAGGTGAATGGCAGAACTCCAAATCCTTTGAACACATCCTGGAAATTACTCACTACAGAATCCACCGAATCATCTGGTCTGCTTATGGCACAGTTTATACGGTAGACTCTGTTGACCAGTTCTAAGTCCTCACAAGCTTTGTCACCTAGTAGTGAATCAAGTCCTTCAGGCACAACAGAAAACATGAGATGATGCACTTTGTCTTTGACTGTCACTTTAAGTCTGCATACACCTAAGCTATCTATTTTCTGTCCATTATAGTCCTTCAGTAGTACTGACTTTTTCTGTATTTTGGGCTTTTCTTTCATATTTTTAATGTCACTCATACTGATTAAGTTTGCTTTTGCCCTAGTGTCTAGTTTCAATGTAACTAATGCTCCATTTACCTGCAGTGGCATCATCCATTTGTCCTCTTTTACTGCATTAACTTTATGTTCAGCATTGTCCATTCCTGAGGGCTGCACATTTTCTGTATCCTTTTCGATATTGTCACATGACACCATTCCTACAAAAAATGTCTCACTTAAATCAGTGTGCTCAATCACATTGACTTGTTGCCCTTTCTTTGTTTTTACTTTTGAAAAGCATTGTTTGGCAAATTGATTCTTTCCATTACATTTTGTGCACATTTTTCCAAACGCTGGGTATTGTCTTGACTGATGCTGGTAACCACAGCGTTTACAATTATAAATTCCATCCTCCAATTGCTTTGCATTTCTGTTCTGCCCACATTTCTTCCCCTTGTAGGACACAGCACCAACAGCAGCACAGTCACTCATTACAGTTGCATCATTATTAATTTCACTGAAAGTCTTTGCGTGCTGCCGAGCTAGCTCACTGGCATGGCATATTTTCACAGCATCCTCCAATGTTAGTTCGGTTTCTCTCAACAAACATTCCCTGACCTTTTTATCATGAATACCAAACACAATCTGGTCACAAATCATGGATGATTTCAGTTCAGAGAAATTACATGTCTGTGCTTTCAGTTTCAGATCGGTCACAAAGCTATCAAAAGTCTCATTTTGCTGCTATGTCCGTGAACGGAACATGTACCTCTCATAGGTCTCCTTTTTGGGAGAACAATGTGTATCAAACTTCTTTAGCACATCGTCCATTTTTTCTCTGTCCTCCTCTTGATCAAATACAAATGTATTAAATACCTCTATCGCCTGCGGGCCTGCAACCGTGAGCAGTAACGCTATTTTCCTTGCGTCTGGCTTTGTACTGAACCTGATAGCAGCAATGTAGAGTTCGAATTGTTGTTTGAAAGTCCGCCAATTGCAGTCGACATTCCCTGTGAGTTTCAGACCCTCTGGTGGCTTCAAATTCTCCATGTCCCATTTCACAATATTCAGCAGATATTACCAATCCTGGTACCATGTTATGTTCATAAATAAATAGATGTTTTCATTATGAACAGCTAGCTTGAGCTAGTCATTTATTCAGCCATGTGGACTAGTACAGGCATCCATCTTGACTACTGCCTTGTGGGTAGCCCACTACTAAACATACAGCTCCACCTCGTGTACCATTCTAGAATGACATGTTACTGCTCATTACAGTCGACCACAGAGATGCCAGGCTGAAAAGGCACAGTAGATGGACTCCCGCCTCTGCCCACCAGCCACGCCTCCCTGTCTGCAGATCCAGGCACACCCATCGAGTTCTATATTCGGGACTTTTCAGCAATGCCCAAGAAAGCTGTGCTTTCTTCATGAAGCAAAGCCTAAGTTTTGCCAGCTGCCAGACAACTACAGATGCAGCTCTTAAGGGAAATCTTGAGCTGGCTTAGCTCTGAGCCCACTGCCAAAAGGAATCCACTGCCAAATGAATCATCTGTTATCATCAAACTCAACTCAATCGCTTGCTGACATTGATCTCTCCTTCAAACTTCCCAGGCTCCTATCTGGAGATTATGTTGATATTTGACGCAGGCATTTCACCCGCTTGCCCCGGCACGTATCCTAAGTTTGAAAGATTGGCCCATATTTTCCGATGCCTACGGGTGTGTACGAGGTGTGTACACACTCGTAGGGACATCGGAAATGCCGGTTTCAGGCATGCGAAGTGCATGCACTGAAAACCAGCATTACCAATCTGCCAAGAGTTCTCTTGACAGATCGGACGCCTGGCTTGGAGAAGGGCCTCTGCGGGTTGAGAGTTCCAGTTTCTGCAGAACCTCCGCCCGCTGAAATCACTTAAAAATCTTATGCCTGGTAAATGCCTGCTTTTACCAGCATAAGAGATTAAGGCCTAGAAATTCACTGGCGCCCCGTTTGGGGCACCAGTCTCGCCAGGGCGCCGGAAGTACCGCCCCGGAAGGAGTCACGAACGCCCGCTGGAAATTCAGTTTCAGCGCCCCAGACGGAAGCGCAGCACTACTCGAGGCGCCCCGCATCCCTCTTGGGCCGCTGCAACTGAAAATCTTAAAGGGGAGGGGCCTGCTGCAGCGCGATCGGCGATCACGAGTGCCGACAAAAGAGCCCGGCACCGAGAAGTGCCGGGCTCTTGGGACACAGCCGGCACAACGCGCGGGGGGGGGGAGCTCAGGAGGCCGGGGACGGCGGCACGAAGAGATGCTGGCAGGCGGCCAGCAAAAAAAATGGCCGCCCCACACCTCCACGCCTCTACTGCTGCAGGTAGGCCCCCCTGAACCGGTTGCAAATTGCGACCGGCGTTAAAGCAGGGGGCGCTACCAAATTTCACGATCGGGGCGGTAGTGGGGCGCTGCGCACACCGATGATGTCATCGGTGGCGGCGCAGCGCTAATGGCTAGCGCCGCCATTAGCGTCCTGCTAAATTTAGCGGGAGGCGTGGCCAGTGGCGCAAAACCCACTAAGTGCCCTCTTTGGGCGCTAACGGGTGGCGCAGCCCACTGAATTTCTAGGCCTAAAAAAGTTTTTAAAAAAAATTATTTCACTCATTTATAATTTTAAAATACTTTTAAAAAAGGTAAGTTTATTTTTAGTCCTGTAAAAAACTATAATTTTTTTTTCAAAAAATTAAATTTTTGTTTAAAATATTTAATTTAATGTAATTTTAACTCATTTTAAAAACGTGATTTAAAAAAAAATGTATTTAATGTTTTAGTGTCTTTTTTCAGTGATCCCCATTCATACTTTCTGTCAAAAGTATGAAGGGGAATTCCTTTCTCCCATTGGCTTGCCTGGCCCATGTGATCCCAGGGACGCTTTCGAACCACCTGTGCCCCTGGGATACCTGGGCCTTTGCACATTTCGACTGTGGAGAGGCCTAGGATCGGAAGTGGCCAGACCTCGGGAGCCCTCAGGTAAGTGCGTAGATTTTTTTCCCCAATAAGAGGCATCTGCACGCAGGAAATTACAGGCCATTGTCTTTTGCACTAATTGCAGTTCTACTGTAACTAGTGTAATGCTGCCAGATTATTGCCTCAAGGCGACAGACTATAGCTTAGCTCAGCTGGCGTTGCATATTCTGTGTCCTGCAAAAGCAGTGAAAATGCAGTTTTGCTGCAGCATTTAAATGACGGTAACTGCTTTAAGGGCTGGAAACAGTTGAAATTGAGGAAGGCAGAGAGAAAAAGGGAGAGAGAGAGAGAGCATCAAGAGAAGGAGGAGCAGCATTTGGGGGCAGATTTTTGGAAGCATCCATGAGGGCTCTGTTGGCAGAAATGAGGGCAGAGTGACCAGCTCTTCAACACACATGACAAGAAGCGTTAGAACAGGGTGGTGCAGGCAGTATGGAGGGAGGTGGTACAGGCAATCATGCTACCTCAACCATGCCACATGCAGCAGCACATGGCTGGAAACCATTTAATGCTCTAATAAGGTTGCCAAGGTAAGAGAAACCACGAGTACCCAGGCACGTCCTGTCACAGTATAGGTGAAGAGATGGGTGAATATTCACAAGGGACTAAACACCATTCCACTGTGCCTGAGACCAAGGGCGGTAGTGGTAGGCTGAAAGGAGAAGAGATTGAGGCATTGCTTGCACCTGAAAGCATTCTCAAATTGGAGTGTTTGCAGACACCTAGGTGAAATTAATTGTTGTGTCAATCAGGTACCTTTCTCAATTTGTATTTTCGTTGCAAAGGAAAATATTGCCCAAAGACATTCCATGGGGTGGGGTGGCTACAATCAGACCACTTAATGTACATGAGGAGCAAGCCCCTCAACTCCTCAACAGACACACTGGGGAGTAGGTGGGAGATGGAGAAGTTGAAGGAGAGCTTCCAAGAACAGGTTGGTCATAACAAAGCCAGAGAGAGCTGAAGGAACTGCAGCAAATATGGCCTCACCTTGCAGTAGCACTCTGCGACATGATTCTGTTCCTGATAACAGCCTTTATATGGTGATGTGGTTTGTTTGTAGGTGATAATGAAGGGAATTGATGAGGTGACATTAACCTCACCCACCCACCTTCATTCACATGTGACATGGTGGGTGCTACTGTTGTCTGTCACTTCATCCAGAGGAAAATACTTAAGACAATTTTAGGGTAGTGGGGGGAGGGGTCAGGGGGAAAGATTGGGTCAGGGGGAAAGATTTGGGCAGAATGCCACAATGCCTTACTTCCCTTTACACACCATTATTAAACAACAACAACTTGCATTTATATAGCACCTTGAATGTAGTAAAACATCCCAAAGCGCTTCACAGGAGCGATTATCAAACACAATTTGATACCGAGCCATATTAGGAGATAGTAGGTCAGGCAACCAAAAGCTTGGTCAATGAGGTAGGTTTTAAGGAGCGTCTTAAAGGAGGAGAAAGAGGTAGAGAGACGGAGAGGTTTAGGGAGGGAATTCCAAAGCTTGGAAGGCACAGCCGCCAATGGTGGACTAATGAAAATCTGGGATGCCTTGAAAATGGGTGGTTTTAGCAAGGAAAATACAGAGCAAAATGTACAATATAACTACATTATATCAATTAACAGGTGTCGTAATTCTGCTTTCAGGCAGTCTGTGTGCGGATGATGCTGGCTCATCTAATTACACAAAGACTCACTGGAGTAGAATCACCATGGCGGCTCTCCCGATCTCCCACCATAACTTCAGCGGAAGCTTTACCCCATTTCTCTGGGGCCTCTTACCGATCTTCCACTAAATCACGGCAAGAGACCTCTTGCGGAAATCCTACCCCTCGGTCTCGTAGCCTCCACCTTACATGTCCCTGTGCAAAAAGGACACCAACGTCAACGTGAACTGCCCTTATGAAATTGGTTGAATTATGCGCAGGTTCATAGGTTAATACTTAACTGTTATTCCTGTGTTCAAATTGATGCCTTATTCCTGATTTTCTCTCATGTAGTTACTCAACCTCCATTGGTACAATGTTGAAAAGTGCCACACATGTACTCTAAAACCAGCAATGCACTACCCAGTGAGCCACAAATAAGCAAATGAAACTAAGTAACACAAATAAAATACAGTCATGTCGAGAAAGTGACAGCATAAATTACAGAGACATTCTAAACTAATAGCAAACCCTTTCTGATGGAGCTGCCCTTCAAGGTTAGACCATACACTGTACATTAATAGTTAATCATAACAGGGGCACGGAGTGGATAGGTGATGTATTTTTCTCATTAGAGATACTAATTTGCTCACAGATTAATTTTTTCCTACTGCTAGAAGAGAATGAACTGGGACACCAGGGGACAAACACAAATGTTGGAAAGAAAATTGATGGCAGAGGCCAATCGGAATAAAAATGTGAATGTGGCAGCATTTGAGAGAATGTGGGTGCTGCTGGTTAACTGTTGTATTGTGCAACTTAACATGATAAAAGCTTACGCCTACCAAATACCGTAGAAGCATTTTTGCCATTTAGACACAGGATTTAAGCTTGTCTTGCAGTGTTCAAAAATTTACCTTGTATTGAAGCAACCAGACAGAAGCCAGCTGCAGACATTCGCTTTTGGCAGAGGAAGCACGATTGAAAATTGACACGAAAAATGTTCTAAAATCTTTAAAGAATGCAATAATTGATTCTAATTTGGATGCCTGGCTCAGGGAAATGTGCAATGCACAGCACGCTTTGCACCTGAATGGAGCGAGAGAATAGTTTCGATTCTGGCAAAACACAATAGTCAGGATGATTCCTTTTAAGCAGGTCACCATGCCGACCTCTCTCATTTTCTGTTTTGTTAGAAAGTCCAATTTCCTGCGTATTAAACAAAATCAAGTTCTGTTATAAGAATGTTGTTGAACTACTTCTGCATTCGAGATTTTAAACGTGGTTCTGAAACTTACATTGTGATGAATTTGGTAGCATATATTATTCAGCACTTTCAATCAAAGTTTGAAGGAAGTCAATTATAACACTAATCAGTTACTGGTCCTATTTCAGGAATATATAGTATAGGTCATTCAAAGAGTAATAGAGGTTTTTAATATTAATAGGAAGATGTTCATAGACATTTAAACCACTGATTAAAATTATAAAGTAGTCAGGGATTCAATCTGGGCTACATGATGATGCACTGTTGTATTTTATTATGCAGATTTGAAAATTTATACAATCACTTGGCTGTTATTCACTAATTATTTAATACTGTAAAAGGTTTGCATCACATTTGCTCAGAAGAACCCTTCATGTTTGTAATATGAGAGGGCTTGTTAAGGTGTTAGCCTTGGCATAGGAGAGACACTCTCGCCTCAGAGCCAGTCATGGGTTCAAGCCCCACTCCAGAGACTAGCGCCATGATTTTATCGGCACTCAGAGGGCGGGTTTGGAGGCAGGTCAAAGGGTGAAATAGTTTTGATTGATGGCGGCTTGTGATCCCACTGTCAACCCGCCTCCAAACAATTTTCCCAAGTGTCGGGTCCCTGATTTGCACATGGACCCGACACCTAGTGGCGGGAAGAGGATTAAAGCCAATTACCTGCCTGTTAACAGGTAGTTGATAGTAGTTGACAGGCTATTTTTAAATTTTGCCGCTTCTGCCTCGGGTTTCCTGACATCTGGACACCATGCCAGGTAAGTGTGGCGTGTTGCGAGTCTGCTGTAATGTTTGTGGATTGATGACGGCTGCAGAAGTGGTGTGAAGGATCCAATGGTGCACTGGTGAGTCTCAGAGTTAAGAAAATATTGAGAAATTCATTTTTAATGCATTTACATATTTCTTTAGGTAACAAGCTTTGAAATCCATGTCCAGTGCCACCTCATTGGGAGAACCTCTCTCACCAGTGTCACCTCACCTGCAGCTGCCATCTATTCCATCCTATGGAAGAAGTCATTGGAGAGCCTGGGTGCAAGAGCTCACCTTTGTACAGCGACTGTCAGCGTTTGCAGCACCTCAATGCTGTCAAACACTGAGAAATCAGCTGTCACAAAAAATTGTGCGTGGTCCCTTTAAGAAAACTGGCAAATGACGCATCATCAAATGACATCATCTGACCGGCTTCCTCTTAATTGGCAGGCTTAACAAGGTCAATCAAAGTAAAATCACGTCTGTGGGCCGGATGCAGTTGGGGGCGGGACTGGAAGCCGGAAACCATCTGACCCGCACCCAACCCGCCTCCAATGAAAAAATCACGGCCTTAAGCACATAATCCAGGCTGACACTTCAGTGCAGTACTCAGGGAGTGCTGCACGGTCGGGGGTGCCGTCTTTCACATGAGACATTAAACCAGATCCTGTCTGCCCTGTCAGAGGGATGTAAACGATCCCACAAAGCTAGGTGGGAAAGTAAGCTGTGAGGGGGACGTAAAGAAGCTGCAAAGGGATATAGACCGGTTCAGTGATTGGGCAAGAAGGTGACAGACAGGAGTCTAATGTGGGGAAGTGTGAAATTATCCACTTTGGTAGGAAGAATGGAAAAGTAGAATATTTTTAAAAGGTGAGAGACTAGTAAATGTTGGTATTCAGAGGGATTTGGGTATTCTTGTACACAAATCACAGTAAGTTAACATGTAGGTACAGCAAGCAATTAGAAAGGCAAATGGTATGTTAGTCTTTATTGCAAGGGGGTTGCAGTGTAAGGGTAAGGACGTCTTGCTGCAATTATATAGGGGCTTGGTGAGACCACACCTGGAGTATTGTGTACAGTTTTGGCCTCCTTACCTAAGGAAGGATATACTTGCCATAGAGGGGGTGTAACATAGGTTCACTGGACTGGTTTCTGGGATGAGAGGGCTGTCCTCTGAGAAGAGATTGAGTAGATTGGGCCGATATTCTCTGGTGTCAGCAGAATGAGAGGTGATCTCATTCAATCTAAGGCTTGCTTTTACCAGCATAAGAGTTTAAAAAATAGAAAAGTAACATTTTATCACTCATTTATAAATTAAAAATACTCTTCAAAAAGGTAAGTTTATTTTTAGCCCTGTAAAAATATTTAACATTTTTTTCCAAAAAATTTAATTTTTGTTTAAAATATTTAATTAAATGGCATTTTAATTAATTTTAAATAGGTAATTTAAAAAAAAAAGTCATGTGTTGGTGTATTTTTTAAGTGATCCCCATTCATACTTATTGGCGTTCCGTACGTACAGAACTGTCAAAAGTATGAATGGGGATTCCCTTCTTGTATTGGTTGGGCCAGCCCACATGATCCCAGGAGCGACAACGAACATCTTATGCCCCTGGGATATGTGGGGCTCAGCCCGCGAGGACCCGGAGAGGCCCAAGATCGCAAGTTTCCGTACCTCCCGGGTCACCAGGTACTTTCGTGGACACTTTGCAGGTCGGAGGCGCAAATCGCAAATGTTGGCCCATAGTAAATTGGCAGTTCGATTTAAACTGCTCCCTTTTACACTGCACCCAATTGACCTCACTGGAAAAGAAAATCAGGCACAGTGTAAATCAGGCTGCTGATTACTTATTAGCTCATTTCACACTACTGCTGAAGTCCAATCTCACCCCCTATCTGGCATTATTTTATTGCTGTTTATGGCACCTTGCTGTGCACAAATTGACTGATGCATTTCACTGTACTATAATAGTGATTAGGAAAGTAGGAACAGGACAAAGCCATTCAGCCCCTGGAGCTTGTTTCGCCATTCAATTAGATCATGGCTAATCGGTATCTTAACTCCATCTACTCGCCTTGGTTCCATAACCCTTGATGCCCTTGCCGAACAAAAATCGATCAATCTCACTTCTGACATTTTCGATTGTCCCCCAGCCTCAACAGTTTTTTGGGGGAGAGAGTTCCGGATTTCCACTACCCTTTGTATGAAGAAGTGCTTCCTGACATTATCCCTGAATGTCCTAGCTCTAATTTTAAGGTTATTGCCCCTTGTTCTGGACTCCCCCACCAGAGGAAATAGTTTCTCTCTATCAACTCCTTTAATCATCTTAAACACCTCAGTCAGATCACCCCTTAATCTTCTACACTGAAGGGAATACAAGCCTAGTCAGTGCAGCCTGACTACCCTTCAAAATTACATCATTGACTGTAAAGTGCTTTGAGATGTCCTACAGTTGTGAACGGTACTATTTAAATGCAATTTCTTTCTTTCCCTTATGATTTTATAAGCACAATTTATGGCTTAGAGAGAAGTGCACTAAAAATGAGACTAGAAAGAGAATGAATATCCAAATAACAAGTATCGAATAAGTAGTGACGTGTACTTGTCTAAGTGAGTAATATTTGGCCTCTGCTTCAGCCTGGGAAAGGAGCAAGCAGTCTCGGCTGCCTGTCTGCAGACTTATACAACAAATCTTCTCCCCCTTAGCCAGCACAGCATGCCTCATAGAAGGGGCAG
Source organism: Somniosus microcephalus (assembly GCF_052327205.1). Taxonomy (NCBI): domain Eukaryota; kingdom Metazoa; phylum Chordata; class Chondrichthyes; order Squaliformes; family Somniosidae; genus Somniosus; species Somniosus microcephalus. The sequence continues at coordinate 50,091,811 of NC_140995.1, forward strand.
ATGCTGTCAGAAAAGAGTCGGTGCAAATTCCATCAATCCTCGGGCCTCTTAGTTCAGGCACACGCTTGACACGCAAATGGGCCCGGACTAATTTCTAGACCATTATATCAGTCTGTGCTGCAAGTACTGTAACCAAAATGTACAAACACTGCCTCTGTACTTAACTCAACAGGCAACTCTGAAAGAACTAAAAGAAAAATAGAAAATAAGATTTGTCGTCAAATAGGCAAGTGTATCAGATTGCCTAAAATCGGTGTATTTGTATGCAACATCTTTCATGGGATTAATAAATGTAGCACAAAACTGTTCACACCTCAGATGGATTTGGCGCAATTTCTGCTTTTCCATATTCATAAACTACACAAACTGACATTAAAGGGTAACTGCAGCCATCTGAATAGACACCTAAATGCTATAAATGTGGTACCTGTGTTCTTCTATGCAAATCAGTTAAAATGCATTACAGGGAAAATCCAGTGATTTACTCCTATTTGTATCTATAAACCTGTCAAATTCTGTCCTTTTAAATAAACCAAACTTTCTTTAATGGATTTCACTCAATGTGAAAGAACAAAATGTCAATAATGTCAAAATGTATAGATGGTCGGCCCTGAAGTGACAAAAATAAGCAAGGCTGCTGCTTACTACCCTACCCCAACATTTCCCTAAGCCGTTTTAATCTTATTTGAATTGTGGATTTAAGCAAAATATAACTAAAGACTTGCATTGAGATAGCGCCTAATTGACAAAGCAGGAGAGAGCAAGCGAGAGAGTGAGAAAGGGAAGGGAATCATTACAGCACCTGCATTTTTTTTTCTGTTTATACTGAGAAGTTAAAAATAACTTGTTCACTGAAAGAAAGACTTGCATTTATACACCTTTTACAACCTCATGGTGTCCCAAAGTAGTTTACAGCCAATGAAGTACTTTTTAAAGTGTAGGCATTGTTGTAATGTAGGAAACACAGCAGCAAACTTGCATACAGCAAGCTCCCACAAACAGCAATGTGATAATGACTGGATAATCTGTTTTAGTGGTGTTGGTTGAGGGATAAATATTGACCAGGACACTGGAGACAATGCCCCTGCTCTTCAAAATAGTGCCATGGGATCTGAGAGGGCAGACGGGACCTCGGTTTAACATTTCATCCAAAGGACAGAACCTCCAACAGTGCAACACTGAAGTGTCAACCTGGATTTTGTACTACTAGTCTTCAGGGAGTGGGATTTGAACCCACAACCTTCTGAGTCAAAGGCAAGCGTGCCACCCACTGAGCTAGAACTAAAACCTTCTGTCCTTTGCTGATTTGCTCATCCTGGTTTTGAGGTTGTCTCAATTCGTGGCCTTTTCTAGCCACGTTAAAAGAATAATCCAAGGAAGCTCACACAATTCAATTTGTGTGTCTTGCCCTAGTACTTGCTGGCTTCTTAGATAAGAAATGAAGGATAAGCATATTGAGAGTTGATATTTTACTTCTTAATCCACAAACACCTGTCCTATTTTATTTCATTTCTTAATCCGCAAACACCTGTCCTATTTTATTTCATTTCTTAATCCACAAACACCTGTCCTATTTTATTTCATTTCTTAATCCGCAAACACCTGTCCTATTTTATTTCATTTCTTAATCCGCAAACACCTGTCCTATTTTATTTCATTTCTTAATCCGCAAACACCTGTCCTATTTTATTTCATTTCTTAATCCGCAAATGTCTGTCCTGCCAGACAGGATCATTGCGCCCTTACCTGTTCTCAGACTGTTGGCATGTTAAAGGCTGACACATGATGGAGGATTGCTGGGGATTTAATTCCCTCTCCTCCACTTGGGTGGAGTGCACGAATGCGCAGCCCCATTTTTTAATCAGAGCACTGTATTGTTAAAATGGCCCCGAACAGAAAAATCAATCTGAACTTCCCTGGTGTTTCCGGAGTGTGGTAAACCACTGTATTGTATATTGCCACCTCTGGGTGGCGCTGTGTATGGAGGCATGCCTCAGCTGACTCCACCCACCACTGTGTGGGTTTCGTTCAGACTTGTTCAGTCACTCACGAAGAAGCATGGTCTCTTCTTAGCTAATAAAAGCCTTATTCATCTCTTCTTTCGACTCATCATCTCTTCTTCGACTCATCACCTTTTATGAAGTAATTGATAAGCGTATCAATTTTATTAGCTAAAAGTTAAATGGCGACACCTGAGGAGCAACAACAGCAACGGATACAGCAGACATTGCTGAGAGCCCTCAGACCACCACGCCTGGACCTCGACCCTCAAGATGTGGGTGCATCAGCCAAGTTTGAACACTGGCTGAGCTGCTTTGAATCCTTCCTCGCAATCTCACAGGTTACAGAGGAGGATCACAAACTGAAAATTTTGACCGCCCAGGTGAGCCATCAAGTATATATGCTAATCCGGGACTCTAATACGTACGTGGCGGCCCTCGAGCTACTAAAAGGGCAATATACGCGCCCAGTGAACACAATTTACGCCCGACACCTCTTGGGATCCCGCAGGCAGCAACCGGGAGAATCGGTAGGGGCATTTGCACGGGCGCTACTGGCACTCTGCAGAGACTGCGATTGTAAAGCGGTAACGGCTGTGGAGCACGCGCAGGGACTCGCCTGTGATGCCTTCGTCAGGGGCCTCCAGTCAGACCACACCCGGCAGAGACTGCTAGAAAGCAAGGAACCCGACCTGAAGACGGCCATTGCCCTTGCGCTCTCGTTAGAGGAGGCCCACCGAAACCTCGAGGCATACCCCCGTAACGGCGCCGAGACATGGCAATCGAAACCGTGGGACACGGGACCGCCGCCCCCGGCACCAACCGCTGCAGCGACCCAACCGAGACAGCAGCCTCCGGTAAGAACTGCTTCGATGCCCAGTAACCAGGCCCAAAAATGCTATTTCTGTGGCCAGTTAAAACATCCCAGAGCGCACTGCCCAGCTAAGACAGCTACCTGCTCGGGCTGCGGGAAGAAAGGCCATTACGCTAACGCCTGCAAGGGGAAGCCAGCCAGCAGCGCAGCGTGCGGGCCGTGGGAGCAGCCATCTTATCCGCCATTTTGTGTACCCCCGGCCGCATGGCATCCGCCGCCATCGTATCCAACGCACTCAACCGCCATTTCGTCACCGGAACCGACCACCGTCTCGGCGGATGACTATAGTGACTCACTAAGCCACATACTGGCCTCCGTGACGCTGGATCAAGCCCTCCCTCACCATCTATCCAGCTCCATGATGGATATCGCGGTAAACGGCCGCGCCACCAGTTGCCTGATCGACAGCGGGAGCACAGAGAGTTTCGTCCACCCCGACACGGTACGTAGCCACTCCCTCACGATTCTGCCAACGCACCATCGCATTTCTATGGTGTCCAAGTCCCAGTCAATGGACATCAGCGGCTACTGTGTGGTGACCCTGTCAGTAGGGGGCACTGAATATCAAAAATTTAAACTGCTAGTCCTGCCCCGTCTTTGCGCTGCCGTCCTGCTAGGGTTGGATTTTCAGTGCCACCTTAAGAGTGTCACACTAGCATACGGTGGACCCCTCCCCCCACTCACAGTCTGCAACCAACAACTTTTAAATCGCCCGCTGCAAACCACCTGCAGCCTTTCCACATTAAAAGTCCCCCCCCCTCCCCTGTTCGCTAACCTCACCCGCGACTGTAAACCCATCGCTACCAAAAGCAGGCGGTACAGTGCCGGGGACAGAGCTTTTATCAGCTCCGAGGTGGAGCGGCTCTTGAAGGAGGGCATTATCGAAGGTAGCACTAGCCCCTGGCGAGCCCAGGTTGTAGTCGTTAAAACCACTGCAAAACGCCGCATGGTAATCGACTACAGCCAAACCATAAACCGGTACACCCAGCTGGACGCGTACCCCCTCCCTCGCATATCTGATATGGTCAATCAGATTGCGCAATACAAAGTATTCTCCACCATCGACCTTAAGTCAGCGTACCACCAGCTGCCCATCCGCCATGAGGACCGCCAGTATACTGCCTTCGAGGCAAACGGCCGCCTCTACCACTTCCTTAGGGTCCCCTTCGGCGTCACCAACGGGGTTTCGGTCTTCCAAAGGGAGATGGACCGAATGGTTGACCAGAACGCGCTGCGGGCAACCTTCCCCTATTTGGATAACGTCACCATCTGCGGCCACGACCAGCAGGACCACGACGTTAATCTAGCAAATTTCCTCCGTACGGCCCAACGGCTGAACCTAACGTACAATAAGGAAAAATGTATGTTTCACACCAAGCGCCTGGCCATCCTCGGCTGCGTGGTGGAGAACGGAGTCATCGGGCCCGACCCCGACAGAATGCGCCCCCTAATGGAGCTACCCCTTCCCCACTGCCAAAAAGCACTGAAGAGATGCCTGGGGTTTTTCTCCTACTACGCCCAGTGGGTGCCCCTCTATGCAGACAAAGCCAGGCCCCTCATCAAAGCCACCTCCTTCCCCCTGACACCAGAGGCGTGTGCAGCCTTCACTCTTATCAAGAACGATATCGCGAAGGCCGCAATGCACGCGGTGGATGAGTCCATCCCCTTCCAAGTGGAGAGCGATGCCTCCGACTTCGCCCTAGCCGCGACCCTTAACCAGGCGGGCAGACCCGTGGCCTTTTTCTCAAGGACCCTCCAGGGCCCCGAGACGAGACACTCCTCCGTCGAAAAGGAGGCCCAGGCTATCGTAGAAGCGGTGCGTCACTGGAGGCATTACCTGGCCGGGAAACGATTTACCCTGCTCACTGACCAGCGTTCAGTAGCTTTTATGTTTAATAATAAGCAGAGGGGTAAAATCAAGAACGACAAGATCTTGAGGTGGAGAATCGAACTCTCCACCTACAATTATGATATCTTGTATCGGCCAGGGAAACTCAATGAGCCCCCAGATGCCCTATCACGTGGTACATGCGCCAACGCGCAGAGTGATAGGCTGCAGTCCCTCCACAATGACCTCTGCCACCCGGGGGTCACCAGGTTTTTCCATTTTATCAAATCCCGTAACCTGCCCTACTCCATCGAGGAGGTCAGGACCATGACCAAGAGCTGCCAAATCTGCGCCGAGTGCAAACCGCACTTCTATAGGCCGGACAGAGCAAGCCTGATCAAGGCCACCCGCCCCTTCGAACGCCTGAGCGTCGATTTTAAAGGGCCCCTCCCCTCCGCTGACCGCAATGTGTACTTCCTCAACATAGTTGATGAGTACTCCCGTTTCCCCTTTGCCATCCCTTGCCCAGACATGACCAGTACCACGGTCATCAAGTGTCTGAATGACATCTTCGCTCTGTTCGGGTTCCCCAGCTATATACATAGCGACAGGGGCTCATCGTTCATGAGCGACGAACTTCGGCAGTACCTGCTAACAAGAGGTATCGCCATGAGCAGGACCACCAGTTACAACCCCCGGGGGAACGGCCAGGTGGAAAGGGAGAACGCGACGGTTTGGAAGGCAGTCCTCTTAGCACTAAAATCTAAGGGCCTTCCGACCTCCCGCTGGCAGGAGGTCCTCCCTGCAGCGCTTCACTCCATTCGGTCACTGCTTTGTACTGCCACTAATGCGACCCCTCATGAGAAAATGTTCGTTTTCCCCCGGAAGTCTACATCGGGAACCTCGCTACCGGCATGGTTGACTTCTCCTGGGCCCGTCCTACTGCGGAGGCACGTGAGGACGCATAAAACGGACCCCCTGGTCGAGCGGGTGCACCTCCTACACGCCAACCCCCAGTATGCCTGGGTGACATACCCAGACGGGCGGGAGGACACGGTCTCCATACGAGATCTCGCACCCTCGGGTACCCCTGAATTACCACCGTTATCCCCCTTACCACCGTTATCCCCCTTACCACTGTTATCCCCCACCACCCCTCCCAACCCAACCCCTGCAGACGGCATGCCAAAGCCCCAGGAATCTTCGCCAACCACCCAGACACCAGACCCGACGTCGGATGCTGCAACACCACCGCCGCCACCACGACGATCAGGACGTCAGACAAGGCCTCCTGATAGACTTAACTTGTAGTACCCTTCACCCCGCCGGACTTCACATTAAACAAGGGGTGAATGTGGTAAACCACTGTATTGTATATTGCCACCTCTGGGTGGCGCTGTGTATGGAGGCATGCCTCAGCTGACTCCACCCACCACTGTGTGGGTTTCGTTCAGACTTGTTCAGTCACTCACGAAGAAGCATGGTCTCTTCTTAGCTAATAAAAGCCTTATTCATCTCTTCTTTCGACTCATCATCTCTTCTTTGACTCATCACCTTTTATGAAGTAATTGATAAGCGTATCACGGAGCTTCGGAGTCTTCACGTCCTGGGCCTGCAGGCGTGTGCTTGTGTAAAGGGCCACGTGATCCCAGGGGCGCAGGTGGTTCGCAAGCGTCCCTGCGACCACGTGAGCCAGGCCAGGCCAACCAATCAAAAAGGGGGGTTCCTATGACACTTATGGGGATTACAAGTTCAGGGTTTTTGCGCATCGCATGCAGAAGCCCGGAACTTGTAGGGCCATTCTGAAGGCTTCCGACAGCGTATGGTGTGTGTACACTGTCGGAAGCACCATAATTTTGGGCCCAATAAAATGTTATATATGGCAGTCAGTGCCGAAGTCAGAGAAATACCCTACATTCACCCCCCCCCCCCGAGTCATCCCATACTGCTTTCGATTACTCTAAAAATGAGTGTGGGAACTGATTAACGGGCACAGTGATTCCACAAATGGGACAGCTGGTTGTGACTTGGTTCTATGAGCACCATAGACAGATTCACTCATTTGGCCATTATCGGACTGCTCTTTCTGGGGTTTGGCTGGCTGAAGAAACGGCACTGATTTTTCAGCCTATGAAAATTCTTTTTTGGTAAAAATGCTTCAAAATTGGGAGAGGGTTGGAGCCAGAAGAAAAACAAAAACAGGAGGTAAAAGATTGAAAATGTCCTCTTTTTCAGAAACAAAGGCTTAAAGGATACAGTAAGTTAAATTAGAAAAACATGAAATTAAAGTTAGTGAAATTGTGGGGGGTTTTTGTATTTAATTTACTAGTTTGGGCTTAATATTATGGTTATAATGCTCCTGATGTTTGAGTAGTTTCATGGCTTAGTTCCTCTAATATTACTGTTTATTTCAACATCAGAGTGGATGAATTGGAAACTACAGAAGTGGTTGGTCCAGGGAGACCAGTTACCCTGGACCTGCCAGTACATCTAAGGGTTAACAAAAAAGACAACTTGCATTCACGTAGCACCTTATTTGGCTTATTGCATTTGCATTGCATTGCTGTTTGTGAGACTTTGGTGTGTGCAGATTGGCTGGCGTGTTTCCTACATTACTGCCGTGTCGGCACTTCAAAAGTATTTAATTGACTGTAAATTGCTTTGGGACGTCCTGAGGTTGTGAAAAGCGCTATATTAATGTAAGTTCTTTCTTTTCTTTCCTATCATGCCTTTCAGAAATACCTCAAAGCACTTCACATCCAGTGAATTACTTTTAAAGTGCAGTGACTTTTTGGCATTTCGGCAAATGCTATTCATACACAGCAAGATCCCCCCCAAAAACGGCAATGCGGCGATGGACCAAATAACCGGACAACACAGCTCTAAATACTGCAGCAAAGTGTTAACCTAGTTTCTGTGCTCATGTCCTGGAGTGACACTTGAACACACAACCTTTTGTCTCAGAGATGAGAGTGCTATCAATTAAGTAAAAAAATACAATGTTAACTACAGTTAAATTTAGCTTCATTTCTAATTGATGGAACTAGCAGATTAAAATGCAATGCTCATGAATATGTCTTTTGATGAACGTTATGGTCCCTGAAATTCCACTGGTCCCCCAGTGCAACTTTGGCGGGACACTGTCAGAGGCCCCGGAGAACCGTGTAAATCGACATTTACTCCATTTCGTTGAGGTTTCCGCTGGCCTTCTGCCAACGTTACGACAGGAGAGTAACCATAGCTCAGGTAATTTCAGGGCCTACCTCTATTATCCTAAAAACAAATTGAAGAGCCAAGGCCCATTGTGGGGGATATCACCAGAGTTAAAAAGACTCAGAGAAAAGATGAGGTACATTAAAAAATAGAGTTTATGCAATTGCAATCTTAGGCTTTAAATGCCTATAGATTTTAGGAGTAAAGTAGACTGCAGGAGCAGAAGGCGTTTCACGGTTTTAAGGTCCAAAAGATAGAGTTGAGTTAGAGTAGGACACAGCGCTGATGAAAGGTCACTGACCTGAAACATTGGGGGGAAGTTGTAATACCAAAAAATGGGTAGGTTGGGCTCGGGTGGGAGATTAAAGTGTTAAAAATCTGAATCCCGATGCCAACCCTCCTACAATTTGCCCACTTCCAATTTTAATGGAGGCGATTTGGCACTTTAAATATTATAATGAGGCTAGAAGTCAGGTTTAACCTGGTTTGACACCCTGCAACTGCAGCGAGGCGAGGCCCGCATCGGGGAGCACTCCTTGTGGGCTGGGAGGAGCAGGAGTGCTTCCTCTCAGACTACCAAGCTCCCCCAACATCAGCACTCCCCCCACCCCCCCATATAAACCCTCCCCAGGGAAGGTCAGGCATCGGACCCCGACCCCCAGGATCAGACCCGCTTCCCGAGGTCGGAGATCAGACTCCCCCAGAATCAGACCTTCCCCTTGGGGTCAGGGCTCACACCTACCTGGGGTTGTGGTCTCTTGTCCAGCATTTCCCACCCGACTGGAAGCCAGCCTGTCAATCAGACTGACTTTGGGGCGGGGGAACCTGTCCGTGACGTCAAATCCAGCGCCACTCCCAGCTGGTCTCCAGGTAAAAACTCCGGCCGTTAACTCTGTTTCACTCTCCACAAGTGCTGCCTGACCGACATAAGATCATAAGAAATAGGAGCAGAAAAAGGCCATTCAGCCCCTCGAGCCTGCTCCGCCATTCAATAAGATCATAGCTGATCTTCTACCTTATCTCCACTTTCCTGCACTATCCCCATATCCCTTGATTCCCTTAATATCCAAAAATCTATCGATCTCTGTCTTGAATATATTCAACGACTGAGTCTCTACAGCCCTCTGGGTTAGAGAATTCCAAAGATTCACCACCTTCTGAATGAAGAAATTTCTCCTCATCTCAGTCCTAAATGGCCGACCCCTTATTCTGAGACTGACCGTGGTTCTAAACTCCCCAGCCAGGGGAAACATCCTCCCTGCATCTACCCTGTCAAGCCCTGTAAGAATTTTGTATGTTTCAATGAGATCACCACTGATTCTTCTAAACTCCAGAGAATATAGGCCTAGTCTACTCAATCTCTCCTCATAGGATAATTCCCCCATCCCAGGAATCAGTCTGGTGAACCTTTGTTGCACTCCCTCTATGGCAAGTATATCCTTCCTTAGGTAAGGAGAGCAAAACTGTACATAATACTCCAGGTGTGGTCTCACCAGGGCCCTATATAATTGCAGTAAGACGTCTTTACTCTTATACTCAAATCCTCTTGTAATAAAGTCCTGCTGAGCTTTTTCCAGCGGTTTCTGTTTTTATTACTGAGCAATAAGTCTTGATTTCAACACAGTGAGAATATCAGGGGAAGAAGTGTATAGGAAGGTAGATTTAAAAAGAAAGAAAGACTTGCATTTGTATAGCGCCTTTCATGACCACCGGACATCCCAAAGCACTTTACAGCCAATGAAGTACATTTGAAGTGTAGTCACTGTTGTCATGTAGGAAACGCGGCAGCCAATTTACACACAGCAAGGTAACACAGCAATGAGATAATGACTAGGTAATCTGTTTAAACTGAGGTTAAGAAACATTGGTGACAGACTGTTTGATTTTACTTTGCATCTGTCTGGTGCTAAAACTGAGAGTGGACTGGTCAATGTCAATTGTTCTCTAGCACTGACTTGCTTTAACCGGATGAGCCCAAATTGTCAACTAAAATTGAAAGTATATTTCTCAATATGCAGTGTCACAAGTGACTGCATCCTGAATAACCCCCACAGACAGACCCCTGCCTTATGCAACTGTTGTAAGTAAATGTATTCAGTTCTTGGACAACCAAGTGATAGTAAAGTTGCATTGTTTCACCTGTTACAAGATGTTGCTTATTCAGTTTGTTTATGACCTCTGCAGCCATGGGGAAGCACACTGGAGTAATGCATCAACTTCCAGTTATGTGGGTAATTCGACTGTGTCCAGCAAAAGTCGGGTGGACGCAGACCTCTGTTCAAGGGGGCACGTGTGTTTTCAGCATCCCACAATGATTAGCTGACAGAGCTTCCTTTGAGAGTGAGCGCAATAATTGAAAGGTGGATTAAACAGATGAAATTCATTTTGAGATTCATGGCATAGTTGCATTTAAGGGGAAGTTAGCTCAGCACATGAAGGAGAAAGGAATAGAAGGATATAATAGTGTTATATGAAGAGGGGTAGGAGGAGGCTTTTGTGGAGCATATAGACGGGCACAGACCAGTAGGGCCGAATGGCCTAATTCTGTGCTGTAGTCTCGATGTAAATCTATGTAAGCTTAACAGATACAGAAACACAACTGCATCAGAAACACCTCATGTACTAAAATCTGCCATAAAATGTTAGCAAAAGACAACAGAAATTATTTAAAATATGTAAAAGCACTTTCCAATAAAAGAAAACAATCAGAATCCAGCAAAAATATATACTGACCTGAGTTTGCAATTTAACACAGGAGCTCATTTAAAAATCCAAAAATGCCATGATGTTATAGGGTCCATGTACATGATAATATGGATTAAGGGGCAGCCTGGCCATAATCTGCATTGGGAGCAATTATACTGCACTGGAGGAGAGGGTTTGTTGCTATCAACCCATCACTTGGAGGTAATCTCGCCTCCAGAACTATTTTCGGAATTAGGATCACACTGATAGTCTCGCACTGAACCTTAGGCACGAGTGAAGAACAACAAGTTTATGTAGATGTGTATGAATGTCTACCTTTGGTTTTACACAGTTTGAACTAGCTAGGCTTTAGAAAGGAGGCTTCTGTCTTCACTAGGGACAAAATAGAAGACATAAATCAGACAGGCTGTGAGAAGGGGAAAATCCCTTTTCATCAGAAAGCCATTAAGGTAAAGTTGCTTAGATGGTTGAGGCAGATGCTCAAAAATGTTAATGGATGCAGCTTTGATGAATGGATGTCTTATTCCTGGTTGTGGCCTGGTGTGAAAGCATTGGGGGTAGGGGGAGGAAAATGCAAAGGAGTTGGCATTACTAGCCATCATCCTATTGTCTATCAAAGTTTGGAGGCTGTTAGTATTTTTATTGCTTGACATTTTTTTAAAGAAATGGATTTACATCATAAGGCTTCTCTGGGTAAATATCCGAGTTCTTGCTGCTAGTATTTAGTCCTGGTGAGGTAGAGTTAGGCTCTATCAATTCTGTGAGTTCATATCATCTGCCTATTATTATCTTCACCTCAAAGATACATTTGAGACTGTGTATCAAAGACAGAAAATACTCAGCTGATTTGTGAGAGCAACTGTTAGATATCAGAAACGATAAAAAGGCAGCTTTCTGCCTTCTGTATATTAACCCTTGGTGGACTGATTCCCATTCTTTCATATAAATACCACTATTTAAGAATGGCAAGAGAGGGAAACCAGGGAATTATTGACCAGTTTGCCTAACATCTGTTGTCGGGAAATTGCTAGAGTCTATAATTAAGAATAGGGTGACTGAACACCTCTAAACTTTTCAGTTGATCAGAGAGAGCCAGCATGGATTTGTGAAAGGCCGGTCATGCCTGACAAACCTGATTCAATTTTTTGAAGAGGTGACTGAAGTAGTAGACAGGGGAATGTCTATGGATGTTTTTTATATGGACTTCCAGAAGGCATTTGATAAAGCCCCACATAAGAGACTATTAACTAAGGTAGAAGCCCATGGAATTGAGGGCAAATTATTGACCTGGTTAGGAAATTTCCTGAGTGGCAGGAGACAGACAGTAAGGATAATAGGGAGGGACTCAAATTGGCAGAATGTGACTAGTAGCGTTCTGCAGGGATCTGTGTTGGGGCCTCAACTATTCACAATATTTATTAACGACTTAGATGATGGCACAGAAAGCCACATATCCACATTTGCCGATGACACAAAGATAGATGGCATTGTAGGCAGTGTAGATAAAAGCATAAAATTACAAAGGGTTATCGATAGATTAAGTGAATGGGCAAAACTGTGGCAAATGGATTTCAATGTAAGCAAATGTGAGGTCATCCACTTTAGACCTAAAAAGGATAGAACAGGGTACTTTCTAATTGGTGGAAAGCTAAAAACAGTGGAGGTCCAAAGAGACTTGGGGATTCAGGTAATTAGATCATTAAAATGTCATGAACAGGTTCAGAAAATAATCAAAAAGACTAATGGAATGCCAGCCTTTATCTGGAGGACTAGAATACAAGGGGGTAGAAGTTATGCTGCAGCTATACAAAACCCTGGTTAGACCACACCTGGAGTACTGTGAGCAGTTCTGGGCACCACACCTTAGGAAGGATATATTGGCCTTGGAGGGAGTGCAGTGTAGGTTTACCAGAATGATACCAGGACTTCAAGGGTTAAGTTACGAGGAGAGATTACACAAACTAGGGTTGTATTCCCTAGAATTTAGAAGGTTAAGAGGTGATCTGATCGAAGCTTTCAAGATATTAAGGGGAACAGATAGGGTAGACCGAGAGAAACTATTTCCACTGGTTGGGGATTCTAGGACTAGGGAGCATAGTTTAGAAATTAGAGCCAGGCCTTTCAGGAGTGAAATTAGGGAACACTTCTACACACAAAGGATGGGGTAGAAGTTTGGAACTCTGTTCCGCAAATGGCAATTAATGCTGATCAATTGTTAATTTTAAAACTGAAATTGATAGCTTTTTGTTAACGAAAGGTATTAAGGGATATGGGATATGGGCCAAAGGCGGATATATGAGTTAGGTCGCAGATCAGCCATGATCTCATTGAATGGTGGAACAGGCTCAAGGGGCTGAATGGCCTACTTCTGTTCCTATGTTCCTATGTACCCCTGTACTCATTGACCTACATTGGCTCCTGAACTGGCAATGCCTTGATTTTAAAATTATCTCCCTTGTTTTCAAATCCTTTCATGGCCTTGCCCCTCCATATCTCTGTAACCTCCTCCATCCCTACAACCCTCCAAGATCTCTGCGCACCTCCAATTCTGGCCTCTGGCGCATCCCCAATTTTTATCGCTCTACGATTGGCAGCCATATCTTCAGCTGCCTAGGCCCTAAGCTCTGGAATTCCCTCCGTAAACCACTCCACTTCACTATCAATCTCTTCTCCTTTAAGACGCTCCTTAAAACCTAGCTCTTTTGCCAAGCTTTTGGCCACCTGTCCTAATACCTACTTATGTGGCTCGGTGTCAAATTTTGTTTGATAATCGCGCCTGTGAATCGCCTTGGGACATTGTACTATATTAAAGGCGCTATATAAATGCAAGTTGTTGTTGTAGGGCACTGAATAAAGATGGAGGTTTCAGTTCATAGAAACTTGTCAAGCTGTTTACACAAAAAAGGGAGTTGAGAAAAAGAATTCACAGTAATATTGATAGATTAAGTGAATGGGCAAAACTGTGGCATGAAGAGAATATCAATAAAGTGTTTCACAACAGGGTTATGCTGAATTAGCTGTCAGAGGCCATGTCTTCATGTCTTGCTTAAGTGCTTATATTTGCAGAAAATTGCACAAAAAGGCACAAGGTTCAGGACTTACGATAATTACAGAGTTGAAGAATCCGATCATTACTATTTACAATGGTTTAATGCTTGGTACACACAAATTCACACAACAATCGGGAAGTTAATCGAAATTCAATTATTTCTAAAGGAAGAGTAGACTTCCCCTGTATTTTTAAATTATCTGAATTAAAATGAAATATTTTATTACAGAATTGAAAAAAGAGGAAGCACCTAGCTAGACTACATCTCCAGAAAATATTAATCCAAACATCAAAATAAGAGCAATCTTACATTCAAATGAACAAGTGTCGCAGATGGGATTCAGTCGCATAAACGCCATACAAATGCGTAAACTGAAAAAGGAATGGTTATATTTGTCACAGGTTTATATCTTTGAAGGTTTTCCATTATTGCTGTCACTTTGATTCATTAGTGCACTTAGAGCCACCACACGGGGCAACACGTTTTCCCCTGTGTGTAACAACAGAAAGGAAAATGGCGCCCACAGCACACACTAAGTGAAAGGCAATAATTCACTTACATCTAGCATGTACAACTCTTGTGTGTTGCATTGGTAACACTTATCCAATAATGCTGCAAAGTATGTGAGTTATATGTCCATTGTGACATAGGAGCCAATGTTTAATAGCACGACTTTGAGGGTAGTTTTAAGGAAGAACAAGGCTGGTTTGGGTCAGACGCCTGTTTTACACCCTACCCATTGAAGTCATTGGAGCATAAAAATCGGGTGGGGTATCAAACGGGATCCAACCCAAACCCACCCTGTTCCTTAGCATTGAAGAACTTGGTACTTACTGGTCTAGCGCCATCTATAGCAATTTATAGTTTGGTCATAAGTCATAGAATCATACAGTACAGAAGGAGGCCATTTGGCCCATCGTGCCTGTGCCGGTACTTTCAAAGAGCTAACGAATTAGTCCCTCTCCCCTGCTCTTTCCCCATTGCCCTGCAATTTTTCCCTTTTCAAGTATTTATCCAATTCCCTTTTGAAAGTCACTATTGAATCTGCTTCTACCACCTTTTCAGGCAGTACATTCCAGATCATAGCAACTCACTGCATAAAACATATTCTCCTCGTTTCCTCCCTGGATTTTTTGCCAATTATCTTAAATCTGTATCCTTTGGTTATGGACCCTCCAGGCAGTGGAAACAGTTGCTCCCTATCTACTCTATCAAAACCCCTCATAATTTTGAACACGTCCATCAAATCTCCCCTTAAATTATTCTGCTCTAAGGAGATCAATCCCAGCCTCTCGAGTCTCTCCACATAACTGAAGTCCCTCATCCCTGGTGCCAATCTGGTAAATCTCCTCTGCACCCTCTGCAGGACCTTAACATCCTTCCAGAATGCATCATTCAAGTTATTGAATTATATAAACATAGGGAATTAAATCTGAAGAAAAAATGCATAAGTTAACCTAAAGGTTTCATATGTGAAAAGGACATGACTAGTTTGCTTCAAGGATTCTTGGATGGAAAAATCCAGCATCTGTATATCAATGCTTCCAGGCAGTTCTTGCTGCACAGCTAGCAGAGGAATTATAGAATGCACTGCATATGGCTCTCTCTCAAACAGACCATCCATTGACCTTGCTATGATGCATGCCTTAGTGCAAATATAATGTTACACACAGAAACGAGCTGTCCTCCACCTGCGTCACCTGATATAATTCAACTCCCCTGCTCACTCCCCACACCCTTTAATAGTCCTCCCCTATGAACAACAACCCAATTCCCTTTTGCACGACAGGAATGGTAGCATAGTGGTTATGTTACTGGACTAGTAATCCAGTGATCTGGACTAATGATCCGTGAGACATGTAGTTCAAATCCCACCATGGCAGCTGGGGAATTTAAATTCAGTTAATTAAATACATCTGGAATAAAAAGCTAGTATCAGTAATGGTGACCATGAAAATATCGGATTGTCATAAAAACCCATCTGGTTCACTAATGTCATTTAGGGAAAGAAATCTGCTGTCCTTACCTGGTCGGGCCTTTATTTGACTCCAGACCCACAGTAATGTGGTTGACTCTTAACTGCCCTCTGAAATGGCCTAGCAAGCCACTCAGTTGTAAAAAAAAACCCCAGTAAGAATAAAAACGGATGGACCATTCAGCATCAACCTTGGCTGTGGACACGACAATGGCACAACCAGCCCAGTCGACCCTGCAAAGTCTTCCTGTGCCAAAAGTGGGAGAGCTGTCCCACAGACGAGTCAAGCAACAGCCTGACATAGTCATACTCACAGAATCATACCTTTCAGCCAATGTCCCAAACTCCTCCATCAGCACAGTGGTATACAGTCGGGAAGGACTGGCCCTGGAAGACCTCAAATTGACTCTGGACCCCATGAAGTCTCATGGCTCCTGCTGATTACCACCAACCACTCCCTCAGCTGATGAATCAGTACTCCTCCATGTTGAACACCACTTGGAAGAAGCACTGAGAGAATAGCAAGGGCACAGAATATACTCTGGGTGGGGACTTCAATGTCCATCACTAAGAGTAGCTCAGTAGCACCACTACAGACCAAGCTGGCCAAATCCTGAGGGACATAGCTGCCAGTCTGGGCCTGCGACAGGTGGTAAGAGAACCAACACGAGGGAAAAAGCTACTTGACCTCATCCTCACCAATCTACCTGTCGCAGATGCATCTGTCCATGACAGAATTGGTAGCAGTGACCACCGCACAATCATTGTGGAGACGAAGTCCAGTCTTCACACTGAGGACACCCTCCATCATGTTGTGTGGCACTACCACCGTGCTAAAGGGGATAGATTCAGAACAGATCTAGCAGCTCAAAACTGGGCATCTATGAGGCGCTGTGGGCGATCAGCAGCAGCAGAATTGTATTCCACCACAACCTGTAACCTCATGGCCCAGCATATCCCTCACTCTACCATTACCATCAAACCAGGGGACCAACCCTGGTTCAATAAGGATTGTAGAAGAGCATGCCAGGAACAGCACCAAGTGTACCTAAAAATGCGGTGCCAATCTGGGGAAGCTGCAACACAGGACTACATGCATGCTAAAAAGCAGAAGCAACATGCTATAGACAGAGCTAAGTGATCCCACAATTAACGGATCAGATCAAAGCTCTGCAGTCCTGCCACATCCAGTTGTGAATGGTGGCGGACCATTAAACAACTAACGGGAGGAGGAGGCTCCATGAATATCCCCATCCTCAATGATGGTGGAGCCCAGCACGTGAGTGCAAAAGACAAAGCTGAAGCATTTGCAACCATCATCAGCTAGAAGCGCCGAGTGGATGATCCATATCGGACTCCTCCTGAGATCCCCACCACCACAGAAGCCAGTCTTCAGCCAATTAGATCACTCCACGTGATATCAAGAAACGGCTGAGCGCACTGGATACAGCAAAGGCTGTGGGCCCCGACAACATCCCGACTGTCGTGCTGAAGACTTCTGCACCAGCCGCACCTCTAGTAAGCTGTTCCAGTACAGCTATAACACTGGCATCTATCCAACAATGTGGAAAACTGCCTCAGTTTACTCTCAATCATCAGCAAAGTGATGAAAGGTGTCGTTGACAGTGCTATCAAGCAGCACTTACTCACCAATAACCTGCTCACTGTTGCCCAGTTTGGGTTCCGCCAGGACCACTCGGCTCCAGACCTCATTACAGTCTTGGTCCAAACATGGACAAAAGAGCTGAATTCCAGAAGTGAGGTGAGAGTGACTGCCCTTGACATCAAGGTAGTATTTGACCGAGTGTGGCATCAAGGAGCCCTAGTAAAACTGAAGTCAATGGGAATTGGGAGGAAAACTCTCCACTGGCTGGAGTCATACCTAGCACAAAGGAAGATGGTTGTGGTGATTGGAGGTCAATCATCACAGCCCCAGGACATCGCTGCAGGAGTTCTCCCAGGGCAGTGTCCTAGGCCTAACCATCTTCAGCTTATTCATCAATGACCTGCCCTCCATCATAAGGTCAGAAGTGGGGATGTTTGCTGATTACTGCGCAGTGTTCAGTGCCATTCGCAACTCCTCAGATAATGAAGCAGTCCATGCCCACATGCAGCAAGACCTGGACCACATTCAGGCTTGGGCTTTTAAGTGGCAGGTAACATTCGCACCACACAAGTGCCAGGCAATGACTATCTCCAACAAGCGAGCGTCTAACCACCTCCCCTTGACATTCAACAGCATTACCATTGCCGAATCCCCCACCATCAATATCCTGGAGGTCACCATTGACCAGAAACTTAACTGGACCAGCCACATAAATACTGTGGCAACAAGAGCAGGTCAGAGGCTGGGTATTCTGCGGCGAGTGTCTCACCTCCTGACTCCCCAAAGCCTTTCCATCATCTACAAGGCACATGTAAGGAGTGTGATGGAATACTCTCCACTTGCCTGGATGAATGCAGCTCCAACAACACTCAAGAAGCTCAACATCATCCAGGACAAAGCAGCCCGCTTGATTGGCACCCCACCCACCACCTTAAACATTCACTCCCTCCACCACTGGCGTACCGTGGCTGCAGTGTGTACCATCTACAAGATGCACTGTAGCAACTCACCAAGGTTTCTTTAGCAGCACCTCCCAAACCCATGACCTCTACCACCTGGAAGGACAAGGGCAGCAGGTGCATGGGAACGCCACCACCTCCAAGTTCCCTCCAAGTCACACACCATCCTGACTTGGAAGTATATTGCCGTTCCTTCATCGTCGCTGGGTCAAAACCCTGGAACTCCCTACCTAACAGCACTGTGGGAGTACCTTCACCACACGGACTGCTGCGGTTCAAGAAGGCAGCTCACCAGAACCTTCTCAAGGGCAACTAGGGATGGGCAATAAATGCTGGTCTTGCCAGAGACGCCCACATCCCATGAATGAGTAAAAAAAAGTACTAATGGAGCCTGCTTCAACAGCACCAGTCCAGGATTAGAATTCAGCTTTGTTTTTTCTTCATTGATTGACAATTTGGCTACCAACATATCAAAAAAGGTAGGTCGACAAGTGATATCTGTAAGCCTAAGTTACATGATCACCTGACAACCAATTTAGTCCCACATTTCTTCCAAAGTCACTAGCAATCTCCATATGACAGATTTAACAGGCAACGGTTCCTGTCAGAGAAGTTGATATCAATTTTATAGTGCTGGTTCCTATATTAGCCAATTAATCATGACAAGACTTAAGTATTTCTTTGTTATATCCTAAAAAAGTTGGTTCCCAGATTTAATTCACAAAATAATGAAATGTACTAGATATGTAAGCCTTATTTTCAAACATTTATTTCATATAAGAATTTATGGAGTTGTTTTGATAGTGTAAATAAGGAGCAACTGTTCCCACTGGCAGGAGGATCAGTAACCAGAGGACTGTGGCGTACCGATCACAGAAAGGACACAATCCGCTTTTTAGTCCGTAGACTATAAATCAGGCATCATGCCTTTAAGAAGGATCACACCTTTAAGAAACTCGATCTGCAACATAGTTAAGCCCAGAGCGGGGGAGGAGCAGTCGATGCTGTGGACTGATGAAAGGCAGTCGGACTTGGTGTAGTCTCTGACGCCATTTTGTGTTCAACATGCAGTCTCAACAATTAAACCTTTTCTGTTGAACCTCTCCGAGTTCAGTATTTTTTGCTAGGAGTACGTAGACTCCTACATTGGTGACCCTGACGCTCAGGACGACTCCTAAGCGTAACCACGGCTGACACATACGCAGTTTCTGTGAAGCTGCTGGAGTTCTGGGAGAACATAGCCACCGCCTGGTTCCTTCAAGCCGAATCGCAATTCCGACTCCGCGGCATCACCGCCGACGCAACGATGTACGACTACCTCCTCGCCTCCCTGGGCAGGTCAACAATCACGAAAGTCTGGACAACACTACAAAACCCTTCGGAGGAAGGCAAGTACGCACATCTCAAGGCCGCGCTCCTTAAAAAATTCACAGCCTCCCAATTTTTGCGCAACTGCCACCTCCTCGACCTCCCGGGCCTCGGTGACTCCACTCCACGCCGTCAGACTTGCTCTCACACATGCTTGCTCTGGCCAACGAGAAACTGCCCGGCTCCCTCTTCCGCACGCTCTTTATCCGCCAACTACCTCCCAGCACCCGCCCGGCGATCGTGGCATCCAGCCTCACGGACCTCGAGGCCCTGGCTGACGAAGCCGATAAGCTCCTGTCCGCCGGCTCCAACCACGCCGTCACCCCCGACCCGGCCTCCGCAGTGTCGGCGCGCGCTCCACCCTCTATCGCGTGGCCACACAGCTCGGCCACGAGGCCCCCCAGGCCCCCACATCCCCCAAGCCCTCCGACCCAGGGCTATTGCTACTTCTATACCCGGTTCGGCGCACGGGCACGCCGCTGCAGCCATCCCTGCACGTTTCCAACCGCCCCCACACCGGCCTACACGATGGCTGTGGGGCAAGCAGGCGCGCTGCTGTACGTTACGGACAGCGCCTCCGGACGCCGTTTCCTATGCGACACGGGTGCGCAGCGCAGCATCATCCCCGCGTCCGCCCTCGAGATCCAGCAAGGCGGCCGCGGCCCTGCGCTGGCTGCCGCCAACGGCACCGACATCCGGACGTACGGCACCCGCACCGTCACCATCGACCTCGCAGGCCGCCGCTACCACTGGGAGTTTATCACCGCCAAGGTGCTCTCCCCACTCCTCGGTGCGGATTTCCTGTGCGCCCACGGCTTGTTGGTCAACATGCCTCAGCGCCGCCTTGTGGACATGAACACCATGTCACCTATCCCGGGCGCCATGGCCCCCCCCCCAACCCACCGAAATGGCGTGGCAGTGCCGCGCCCGCTCAACGGACGACTACTCAGCACTCCTGGCTGAGTTCCCAGCCCTCACCAACCCGACCTTCTCCGCGAAAGTTGCTAAGCACGGGGTAGAACACTTCATCCCCACCACAGGCCCACGCCCGCAGGCTGGACCCGGCCAAGCTGGAGATCGCACGGGCCGAGTTCGCCACAATGGAACAGCTCGGCATCATCTGCCGCTCCAACAGCCCCTGGGCCTCCCCACTCCACATCGTCACCAAACCCGACGGGGGATGGCGCCCCTGCGGGGACTACCGGCGCCTAAACGACACCACCACGCCGGATCGGCACCCCATACCGCACATTCAAGACTTCTCGGCTAGACTGGCCGGCCGCTCAGTCTTCTCCAAAGTCGACCTGGTGCGCGGTTACCATCAGGTGCCAGTCCACCCCACGGATGTTCCCAAGACGGCCATAATCACCCCTTTTGGGCTATTCGAGTTCCTCCGAATGCCCTTCGGCCTCAAAAACACGGCCCAGGCCTTCCAACGGCTCATGGACTCGGTCCTCCGGGACCTGAAGTTCCTCTTTGTCTACCTGGATGACATCCTGGTGGCTAGTTCCTCCAAGCAGGAACACATCGAGCACCTCCGCACCCTGTTCCAGCGGCTCAGTGAGCACGGGTTCATCATCAGCCCAGCCAAGTGCCAATTCGGCCTCAGCAGGATCGAATTCCTCGGCCACCACATCACGCAGGACGGAGCCATTCCCCTGCCCGCCAAGGTGCAAGCCGTCCAGCAGTTCCCCCGGCCTACCACCATCAAAGGCCTCCAGGAGTTCTTGGGGATGATCAACTTTTACAACCGCTTCATTCCCGGAGCGGCCTCCCTCATGCGGCCCCTATACGAAGCCCTCCGGGGTAAGAAAGACAGAATGGCGATCGAGTGGTCGGCGGACATGTTGACCGCTTTCGACTCGACCAAAAAGGCGCTCGCCGACGCCACCATGCTCGCTCACCCACAGCCCAACGCCAGGGTGGCCCTCACCACGGACGCCTCCGACCACGCGGTCGGCGCCGTGTACGAACAGTGGGTCGACGGGGCCTGGCAACCGCTGGCCTTTTTCAGCCGCCAACTGCGCCCCCCGGAGGCCAAATACAGCGCCTTTGACCGCGAGCTCCTCGCACTGTACCTGGCAGTCCGCCATTTCAGATTTCTTCTGGAGGGCCGCCCCTTCACCGCGTTTGTCGACCACAAACCCCTGACATTCGCGATGGCGAAATCTGCGGACCCGTGGTCAGCCAGGCAACAACGCCAGCTCGCCGCGGTGTCCGAACTCACCACGGACATCCGGCACGTCTCCGGTCGAGACAACATGGTGGCCGACTGCCTATCCCGCCCCGCCGTCCACGGCGCCCACCTGGCAGTGGACTATGCTCAACTGGCAGCGGAGCAGTGCACCGACCCCAATCTGCTCTCCGCGCCCACAACCCTCCCAGGGCTGCGACTGACCGACGTCGCCTGCGGCCCGTCCGCCGTCACAGTCAAATGCGACACCTCCTTGGCGCAACCTCGCCCCGTAGTCCCGGCGTCCTGGCGAAAACGGGTGTTCGACATCGTTCACGGCCTCTCACACCCCGGCACCCACGCGTCCATTAGACTGGTGGCCAACCGATTTGTCTGGCGCGGCCTGCGCACAGATGTGCGCGTCTGGTCCAGATCCTGCATAGCTTGCCAGCGTGCCAAAATCCACCAGCACGTCAAAGCCCCACTCGAGGAGTTCACCGTGCCAGAAAGAAGGTTTGACCACGTCCACATCGACCTCGTCGGCCCCCTGCCGCCATCACAAGCTCACACGCACCCGCTGACAATCGTGGACCGTACCA
Source organism: Somniosus microcephalus (assembly GCF_052327205.1). Classification (NCBI taxonomy): domain Eukaryota; kingdom Metazoa; phylum Chordata; class Chondrichthyes; order Squaliformes; family Somniosidae; genus Somniosus; species Somniosus microcephalus. The sequence goes on from NC_140995.1 coordinate 50,114,162, forward strand.
CCCGCTGGCCCGAGGCCATTCCACTGACGTCCACCACCACCACCGACATCGCGAGGGCGTTCATCGGTACCTGGGTCACTCGGTTTGACGTCCCCTCCGACATGACGTCGGATAGAGGCCCGCAGTTCACCTCTGATCTGTGGGCCGCCATTGCCCGAAACCTCTTGGTGGCCGTTCACCGCACCACGGCTTACCACCCCCAAGCCAACGGACTGTGCGAGCGATTCCACAGGTCCATGAAGGCGTCCCTCCGCGCCAGCCTCGAGGACGAGGCTTGGATCGACCGCCTCCCGTGGGTGCTACTTGTCCTATGCTCCGTGGTCAAGGAAGATCTGCAAGCCTCGGCGGCGGAACTCGTGTATGGCCAGCCACTGCGCGTACCCAGAGAGTTCCTGCCCACCGCCACGACCCCCTGGTCGGCTGACCAGCAACACCGCGCTTTCGCCAACCGAGCACAACAGTTCGCTCCGGTACCCACCGGCTGGCATGGCGAACCAGCAACCCGCGTACCACCTAGCCTGCACATGGCCAAATTTGTTTTCGTGCGCCATGACGCCCACCGAGGACCTCTACGGCCCCCCATACGACGGACCCTACAAGGTACTCCAGACGGGGAACAAGTTCTTCCTCCTCGAAGTGGGCGGCAGAACTGACAAGGTGTCGGTCGACTGGCTCAAGCTGGTGCACCTAGAGCCCGACGAACCCGTTCAAGTGGGCCAACCCCCACCGCGGGGCAGACCGCCTAAGAGCCCGACGCGTCCGACCGCCCCGCTCCCGACACCAACCGCCCAGAGCCGTTCCGGCCGTGCCATCAAGCCGCCACGCCGGTTCGTACACTCCCTACTAGCGGATTCTGGGGGGAGCTGTGTGGCGTACTGATCACAGAAAGGACACAATCCGCTTTTCGGTCCGTAGACTATAAATCAGGCATCATGCCTTTAAGAAGGATCACACCTTTAAGAAACTCGATCTGCAACATAGTTAAGCCCAGAGCGGGGGAGGAGCAGTCGAAGCTGTGGACTGATGAAAGGCAGTCGGACTTGGTGTAGTCTCTGACGCCATTTTGTGTTCAACATGCAGCCTCAACAATTAAACCTTTTCTGTTGAACCTCTCCGAGTTCAGTATTTTTTGCTAGGAGTACGTAGACTCCTACAGGACATAGATTTAAATTAATTGGCAAAAGAACCAGAGGCGAGATGAGGAGATTTGTTTTTACATAGCGAGTTATTGTGATCTGGAATGCACTGTCTGAAAGGGTGGTGGAAGCCGGTTCAATAATGGCATTGAAAAGGGAATTGGATAAATACTTGAAGGGGAAAAATTTGCAAGGCTATGGGGAAAGAGCAGGGAAGTGGGGCTAATTGGACAGTTCAGTCACACTGGGCCGAATGGACTCCTTCTGTACTGTCACACTCTATTCTATGATAATGTAATTTCAACATACCCCATTCTTATCAATGATACTGGGGTAGATGTAAAATGGGTTGCCAATTCACGATCACCCATTTTACACTATCAGACAAAGTTAACATCTACCCCTCTTCTATTTTTTAAAAAAAAGTAATTTATTTGAAAGCATTTTTATTTAAGCTTTTTTCAGAAATAAATATGCTTGAGTATACCGATTTCAAGCTGCGTGTGGGCTGAGAGAACTGTGGCTACACATTGCTGGCTGTGTGATGTCTGACCCCATTCCCTGACCAGAGTTTGATACAGGGACAGACGCAAAAGGTTCATTATTCTATCTGTCATTCCCACTGACCTAGAAAGAGAGTTAGGACAAGCTAAGTTAGATATGCACAAACACAACCATTTGTTGTAAGATCTTTCTTCTATAAGAAAGCATTACATAGAAATTACAGCACAGAAACAGGCCATTCGGCCCAACTGGCCTGTGCTGGTGTTTATGCACCAAGCGAGGCTCCTCTCATCCTACTTCCTCTCACCCTATCAGCAAAGCCTTCTATTCCTTTCTCCCTCATGTGTTTATCTAGCTTCCCCTAAATGCATCTATACTATTCGCCTCAACTACTCCTTGTGGTAGCGAGTTCCGCATTCTAACCACTCTCTGGATGAAGAAGCGGTTTGCTCTCTCATGATTAATTAAGTAATGAAGGAACAAGTATTGCAAGATTGATATCAAATTTATTGAAGTGACTAAAGCCCTGTCTGTAAAATGAATCTTGCAAAACAGAGAGAAATTAAAAGTGTAATTTTTGACAATCTTAGAAATATGCACAAGAAAATGGTGGATGATAACAAACTCTTGGTCACTATTTTGATGCTAATCTCCCACTTTGCAGCTGAGTTCAATTGGCAAGAAATGTTATTTTACTCGTAAGTATGACAGAAGTCCACAACTCAATATTGTTGCATGTAGAAGACTTTATATTGATTGGAGTACTTTAATTATATAGGGCTTTGGTGAGACAACACCTGGAGTATTGTGTACAGTTTTGGTCTCCTTACCTAAGGGAGGATATACTTGCCCTAGAGGGAGTGCAACAAAGGCTCACTGGACTGATTCCTGGGATGGGGGGATTATCCTTTGAGGAGAGATTGTGCAGATTAGGCCTATATTCCCTTGAATTTAGAAGAATGAGAGATGATCTCATTGAAACATAAAAAATTCTTAAAGGGATAGACAGGGTAGATGCTGGTAGGATGTTTCCCCTGGCTGGGGACTCTAGAACTAGGGGGTCACAGTCTCAGAATAAGGGCTCGGCCATTTAGGACTGAGATGAGGAGAAATTTATTCACTCAGAGGGTTGTGAATCTTTGGAATTCTCTACCCCAGAGAGCTGTGGATGCTCAGTCG